>NC_138202.1:37628765-39087515 GCF_964194415.1 Vipera berus
ATCCCAACCCATACCCCATCAGGCCAGGCTGGCTTGTTCGAACAAATAAGTCTTCAGATCGCGTCAGAAGGAGCGAAGGTCAGGCGCCATCTGGAGCTCAACCGGCAACCGATTCCATAAATCCGGGGCACCCACAGAGAAGGACCTCCCCCTGGGGGCCACCCAACGACATTCTCTAACCGGTGGCACCCTGAGGAGGCCCTCTCTGTGGGAACGCACAGGGCGGAGGGAAGTTGAGGCCGGCAGCAGGTGATCCCTAAGGTACTCCGGACCCATGCCATGTAGGGCCTTGAAAACCATTACCAGAACCTTGAATCTCACCCGGAAGACAACTGGGAGCCAATGCAGCTCACGGATAGTCACAGTTATTATGTGGTCTTCCAAGGAAAGCTGTGAATCTAGGAGGACTCCCAATGCTGTCTCCGTGCTGTACCCGGGCCTGAAACCCGATTGGCACGGGTCTAGATAATCCGCTTCATCCAGAACCAGAGGGAGCTGATGCGCCACCACACTCTCAACAACCTTCGCAAGAAAGTGAAGGTTGGAGACCGGACGAAAGTTATTTAACACAGCTGGGTCCAAGGCGGGCTTCTTGAGGAGAGGTCTCACCACCACCTTCTTCAAGATGGCGGGGAAACTACCCTCACTCAAAGAGGCAGATATAACCGCCTGGAACCAGCCTCGTGTCCCCTCCCGAGCCGCATAAACCAGCCAGGAAGGGCACGGGTCCAATAAACATGTGGTGGAGCTCAACCTCCCCATAATCCTGTCCACTTCCTCCGGAGTCACAGGATCAAACTCCTCCCAGATAACATAGACAAGACCACCCGTGTCCTGATCGTCAGACTCTGCCCAGTTGGAGTCCAAACCGGTCCGAATCCGAGCGATTTTGTCCAACAGATGTTGACTAAACTCCTCGGCGCGACCCTGCAAGGGTTCCTCCCTCACCTCCTGATTAAGAAGGGAGCGGGTCACCCTGAACAGGGCGGCCGGGCGATTACCTGCGGATGCGATAAGGGTAGCGAAGTGATTAGACCTCACCGCCCTTATCGCTGCGAGATAAGACCTAATGTAGGTTCTTAGTCGCAATCGACTAATATGTGACTGCAGCAAAATTGCGCAAACTGATTACAAAGCTACGCATGACCAAGTTGCTAAACTAATCCACTGGGCATTGTGTAAAAAATACAACTTGCCTGTGTCTGAAAAGCCGTGGGAACATAGGGTGGAAAAAGTTGTCAAGAATGAGAGGGTGAAGATCTTGTGGGACTTCCAAATACAGGCAGATCACCATTTGGAACACAACACGCCACATATCGCAGTCGTAGAGAACTGAAGCATACAGTTGATTGATATTACTGTACCAGGAGATAGCAGAGTCGAAGAAAAAGAACTGGAAAAAATTACAAAATACCGCGACCTGGCCATCGAAACTGCACGATTATGGATGAAACGTATAACAGTGATACCCATTGTCATCGGGGCACTGGGAACTATGTTCAAAAACTTTGCAAAATGCATCAAGAAATTGCGGCTTCCTACAATAACTCCAGCAAAGCTACGAAAAACTGTGCTACTCGGAACATCTTACATTTTAAGGAGATACCTGGTTGATACCTAGGATGTTGGCAGCAACCCGTGTCAATCATTAGTACCAGTCAATTTGAGTGTTCAGTTGACTGAATTTCATGTTTTATGAATAAAAGTTTTATAATAATAATGATGATGATGATGATGTTGGAAGGAACCTTGGAGGTCTTCTAGTCCAACCCCCTGCTGAGGTGACAATTGATTACATGTATTTATTATGCTGTTATGTTGTCTAATTGTGTGGATAGTTTGCTTATGAGGTAGCACATGCATAAACCTGTTTGATAAGATCTGATTGATTGAAAATAGCTTCTTCACATCCCCATACTAATCTTCATCATCAAGTTGGAAGGGACCTTTGTGGTCATCTAGTCCAGGGGTCCCTAACCCCTGGTCTGTGGACCAGTACCAGGCCGTGGCATGCCAGCAACCAGTCCTCAGAAACAAGCAAAGCCCCATCCCCTGGATGCAGGCAGCACACAAAACCACGTCCTCTCCGATCCACAGAAAAAATTCTCTTCATGTAACTGGTCCCTGGTGCCCAAAAGGTTGGGGACCTCTGATCTAGTCCAACCCCCTGCTCTGGCAGGAAACCCTATACCATTTCAGACAAATGGCTATCCAGTCTCTTCTTAAAAACTTCCAGTGTTGGAGCATTCACAACTTCTGGAGGCAGGTTATTCCACTGATCAATTGTTCTAACTGTCAGGAAATTTCTCTGTAGTTCTAAGGTGCTTCTCTCTTTGATTAGTTTCCATCCATAGCTTCTTATCCTTCTTTCTACTGGTCACCCAGTTGGCTTTCATGGCTACTTATATGAAAGTCTGTAACTTCATACTATAAAGTAAGTTCAGACATATTTCTGAATAAATTTGCCAGGAGTATATATATTGTGCTTTATGTAGCAGTTGACAATTATTAAACTGTTAAAACTATTCAGCTTTACAGATATGGTAGTAGGGAATGCAATTTTGGCCAACCTCCAATGTGCTGGAAGAAACCAAAGTAACTGATGTACAATAATGCAGAATAAGTTAGCTCCCCTAAGAACATTATGATATATTCTTCATGTAGCAAACAACGCTATAGCTTAATCACACATTCTGGTAAACTGTGATATATTTTATCATAATTTAGACAAGGTAAGATTTGCAAGGGCAATTAAGAATTCATATATTCATAAATCATTGCCAAATCAAAATACGCAGTTGACTAGCCAGATTCTGTATGTATGTGTGTGAGAGAGACAGACAGGCAGACAGACAGACAGACAGAGAGAAAGAAGGAAAGATTATTTAACAGTTCTGCATATTTGTTCAGCCAAGAATCACACATTTAGGATGCTGGCCACAGGAGAACAGTTAATGCATGGCGAAATGACAAATCTTTTCAGGGCCTTTAGGCAAGAACATGTCATTATTTTAATTGTTTTAATGCAAAACCAAGCTGCTCATTTTGGCCTCCTAACTGAGCTATTGCTGATTCATCTATCTACTATGTTTTTTAAAAAGGTCATGGAAAGTTTTCTATTCGTAAGTCCTTAGACTCAGTCCCTGGCATCTCTGTAACAGAATTTAACAAAAATAGGAAAGACCTGTGTCTAAGAGAGTGGCACTGAAGGAAGCGGGGGGAGACCCCAACAAAGTAAATATGGCAGTTGTGGTAGTTGAAGCATGGCCCTTTTGTAATACATGCCACATTGATGTGCACATAAAAGAGGTGAGTCATCATTTGTGCCCCTGAAACTACCAACTTCACTATTTTCACATACATTCCTGGACACTGTCAGTCAGATCTTAAAATGCAGTGCCAGATCAATGGCTCCTCTTATATTAGGAGTGGTCAACCTGCTAAATCCCTACATTGTGAAGCTTTAAACAATCATAACAAATTATCAGATAATTATAGATAGGCTCAGTGCAACTATTTTACTTTAAAAAAAACCTGGAGCATTCTGGCTTTTTTGTGCAATTGAACTGAACCTGTTGTATCCTTGACTGAAATGAAAGGGACAAAATAAAGTTGGTCCACTGCCATAACAAGATTATCCAACGTGACTTTGTATTGTCATGTCACCCATAGGGTAAAAGCAGTGTAACCTCTTTTACAGACCTTGGACATTCTTGGAGTAAGCAGAACTAACAGTGTTGGCACCCTTTTTCAGTGATGGAAAGTTTTATAAGCTTTGTTCAAGCTATTTCATATCAAAACTCCTAACAACTTGCCTAAGTTGGTCTGAATCCTACCGTGCTTCTCTGCTTATATTCTGTTTCTCATTCAAGTTGTTTGCTGCAGTTTAAAATCAACATACCAGGAATATTCAAGTAAATGCAATTAAAAACAAAATTAACTAAAGTTCATGTCCTTTTCCTTAATAAATAAGGAGAGGGACCGACAGCAAAGCATTGCATAGCCTGGAAGCTACAGGGGAGAGCCCCAACATCTTAAACTGTATCTGGCAGTGTAGATCTTTCATAAGACAATTAGCAGTCTAGCCACTGCATGTTGCATTAACTGAAATTTTCAGGCATTTTTCAAGAGTAGCCATGCATAAAATATGGCTAGAATAGCTTTTTCTACCCCTATTGATGTAGCAGTTAAGACTTCAGACTAGAAACCAGGAGACTGAGTTCTAGTACCGTCTTAGGCACAGTTAACTGGGTGACTTTGGACCAATCACTTTCGTTCAGCTCTAGGAAGGAGGCAATGGCAAACTACTCCTGAAAAATCCTACAAAGAAAACTGCAGGAACTTAATTGGGAGCTCCTTTCTCAGCTGCAGAGGCATTTCCTGAAGGCCTCTGAGAGTGAAACGCAGGCCAGGGGCACTGCAGAATAAGTGGGCCCATGAGGTGAGGCAGGTGTGGATTCATGGGAGGCCCGGCTGCACCGGTAAGGGTGTGGGGTGCGTGGGGCATCTCCCCCCCACCCCTGCGCTAGCTTGATTTTTAGGCATGTGCCTCACCCCAAAACTAGGGCTTATTTTTAGGGTAGGGCTTATATTAGGCCCACCCCCAAAAATCAAGCTAAGGTTTATTTTGGGGGTAGGTCTTACTTTCTGGGAAACATGGTATTATCTTATATTTTAATACAAACTTTTGCTTTTCATGAATGCTTGGGCATCATATTAAGATTGGAGAGAAGAGCTTAATTATAAAAACATCTAGGCACAGGGGATCACTCAAGGTAATATAATGCACAGCAGATGCCTTGAAAGTATGTAATGCAGCATATTGCAGATGCTAATGAAGCCTTGATTTAGTCAGTGTCTGAATGGTTGATTAGATAGATATCCTCCTGTACTGTATGTAACATTGAATTCTTAGGAAGAAAGATGAGAAATATACATAAGGTTTATGTTAGCCTTATAATAATATTTATTGTTATTTATAGATATTTGTTGTGTAGATAAATGCCGGAATACAAAGATATTTCACATAAGGTATAAAGAATGTAACAGCAAATTTTATCTATGCATAATCTGGTTTGTAGGCTGCCAACTGACCTTCTTTGCTTTCAAAAATGAAATAATATGACAGATGTACTAATGAATAGGGAAAAATATTTAAACAAATCTAATAAATTTTTGAAATCTCATGTAAAGGAAACTTATCTAATGTGATTTGTGCATATTTAAGTGCTTTATTTTGGAGGTAGAATGGCTTTTATGTTTTAGTCTTTGAATGTTAGTATATGATATTATCCAATTTTGGAACCAAGGACAAATATTCTGGTAATTTCATTGCTTGGATTGCTTGTAATCCTGTTAGACTACTAAAGCATAAAATGAAACATAGAAATAATATGTTTAAGAGTATGCATTGCAGTATAATAGATTTAGAAGCATTTTAATGGACATCTGAGAACTAGGAAACAACCACTAAATTATCCTACCATAAAGCATTTTTCAGTCAACACTGGCATTGATGGATTTGTATAAATCCAAATTAGTTTATATGTGAAAATATATCAGAAGCCATCTGACTGAAAACAAATCCCTGTTTTATTAATCATCTAAAATCCAGAGTCCAAAATGAGTAAAACTATCCTTCAAGAATTCTTAAAATTCTTCTATTTTCTATATTTTTAAATAATACTGATGCAGAGCAAAAGATTAGTTATAGTAAATCAATGTTATATCATTTTATATATTTTGGGGAAAGTGGATAATAAAGCCACATTAGAGCAAATTGCCCAACGTAGTTGTAAAATGTGAAATTTCCTCAAAAAGTTTCAGTCATAAGTAGCCATTATCAAAGGAGATCGTGATATTTATTAATTTGATTTTAATACAACTACACAACATTTAAGCTAAGAATTATGATTTATCTTTATGACAAGTGTAATATTAATAGACAGCTGCACTCTCATCTGCCTCTTAGGCTGGGACACCTTTTCACAGTTTAGTGTCCTCTAGACATATTGGACATCACCTCCCCAAATTCCCATCTAGTATGCTCAAAGTTTTAGAATTCAAGGAATTAAAATATAATACATCTAAAGGATACCAAATTCCAGAAGAGTTGAATCAAAACCACCACTGACCATCATAGCTTCCAAATTAAAATATATTCAGTGCAAAATATTAAACCACAAATAATGCTGATATAGTCTGTCAACCAAAAGGGATTCCACAAAGTCTGTTGCGGAATGATTAAGAATCATTTCCATGGCTTAGAATGAGTGTATAATTGATTCTGATTTATAAGGCAAAAGGGATTTTGCTCCTACCATCTTCTTCAGAACTCATATACTCTGAGCATCTGAATACTGAATGTGCTTCTTGTTATTTTCCCTCATTATTCTCAGCCATGTTGCAAGAGGACTGATTATGAAAACTACTATGTACTGCATATCAAAAGATACTCTTCTGCATTTTGACATCAAAAGCATAGTAATTCATTCCGTGGAAACTTTCCCATAGGTATTGTATAATGTGACTAATAAGTAATGTAACATGTAATGTTAGTACTAAGTTCTGCGTAGGCTCTAAGATATTGTAAATGCAAGTTAACATTTTAAAATGGTTAAATACTTGAAGCTAAATACAGTAAACATCCCCATCATATCACCTACCATCAAAATCTGATTATAAATTATGAAATTAGTTAACTCCTATATTTGCATATAGATTTACCATTTTGGTAGCTCATATAATCATCAGGACTTTTTGTAAGGTATTTTAAGGGCGACACTATCATAAACTGCTACTGCTAAGCTTGTAAGCTGCCCTGAGTCTTCAGAGAAGGGCGGGATATAAATGGAATTAAAATAAAATAAAATAAATAAATAAACATCTTTTAGGAAATATTTTAGAGCAGATTTCCTCCACATGATGCCTTTGGATATATGGGAAATACATTTCTTAAAATTCTGAGCAAGAATTGAAGCAAGGTGACCTATAGTTGTGCTGCAAATAGAATTACTAGACTCTGATCATACTAGTTCATCCAATTTCCAAGTGCAATCCAAGATGCTAGTCACTACCTTTAAACACCTAAATGGCTAAGAGACCACCTTTCCCTAATCAGATATACCCACTTGATCTGGGTAATCAGAACTGCTTATGGTTTCCATCTACCAGAAAGTGATGTAAGGATGAGAAGCTTATTTTCTGAGGGGAACATAACTCCCATAGTTTGGCCTTTCAGAATTCTGTCAAGACTTGCTTTTTTCAGGATGCAGCCCTCAATGTATGTTTAGTTTTTGTTATAGTTATATATTGTAGAGTCCAGTTGGACTGAGGTGATATATAAATTTTATAACTATATTCTGAGAATAGCATTCCCAACATATACCATGGGTATTTTTTGAAGAACTCTGATTGTAAATGTTGCAAAGACATATAATGAGTAGAAAGAGAGGTTCCTGTATCATCTCTTTTCAAGAAACTATGAAGTCCAGAATCACAGGTGGGGTATATTTATTTTAGGAAAGCTACAGAACCTAAGTATAAAAAAGGATTAGGGGCAAGAAAAAGGAAGAAAGCCACTTCCTCATATCTTCTGCGCTAGTTAGCGCAAGCCCTCCCAAAGCATGGGATCCTTGGTCATACATTCATTCCTTCCTTATCCCATGGTGTAAGATTATTTTGCCCAATGTGGGTAGCATAATCATGCAGCAAACTGATAAACTAAGGACTGCAAATACTTTCTCAAAAATAAGGACCTTTTAGCCATTGTAACTCATTTCTGGATAAATATACATAGGATTACATTTTGGCTTTATATTTCATGTTTTCTTTTTGCCTGAATTAGCTTATGTATCTTGTTGTGTATGTAAATAGTTATTAAAAAGGCAAGTAAGTGATTGCAAACACATTGCAGCTTAGCAAGGTTCAGAGCGGGAAATTAAGGTGCAATCATTGGACGCCACAACCTAGGAGCGGGAAAAGAGACTCCATTGATTGGTTACAGTTCAAACGCTTTCTCTATAAAAGGGTTGCAACATTTGACAGTTGCCAGTTGACTTTGTGTATTCAATAAACTCGTTCATTGTTAAATCACTCTGAGTCCTCGTCAATCAGAACCAAACAATTGGCGACGAGGGTGGGATAGACAGAAGACCAGAGAATCGGCGAATTGTTGCGCAAAGGCGGCAAATTCGAAAACGAGTCACAGTCAACCGGCGGCCGCGGTGAAATAAAAAAATTCTCCGAATGGCGCAGATAGGGTCCTTGAAGGAATTCGACCCAAACTTCCCCGAGGATTGGGAAGAATACATCGGTCAAGTGGAAGGGTTCCTGTTAGTGAACGGAATCACAGACGACCGTAAAAAAGCGGCAGCCTTACTAACGATTTGTGGCACACCGGTTTACCGAATCGCTGTCGGACTGTGTCAACCGCAACCGGTCTCAAGCGTGCCCTATGCTGACCTCCTAGCCAAACTTAAGGTCCACTTTACTCCCAGGAGATCCGAGCTCTTCTGGCGGCGCATCTTTGAGAAGAGGAACCAGAGACCGGGAGAGTCCATACAAAAGTTTGTCGCTGCCGTCAGGGAAGCCGCAGTACGATGTAAATACGATAATTTAGAAATTAGAATTCGGGACCGAGTAGTACTGGGCTTACGAGATGAGCAGCTACAAAACAGAATAATCGCCAAACCCACCGGCGATTTACAGGAGGTGATTGACGAACTTCTAACTTACGAGTCAACCGGGTATCGCGACCCCCCCCGCAGTAGCATGGCAGCAGCGCCCGAGATCAACCAAGAGGGCTATGTGGACTGCGGGGAGGTGGACCAGCAGTGGGAGGAAGAGATCGCCGAAGTCTCCAGGCGGTTTGGGAAGATGGCACCAAGACAACCCAGAAGCGAGGGGCCCGAATCCGGCCGCCGTCAACAACCCGCAACTCCGCAAAGACAACCGACCGGGGCACAACGACCGTGGCGGGACACCGCAACCAGACCGCGCGACAACGATAGCCAGAGCCGATGTGGCAGCTGCGGCGGCAACCATCCCCGTGCCTCATGCCGATTCCGTACCGCCAAGTGCAGGGCATGCGGCAAGACCGGCCACATTCAGGCCATCTGCAGAAACCGCGCTCGCGACAACCGTCTGAACGAAGTCGATGTGTGGTCTGAGGGTAAGGTAACCCCTAATGCTAGTGGCAAGGAGACCCCAAAAACCCGGGTTAAATTTCCAAATTTAGGGGAGGTGGCGCGAATCAATCGGAGAAGGCTGGGAAATGGTCACAATTTTCCGGACGGAAAATTAAAAATCACAGTCCTTCTGCAAGGGGTCCCTTGCAGAATGGAAATTGACTCAGGGGCTTCAGTGTCGATAATTTCCACTGAAACCCTTGAGAGAATTGAACAAATAAGTGGGAAAAGAATTCCACTTAGTCTAACAAATATTCAATTAACGGACTTTCAAAAAAGTCCAATAAAAATAAAAGGAAAGACCAGCCTTAGTGTAAAATTTAAGGGGTTTAAGGGGGTCTTAGAACTAATAGTTACAGAGGGGAATAGGACTAGCTTAATCGGACTTAATTGGTTCCCGGCCCTGGGAATTTGGATCGGGGGAATAAATTCAGTGATTAAAAATAAGACCCTCGAATCCGTCTGCAATGAATTTGCAGACGTATTCGACGGATCTCTGGGCAAGTATAAGGGGCCCCCCATTAACTTCAACCTAGACCCCTCAGTAAAACCAATCAGGCTTAAGGCCCGAAGGGTACCTTTTGCCTTAAAGGGAAAAATCGAGGCCGAGCTCGACCGGCTTGTAGGCCAAGGAGTATTAGAACCTGTTGAGGGCGGTTTGTGGGAAACGCCGATTGTCACACCCCTCAAACCCAACGGGGATGTGAGAATCTGCGCTGACTACAAAGCCACCCTCAACATTGGAATGAAAAAGCATGCTTACCCGGTCCCGACGGTGAAGCAGGTCCTCGCCACGATCCAGGACGCCGCCATTTTCGCCAAGTTAGACTTGGCGCATGCGTACTTACAGTTGACTGTTTCTAAAGAGGCTGCAGAGGCACAGACGATCGTTACCCACAAGGGGGCGTTCCGAGTCCACAGACTGCAATTTGGAATTGCAGCAGCTCCAGGCATCTTCCAAGAAGTGATGGAGAGGACCTTAAAGGGCATACCTGGAGTATGCCCTTACTTTGATGATGTCCTAATAGCTGGAAAGGATGAAGGAATGTTAGTAGAGCGGCTGGAACAGGTACTGGGTAGATTTAGGAAGGCTGGATTGAAACTAAAGAAGGAAAAATGTAGCATAGGGGTTAAATCCACTGATTTTTTGGGGTTCAGGATTGACAAAAGTGGAGTCCACCCTACCCCTGAAAAAATTAAAGCAATCAAAGGGGCCCCAGAACCAAGGAACAAGGCAGAACTACAGGCCTTCCTAGGCTTGGTAAATTTTTACCACACGTTTGTGCCACACAAGGCTGCCATTGCAGAACCCTTACACAGACTCTTAGATAAGAAGACCCCTTGGCAATGGCAGAACAAGCACAAAGTGAGTTTCCAAACTCTAAAAGACATCCTTTCCAGTAATTCAACCGTAACCCACTTTATAGAAAACAAACCAATCTACCTGGCGTGCGATGCTTCGCCATATGGCGTAGGGGCTGTGATCAGCCACTTAGACAAACAGGGAATACAAAGACCCATTGCATACTACTCCCGCACACTAACCAAGGCAGAGCGGAACTATGCGCAAATAGACAGGGAGGCATTAGCTATTGTGGCAGGAGTTAAGAAGTTCCACGACTACCTGTATGGTAGGAACTTTACTATACTGACAGACCACAAACCCTTGCTGGGACTGTTTACCACAGATAAACAGACTCCTCAGATTATGTCACCCAGGATGCTGAGGTGGTCCATTTTCCTCTCAGCATACTCATTTTCCCTCCAATACAGACCAGGTAAGGACATGGGTCATGCAGACGCTCTTAGCAGATTGCCCCTAAGCACAACAGAGGAGGACCCTGCCCCAGTGGGACAAATAATGTCCCTACAGGACATTCCTGATTTGCCATTAACTGCAAAAGACATTGCTGAGGCAACCAATAAGGACCTCACCTTAAGGAGAGTAATGGCCTGGGTCATGAGTGGTTGGCCTAACGCCAAACCGGACGAAATATACAGTCCATATTTCAGAAGGAAAGATGAACTGTCAGTTCATTTGGGATGCTTACTCTGGGGAACTCGTGTAGTTATTCCAGGAATCCACAAATCAGCTATTCTACTAGAATTGCATGAGGGACATCCTGGAATAGTAAGGATGAAGGCGTTGGCTAGGAGTCACTTGTGGTGGCCAGGACTGGACAACGACATTGAGGAATGCGTTGCCAATTGCCATTTGTGCCAGCGTTCCAGGCCTGAACAACAACATATCCGCACACATAAATGGGAACAAGCTAGGAATCCTTGGTCCAGGATTCATATTGACTTTGCTGGACCCTTCCAAGGGTTAACGTTCCTAGTAGTGGTTGACAGCTACTCTAGATGGCTAGAGGTAGTACCGGTCAGTTCAGTAACTGCGGGCAGAACAATACAGGCATTAAGGGGCCTCTTTGCCACTCACGGGTTGCCGGATTTAATTGTGTCTGATAATGGGCCACAATTCACATCTATTGAATTTCAGGATTTCCTCAAGGCCAACTCGATTAAGCACAAGACTTCAGCACCCTTCCACCCCTCCACCAACGGATTGGCTGAAAGAAATGTGTGGACCACAAAGGACGCTTTAAAAAGAATTATTCGTGGCGACTGGCATCAGAGACTGGCAGAGTTCTTGTTGGCTCAGCACACGACCCCATGTTCTGCTACAGGGAAAAGTCCAGCTGAAATGAGGTGGGGCAGGAGACTATCCACCAAATTGGACAGATTGCACCCTGACAGACTGCAATCAAACATTGAATTAGACATTCCTAACAGGACATTTAAAGTGGGGGATTTGATCTGGGCCAGAAACTATGCCCAAGGGGACAAATGGATTCCAGGGGTGGTGACTGAAATCTTAGGTCCCCTGTCATACACTATTGAGGGGGAAGGGAACAGGATCTGTAAAAGACACATAGACCAGCTGAGGAAAAGATCTAATGGTTGTGTGCCAGTTGAGGGGGACCAAGGCATAGTAGGGGGAAACAGTACAGATAACAACAGGCCAGTGAGTGGCATAGAGGATGGGCAAAATGACTCATCCCCTCTTACCCAACAACAACATTTCAGTCAAATCGAATGGGAAATACCCCTGCGAAGTAGGCCAGTGACCACTGAATTACAAACTCAAACTAATACACAAAACAGCACATCTGAAGCCAGTAACCCAGAGCCCAGGCTCAGCAGTGACAAGCAGCCAAGCAGTCAACCTGGAAGAGGGGTCCCTAGCAGCCAAAGTAACAGATACCCTGCTAGAATACATAGGCCACCAAAATACCTAAAGGATTTTGTAAAGAAATAACATCAACTGGGGGGTAAGGGGTGTTGTGTATGTAAATAGTTATTAAAAAGGCAAGTAAGTGATTGCAAACACATTGCAGCTTAGCAAGGTTCAGAGCGGGAAATTAAGGTGCAATCATTGGACGCCACAACCTAGGAGCGGGAAAAGAGACTCCATTGATTGGTTACAGTTCAAACGCTTTCTCTATAAAAGGGTTGCAACATTTGACAGTTGCCAGTTGACTTTGTGTATTCAATAAACTCGTTCATTGTTAAATCACTCTGAGTCCTCGTCAATCAGAACCAAACATATCTTATACTAATTTTTGTTATAATTCTAAGATCATTACATTTGGCTATATTCTTACAACAAATTTAATTAGATCAACTAATAAGAGAGAATGAATTGTGAAACAAACTTATGAAGAAAAAATGAATGGGTCATCAGCAGGACTAGTCAAGACGAAGTCATGGTTGAATGAAGTTTATAAGAGTCTGAAAAGAAATTTAAAGAATCTATGAAATGATATAGAAATGGTGTAAACAAGGATAAAAGTATGGAGAGGTATGATGAAAGGCATTGGTGTAAATTAGATTTACTATAATGTTATTTCCTTTTTATCTCATGCTTTTAATTTCTTTGGGGTTTCTTGTTTCTTATTCCTTTTTGTGCACTTTGCTTAACATTACTTATCCCAAAAAGGAATAGTGGGATAGTATATCTGTATATTTCTTAAAGCTTAAAGCTTAATTTACAATTTCAGCTATTGGTTAACTCTGTAACCAAGTTATGCATGTTTTGTAAATCTAACAACTATAAGTGTATAGTTACAATTTCTTAAGAATACTTATGCAAATCAATCCCAAGCAAGCAACACTTTCTAAAACCAGCATGGAATGATATATGATCGGTCATTAAAGTGACAAGCAATCCCCACAAACTCAGTAATAAGGATTATACTGGTTGATAAAAAGTATTTTCCATTTTCTTACATTATTGTAAATTACATTTTCTCATCAAGACACAATGCAATTATGGTAAATAGGAACATCTCAAGGGAACAGCTGCACATTTGGTTAAAGTAGCAATTGGCACCATAAATAATACAACACGAACACATTTATATGCTGTAAATTCACCACTGTGAGAACAGGTTATCCATTTGTATTCAGCAATCCATTTAAAAATGTTGTTACTTAGAACCCGCAAGTTCTAAAAGAAACACATTATCTCATATAATATAATATGTTATGTTGAATTTTGTTTACTTAAAATAAATAGTAATAATCAACAACAATCATCTAGGAAATTGAAAATGCACTCTCCTTTTTTTGTTGTTACAAAAATGTTGCTATGCCATCCCAATATGTTGTCTAATTTATTTACATAACCCAGCTGCCATTTCTTATTATGAATGTAAATGTATTAGGATATGTTTCAAATCAATACATTGGATTGCAGGGCCAGGGGTGGTTGCTGTTGGGTGGAAGAGGTATGTCGTAGCCTGTGAAGCATGGTGCTGCTGGGTCAAGGGTAACCACTGCCAGGGGTGGGAGGCTACAAGCATTTACCAAAGCATCTTACGATCTTCCTGGATGCTTTCCCATTGACTTTACTTGTGTTAATATGAGCCAGTTACCAAGCTCACAATCACATAACTGTGGGGGTGCTAGGACAGCCAGAAATTTAAGGACCCATCATAAGTACCACTCATTCGTTTTAGTCATAACTTGGAAGGTTCTCTGAATGTGGTCATTAAATGTACCTGTAATTTTCTGAGGAAACTGATGCTGACATTTCACTGTTTTGCTACTGCCTCTTGGAGAGTGCTTAAACATGGCATCTTGCCATGTAGGGTAGTCATCATGGAACCGTTTCTGTTGATTGTTAACTATTAGTTTCTAAACAGTTATGGATGCAGAAAGTAAGAGAGAGAGAGAGAGATTTGAAAATAGAGACTAGGCCATGTGTGTCTCTGCAATCTATTAATTCTCCAAGTGATTAGCACAAAATTGCATAAATACATGAAAGTGACTTTTAAAATATTCCCAATTTCACTGGGTGAATCAAGAGAGATCTGAGATCATTTCTTTTGGTGGGAACTTGCATTGAAACAACCCACAACACTGTAGTTGTCTCAGCAATGACCAGAGAGAAATTGATAGTGCAGAAACAAGATTATCATAATAGACCCTGAGCATTCCTTCTTTTAGTCCCTTGGCTCCTCTTAGGGCAGAGATCCCCAACCTTTTGGGCACCAGGGACCGGTGCCATGGAGAAAGGTTTTTCCGCGGACCAGAGGGGGTGTAGTTTTCAATACTGCCGGCATCCCGAGGATGGAACTTTGCTTGTTTGTACAGCCTGCTTGATGGCATGCTGCAGATCGGTGCCGGGGGTTGGGGACCCTTGCCTTAACCTGGTAGTCATGATGCACCATTAATGTTATCATGTAGTACATATAGAAGATAATTAAGTTACAAGTTTTTGAATAGGCTCTATTGTATCGCCTTTCAGATGTGATGGTACTCTGAGGGCCAAAATTGCCAACTACCCTGTAAAAGGTACAATTCCAGGAACTTTCATTCCAAAACTCTGGAGGGCATTAAGCTACTTTCTGAGGATTTTCTTTCAATATGCTTTAGATACTGAACTTCTCTTTTATATTTCCATTCCAGGACTATCTGGATGTATGCATGGATTCATTTGACTGTTTATAGGTTTTGAACAAAAACTAAATCTAACTAACATTTTGAGAATAGTGTCATGGGAAAAATGAAATTATATATCACTAGTTTTACAAACTGAGTAGACACTTTTCAGGAATGGTCTCTCCTCATACTGGCCTCAAATTCTAAAAAAACAAAGTAGTATTTCTACCTGGTTGTATATTTGAAACAATATTGCTGCTCTGCTTGAATGTTATCTTTCATGGTGTGTTGGTACAGCTGTTGAAAATATCCATCCTTAAGGATTTATGTATTTTTGATTAATAATTTCACAAAGCATAGCATCTTTTTCTGTTCTCCTACCTTTGCAATTATAAAATGGATTACCATCAATATTCCACACATTAAGGTGCATTTGCAAGATGAATTAATGTGGATTAGTTAATTCTGTCGTGTATTCCAGTCTCTCTTTTGTTCACACAGTTAAACTGGTTAACATATGGTAATGGTTGGACTATCCTTTGAATATGGCCAAGTTCCAAAGAAATAATAAGCACATAAAGCCAGAAATTTGTTTGATGTTGGTCCTAGAGCTGTTTATGCTGCCACTTGTGAATTAAACAACAGCTTGTTTCAGCAGTGGAGACTGCTGTGTCAACCTCAACAAGGAAAGTTTCAGCTGTGTATAGTTTTCTGATCCAACACATGCTTTCTTTAAAAAAAATCTGAATATTCCTTCAAATTTATCTGAAAACCTTGGATTAATAGTATTAAAACACAACACATCATTTCTGGCAATACCAATGAAATAAATAAGGAACCTAGTAATGGAAGTGTCTCCTATGCTAACTTGTCTCCTAATTTTAGGGCTCTGAATTACACATTATTCTATTGAATAGTAGCTGAAATATATTTTTAGTCAGTCTTTCATATTTGATTTGTAATTTGGATCCACGGTGTGTTCCTCACCTGTTCTAAAATTCTCTCAGAAATAGAAGCCTCTTAGCCCCAATGTAGAAAAAATTTGGACCCATTCACAAAGAAGCAAAATCTCTGCCTGAGCCATCAATGTCCCTCACCCAACTCTCCATAGCATATTATACTATACTGTACTGTACTGTACTATACTATTACTATATTATACTATTACTATACTATACTATTTTTATCTTGCCTTTGTTATTTTTATTATTAAATATTAAATATTATTATTTAAGGCAGAAAACATACAAAATAGTCCTCCACCCAAAAATGAGAAATCAAGTAAAGTCTTAGGATTATAAACAACTCATACTGTGCGAATCATCATTTGCAATTGTCATACTGTAGAGTGTGAACTTACAGAACATATAATTAAGTGGAACTGAGCAGCAGAAGCACAACTACCTTATTATGCTCCTCCCTGCTTAAACAAATTAGGAAGTTTACTGAAAAGATCATATTCATTAATGTTATAGTAATGTCATAATCATTTGCAAACAGAAGTTCAAAAGGACGGTGCAATGATCTCCTAAAATGGATTTTGGAAAGTTTAGTTTAGTTTTAGTTTTATTCGATTTTTATACCGCCCTTCTCCCGAAGGACTCAGGGCAGTGTACAGGGCAATAAATATAAAAGCAAAATACAAAAGTTAAAAGACAATTAAATATTATGCCCGAATATAAACAATAATTAAAAACCATATTAAAACCCCAACATGAACAAAAATATTACAAATAGGCATTGGCAAACAGCCAGCTACATAAGGATAGCTGAGGGTATGCATTATATCCTAGAGAATAATGATTTAACTGCCAAGAATAGAGAAAAAACACACAGAACAGCTGTGAGATCAAAAGGCTAAGGAGGAATGCTAGCTTGATATGAAATCAGCAGATATGAGCATTTCTCCCCCTCAAAATGAGCTTTGAACAATTAAAGTCAAACATGAGAAGCAGCTTCCCTGTAGCTCTTGTACTGAAAAAAATGATTTCATAATGATACTGTGAACACCTGCACAGAGATGCTCAATGAACACTCTGGCTCAAACCGCTGTGAAGCAAGATCAAGGGGCTCTCCTGCAACAGTGTGCTTGCCTTGATCTTGCAATGCATCATTTCTGCCTCCTTTTTTCTTGCTCCCGAAGGTTTCCTTCTTGGCAAAAAATATGCACATAGTATCAGGTTCTTGGTGAGAATTGTGAGGTTTGTGGCCATAGTCCTCAGCTGACAATAATAGTTTTTGGAGAGGCAAAATCTTGGGTTGCTGCCCTCTTTCCCATTCCCAAACGTATGGGCTTTATGGCAAGAAGAACAGGTGATAAAGGATACTGTACTTTCTTTTTATTATTATTATCAATTTAATTTCTGTAGCCACCCAGTTCAATGAGTGACATTGGCAGTGTACATTATACCAATGCCCCAGGCCAATTTTTCTGTACTAATAAGTTGAACATAAATATATGAACATATATTTTATTTCTTTTCATCGTATAACTATATTTATAGACTGAATCTCATAAAAATGTACTCCAATCATCTGATGACATGGGTTTGGTTCATGTAGTATGATAATATAATGAAATTGATTATTCTCAAAAGTATCATAAATTTCTTAGATTTCCCCACCCTCCCGCCCCCACTTAGACAACTTAGAAAATGTTCATGCCAGGCTGAAAAAACATCTTAACAAGAGCTTGCAATAGTGTAGTAACATCTTTACCAGAGTATTAGGTTTGCCACTTGTTCCATATTTCAAGAAATGGTTCTATATTTAGAAATGAAATGCAGAATTCCTTCTCAGGTTAGTAATAACTGATTATTTTTGGCTTTGAGACACAGATAATTGGTGAAAAATAACTTATTTAATCTATATAAATGGAGATCCAGCACTGTTGTTTTGTTTTAACACTGCATTTCTGGGTTCTTACACTTCTTTTTATGGAATACCATCCAATTAAGTTACTAATGAAAAGTAGCATCAAAATTAGTAACATAAACTAGTTTTCATGATTTGTTGTTGTTAGTTGCAAAGTCGTGTCCGACCCATCGCGACCCCATGCACAATGTTCCTGCAGGCCTTCCTGTCCTCTACCATCTTCTGGAGTCCATTTAAGCTCACGCCTACTGCTTCAGTGACTCCATCCAGCCACCTCATTCTCTGTTGTCCCCTTCTTCTCTTGCCCTCAATCTTTCCCAGCATTAGGCTCTTCTCCAGTGAGTCCTTCCTTCTCATTAGGTGGCCAAAGTATTTGAGTTTCAACTTCAGGAACTGGCTTTCTAAAGAGCAGTCAGGGTTGATCTCCTCTAGGACTGACCGGTTTGATCGCCTTGCAGTCCAAGGGACTCGCAGGAGTCTTCTGCATCACCACAGTTCAAAGGCCTCAATTCTTTGGCGCTCAGCCTTTCTTATGGTCCAACTTTCACAGCCATACATTGCAACTGGAAAAACCATGGCCTTGACTATACGCACTTTTGTTGGCAGGGTGATGTCTCTGCTTTTTAGTGTGCTGTCTAGATTTGCCATAGCTTTCCATCCCAGGAGCAAGTATCTTTTAATTTCTTGGCTGCAGTCCCCATCTGCAGTGATCTTGGAGCCCAGGAAAATAAAATCTGTCACTACCTCCATTTCCTCCCCACCTATTTGCCAGGAATTGAGGGCTGGATGCCATGATCTTGGTTTTCTTAATGTTGAGTTTCAAGCCCACTTTTGGACTCTCCTTCTTCACCCGCATCAAGAGACTCTTTAGTTCCTCTTCACTTTCTGCCATTAGAATGGTATCATCTGCATATTTTAGGTTGTTGATATTTCTCCTGGCAATCTTTTGATTCATCTAGCCCTGCCTTTCTCATGATGTGCTCTGCATATAAGTTAAATAGGCAGAGTGACAGTATACAGCCTTGCTGGACTCCTTTCCCAATTTTGAACCAATCAGTGGTTCTGTCCACTTCTCAGTGTTGCTTCTTGACCTGCATATACATTTCTCAAGAGACAAATAAGATGGTCTGGTATTCCCATCTCTTTAAGAACTTGCCACAATTTGTTGTGATCCAACATATTAACTTCAACATAACTTAGTTATGAATAGCAATAGCATTTAGACATATACACTGCTCCATAGTGCTTTAACCGCCCTCTCTAAGTGGTTTATAGAGTCAGCATATTGCCCTCATCAATTTGGGTCCTCATTTTACTGACTTCAGAAGATGGAAGGCTGAGTCAATCTCGAGCCAATCAGGATTGAACTGCTGCCAGTTAGCAGAATTAGATTGCAATACTGCACTTTAATAACTGCACCACCACGGCTCTTAACCAAATAACCAAAACTGAATGGTTTTCGCCCATATTACAAGCAATTTGTTTATAACAGTAGTATGTAAATATACAAATTAAATCCATTTAATATAGCAATCTAATAAATGTATACTCAAATTTTAATAAAATTCAAGAGATTTTATTAAAATTATTTATTTCTCATATTTATATGCCATCCATCTCAGAAACATGACGGTAGGCAGGGTATGAAATCCACAAAAATAACACTCTACAATTAATAAGTAGCTATTTTTTAAAGAAACCAGAAGGGCTTGAGAGAGCATCTAGATCAGGTGCGTCAAACTGCCGGCCCATGGGCCGGATGCATCATGCTGAAACCGCACCCACCCCATTGCTGGCAATGGAAAAAAAGTTGCGATATGTCGTGATACATCACGTGATGTTGCGAGTTTGACACCTCTGATCTAGATGCTACACATGATATAGCCACATGATATAGCCACCTCATTTGGAATCAACTGCCTGTTGAGCTCCGGACGGCTCCCGACCTTCGCTCTTTCCGCTGTGACCAGAAGACTTGGTTGTTTGAACAAGCCGGCCTGGACTAAGGGTTTGGGTTTATTTTAACTATTTATTGTTAGGGCTAATTAATTTAATTTTCTTTTTAACTTTTGTATGTTGCATTTTATTGCCCTGTACACCGCCCTGAGTCCTTCGGGAGAAGGGCGGTATAGAAATTTAATAAAACAAATAAATAAAATAAATAAATAAATCCCAATTCCCATGAGACCTAAGCCTGTTGATATAACCACGTTTTAAGAGATTTCTGGAAGGACATCAAGGATGGGGCCAGTCTTGTAAATCTTATAAAGGCTCCCTTAATTAGAACTCTTCAGCCTTTTATAATTTTGTGACAGTTTTTAACTTTACCTCTATTTTGTGCATCATATTTTAAGTGTCTCTCTTTCTTCCATCTGTCGCTGGACCAAATGAGTGTCTCCTTCTTACTGTGTGTTTCTCTTCCAGTCCAGGTCTAGCAAATACATTTCCCCTAAAAAGCATTTTGCTCAGACGTTGTCCCTGCAGGTAGATTGCTCACCCAAGAAAGTATTTTAGACATTAGATCAAAATGAATATTCTTTGCAACATCCTCAGTGATACCTTCTCAGAAATCAAGCCAGAAAGACACATAAATGGGTGATGCAATAGGAATAGGTTGTTTAAAGTTGTCATTGAATCTATCAATATTTTCTCATGCTAGTATATTCAGCTGTGTAATTTAGATTTATTCTACTATGTAGCACACCAAGAGAGATATTCTTTTTTTATGGAAATAGGAGGAGAATGCTCATGGTATAAAGCAATTAACTATTGCCTTTAAACAACTTAATTTCTTAGTTTAGAGTGGATAATTTAAAAAAAAATTGGAGAACTTGCAAAACTAGTTCTAGCAAACATGTACTGCAATTTTTGTTCCAGAAAATTAGCAAGATTCTGTTGAAATGCATGTAGCCTGCTCAAACTAATTCAAATTAAACTTGTACTCTTAACTAAATTGCATCATTGTGGAAGTTGATGGGAGAGATAATACATTAAAAGATTGAGAAATGTAGTTCAATGTAAACAGGAATTATAATGGGCCAGGATCCAGCCTTCGGGAGTGAGTAATCTGGGTTCACTGAAACCTTGGTTTAACTCTTTTTCTTTTTTACCAGTCAGTCACTATAGCAATAGGAAAATATTATGATATATAGAAATTATGGGGTTATGACTCAGGACAAGCAGAAAAAGAATTCATAGTTTCCACTGGGCAAATTGTTTAGCCCTGAAACATGTACAATTGCACAGTCTCCTCCGATTGTCAAAGCTCTTCATGGCCTTAGAAAGAAAGCCTTTTATAAATTTATTAGGTGTTAAGATGTCAACAAATCCTTCATTATTTTTGCTGCAACTGAGAAACAATTCTACTCTCCCAAAAGAATTTTTGTCTTAGAATTAAATCATTTATTCTTTCTTTCAGCTAGGTGAAAATAAACAGTCTTGTAAAATTACAAAGCTGCTTATGCTGTAGTTAAATATTAAGAAAAAATAGTTATGCTTTTATTTTTTTAAACTCTTAAGGATATATGGAGTATGTGTGTGTGTGTGTTTAAAATTATGTAGATGACAAGCACAGATACAAAGATCATAGGGTTTTTTTAATTGCAAGGTTTCTGAAACTCATAAATTCTACCTCTTGCTCACTGCTTTAGTTAGCAGATCCTGCACCAGATGGAACTATGAACAAGATGATTTCTGAGATCTCTTCCAACTCAATGATTCTATGGTTTACTGTAAGAATATTGCAACTGCATCATCTTTGAAGAAAGGGTGATCTAATTCTACCTAGATGTTAATTAGGTAGTTGCTTTTTTTGCCAGCACTTCATGGTTAGGAAATCCACCAATTGCTTTAATGTCCAACATTAAAACTGTAAGGACAGTATTGCTCATTGGTCTTATTAATGGGACATAATAGGTTCTGCCAACAAGGCAGCACAATTTATGCCAGCATACCTCTCTATTATTTCAGTGGGTAAATTGCCCTTTAATGCTGCAATCTGACTGTCCTCAGTTGTCCCTATCGATATTCAGCTTAAGCTGCACCTGCTGTCATTTTCTCATACCTACATATTACCAGTACAGATATTCCTCATCGTAACGGTCAAAGAACATGTCATCCATGTGACCCAATCAATTTTATGAAATTTTTTGGAGTTGTCATGAAACAAATCACCAGTTATTAAGTGAACGCATTGTTCTCTATAAGGTCTTTATACCATAAATAAATGGAGTTTTGCAAAATCATGGTAAATCACAATCATGTCATTGTGGTACTCTGCAAACAGCCATAAATGTGGGCTGGTTGCTGACCACCCAAAATGTACTCATGTGACCACAGGGGGTGGAGGCAGCCCTTAGAACTTTGGAACCTGGTCCTAGGAACCATTTTTTGGGGGGGAATCTGTCAGAACTTTGAACGTGTTATGAGCCAGGTGATCAAAGCAAGGCAGGCCTCTAGAGAGTCCTTTATTTCTCTCAACACATGTTCCAGCAAATGGCCCTCTAATGATCGGTAAGGCTCCACCCTCATGCTACCCTGAAGGCAGCCATTCTCAGTCCCCTAAACAACAGCTCCCATAGTACAAATAAAGCCCACAAAGTAGGAGCATGCTCACAGGGCAAGATGCAGGGTTTCAAGTCCAGTCCACAAGGCAGAGTCCAGGCACAAGACAACTGTAGTGTTCTGGGCAAAGAAAAGGTCCAAGGCAAGAGGCAGTTCCAAAGGCACAGTGAAGGAAAGGCCAAAAGCATCCACAAGAAAAGGGCTAGGTCCAAGACAAAAGGCAAAGAGAAATCTTCCAAGTGAGGCAAGGCAAGCAGCAAGAGGCACCAGTCCAAAACTGGAGGAGTGTAAGCCAAAGCAAACAATTGTTCCCCTAACTCTCCAAGGCTTCTCTTTAAGTTACTCCACTCCAGGTGCTTCCTTGTGAGGAGGGATGGAGCAACCTCCTCCCATGTAGCTTTGCAGCCCTTCTCTGGGCTTGCCTATGCTCCACTCCAGGGCTTTTTTTGTCATAGAACGCTCAGAACGGAGTTCCGGCACCTTTTCTGGATGGAACCTTGTAGGATAGGCAAGGAGGGTTGTATGACATGTGTGAGTTCCGGCACCTTTTTCTTTTACAAAAAAAGCACTGCTCCACTCTCCTTGCCCTTGGATTGAGTGGAGCAGACAGCTGTTCATCAGGAGATCTGCTGCCTATCAGCACCACTGCCTGTCAGCAGCCGATCCTCCCCCGTGTCTGTGCAGACAGGCTCTTCATCTGGTCAAGCACTTCCCCCAATGCCTGAAGGGCCTGGGACAGCATCGTCCTCAATCTCTGGCCTCTCCAAACATGCCAAGAGAGACGTGCCATCCCTGTCAGATGGTGTTCTGAACCAGCCCTCTTCTCGTAACCCCTAATTAAAAGAAGAGTCTGGAAAGCGTCCAAGGCTAAAAGGCTTCTGCCAAGATTTAATTACGCAGTTAACAAAAACACAAGAGCTTGTCTTCTCAAGCGGAAAAGTTGCTTTCAGCAACCAGCCCCTCCCCAAACACTTCTTTTATAGAGAGCTCAGGGCGTGGTCTCCCTGTGCCTCCTCCCGAGGAGTCCCATAGTCTTTCTTTGTTTGTCCCTGCTCGTCTGCCTCCTGCGTCGGGCGTCCTTGAACAGGGCCAGCTGTGGGTCATCATCCTCCGCACTCTCGGGCTCACACAGCTGAGAAGAGGTCCCCGGCTGAGGACTCTGCAAAGCCTCCAAATCATCATCATCAGCCGGTTCGTTTCCCTCCTCCCCCACATCTGAGTCCTCCGATACATCGGAGCCGGCTGTCGGACCCACAGGCTGGCCCTGAGTCACAACACTATCCCGCACCGCAGGGCCCTTCCCCCGGGTCTGCCGATCCGGATGCGGTCGGGATGGGAACTGTTCGTGAAAAGCAGTCACCAACGCAGGGGCATGAACGGCGGTCGCGTCTTCCCATGTGAAGTCCTCCGGCCCGTACCCTTTCCACTCGATCAGGTACTGGAAGCGACCTTTCAGCCAGCGGGAATCCCTGATGCTGGCGACCTCGTACTCGGGGGTGCTGTCTCCATCACGAGTTCCTGATGGTGGAGGTTCCGCCTGGCGAAGTGGACAGGCCGGTCGTTCGGGGACCAGCAAGGACCGATGGAAGACGGGGTGCACGCGCAGGGAACGTGGCAGAGTTAAACGATAGGCGACCGGGTTGATGACGGCCTCGACTGGGAACGGTCCAAGGTAACGGTGGTCCAGCTTCCTCGCCGGCCGAGTGGATGGCAGGTTCCTGGTGGACAGCCAGACCCGATCCCCCACCGATAGTGGAGGCGTATCCCTTCTCGACCGATCGGCGAACCTCTTGTAGTCGGCCTTGGCCTTCTCCAGCTGCCGTCGCACCAACCGATGGATTGCCTGTAACTCCGCCATGAATTCGTTCGCTGCCGGCTCCGGTGAGTCCACGGGAGAAAGGGGGAAAAACCGGGGGTGATAACCCACGTTGGCCAAGAACGGTGTCATCTGCGTGGAGGTGTGCTGCGAGTTGTTAAAGGCAAACTCGGCTATGGCCAAGTAGTCCACCCAATTGTCCTGCTGCAGGTTAACGTAGCAGCGCAGATACTGCTCTAAAATGCCGATGACCTTCTCGGTACCCCCGTCGGTCTGAGGATGATGCGCGGACGAGAGGCAAACCTTAATGTCCAACGCCCGCATCAACTCCTGCCAGAAGCGGGCTGTAAACTGGGCCCCCCTATCGGAGACGACTCTATCGGGAAGGCCGTGCAGCCGGAACACCTGTTGGATGAACATGCGACTAGTGGCGCGAGCTGACGGTAAGCCGCGACAGGGGATGAAGTGCGCCATCTTGGTCAACATGTCCACCACCACAAACACTGTCGTGAAGCCGGAGGATGGGGGTAGATCCGTCAGAAAGTCCATGGACACAGCCCCCCAGGGTCTCTTGGGCGTTGGCAAAGGCTGCAGTAAACCAGGCGGGGCCCCTGTCGCTGACTTGGCCTGCCTGCATGGGACGCAGGAGGTGACATAAGACTGGACATCGTGTCGGACTCGGGGCCACCAGAAGGTACGGGAGACCAGGTTCAGAGTCTTGAACAGGCCAAAATGCCCCGCAGCCGGGTTATCATGACATTGGCTGAGGACGAGTCCCCTGAGTGGCCCTCCTGGAACATAGAGCCGGTCACGATAATACAGGAGTCCATCCGTGACCGACCAAGGCGAATCTGGCCCCACCTCTTCCTTCCGCTGAGCCACCCACGCCTCCTGCTGCTGCGCCTCCCGGATCCGAGCCCGTATATCCACCGGCTCCCGCACCGCAGCAAAAGACTCGACGGGGATCACTGTCCTGGGCGGAAGCTTGTCTTCCACTCGGGTGTACTCGGGCTTCCTGGACAGAGCATCCGCTCTCTGGTTGTGCCCGCTTGGTATGTACCGCACCCGGAAGTCAAACCTCGCAAAGAAGAGGGACCACCGGATCTGGCGTTGGTTCAAATTCCGAGCGGTCTGCAGGCTTTCCAGATTCTTGTGGTCCGTCCGGACCTCGATCTGATGCCGCGCCCCCTCCAGATGATGCCTCCAAGCCTCGAACGCTGCCTTGATGGCCAGCAGCTCCTTCTCCCAGATGGTATAGTTGCGCTCCGAGGGGTTCAATTTCCGAGAGTGATACGCGCAAGGGAAAAGGGTACCGTTGGGCGTCGCTGCCTGGAGTAACACGGCCCCAATGGCAATGTCGGAGGCGTCCGCCTCCACGACAAACGGCCGTTGCGGGTCAGGATGCTTCAAGATGGGCTCCTTCATGAAGGCGTCCTTCAAAGCTTGGAACGCCTGTTGTTCGGGGGCGTTCCACTGGAACCGAGTCTTCTTCTGCAGGAGCCGGGTGAGGGGGGCTGTCAAGGCAGCAAAGCCAGGGATGAATGTCCGATAGTAGTTGGCAAATCCAAGAAGTCGCTGAACATCCTTCACGCGACGCGGGGGTTGCCAACTCTGCAACGACTCAACTTTACTTGGATCCATGGCGATGCCCTCAGGAGAAATGCGGTGGCCCAAGAAATCAATGGTCACCTGGTAGAACTGGCACTTCTCCAACTTGGCAAACAGCCGATGTTTCCGGAGGCGCTGCAGGACCTGACGGAGATGCTGATGATGCACTTCACGCGACGGGGAGTAAATCAGGATGTCGTCCAGGTAAATCACAACAAACTGATCCAACAGATCCCGAAAGATGTCGTTCATAAAATGCTGAAACATCGCGGGGGCGTTGGTCAGGCCAAACGGCATCACCGTGTACTCGAAATGTCCATAGCGAGTACCAAACGCCGTCTTCCACTCATCACCCGGCCGAACCCTGACGAGGTTGTAAGCTCCACGCAGGTCCAGTTTCGTGAAGATCTTAGCCTCCCGGAGTCGGTCCAAGAGCTCGGGGATGAGGGGCAGCGGGTAGCGGTTACGCACCGTGATGGCATTGAGTTTCCGGTAGTCACAGCAAAGCCGTAACTCGCCCGACTTCTTTTTGACGAAGAGCACGGGCGCAGACACTGGCGAGGACGAGGGCCGGATGAATCCACGAGCCAAGTTCTTTGTCAGGAAGTCCCGCAATGCAGCCAACTCGGGCTCCGACATGGAGTACAAACGCCCCACTGGGAGAGGCGCATCAGGGACTAGGTCAATGGAGCAGTCGTAGGGCCTGTGCGGGGGTAATTGGTCCGCCTCTGACTCGCTGAACACGTCAGCAAAGTCGGACAGTACGGGAGGCAAGGAAACCCCTGAGGAACCCTCCACCTGGCCGGCACAGATATGGCGGGTGTGGTCCACGCACTGCAAACTTGGGAAGGTGACCAAGTTCTGAGACCAATAGATCTGTGGATCATGCGCCCGGAGCCACGCCAGTCCCAAGACCACGGGGAAGTGCAGATCCGAAGTGACGTAAAATTGAATGGCCTCCACATGGGTACTGATGGCCATACACACGGGTTGCGTGGCGGCCGTGATAGGCCCGGACAGGAGCACTCGACCATCGATGGTCTCCACAAGCATGGGCGGATCCACCGGACACTGGGGAACAGCCCATTTGGCCACAAAGGCCGAATCCATAAAGTTAGTGGTAGCCCCAGAGTCAATTAAGGCATGGACCGGAATCCCCTCTGGCTTGCCAGGAAGGATCAGTCGTGCCTCCAAAATCAAATGCCGTGGAGGTTCACAGGCACCGTCGGAACGGCGTCGCTCGGCGTGGTCGTTGTGGGTCGCCCGATCTTTCACACCGTCTAGATCGGGCTCGGGCCGTTTCCCGATAGCCAAGCAGGGGACTTTCTCGGGGCAGGCTTGGTCACTGACGCCCGCTGACGCTTCTTCGGGCAAGAAGCAGCCAAATGTCCAGGGTCCCCACAGTAAAAACACAACCCCTCCGATCGTCGTCTGTCCATTTCCGTCACCGATAGACGGGACCTGGCGGCACCCAGCTCCATTGGCTCCTCCCTCTGGACTGGGGGCTCACGCACAACAGGGGCGGCAGGGGTCTGTGGGGTGGCACGGCGACTCTTACGCTGCTGCAGCCGGGCATCGATCCGCAGACAAAGATGGATCAGCCCATTCAGGTCTGAGGGAATGTCCACGCGGGCCAGCTCATCCAACATCTCCTCTGACAAGCCATCCTGAAAGGCATCCACGAGCGCAGCCTCATTCCAGGCGGAATCCTGGCTAAGCAGCCGGAAATCGCTGATATAGGCCTGTAGGGGGCGCTGACCCTGCCTCAAAGCTTTCAGACGTCGGGTGGCGGTCTGCGCCTTAATCGGGTCCTCGTACATGAGGCGCATATGGTCACAAAACCCCCCAAAGTTATCCAACAAAGGGCTAGGCTGTGCCAACAGAGGCGTGCCCCAACGAGCTGCATCTCCCGACAGAAGGCTCAACACGAATCCCACCTTATCTCGGTCAGTGGGGAAATCAGCTGCTCTCACGCTGATATAAAGCTGGCATTGTCCCAGGAAGGCAGGAAACAGTTCTGGTTTACCAGCAAATTTATCCGGCATAGCTATCTGACATTTCCTCCTGGGTGGGGGGGCAGCATGTACCTGAGCCTGCAGTTGTGCCACCTGAGTGGCCAGCAAGGCGAGTTGCTGGTTGAGCTGGGCATTCTCGGCAAGAAGCTGCTCCATCGTAGTATTAAGGGGTGGGTGGCTGAAAGCAAACTGTTCTGAACCAGCCCTCTTCTCGTAACCCCTAATTAAAAGAAGAGTCTGGAAAGCGTCCAAGGCTAAAAGGCTTCTGCCAAGATTTAATTACGCAGTTAACAAAAACACAAGAGCTTGTCTTCTCAAGCGGAAAAGTTGCTTTCAGCAACCAGCCCCTCCCCAAACACTTCTTTTATAGAGAGCTCAGGGCGTGGTCTCCCTGTGCCTCCTCCCGAGGAGTCCCATAGTCTTTCTTTGTTTGTCCCTGCTCGTCTGCCTCCTGCGTCGGGCGTCCTTGAACAGGGCCAGCTGTGGGTCATCATCCTCCGCACTCTCGGGCTCACACAGCTGAGAAGAGGTCCCCGGCTGAGGACTCTGCAAAGCCTCCAAATCATCATCATCAGCCGGTTCGTTTCCCTCCTCCCCCACATCTGAGTCCTCCGATACATCGGAGCCGGCTGTCGGACCCACAGGCTGGCCCTGAGTCACAACAGATGGTCCCAATTCCAACTACTACTACTATTCCAAACCGAGCTCCAATGAGGTCATGACAGAGCGGTTGCTCAGTCATCAGTTGTAAGTCAAGGACTACTTATACGATGATTTCAGTGAGTGACTTCAGTGTCCATACAGGTACAGTACCAATCATGAAAAACCTTTCTAAACCTAGGTAAGAACCATAAGAATAAAGCTACTTGATCTCCCAACTATTTTCTCTTACTGGGGAAAAGTACATATTTGTATTGTTTCAAATACAAATAAGGATAAGAGAACCAGTGTACAACATAACTTTGAAATGGGCAGGATTTCAAACAATACTCTTTCTCATTAAGCCTTCCTTAGAATCATGGCATGCTTCAGCTCTGACACCTACAGGTGCAGAAAAACAGGATCTTAGGTGCAATACCATTCAATTTGAAAGATGTACAGTTCTATTTTTTGTATATACTAATCCTGCAAAGCTAAAATGGAATGTCAGAGTTTCCTCAAAAATTTTTTATCGGGGATTCCACTTCAAATATTTTTCACCGAGCTATTCATTCTCCAACTTTCAGCCACAATGTTTTATGGTTCTGTATGACATATTTCAAATCCTTGCTCCCATATTAGTTATTTTTGCCACTACTTTGTTTCTACAAACTGGTTTTTCTGGACCCACTGTGAAAAGGCACATATACTCTATTTAAATATGACTGTGTTGATTAATTACAAATTATCACCACCATCATAAGGTGATAGAGAAATAGTGCCATGATAGTATATTGGGAATGGACTGTTTGGATACACCTTTCAGAGTTATTAAGGTTCTTCCATGTAAGAATCTGTATCTAGTCCAGCACCCTGTTATCTCGGTGGTTATCAGCTCTTTGAAATGGCTAGATCAAGAAACTGATGCCACAAGTCTGACTGGAACTGCCTAGTTGCATTTCCCCCCCCCCTGCCCCCCTGTCCTTCTTATACCCATTGAGTTAGGTGGAGCTAGTCTGAATGTCCTTCTTAATTTAATTAATTTTTTTATTTGTTTCCTGGGCTTGAAGCATATTTTATATGCATTGTTATAACTATTTCTTATGCAGTTTCACCAAAGTCATATCTGTGGGTTAGTAGCAATATTGAAGAAATTTGCCATTGCCACTTTCTGGAGGAAAGTCAATATTCTCTCATGATGATCTCCAATCCAGATACTAACTAGGTCCAATTCTGCTTAGCTTTTTTGAGATCAACTAAAGTCCACACAATGCTGCCACCTGCTATGATATTAAGAAGTATAATACAGACTTCCGGTGGCGACGCGACGCCGAAGACAGCCGTTTTTGGGCTGCCCGCTCCGCAGCTGTGTTTCTCCATCGTAAACAGCGCCGATCAGCTGTTTAGATGGATTTGAAGCCCCCTCCTCGGGAGAAGAGGAGGGGGTGAGGCCCCAGGTAGGGGTTGAGCTCTCCGGGGCCGCCTGAGCTGAGAGTTTGGGCGGCTGAAGGATTGAGCCCCCCCGAAGGGATTTTATAGCTTTAAAGTGAAAGTGCGCAATAAGTGAAAGTGGGGGAAGATGGCGGCTAAAACTTCTAAAGCTCTTCGGAGTGCGGGGTCTTCCCTGGTGCAACAGACCTCATTGCAAGCTTTGCTTCCTCCTGTACCTCCTCCGACATTGATGCTTAAGGATTTACAAGATGCTCTTGGAAAGCATTCACAATTGATGTCTGACATGATGGATGAAAAGTTGAAAAAGCTGGAGGAGAAAATGGAGGAGAAAATGGAGAAATTGGAGAAGAAGATGGAAGAGAAGTTTAGAGCAATGAGGGTGGACATGTTGTCTATAATTGAATCTGTAGCTGAATGTGTGCAACAGCTGGATGTAAAAGTGAAGGATCTCAGTCAAAAGAACTCTATATTAGAAGCAAAGGTATTAGAAAATGAAAATATAAGGGATAAAATGGACGGAGAATTGAGCCTTGTTCAGTATCATCAGATGCAGTATGCTATTAGAATCAGGGGTTTAAAGGAGAATTGTAAAGAAGATTTAAAGCAGCTGATTTCTGAGGCTCTGGAAGGGGTATTGGGCCAGCCGGCATCTGAAATTGAGGGAAATATGGACAAAATTTTTCGTGTAAATTCATGGATTGCAAGACAGAGGAAGTTACCCAGAGATGTGGTGGTCTATTTTACAAAGAGAGTAATTAGAGATGAAGTCATTCAAGCTGCTTATGATACTAAATTGGTAGTGGCTGAGCAAGAAGTCTTGGTTTTAAAAGAGATTCCTCCGAAGATTTTAAGGAGAAGGAAAGATTTTGCATTTCTTGTACAGGAACTTAAGAAATGTGATATTAAGTTTAGATGGGAGATTCCAGTTGGACTGGTGGTGACGCATGAAGGTAAAAGACATCGTCTGGTTACTGTGGCCCAGGCACGTGATTTTTATAGCAATGTGTTAAAAGCAACCCCCCTATCATTTTTGGAAGCTGTAAAGGGATACGGCGAGGGAAAGCTTCAAGATGTTGCAGATAGACAGATAGAGGACAATGGTGTTGGAGGGGATCAAGATACAGTTTCATCGGATGTTGCAGGAGGCCAGAGGATGACGCGTGCCGCCCTAAGAAGAGCGAGACGAGAGCAAGAGCAAGACCAGCAGAAAGTTATGGAATCTCCAAAGTGTACTTACAGTGAAGATGTGGGAGGGGCGCGGTCCAAAGAAGTTTTGGGGGTCATGACAGACGTGCTCCAAAAGCTTTGGGGCGTTAAGATTGGTGATTAAATTTTTAAATTAGAATGTCAATGGATTAAATTTATCATAGAGGAGAAAGAAAGTTTTTTTTTAATATTTAACACAATTTAAGATTGATGTTATTTGCTTGTTAGAAAAGTATATTAGGGTTATGGACTAAAAGTATGTGCTGAACTAAGAATGGGTATGCAAGCTCCTAATTAACAACAAGTTGTCTTACAGACTGCTTAAACCTTTTTTTTCTACTCTTTTTATTAACTGCGAGACATTTGGCGTGATACATGCAAGAATTATTTTTGATCATGGTTTAGTTTGGTTGGAGATTATTAAGGTTAATAGAGATAGGCGCTTTTGGCGCGTAACTGAGAATTTGTTTAAATTAGAGAAAGGTTGGAGAATGTAAATAGTAGGTGAAAGGTTTTTTTTTCTTTCTTTTTTTTTGAAATTAATATGAATAAGGACTGGGATTAAGAAAATCTATTCTGAGTAAAGCTCTTTTTCTGTTTTCCTCTTTTTCTTTTTTACTTTATTTGTAATATTAATATTGTTTGTATTCATTTTACATGAGCTAGAGCAATGCTTTTCAACCTTGGCCACTTTAAGATGGGTGGACTCCAACTCCCAGAATTCCCCAGCCAGCAACGCTGGCTGGAGAATTCTGGGAGTTGAAGTCCACCCATCTTAAAGTGGCCAAGGTTGAAAAACACTGAGCTAGAGGGAGATAGAATTAATAGTTTATTGCTGATAACATAGGGGTGCTTATGTTTGTTTTTTGATTTTATACCCTGTATTTAGCTCTGGGAAGTCGGGGGGGGGAGGAGGGAATGGGGGAGAGGGATAGGGAGGGTTGGGTGGGGGTGGGGGAGGGGGGGATTAAAGCCAAAATGTATTGTAAAACTTTTTAAATAAAAAAAAGAAGTATAATACAGTATAGTAATGAAGATGTTCAGTTTGGACACAAGTTCAAGTCCCTCTTTGGTCCACAGTTCACCGGGTGAGTTTGAGCTAGTTCCCCACTCTTTCTTAATCCATTTCACAGATTTTATTATTTTATTTTATTGATTGACTTAGGCCACCCAACTCCATAACAATTCTAGCAGTATACAATAATAAAATTATTGCTACAAATATTGTAGTGGGGATAAAATACATGAAAATATATATTTCCTCTCAAGAGCATTAATTAAAAAATCATGCCTAATAAGCATTGAAAGTCTTTATCTACCAGAAACATTGTTTGCACCCTTCAGTTCTCTTCCTCAGTCAAAACTTTGGAAAGATTCCAAAACTCTGCAAGATTCATAGCCTGTGGCAAAACTCTTTGTTCTCTAGCTTATTTGTTCATCGGCCTTCCAAATTTCTTTTGTGCTACACACAACATCTTTTCTACAAAAGTCACTGAGGCCTACAGACATGGGGCCTGATGGCAGAAAATTATAAAGGCATCTTTTTGCCTCAGCAGCTCCAACTGTCAGGACTGTTGCCCAGCAACATGAAATTCTAGTACAAAAAATATAGCTTCATTAATCTTTTACAATTTTTACCTCACTAATTAGTAAATAATTAATGCTGATTTGGGGACTTAGATGCAACATGTCCATTGGAATTTTGACAGGAAGCAAAGCATTTACAATGAATTCACCCATTTACCCCTTTTGTTATGTATTTGAATCATAGTGGCACAGATTATGCATTTCAAAGGCTTAGACTATAAATTTATATTAAAAACCAAAGAAAAGATATTTTGAGCTTATTTTTGGAAAATAAAGTACAATCTTAAAGACTAATTTGATTTTGTAGAATACAATCCTATAATATGTTCCTTAGTCTTTAAAATTCCATAGCGATATTATTTTCCTGTAACAAACTCAGCACCCCAAAAAATAAATGAAGGCAATTCTATCATCTATTTATCTCTCTCTTCCCCCAAAATGCATCTATTGTTGTTGAATTTTAAAACATTCTTAACACTTTCTAGTGCTTCCCCCTTTATTACAACAAGAATAAATGATTACAATTTTAACAACTTATCATCTTCTCTTAAAATACAATCTCTTCATCCTATATCAAATCTCTTATCTATAAGCAGATCCTTAAAACATCATTCTATCATAATCAGAAGGCCATTAAGATATAATAGAAATAACAAAATATCTATTTTAACCTTAATCAAATAGCTTCTCTTTAATAATCTTAATAATAATCTTCAATTCCTTCAAATAATATCCTAGATTTTGAAAAACCTTTCAATCATGCAGTGGTTAATGGTTACTAGAAATAACAGCAAATCTATGTTATATATGATCAAATAAACCCATTGTATATTCTTTCCTTTATTTTTAACCATTTTAATCCTTAAAGGATTAAGGATCCATTAAGGATCCATTTTAATCCTTAATCCTAGAGCTAATGTCATGATTCCGTCAGATAGAGACAAATAAAGCAGAACTTCGAGGCTTGGAAATTCCTCAAAGAACATGTTTATTAATTACAAAGTATCAGCACGTCAAACGTGAAAACAAGTCTGAAGACACACGTAACAATTCCCCAATACAAAGTTAAGAAATCCCACCTCTAAAGCTATGCACGCAACGACGTTCTCCAATACATCTTCTTGGTGGGCTTTGCATGAAACACTCAGCTAGCAGTCTCAGGAACAGCCTATATCAGACTAAAGTTGAAACAAATACTACAAAATGTTCATATCCAGAAAAAAATGGCGAAAAGAGAGTCATACATTCTGTGACAATGTAAAAAGTTGTAAAGCAGCAACTGTAAATGTTTGGAGAAATGTTAAAATATAGTTGTGATTTGCTTATGGAGCTGTCATGCAATTGCACCTATGTCTGACAACTGGAAGACAGCCATTAATTGTTCCTCTGTTCAGAAGGAAAGGTAGTAAAAATGAATGCAAAAATAACAGGAGATTAGTTTGTTAAATGTTTTGGGGAGTGTATTCAGTAGAATTCCGATTAAGAACGAAATATGGTAACAAGTATCTTTGGGGAAGTGCAGTGCAGCTTAATGATGGTTATAGGGGAGATTTTTGTTTTTGACAAATATACAAACATGGAAAAGAAAGGGTATTGTATGTGCTGATTTGGAGAAAAGATACAATAAAATGAATAGGTTTAATTACAGGTTATTATTCACAATATGCATTTGAATATCAGTTGCTGAATCTGGTAAGAATGACATGTCAGAATAAAACATGCATAAGCATCAAGCATTCTAATTTTACATTAAACAGGAAGTAAAACAAGGATATGTGATGACCTATTGATTGTTTAATATATGAATGAATGAATGAATTTAATTAATGTTAGTTAATGAGGCTAGAGATATGTTGGTTGAAAATGTTCATTTCTTTATATGGATGATAGCATGCAGACTGAGAACCTGAATGATTTCCAACAAATTTAGTTAGACCATATATGAAGGGCTTTAGTTGGGTTGTGTACTACAGTAATGCCATGTGTTTGTAATTTAGATGCCATGTGTTGATGCCATATGTTTGTAATTATTCAGATGAGTACAAATGCACTGCAGCAACCTAGAATACCAGAAAAAGGTAACAAACTGCCTGTACCTCATCTTCCAACAAAATGGTTACCCATGCAACTTTGTTAAAAAAAGGACCTGACTTCTCAACTTAGTAAGCACAATAAAGAGAAGCTCCAAAATGGATAACACTGACAAGAAAAGCATCTCAGAAACAACCAACAGACTAATAAAGCATGTGGCATCACCATAGCACACAAGCCAACTAAAACCTTCTAAAGCATTTCCTTCCTGTAAATCAAAAGACCCAGTAATTCAAGAAGAAAAAACATCACTTTCTTTTGGAATTGCTCAAGGCAGTTTTCAGTACATTTAAAGCAATGTCTAGTCCAGGCAGTAACATCTGTATCAAGATTGTTGATATTCATTTATTGTGGTTATATACCACCAATTCATTCAGATTTACAGTAATTTACTGTGCAACAATCCTTACATTTAAAATCACATTTAAAAACAAAAAAAAACACCTCAAAACCAGTAATAATATAGCCAGTTAACCAAAATATCAGTGACAGCCATTGGTGCCAGACAATATTATTATCCAAGGGCCCTTTGAGAAAGTTATATCTTGAAAGACTTACAGAATAGCATTGGGGCCAATGCAAGACAGACTCCAAAGGGAAGTTGTTACACAGGAAGGGGGTTGCAGAAAAAAGCTCTTCACTTGGATCCCCAAACTTTTTCTCTCTTGCATATGGGAAACAGAACATAACCCCAACCAGGACAAGTATAAAGGACAGGACCATCCGACCTAGAAAAAATTATTCTGAAACTACATAGGAATCAAACATTCAAGTAAAGAGTTATTATTTGAAGAACTAATGTTAAAGCAAATTTATTTACGTGAATCTTGTTTTTTCTATTAGAAATTCAATATTGAGAAAATCAGTTCTCTAATTTTATACCATCTTCCTCAATCTGGAGTTCTCCAGATACATTTGTAAGTTCAATATATATACATATACATATACATATACATATACATATACATATACATATACATATACATATACATATACATATACATATACATATACATATACATATACATATACATATACATATACATATACATATACATATACATATACATATACATATAGACATACACATACACATACACATACACATACACATACACATACACATATCCATGGATCCATTTGTCTAGAGCAGAGATGGGGAACGATGGCCCTTTTATGATCTATAGCAGGGCTTTTCAACATTTTCACCCATTGTACCACTTTTAGGATATGGCAACATCCGAGTACCACCAGTCACCTAGCAAGGTGTCAAAAACTTGATGACCCAAAAAAAAGGAAAAAGTGATGAAGTATAGGTAGTCCTCGACTTACAACAGTTCGCTTAGTGACTGTTTGAAGTTACAATGGCACTGAAAAAAGTGCCCCCGAAGCCACAGCTGAGCAAGACACCTGCCTGTCCACCCAGTGGCGCTCTTCCTCCTGTCTGAGGTTTTCATTGTTGTGAGCATTTCTGTTGAGGATCAGGAGTGGGGGTGGGGATGGGATGTTTGGTTTTTATTTTCCCCGCCCTCTGCTGGGTGGTTGCAGCAGGTTTTGGTCACTTCACATGACCCTGGGACACTGTGAACGTCATAAACATGAATCAATTGCCAAGCATCTGAATGTAAATCACAAGACCCTGGAGATGCTGCAACATTCCAGCTGATTGGCGCTTCTTCTGGGCTCAGCAGAAGCGCCAGGATCAGCGCCAAGCTCCAGCTGGAGCCTGGCGCTGTTCCTGCTGCTTCCACTGAGTCCTGACAGCCCTGCAGCTCCAGCCGTCTCTCACTCAGGCTTCTGTGGTGCTGCCACCAGTTCAGCTCATTCCCCTCCCCCGCTACCACTTTTCTAGGATGGCCGTGTACCACCTGCCAGGTGCTAATGTACTACAGGTGGTACCTGTACCACTGGTTGAAAAGCCCTGATCTATGGACTTCACCTCCCAGAATTCCTAAACCAGCATTATCATAAAAGGTCATCATTCCCCATCTCTGATCTAGCACATCTGCAGATAATAAGCTGGAGAGATTTTATTTTATTTTATTTTATTTCTGGGGCTACCCAATTCCAGAATAACTTTAGGAAGCTTACAAATTAAATAGGGAGAAGCATCACAGAATAAAAAAAGGAGAGTTAACTTTCTATAATTCTAATTAAAATGTTAATTTTCTTCATTTTTTTTCTTTTTCTTTTAAATATGATTCTGGTACAGCCCAGGAGTTCATCCATTTCCTTTGAGTTCCTTTAATCTCCCACAATAAACAATATTGTTCAGCATTGTTAGTTTCAACGACTGGAGAAACTATATGGCAACTGACAGCTATTACATATGTAGTCTTTCTAGTGGGGTATCATGCACAATACTGTAAGCACAAGGGTACCAATTAATATGAAAGCAGTCAAGCTCATATGCTGTTTTAACCAAGAGAGTGGCTGCATTCAAGCAACTTGTCTTGTGTCATCCTTTATAGAAATTTCTTGCTGTAGAAACAACAGGGTAATTAATCTACAAACAGCCAAAGTATCATATCTGAAAAATTAGGCTTCTGTTGGGAGGATGCATCTTTAAAAATCCAACATTTTGAGTGTAAAAGAAGGCAATGCTTTTAAAATAAGCATGTATGGCACCAAAGGAGGCACTGGGTGCATTTAGATAATGCCTTCTGCAAGCTGATTTTGCATACTTGCTGCTCTCCTGCATTTCACATTTGCTGTGGGTTGGCCTGTTTCTTAAAATATTTGGAAGCTTCATGAATAATGGATAAGGTGAGGGACTTATGAATATTCATAATAATAACTGCTTTGTGAGGGAGTAAGCAGACAGAAGTGTTGAAAGCAAATATTTAGCATTCTAAGTCTTAAAATAATTGTTAAATCATCATAAGGAAAGTAAATTTTACTCAGACTTAAACACATTCTCACACATGCAGATGAACATACAAAATGTCTACATTAGCTTCTAAAAACCTGCTTACAACTATGAGAGTTATTAAAAATGATTCTTGGCCATATATTTGGGATGTGGAAAATAGAACTATTGAACATTCTGGGAATCATTTTCTGGAAATATCATTATAGTTTACTTTTTAATACACAGCAATTCGGTCAAATCCATTTCAACCTCTCTTTGTTTTCAATAAATATGTAAGAAACACCTTAATAATTTACTTTTATGTGTCTCTCAGAATTCATGATGATTAAAACATCCAACTAGATTTATGGAAGGCATTCAGATATCACTGTCATAGTTGTCTCCAGTTATGCTTCCCTGGTAATATCTCATAAAACAAAATCTGAAGTTACTACATTTCACAGTGGAGAGATATAATCATACAAGAGTTGCATCATTGGATCTTACTATATCCTGTAATAGATTAATTCTATAAGTTAAGAAGCCAATAAGAGTCTGTGAGAAAATTGTCAAATTCAGATTCAAATATTAGCCATAACATATCATTGAGATTATGCAATATACAAATTAAGTTCATTAACTGTTGGCTGAATACAAATGAAATAAAAAACAAACAACACAGTATTTACTTACTATTTTATTATTATCACTATTAAACAGTGCTGTTTCTGAATTCAGTAAACTTAAGTGATTCAGGCTCTCATTCTTTACCTACTAGGACTCATTGAACAGTGTGATTTTTTTCAGAATATATTCATTCATTTATTTATTCAAATTCTATAGCTGCTCATATCAATCAATGACTGGGTTGCTTACAATGACTCTAGGTAGTTTACAAAAATATACAGATATATATAAGGATGTTAATTAATCATATTTTTTTACAAATGCTTTGAAAATCCAAGCATCATGTATGTTTTGTAAATATGATTACTTAATTTTTAGGAAGTGGTCATTGCCTTTCAAATAGATTTTACCTCTTTTAACCCACAGCCACAAATACCTTCATTCAAAATCACTAGTGATTCACTAGCTTGGAAAGATGTCCCAGGTGGGGTTTTTTTTAGTTGATTGTGAAAATTACTCAGAAGCTAGTCTTTAATGCAAAAATCCATGATTTTGGAAAATTGCTGTTAGTCCAAACATCCACTTTCTATATAACATGTATCACTGGATTATGGGCTGCGGGATGGAATTTATAGAAACTCTAAAACAGAATGAATCCACTGAACGAAATAAACCAGAAGTGTTTTAATTTCACCAACCTTCTCATATCTATCACCATTCTGATTTTCACCTCATAGCCACTTGAAGATGAAAAATAGTACTTGTAGGAAGATACGATTCCCCTAAATTTCTCCATGCTGATGCCAACTTCAGTTGGCCCATCATGGATTTTTCTTTCTTTTCACTCCCAAAAACCCCACAGGGGTCACTTTGAAATATGTTTGTGGCTGTTATTTCTGGTTTGGGTTATGGACTCAAAATATGTATAAAATTTGCTGACAAAAGTGTTTTATAAAACCTCAGAGGATAGATTTGAATCAGCAACATGAAGAATACTTTCTCCCAAAAGTATTGCAAAATTCCTTGAAGCTAAGCATATTCAAGCATAAAAAGAGATGGGATGGGTGCCATAATCAGGCTACATCCCCAAAGATCACTAGCTACATTTCCAACTTGTTTGTATTCCTTGGAATACAAAATGCTAAATTCAAGTGAATGTTCTTAGAAGCCCCTTCAGATCTTTGCAATAAACATTCATGAGTTGAAATTACACCCAACTGACTGGATTGCTGAGGACATGACTGTATACCATTAAATCCTTCACACCTTCACCAAATTTCAGAATAGGGGCATTGCTTTACAAATTACTTTATTTCTGAGTCTGCATCTCTTTAAAAGCATCTAATAGGTCATGGTTGGTTTTCAAATGACAAGCTAAGTGAAAGCTTGTTACTACTTGAATAAGTGATCCACAGGGAATATCAGATTGTGGGAAGCCAAAAAACAAATCAATGGTAAACAACAAACCACCCCCATAGTGTTCTTAGAAAGCCATATACTCACATCCAAGAAGACACCGGGAATCAAGAATGACTTAGATTTTATATGAAATATGAATAAACTTTTAAAGACTGTATAAACTAGTCACATAATATCGCAACTCCCAAAAGGGTCATTTCTACCTTGGAAAGACCATCCCAAATATACTGAAAGAAGAAACTGGCTGGACTGTTTCAATAGCAATAGTACTTAGACTCATCTGTTACTTCATAGCGCTTTTACAGCACTCTCTAAGCAGTTTACAGAGTCAGCATATTGCCCCCAACAATCTGGGTCCTCATTTTATTGACCTTGGAAGGATGGAAGGCTGAGTCAACCTTGAGCCGGTCAGGATTGAATTCCTGGCTGGGGGCAGAGTTGCCTGCAATACTGCATTCTAACCACTGCACCAACACTTTTTCTTCAAAGTTAAACCATCTTCAGAACACTTGGAATGACATTTATTGCGTTCAGGTCATCCATTAAGGAACATTTGACATCCCTACACATTTCCCCCTGATTTCTCTCCTTATGAGTCATGTATAAGCTACGACAGAGAAAAGGACGTGATCATTTAGAAACAACAACAAGAAAAAGAAAGTAATCTCCCCAAATTATGTTGCTATGGCCTTAGGATAACTGTAGCTGAATGAAGTGTGGGAAACAAAAGTCCAAAGAATTATCAATTATAGCAGGTGTAGGCAACCTTAGGAGAAGATTTTTTTATTCAGCTTTGTTTGTTTGCTTGTATGTATGTTTGTTTGTTTATAGCATATGATTTTTATTTTATAGGAATACCAGGTTGTTTCCAAAATCTCTAGTTGGAACCTATGGAATCCCAAAATTAGTCATATAATTGGCTGTAATGGCCATATGAGAATTCAAGTGAGGAACATGAAAATCTTTGGTATTCTTCTAATGTGACATTTGATCAAATTTCAACGTACTATAAGAGGTCATATGACATCTTGATGGTGAGGTTAGCAAAATTTTGCCAGATTGTGAAATATTGGCCATTTTGCTTCTTCTTTTGTTCTGTCTGCAGAAATTCTGTCTTACAGGATTTAGCAAAGCTAAATTAAAACACTCATCTGTTCTAAGCCTTTGGAAAATATTTTTATATTTATATTTATTTATTAATATAGTTAATCAAAATGTCCTCACTCCCTGTAAATATCTAGTATTATCTATATATCAGGAATAGGGTACTCAGAAAAGTGTGCACACTCCCTCTCTTAAATCTGTCTTGTATATAGTTGGCCTTTACCATTGTACTGTGAGTTTACTGGAAAAGACAGTGAAGCCTCTTAAATTGCATAGATTAGTCACAGCATGAACCTAGACTTCTGAAAGCCTTGATGGCCTTTCAGGAAGGCTAGAAATTAGATTTATATAACTAGTGGCTGAAACACATGCGTGGTCACGTATGTTCAGGCACTGACAGAGAAGAAAGTTGCTTTTCCTATGCATTAATAAACGAAACAGAAATAAGATACAACTAAAAGACTGTAATAAATGATTTGTTTTTCTCATTAGAGCTTGTAGTTTAAAAGCTACAGGAGGCTGAAACAAAACTTTCCTATTAAACAAGATTAAGAAGTTAAAATTATTTAACTTTGGCAGCTTACACATGCTCAGATTTTCTAATTATCCTGAAGAGGCAGCAAAGCTGTTCCTTGCCTCCAGTTCAAGATGTAAAGGGCTCCTTCCTCTAAAATAATGATGCTTAAGAGAAATAGCTTGACAAGTTCACAAAATAACAAAGATGAGACAATATTATTAAATACCTGCCTCCCTTCCCATCTCTTCCCAAGCCAGTTCTTCTAATGTAATATTTTACAGTCCGACTTTGGAGTCATTCCCTTGGATGCATGCGTCTAAAATCATTTTGAAGAATGTTTTCATGAGCACAGCTGCAGCTGAATTTCTAATAGTTCATTTCAGTCACGAATCAGTATTGATTAAATTGCACAGGTAATCCATTTTGATTATATATATTTTTGTAAGCACTTTCATGGAAGGAAGAAAAGAAATGCAATATATATTTGGAAATGACCCTCTTTTTACCTATCCTAGGTGGAAACAGCAAATGAAAATGATATTCAGTACAATGTCCTCAAGCCACAAGGTCATCTTCTAAACACCCTTAAAACTATTTAGCAGACTATGCGTTAAAGAATACTGACATAACAACACATCCATAGCAAAACTAAAAGGACAAAAGGAAAAAATGGTGAGACCTGCACAGCATTCAGAAGGTCCAACATTCAGAAGGTCCATTTGAATAGGTTCTTCAGGAATCGATTTCATGTTTGTCCCTAATGCTTCAAAAACTGGAGGTGGGGGATGCCCAGCATTCAAAGAACTTTGCACAAGAGACATCTGGTTCTCTTTTCTTCCTTATATTTGTGTAAGAGTTGCAGTGACAGCTGGCTGAAAATAGACACATCCAAATTAACTGAGCCTCCTTTAAGCCAAAGCATTATTGTGATGTCATTAGAAGCTGCTTAGGATGCGAAGGTCAGTGGAACAGGACAGCACTAGTACACACGCCGGACCTGCAGTAAGCCAGTTGGAAGGGAGAGGGGAGCCTTTTTTGGCTACCCTGTTTTCATCAGATTTTTTAAAAAGCCATGATATTACCTGGAAAGATGCATTGTTTTATCAATACAAACAAAAGCATATATCTACTCCATTGTCAGAGCTGCCAATATTTCACCTTAAAAAACTGTAAAATCTTTGCCCTATTAAAATTCCTGCTTATTATGTTCTGTACTATTGGAAGGGGTGGTTTTTGTTTTTGTTTTTTGCTATATTTTATTTTATTGAAACCCATCCAACATTGTTGTGAAAGCTAAGATGATGGATTGGTTTTTAGATTATTCTCTCTTTTTTCCACTTTCTTGAGAGGTTGCTCAAAGAGGCCTTTTTTACCACAGCAAATGAGTAATATAAAGATAAGACAGAGCTTGGAGAATTGTATTCAGTGAAATTTCAGATATAATCAACCTTCCAGTAGCTTTCTGCCAGACTTTCCAAGCTCTTATTACTGATTTCTTCACCATAGTCTAATTATACACATATTAGTAACAGCCAATATGTTGATGAAGGAGCACTGGGAAATATAAGTAGGTTTCATGAAACAGGGATGGTATGCAAAATATTACAGATAACTTTTATCTGGTCACATTTTTGTTTTTTATCATTAAAAATAATCCCCAAGACAGCGACACACTTTACCTTTATAAAATTAAAACCAGTTAAACTCATATTGATAATTAATTACAAACTCTAAAAAGATGCTGAAACCATGAACCACGTAAATACCCTGTAACATAGAACACAATACCAAAACAGGCTAGACAGCCATTGAGCTAAAACACAGTCACCCAGTACTATCCTCTGGACACAGCCCTGCAAGAAGTTGAATAACTGTGGTTCCTATCACAAAGAGCTAGTCAAGAAGGATATGATGGAATCACCAAGAGATCCAGGAAGGTGCACTCCCACATCTGTTACCTTGTTAAGGATATCAGAGGGTCCAAGGCTGATTCAGCTCCTGGACCAGGCCTGAATCAAAACTTGAATGAATCAGATAATATGTTTGTTTCAAGAATGACTGCAGCTGCATAGCTTCTACTCTCTTGGCCATAATTCCTAGACAGCAAACTTGGTAATTAGGAGGTTCTGATAGAAAAGAATATTTGTAGCTCAGGGTTCAGGGTTGAACTGTGGGGTCCTTAGTGCTCTCTGAGCTCAATTCTTTCCTCGCAGACATTTGCTAGCACTGATGATGTTACCTAGTTTGGTAATGAAACGTCTTCAAGAAAACCACCAACTTCAGAGAGCACTAAGGACTCCACAGTTAGGAGTCATAGATTCTACACTGGGTTTCTTGAAATTAGTCCTGATAAATAAGAGTCAAGAGACAGTTATAAGGACTTTCAAGCCTTACAAAGACATCCTATTGCAGTTACTCAATAACTCTAGCAAATGTTTGGTTTATGTGTGAAGGATTTTCACTGGTAATTCTGATTCCTGTATTTGCAATTTTTTTTACTAACAAAATGCTTCTTTAAAAAAAAAACAAAAAAAAACTGAAGTGAAATCAGTCTGAGTGGAATTAGCTGGAATGAGTAATACTTTGCATATTCTATAGCTAACCTGTGGTTGAGAATATGGTAGGAGAAAATCACAGTGTATTGTTGATATTTTCCTGAAGAATGCAAGTCAGAGCATTCCATATGGTGAAAAGTTTGATAGAAACTTGTTCCATTATTTTGCATTACAGCAAATGCTTAAGCCCTTGCAACCTATAATAACAAGCTAGCTGCAGCCTATTGAATAAGCTGTATCAGGTTCACCAAAGGTAGAGGGGAATTTCACAGTAGGAGCTTTCATTTTAGAGGGCAGATACTTTTACAGCAATTACATATTTTAGCATCCCGAAGTACCATAAGCATCTAGTGCTGGCAAGCAACAAAATATGGTGACACCGCCTTTAGAATTCAACCCAAAAAGAAACAAAACGGTTAATGAAAAAATAAAGATCTGCAACAGTTTGGGGCAACGAAAGAGGTCTTATAGTTTAATTATCAGTGCTTTAAAGACCTAAAAGTGAAATAGGGTTGTCCACTAATTATTAGAATGGTACCTGCTCAAGCCATTGGTTAGCAATTGTGGCTAATCAAAAAGTTGGCAATCCCCAAGTGCACAAATCATACTGTAGGATGGGCTTCTTCCATTATGATATTGCTAAACTGCCATTCTTGTTGCCAAGGGCCTTGACAGGGCATGTAGTGAAATTCAGTAATGTCTTGATTGTCACACTACTTTTTTTGTATGATAGAATAGGAAAGCTAACCTTCTAAACAAGTCCAGTTGCCTTTTGAAATGGACCTTTGGCACAACCATGACCTGACTGATTGAGAATCTTCATAGACATCTATGAAAAATTACTATATCAGATTTTTTTTTTCAGTTCAGTCATTTCTAACACCCTCCAAAGGCGGTATTGATGCATTTCAAAAGCTGAGTTCTTTTCTGATTTTGTGCCAGGTTTTGGAGACAGAAACAAAAGTATCAACTAATTAGATAACTTAATAGATTGTGGTAATGCATTAGATACAATATATCTAATTTTCATCAAAGCACTTGTAACACACCTGATTACTTTAAAAATATTAGAAAAAAATTATTAGCTATAGCTACTATATGTACCTAATATTGGCAAGCATCTGAAATCATTTTCATTTAATTTGCATTGAGATGATTTTGCAATTTAATGAACATATCCTACTTTTTCTGCCTATATCATCTCCAGCATAAAAAAATCTAAGGTTTCTCTCCCCCCCCGCCCCCCCAATATAGGGCTCTCTTAGAAATTTTAGATTTGACATGATAGTCTAAAATATCAAATGTTTAAAGGCCAAACAGTGCAATATTTAATCAAAGCATGATAAACCAAGAATAGCGCCAATAGGGACAGTTCTACCTAGCAGCTCTTTACCCAGAAATCCCTCATATATCAATTCAGAGCATTCTGCACTTGTCCTTGTATGCTGTTGCTCTTTCTACTTCTTATGGACTTCTTCTGAACCACATGACAGCATAAAATTTATCAGTGAGTTAGCAACCTGCTGCTTCAACTTTGTGCTTAATTTACATGGTGAGATAATGCTTGTGTTGTGGGTACTGCATTGGTTTCTGGTAAGTTTCTGACTACAATTCAAAGTATTGGTTTAAGCTTTAAAGCCCTACATGGCTTGCCTTCTACTTATCTTTAGAATTATTTCCTTCGGACAAAATTGTCCTGCCTGTCTTGTCCATTTGGGTGTGCTTAGAGGCCCCACCCATGAGAGAGAAGTGGGAAATTGGAATCAATGTTTTTCTGTGGTACAGTAATTCCCAGGTTTTGGCATAGTCTCCCAACTGAGGCCCATTATACTGTACACCATTAAGGCTGTAAATGCAAAGCTCTTTCATCAGACTTTTGAGACCCAGTTGGGACAGAATTCATGTCAGTTTTATTTTATGCTTTTAATGGTGATTTTAATTGTGATTTAATGTCTATTTTAATTGAATTGCAAGTCAATAAGTCAATAATAATAAACATATAAATGGTACCCTTTATTTTCTTTAAAAAGACAGCGAAAGGGTGTTATGGCACCTCAAATCCAGTGTGAAGGAGGAACAGCTGAGGATGCTGGAGATGGGATTGCTGTAAGAATTCCTTTCAACTGGGAAACACTGGTCTCCTAGCTCCACATTTTAGCTATAGGGATGCATTAACAGCAATTTGTCTTGCACAGCAAATTAAATTTGAAATTAATTGTCTATTTGTAGAGGATTGGAAGGAATGCAAGACTAGTTATGTAAACATCATCTTAGCCCTGAAGGAATGGAAGGAGTGAGAAAGAAACTCAACATTGCTCCACCTTGATTTTCTTTTGTGTAGCAGGGGGAAAGAAAAACTCGGTCAGTCTTTCAAAATTGTTTTATTATATCCTATAGCAGTAATTGAGAATTCTGTTTCTGGCCTGGCTTACTTCAAAGAATTGACACAATCGTACAATGGCATATGATCATGTAACTGAAGAGGTGGGCTGACAAACATGGTGCACATATTACTGTTTTTCTTATATTTTTTATTGTCACCAGATCATTAGCTCACATGAAGAAAAGTACCAGTTTACCAAGAGAGGACTCAAAGGAAACCTTAAGTGGAAATTTAAAACTATGCCAGGCCAGTTTATTTATGTATCTAGCCTGATTTTTTCCCCATAGCATTTTACTGAAGAAGACAGTCTCACAAAAGCAGAAAATCCCAAATCATGTGCCATGAAATAAGTAAATTAGCTTATGAATCTCTGCACACATGAAAAAAAGAATGCTTTCAGACTGTTACACTGCTTTGACCTTTCCTTTGCCCATTCAGATGGATTGAAGGTGGATATTTCAGTCTAAAAAAGGAGCCTCACTGCCATCATCTGTCTTCAAAGGAGTTGCTGACTGCATCTTAGTATGAGTCAGGCTCTGGACTTGGTTCCTACCAGTTAGGATAAAGACGTGCAATGTTTTGATTGGCAAGAGTTGTAGTAACATGGGAAGAGCGACTGAGAGTCAAAAACTGCATGGGAACACATGAGTGTATGGCAAGAACTGAAATTTATGGCAGAGCTTTGGGGACAGTTTAACTTTTTTTAACATTTGTCTATTTTAAAGCTTACACCATAGTTTACATCTGTTCTTCAACTTACAGTTTACCTTTGCTTGCCAACTAATTGGGGGAGAGAGCTCTGGAAGTTGCAAAGGGACTTGGAATTATATAGGCAGCCCTGTGGAAAACACTTGAATTATGAGATGGGCCCAACAATCACCAAAATCTGCCACTGCCACTGCCTCCCTCTCTCTTTCTTTGAATCCTAGATTGCTATTGTTGTGATAGAGATATTTTATCCTTTCAGGGGCAAGAATGGAAGAAAACAGAACAGAGAGCTTTTTTTAACTGTGCTGCTACAGATATATCTACAAACATTTACTATTTGTAATCAGCTGGGTAGTATTTAGAAGATTGTAACAGGTTTACAAAGGAGAACACTGTCAGGTTGTAAGAGAACCTATCCCAACGAAGAGTAAAACTGCAATATGATATTTCCTACAAGAGAAAAGAAACACTATAAACATTCATGTAATATGTTGGATTTTTTTTTAAAAAAATGAATTTGTAACTTTGCAACTATCACAATGAGTCAAGGAAATTATACCATTCTGTTACACCCATTTTAGGGCATGTCTTTTCAGTACCAATCTTAAAGGTTTTCATTAGAATGTTATCATTTTAAGAATCTGTACCAGAGAAACTTTTGCAGTTAGGACGCTGAGCTTGTCGATCAGAAGGTCGGCAGTTTGGCGGGTCGAATCCCGAGTGCTGCGTAACAGAGTGAGCGCCTGTTACTCGTCCCAGCTTCTGCCAACCTAGCAGTTCGAAAGCACGTAAAAATGCAAGTAGAAAAATAGGGACCACTACGGTGGGAAGGTAACAGCGTTCCGTGCGCCTTTGGCATCTAGTCATGCCGGCCACATGACCATGGAGTCGTCCTCGGACAAACGCTGGCTCTTCGGCTTTGAAACGGAGATGAGCACCGGCCCCTAGAGTCGGAAACGACTAGCATGCATGTGCGGGGGAACCTTTACCTTTACCTAAAAGTTCCTACTGTTTTTTAGCAGTTATTTTTATCAAATCACTTTAGAAAATTTGCAATACATAAAATGTGTACAGAATAGTTTGTATTTATTCTACCTCTAAGTGCTTCAAAATCTCTGCCTTTTGCTTCCTGTTTTCCACAGCTTCTGAGCAGATATCAAATCAAATGTGACCTAAATGGGTAATTCATTGTTTGCAATATTTGTGTAAATACAGGCACGGGTCTGCTAATCTGGATTACAACCTTAATGAGAAAATAGGATTTTAACCATACTTCTCTTGCTGTAATTCTGCCTTAAAATCAGATCTGTTCTTCTTTACCAGCTGCTTTTAACTGAAGCATATTTCCATTGGGTTAGAGGGTGATTTTCCTTCTAAAACAAACAGCAGGCATGTGATCCAGACTGAATTAGGACCACAGTAACATTGAAGGGTTAAAACACTTTATTTCCCTCCTAAGGTTATAAATCTGCTGTTCCCATGTCTGCTTGTGTTCAGTTTAAAAAACTGGCAACAGAATAGCTATTTACATAGTATTGCAGTTAGCTTGGTCATGCATAACACACCAAATCAAATATTAGTCCACCTTATTACTTGTATAATGCAGACTAAGCTCATATCATTAGAATATGGCTCTAGGTGAATCAAGGCAATTTGTTTAATTTAGTGAACAGTGATTAAACATGAAGTAAAGCATCTCTTTGAGGGAAATGGGTGGTTCAGAAATGTGAAATATAAATTAATGTAAATGTGATCTAGTTAGCTAACTTGTGGTTCACTAGATTATATGAATTCAAGATACTGGATTAATTCATTAAACTATGGTTAAACCTGTCGAATCTGGGCTGCAAAGAGTTGGAGGTTTCTTTATCTCTTTGCCGCCATCTGGTGGTCATTCTAAGTACCATTACTGCTGCATACAGTAATTGTAGAAGGAACTGCAGAACCTGGGTGGAGCAAAAAGGGGAAATCAGCCTAGAATCCCTTTGTAGCCACAAGCAAACTAAGTCTTATCTCCCTTGGATGCCATTGTCTCTAGTCTAATTCTAACCAGATGCTGATGATTAATTGATAAGATTTCTTTTATAGGCTTTTAGCAATAAATCAGTTTAATTGAACTTCACTTGTGGACCTGGTCTTTTGTGCCTGACACTAACCATGGTTTAGTTAATATTCCCCTTCCCATAAGCATGTACACTCTTTAGGTAAAGGTTCCCCTGCACATGCGTGCTAGTTGTTTCTGACTCTAGGGGCCGGTGCTCATCTCCGTTTCAAAGTCGAAGAGCCAGCACTTTTCCAAGGACGTCTCTGTGGTCATGTGGCCGGCATGACTGGACTCCAAAGGCTCACGGAACGCTGTTACCTTCCAACTGTAGTGGTCCCTATTTTTCTACTTGCATTTTTATGTGCTTTCGAACTGCTAAGTTGGCAGAAGCTGGGATGAGTAACAGGCGCTCACTCTGTTACGCGGCACTCGGGATTCGACCTGCCAAACTGCCGACCTTTTGATCGACAGGCTCAATGTCCTAACCCACTGAGCCACCGCGTCCCTTTTGTACACCCTTTAGATCACTTCTTTTGATCACTTCTTTTTGCCTTCTTTTGAAGCCAAATCCATATTTTGCAACCTTGCTATAACTTTTTTTTTCCAGTGCTTCGATTCTGCAAAGCTTGTGGATGGTCCATTTGATCACTAGGAAAACTCTTCATTGCTCCTGGATTCTTCATTATCATTTCTCCTTTGGAGATTTTTACTGAGCCCCATGACATGTAAGGAAAACTTTGGATCTGTACCTGGAGTTCTCATGCCACCTTCTGTAATTTGGTGGTAAATGTAAGAAATGTATGGAGGTGGGCTGTAATCTGGCTGCTCAATAAACAACAGGGAAAAAAAGGATGTTATTTAACACAGGGCTTTTCAACCTTTTCACCCATTGTACCACTTTTAGGATATGGCAGCATCCAAGTACCACCAGTCACCTAGCAAGGTGTCAAAAACTTGACCAAAAAAAAGGAAAAAGTGCCCCCCCAAGCCACAGCTGAGCAGCTGCCTGCCTGCCCGCCCAGTGTCGCTCTTCCTCCTGTCTGAGGTTTGTTGTGAGCATTTCTGTTGAGGATTGGGAGCAGGGGTGGGGATGGGGTGTTTGGTTTTTATTTTCCCCCCCTCTGGTGGGTGGTTGCAGCAGGTTTTGGTCACTTCACATGATCCTGGGACACTGTGACCATCATAAACATGAATCAATTGCCAAACATCTGAATGTAAATCACAAGACCCTGGAGATGCTGCAACATTCCAGCTGGCTTAGCAGAAGCGCCAGGATCAGTGCCAAGTTCCAGATGGAGCCTGGTGCTGATCCTGCCGCTTCCACTGAGCCCTGACAACCCTGCAGCTCCAGCCGTCTCTCGCTCAGGCTTCTGCGGTGCTGCCACCAGTTCAGCTCATTCCCCTCCCCCGCTACAACTTTTCTAGGATGGCCGTGTACCACCTGCCAGGTGCCAATGTACCACAGGTGGTACCTGTACCACTGGTTGAAAAGCCCTGATTTAACACATTGCTGCATCAGGTGGCATGTGTGTCCAGATACATCATTCTTACACTTGGTTTTTCAGCTGGAGAGGTTGGCTCCACATTACAGCCTTTGACTCCCAGCCTATGGACTGCAAAGCAAAGGAGGACATTACACTGTAGAGGAAAATAAGGATAGATTTACTCTGTGATGGGGATGGCTTGTAAATCTCGTGGGATTATTCACTGGGCAGACATGTGGCAGATTCATTAATGCAATGAGGGAAAGGTGGCAAGGCAATTTGGATGTTTAGGAATAACGTTTCCATTATATCAACATAGATTAAGTGTGGCTCTAGTCATTTATATTTCAGGGAAAGATATTTTTAATTATTGAAGAGCCATTTGAACAATCTTCTCGGTGCTCTCCTATTGATGGTTTAGAATAACCTCTGTAGCTTGGCAGGAGGGAAGGTGATTGCAAGTCAGCTTCAAAATGCTTTAGAAGGATTGGGGAACAGAGAAAATGTTGCATTGGAAGTTTCATTGTTATTCCTGAATACAATAAACCTTTGTACAGTTCAAAGATCTATGTGAATTGCAGCCTATGCTTTGATTGCCTAGTTGTGCAAAGGTCTCATTCATTTGCATGACTTTCACAAAAGGAAAAGGGATCAACTGCATAAACAGGCCCTCTGTGTCTTTAACAATAGTACAGACATCCAGAATATAAAAGTTGTGTTTGAGGAGCATCCATCTATCATACTGTATGTTCTTTGAAAATGTAGGAATTATATTTATTTTTATTTGTTTTCCACATTTTTGAATCTGCATCTCCCTCAGAGAAAATATCCTAGCCTATATATTTATAAATCAGATCTATATTGGACTGATACCAATTTAACTCTTAAGTTGAATAAGTTAACTGTTATCTCTCTCCCAAAAGATGTTGGAGATAATTTTCTATATTGTAAGGATTAAAGGTAAAGGTAAAAAGGTGTTTATTTTTACTTAGGCATTATTAATGTAGAACAGAAGCTCACATCTGTATAGTATTCTACAGTGAATAAACTATTTTAAGTGAGTTTTTAAAATTATAAACATTTTAAATATAGAAAATGGATTCGGTATTTATATGATGACACAAATGTATTTTTATTACACCTTACTTTATTGCACCAATTATCTCTTGTAAATTATGTTCTAAAACAGATAGTTTCAAATGGATTTGGAACACATATCTGAAAGAGGTTGGAAATTGAACCTAATTAGAGTTGTCTTTGTAGTAATGCTAAATAATAATCTTAAAATGACCATAATTAAAGTGTTATATTACCCTCCTGGGACACAATAGTGTAATAAAGAACTCGATTTTATTTCACAATTCTGGTTCATTATTATTATTTTTTTGTCACCAGATCTCTTGATGGGATTATGAGTTTATAATACATTGCTAGAGAAACGTTAGCTCTTGTAGGAAAGTAGTTAATAGCTGAAAAATACTATAATCGGTGAGAATTTTCCCCTTTACATTCATTCACAGCTGGATTTTTTTTTTTGCTCACTCATGAATGTTCACATATATTAGACTGACTTCTAATTTCAAGGAAGTGCTATGTTCTAGTAGTCTTATTTATTTAATTATTTAATTTATTGGTTCATCTATTGTGCTGAATTAAAATGCATAAAACTTAGGTGTAAAGAACAGTGAGTGAAAACTGAAAATGCATTAGTGGTGTTCCATCAATTTTTTCTGTAAATGTCAGAAGACTTTTTTTTGGGTGCAGTATGAAAGTGTGATCAGCTGTGTTGCAGGGTAAGAAACACAACAAGATTTATTCTAGAGGCTTATGAAACTGTCATGAAATGATATTGTATAGGTTTTACACAAGATTTTTTCCAAAGCTCTATAAAGTCATTTTCCATGTAACACTTTTCAACTGGAAAGGTGGAACAACCTGTAATGTAACAAAACACAACCAGTGAATCCAATATGTCTTTTAATATCAATTAGTACACTCAAGCAAGGAGAGCTAATTTGTATGAGACATGTATCTAATTGCTTTTATGAGAGCATTACTTACTTTGGGTCTGAAGAAGCTATTAGAAGCCACTATGAAATACATAAACTAGGGTCTTGGTATTTTTATAGTACTTGTCCAGATCTGGGAATATCAATCTACATGGTTTCCAACCATTTGAGTTATTGGCTGTGTTATCCAAAATTTATCATTTGAAGAATTTATCATCATGCTGATACCACACTCTATGTCTGTGGATGGCCTCACCCAGTGGCTTCATATAGATGTTAAACAGGATCAGGAAGAGGATGGTGCCCAGACCACCTTGACCTTTTCCCTCCTAAAATAACTGACTGGAACCAACCAAAGAGAAAGGAGGAAAATAGTGACTCCCACTTCTACCCTTGAGAAGGGATGGAAAATAACAGAGAGACATCACTAGGTTTTGATTAATGTCTTAGCTGACCCTAATTCTTTGAAGTTTTGGAACTTAAAGATCTACAGAAATAATGAATGCAATGTCCAGAGTGAATATGTTTTGCTTGCAACTAAATAAATAAAAATTAAAAAAAAATAAAAATAATAATAGACTTGGAAGGGACCTTGGAGGTCTTCTAGTCCAACCCCCTGCTCAGGCAGGAAACCCTATACCATTTCAGACAAATGGTTGCCCAGTCTCTTCTTAAAAACTTCCAGTGTTGGAGCATTCACAACTTCTGGAGGCAAGTCGTTCCACTGATTAATTGTTCTAGCTGTCAGGAAATTTCTCCTTAGTTCTAGATTGCTTCTCTCCTTGATTAGTTTCCATCTGTTGCTTCTTGTCCTGCTTTCAGGTGCTTTGGAGAATAGCTTGACTCCCTCTTCTTTGTGGCAGCCCCTGAGATATTGGAACACTGCTGTCATGTCACCCCTCGTCCTTCTCTTCATTAAACTAGACATACCCAATTCCAGCAACCGTTCTTTATATGTTTTAGCCTCCATTTCCTTAATCATCTTTGTTGCTTTTCTCTGTATTCTTTCTAGAATCTCAACATCTTTTTTACATCATGGAGACCCAAACTGAATGCAGTATTCCAAGTGTGGCCTTACCAAGGCGTTATAAAGTGGTATTAATACTTTATTAAAAAAAAGAGGATACCAATCAAAATACATGCCTAATACAGATATCACCATCTTTTCTCTTTGTAACTTTTGAGAGTAACAGTACTTAGAGAAAGGGATTCATAAAAGACTTGGTAAGCAGCCATGATGGAACAGATAAGAGATATTGAACAAAGCAGAATTTGTTGAACCAGCAGATATGTATATATTTTTGAACAAAAGGTAAAGATAAAGGGGTCCCTGAGGATTTTACTCCGTTAGTTGATGCTGACTATATGTGGTAGTGCTCATCTCCATTTCAAGGCCATTGAGCAATTGCTGTCTGAAGATATTTCCAAGGTCATGTGACCAGCATGACATTACAGAGCGATGTTACCTTCCCACTGGAGTGATACCTATTTATCTACTTACATCTGCATGCTTTCAAACTGCTAGGTTGGCAAGAGTGGGGCAAGGATGGGAGCTCAGCCCGTCGCATGGCGCTCATTTCTCAAACCTGGGCTGTCACCTTTCCAGACGACAAGCCCAGCATCTTAACGACTGAGCCACCTCGCCACTCCAATATTTTTAATATTTTGTGAGTACAGACAGGATTTTATCCAACAAGATTATCAGAAATGCTGCCGTACAATATTTACTTACTTGGAAATACAGCCCATTGTACACGCATTTTGTTACTAATCGTTATAATCCAGCTGGCTTTGTAAATTATAATCATCTCAAGAATAAACAAAGAGCATATACCAAAAATAAAAGCTGTGTTGCTACTAACAAAGATGATATTACTCACTAAAACAAAACAGCTTTGCAAAAGAGCAAGCATTCAGCTATCTAACCCACAACTTGTCCCTATTGTTGATTGTAAATTTCACATTCCCTGATTCTGAAGTTTGGTGTAGCATGTAGAGACATCTAGTGGTTGATCACTCGGGGCAGATATTAATAATTTTGGAGAGATAGTAAATGAGACAAGATCCTCCACAAAGAAACAAAAAAGTGGGACCTCTAAATCAGTGTCTTGAGTCCTAATAGCAACATCTATTCATTCCTGGAAAAACAACATCTCATAAATCCCACTGCATGTTCAAACATAAAATCCAAATTTATAGAAAACTTGGTTCACTATAACCTGAATGAATGTACTATAGATTTTTGGGCTCAATTCAAATTTATTTCAAGATATAAATTACAATTCAGGACTTTCATATCTCTTTTTTAAAAATGTCCATAGTTGTTCTTAAGATTTGATTACTGTTCTTAATAATACATTTGATGAAAATAGGCAGATTGTTAGAGAACAATGTGCATGATTATGTTTCATTCTTGGTTCCCCTTTTTCCAATGTCAAGTTCTACAGCCAATTTCATGGTGTCTATACTGATTTTCAAGTATGCTAAATTATACAGGATTGTGCCAGAGTTATCTTTACCAAGTTGTAGCCACAATCCACTTTTTGATGATCATCTTGGCAAATAGAGATGACCAGCATTGGCGTGTTACAAGTGGCAAAATATTCTAGCTGCTTTGGAGCATCAGGAGACTGCTTGCTTGGAAAACATTTCGGCTTCAGGTGGAGCCCACATTCCTATGTATTTCTGCTGTACTTGCATTTTCATTGGAGAGCATAAAGTATCTGCTATTATCAACCAAATGGAGACACAATTTAATTCATTTTATTCCTGAAAAGAGCAGGTTGATCAAGTCTACATTAGGAAAAACCAATAAAGAGGGATATTAAGACCAACTTCAAGCATCAGAGACACTTTTTTATTACTGTACAGTAACAATAAAATGCTGCTTAACATGGCAAGAAAACTGCTTGCTATAAATTTATTATTAATGCTAGGCTGCTTATGCATACTCATGTAGTAGGTATGCATTTAGGATGCCAGTCTGAGGAGGAGAAAGTGGCAGTAAGAGTTTTTGCCTTACAGAGTTGTCTTCCTTTGGATCAATAAGCTCCAAACATGGAAGTTGTCAACATTTCGTTCTATATATTTTGGCTTGGGAATAAGTCATTGCTTACTTGCTTTTTGACATAAACAAATATTACATACTGGTCCTCTTCAGATTTCTAGGAACATATGTTGATGCAGATAAGTTTTAAGTATATAGTCTTCTTGAATGGGATTTAGGAATTGCAACATATGTTATATTGAAAGTGTGCACAAAGGAGGGAAAATTTATCCATTTATGATTATCCCAATTTGTCTAAATAGCTTGTGAAGTATCTGTGCATATAAAATACATATAATTGTTCTTTCTGTGTATGGATACAGTTATTCTTCTTCTTAATCAATGGCCTCCAACTGCATACACAGACCTTTGTAGGGGTGTGCAGTGCTTTAGATTCAGTTTGGAAGAGATGTTTAGAAACATGAGAGAACATGAATGCAACACCAATCTGCATTTTATTAAAACAGCCATGCAGCTGTTTCAGAATCATGCAGCTGACACAGGGAAGTTTTTATTGCAGCTGTATGATCCTAAAACAGAGAAAATTGCTTTAATAAACACAGTATTGCATTTGTGGTCTCATGCATCCTGAAACACTTATTCTTAGCCAGATCCAAAGCACTGCACAGCCCTAATATTTTGCTTATGTGTAGACTCATTTTCATGTTATGCTGAACACACATATCTGTTCCATTGGTCCTGTTCCTATTCCATTGAACTGCTATCCCATTTTTCTTGCTATGCAGGTATGTAGGTTCCATAAATACTTTTAGTTTTATCATTTAAAGACTAGCCAGTTATAATATTCTAGGTTTCCTCATTCAACATAATCTTCATTCTCTATAGTTTCCCGAGTAACTGAAGAAACCAAAGAGCTCAAATAAATTCCAGACAAAATATATGGACATAGATGATTGGTTTAATTTAACACAAGTGAGATTACTAAATCTTGAAGGCCATGATTTGTTATTTGGTTGGCATGCATATTTATTGTATGATAAGAAGGTGGATAATGTGTTCAAGGTACATATTTTAAGGCATGCTCTGTTGCGAGTTTGGAAAAAGTATAGACACAAGTTAAATTATAAGATACCTATATGGGCAATACCGAAACACGCAATAGAAAATATAAGTGTTGGGTTTAAACATGATGTGACTACATATAAGGAAATTTTAAGTTTGGAAAGGAATGTATGGCAATTAAAGCCATATAATATTTTAAGAGAAGAAAAGATTGTACAAACTTGGTTTCAGTATGGGCAATTACAGGCCAGGTGGAAGGAAGACCAGAAAACTGGTTTTTCAACGATTGATGAAAATTTGGTAAAGCAAATTAGAGATCAAGGTCAAGCACATATTAAAAGGATATATCTTGCATTGATAGAAATTGATTCAGAGACAGAACTTGTTAAAGACTGTATGATAAAGTGGGCTCAGAATTTTCAAGAAGTCATTACAATGGATACTTGGGAAAAGATTTGGGTGAGAAATGTAAAGTTTACGCAGGCTCAAAATTTAAGAGAGAACTTTTATAAAATGTTTTATAGGTGGCACTTAGATCCTAAAAAATTAGCAAGTATGTATCCGAACTGCCAGCCCAAATGTTGGAGGTGTGGCAGTGAAGATGCAACGTATTTTCATATATGGTGGACCTGTAAAAAGGTTAAAGCTTTTTGGATTAAAATTTGGTGGAACATGCAAAAGATATTCAAGAAAAGGATAAAGTTTTGTCCGCAACTGTTTTTACTGGGCATTATTACTGATACTACTGTTGTGGATACTAAGCTGATGTTGAACTTAATTACGGCAGCGAGACTTTTAGTAGCGCAATATTGGAAGAAGGAAGAACTGCCGACTATAGAAGAACGGACTTTAAAAGTCTCCAATCTGGCGGAAATGGCAAAGATTTCAGCGTACTTGAAAGATCAAACGCAACAGAGATATATTGTGGAGTGGAGAAGATGGATTGATTATATCCAGAATAAATATGGGACTAAAAAGTTTCATCTAGCATTTGAATAAGTACTGATGTGATATTTATATTGCTTGTAGTTATTTTATAAGAGTTAAAGTGCGATAGATTTAATATTTTATTGTTGTTTGCATAAGGTAGACTATGATTGCTTGTATTTTTATACCCTGTATTGAGCTCTGGGAAGTCGGGGAGGGGGGAGGGGGAAGGGAGGGAGGTGTTGGGGAGGGTTGGGGAGAGGGGAGGGGGTTGGGAGGGGTTTTGTTTTTTTTAAAAATGTATTGTAAAACTTTTCAATAAAAAAAATATATGGACATAGAATATACAACATGATCTCATCTACATTAGCTATTTCTAACACCTCGGTTAAGTTTCTGCTTCCGACTAAAATGCACATTTAGAGTTGATTTTTATTTTAATTATTTTTCTTCATGATGATAAGTTTTAACACGTTTTTATTTTAATTATTTTTCTTCATGATAATAAGTTTTAACACATTTTTAGTATTGTATTATTGGGCATAATTATTTAATTCTTTTTAATCTCTTTTTTAACTTTTGTATTTACATTTTGATATTTATTGCCCTGTACACCGCCCTGAGTCCTTCGGGAGAAGGGCGGTATAAAAATTTAATAAATAAATAAAATAAATAAATAAATAATAAATAAAATGATAAAACTGATGCAAGAGGTGATTATTAAGTTAAAATATATATCTTGCAGATTTATTAATAATACCAATTTATACTGTTCTAAGGATTATTTCTTGACTAAATTGTTTAAACTGTAAGAAAGCAAAATATATTTGTCACCTTGCCAAAAGAGGTGACTTTGGAACCTCTTGGTATACTAATTGATTTATCAACCAACAAAGTATTTTTATTTATTTATTGGTGGGGCAGAAAACTAACATACGATGCTGCATTCTCTGGTGGTGTATTTGAAAAGAAATGTAAAGTTGCTACAAATAAAAAGAAATGCATTATGAGGAGGTATTTAAAGATAATGGTAATTAGAGGAATCATAAATGCTATCCTCCTCATTGCTGAAGTCTACATACAAAGACTTATAGGATAATAGAGTGAGAGATGATCTTTCAGTTAGTCCGAATCACTTACCACAGTAAATAATTCATCATCAAAACAAGTAATCAAAACAGTTGTACAGTAGTACTTGTATAATGCTTCAATCCAGATAAATAAAAAAATAGATTCTACTTGATTTTCTAAATCCATTCTAGTGATCAGACTGATGATGGAAATCAGACTGTAGATGAACCATGCACCCCCTTATCCAAATTTGGCTTGAATTACTCCAATGAGAAAATATCTACTAATATTCCAAATATTTGGCTCCATTGTCATACTTCAAGATATATCAAGCAGTTTTTTTTAACGTTCAGTTGACGTCTGAGCTATAGCTAAATCTTACCATTATATCACTTGGAAAATATTGATATTAAGTGATAATACTTCCACTTTTCTCCCTAAATGTACCTTCTAGCATATAAATTAGCATATGTAGGTTTTATGCAAAACTGTCTTCCCTTGCCTTTTTCTCCTTTGTTTGTGATATTTTTCTTGTATTTTTGACAAGTAGAAATGGGTTCCCTGCTCACAATATTGTATACCAGGTTCTGAGTTATGTAAAACTCTTTCTGGACTAACTGCAAAAATAAATAAATAAGTGAAAGCAAGTTCTATATTGTGTATATCACACAAAATGATCCTAATGAATGTGCTCATTTATCATTCCTATTGAATACGATTTTAATGAGGGACGCCCCCGCCTGTGTCTGACTAATGATCTTGCTGATGAAGTGGGTACAATGCATTTCTAATACTGTCCTCTGTAATAATAAATGACAGCTTTCTAGAATAGATTTTAGCCCCATATTCCCTTTCTTTTCTGAGTCAAAAGAAGGTCATTTCATTCATGAGTGCACAGCTTTCAGATATCCAAGTTATTTAAAATCTCTTTTTTTTCTGATTGTAAGATCTGAGACAGAGAAAAGATAAAGAGCTCCTGAAGCTTCATTTTTTTAAAAAAGTGGGAAAATCTTCAGTCGGGCAACACTACGGAACAGTTTTGCTTAGAAAGAAAGCTATTTTCTTTCCTCTTCTTTGTTGCTGTTTTTTTTTAAACTCAAACGTTATCCTGTAGCAGATGTAGGCTGCATGCTGTGAATTCAAAGGCTTTGTGATCTTTTGTTGCTTGCAACACCCATGGACTGTAGGGATGCTTGTGAAAATGTGTTGTGCAAAGCAAGAGCCTATTTCTGACTAGCCCTCATTCATAAGTCTCAGCAGGGCCCCATTTGCATTGTTGTAACCCATTTGGATATTAGTCCTACACGCAAATTCCTTTGCTTGGAGACTCTTTTTACCTACTTTTCGTCATTTCTAGGCTTACTGCTCAGGAGGGGATGGCAATTTAATTCCTGGCCATTTAAAAAGCTGCTTGGATTGCCCTTTGTGTACACAATTTGCTGAAAAAGGATTGATTTCAAGACAAAGGAGTTAACAGCGATGTTTTTAAAAAGGAATTTCAGAAGCATCAGATTTCTATTCTTCCTATATCCCCTGTCCATCTTAGTATACAATGGTGAAATGAGCACTGTGTATGTATTTCTATCACAAAGACATCTATAGTACAAATCCGAATAATAATTAAGTTCGATTGTCATATTTCTTCTAAGTATTCGAGGGATTGTAGTTGTCTGATGGTGTAGACAATTCTATTGGATATCTCACTAGACGGAGTTAACAAAACTACTGTACTATAGTTCTCTTATAAAGGGAGTTGGTTTAAAATAATCTATCCTACGGATAATTACTTAGAAGATTATTAATTATTCTCTGCAGTGGGATCTTCAGGGGGATCAAAAAGTCAAGATGATGACCACACCCATGTAATCAAAGCCCCACCCCTTTTTACAAGCACATAAAAAGGGGCAGGGCTTAGATCCATGCTGTGCCCCCATCCTAACTTCTTGGTACTCTCTCTGCAGACCCCCCCCCAATGCTCTGGATAAGTGTCAGTTTACAGAACTGCTTTTATTGTTTCCTTCCACTTTTTTCCTAACATTTTTTCCAAACATTCAATCACTTTCCCGTAACTTAAATCTGTTATTTTGTATCCTGCTATTTGGGATAATAGACAGTTGGAACTAATGTTATAAACTGCAGTTCAAAGATCTGGAGGCTCATATACTTTTTTTGAATAGGTCATTTACTTTTAACCTATTCTACTTCACATTTATATACACAACACATTGATATAGAGAGTATATGTGTGCACTTATAATTATTTTTATTCAGTAGCAACAAATAATGGTATTCCCTCTCTCATTGATTCACTTTTCATGACATATTTTAATTGAAACTATTAAAAACAATTCTATTTATAGGTTAGTCAAACTAACTGTAAATAAAATTTTCCCTTATTTGCACATGCATACATTTTCCTGTAAAACATGGTACACTGTAATGGCAATTTTTAATAAACAATGTTCTTCAAATACAACAAATAAAGTAGCTCATTTTACAATTTATTAGAAATTGCCATTACAACGTAGCACATTTTACAATGCAAATATAGGTGTGCTTATTAATTAAAATTCCACTGAATGGGAAAGTGCTTACAAGTATGACTTCTAGGAGTGGCACTGCAATTCCATTTCAAGTGATGCAATCTGTCCCTACATTAGTTAATAAAATAGCAGAAGAAAAACACAATTATTAAACCATGTGCCAGGCAAAGGGACTTCTCATTTATTTTTCTAATCAGATACAAATATCTCCATATTAGGAATGAGCAAATATTCCAAATCTGTATTTGCTTAGTATTATATCTATGTATCTATCCGCTTAGTTTTAAAAACAATGCAACATTTCAAAACGAATGTTTTCAAATATATTTTTCTCAAAATACACTTTTTAATACATCTTGATTTTTTAAAAGTCAAGAATTGCAACAGTACATTCAGTATATGTGAAAATGGGGAATCACTAAGTTTCTCCTTATGAATCCAGACAATGCAATCATCAAAATTCCTAAAATCTAAATCCCTCAAACAACTCTGGGGTAGCAGAACAAAGGAAGGATACAGCATTGAACCTTTTATCTAACTACACAGATTTATTTCAGGATCAAAAAGATGTTAATAAGAACAAGAATGACTATGCTATATATGTATTTTTCTTTAGTAAAGCAGCTATATCACTTTCCCTGTCTGTGTGTGTTTGTGTGTGTGTACTGTCAATATTCATTTGTTTAGAAATGCTTCCACTGTTCCTGGTACTTCTGACTTCACAGACTTAGCAATAGCAATAGCATTAGCAATCATTTTTATATACCACTCCATAGTGCTTTACAGCACTCTCTGTGCGGTTTACAATGTCAGCATATTGCCCACAACAGTCTGGGTCCTCATTTTACTGACCTTGGAAGGATGGAAGGCTGTATCAACCTTGAGCCCATCATAATTGAACTCCAGGCAGTGGGCAGAGTTTGCCTGTAGTACTGCATTCTAACCAATGTGCCACCAAGGCTCCAGACTTAAAACCATCTTCCGAGGAAATTTCTGCTATTTATTCAAGCTGATTTCTGACAGAGGTACTAGGACTGTGGTGGTGAACCTGTGGCACGGGTGCCACAGGTGGCACACAGAGCCCTCTCTGTGGGCACGCGTGCCGTCACCCCAGTCCTAGGCCTTCAGCTTTTTTTGCTTTAGGCCCCCGACGCCGTGTGCAAAAAAAAAAAGGTTCACTCAACCAATTTCAACTTCTTGCAGGGAAAAAAAAATCTCACAAAGTTGGAATTGATTGATTGAACTTTTTAGTTCCACCCAGTCTGCCGTTACAGCCACAGCCACCCAATGGGCCATGCCACCCAATGGGCCACACCCACCCGGCACCCGATGATACATAAGTGGGTTTTGGATTGCAGTTTGGGCACTCGCTCTCTAAAAGGTTCACCATCACTGTACTAGGATATTGCATACCTAAATTTGTATGATGGCACTTGGGGTTTCTTGTAAGGTTACAACATTTATGTCAACTTACTATAAGTATACTGCTTTACTATATTTACATGATGAATTTTCTAACTTGCATTCAGTTCTTGCAGAGCAATCCTCCTTGCCTTGATGGAGCCATTATTAACGTTAGCAGTCTTCCTGCTACCTGTCAGTAGAAAGCAGGTTAGTAAAGACTCCCACGGCAAGCAGTAACAGGGGTTCAAAGTAGTTCGAAGACTGATTTACAATAATCCCTCTCCTGATGAGATTTGGAGGATTACGAAGCTCCAGAGCTTCTTGTGATCTACCCCAGTCTATTCTCAGGTCTCCCTTCTCCCCTTTGCTGATACTAGAACACCAACATGGGGAAGAAAAGCACTGTGTACTTTTTTGTAGAATTGGTATGTGTGTGAAAATTGCCTACTTCTGCCTTACTTTTCTGGACCCTATAGGATTGCTGCCTTAGTTACTTGTTTATTTTTTTTATACTGATGTCAGAATATTTGGCATTTCTTCTTCTGACTGTACTAGGTTGAAATCCCAGGATGCATTTTTCTACCACCCCATTCTTTTATGTTCTTGCCCTCTCATCTCCCCACACATTTAATTTTCCATTCAACTGAGAGAAAGCAAGTCAATGCTTTCTACTGAGAGGCTGCCTGCTAAAATCTAAAGAATTACACATAATCAAAGTTTCTTATAGGAGAAGAAATATTAACAGCTACTGTCTACTTACTGACTCTCAAACAGGTTGTGGACAGTAGCTCTCCACCCATCCAGTCTTTATTCTACTCCCACTCCACCCAACAAGAACAATTGTGCAGCTGTTCAAATATCTCCCTTGTATAGACTATAAATGGCACTGAAATTATGGTGTTTGGTTATTTTAACTACAACTACAATTGCATAAACTACAACTCCATGAATTTATTAACATGTCTAGTTTTTACAGAACAGTTTGGTATAGTAAGAAAGAGCCTGTGGCCTGAGAAAGAGCCTGTGGCCTAGAGGTTAAAACAACTGCCTAACATGCAAAGCAGCCCAGGTTCAAATCTCAGAAGGGTATGGCTGACTGATGAGAGCAAAGAAGCTTGAAATAGCTATATTAGTCTCCCCTCCTGCCTGAGCAGGGGGTTGGACTAGATGACCTCCAAGGTCCCTTCCAACATTATTATTATTATTATTATTATTATTAGTAGTAGTAGTAGTAGTAGTAGTAGTAGTAGTAGTAGTAGTAGTTAAGGGATCAGACTGCAAAACATGAGACCATGAGTTCTAATTCCACTTTAGGCACAAAGCCAGCTGGGTGACCTTGGGCCAGTCACTTTTTCTCAGCCCCAGGGAAGAGGCAATGGCAAACCACTTCTGAGAAACCTTGCTAAGAGAAATGCAGCAATTTGTTCAGGCAATCACCAAGAATTGGACACGACTAAATGGAAGGAAAAAAACAACTTTTTACCATAGGTTTTGATGTTGCACTGCAGCTAGATAGTGCTAAGTTCTTTACTATATAAGGAAAGAATTTTGAATCCTTCGTTGCTGGAAAAGACTCTGCATCATTTCTGTACATGTCTTTGTCAGGAAAGCAGTGGCTGGTGTAAAATCATAAATAGCATCTTTTCTCTGCCACACTACAAGTAGTCCTTGACTTACCACAAGTTACAACAGAATTTTTAAAAAATGACTTAGGACCATTTTTCACACTTACAACTGTTGCAGCATCCCCTTGGCCACATGATTAAAATTCAGTTGCTTGGCAACTATTTCATATTTATGACAGTTGCAGTATCCTGGGGTCTTGTGATCACCTTTTGTGACCTTCTGACAAGCAAAGTCAATGGGGAAGCCAGATTCATTTAGCAACTGTGCTATTAACTTAGCAACTGCAGGGGTTCACTTAACAATTGTGGCAAGAAAGGTTGTAAAAGTCACTTAACAAATGACTCACCTAGCAACATAAATTTTGAGCTCAATTGTTGTCATAACTCAAGGACTAATTTTGCTATCTGCTTCATGTTTAAATCTTCCCAAGTCCTGTCACAATTACACTACTCTCCTGCTTTGTCCTCATCACTTCTGACTTCCAATTACCATCAATGTGGCAGCAGCATCTCTCACACTCAACAACAGAAAGATAGTCCATTGCACAGCTTGCGAACCCGTGCTTCTGACTCCTCAGCCAAATTTCCTATACTTTTGAAAACTAATCAACCCATCATAACGACACAGATAGCAGCCTGTTCTGGTGGTTGTTTTGAAAATCAGCAAATGAACAAACAAATATGTAAAGATAAATGCATGGCAAAGGTGAGCAGAAGAAAGATGGAGAAAGGGGGGAAATGAGGGTACCTATTTAAGCTTTGATTTCTTTTTTTCTTATTCATGAATTCATTGAAATTTTGGGCCAAAAATATATATATGTAAGCTTGACAAGTGACATGTGCGAAGCAAAAAAAAAGTGAGCATTGTATAGCTGAAATAAGTTGGACTGCAGTGCTCTCAACTCAGTTACTAGCTGGCTAGATCTAAGAGTATAGGAAGCCTTTTTCAGAAAACCCGTCTTGAAAATAGGATGTTAAGGATGCTGGGGAATCTCTAAAGAAGGGGTAAAAGCATAAAAGCCAATAAATTCTGCTTAGAATGCATTGCATGTATGGTTCAGTTCACCTCAGTAACTTTAAGACTTTCTGTTTCTCATTCAGAATTCCTCAGTCAGCATTAGGAATAGCTGGCTGAGGAATCCCAGGAGTTAAAGTCAACATCTCTTAAAATTTCTGAGGTTGAAAAACACTGGGCTAGCCTATCACCTCTATATAAAACAATTTCCTAGAGATACAGCTTTGTTTAGTTTTATTTCTGTGGGATTTTGTGCCGATTCTTATTCTGCTATAAAAGTTTAGAAATTATGTGGGCTAACCAATATATTCTTATCAAATAATTTCATCTGGTGTACAATTGACTAGTTTCTACGTTTCTACGAAATCTCATCCGTCATCCTCAGGCTGGTGACTTCAGTTTCGTTCTTCTGGGAGAAGTGTGTGGGGAAAAACCCCCGAATGACCAAAGATCTACATACAAACACCCGCGAAAACCTCAGAAAACAAATATGTGCATGTGTGTGTGTATATATATATATATATATATATATATATATATATATATATATATATATATATATATATATATATATATATATATGTATATATATGTATATATATATATATATATATATATATATACCCCAAACATGGGACAAATCTTTATTTCCTGTGTCAGCCTATCCTGAAGGCCATCGACAGGCAGTAGTCACACCGGTGACAGCTCATATTTGTGTAAATTTTAAATTGCTAACAAAGAATTAAGGGAGACTGATATGCATTTCAAAATTATTAGTTTTCATCAGTCAGCCATAGCCATACCCTTCCGAGATTCGAACCTGGGCTGATTACACATTAGGCAGTTGTTTTCACCTCTAAGCTAACAAAGCGAGAGAGATCCTGTGGCTTAGAGGTGAAACTACTGCCTGTCGATGGCCTTCAGGATAGGCTGACACAGGAAATAAAGATTTGTCCCATGTTTGGGGCCTAGCAAGGTAATCTAAAAAAAATAGTTAACAAGCATTTGTCATATATCTCCCCTTGCTTCTCTGCTAACAAAGTGAGAGAGATCCTGTGGCTTAGAGGTGAAAACAACTGCCTAATGTGTAATCAGCCCAGGTTCGAATCTCAGAAGGGTATGGCTGACTGATGAAAACTAATAAGTTTGAAATGCATATCAGTCTCCCTTAATTCTTTGTTAGCAATTTAAAATTTACACACACACACACAAATATATATATGTGTGTGTGTGTGTGTGTGTGTGTGTGTGTGTGTGTGTGTATGTATGTATGTATGTATGTATATATGTTTTAAATGTTTGTTAAGCATTCAGAATACACTTGCTTAGTCCCAGACACGGGACAAATCTTATTTCCTGTTTCGGCCTAGCCCAAGGCCATCTACAGTCAGTAGCCACAGGAGTGGCAGCTCATATTTGTGTAATTTTTTTTTCCTTGCTAACAAAGAATCTCCCTTTATTCTTTGTTAGCAAGCAAAAAAAAATTACATATATATATATAAACATGTCCACAACCTGATTTTCTGGTATTTGAACAACTATATCATGAGGATTTATAGAATTAGCGTGATGAAAGAGTCCTGTTCTCCATTAGATTTCCTGAGGAATCCATAATGACTTGGGATTTCCTGCAGAGAACAACATTATCTCTCTGCTTCTTTTTTCAAGCTCAGTTTCCAGCACAGATGGATTTCCTGCTCCACATGAGATCTCATCCTCTTTCCTTTTGAATAGTAGAAAAAGTGAATAATATCCAGCATGCTGGAGAAAATGATATTGTTTATCGACTGCCTTGTTTTAGATTTTATTGCATTAAGACTAAAAATCCAACTTACAAAAACCTTATTAACTTTGTTTACACAAAATGATATATCTTATGACTAATTGAATCATGTGTTACAAAATTAACCCAATTGACTTTACACAATAATCTGAGGCATAAATAACCAGCTACATACTGTGTGGATCCAGCCATGGTCAGAATTAAAGAATTAGAGCTGGGGGAGTCATCTTGACTAACAAAACGATTCTGTGTATCAGGCTTCAATAACTATTCAATATCAAAAGGCACATTATGAATATTATGGTTATACCTAATACTGTATGGCTCTAAAGCCAATTCCTTAGCAGTGTTTCTGGGTGCTGTTCATTGGACAAGGATCTGGATTTTGCAAAGAAAGGTTTTGTGCAAACAACTTACGTTTGCACAAAACTATTCCATTTTTAAGGAGGAGAAAGACAGAACCTTCTGTAAATAAAAGCAGCGAGCTAGACTCAATTAACTGGCTGGAAACTTAACTTACTTCCTGTAGAGATCTGAAGCCATGTATGGTAATACTCTGAATCAAACTATGCACAACTGCATTAAAGCAATTCATGTATTTATTTAAATACTTTTAGATATCCAGTGTGACTGTAGCAGAATCAGACTATGATGAATGTGAAGAAGGTTGTTTTTATCGTTTTTAATCTCTTACACTTTGCCCAGTATAAAATCATTGCACTTAAAAGTTTTTATTAATCTTTGGAGGCAAATATTCATTGAAATCAATAGAACTACCTGTTAAGTCGTGGGCTTTTGGGTGCAGGAATGATGACACAAGGCTGAGTACAGGATAACTCATGCTTTATTCTTGCTGGAACTGTACTGAAACTGGGGCTGCAACCAGCCACAATATATAGTCTAGCCCCTAGGCGGCAGCCAATGGGTTTGAACCCACTCTTGCCGCCTGGGGCTAGCCAATTGCAGGACCGGAGACAGCCAGTCTGGGTTGCTGGAGAGCCGTTGGCTGCTCCAGCAACGCACATGGTGTATCACCACAAGCCCAGTACATAACACTACCAATGATTATGTGTTTGTAATACAGTTATTGCCACAGTAAGGCAAAAATTTTATTTTCCTTAACAATAGTTGCAAAATGCTATATCTTAAGCCTTTTTTTAAAGGTGTCACATGTGTAGTCATTATGGCATTAATTTGAATTACATTCATTGTAAATACTGTTTCTGTCATTTACTGTAGCTCCCACCTTCCTGCCTTCTCCCACTTCCCTGATATGACTCATCTCTGCTTAAGCAAATATGCTTCCAGCTTCTAACAACTAGCTCTGCAACAAACCAGGCAACGGGGCAATCGATATGACAGACAAGAATCTCTCTTTTCCACTGGACTCCTCTAATCTAATGCATGCAACACAGAAGTTAGAACTGGATGGGTTCTGAGATGCAGAAATACATATTTTGAATATAAAAAACTGTTCAAACAAAACTTATTGCTGCAGGGCACACTTATACTTTGAGAATGATAAATAAGATACAATTGAAGCATAGAACAAAGATTTCCAAGTTAGTAATAGTACTAATAATTGCTCAGTTTCCAGTCTAAAAACACTTGATATAAACAAACCAATGAAAATCATTTCCATGAAATATAAATTTTAAAATATTTGTAGATGCTGGATGCAAGAATTCTGAGTTCACTTCATTGAAATATTACCTATTTGGCCATTTATTTCACTTTTAAAAACAGTCACTGCATATGTTCATTTATCTGTTATATTATGTTATTTCAGCCTTCCATTTTTTCCTTATCATTATGTAAGGTTTATTCTCTCTCTGGATCTACCTTGTTATAGAATAAGTAAATCTTTAACAAGGATTTGAGCAATGGAAGATAACAGAAATGAAAATGCATTTAATATTATGAATAAATAGGTTTTCAAGTCTTCATTCTCTTAATTCTTGACAATGGAAGATATTTGGTAGCCTAGCATCAGCTCAATAGTCTCTGGCTATTTCTTCTACTGATTCATAGCATTGATCAATCTTCATTTTGCTGTGACACAATCAGAGCAATAAAGACTGCCATTATATTGGTAGGATGGTAGGATGACAGGAGAAGGTGCTGCAAATCACTAGTGAAAAACAATTTGCATTCTAAAATACCATAATGGACATCATCACATGCTCAGGAAATAAAGTGATTCCCAGATTGCTCAGAATTACTTTATGCAGTATTGAAAAGGATAAAGTTTTGTTCTTCTAGATCTAAAGTTATTTTCAAATGAGCTGTTTTATATCACAAAATGGAACAGCACAGTTTAGTTGGACTGGATTTCTTTAGTGCAATTTCCTTTTTGGAATAGAAACCATATGGTGCAATGTTTATAGTGAGAGTTCAGAAGTTTGTGAACATCTATCTCAGCCAATTTCTACGGTGCATTGCTAAGATTGGCATAGCCTTCTAATAGTAAAAGAATATACTTAGATACACTGTGCTAAGAACTCAAGTTCAAACTAAAGTGTACTTCCATCTTTCAGCAAAAATCCCTGTTTCCTTTCCATTCCCTTTTCTGCAATCTTTGGCAGTCAGGAAATGACAGGAATATATTACAGCAGGCTGCTATTTTTGGTCCCAGTTCCAGACAGTGCCTGCCAAGGTGATCCTGAACACAAATCTGGATATTACCATGGCTAAGGTATTAGTCACCTTGTATGCTGTCACAATTTTTCCACACACTATTAATGCCCCTTGCCTAATCCCTCAGCACAGAAGTTAATTATTTTTACAAGCCAAATAAACACATAACATTTATTATTCAAAACGTTAAACTAACTAAACTAAATAGAACATGTCGCTTCCCCGATATTTTTCCTGTTAGGGCTGCGCAAAAGCTCTGCAGGATGTAAACGGGCTTTGAAACAGAAAATCCTCCCCAAACTCTCACACCTTCTTGTTCTCCCACAGTGACAGGATTAGATGTCTACTTAAGAACCAGGCCAGTTTCCTATGTATTGCTTTTGCAAGCTGAGAATGTGAACTAGGACAGTGTGGTAAATAGAAATCAAGCACCTACCCACAGCTATTCCCTCGCAGTCTGACATCATGCGAAAAGAAGTTTCCTTTAATTCTGCTTAGAAGAAGCCGCAAGAGCATAAATACAGAACTCGTTCCATCATCCGGGCAAGCAGATCAGGAGTTAAGAAAATACCAACTGCTCTCTCCAACCCCAACCCCCGCTTTCTTCTTGTTCTTGTTCTTCTCTTTCTTCTTCCCGACAGTGTATTTACCCACCAGAAGAGTTTAGAGCAACGTATTCTGGCTCTGCCTTCCCATTATGGGATGTAAAGATAAGAATGTGCTTTTGTGCCAAAAGAGCACGCTATTGGTGGATAAATTTGTTGACATCCCTCCCCTTCAAACAGCTTCCTCTGTAACTGGCACATTAAAGGCTAGAAAATGCCATGGAATATTTATGAAAAAGCTTTTAAGCTTATGCTGGGAATCCGAACTCAAATGCCCACTGAAATAATCATGATGCAAAAAGCTTATAGCCAGGGCGTCTTTCCAAGGCATTCCTAGTTATGTAACAGGAACATGTCCCTGATTTTCAGGCACTGAAGAAACATGAAAGCAGCTCTAGATTTAAACACTTTGACAAGATGTGTGGAAATGTCTAGAGCCAGGATATGTTTTTTGAGTATATATTTTAAGGAAAGAATTCTAATAGTTCCAGAAGGCATTTTCTCTTCTAATTCTATCTGTTTCTAGATTAAAACAAAGCATGATTTAATCCTGTTCATGCACCTCATAAAACTGTTAGTCACTGTCCTGTGAATAAAATGACATTTGTGGAATATATTATAGCATAGAATATTGCAATCCAGGGCTTTCTTAAAGCAGTTAGATTCACTCAACATGCTAAGCCCAAACTAAACCAATGACCCAACAGTGACCATTTTTTGTTGGGCTTAGATCCAATCATGTCTTTGAGGGTATATCAAGGTTACAGATTGGATGAAACCAGGGCTACATAAAAAGATTTTAAAGGGATGGCAGAAAATATCGAATTGATTTAATATTAATACTGCTACAATTTATTTGAATAAAGACTCCTCCTCACATCTCAACTGACTGCCAGGTTGAAAATAAAATGTGTTCTTCCATAGTTGCAGACATACAATGTATGCTTCATACACAAAAGACATACCTGGGCAAGATCAAATCAGAACTTCCTAGTAGGCAACCGAGTCTGGGGGGAAGCTTTGGGGGGTCACATAGGACTTCCAGGCAAGCTGATGGGCTTCACTTTGTACAACTTTGGCTTACTCTGATAAGTGAAACTGACCAAGTTATTTTACTCCTCCCAAGTTTTCATGTAGGAAATGCTTTCCTGGGCACAAAAACTTCCTTCAATTTGTTTTTCTCTGAGAGGTGTAACACATTGTTTTTTTAGTATTTACAAATAAATTCACAAGCTGAGCACAACTTAATAATTGCTATAGTTCTTTAGGATTCTTATTGCATTATTGTTGCTAAGACTAGCATGGGTGGGAAGATAGGCTAGGCACATATAAAGACAGCACAGAAATAGACATGCTTAGGAGTCATTTATTTCAATTATGTACCTAATTATGGACTAGACTCTAGTAATGAGAAGGCAAGGCAGGATAGCTGCAAAATATAGCTGTTTTAACTTTTGATTGGGGACCACCCAGAATTGGTTATAGATGAGCAGCTATGTAAATGTTTTAAATAAATAAATAAAATGCCTTTTTACTGAGAACAGTACAAACACTCCATAAGTCATAGCTTTAAAAACCCTTTACATATTTGGAAATACATATTTATATGGATTTTTAATACAAACTTTAAAAATCACATTATAACTTTGAAAGTGGAAATGAATGATTCAAATACCTGTAAAACTGACACGGGTTAGAAATACAATGATCCTTCCCTGGATATATGCCTATTTATCAGCCGGCAAGGAGGGGCTTATTTTTCTTTATTTACTTATTTAATTCAGTTTTAAGTCTGCTACCCTGACTTTAGGTGGCTTATGAAAAAGAAAACAAGATTTCAAAGAAAGGGAATACAATTGGCTGGAATACTTACTCTACAATACTGTGCAACCCAAAGAAAAATTTAAAAATTGTCCAAAATCTAAAGAGCTAAACCACCATACTATTCCAAGATCTGGGAGAACAACCAGGATTGGAGCAGTTCGGGAAAAGTCAGTAAGGTGGGAGCAGTATAGATCTCGGGGGAGGGGGGGGGAGGGATGTCATTCCAGAGGATAGGAGTGATCACCAAAAAGAGTTTAATTCACAAGGATCCAGAGTATGCCATTCTAACTCAATGGACAGGTGGAAACATATTGAGACAGGCAATCCCTCAAGGAGCCAGACCTTATGGTGGGACCTTATGGTTACAGGTGATAACCAGCCCCTTGAATTGTACTCAGAAGTCAACTAGCAACCAGTGCAGTTTGCAAAGCAGCCGGGTTGTGTGTATGTACTATGACATTCCTTTAATTGCTTGAGTCATCTGTATCTTCCAAATGGTCTTCAAGGGCAGCCCCTGTAGATTCAATTAAAGTAATAAAACTGTAATGGACCAAGTCATGAGTGACTGTCTAAAGGACCTCCCACCTTGAATAATCACATTTCAGACAACTGTACTGTTAACAGCAATATATTTTGTGGTTGAACTGATGCACATGCATGAACACACACAAACACACATTGATACCTAGAATTAAGATTAAACTAGTAACATGGGGCTTCAGATATAAAATTACAGAACCATTTAGGCACAACTGGCATATCAGTTGTGAAGTGGTGCAAAGGCCCTCTTGGCCCAGCTATCACCTGCTCTTTGAGAGGAGCTGTGAGGACTACCAATTGTACATTGATTTTTGCATGTGAAAGTGCAACCTTATTGAAGACTATCTTGCCTAAACCATTAGGTTCTTGAACTATTATATAAAAAAATATAAAACACTTTGTATACATTGCCAGTATTGGTCTGCAGGACAATCCTGCAAGGTAAGTCAGTATTACTATGCTCCATGTTGATAGATTTAAGAATTTGGACACCTTGCAGGCAGGCATTGCAACTTCCAGTATTATTTTCATTGGTTTAGACTTTCTTTCTTTCTTTCTTTCTTTCTTTCTTTCTTTCTTTCTTTCTTTCTTTCTTTCTTTCTTTCTTTCTTTCTTTCTTTCTTTCTTTCTTTCTTTCTTTCTTTCTTTCTTTCTCTGATCCTAAATTGGCTTTCTGTAAAAAAGAAAACTATAAACTAAAAAGGAAAGCAGGGATAAGGAGGAGGGTCTGAATGATATATAATGAGAAAGGGAGAACTAAGGCAAATAACATTTTGGTAACCTGTGCTTTCCAACTAGTGATGAGTCGTAAACTGTGAAAGTTCTTTCTGATAGAGCTAAAATTTAAACTGGGGATTTCCAATTGCATAGTTCAGGCTTGTAGCTAAATATGATTGGGATTCTACTTTATATAAATTAATTTACTGTATACAAATGAATGAACATTGCAAAATTTTAAATACTACTGCTTTTGAAATAGGATGAATAAAAATGAAATGCAGTGTAGGTAAACAATAATACTGTCTCTTGTTTAGAGAAGCAATACATATTCCATCCACTCAACCTGTGAAGGGTTACACAGAATTGTACAAATGAATTATGTTAATATAAGATTGATACATGATTTCTCCTGTCAGAAGCTTCCATGTTCTTATCTCTGATTAGAATTATGGCAGCATATTAGGCCTGGGATGAATACCTCCCTGACATAGCAGATGAAATGAATAGATCCCCTTCAATCTTCATTTATCACCTACAACAAAGGTCATACGGAGTGATTGTTTTTGCTAATCAACTGGGCCTGCTTATTAAGTATATACTTGTTTAATTGAATGAGGTCAACACATTCCAATCCAGTTCTACACGTCACTGCCTTGCCAAACAGAAATGGTATACATAAAAGTATGTATCATAAAACTCTCTGTGTATTCATTTCTGATCTATGCAAACATATTTGCTTTCTTCCCCACCCTTCTTTTTCTTCAAGCTAAGGAAGAGGAAGACATTCACTTCTCACAGGGTCCAAAGAGTAAATAATAAGCACATGGGGAAAGAAGCAAATTAAAGAGCAGCTCTTTAATTTTTTTTAATGTATTTGAATTTCCAGAATTCTGAATTACTGAAGTTGATAATAGTCCCTAATCACTTGTACAAAAGATATATTCAACGCAAACTTACATCTTAGAGAATATAATACAGTGGAATGGGATACAATGTCATACAAATCATATTTTTAGAGATAACACTTTGAATTCTTGTATGTCTCAGTTTCATAAGTTGAGTGATTTCTGTACTGTAATAAAGTAACAGATACAAGCTAAATGCTACTCATCAGTATTGGGGGGTTAACCACATATGCTCTCTAAGTAGTCTGTCAAAGGCTACAAAAATTAAATTGGTTAGTGTACAAATTAAACTAGAATGTGAATACGTGTATTCAATAATTCAACATTTCAATTCAGACACAAATTTTGGCAGGGCTCGGAAAGCTGCACAGAGAAGATTTCAGATAACATAAAAGACAATGAAAACAGTAAAAAAATCCACAATCATATATGTCAGGGGAAAAATTAATAATGTAGATAAGATTCCATAAGGGTGTCAGAACCCATCCTATCCCATTCCCTGGGGAGACAGCCAGATTTTCAAAGGCTTGTTGAATATTATCAGAACTGGAGCCATATAGATCTTGGGAGGTGTCCCCAAAAGTAGGTGCTGAAACAAACAAAAAATACACATTTCCTAGATCCCAACAGATGGCATTGTTTAATCAAAGGAATGAGAACATGCCCATTTTGCCTAATTGTACAGAGTGGGGAGAAACTCAGACACAGGCGGTCTCTCAGGTCTCTCAGTCATAAAGGACTTCATAGGTAGTAACCATCAACTAAGAACATTTATTTATTCCTAACCAAAATGCTTTAACTTCTATCTGCCTTCAATCTGGCAGCACCATAAGTCTTATGGATGGATAGTTATACTGGTGAGCTTGTTTGAAGATTCCAGCAGGGGAGCAAAGATATTGTGTACCCTTGGTGGAAGATCAGTATACTCCTTCTATCTGGAATGCTTGTCCTCTTCCACCAAGCACACAGCTTCAGGAGGCATGCACATGGAGTGGTGAGAATAAAGGAGACACCCAATAAGCCAGCCAGATCTGCTGAATAACCCTGATGATCAATAGGATGACAGATGTGGCAGCCAGATCACCGTCACATTCCCCTGGTGAGTTTAAATTAGAGTCCTGGGCAGAGAATCTCCAGTTGGTAGGACCAGATTCTGGCCTAGGTCCTGAACTAAGGTCTTACTCATCTGGCACAGAATGCTTGGAGAGAGATTACTTGAACAGTAATCTCAGATGAGGCCATGATATCCTAAAATTAAATGAATGACGTATGAGAAGAACAAAACAATACCATATGAGGATCCACCTAGTCCAAGTTTTAATTCATAACAGCTTGCATATTTATTTATTATAGACCATTTCCAGGGGGCTGCTGGCAAGCCATTGTATTCTTTTTCTGTCTTCAGAACAGAAGCAAGTAAGCTGAAATGGAATGAAATGGTGTCTAGAAGTGGTTCATTAACCAGAGTAGTCATAACTAAACCAGTGGCCTGAAGTTCACGATCAGCATGGTCATGCTGGCTGAGAATGATAAGAGTGGTAACCCCACATTATCTGGAGGGTAATTAAAAGGATAGACCACATTGTCTGCTGTGAAGAAATGGAAAAGAAAAAGGGTAGTTTCTGTCATTAAAATAAAAGCCAAAATATCCCACAAGAACAATAGTTTAAACAAGGATAGAAATATCGTGAAAATAGTTTTATTAGAGAAGCAATCTTATGCAAATCTGTTCAAAAAGAAACTCTGTTGATATCACTAAGACTCATTTCCAAATAAATAGAGGATTAAAGTTTTAAATGTTTATCACCCATCTTTCTGTACATTTGACTATATTATTGCTCTATAGATACTATAAAGACTCTCAGCTAAACATTGCTCTCATACCATGAAATAAAAAGACAATTTCTCAGGGGCTATGCTCAGGGGATTGTGCTCATACTTCACCTTTTGAATAATTTGTTTAAGTGTCTTAACAAATAATAGATATTCTACAAGATGTAAAAAAGAGAGTTTTATTAGTGGTAAATAAGTGGATGGAATATAGGATGAAATGAAACGGGACAGGGGTGTGTATGAAAGAAGGAATAGATTTCTGTTTTGTTTTGCAAAACCAGGTTATTTAAGAATAAGACAAAACAGTAGCCATGCTTAAGGAAAACTTATCTCTTCTCAGATCAAACCATTCAGTAGAAGGATGTAACTATGCCAGTTGAAATAGAGAAAATGGGAACAAAATCAAGAGATCTAATTTGCAAGTGACTTAATTGGATTCCAAAATATTTAATGGAAACTAAATGGGTCAATTTAAAAGAAATTATAAAATGAGGTCCACAGAATAAACATTAATTTGTCTTTGAAAAAAAACAAATTGATCATCTATGAGATGTAGCAACCTTTTTATGTAGAAATCATTGCTTAGTCTGAGGTACAATATTACACTGTCCATGAAACAAAGCATAAATGCAAGCAATACTCAAAGAGTTCTGCGTCTCCCTTTATGGTTTTATGCAGCACTCACAGCTGCCATATATACATTTAAATTTGGAAGGATTAATTTGTGTGATGAGCAAGACAGCTGCCGCTTTGACTTTCACAAGGAAAATGGACCTGAAGGAACCACTTAGATAAATGGCTCATCAAATTAGCAAGCCATATTTCTCTGAAAAAAATTCAATTCATGGAAAAGCATCTGCCCACTTGAACTTTATATAATACATAGCACTGACATTATAGAAATAATCCAACAATTTACATAGTTTCTGCTGGCTGGCTCTTTTCCTTTGTCCTCTTGAGTATATTTTCTCCATAATTGTGACTGTATCTAGATAAAAAATACAAAGAAATGGCAATATAATTCCTATTTCAATTCACTCTTCAATAAGAAATTATGTGTTCTTCCAGGAAATAATAAAGGTGAGGATGAAAGTACAGTACTGAACTAGATAGATATATTTTTTATATATTTCTATATTCTGGGAATACTTTTTTTCTTCGAATGAGTTTAAATCTTCACAGCCAGCCAGATGGATTGCATCCGAAAGTGCTGAAGGAACTAACTGATGATCTGATTGAACACAAATATCTTTTAGAAATTCTGGATCATTAGTAAAACGCCAGATGACTGAAGGAAAATGAAAACCAACCAGGAAAAGAAAGATCTATTAATCTACAGACAATTCAGTGTTACCAATTCCTGGAAAGATTTTACAACAGATCATAAAGAGTTTGTTCTGTAAGCACATTGAAAATAATATAATAATTACCAGAAGTCAGCATGGTTCTGTGAAGAACAGATCTCACTAGAATAATCTTTTCTGACTTTTGACTGGGTAATCTCATAACAGATTATGGGAATATTGTATTTGATACTCTGCAGGAAGATTAGCAATTTAGACATAGGGGCAGGATGACATGACAATGAAATGGATGCATTTGGCTTGAAAATCACACTCAAAGAATGCTCAGCAATGATTCTTCACCACTATTGTTGTAAATTTATTTTTAATTTTGTACAGTATTCAAAGTCACTACACATTTAGGTGGCCTTACACACTGATAAAATTGGAAAGCTGTATCTAGTGAGGGGTTGCATAAATCAGTCAGGAATCCTTGATTCTTCAATATTTTCATTAATTTTTTGGATATGGGCATCTTTTTCTAATACCAACGATGAAAAAAGGACTTGGGGGTTTCTTGATAAGATGATGCAAACTCTGACTTTTCATCCTTACCTTGCAATGTTGCTATGTAAGGATTGCATTGTTAATGCATTGTACACCTCCAGTAGATGTCTATGTTTGGATGGTGAGGTGGAGAGACTGCTTAACAAATGTAGATGACAAAACATCAGGCTAAACATCAGGAGACTGTAAGTTCTAATTCCTGTTGTAGGGAAAAATAGGTGGAGGAAAGAGTATTAGATATGTTTGCCACCTTGAGTTACATATAAAAATACAGACTGGATAAAAATTATGTAAAAATTAAAAGATGGGAGAACCAGAGGATTGTCCAGTGACAGAGAGGACACAACAGTAGCTATTGGCGGCCCAGTCAACAGTGTAGAGATCAGCAGTCTAGAGACTGCTGAAGGCAAGGGACAGGCCAGCAGAGTACAATAATTATTTTTATCTAGGTGTTTTTCCCCAATGCTATTTGGGTGGAGGTCAAGCCAAAATCAGATCTAATGGAAAGTGTACTCTTCTAGATGTGAACTGTCTCCAACTAGGTCTGTTCTATCTGGAAATCTATGATCTGTAATATGTCCTCAATGAAACACATCTACATGGAGGGAGGTATGCAGTGGGATACATACTGGATAAGATTCTGCTTTAGGCCAGTACTCTTCAACATCTTCATAAATGATTTAGTTGAGGGGATAGAAGGGAGAGTCATCAAATTTGCAGATAACGTCAAGCTGGTGGGAATAGCCAACACTCCAGAAGATAGGCTCAAGATCCAAGAAGGATCTCGACAGACTAGAACACTGGCCCCTATCTAACAAAATGGAATTCAGCAGTGAGAAAAGTAGGGTTTTACACGTAGGCAAGAAAAACCATGCACAGGTATAGAATAGGTGGCACCTGGTTCAATGGTAGTAACTGTGAGAGGGATCTTGGAATCCTAGTGGACAATCACTTAAATATGAGCCAGCAGTGTGCTGCAGCTGCCAAAAAAGCCAACAAAGTTCTAGGTTCCATTAACAGAGGGATAGAATCAAGATCACATGAAGTGTTAATACCACTTTATAATGCCTTGGTAAGACCATACTTGGAATATTGCATCCAATTTCTGTCAGCGTGATATAAAAAAAGATGTTAAAGCCTAGAAAGTGCAGAGAAGACCAACAAAGATGATTAGGAGGCTGGAGGCTAACGCATATGAAGAAGGTTTGCAGGAATTAGGTATGTCTTGTCTAGTGAAAAGAAGGATTAGGGGTGACATGATTGCAGTGTTCCAATATTTGAGGGAATGGCCAAAGAGGGGGTCAACTTATTCTCCACAGCACCTGAAGGCAGGACAAAAAGCAATGGATGGAAACTAGTCAAGGAGAAAAGCAATTAAGAACTATGGAGAAATTTCCTGACAGTGAGAACAATTAACCAGTAGAAGAGCTTGCCTCCAGAAGTTGTGGATGCTCCATCACTGGAGACTTTTAAGAAGAGACTGGACAGCCATTTGTCTGAAATGATAGAGATCCTCTTGCTTGAGCAGGGGGTTGGACTAGAAGACGTCCAAGGTCCCTTCCAACTTTGTTGTTCTGTTATCTGAACCCCTTGAGCTGCTTAAATTAACGTCTAGTCGCTCTCCTCGTGGTCTGGGAGAGGCATGGAACAATTCCATTCATGAATTTGTAGGTTTTGCACATATTGTACATAGGGTCAAAATTATTTTCAGGCTTTAGATGGACATTCTAAAGAGACCAATCCCAATACCTTCTGCCTAATACTAGCAAACCCTGTGCAATTGGCAGTTGCTTAGTGCAACTTGGCAAATTTGGAACAGAATGATTTGCCAACCTTTTGACTAATCTTTGCCAAAATTTTGATAAATCAGTTAAAGAGGGCACAAAGGTAGAAAAGAATAATATCCAGATGGCCCAGATTAACTGATGAGGCTCCAAAGCAAAAGAATTCCTGGAGGAATTTAAGAACAGTAACACTGTGTTCTCAGCATTGTAGACTGCAGTATTGGTTTATAGGGTGTAACTGCTTCAGAGGTAATTACGTGTGACTATAGAAGGATTTCTCCCCTGTAATATAAAGAAAGGTGCAACGGCCTTGAAATATAGAACCACATTGAAGAAATTGGAACTAATATTGAAACAGCACACCTCAGTTACAGAGTAACACCAAACAGAATTCCTGGCAGAGAAACCTGCTGATCTGAGTAACTGGATATAGGGTCACATTAGGGCAAGTCCTAGTTAGCAGGAAGATTGCACATTAAGCAATGCATTCAGCAAGCTAACCAATTATTGTTTTAAGACTCTGCTAAATAATAATAATAATATAAAATAGACAAAGTAATAGAAAATAAGAAGCTATCTTGCTCTGGGACTTTAGAATTCAAACAGACAAGCACCTGCCACGTAACACCTGCTATATAACACACAGACTTAAAAACTGTTAATAAGAAAAACAAAAAAGTCTGGATAGTGGAAGTGGCAGTACCTGGAGACAGCAGAAGAGAAGAGAAAGAACTGGAGAAAGTAACAAAATACGAAGACCTGCAAATAGAAATAGAATGACTGTGGCAAAACAAAGCAAAGGTAATACCAATAGTAGGAAGCACCTTGGGTGCAATTCCAAAACAATTGGAGTACATTTGAACACAAAGTCACCATCAATCAGTTGCGAAAGATTATGCATGTGTATATATACACATATATACAACCAGAAACATACAAATCAAAAGTAAATAAGAAAATTACAAATGACATAAATATTAGGACTATTCATAGCCTTATCCTGAATAAAACTGATTCCTAGTGCAATGAGCTTCCAATAAAATTGAGTGCATTTGTCTGTCTGTCTGCCTCTCTCAGAAAGGTCAAATACATATGACCAACCATATCACAAAAGGGTGATATTTTCCTGACACTAGCTGTAATTCAACAAGTTCTGTGAAATGGTTTTTGTTGCCATCATCATCTTTGGCTCTATTTGTATTAACTTTGGAAAGAAAAATCAGGAATCGGAGAATTTTTCAAATGTTTTTTTCTGTCTCAGAACTACCATGATGTGTGTATCTATTAACTTCTTGCTGTTGTCTCAGAGGACAATTATTCCAATACTTTTATGTCAAGGTACATTTTTCTCCTCAACTTCAGAAAATCTGTCTCTTCACTCTCAAAACTCCCTTAATAGAATCATTACAAGCTGAGGACATATCAGAATAACAGAGTTGGAAGGGACCTTGGAGGTCTTCTAGTCCATTCCCCTGCTCAGGCAGGAAACTCTATACCATTTTAGACAAATTGTTGTCCAGTCTCTTCTTAAAAACCTCCGGTGTTGGAGCATTCACAGCTTATGCAGGCAGGCTGTTCCACTGATTAATTGTTCTGACAGGAAATTTCTCCTTAGTTCTACGTTGGCTGTCTCCTTGATTAGTTTCCATCCATTGCTTCTTGTCCTGGCTTCAGGTGCTTTGGAGCAGGGATCCCCAACCCCTGCTCCATGGACCAGAACCGGGCTGCAGCATGCCAGCAACTGGGCCACACAAACAAGCAAAGACCCATCTGTGGGGTGAGGCAGCATACAAAAGCATGCCCCCTTTGGTCTGTGGAAAAACATCTTTCCACATAACAAGTCCCTGGTGCCCCAAAGGTTGGGGACCTCTGCTTTGGAGAATAGCTTGACCCCCTCACTTCTCTTATGATGTTCTCCAAAGAGGTATATTTCCACATTAATCCTTCCATTCAGGTTTATACATTCTGAATTTTTACCTAGGATGCCATCTAGTTACTGTTTGCTGAAGCAGCTGCCTAGGTTTAAAAAGACTTCTGTTGTGTTTTTAGTAGACAAATATATACTGCGAGTGGCGCTATGAGCAAGGATTTTTTTTTTTCATAGATGGGTTTGGGGAAGAAATTTTTGTCAGATACAATGGAGGGAAAGGACCATTAAAAAGATGGTGGGACTGACATCAAGTGGCCAGGTTGAGGGCAATTTTTTTTAAACAATTGATCAATAAATATTCCTCTTTTCTCCCTGTTCACAGCAAACATGGTGGAACACCAAAGGCAGAAACTTGCAAAATTTATTTTGAGTGCTTTCCATTCCACAATTCAAACCTATGGTTTCAGCTTAGTTTCTCATCTAAAAATATTCAGAGAAACCAACAGGAAGATACTATGTTTAATTATGCATGATTTTGTTTTCTCCTTGCCAAAACTCAACCTCACAACAGTGGTATATTCTCTCCTTCACTTTTTTCCTCCTTCTGCTTGCCTTTTCAATCCAATATACCCCCTTTTTTTCCAAAGCAGTAAAATAACTTATAAAAACATTTTTCCTGGATACATGAAGCTACAAAATACCTTTGTGGAATGTCTCTTTGAGGATCATCTGCTACTTGATTTTTACTGTAAGACATGTGAAATAGTATTTTTTTTAGCCTTTAGGAATAGAATATATGGATTTATACATCACACTAGTCTAGGAGCTTATCAGCAGTGCCTTATTGCCCCAGTGCCAGAGCTGATCAGCAACAGTTTCTGGAGAGGAAGAAATGGATGTCGCTGCCCCCTATTATTTCCCCATTAACTGTCAAAATAACCTCAGGCTTTATTTTGCTGCTCAACTCCTGAAGTACTTGTTTCCAGATCATGTCATTTCAAGTCTACTTTATATTTCAGATAGCATACTTCAGTGTGTTCTAGGCTAACCCCAGCAATTCATTGAGTGCTTTATAGAGGAAGGAACACCTCTTCAATTTAACCAATGCTTACATAATCTCCTTCATGCTTAAAGCTATGTGGGAACAATCCAGAGAAAGAAATATTTTGAGAAACATTTAAAAGGCAGAATATATTTATCTGAAGGAATAATGGAGAAGATCTTAAAGGCAGAAAAGCAAGCCCGGTTTTCTTAATAGCCACAAGCAGAAACTAGGCAGAGGCCAGCTTTTAGAAATGCAAATTCAATAATCCATTCAGGAAGGTTGGGGCCAGGAAGATAGTAGCTATGAGATTAGAAAGACAAAGACCTCTAAAATCTACATACCCCACCCAAACTCTAAAAGACATGACCTTTGGGGACATAGTAGGATTAACCCACCAATACCAAAAAGGGCACACTCAGACTTAGGTCAAAGTACGTGACACAGGAAATACAAAGCCTCAAACAAGAACAGGAAACAACATCAAAAGTCCAAGAAGATATAAAAACCCACCACTCCCAGCAACATGTGGTCAACTTTCCCAGAGCCCCCTTTCTGTCTGGCTCTGCTCTTCAATAAACTTCAACCTTCTTTCTAAAGCAGTCTCCATTTTGTTTATTCCCAGCTTGGACTGGGCCCTGATGAAGATTTTTCTTTAACAGCTACCTTTTCCAATAATTTTATAATAGCATTCTGGTTATAACGTTTGAGTTAAATGGAAGTTTGCTGATTTAACCTGGCAAAAATGTTTAATTTTATTTATTATTTTCTTTCCTAGTTTTTTTTTTATTTTCCTTAGGCCTTTATTTAAGTCCAGCAGTACACCAGACTGAATATCTCAAAAACTGTTACCGAAGTTACTTTGGAGTTAAGTCAGCTGTGAGCACAGGAACAGAATGGTTGAAATGTTAAGTGGAGATATGGCTTAAGATTGTTGCTTGTTCGGTTTTAAGTTAGTAGGTTATATGAATCTAAAGTAGTTTGTAAACTGTAGTTTATGGTGAATTATATGTGACTTCAGTTGTGATTTATTCAATCCATGATTAATGAACCCAGACATAATACAGGTAGTGCTTATTTATAGATCACAATTGGAACTCACAATTTGGTTATTAAGCAAAGTGATCATGAAGTGAAACTGCAACTATGCTTATGATCTTACTTCAGCTTTCCTTGCAAAGGTCCCAAATGCAAGGATTGCTCATAAAGTTATGTTAACATCACTGTTTAACTATGAGCAGTTGCTAAATGAGGCAGTCCTTAAATGAGGACTACCTGTATTTCAGTGACATTTGCAAAGCAGCCCACAGCTGTGAAGACTCTCTGCTTTTCAGGTTATTTTACTTGTGTAGGTCTATCTTTTATATGCTCAATGTATCTTCTATTTCTTCAGCGCAATAACAAAAAATCTCTAGAGTTCAAAGACAGGCTATAACCATGTGTCAAAAATAGCTGGCCTAGTTCTTATTATAGTGTGAAAATGTCTAACCAGGACAATGACTCATTTGTGTTTGCAGATAAAAACATGTACTAAAATATGAACTCAGTTGCCTATCCCTCAATATTCATTCTATTTACAGAACTAAGTTGTGAATAGATATGTGTGCTTGATGGATTACTAATTTTTATAATATTCCTTTCCTTTTCTTCTGCGTGGAATTTGTGATGTGGATGCAGGAACTACAGTTCAGATGTTGAGGAGGGAAGCATTGACCATGTACTTCACTCCCTGCCATTTCAGAAGTTTGGACAATTACAATTATTTTAATGAAGAAATTCCTTCCTTCCTTTCCCCCCCCCATCACTCATTCATTCAATTTCTATCTTGCCTCTATACACATTTCTGCTTTTCTATTTTTCTGACAGCTAACCTAAGAAATAGGTTGGATTGAAATTAAGGTATTGACTCAAAGTCATCCAGAGGACATGATTGAGGGTGGGGTCTTAGTCCTTCTTACTTTAAAGATATAAGCTCTTCGTAAAAAAATATCTCTCCAGCCTATCCATAATTATTCTTAAATATTAGAATGCATTTTTCAATAGATCTCATGATATATAAAACTATTAACAATACAATTCTACAAAGTATAGAGTTTGGCAAATCAAGTTGCATTGCCTTTTATTCTTTGAAAGGTTTAGAGTAGGGCTTTTCAACCTTTTCACCCATTGTACCACTTTTAGGATATGGCAACATCCAAGTATCACCAGTCGCCTAGCAAGGTGTCAAAAACTTGATGACCAAAAAAAAAAGGAAAAAAATGATGAAGTACAGGTAGTCCTCAACTTACAACAGTACGCTTAGTGACTGTTCGAAGTTACAATAGCACTGAAAAAAGTGTCCCCCAAGTCAGAGCTGAGGAAGACACCTGCCTGCCCGCCCAGTGGCGCTCTTCTTCCTGTTTGAGGTTTTCATTGTTATGAGCATTTCTGTTGAGGACTGGCAGCAGGGGTGGTGGTTGGTTTTTATTCCCCCCATCTGCTGGGTTGTTGCAGCAGGTTTTGGTCACTTCATATGACGCTGGGACACTGTGACCGTCATAAATATGAATCAGTTGCCAAGCATCTGAATGTAAATCACAAGACCCTGGAGGTGCTGCAACATTCCAGCTGATTGGGGCTTCTTCTGGGCTCAGAAGCACCAGGATCTGCGCCGAGCTCCATCTGGAGCCTGGCGCTGATCCTGGCGCTTCCACTGAGCCCTGACAGCCCTGCAGGTCCAGCCATCTCTTGCTCAGGCTTGTGCAGTGCTACCACTGGTTCAGCTCATTCCCCTCCCCCGCTCCACTTTTCTAGGATGGTCGCGTACCACCTGCCAGGTGCCAATGTACCACAAGTGGTACCCAGGTACAGGGTTGAAAAGCCCTGGTTTAGAGAATAGTTTTTTTCTCTTGATTGCCATGAGCTCTTCAGATTTTCTTTCAATAAATTAACTTTACTCATTCTGTTCTTTAGGTCAATGTTATATTTTGAATTCATTCCTTTTAGATCAAATCTTGTTAGCATACTCACTCTTTAATTTTTTAAGTTTAACCCATATATTTGACACATATGGTCTTTTCCATCCATATTGTATTTATTCCTTCTACCACTGTACCTATTCTTGGGACATAGGCTTATATATTTACTGAACCATCTACTAATAGACATGCTCACATTGTTTATTGAGTTACAGCAAGTACTTAGCAATGTTGTATAGTGTTATTCCAGTCTGTTTTATATTAAAAGATTATATCAGGGCACCAGAACTATATTTGGAATAAAGAAAGTCAAAAGGTGTTGCTGTTGTATTGTGTCATTTATCAAATCCCGAGAACCCACAGGAAGTCCTGATTACAATGGGTTTGTAGGAAAAAGAAGAATGGGAAAGTTGTGATTTTATGGAATTGATTCAGTCCTTAAAAGGGAGAAGTGAGATATTTAAAGAACAAAATGAATTGTTAGATGGATTTGGGGAAAACGAGGATGGTTTGTAAGCATAGGAAAAAATGAAGAAGTTTATTTATTTTTTATTTATAAGGCTGCCTAACCACAAGCAACTCCAAGTGATATAAAAACACCATAAAACAGCAATAATGGGAACCAATAAAGTAATAATAGTGTGCTAATTGCTATTTAGTTTTTTATCTAATAACTAAAGCCACCCTCTCATAAGCAAGTGACTCTGAGTGTCGTATAGTAAATTGTTTTGTGGCATAAATGAAATTTATTTAAATGTCTGTCTTCAGTTTCTTTTGCTTACTACTTCTTACTCCCTGTGCTATTCCTTTGACAATTCCTATCTTTGTGTAGGAAGGGACGTGGTGGCTCAGTGGGTTAGGACACTGAGCTTGTCAATCAGATGGTTGGCAGTTTGGCGGGTCGAATCCCGAGTGCTGCATAACAGAGTAAGTGCCTGTTACTCGTCCCAGCTTCTGCCAACCTAGCAGTTCGAAAGCACATAAAAATGCAAGTAGAAAAATAGGGACCACTACGGTGGGAAGGTAACAGCGTTCCGTGCACCTTTGGCATCTAGTCATGCCAGCCACATGACCACGGAGATGTCCTTGGACAAGCGCTGGTTCTTCGGCTTTGAAACGGAGATGAGCACCAGCCCCTAGAGTTGGAAACGACTAGCACGCATGTGCGGGGGAACCTTTACCTTTACCTTTTTATCTTTGTGTAGACAAAACTGTAGAAAGTAAATAAAGATTAGAAAGTCTTTTATTACAATAGTGGTGCTAATAATACTTGTTGACAAGAAGCAGCACAGGATGGGAAATATGCAGAATTAGTATGCAGCTGTTCAGAAGCCTTTGGAGGTGTACCATCTCTGAATCTAAGTTTTGATTGAAAATCCCACACATACCAGCCTCAATAACTTTGAGAAATGATGGAATGTATAAATGCTTAAATGTATAAATATATACATATATTTTGCTTCTTGTAATGTTTTTCTGTAGCATTTACAATCCAACCTCATAACATGGGTGAAGCCAGAATGAGACCAAAATGAAAAGGCATTTGATATGAATATACATAGCTCATAGCCAACATGACAGATAAATGTTAGCCAGATTTGTAAGTACTATATGCAGTTATGTAGTAGACATTAGTCCATAATGGTGTGTCACCCTCAAGGTGTTAATGAATTAATCTCACCTCCGCTCTCTTGTACACCCCCACTATCTTAGTTATTTCTTGTTAATTTTAATGTATTTATTGTTTTAAACTTTTAAACTGGTTTTATCAGATTGCTACCTAAGGGGAAAGACAAGATGATACCTGTTTCTCAACTCCACAGGGAGAAATAAGTTCAACTGTATTTCAATAGTGAAGAGAGGATAGCATCTTTCACTGCACCACTAATTAAGAGGAAGAATATGCAACCTTTCCAGACATTAAATGTTATTACATAACTTTAATGGCATGGGAACTATTGTTTTAAAAATAAAGGTAATCTGAAAACACATCTCATGAGACCATTTTGCAAGGGAACATCAAAATCTTTCAAATATTTCAAGAGAACTTACTGTATGTGGTCATGAGTCTTGGGAAACACACACAGGCAAACATAACATATATTGTGTAGTGGGTTCTGTAGCACAGGGAGGACGCTGAGACAATGAGTACAGCATGCAGATCTTTATTGGTGGAAGTGACTGTGCTGGGGAATAGGGGTTACCTGCCCTCCTTTTATACCTGGCCAGGTGAGCAGCCAGCCAAATGGGTTTGAACTTCTGTTTCCCACCGAAATGGTTACAGTTCAATGCCCCCTGGTGGTGACTGCTGTTTAAGTGTGTATGTGTTCTCTTCACCTGGATACATAACACCCCTTCCCCCTTAGACAAAACAATCCCCTCACACAACAGTCCCTATTAACACACATAGTCCGATAGGTACGCAGGTGGTCGATGAACCCGGGGTGAACGTCTTAGGGGACGTTCCCCATGTCTTGGATGGCAGAGTCAGTGTTTGAGTCCTGGTTGACCATTTCCTGTTGACCCACCCCAGAGTCTGACCTCGTGGGCAGGGTTGTCGCTGCAGTCCTGGTCATGTTGTTGTCCCAGTCGAACAGGGCTTACTGGCAACAGTACTGGGTCAGTGAGGTCCTCCTCGGGCTCAGGTTCAATTGTTTGTCAGTGGGGTTGGTAATGATGATTTGAGTTTGATGATGGGTAGTCTTCCGGGTGGTCGCTCTGTGACTGTTCAGGAACCCGTTTCCTGACCTGGTCTATGTGCCGTCTGACCTGACGACCCCCCTCCACCCCTACTATGTAGGATAAGGGCCCTGTTTTGTCAACAACCACCCCCGGAATCCACAAGTGTCCCAACCCATAGTTCCTGGCCCAAACCAAGTCACCAGGGTGTAACTCCCTAGGGGTTTTGGGTTGCTCAGTCTCCGAAGCCACTCTGTGAGGATGAAGTCTGTCCAATTTGGTGATGAGGCATCTGCCCCACCGGAGTTCCACCGGGCTCTTCCTCGTTGCTGTGCATGGTGTGGTGTGTTGGGATAGTAGGAAGTCCGCCAACCTGTGATACCAGTCACCGATGATGATGTGCCTGAGTGTGTCCTTGGTCGTTCTCACCATGCGTTCAGCTTGTCCGTTAGTCAATGGGTGGAAGGGCGCAGATGTGATGTGTCTAATCAAATTCGCTGTCATGAACACCTGAAATTCAGCAGCGGTAAATTGAGCCCCATTATTCAATACCAAAACATCAGGCAGACCATGTGTGGCAAAAAGTCCCCTGAGCACTTGGATTGTTCTGGCCGTGGTCATGTTGGAGACTGGCACTACCTCCAACCATTTGGAGTGGCTATCTACTGCTAATAGGAAGAGCTGTCCCTGGAATGCCCCAGCATAGTCTATGTGGACCCTGGACCAGGGTGTGTGTGTGGCCTCCCATTTGTGGACAGGTGCATGGGGCATCTCAGGTCTGAACCTTTGGCAATTGTAACACCCGTGTACCTGCTCTTCTATTGCCTTATCTAGCCCTGGCCACCATAGGTAACTCCTAGCTAGTGCCTTCATTCGCACTATACCGGGGTGCCCCTCATGTAAGGATTTCAAGACTCTATCCCTCAGTGTGTCTGGTATGATGACCCTACTACCCCACAACAGGCATTCCTTATGGGCAGACAATTCATGTCTTCTTATGAAGTAAGCCTGGAATTCTGGGCCTGGACTCTTATCTTGCCACCCTGTGAATACCCATGACTGGACCCTGCTCAGGATTTTATCTGATGCAGTCTCAGTTGCTATGTCCCTTGCATGGAGAGGGCATTCCGGTAGCTCTTGGATTGCCAGTATCTGCAGCAGGTGCCGGATCAGGTTCTGTGTTAGTCAGGGGTAGCCTACTTAACCCATCCGCATGGCCCATTTCTTTCCCTGGTTTGTGAACCAGCTTAAAGTTGTACGCTGATAAGAATATGGACCACCTGAGCATCCTTGGGGAGAGAATTTGGGGGGTTTGCTTGTCCGTGGTGAATAACCCTAATAGAGGCTTATGATCTGTGAATATAGTGAATTCCCTACCATAGAGGTAGTCGTGGAATTTTTTAACCCCAGCCACTATTGCCAGGGCCTCCTTGTCTATCTGGGCGTAGTTCCTCTCTGCCCCTGACAAGGTTCTGGAGTAGTATGCGATGGGCACCTGTTCCCCATTTTCCTCTAGGTGGCTCAGTACTGAGCCCACTCCATAGGGTGAAGCATCACAAGCAATGCAGATGGGCTTTGTTTCTATGAAGTGGGTGACTGTAGACCTGCTTGAAAGTAGTACCTTTATGATTGAAAGCTTTTTTTGTGGACGTTGGTCCAGCTCCATGCAGCTTTCTTATCTAGGAGCCTGTGCAAGGGCTCAGCTATTGCTGCCTTGTTGGGTAAGAATGAATGGTAAAAATTGAGCAGCCCAAGGAAGGCTTGCAGTTCAGCCTTGTTCTTGGGAGTGGGGGCCATATTAATTGCCCTCACATTGGATTCTGCAGGGTGGATCCCACTGGCATCTATTTTAAACCCCCAAAACTCAGTGGATGCCACCCCAATGCTGCATTTGTCCCTTTTTAATTTGAGACCTGCAGCACGTAACCTGCTTAAAACTGCCCTCAGTCTTTCAGCCAGTACTTCTTCTATGTCCCCTGCAATGAGGACATCATCAAAATAAGGGCATACCCCTTGAATGCCCTTAGGAGTCCGCTCCATTACCTCCTGGAAGATGCCTGGGGCTACACTGACACCAAATTGCAGGCGGTTAACCTTGAAGTCTCCCTTGTGTGTTACGATTGTTTGCGCTTCTGCCATCTCCCTGGTAACCGGCAGCTGCTGGTACGCCTGCGCGAGATCTAGCTTAGCAAAGATGGTGCCGCCTTGGAGGGAAGCGAGAACGTGGCTGACCATTGGGACCGGGTAAGGGTGCTGGTTAAGGGCCCGATTTAACGTACATTTATAGTCGGTGCAGATCCTGACCTCCCCGTTAGCTTTGAGAGGGGTGACTATGGGGGTCTCCCACTCTCCCCCTTCTACTGGCTGTAAGACTCCCTGTTCGATTAATTTGTCTAACTCCCCTTCTATCTTGTGTTTAAGCGCGAAGAGGACTCTCCGGGGTTTAATCCTAATGGGAAGGAAGCTGGGGCTTAGTTTAAAGGAGATGGGGGGCCCGGTGTATCTGCCTAGCTTGTTATCAAATATGTCTGCAAATTCTTTGCAGACGGATTCGATGCTGCTTCCCTGGGTCCGATAAATGCCTGAGACCCCTATGCCTAGTGCCTCAAACCAGTCTAGCCCGACTAGACTAGTTCTCCAGCCCTCAACTATGATAATATCCAAGTGCCCTTGGAACTTCTTAAACCGCCCTGAAAGGGTGGCCTCCCCCTTGATTTTTACTGGGGTGTTTTGGAAATCGGTGAGGATAATGTTTGAGGGCTTCAATTTGACCCACTGCTTGCTCCGGCTGCAAATGAGTTTGAAGGTCTCATCCGAGATGACTGAGACCGCAGAGCCGGAATCAAGCTCCATTTTACATGGAATGCCCTGTAAATGGACGTCCAATTTAATTTTGGGTTTGAGTGGCCGTCGGGCCACTGTTTGGCAGATGGCCCTCCGGCTTTCGAAAAACCCTATGCTGGTCGGTGTCTGGGCCCTGGTACCTTTCTGCAACACATACTCCGGCTGTAGCTCGTGGAGGCCCTCTCGGAAATGGCTACGGCAGACCACTGGGATGTGGCCTGGTTTTCTGCAGGCCCAACACGTGGCCAACCGGAACTTGCAGTTTGTCCATGCGTGGTCTCTGCCGCAGCCTGCACATTTCGGGAATGGAATTTCCTTCCGCTGGTTCTCCCGGCTTCCTCGATGTCGCTCCCATTGTTCCGGCCTCCGCCAGACCTGGTCAATGCCGGTCTCCTCTGCTTCTCCGCTCCTGCCGTACGCAGCGTCTTCAAGGTGGATGGATCTCCCTGGGCTGCTGGGTCAGGGGGTCTGGACCGCTTGCCCCATGCCGCTGGCCACCTCATTGGCCAAGATCTCATCCTGAGCATCTTGGAGGGTTAGGTTGGGCCTTGTGAACAGCCTCTGTTGCAGGCGTTTGTTGCGTAGGCCGAACACAAGCCAGTCGCGCAGCCTCTCGTCCAAATTGGAGAACTTGCAGAGGTGGGCGGCCTGCCGCAAGGCCGCGATGAACTCCGACGCCTGTTCGCCCGGCCGTTGGACCCTCTGGATGAACTGGAACTGCCAGGCCAGCTCAGACATTCGTGGCTTGAAATGCCCACTCAGCTTCTCGGTGAGATCTTTAAATGAGACGGTCTCAATCGCCGTCGGCGAGCACAGGCTTATGGCCAAATTGTAAATGGTGGGCCCACTTATGCAAAGCAGGGTTGCTGCTTTCAGGCCATCTTCGGTGATCTGGTTTGCCCGGAGGAAATTTTTGACCTGTCCCAGGTGAGAGTCCCACCGTTCGGGGTGACAGATGTCGAATTCACGGGACTGGCCGATCTGTGTCATCTTCTGCATCCTGCTTCCGAGAATCCTGCTCCACCAATGTGGCTGCTAGTGTGGTGACTAGCCGGTCGTCGAGGGGGGAAAAATGCCTCTTTCCTCCAGCAAGCGATGCCATCCCCTAGTGACTTTCAGCTCTTAAGGTGAAGCAGGATCCCACCTTCGTCGCCACTATTGTGTAGTGGGTTCTGTAGCGCAGGGAGGACGCTGAGACGATGGGTACAGCATGCAGATCTTTATTGGTGGAAGTGACTGTGCTGGGGAATAGGGGTTACCTGCCCTCCTTTTATACCTGGCCAGGTGAGCAGCCAGCCAAATGGGTTTGAACCTCTGTTTCCCGCCAAAATGGTTACAGTTCAATGCCCCCTGGTGATGACTGCTATGTAAGTTTGTATGTGTTCTCTTCACCTGGATACATAACATATTTGAGAGTTAGGTACATATATCAAGATGTTATAACCAACTTGATGTCCACAGGTCCTACCTTGGTCATTCCTGATTTAATACAGGTAGGTTAGGCTCTGGGTCATACACAAGCCTACTCCAGGTGAGGTGAATGGCTAAGGGACAGAGTAAAAAATGTCCCCCAGGCAATTGCCTAACAGCTTAGTCAGTCCTATCATTAAACAGAACATAATGCTTGCCTCATACTGATTATGATGATTTTTATGGCATTACAGTATACATTTTATCTATTTTAATTAGTGTTTAATTAGTGTTTATGATAATTTAATTAATTTAATTTATTGATATTTCTATACCGCCCTTCTCCCGAAGGACTCAGGGCGGTGAACAGGGCAAGAATAAAAAACACAGAATTACAAAAGTTAAAAAATGATTAAATACATGCCCACTAAAAAAACAATTAATACATAATAAAACCCCAATAAAATACAGTAAAAACCCCACCAATCCCCCATCAGGCCAGGCCGGCTTGTTCGAACAAGTATGTTTTTAGATCGCGGCGAAAGGAGCGAAGATCGGGCGCTGTCCGGAGCTCAACCGGTAATTGATTCCATAGTTTTGGGGTGCCCACAGAGAAGGATCTCCCCCTGGGGGCCACCAATCGACATTCTCTGACCAGTGGCACCCTGAGGAGGCCCTCTCTGTGGGAACGCACAGGGCGGAGGGAAGTTGATGCCGGCAGCAGGTGTTCCCTAAGGTACTCCGGACCCCTGCCATGTAGGGCTTTAAACACCATTACTAGTACCTTGAATCTCACCCGGAAGACAACTGGTAACCAATGCAGCTCGCGGAGCAGAGGTGTAACATGGGAGTATCGGGAGACTCCCAACACAACTCTCGCGGCTGCATTCTGTACCAGTTGGAGCCTCCGGGTGGTCCTCAAGGGAAGCCCCATGTAGAGAGCGTTGCAGTAGTCTAGATGAGAGGTCACGAGCGCGTGAGTGACCGTGCATAAATCATCCCAGCTTAGATAGGGCCGCAACTGGCACACCAGGCGAACCTGGGCGAAAGCCCCCCTAATGCTGTTAATTCAATATCTCTAATAATTATTGTTTTGCTTTGTAATTATACATATAAGCTGCGTTGAAAATTGGGAGAAAATTCTTTTAATTTTCTTTTAACAGCAAGAAAATTAAACCATCATTAGAAAGGGCTATAAGGTAGATTTGAATAGTACCTTATTTTTATTTTATTTATTTTTTATGAAATTTATTTGCCACCCATCTCATTTTAATCCATAAAAGTTTAATAATAATTTCCACTAAAGATACCTGCCTTGTGTATGGTACACTGCTAAAAACAAATCTTGTTAATAAAAACACAAGTATGACCATTTCTCACATAAATAAAATTGATGACAAACAGCACTTTTAAAAAGAGAATGCTAAGTATCAAGAATGAAATGTAGTGTGCATTAAAAGCAGAAGAAACAATGGTTGGAAACTGACCAGAAGAAAGCTATTGTAGTTTACTGGTTAAGACAAGAATTCTCAAACTGACTTGTGACCTTGGGAGGCACAAGCACATTTGAGGAGGTGAGGCAAGGGTTCACCTGTAAAGCAAGATTGCCATGAAACCTCATCCATGCTGTGCCTGGACAAACCATTTGTTAACTTGCCCTACCAAAATGGAGAGAAAAACTCAGAGTGTTGCCTGCTGGGACTCTGGGTTTGTGTACATAAGCCTGAGGGCTTACACAAACAAAGCTGAATCACTATCAGAACTTACTTCTATTCTGCCTGAACAACCTGGCAATCAAATCAGGATTTTCCACATCTGCTGCCATAAAGAGCAAATATTGATCCAAATAAATGCAGAACAAGAAATGAGGATGGATGTTTCAGATCTAAAGCCCAACTTTCAAGAATTAAGCAAAGCAAAGCAAGTTCTTTCTTCCCCATAAAAATATGGTTTGAAATTTAGTTATTTCATTATTTCCAATGAGAAGGTTTTCTTTTATAAAGTTACAAGGTTCTAGCGTTGTTTTATTTAAATTATAGATTAAAATGGCAAATCTTCTGACATTCATCTAAATACTGTACAATGATATACCTTTATAGAAGCAACTGTTTCATATTATGTTCTATGTCCAGTTTATGACTGTTTCTCTAAAATAAAAAACTGATCTTGAACCTTTCTATTGGTCATAATCTACCTGACCAATATAAGGCAATAGGCTAACTTATTACTGCAATTAAAGATAGAACATTGTTAACCACAAAGTAATTTATCAGTGCTTTGCTAAAAGGAAAATACTAACCATGACAGTGTTTTAAAAGGAAATAGAACTTACGCTGTATTTGTTCATTATAAAAGTATAGCTACTGAGAGATTATTGTTCCTTTTATGTCTTCCTACTGGAAAAAAAATACCAGAAAAATTCTCTCCACCAAATGTAAAGGCTATTTTAGAACTCAAACTTCTTAATTATGCATTTTAAACTGGCTTTGAAGCCACAGAATGGAAGATAGATGAGATACCCTCAAGCTCTTTATTAGCCTTTCTCTTCTTTGATGGAAAGAATAATTACCCTAGTCTTACAATGGAATGAATATTCCTAGAGTGGCGCCTTGGCTTCTTTTCCCTGGTGTATAACATTTCTGTCAATGAAGGATGGCATAATGTGATGAATAATTGAAAATCATGCTTCAGGTTACAGGAGTCTCCTCCCCAAATATAGGAATAGAGATCTAGAATTTTATGAAAGTATGTGGAACAAATTGAGTCTGACTGGGGGGCTGTGGGGAGAAGTGATTTAAGAGAAAAGTAAGGTAGATTACTTTTTATTAAGCATTAATAGGGATATACTGTTCCCTCAAGGCCCCCCATAAGATACACAATTCCTTTCATTTTATTGAGGTATGTCACAGAAGGTTCTGTTGGGGCTGAGAAATAATTAAAGGAATTAGTTTGATGAAGACACATCAGTTTGCCAGCAGAAACCAAGAAGTTAAACCCTTGTTGCAAATGTTATTAGTAACTAACTGCAGTTTAAAAAGTCAGGGGAAACAGGATCCCCAGAGATACTAAGGTAAATAGATACTCAGCTGGGCTTTGGGGTCAATGGGTGAAATGTAGACCTTTTTTCAGTCCTGATCGCCATTGCTTAGTATGCTTTAATGTGCTGTTATCCTGTGAGAATTATTTATATGTGTATTTTATTTTTATACCCCTCCCAAAGTCACATGGTTTGAGCTGCATGAGCATATATATATACATATAGGAAGGAAGGAATAAAAACTCAGAAAAGGAGATAAGTGGAAGTACAGATGCAGTATATAAAAGCAACTACAAAACACATATACTGGGGACAGGAAGGAATGGAATAGAAATTTGGCCTGGGGAAAAAGAAGACAAGAGGAAAAGTAGCCTAAGACAGATAGCCTACAGAGATAAAGGAAGAACAAACAAAACTGGGAAACCTTTTTTCTGTCTAAAACAAGAGAGAAAGAAAGACCACCCATGAAAAGGAAAGAGAGAAAGCACAAGAGATTTTTCAGCAGTGCTTTGCAGAGCCAGTTTTCCATGAACTGGAAAGAGGGCAGTTTGGGGTTACAGAGGAATAAAAAGACTCTGTTGGCAACACCCAGCAGAAAGAGAGATAGAGAAAAGGAAGAAAGACACAGGTCAGCAGGGATTTTTCCAGGAGGAAAGTGCCTAGTATAGCAATTGGGGAAGGATCAAGTGTTGCAGGAGCCCTCAAAGGGCAAGAGAGAAATAAAAGACAAACAAGGTCAGGTGGACAGAAGGGACTCAAGTGAGGATCAGGCAGAGCAGAGTGAGAATATTGCTGGAAACTTTGAAAGATGGGAGTAATGTCTGACTTGTTTAAATATACATTGTGCCTTTAAGATGCCAAGGAGTGCACAGATGAGAGAAAATGAAATCCTGAGTTGATGAGCTACTAGTACACACAGCCCCCCAAAAGGGAATGCTCCCCTTTCACAACCTTTAACCCTTGTTAAGAGTGTTTCCTCTGCTTCTACATTATGGTCTACATATTGTCACTCTTTCTTTAAACCATGTAGGAAAACGGTTCTTGCTTGATCACCACTATAGTTTTGATTTATTGTTTATTGGACTCCCAAGGAAGAGAGAAGAGGAATAAGTGCATCCTCACCCCTCACAACATTTGGGCAATGGGTACCAGGCTTTGCATGAAGGGAATTGCAAAAGAACTGGAGAGATTCCTCTTAGGGAATCTGTGAAAAGCCATCTTCTCCAGCAGAAGGCAGCTTCTCCTTTTAGGCCTTGGGATGCACTAATTTGCTAGTACTTAAATAATTACATTTTCATGACTATTAATATAGTAAGACTACTAATGACAATATGCATAATAACAAAATGTAGGGAAAAGATAAAAGAAACACAAACATTAGCAAGGAGCTCTTTGGAACAGCCTCCCACCTCTTCCCCAAAATTGGATGATTGGTCTGTCACCTGGGGGAAAGGTGCTTTTGTTTTTAACTATGTTTTTTAATGGATTATTGTGAATCTAGAGTCCTTGTATGAGTTGCAGCATACCTATAAATAAATAGGTATGGTAAGTACAGTTCTGGATAACACCTTTCCCTCCTTGAAAGACCAGTTATATACAGAAGTAGCAGTTTGCTTCAAAACTCTGAGCAGATCGTAGGGATTCTTTTTCAAACACAGTGAAAGTGGGATTCAAAGAATGCCTTAGGACTGGACTGGTTTTTTTCCCTGCTGCTAGCATTTTCCCCCCATATAGCTGGCACAGCACAACTACATTTCTCTTTGGGAAGAGGCCAAGCCACCTGCAACATCAGCAGAAATATTTACTCTGCAAAGAGCTGACAACTAAGATTATCAATATGTCAAACAAAGCATAAATAAAAAAGTAGTCAACAAATATGAAAAGGTTTGATCTTTTCTCAGCACAAGGAAAATATCATGGGAGACCTGCCTATGCATGTTAATACATGTATTTATTAGATTTATATTCCACATTATGTACAGGAGCTCAAGATAGTATACATCACACTCCTCCTTTGTATTACTCCATGTATCCATAATCCTGTGAAGTAAGTGCTTAGAAAAGGTGTGACGTCCGAACTGAACTTCAGTGACCGAAGGGCAGAGCCATTCCCCACTCCTAGCCCTGCCATTTAAACACACTCTTTACAGCTTTAACAAATGTTCACCATTTTGCAATTTAAAAAGTTCCTTCCGCTTTTCATATCTACAAATGTGTAAAAGTGGGGGAAAAATACTGCAATGACAGCTGCCATATTTGAAACTTATCAGCTCATTGAGGACTTTAATTACCTCATGATCTCTGGAAAAACAATCTCTGCCAGAGTGGTCTTGTTGAAAACTTTATGACTTGTCTCATTGACATTGTTTTTGCAGAGGGTGGAAGATAACAATTAACTGTTATTGGTTAATTGATATTAACCAATAATGAAGACAAATTCAAGGAACTGGAAGTAGCAGAAACAATAGTGGGAAATTATGATGTAATACTAAAGTTCTTGATTTTGAGGTAAAGTTAGGCTGAACTCATTTAGACTTGCATTTTTTACTTCAAAAAAGCAGAGTTTAATAAACTCAAAACAATGGTAAGATTCTGTGGCAGCAGTAGTTAGTGGGAAAAGATGCTTTAAGATAGGTAAGAATTCCTAAAGAACTTAATTAAATCAGTTACAAACAATTCAAGAAGGAGGAGGAGAAGGAGAAGGAGAAGGAGAAGAAGAATGTAGTTCAGATCTGAAAAGAAATGACATATATAGGGCATGAAAAATGAACAGGTCATCCAGGAAAACTACATATTATAAAGAAGTATACAGTATAAAGAAAGCTGAAGTTCATTGTGAGCTAATATTGATGTTGGTGAAAGATGATAAAAACAAAGACTTGCTTAATAGAATAAAGGAAAGAAAAAGGAATAAGTGAATGAGCTGCTGACTGAAGGAAAAAACTGAAAAAAGGCAATAGCGCTGCAGTATCTATTTATATGCTATTTTTATTATTTTTATAAATAACTCATGGCGGCAAACATGTATAATGCTCCTTCTTTCTCCTATTTGCCCCACAACAACCATCTGTGGGGTGAATTGGGCTGAGAGAGAGAGTGACTAACCCAAAATCACCTAGCTAGTTTTCATGCCTAAAGCAGATTAGAACTCACAGTCTCCTGGCTTCTAGTCTGGTGCCTTAACCATTAGACCAAAGTGGCTACAAATAGCTAGATGACATTTTTCTTTTTCTCTTTGTTGCCGCCTAGTGTTCACCTGGATTTGTGCAACTCAGATTTTGCATGTTTTTCCCCCCAAGGAACAGTTTTAAATGGTAGGATTTAATTTTGAGACTATAGAAATTACCTTGTTATGAATAAACGTAAATAACCAATACAAGCAAGTTTATATTTATATTTATTATTTATATTAATTAAATTTTTATACCGCCCTTCTCCCGAAGGACTCAGGGCGGTGTACAGGGCAATAAACATTAAAAAACAAAGTTCATCCTAAGATATTAATCATCTACCTGAATGTATGGGTTATAATTGAAAAATGCTGGTGAACTGCCCAGTAACAGGGGACACTGCAAATAACAGAATGAAATTTTAAAAGAGACAAATGTAAATTTATGCAACAAGGAATTAAAATCAAAGATGGAAATAAAATACAGGCTACTTAGCTTGGTAATAGTATTTGTGAAAAAGATTTTAAAAGAGTATAGGCAAATTCTCACTTAGTGACTACAAGTGTGACCAGCAACTGTGTCATTAAGCAATGTAATTTTTAAGACATCATGTGACAACAGACTTCTGATATCACTGTGATAAAAATCTAGATGCTTGGCAATTGATTCATATTTATGATGGTTCATGAATTTCATGAAAGGGGTCATGAATTTTGATCATGTGGCCATGGGGAATACTGCAATGGTCATCAGTGTAAAAAAGTCATAAGTCACTTTTTCAGGGCCATTATAACTTCAAACGGTCATTAAACAAACTGTTGTAGGTCAAAGACTACCTGTAGCCATTAATTTCCCTGCCAAAGCTATTTTTATTGTTTTTTTATTAATCATTTTTAAAAATGAAGTCTCCTTAGATAAGGCACTAATAAGCTGATCACTCCCAAATTGTTTAGATTAATGAAGAGTGCGCTCGATTTTCACATAGACTGAGCCCAGATGATGGAGTTTGATTTGTCCAGTAACGTACATAAGTCATGCTGCTGAAGACTATTCTTAGATAAGAAATTTGGAGGAAGGCCAGGATCAGACAGAATTAATCTGTACTATTTGCAAGGAGGGAAAAGAAGCAGCTATGCTCTATTTTCATTCAAGTCATTCCATAATGTCTAATAAATTACATCTTGTTAATAAATACTGTTGGATAAGCACAAGAAAATAAAATCCATTTATTACTTTACATGTTCTCCCTCACTCCATATCCATTGGTACCTTCCTTGGATTCCTCTGCGAAATTGTGCATTTAAGGAGACAGGAATCAGGTTGATATGCAAATCTTTTTTAAAAAAAAAACATCATGCAGGCTTAGAATAATGTTAATTTTATTTGTGAGAGGCTATTATGTTCATCCCTGCAGTGGTCAGCAGTGTGTCCTTTTTGAGACAATATGGCAGTGCAGCATGCTGGCTAGCAAATTCTGGGAGTTGAAGTCCATCTATCTTAACATTGCCAAGGTTGAAAAACACTGATACAAAGGACGTCACATGGCAGTTAGGCTGCTGGCAGAATTTTTGCTGCTGACATTTGCAAAAACTGGCTGAAGAATTTATCCTCCTGAATAAATCTATTGAAATTACCCTTTCATTTTCTCTGCCTCCAATCAGAATTTTGTATGCTGTGTTATGTTTCTAAAGCATTTGCCTTTTCCTGTTCTTTCCTGCTGGAGGCGATGGGTGCCTGATGGAAGTGATAGTAGCCTATTACATATTGTTAGAGTAAAAAAAAATAACATTAATCTAAGCCTGCATGGCTGCCATGCCTCCACAGAGTTCATTGCCCCTTTTAAAATGCACTGTTTTATCTCTTGCAGTACACTCAAATGTCTCTATTGCTTTCCCCTCAGCAGTTTTAAGGTAATGGAGAGAGCACTACCAGCATTTTTTTGGCTTTAGATAACAAAACACAATTCACTGTTAGTTTATATTAATTGAACATGGCATTGATTGGCTACTGCCTGGTAATGTAAAATGGCCTAAAAATAATCAGTTGTGTAAAATTAATATCAGTATTTGACAACAGCTTACAAAGTAACTGTCAAGAGTGACACTGAAGAGAAAGGCCATCAATCTAACTTGATGTTACCTCAGCAAATGCCCAATTTACAATTCTCATTCAGAGGAAACTGTCTAGTTTTCATGATTAATTCATTTTTCTGAGATTGATAAGCCTTCACTATTTACCCTGCAATACCCTTCTAAATCTATAAAATAATTACAATTAATAATGGAGATATAAATCTTAATATACTTGACATTGCCTCTAAGAAGTAAAAATAATACACTTTTACAAAACAGGGAACAGATGACAATTTGAAAACAGATAAAACTGCCTGCAAAAATATAAGAAGCCAAGGTAATGTGCATATAAATCATCAAATCAAATCATACATTGAAGATTCTCATTTCTAGTGTTTTTCCCCATAAAAACTAAATAAAGAACAGGCAAATTTGCCACTAATTGAATGATTAAAGAAACACCATTACAGAGAGGATTTCTGATGTAGTTTCTAATTCAAACACTTGCCAGCCCATTTAGTCCAAACAGTATCTGTTTTAACTCCTGAGAATCCTAGGTTACTTTGGAAGTATTATTGACTTGGTAGAAAGTCAGTGTAAGTAATCCTCAACTTACAACTCTTCGTTTAGCAACCATTTGAAGTTGCAACAGCACTGGGAAAAGTGACTTGCAGGTGGTCCTTACACTTACAACCGTTGCCACATTCTCATGTTCACATGACCAAAATTCAGGCACTTGGCAACTGGCAAGTATTTATGACAGCTGGCTTCACAAGCAAAATCAATGGAGAAAGCTGAATTCATTTAATGACTATGATTCACTTAAGAAGTGCTGTGATTCACTTAACAACCATGGCAAAAAGATCATCAAATTGGCAAGACATGGTTAACAACTGCTTTTCTTTGTCACAAAAAATTGTGGTCATAGGCTGAGGAAAAAAAGGGAAAAAGCTTCTATAAATGCCAGTTTATTTGGAAAGACCTACCACTAAATAAATGGCAGGTGTTGGGAGGTGTGAGTGGGGTGAGCATCAGGACATGTTGGAGGACAGAGCTAGTATGACTCATGCAACCAATTAAGTACCTCTCAAACAGATTTCTTAATCTCAGATAAAATGGAGGTCTTTGTCCCTATAATGCCATAGAAATGACCTTGGGAAATGGGGAAGAGCCATTCCCAGAAGAACGGATGGGGGTGGATCGGGATAAGAAGTAGCTTAGCCTGCAGAAGGAATGTGGAAATGGCAAATGTTTTAGAAGAGACAGAATAACAGGATAACAGTGCTGGAAGGTACCTTCATTTAGTCCAGGGGTAGGCATCCTTGGCTCTTTTATGACTCGTTGACTTCAACTCCCAGAATTCCTGAGCCAGCCACGCTGAGGAGAAAGGGAGAGGTTTCCAAGCTGAGCCATGCTGGCTCAGGAATTCTGGGAGTTGAAGTCCACGAGTCATAAAAGAGCCAAGGTTGCCTACCCCTGATCTAGTCCAACCCCCTGCTCAGGTAGGAAAACCTATAATACCATTTCAGACAAATGGTTGTCCAATCTCTTCTTAAAAACTTCCAGTGTTGGAGCATTCACAAGTTCTGGAAGCAAGTTGTTCCACTGATTAATGGATTAATCCATTAATGATTAAAGGAGTAATGACACTCCCTAGTTTCTTGGACTGAAAGATGACGGGCAGGGAAGTGGGGCAGGAAAAATATACTTTTATACTTGCAAAATTCTGTTAATGTAATCTTACAATAAAGTAGAAATAGTTCATCTAGACATACACCCTGACTGGCCTACCTCACAAGTCTGATGCATTGCTGATATAGACATACACTTTAAGTGCTGATTTGATCAGCTTCTGTACATCAGGGGCACAATCTTATATTTCAAGCTGAATTTTAGTTTGATATACTCAGTTTTGTTGTTTCTTTATGTGTACTAATCACTAGATGAGTACATACCATGTGACCTATAAATGAGAGCCGTACTATTGACTGTATTACTTTCTTTGCTGGAAGGAACACAAAACATTTGGAGGCCAGCAGCAGTAGAAATGATCACAGATCAGCTCCAGATTTCTCTTAAGGGATGGGGGACTAGAAATGGCATGTTATAAAAGTGCCTTTCTATCTCTAAAAGATTGTCTTCTCTTCTGAGCCTAGAGAAACCAGTGTTGTATATGCATGCTGTACAAAGTAAGTAAAATAAACAACTGATCAGCAGAGGTGGAATTTAAGGACTGTCTAATCACCTCTAAATAAACCATACATAGGACAGAAATTTGTCTGGATTGGGTTGAACAGAATGAGTGGAAGCTCCGAATGGGTATATTAATACTCATGTTGTAAATGTGTGATTCAATGGGATTGGTATTAGCAGTGCTTTTTTGTAAAAGAAAAAGGTGCCGGAACTCACACATGTCATACAATCCGCCTTGCCTATCCTACAAGGTTCCATCCAAAAAAGGTGCCGGAACTCCGTTCTGAGCGTTCTATGACAAAAAAAGCCCTGGGTATTAGAATAGCCACCATTGCTATGTTTGGTTCCTAATATTTTAAGGGAGGGAAAAATATCTTGCTCTTTGCTTCTTTTCATGTATAATGTTATCCATCATCAGTTGGAGTACTTTCTCTCTTTCAACATAGGATTTGATTGGATGATCTAACAAAACTCTTTCCAATGCTGTAATTTGTATGTATTTGTACTCCAACATTAATCTAATGTGAATAACAACATTCACTTGGCCATAATTTTGATACTTTGAGTCTCTTGCAAGGAAAAAGAAATCTTACTCATCACATGTGTGTGTTCGGGGGGGAGGGGGGAAGACAACTTTCTGTGCCAAAGATGTTCTTCCACTAGTTTGCTTGAGCATTTTTATTGCTGGGCCTGGTGAAGTCACAGGCAGTCAGAAAACCCAAGAAGGTGACCTTACTGTGTTTTTTCTGCTTTCCCTACATCCTAAATCATTGTCACCAGTATAAAAGCAGCAGATCAGGCAACATATAATTAGGGTACAGGCTAATAGCAAGAATGGACATCTGGCAAACCATGTGCCTCCTTTCATCTGCATATTTATGTATTTAAAGAAACAAAACATTAGTTACATTTTTATAATTATGTACTTTTTACTCCACAATTTGCTAGGCTGCTTCTAAACTTTTCCTCTGATCTTCTTTTGTTTCCCTTTTTTAGCTAATTGCTTCAGCAATACTCTGGGGAGGAGACAGGGAAGGCCCCTCTGAATTTCTAATATCCATCCATCCAAGGTTAGTGTTTGCCACAAGAAAGAATGCAAAGGTGAGCGTTTTTAATATCCATCACTGTTATGGTACCTTAAGAAGAGGGATTTTCCTCTTTCCTGAAATGATCTCTCTCTCCCTCCCTCCCTCTCTTTCTCTCTCAGATGTCATAATGATGCAAAACATTTAAAAAAGTATTCAAGAAAAAAGTAGATAATCTAGACATGAAAAATAACTAGTTGTCTCCCACAAAGTAGCAATTGGCTTATGGTGGAACATTAGCTGCTCGATAATTATTTATTTATTTTATTTATTTAGTTACATTTATATACCGCCCTTTCCCTGAGGACTCAGGGCGGTTTACAGGGAATTAAAAATCCAACATACAAAAGTTAAAAACCAGATTAAAAAATATTAAATTGACCCTGTACTCTTAAAAACCCCAATTAAAAATTTCTCCTCAGCCTGGGCCCGAGAGCTCAAAGAGCCAGGTCTTCAGGCCCCGGCGGAATGATCAGAGGTCGGGGGCAGTTCTCAGCTCCACCGGCAGCTGGTTCCAGAGGGCAGGCGCTCCCACTGAGAAGGCCCTATCCCTGGGTGTCACCCGCCGGCAGTCTCTCACCGGCGGAACCCTGAGCAGACCCTCCCTGTGGGAGCACACTGGGTGAAGGGCGTTTGATGCCGGCAGCAGGTGTTCCCTCAAATAACCTGGACCCAGGCCATGTAGGGCTTTATAGGTAATAACCAGCACCTTGAATTTCACCCGGAGGGCAACCGGAAGCCAATGCAGCTCGCGGAGTAGAGGTGTTACATGGGAGTATCGGGAAACCCCCATTACAACTCGCGCGGCCGCATTCTGCACCAGTTGAAGCCTCCGCGTGGTCTTCAAGGGCAGCCCCATGTAGAGAGCGTTACAGTAGTCCAAACGGGAGGTCACAAGCGCATGAGTAACTGTGCGTAGGGCGTCTCGGTCCAGATAGGGACGCAACTGGCGCACCAGGCGAACCTGTGCAAAAGCCCCCCTGGTCACGGCTCCTATATGGTCTTCAAAATTGAGCCGTGAGTCCAAGAGGACGCCCAGGTTGCGAGCCCTATCAACGGGGGGTAACACACCTCACTCAATTATGATGCAGAATACTTTCTTTCTTACAGAATAATACATAGATACCATCATCATTTTCTTTGTACAAGTAGTCTTTTTTTTTTAATTCCATTTATATCCCGCCCTTCTCCAAAGGCTCAGGGCGGCTTACAAGCTTAGCAGACTTACAACAGTTTGTTTAGTGACCATTCAATGTTACAACAGCACTGTAAAAAGTGATTTATGACTTTTTTTCACACTTATGACCATTGCAGCATCCCCATGGCCATGAGATCAAATTCAGATACTTGCAACTGGTTCATATTTATGATGGTTGCAGTGTCCCAGGGTCATGCGATCCCCTTTTTGCAACCTTCTGACAAGCAAGTCAATGGGGAAGCCAGATTCACTTAACAACCATGTTATTAACCACTGCAGTGATTCACTTAACAACTGTAGCAAGGAAGGGCGTAAAATGGGGCAAAACTCACTTAAATGTCTCACTTAGCAACAGAAAATTTGGGCTCAGTTGTAGTTGTAAGTTCAGGACTACCTGTATAAGATATGAGAGTGTATTGAGGAAAATAACGTGTAAAAAATTGAAGATTGGATCCCAAGGATAAACTTGACCAACAAGGATTACAGTTGCTATTAAAGCCAACCTTGTGGCAGTAAGGGCAATGAAGCATCTGTATCCTTATTGTGTTCACATATTGCCATCCTGCAGCCCTGTTTCAGTAACTTGAGCCCTCTTAGGTAGAGGGCCTGAGGAATCTTGCAGGAATGTATGGAAGAATCTGTCAGCGTCTTTCAGACAAAATCACTAGGATTTGCTTGCAGTTGGACTGCCGTCTTGTTGCAGGTCCAGGGGAGATTCCTGGGATGGAGTCCTGCCTGGTTATCTGAGAAGGTTTTAACCTGCTGGACCCAAGGAAGTGGACATGATCTTTTGGACTGCACTTTATACCCTTGCCTCTTGTGGCCTATGAAAGTGGCCTGGGTGTGTGTGTCATGTGAGTGTATTTTAACAGTGGTTAATTCTTCTTTAAGTAAGTGGTTGTGGGATGCCACAGGGTTTTGAATGGGGGGCAACAGGCTTCAATTTAACCTTGGCAAAACTGAGTAGTTTAGTATTATGGTTCTTTCTCTTTCTTTCTTTCTTTCTTTCTTTCTTTCTTTCTTTCTTTCTTTCTTTCTTTCTTTCTTTCTTTCTTTCTTTCCTTTCCTTTCCTGAAGTTTTTTTTCCATTAACTATCTAATGTATTGGTGAGGATCTAGAATTCACTAAGGTTTAATCAACTTTCTGAGCACGTTTTTGAGATAGACAAGTTGAATTGTTCTCCTGATGAGAATTATCATTGGAATCAAAGGGCAAAAATCATAAGAAATTGGCTTGGTATTACATAGTTAAGAAATCTACATTGCTTGGTTGGGTGGATAGATTTTTTAAAAAACCTTGGCTGCAGTCCTGTGCAACATGTTTTAAGAATGCAGTTAAAACACTTTGCATAGATGGATGCAAGCCAACAGCAACATCAAAGGTAAACAGGCTTGGCATTCATTTAAAAAGAGCAAGGAGTATTATGTAAGACATGCTATTTGTTTAATATATGTAGTCACTATAATTTTAGCTTTTTATTTCACCCCAAGGAGTTAACCTTGAAAACCTGAGAGTTTATAAATGCAGCCTTCTTCAGTCCAATATCTTCCAAATACATTGCATTTCAAATTCCAGTTGTACCTGGTTGGACCTTATGTTAAGATGGTCAGTTAAGATAGAAGCTCTGGTGCTTGCCTATTTGTTTGTGACAACTAAATAATTATCTGTGGTCTTTCATGCATCTGATCCTGCCATGAGTGTATGAGCTGGAGAAAGCTACCATGTTTTGGTATATTACCAAAGGAACTTGATCACCGAGCTCCTCTAGTAAAATTAATTCCTGAACAAGGTTGCAACTGAGCTACCTCTCTAAAAGTACTCACTCCCTAAACATCTTGACTTTATCCCTTTCTTAGGGCTATGATCATTTCACTTCTATTTCTTAAAAATAATTTTAAAGCATGTTGTTTGGTGTTACTTTATCTCTGTTCCCGTAATTAATAATAGAAAAGATATTCTTTTAAAACATATTTCAATTTTTATCTAAATCTTCTGTCCATGTGTGTGTGTGTGTGTGTGTGTGTGTGTGTGTATACATACATATAATACATACATAAATAATTTTTATGCCAACCATCTTACTAATACAGTGTCTGTGAGCAGCTCACAGTATAATAAAAAGTTTGAAAAGTGCTAAAAACAATTAAAATTTTAAAAAAATGAATAGAAAAGCTGAAAGTTAAGAACCAAGATGAGGGATGGGCTATGGATGAGAATCTTCTCTACCCTGTCAGCCATCCTCCAAGTAACAGGCCTGTCAGGGCCCCAGAATAAACAGCAGAGCCACATTTTTAGGCTGTTCTTGAAGATCAGGATCGTAGGGATAGTCCTCACCTCCAATGGAAAGAGATGAAAAGGCTCTTCTCTTGGACCCATCAGCCGAAATTCTTTGGCTGACAGGATCTGAAGTGGGCTCTTTTTTGCTGGAACAAATGGAGGAAGGTGAGATGGTTCCTCAGACACCCTAGATATTATGACTTTAAGCAACATATAACTCCAGAAATAAAGTGAGATTTCTGTGTATCTGGGATACGTAGTGAGATGGTTGTTGACACTATTTGAATGGTTAAAATGAAATGGGAAAGCCAGATAACTCTGAAAGGAATTCTTAAAAGTAGGGGAATGGGCATTAAAATAGCAAATACCTTTCAGTATAAGGAATAGAAGAAAACTAAAGTAATGCACATGGAGACAAAAACGTCTTCATATATATGTTGATGAGATCTGAGCCCCTGGGAACTGAAAAGAAAAGACAATTTAAAGGCTGTGATGGATAGTTGAATGTAAATAATAACTCAGTATGGGGGCCCTTTGTTAAAAGCAAATTCTATCCTGGGGATAGACAAGAAAATTTAAATAAAATTACCAGGTTATCATTCATTTTATTGATATGCTACTTCTCATCTCAGAATGTAATGTCTTTATAGAAACAGATGACGTCTTTATCTGGACTATTTCTAATATAATGACACCTCAACATGCAGTGGCGTAGCGTGGGGGGTGCAGGGGGGGCGGGCCGCACTGGGCGCAACATCTGGGGGGGGCGCGCTCGCACTGAGCTGCTCAGGGAGCCCCAAGGGCTGCACAGAGTCGGCTTGGCTCCGCTCTCGAGCTGCTCTTTCTTGCAAAGCGAAACGAGTCCGGCAGGTGAGATGGGCGGCCACATAAACTGAATAAAATAAATAGAAGCGCCCAACTCTCCGCCCAGGCTCAGGCCAACCGCAAGCGCCCCGCAGGCGCCCCGGCAGGCTTGGCCGAGCGAAGATGGACCCGCCGGCCGGCTGGCCTAGCTTCGTGCGCATGTGTGGCTTTATTTAGCGGGGCTCACGTGCGAGCTTGAATGCAGCGGCTCTTGCAGGTCGGAGCCCCGCCCAGCCACCCTCGAGAGGGACCCAGAAGCATCCCGCATGCGCGCGACTCTTCTTGGAAAGTCTACGCCGCTGCGGGGTGCGTCTTTTCGGCGGTGCCATGACGTCACCGGGTTAGGGGGCGCAAATTGCCCCGGGTGCTGACAACCCACGCTACGCCACTGTCAACATGACTACAATTATAAAAAGATTGGGGCAATTCTACTATAAGAGAAAGTTATAACTGAGACTTGTTTAGCGTAGGGAAAAAAAGACAACTTGAGAGCAGAGGACTTGAATGTGCAGATTATGTACTGTATGGTAGGGAAAGAGTAGTTGAGGAAAGGTTTTCTCTTTCCTACCAGTAGGGCATTTTCTGAAGCCAAATATGCCAGATGGGTAAAGGCCATCTATCCTGACATCTTTAAAAAAGGAACAAACAATTTCTTATGACAAATTCAAATCCATGAATAATTCTACTCACAGTCTGGTCTGTACTGTTTTCAGGAGCAAAGGCATTTTATTCTGAATATTAATTACTAGATATAGCTATTATTTTCATGCTCAGTTTATGGAGCATCAATACTTGAAAAATAAAAATGATGCTCCGAGTTTCCTTAGAGATAACATAGCAGCCTAATAACAGTGGATAGGTAGGAAAATATCTCTGTACAATATCTCTGAAGGCAACACGGTTCAAACAAGCACCTGCCTTTAACATGAAGCATTTTCTTTCCTTCTTTAAATGAGAGAATCCACTTGGGAAAGTACTGTGATTCTATAGTCTATAAAAAGATTTGTTTATGTACAGTATTTATTCAATTTGTACAGCCCTCCACCCATATATGTGATACTGGGTGGGTCTCTTTTTGCAATCTGGCGATCATGAAGTTTTTTTGCAAACCCATCAGATATGTCTAGTCAATGACATAAATAATCAAATGAGCTGCCTGGAGACGATGGCTCAGTTAGCATAAATTTTATAGCTGCTCCAAATTCAGTAATTAAATCTTCTTACACCTAGAAATGGAATCAGAAACCACAGAGGGAATTTCTTTGGCTGCTTGAAGAGTTTGAATCCTTAAAGAGTTCATGACTGAGCAGATATTTGAAGAGAATGTCCAAATTCATCATAGATCATTAATTCACACCAAATATCAAGACAAAGAATACACACACACACACACACACACACACACACGATTGCAGCATCCCCTTGGTCATGTGATCAACTGGTAACTGAGTCATATTTATGAAGGTTGCAGTGTCCCAGAGTCTTGTAATCATCTTTTGAGACCTTCTGACAAGCAAAGTCAATGGGGAAGCCAGATTCACTTAACAACTATGTTATTGACTTAACAGCAGTGATTCACTTAACAACTGTGGCAAGAAAACTCATAAAATAGGGCAAAATTCACTTAACAACTTCCACTTAGCAACAGAAATGTTGGGCTCAATTGTGGTCGTAAGTCGAGGACCATCTGTATCATTTTATTTTAAAACATTAGGACATGACAAAAAGAACTTTAGAAGAAATATGAAATGTTTGCAATCTGAAAGGATTAGAGAATGGCTGGGTGTTTTTTTTAATTGCAGCTAATTTCCATGGGAACTAAGTTGCTGAAAGCATTACCACGTATTCAAGATAATAGATTATAGCATTTGGCTGACTTCCCATATTGAGTATATTGCTGATTTTATCTTCCAAGGTCCAAAGATAGGAAAGATAAGCCATTATCTCTTACTCATCCAAAGCAATCTTTTGTTTCTCTGTTTTTGTTTCTATTGCAAACCCCACTTTAGTGAGGTCACCATTATAACCAGATCTTTGTCAGTAGCTTTATTCTCCTGCTAAATAGTATTAGCGCTCATGGCTTCCTTTCTAAAAAGAGTTGCTTTCTCCACACTTTTACAGAGCAGAGGTGCATTATAATGGCAAAGAAGGGGTGTGCAATTGTAATTAACAGAGGCCTTTGCAACACACGTCAACAGTATCCAAACACTGCATTGGTGCAAACCTCTGGTTACTTACAGAGAGCTGCCACAGAATGTCAACGTTTGCCCCCAAAGGATCAATATATGTATTCTAGAATCATAAGTCGTCAACATGGATGGTATAGGCAAGCTTAAAGTACAGTGGGAACATTGTATTATTAAATTGCCTGTGAGCCAAATTATAACGCAATAGCAAGTGTGTGTAACAGCACACCCAGTAAAATGCAGCTGAAGGATGCTGCAGTTATTTAAATTTTACCAGTAGTTTATGTAAGAGCAAGCAGCATTATTATAGGAACTGTGGAGACTTGTTCTTTCACTTCTGAATCTTTTTTCTCCTTCAGTATGTCTTTTTCAGGATACTTTCCCCATGCCTGGAAGAGGGATTTTTGTTTATCCCATATCCATGGAAAAGCAGCAGGAGCAGAGATTTAGAATTCCTGCCATGTAATAATTTGCCCCTTAAAATCATTCAGCATCTCCGTATCACCCTTAATCATCAACTATAAGAACATACAGTATTTTTCATATCATAGTAGGATATGAGAATTTCTGGAAAATATGTTGACCACCTAAGAATTTTGATCTTCTTAAAACATTTTTCTAGAATGGATATGATTTGGATCCAGTTGTGCTATAGAGGTTTCTTGTATTCAATGTGTCTGTATACACATACGTGCTCCCATGCTACAGTTAAATGAAAACTTTTAAAAATGCCTACCTCTTAAACTCATGTTGCCTCATCATACTTTTGTGATTTAGGAAATGTTGCTATGAGGCTAAGCTTTCTTCCATGATGCCCAGATAGTCTCAGCAGTAAGCTACACTTGAACCCATTCATGCATAAACCATACGTGTTATCTACAGCTTGTCATGATGGTTTACTAACTGGGCTTGTAGTTTAGCATGGGATCTTCCTTGACTGCTCTATACATCTGCATTCCCATAGATTCTCCTGTCAATCACATCTAAACCTGTCACCTTAGCTACGAAGTATATTCTTGTATGAATGAACCTTTATTGTCAAAGTACAACCATGTATACATTGAGATTGGCTGAGCCTCTCTTCGTGCCCCAACTCAGTGACAAATCCACCATCTTGTTACACCATGTGAGCTAATTGCACAACACACCTGTTCATCTGTTATTTCCTGAATGATTAATAGCTTTAAGTTCAGTAGCAGTTTTTTCCAAGAATCATGATTTATAATTGGTGTGCTCTACTTTCCTTTGATTAAACATTTTTATGTTAGGACTCTAGAAGCACACCTTCTCTGTAACAGTTCCTGTCCTCTGAAATGAGGTTTCTCACCAAGATCTGGATGGCTCCCACTCTGGTGTTGTTAGAAGAGCTGTGAAAATCTGATTCTTTACAAAAGCCTTTGGTAAAAGAGCATGAGACCCCTCATTTTATAGTGCTTCGTATCTTTTTTATTTTTTTATGTTTTATTCTAACTTCCTTGGTTGTTACGAGCTGCCTAGTATAATTGAAAAATCAGGTGGCCTACAAGTTCAACGATTATTTGAAACCATGAACTGAAAGGATGATAAAAGAAGTAACTAGTTTTCCCCTAAAGATAGAACTTTCATGTTAACAATTGAAAATAGTGTTCAGTGGCATCTTAATTTTTTTTTTTTTGGTTACTAAACTGGAAAATATGAACCTTTTTTTAAAGGGACAACAATCCATTATCAGAATGAAAAAAATATATTTATTTTTAAAAAACTCATAGATATACATACAAGTAATTGAACATTTTGCTCAGCAGGATTTCTTTCACTGAAAGTAATACTGAACAACCTCCAAGATTGGTACAAAACTTTAAACATATCACAAGTAATCACACTGAATTAAAATAATCGAAGTAAATATCTGTGTTTCACCTTTTTGTTTTTGCGGACTGCATTATTCAATGACAATAGGTTCAAGCTATGGTATTATTTTAAGGTTTGAAACTGGAAAAAATTAAATTTAGCCAGAAGAAATGCTGGAAATTTAAATAATCAAATGCAAAGTCCCTTAAAGTATCGTTTGTTAGGGAAAAGGGGTAAATGAAAACAGTGATTTGGAAATATTTATCCTTCAAAGGTGTCATCAGCAGTTTTAATGAAAGGTTTAACTTTCTCTCCTCAAGGGCAGTTTAAATTAGATAAACATGCCTGTGAGTCAGAAAGGAAATAAAAGAGGCTGAGCAAAATTCAAACTTTAATTTGGCTTCTGGCAGGATGTAAGGATGGGGGTGGGGGGAGGGCAAAGGAATTTGCTGCTGAGTGTTGTTAAAATGTAAAGAAGTAAAGATTTCTGGTTTACAGATATGTTAAAAATCTGTCCTGAGAGTTGTCAAGTGAGGTTCCTTATACACGAGGTAATGGATGCAATTAGAATGACACAGCAAAACATGGACCTGTTCTGAGTATCAGAATAATGTTGCTGAAATGATAAATGGTTAGAATTTTTTGCAAGTCAGCTGCCACTCATTCAAAGATCTACTGGTAAATCCTTCTGAGGACTGTGTGCATTTGCACTTGCTCAACCATATTTACATAAACTTAAATATTACAAAAAACAGCCAGCTTGATATAATGGTTAAGATCAGGCTAGGAACTAGGAGACTTAACTTCTATTCCTGCCTAAGGCACACAACCAGCTGGATTACCCTGGGTCAGTCATTCTCTCAGCCCTAGGAAGGAGGCAGTGAGAAACCTTTTTATAGGGAAATTGTGTATGTAAAAAGCATATATTAAAGAAAGCCTATATTAATGTGTCCCTGAAGAACAATTCCATAAAAAAATAAATGCATTTATGTGTTTTAAAAAAACATAACAAATTAGAAACACATGACTGAATGTATATAAAGCCAGTTCATCCAATCCCAATGGTGGCTGAATTTGAGATTTGCAAAGTTGTTAAGTATGAAACAGTTTACAAAATGCCCCTGTGTTGGATAACTTCTTGTATAAAGAGCTTTGATTATTGAAACATTTGTTCACATAAAACTAGTGTTGATAATTACTTCACAGCAGAAATAATGTAATCCATTGGTGTTGAAAGCATTAGTCCCAGTAACAATGCCAAGTTTTCTCTAGCATCTCAATCAAAGGCTTCCTCTTGAAGATGCAGATCGTTTAACATAAACCTTCATGGTGCTACCTGGAATTAAGTATGTCAAATTGCTTTGAAAAATAGCAAGAGGACGCCCTGAAGGGGAAAAGAAGGATTGAAATGCTGTGAAAAAGAATATTGACAACAGTAAATAAGATAATTGTGCACAGGTTAAGACTAAATGGTACAATGGAAATGTTATTGTACTCCAGAAATGCTTTAGATCTTGGTCACCACAGGATTCCTGTATTTCTATAGAGTACCCCCCACAAAAAGGGCCAATGGATGTTCCACACCACACTCAATGCAAATTCCCCTTCTGGCCATAAAGGTGGAAAGAGGAAGGATGGGGAGAAACTGATACAGTAATTCAACAACATAGTGTTATGATTCTCAAGAGAGCAGTTAGATTGTATAAAATATGTCACAAACTGGAGCAGAATCAATCAACATCTTCAGGGGATATTTAACACATATTCGAGCTTTGCTGGTGTTGGTGTTGTCATCCAAGACATCTGGAAGTATTAGAAAAAGCTGCCTTATACTTTAAAACAACCTTGCCTAGCTTAATGCCTTCGAGGTGATCTAAAAATCCTTTTATCCTCAACTACGGTGTACTATATGTAAATGATGGGATATGGAATTCAACATATCTGGCAGTCTCCAAGTTGGGAAAATCTTCAGACTCGAATGTAATGAATATGGCACTGCTTTAGGTATATTACTCCTTTCCCTTTCCCTGCTAATTTGTCTACAGAAGTTTATTATTATTAAACAAAAATAATCTGGGGGTATCACCTGATTGTCTGGACTTGAAAATTAAACAAGGCCAGTCCCAATTAACACTAGGCACATAGATAGGAGCAGTGGTGGTATTCAAATATGTGAACAACCAGTTATTTGTGTGGATGCCGCTTCTGGAAGTCCATTCTGGGCCTGGGCAACAAAAAATTAGCTACCGGTTCTGCCGAAGTGGTGCGAACCGGCTGAATCCCACCACTGGGTAGGAGTCTGGCAGTAGAATGATTTTTTAATGTTAGTATCGAAAACAAGAAGTGGTAGTAGTAGTAAGTCAGTCAACCACCACTCAAGAACTGACCTGCTGGCATTTGGGTTAGTCCTTTAATAGTCAACCCTGTTTTTATATTCTGCCAAGCTTTTGTGAGGAGGGTTTTATTAGGAATAACAAGGGAGAAGTGATTATAAAAATGGAAGAAAGGGTGTCTTCCTGCCTTTTATCTTTCTGCAATGGATCTTCACTTAGATAGGGATGCAGACTGATGCTATAAGCAAAGACACTATCAGTTACCAACAAGCATAAGCAAAGTTAAGTTAGGAGTCCTAACATTTTTTTCTTTCTCATAGAACAATCAGCTCAAGAAAAAGTTCTAAGAGTATTTCCTTTCCATTCCAGAGAACATTAAACTATTGAAATTATTGATAAACAATTCCTTTCCATAAGCAGAAAATTTCTGCAAGCATGTTCTAAATAGAATACAATAATATTCCATCTAGGCTTAGTATTGCCAGACAATATGGTCTTTCCTGATTATGCTAGTTATTTTAAAAGAAGACACCAAGAACAGAAATTGGGAACTTCATCACTAAGCTATAAGATTCTTAGAAAGCACTGAAACACAAAATTAATATAACTAAGATAATTTGTTGAGATAATTGGCATATATTAACCATATTGATAATACAATTAATATATTGTTCAAATAGAGAAAAGTGCAAATTCTTGACTGCTCAATCTGCCTCTATGGTGTGCATTAACGCTCAGATGTCTATAGAAATGTCAGATAAAATTGGACACAATCTTCATTGGAAGATTGTAATTGATGTAAATTAAAGGACATTCATGAAGCATGTCGCTTTGGGAATATAGATAAAAAGAATTATCACAAATATTATAAGAGCAGTTCTCATTTTTAGAACCTTTATCTTGGATACCCAAGGTATTTTATACAAAAATTTGTATACAACACGCATTACTTATCCTGTCTTTGGTAGTTACAAAAGTTATTTAATCAGAGTAAATCAGTTTCAATTGGCAAGCAAGGAAGGAAGGAAGGAAGGAAGGGAATTTGATGTAACTTCATGGCTGAAAATATGCATCTCAGTATACCATATCTCAAATCTGTGCCTGAGGATAGATAGATTTAAAATGTATTCTTTAAAGACAAACAAAATTCAATTTAAGCAGGAGAAAAATCTGTGAAGCTGATAAAACAGATGAAGCCAACACATAAAAAAAACTACTTACCTTGAATGTTTTGAATGATCACTTTCTCCAGAGTAGAACTAAAATAACAGGATGTGGAGATATCCCCTACATCTTTTTATTTTGGGTATTTCTAAAGCTGTTCATGGTTCTGCAAAGATTTTTATGAGTGCTTTTATCTAAATATGCTCTTAACCTATTCGGAATCAGAAATTCTGCCTTCCCAGGATACCTGATTATGGACAGAGCTGTATGCATATACAGACGAATGCCCTTTCAAAAATTGCATAAAATACGGAAGATCTTGCAAGCAGCTGGTAGTGTTATACTACATGAATATATCTTTCCTGCAGTTTACACTTATTCAAATCCAAGTAAAAGCATGCATAGATCTTCTGTGAATCTTTTATGGATTTTTGAGGAAAATGCCTATGTGATGTTCATAATGCCATCTATTCTCACCTGTCCATGTTCTCTGTGGAGTGATGATAAAATATTGGCACTGTGGATGGTAACTGCAAATGGAGGCAGCTTCTTCTACATTATGAACAGACAACATGCATCTCAAAGGGCTATACGAAGGCCAACACTTATAGTCCTCTGTATCCGTACTGTGCAATCCCTTTACGACAAAATATTCTGAGGATAGGGAGAAAAGATAAAGGATTACTACTACGTACCTGTTGGAAACTCAGAAGTATTTCAGAAATGAGAAAAATGGAAAGGATGTTTTAAGATTTTGCATCCCAACCAGAACTTATCTTCCCAGGCATATCTAGCAAAACAGTTGTAAATCTTGTCTCTCTCACACATACCAAAGCTACTCTTTATTAACAGGGTGGAAAGCCATAACTTTAACTCTTGTCTCCTTGGACATCCTTCATGCCATCAGTGACTCTATTTTTGCATTTAGAAGGGTGAAGAATTTATTACATAAAGAAGTAGGCGTTCCATTCTCCAAACAATCCTGCAAGAATTTTCAAGCTCTGGCAACTTCTTCCACATTTTAAAAGCATTTCAAAAGAAATCAATAAATTTATTCATAATGAAACTGACCTAAGCATACCACCTAAAACTAGAATGTTCAGAAGATAAGCCATTACACAATCTATGGATATATGAAATAGAAATAAGGCTATGACCACAAGCAACATCCTCTAATGTTGTAGACAACCATTTTGGAGCCTAAGATACATTTGAAGAGTTGAAGCTTACAAAATAGTCAAAGTTTTGTTTTATAAAATGTCATTTCCTTATATGTTGGTTTTATTAAAACAATATTTTTAAAATGTCAAATGAGCATTAAGTGGGCATTAAGAAAGGAACCGAGGGTGTTCATTTAGACCAGATTGCCAATCCCAACTGCCATAGCTATATGCACAATATTATCTTAAAAGGGAATCAAGCATGTACACTTGGCTGCTCTGAAGCTGATTGACTTTTCAGATGTATGTTGTATAAATAATAGCAGAGGAATGTGGCTGACACTCATTAGCGTCAATGCTAGAAGGTATGGTATGTCCTCATTTCCCATCATAGATTTACTAATGCATGAGAGTTGTTCAAAAGAAAAGCTCCCAAAATGAAGTAAATCCTACTCAATGCAGTCAGAGGTCCCTTTTTAGGGAAAGCTAATTTTACCAAAATCTCAATGACTCAAATCCCAAAGGGATTTATGTTGACCAAGCTAGCATTGATTACAATGGGCTTTAATTAAGCACATTTTAACTGGGTCAGGTCCTTATGCATTTAGTCTGATCTTCCTCACTAGTTATGATATCCATACCTTTTAAGTGAGAAGGCTTTTTCAGCAGATAAAGTCCTGACTTGTACAAATGCAAAACTTTTTTGAAAGCTCGTAGAGTTTCATTTGTTCCATATCGTAAATCACCTACATGCAGAGGGGAAAAGAATGTTGTAAGGCGAAAAATACTGTAAAGCAGTTCTTGTTTATATAAACATTTTAAACATATATTTAACATTTTGAACTAGCACGTACCTGTGGCATTCAAGATGTCCTTCAAAATTGGTTGCAAAGCAATGGGTGCAGTATGTGGTAAGAGATAAGTGAAGAAATACCTAAAAAACATATATGAAGCCTTACATATTTAAACAGAAATATGCCAAATTTTAGTAAAGATTTAGTAAAGATTGATAACAAAAAACTTAAATCTTATAATTTCTAACAAAATGAAATTGAAGCTTCTTGGCTAGAGCTAAATTCAGAACAGAAAAATCTGTTTACACCAACAAGGGCTTTTTATTTTTATTGAAATGTTTGGTCCACCCCATAATGAAACAAATCTTTATCAATGAAATGATGCTTCAAGTTTTGTCCATGAGCCTCCCAGAAGTGAATTGGAACATATTTGAAATATCCCATTTGTAAACACCATTTACCCAGTTTTTGTGCCTGAGAAGAGGATATAATGAGATAAGAGAGGCATCAGTGCATGTGACTTGGCAAGAGAAAATTCATTAACTAATTCAAAGAAACTCACCATTTCTTGTTTAAAGTGTGCATACTCAGCAATACATTAATTTTAAAGAACTGCCTGACTCTTTGGTCCCACTCTCATGAGCTAATTGTGGCAAAGTCACCTACAGGATTTACATATCATGTTAAGCCATAATATATCTTGACTTATTTATCCAATTTATATGGCCACCCAAATCATTAATTGTCACTCTGGGGTTAAAAGAGAAACTGATACTCAACTTGCTCCAACCTGGTGCCCTCCCATATATTAGTTGCTCTGAGAATGAGTAGTGCTACCTTTCATTTTCTAATAAAGTCAGTCATGCAGGAAGAAGGCTTACATTAAGCACTACTATTTCTATCTCAGCAAAATTTTGAACAATGTTATATTCATACAAATTAATACAAAGAATACTTTTTCAGATCTACTGTCTGTTACAACTTACTTTTTTTGTTGCTTCCTAGTAAGCTAGTAGACACTTGTTAGTGCTGCCTAAGTTTGCCTGAATCTAAGCAGTACTCTAAGTTTGCCTGGATCTAAACCTTACTCTCATCAAATAAATCTTGAAAAATGTAAGATTTTTCTGCTTCCATCTTCCTTTCTAAGTGAGATCCATTTAACTAGCAGAAGCAATCATTTAATTCTTAGTATAACATATCAGCACTGATGGGGTCAGCATTCCTTCCATCTACTTTTAGCCATTTGTCTAACCAACTTCAGACATATAGTACCGTACATACTGTCCAGTACGTTATTCCCCAAGCCTGAGGAATTTTTGAAAGCAAACAAAAAGTAACTTAATATGTGGTTTCCAGGGAAAAGCATTTATGAATGATAACTTTAGTCAAACTACTATGCAACATGCACCAATGTTTAAAGAATTATAGTAATGTAGAACAACTTCCTGTAAATTAGCACTTTCCAGATGTATTGAGTAAAAGACCCAGAATTCCAGACACATTGGTCTTCATAGATAGAATTTTGAGGATTGCAATCTAATACGGCAGAATACAGTAGTTGGAGAAGTCTGACAAAAAAAATACTACATGAAAGTAAATGCTAAAAATACATGGCATATGTGATGATGTTCTACTCCAGTTCTTTTTCTTTTAAACTTACCGGTTTTTCTTTATCCAACTTACCGATATGCATTGAAAAGATTCCGTTTCTCATTTATTCCTTTACAGTTCCTATGGCTGGCACATTTCAGAAAGAAGGTTTTTGTGGGGAATTTGAGAATGCAATCTTGATCCCTTTTGCAAGACAGCTCCTCAGTGCTCACATCATCCAGGTCTGTAACTTTCAGGAGCCCATTCACCATAACAAATTGCCTTGGTTGGAAATCTAGAAGAGCAATGGAACCCAGAGGAGAATTTGCCAAGTAATAGAGCAGTTCTACCAGTTCCAGACAAATCTGAAAGATATGATAAACAAATAAGAGATTTTCTTACATTATAACACCAGCAGTCTACCTTTCTTCCTATTATTTTGCAGCTCAATGCACAATTCATTGGAATTACAGTATATCTGCTATGGCAAAAATGTAAGACCTTAATGTATATGTTGATCTAATGTAACAATGTAATGGGATCACAGCTAATTTTCCCATATTGTTTAATTGCACCTTAATATGCATTCTAAAGTTAAACAGACTACTAGTAGTTTACTGTAGATAAGTTGCCTTTGAAACAGTCCAGAAATGTCAGTGCAGAGAATTTGCTCCTGCCTATATCTGTTTACAGATATACTGACACTGATGTGTTACAATACTTCTAATAGCTTCCAGGCCCAAAGATTTATAATAGCTAGAATGTCTCCAGGAATGGCATGTCCACAGGATTTACACAGAAGTTTAATACCATGTTTTCAAGAGCAAAGATCTTCCCCAGACCTTCCTTCTATCATGATTCAGGATTGGGCCTATTGCTATTGATAAAATCCTCTTTGCTTTTGTTTCCTTACTTTAAATCTCTCTTCCCAGGGAATCTGCAGAAGCTGAATCATCTCCAAAGGGGTTCCAAGCTCCAGCATGGAAACCACTTTCATTTCAGGATATAGGCTATTATTATAGCATTGACCATGCAGCTGTCAGGAGAAAAACCGAATGAAGTATTAATACAGATGCAAAATATAGAAATTATTCTTTGGGAAAAAAATATTTTGCTAATGGTGAGAAAGGTCAAATGAAGATTTAAAAATTCAACTGCTCTTGCTACAGTAAAAGTATGCCTTACATAGTTGATCCTAAGCATGTTAGTAGAAGTTATAATTCATGAAGTTAATTCATCTGCATCTTGAAGTTGAGGGTTTATACCTCCCAGATAACTCTTTATTCTTACTTATGTTTATTTACCACTAAATCAGCCAAGAGTAATTTTCTTTCAAAGAGGTTTAGAAAATTGCTTCTTGTGGGTTTCCTCCGGTTGCAAGCACTGTAGGGTAATAAACAGTAATCAAACCAAGAAAGAGAATTCTGATTAGATGTTACCCACTGCACTTTATGTTTGGGATCAAATACTTTCTATTTTATTCAACGCTGCAAACTCAATTGGCATATTTTGAATGATACTCCCCACCTTTACCCTTTATCCCGCTAAATAAATATTATGGCTTTCTTGCAGAAAGTGAGAGGAAGCCATGGGAGAAAAAAACATCTTGAGCAGTATATGCATCAGCAGGGCTTTTTTTGTCATAGAACGCCCAGAATGGAGTTCCGGCACCTTTTTCTTTTACAAAAAAAGCACTGTGCATCAGAGCCCCAGGACTCATATTGGACTGCCCAAAGAAAGCTTACAAGGCATATAAGCATGAAACATCTCCCATTATTGTTCCCCAACATATAGTATTCCAGAATGGAACTCTGTGGCCCTTCAGGTGTTTAAATATAATATTTTTAACTATTGTGCATTTTCTTGGCAACGGTATGGCAGTGGTTTGTCTCTAACTTTCTCTGACATATTCTTCTCTACTTCTCAGCCTACCTAACAGTCTTAAAATTCCCACATGGTCACCAATCCAAGAAGTGAATAAGGCCAACCATTCTCAGTTTCTAAGACCTGTCAAGAGTTAACACAGCACTTTCATCTGCTGGGCATGTCCAGGTGTCACAAGACTAACACTGCCAGCAGCAACAACCAGCATGTTCAGTGGAAAGGATGCAGCACACTTGCAGATTATCAACATCTAAAGATTCACAGATTCATCACCACTGTGATACGCAGAGGTTAGGCAGATATTTATGAAACATGGCCACTGAAAGCTTAACTCACCATTAATTTGATTAATCCTCTTAAAAACCATTAAACTAAGCTGTCTTCATATTTTGTAGTAGCAAATTTCTGGAGTTTACAAACTGCATGTTGAAGTATTAAGTAATATAGCACAGCCCTACATTTTACTCCAAATATGCATTGTTCCCTCCACCAAATCCAGCTAGGACCATGAAGTTTTTTCAATTGATCAGTCATTACATGACTGATTTTATGTGTTGTATGTAAACCTAGAATAGGTCCCCTTTAAACTAATCAAAGGAATTTCAGAAGAATATGCATGCTTGTTGCACTGCACACAAAGTAATTTACAAAATAAAATATATCTGTAAGATTTCCTTCTAAAAGCTATGGATCGGCCTACTAATCTGAGAGGTTGGACTCAAAACAATGAGTAGTGAAAGCTTAAAATCTGGTCATGTGACAAAACCATTGGACTCATTATCTTTAAAAATTTATATGTTGCTCTCTGCAATGAGTAGTCAGCTTATAGATGTTGATATCCATTCCCAGTAAACTGGCATGAGCTACATCTTTGAAACTAGTAATCGAGGATATGAAAGTAGGATTGGGCTATTACCTCACATTAAAAGATCAATAATCTTGGATCAAGCACGCTCAACCATCACGTGGTTGAAAGCGGGGAGAAACGTAATTAGTTGAAATATCTTAAGAAAGGTACAGCATTTACAACTACCCAAAACATCCAGTTAGGCTCCTAGGCTGGGTCTCCTGCCCTCCTTCCCCGGCGCGATGGCGGTACTACGTGCCTTGATGATCCCTTCGTGATCCAGAGTCCGCAGCAGAATCGTCTCCTTCAACAGCTTGTAAGCGGCGAGCTGGAAACAACCTTCCGCGTGGCCGTAGCGTTGCACACAGCGACTCACGTCGCTGCCTGTCCAGTGCACGGATTTCAGGGCGATTTCCTCGCCACCGGGCGACAAAACCGCTCTCAGCACCAGCTTCGTAATGCCAGCCCCTACCACGCCCACGTCGCTCAGGCCGTTCAGTTGCGCGCAACCCAAAGGCTCCGCGACCTCTGCGCGCCTCGCGGTGGATCGCGAAGCGCGCGCTTGGACAGAGGCTACCAGGCGACTCAGGTCTTGTTGCCGCTGCTCCAGTTCCCTCATCAGATCCAGAGGCGGCGGAGAATCTAAGAGCCTCCAGGGGCCCGAGAGAACGAGGGCCAAAGCAAGGAGAACGGGCAAGATCAACAGCGCAAGTAGCGCCTCAGGACCCGGCATGGCGAAGAAGGAAGGAAGGAAGGAAGGAGGGAGCGCAGTGGCGAGCAGCTGGCCTGAGTTATCAGGCTGCGTTTGGGGAAACTAGAAAGGTGAGGCTTCAGACAAGGAGGCGGGTTCCCAGCAAGGAACTGCCCACCTCGCAGACTGGCCTTGCAAACGATCGGGTAGGTCGGAAGCAAGATCGCAGAAGTAAGAGCTACCCGCCCCCCCAAATTATGCACATTCGTGTTTTGGAGGACTCTCTCGGGGCGGGGCGGGGCGGGGGCGGGGAAGAACCCAAACCAACTTTTTCTTTTCTCCAGTGGCAAGGAGTAACGAGGCGACGACTGTTCGAGAGAGGATTTGGCTCGGCTACGAGCTTCAGTCGAATTGATTAAATGCAAATATCACTTGAAGATGACCCCCCGACATCCCCGTGATGAACTTCACCGCCGATTTTGTCAACCGCCGGAATAAACCCTCCAAATTCTTTTCCAGCTCAGAGAGCGATGCTTTTTGATCGAGCAGTTCACATACGCTGGATTCGAAAAGCTTGGGTTATCAATGTTAAACAAGGGCATTTGGGAGTGGAAAATGGGCATTTGGGAGTGGAAAATTTCTTTTACAGTTGTTGCTGGAGGGATAAGAATATAGGAAAACCTTCATGGGGGGGGGACTTCAAAGTGATGCAGAAAAGAACATGCTACTTACTTTGAAACGTTTGCCACAAACATTTCATGGTTATTAGAGCTCCTGCTGTTATTAAAGGTAGGGAGGGAATTGAAGGGAATGTGTATAAACCCAACCTCCAGCAAATTACAGTTCAAAAGCTCAAAAGCCCTAAGAGAACAAGCCACGGCTCTAGTTTCTTTGGTGGAAGGACAGCATGCAAATAAAACAACTAATAGAGTGCAAGTATGGAATATGAAGAAACTCACAAGCTGTCCCATCCCACACCTGGGGAGAAGGCTCTCAGGCATTCTGAGACCCCACAATTTTTGTTTGTTGGAGACTTGTACCCCATTGTTCTGGCACTTTGGAATCCTTCAGGTTTCATCACTTTAAAAAGTAAGGGGGGGGGGGGAAACCTTGTCCATTCCATTGCCATTTCTTAATGCTAGGACTTTGGAATTATTTAAACAAAACATTTTAGGGTGTTTTTATAGCATCAATGGATGTTATTGCACTCATGTTTTTAAGACAATACAGGATTAGGAATAATTTTGGGGCTGTGTTTTAAATGCGCTCTTATGTGTTAGTTAAAGCATTTTAGAATTTGTTTTACTGCCATATCGATTTTCCAAAATATTCAGCCATTGTATTGTTACAGTATTTGGGGGGAGTATTCTAAAGTCTAATTTGTATGAACATCCTTTAGTTTTATTAATGTTATGCCTATTTTTCCTATATACTTATAAATACCTGATTAATTTCCAATTGCACAGCTCGAAATGCTTTAAAAAATGGGATGCATTCTTAATAACATTTTGTGAAGGATTGCAGTAACAATTCTAATGAAAATTACTTCTGTCAAGCTGTTACTTTTTCTTACAATGAATTTCAAGCTTTTCCAGCTAGGAAAGGCTTTTCTTTTTATGTGAAAAAAGAATTGAGATTTCTCAAGATGCTATTCCTTGCTTTTTCTGAATATATGAAGTGTAAAGATAGATAAGTGGAAGAAATATAGTATAAGAATTAGCATATGAATTTAAAGGCACCGAGATCTATCAGTATGATTTGCTGGTATTTTAAGATGTCTATAGCGTTCCTGCCATATTTTTGTTCAATCTTTTCTTGTACCCTTCCTAGACAAGACACTTTCTTATGTGTATGAATGCAATCTGCTCTTACAATTAGGAATTTTCTCTGAACATGTAACTAAGATCAGTTCCTATAATTACAGTTATTACACTATTCAAGCATATGGATTTAAACACTATTCATAAATATTGGAAAATATTATTAGGGAAGTATTATAATGAGTGTCTACATCTGTGTACCTGGGCCTTAAATGGACTGTGATAATCTGGCATTAGATTGGCAACAAGAAATAAATCTTTTCAGCATTGACCATATTTCTCTGGAATTATATTCTACGATCCATTCTTCCACTGCCTGTAACAGGTCTTAAAAGACCCCTTTTCATTCCAAACTGATTTTAAATTCTGGTGCTGCTGTAGAATCTTAAAATGTTTTTATTTGTAAATACTGGTATTTTAAAATCTACTGTTTATCAGATATATTTTTTATATTTTAAAGATATGAATATGGAAAGCCCAGTCCAAACTCCCACGTTTGGCAACAGAACTCTAGGTATCTTTTGCATGGATTAGATTTAACTCTTCTTTCCCAACCACAAGTAAAGGGTTTTTTTTTCATGGGTAGGTACTTTTAGTAGAGATCCATGTCTTCCTTGATAATCTTTCCAGGTTTGTCAGAGATTAACTTAATTCAGAAATAAGATGAAGATAGAAAGTAAACCAGAAGATTTATTTTTAAAGGAAAAGAGCCATGAAATATCCTCTCTATCGGGACACCCATTTAAATCTTGACAAAATTTGGTTGGATTCAGATGAGACCTTCATACAAGTTGTGTTATCTATGGCACTTGCCTTGCCCATGGGCGTCCTTTGACCATAGCATGGACATTTGGTACATAAATGGAATCATCACTTTGTGAATGCTTCCATTCCTACTAGTGGATGCTGTGAAGAAAGTGGGTGGGGAACTCCAAACAGGATACATACATATTTTGTGCTATAAACTGAACTCAGCAGCTCTTCAGTGCATCATTGAATGAAATTACTTGAGGCCAGTTTACTGTATTATAATGGAAGAGATTTTTAAATAATGATAACTCTGAATTGCCCTACATACTTCTTAATTTTCTTGAACAGCCTTTTGACTTCAATAAGCCATCCTGCTTCCACATATATAATGATTTTTCACAAGAAAGTTTTTATGGAACTGCATTGAACAGAGGAGGAACTGCATATATGGACTAGATCTGAATAGGACAAGACATGGGGGTGTTCCAGATGATGCTGTAGGGATGTCTACTAGACCTAAGATGTAAATGAAAAGGAGTTAAACTGCACCATCCAGATGCTTTTGCTTCTGGACTGTCATCAAGTTCTATGGAAAAAAAACCTCTCTCATTCAACCCTGCCTGAGGTCAAATGGCTGCCAGCTGGCTTCTACATTCTCTTTGTTTTCTAGTTCCTGCTGAGAGTTGCATCCTTGTGTTTTCCTAGTGAGACAACTACTTCTCCTTTTGTGTTGAACCTACTGTTGTCCAGGTAACCAGTCCTGCCACAATCATTTAACCATTGAGTCTCTCTGCTACAACCACCTGCCATTAACTCCCAAGACTAGTTAAACTTAGCAAATGATTATCTGGTACTGGAAAGCAAACTAAACAATATAGGACTGATTTTTAAGTTAACATGTTTAGAATATTTTTATATTTATTAATAAAAATATCTTCAAAAATATATACCATATTGAAATTATCTGGTTTGGCCTTAGGTATGGTTAAAACACAGATTGAGAATTCTCTGCAGTTTGTATCAGCGATCATGGTTCTGCTGACTGGCCAAGCCATTAGGTAAAAAGTGGAAAAGTGGGTGGAAAGATAATCTGTAGTTTTAACAGATTAAATTCTTAGTGGGGTGATCAGGAATATTTTACAGAAAGATTTTCCTTAGTAACTTTCATGATTCAAGATAACTAAAACAAATTTTCATATAGTTAATCAAAGCCAAGTCTTGGACTACCACACTATCTAGTATCTCATCATAGATTCCACATCAGCAGCAGAGCAAAAAAAGCCTAATGTTGAATAAGTTAACTAGGTCAAAAGCTTGTTTGTTGGAAGAAACTGCAGTAATGATAATGTAGTTCAAAGGTTGAGAGGATAATAATTATTTTCCTTTTTTCCAACCAGAGGAAAAATTATAGTTTGTAGACCAACCAAATTTTGTAGAAAACCCAAACACACTATGTTTTGCAAGGAAACCCTAACAGTGGTTGAGTTGAAAGAAATGTGAGTGGAAGTGAGTACTGCATTCCTCTCCATCTCTTTCAGATTGTACCTTCTGTTATAACATCTTAAGATGCTCAAAATTGCTTAGACTAACTATTTAGTGCAAATTTCAATGCAGTCTGGGTAAGATAAAATAAGTTGTACTTAATAAAATATAAGCAAGCATCCAGTAGTGGCTACTGAATAAATAGGCTGGTGCTTGCCTAAAACAATCAATCAATCAATCAATCAATTCTTAAACTTCTAAATGGAATGGTGTGGTCCTAATTATCTCGGCTCGAAAGAGGTTAGGGAGGGCATCTTACAGAAAATATTCAGGGTTCAGAAAGCAGATATCTGAGAATGGAAAAGGCTTTCTGGAACAAATCTCATTCCTACTGATGAGACTAAATCAAGTAGGGTAAGTCATTTTTTAAAATTTAACACTAGAACAATTCTCATAATACCATAGTTGAATTGCCTACACTTAATGAATTTGGGAGGTTTTCTTCAATAAAGGTGAATGTTATAGAAAAAGTACCGTAGATATCTTTTCCCAGCTTCCTCACAATACTAGAATTTAGGATTATCCAGTGAAACTGAATAGCAAGAGAATCAGGACTAATAATACTTATTTTGCAGAGTACGTAACTGGTAGAATTTGTTATCGCAGTACTATAGCATATTCACAAAAGATTAAGATCTCTCTTTTTCTCTCTGTCTCTAGTGGCAGCTGTTGGGGATATAATGGTCAATATAATGCTTGCCAACTCTTGCAACAGCAAAATGAACAGGTCATTGCTTTGTGCAACTTTAATAAAAATTTGCAAATAATTTCTTAACACCTACTACTCAACTCCTTCCAAAATGAGTATTTTGTTTCTTTAGGGAACAGAATAGTAGTTGGAATAGCAGAAAATGGAAAGCATAATTGAAATTTTACCTTCCATTGAAATCATAATAACTCTCTAAAGTTTGGGTAGAATTGTAGGAGGTAAGAAGAAAGGGAGGCTATAAAAGTGAGTCTATAACTAGGAATTCTTAGAGGAAAAGATAACTACAGAAAATAAAAGTCTCTATAAATGGATTGCAAGAATGTAAAAATTCAGCGTTACACTAATTCTCATAAAACTAATAACAGAATGGAAGCAATAGTTTAGTAATTGCTTATGAGCTAGAAAATGTTTAAATGCAGTATAATACAAATAGGACAATTGTGGCTCTGAAATCCTTTCTATGCTTCCAAATTCCAAAGCTGATGAGGATTTCAGATTGTTACTTGTAATTGTGCTAAGAATCCTCTTGAAAACAGCATAAATGCAATCCTGTATAATCTGTAAGAAGAAAAAAATATCTAGGTCACTCTCTTTGTCTGTCATTTGTATTTCCTTTTTAAATTTTAAAACCACAGACCCCTAGTATTTGTATATACAGAAAAACATGCTTTTCTAAATTATTCTCTTGGCCAGAGAATTGTAAATCCACTTTCAATAGCATCTCTATATTGTCAGTTAAAATTTGTTTTACATTTCACATTTCTTCAATGACATATGGACACAGTCTATCCATAGAAAAAAACATCACACCTGACGTTGATATTGAGGTTATTATTTTCTGATTCCATTGCTCAAGTCTCCTTCAGTATTTTTACTGTATTAAACATCTTTCAGGCCTGCATATGTTTCCTCTAAAATCTATAGTTCCCTCTAGTGTCCAGTTTTTGAAATCTTGAAATTGCTTCTCTATGTTATATCTTATCAAATCCAAAACAGAAACTATTTCCCAGGAGAAGCTGTTTGTAATTTATAATTAATTCCAAAATTTTATTGTAAAAGTCCCAATATTCCAATTTTACCTGGCCTCAGTGTATTTCTAAGATCAAAAACTTATTTAGCTTTGTGTTGTTTATTTCAGTTTCTTTATATTCTTAAGCATATAATTATTATTTTTCTTTCATTCAATATTAAATGAAGACACATCTGACATTTTAAAACTTTTCCTTCAAAAAGGCTTTAATAGGTTAGATAGAGTTAATGAGCAATTTCCAATTCCAAATTCCAATTCCTAGAGGAGATCAACCCTGACTGCTCTTTAGAAGGCCAGATCCTGAAGTTGAAACTCAAATACTTTGGCCACCTGATGAGAAGGAAGGACTCACTGGAGAAGAACCTAATGCTGGGAAAGATTGAGGGCAAGAGAAGAAGGGGACGACAGAGAATGAGGTGGCTGGATGGAGTCACTGAAGCAGTAGGCGTGAGCTTAAATGGACTCCAGAAGATGGTAGAGGACAGGAAGGCCTGGAGGAACATTGTCCATAGGGTCGCGATGGGTCAGACACGACTTCACAGCTAACAACAACAAATATTTCTTCCCAGGCTGAAGGTTTTTTAAAAATATTTGGGGCTAATTCAGACTGTCCTTTGGCTCATTTAGAGTCCCATACTCCCTTCATAGTATACATGCTTTGCTTTCTGATTGTTGTGATTTGTTGGAAATTGATTATATTTGGAAAGACATCATCTTCATCAGCAATAGAACTATTGTGTACATATCCGTGGAAGGATGAAGTGCCCTAGAACATAAAAACTGTCTGGTTTTTTTCTTTTGTAAAGGTCTGATGTCAGGTAGGCATGTAAAATTGACTATCTGGCCTACCACATTTTCAGTGATAGAACAAAACGGTGAGGTGAAAGTATAAGAAGCCAAAGAAGATAGACAGGAAAAAAGGGGAATTATTTGTGTTTGAAGGTGATGCTACTGGAGTGAAAAGCATTGGGAGGAGAATATGAACTATGGAAGCAGTGGCTGAAAGAGCCGGCAAGCAGACAATCTATGAACAGGAAAAAGAAACCAAGAAGAAGCCTAAGGCAGCTGAAGTCAAAGAAGGAGCCTGGAAAACAGCCAGCAGAAAAGAAAATGTAGTTTGGACTATAAATGGTGGCAGAGAAAAGACAGAATAGTTCAGGTGCTAGGCATCTGGATAAGTGTGTGTTAAGAAAAGAGGTTAGCATTCCTGGTCCTATGCTGTAGTTGGGAATCCCAATCCCAGCAGACTATAAAGTGGTCCCTTATAAAATAAAGGAAAAGATATGTAAATATGTTTTTGGTGGAGCAGTGGGCTAATGCCTCCTTAAGTAACACCAGCTGCCTGCAATTAGTGCAGGTTCGCATCCCACCAGGCTCAAGGTTGACTCAGCCTTCCATCCTTCCGAGGTAGGTAAAATGAGGACCCAGATTGTTGGGGGCAATTAAGCTGACTTTGTAATAATGCCGCTTGGGGGGGGGGGGTGAAAGCCCTAATAAGCAGGCATATACATAGAATGAAGGCTATTGCTAAGCACATTGATTTGTGCTTTAGATTGTAAGCCACCCTGAGTCTTTGGAGAAGGGCGGGATATAAATGGGATTTAAAAAATATGTAAATGTGGTTTGTGTACTTTTTTGTTAGTGCATGTACATATAGTCTTTGACATAAAGCAGGTCATTCTCATGACCAACCCAATTTTGCAACCTTTTCATAATGGATATTAATTGAACCCTGCAGTTACAAAGTGACTGCCATAGTCATTTAGTGAACACCTCAGTTGTTAAGCCAAGTAGTGGTTTGATATGGGTACACTTTTGCCAAAACCCAGAAGCAAATCCATCATAAATTGCAGTCACATGACCATGGGAGGTTGCAAATGGCTGTAAAGGCATCCCAGTGCCCAAAGCTTAGCCATGTGACCATTGGAGGGCTCTGACCATCATAAGTAGCCCCATGGGAAATTTTGGCTTTGTTCTTATGCATTCCTACCCTCTGACAATCTGCATGGTGGCACAGAACTATGAAGGTAATTAACTGTTTTGAATCTTGAAAGTGGTACATAAACAGGCATTTATTTATTCACTTACCTATTTACTGTATATGCAGTCCACCCCAATCATGAGACTCCAGGCTATATACAACAATGAAAACAAATAGTTTAATTATAAATAACTGCTAGTCTCATTAAATAAAGCATTATCTACATTCGCAGTTAGTCAATGAGTTTTGGCTAACCCAAGTTTTCTTCTGCCATTGCATTTTAGACTTCAGGCAGAAGTCGATGAAGTCATTGGTGTGAAGAGGGACATTTATTTATTTATTTATTTTATTGCATTTATATACCGCCCTTTCCCTGAGGACTCAGGGCGGTTTACAGGGAGTTAAAAATCAAACATACAAAAGTTAAAAACCAAGTTAAAAATATTAAATCAACCCTGTACTATTTAAAAACCCCAATTAAAATAATTTTCTCCTCAGCCTGGGCCCGAGAGCTCAAAGAGCCAGGTCTTCAGGCCCCGGCGGAATGATCGGAGGTCGGGGGCAGTCCTCAGCTCCACCGGCAGCTGGTTCCAGAGGGCAGGCGCTCCCACTGAGAAGGCCCTATCCCTGGGTGTCACCCGCCGGCAATCTCTTACCGGCGGAACCCTGAGCAGACCCTCCCTGTGGGAGCGCACTGGGCGAAGGGCGTTTGAAGCCGGCAGCAGGTGTTCCCTCAAATACCCCGTACCCAGGCCATGTAGGGCTTTATAGGTAATAACCAGCACCTTGAATTTCACCCGGAGGGCAACCGGAAGCCAATGCAGCTCGCGGAGTAGAGGTGTTACATGGGAGTATCGGGAAACCCCCATTACAACTCGCGCGGCCGCATTCTGCACCAGTTGAAGCCTCCGAGTGGTCTTCAAGGGCAGCCCCATGTAGAGAGCGTTACAGTAGTCCAAACGGGAGGTCACAAGCGCATGAGTAACTGTACGTAGGGCGTCTCGGTCCAGATAGGGACGCAACTGGCGCACCAGGCGAACCTGTGCAAAAGCCCCCCTGGTCACGGCTCCTATGTGATCTTCAAAATTGAGCCGTGAATCCAGGAGGACGCCCAAGTTGCGAGCCCTATCAACGGGGGGTAACACCTCACCCCCCATCGTTAGAGGTGGAATAACTTGGTTAACCCGAGATGCCGATATGCACAGCCACTCAGTCTTGGCGGGATTGAGACGAAGCCTGTTTCTCCCCATCCAGACCTGAACCGCCTCCAGGCACCGGGACATCACGGAGAGGGCATCACTGGGTTGGTTCGGGGTGGAAAGAAAAAGTTGGGTATCATCAGCATACTGGTGATACCCCACCCCGAAACCACGAATGATCTCGCCCAGCGGCTTCATATAGATGTTGAACAGGAGAGGCGAGAGAACCGACCCCTGAGGAACTCCACAAATGAGAGGCCTCGGGGCGGATCTCTGCCCTCCTGTCAACACCGACTGCGAGCGGCCCTGAAGGTAGGAGGAGAACCACCGTAGAACGGTGCCTCCCACTCCCAACCCCCTGAGACGCCGCAGCAGGATACCATGGTCGATGGTATCGAAAGCCACTGAGAGATCTAATAGGACCAGGACAGAGGAGCAACCCCTGTCCCTTGCCCTCCAGAGATCATTCACCAGCGCGACCAATGCCGTCTCCGTGCTGTGTCCGGGCCTGAAGCTCGATTGGTACGGGTCCAGATAATCAGTTTCCTCCAGGAACAGAGGGAGCTGATGCGCCACCACACTCTCAACAACCTTCGCCAGAAAGCGAAGGTTGGAGACTGGACGATAGTTGTTTAAAGCAGCCGGGTCCAAAGCAGGCTTCTTGAGAAGGGGTCTCACCACCGCCTCCTTCAAGGCGGCAGGGAAGACACCCTCCTTCAAAGAAGCAGTTATTACTGCATGGAACCAGCCTCGTGTTCCCTCCCGAGCCGCATAAGCTAGCCAGGAGGGGCACGGATCCAACAAACAGGTGGTGGTGCTCAGTCTCCCCATGATCCTGTCCACATCATCAGGGGAAACAGGGTCGAACTCAGTCCAGATAACGTGCTCAAGACCGCCTGATTCCTCCACATCAGACTCTGCCCAGTCAGAGTCCAGACCGGTCCGGATCCAAGCGATTTTGTCCGCCAGATGATGACTAAACTCCTCGGCTCGTCCCTGCAAGGGATCCTCTCTAACCTCCTGGTTAAGGAGGGAGCGAGTCACCCTAAACAGGGCGGCCGGGCGATTATCTGCGGACGCGATAAGGGCGGCAAAGTAGTTAGACTTCGCCGTCCTTATCGCCGCAAGATAAGACCTTATAAAGGTTCTTAACTGCAATCGGTCGGATTCGGATCGGCTGGACCTCCAACCGCTCTCTAGACCTCGTCTCCGACGCTTCATCTCCCGGAGCTCCACAGAGAACCATGGGGCCCAACGGGATCTGCGCCGGGTCAGAGGTCGCATGGGTACAACGCAGTCAAGTGCCCTGGTAGCAGCCGTTTCCCAGGCCTCCACCAGAGCATCGACTGGGCTGTGGGTAAGGGTGATAGGTATAGGCCCAAGCGCCCTCTGGAACCGATCCGGGTCCATTAGGCGCCTGGGGCGGAACCACCTGGTCGGTTCCGCCGCCCAGCGGCGGGGGGTGGCATGACGGAAATCCAGCCTCAGGAGGTGGTGATCTGACCATGACAGAGGGGTGATGGACGGGGAACCCCCTCCCAGATCATCCAACCACTGTCCAGACAGGAACACCAGGTCGAGAGTATGATCCCCCTCATGAGTTGGGCCCTCAATAACCTGGGTCAGGCCCATGGCTGTCATGGAGGCCATGAACTCCCGAGCTAACTCCGACGACCCTCCCAGTGACGGCAGGTTGAAGTCACCCAGGACTATAAGCCTGGGGAACTCCACCGCCAACCCTGAGAGGGTGTCGAGCAGCTCAGGCAGGGCTGTTGCCACACAGCTGGGCGCCAGGTATGTAAGCAACAAGCCCAACTGAACCCGAGGACCACATCTCAAGAGGAGGGATTCACTCCCGGCCATCTGGACAATGGTGGCCTCCCGGGGACACAAAGTCTCCCAAATAACCACTGCCACCCCACCACCCCTGCCCTGAGCCCGTGGCTGGTGCAGCACCCGGAAACCTGGCGGGCATAACTCAGTGAGAGGCACCCCTCCCTCCGAACCCAACCAAGTTTCCGTGATGCACGCTAGATCCGCACATTCCTCCTCGATCAGATCATGGATGAGGGGAGCTTTGTTAACTACGGATCTAGCGTTAAAATAGACCAACCTGAGCTCAGGGGCCTGATCACCCTCATCCCCGGGTAAGAGGGTGCTAACCGGAGGGTCGGAGCGCGCCACCGCTCGGAGATAGCGGGGGCGCGATCCCAGATGTTGATGTGGCCCTCCGCGCAAACACCTGCTGCCATTCCCTATCGCCGTGGGGATTTGAAGCCCCACCCCCACATTCCCAGAACCAGCAGCCACCTCCCCAGACCCCGTCCCGTCAGGACCTCTAACAGGACCAGACTGAGTGCCGGTTAAAGATTCCCTCCCTACCCCCCCTCCCTCCCCCTCCCTAACTTTTTAAAATAACCGGCTAAAAATTTTATCAGGGGCCTCTTACCACGTCTTAACTCGAGGCCCCTATCTAAGCCCAGCCACCTCTCGGAGTCCCAGAGCTTGGGCTCGTCATTAAGGGGAGTATGGAAACAGGTGACAGGTCGCGCCCATGAGGCAGAAACCCCCCTAAGGGCATACAAGTCCGCTTCGGAGTAACGATAAACCATACAGCGCTAGGATAGTCTCTTAGGGCAGATGTTGTAAATATGTCCAAAGGATCGCTCAATGATGGTGTATAGCTGGAAAAGGAAGTCCAGTAGGCATATCTCTTAGTCCGCAAGGCCATCTCAGCTCTCACCTGAGATGGTAATCCAAGGGACAACCTCAGTCGTCCTCTCACTTCGGCTGAGGAGTCCAATCTGGAGCAGAGAGAGAAAGGGGGGTCCTGAGCCAGGCCCACCCCAACTGGTCTCTCACACCAGTGAGGTGGTCGCTGACCAGTCCAAAACCGTCCTCCCACCACGGTCAGGTCCCAGCCACACTGGACTGTCAATAGGGGGATCTTAATTCCCATCAGGCATGGAGCTAGCCATAATGCCTGCCTGTCAACAGAGAAAGTAAAGAACAGGCAGGCCAGGCCTCTGTCGATCCTCACATCACCGGCCAACGCCGCCAGTCTGGGGGGGAGGACAGAAGCATTCTCTCCCCAACGCCCGTCCGCCAGTCCAAACGATCTTCCGGCGGCGGAGAGAGGCAGTCCCAGCAGCTGTATTGAGTCCGGGAATTCGCCAACATGTCCGCCGAGGCCGATGACCAGGCCCACAGTCCGCAACCACCATCCGGAAGGAGAAGAAGGCTCCGCGCCGCCGAAAACGGCGCCAGCCAGCTGATGGTCATAGAAAGGTCTCCGACCGGTGGGATCGTCGCCGCTGCCCCTCCGACAAGCAGAGGGTATCCACGGCGAGCAAGCAGAAGAGAGAAGGCAGGGCAAGGCGTCCCGGGCTTCACGGCGCTGTAGCAGTGCTCGGCGTTGTAGCGAAGCACGGCAGGTCGGCAGGCCGGCAGTTCTCAAGCGCCGCTAGTTCAGGTCAGCAAGCCACTAGTTCGGAGGGGGGGGAGCTCAGCGCCGCGAAAAACAGCGCCCAGCAGCTGTTTTTAAATCCCCCAACCCCCAAAGTCGCCTCGGCAAGCAAGCAAAAAAGGGAAGGCAAGGCAATGCGTCCCGGACTTCACGGCGCTGTAGCAGCGCTCGGCGCCATAGCGGAGCTCGGCAGGTCGACAGGGCTGGCAGTTCTCAAGCGCCGCTAGTTCGGAGGGGGGACTCAGCGCCGCAAAAAACAGCGCCCAGCAGCTGTTTTTAAATCCCCCACCCCCAGAGTTGCCTCAGCATACCGTGGGCCTCCCTGAGCAAGTTCCTTTGGAGCCCTCGAAGAGCGCCCGAAGCTTAGGTTGCGACCGTCGCCATCTTGGGCAAAAAAAAAATGTCTATGAAGATCTCAGGAAACTGGAATATTTATCACAGGTACACTTGAATAATAAACCTACAGATAATCCAAGTTTTTGACCCCGCTTTCCTGTGCTTCTGTCCTGATAGTAAGAGTGATAAGTTTCTGAAAATCTTTTTGGAAAAATGGCTCTTGGCATCATTAAATGCCATGACAAAAGCATTCTGGGATTTTGATGCTGTGAAATTTCTGTAAGAACATCTCATTACAAAGTGAAATCCTAGCACCAGTGCTCATCTTTAAAACAATACGTAAAGTACCCTATTTTTAGTTAGAATGTGAGGTATACTAATTACTGGACTCTTCTTGTATTGGGACATTATTTTTATGATTATTATTATGATTATTATTTAAAATTAAGATAGGTGCCCACTCCAGTGGACCCTACGCAGCTTAACAAATATAGTAATAAATTAAAACAATTAAAAACATTAAATGAAGTAAGACAGCCTGGACTAAAAATAATCATTAAAGCATAGCACGATGACTCCCTCACCTCTAAACACATTTACCCTAGGCCTGGGACCACATTTTAAGGGCTTTATGGAAACACTGTAGTCTTAGGTTCTATAAGATAAGTACATTTACCAGGGGGAACCTGGAGCACACCCAATTTAGATAGGCCAGGTGGGCAGCTCATAGTCAAGACCATCCACTGCTATGTATAGAATTCAAAAATGTATTACAATGCAGTAATTTATGATGATGTTATAATCGTAACTAACATATTCATTTACTATGGGCAATGTGCACTCTTGCCGTTCATTTTCTGCTTTTTTCTTCACTTGGCTCTGATAATCCAGAAATAGAAGGCAGATTTCTTTTTAATTTAATACTACACTGAGAGACTGAAATGCACCAGTCATTTCTTTCCAAAGGCTGGTTTTATTTCTATGCCCATCTTGTTACGAAGGAGGTTGGTCGGTGCAGCAGCTCTTAAAGTAGAGAGGAAACAAGAAGGTGATAACAGCCTAAATAGAAAAAAAATTCTTATTGTTAAGATATATATCCCACCTTTATTTTGTGCAGCTCAAGGTAGTGCAAGTAATGCTCCTGTCTTCAATTTCCGTACAACAACCAGCCTGTGAAATGAGTTGGAGTGAGAGAGAAGGCCTGGCCCAAAGTCACCCAGCCAGCCTTTATGTGTCAGGCAGGTTTAGAGTTCTCGGTCACTTCATTCCAAGCCCAGCACCTTGACCCCAGCACTAAATTGGCTCCCTGACATATTGTTTATGTTCAAAGATCCAAAACTGCCTGAATGGTGCTCCCACTTTTCAGGCTTAGAAGGCATCAATAGACAATCACAACACAAATGAAACTTCTTTATACGGCTAGTTGAGGGATGACATTTTTGATCCGTTAAGAAGAATTCCTCAACGTGGTGACTTGGATTTTCCATGGCACATGTGCTGAGCCATCTTAGTGCTCATTTGCTTTAGAATCTACCATCTGATGCAACATGTAAAAAAAACTGATTATTTGCTTCAACTCACACCATTTTCAAGAAAAGAAAAGAGTTTCATTTGCGATCCACTTGCTGGATTCCCCATTGATTTTGCTTATTGGAAGCTGGCAGCAATGGTTGCAAATGGTGAGTATGTGACTTCAGGACCCCAGGACATAATAGTGAGCAGGATGCCAAGCACCCAAATCACAATCAGACAACCACAGTGCAACTATGATGATTGGTCGTAAGTTCCCCTTGTTCTGTGCCATTGTAACTTCAAATGGTCACTGAATAAGTGGACATTAAGTGAGAACTACCTGTACCTACTTGCCCAGGTTTGGAGTTGAATATATATCATTTAATGTGTTTCTGTAGTTTGATGGTTTTATTTCTTATAATTTTTCATGATTCCATTTATTGAATTTTATCCGGCCTTGAGATTACTTTTAGTGAAAAGTGATATATAATCTTTCTGCAATATCATACCAACTATTAAAAGAAAAGATGGCTCTTATTTACAGGTTCTCAAAGAAATCCTACAGTTATACCCACCAGTTCCATGCACTATGCGCTGGACAGAGAAGAAAAATGTAATTGAAGGAATTGACATTCCAGCAAATACGTCCCTATTTGTGAGTTCATGGGAGTCTTCTGTCATACATTCCACTTGAATGATCAAGAATATAAACCAAATGTTATGAATGGATAGATGACTGGTCAATTGTCCCCTAATGTCAAAATGGATCTTATATCTAACTTAGGCTCAAATCCATGGTATTGGATGGGGATTTTAGAACATTGAATCCAGCTCATGGCTTACTGAAGGGGTGGTTGTCTAGTCACCTTTGAATACATCTAGTGAAAGGGAGACCATAACTAACTGTTTTGGATTATTGATTCCACTGCTAAATTGCCTCACTACTGAATTTTTTTCTCAACATTCAACTGGAATTTCCCTTCCTATAAACGCAAACCCACGTCCTACATTCGGTAGGACCTCTTCAGTGTGACTTCCTTTCACATTGAAGAGCCCTGGTGGTTCAATGGTTAGAATGCAGTATTGCAGGCTAATTCTGCTGACTGCCAGGAGTTCAGTCTCCTCACCAGTTCAATGTTGAGTCAGCTTTTCATCCTTCCGAGGTTGGTAAAATGAGGACCCAGATTGTTGGGGGCAATAGGCTGATTCTGTAAATCACTTAGAGAGTGCTGTAAGGCACTATGAAGCGGTATATAAGTCTAATTGCTATTGCTATTGCTTTCAGATATTTGAATAGTGCTATGATTTGGGACGCAGTGGCTCAGTGGGTTAGGACGCTGAGCTTGTCGATCAGAAGGTCGGCAGTTTGGCAGGTCGAATCCCGAGTGCCACATAACAGAGTGAGTGCCTGTTACTCGTCCCAGCTTCTTCCAACCTAGCAGTTCGAAAGCATGTAAAAATGCAAGTAGAAAAATAGGGACCACTACGGTGGGAAGGTAACAGTGTTCCGTGCACCTTTGGCGTCTAGTCATGCCGGCCACATGACCACGGAGATGTCCTCGGACAAGCGCTGGCTCTTCGGCTTTGAAACGGAGATGAGCACCAGCCCCTAGAGTCGGAAATGACTAGCACACATGTGCGGGGGAACCTTTACCTTTATGATTTGTGAATTCATTTATACACACACACACACACACACACACACACAGACAGGCAGGCAGACAGAGTTTCCAAGGACAAGATAATCACATAATCCTGAAATTAAAATGGCAGCAAGGATTTGTTTAAGGCTAACCCAAAGGCAAGCATTAGAAATTCATTAAAATATGAATTTGCCCATGAACAGCCCCAGTTGTTTTCAGGTGGCTTTACATTTATGTCTGCCGATCTCTCTTCCCTTATTAGTTCAGTACCTATATCATGGGACGCATGGAAAGATACTTCAAGGATCCTCTGACCTTTGATCCTGATCGATTTAGCAAAGGCATATCAAGGTGATTTCTGTGTTTAAAATTCTTTAATCTGAATGTTTGAAGTGTTATAAAATTATTAGAAACTTTTGTATACAAATCTATTTTCAAAGTCAAGCAGAAAATACCACAAACCTTCTGTAGCAAAAGGAGGGATTTTCAAATAGATTGCTCTAACGTTCTTCAGTAAACATGCCTTTCCTTCATAAGTGGTAAGAGTCCTCCTTTGTTTAATGTAATCATTTGATGCCGTCTCCTGGAGCTTGATGAAGACATGTACAAGTCTTTTGACATAGTAGGACCATTTGTGATCATTGTCCCTGTTACGCTAGGTGTTCCCCATCTATGTTGGTGAATAACTTTGGGATGTGTGCTTTACTAGTTATTTAAGAATTACTGATGGAAATTAATTTTAGGGGCCTGTTCATCTCTTAAAATTACAAGTAAATGATGATACCCAACTTTTTCTTTCCACCCCGAACCAACTCAGTGATGCCCTCGACGTGATGTCCCGTTGCCTGGAGGCAGTTCAGGTCTGGATGGGGAGAAACAGGCTCTGACTCAATCCTGCCAAGACTGAGTGGCTGTGCATATCGGCATCTCGGGAAAACCAGTTTTGTCCATCGTTAACTATGGGGGGTGAGGTGTTACCGCCCGTTGATAGGGCTCGCAACTTGAGCGTCCTCCTGGATTCACGGCTCAGTTTAGAAGATCATATAGGAGCCGTGACCAGGGGGGCTTTTGCCCAGGTTCGCCTGGTGCACCAGTTGCGACCCTATCTGGACCGAGATGCCCTACGCACAGTCACTCATGCGCTCGTGACCTCCCATTTAGACTACTGCAACGCTCTCTACATGGGGCTGCCCTTGAGGACCACTCGGAGGCTTCAACTGGTGCAGAATGCGGCTGCGTGAGTTGTGATGGGGGCTTCCCGATACTCCCATGTAACACCTCTACTCCGCGAGCTGCATTGGCTTCCGGTTGCCCTTTGGGTGAGATTCAAGGTGCTGGTGATGACCTATAAAGCCCTTAATGGCTTGGGTCCGGGTTATCTGAGGGAACACCTGCTGCTGGCATCAAGCTCCCTTCATCCCGTGCGCTCCCACAGGGAGGTCCTTCTCAGGATACCGCCGGTCAGGGAATGCCGGCGGGTTATTCCTAGGGGAAGAGCGTTCTCTGTGGGTGCGCCTGCCCTCTGGAATGATTTACCCGTGGAACTTAGGACCGCCCCCGATCTGCGTTCATTTTGCCGGGACCTGAAAACCTGGTTTTTCGATCTATCAGGCCTGGACTGAAGGGGTTTTAGCTTTTTTAAATGTTGTTTTAATTGGGCTTAATTAATTTAATGTATTTTAATTCTATATTATTTTTATATTGTATTTTATGCTGCCCTGTAAACCGCCCTAAGTCCTTCGGGAATAGGGCGGTATAGAAATTTAATTAAATAAATAAATATTGATAACATTCTGACACATACAGTAAACAGTATTGCTAAATGACTAGGGGGAAAAATCCTGAACCAATCTGTTCTTTATTTAATCAGAAGGAGGTTTAACAAAAAAGTTTTTTACAGCATGGAGAAAAGATCTCTCATTTCCTAAAACTGCAAATTCAGCTGCTTCATGTGATTTCTTCTAGACCTTATTTTTCCTATTTCCCATTTTCGCTGGGACCTTGTTCATGTATTGGACAGTTATTTGCTCAGGTGAGTAAGATACTTGCATTAAGAATGCCTATTCCAGTACTAATACTTGTTTCTTTTAAAAGAGAAGTGGAGAAGTTGCATATGCTCTTGATCCATTCTTCCAGCCTCTAGTGCCTTCCAAGATCCTAATGCCAAAATAGAATAGCTAAAATAGGTGGGTTCACCCTCCCCTAGGCTTAACATATCTATTTTGCCTTAAATTACACTTACCCCCTCCAAAATGCCTCTTGTTATGTAGCAAAACTGGTGAAGTAATGCTATAAAAGCTGCACTATCTAATTTTTAAATTCATCTTTTCCTGTTCCTTAAATTTTCATCTCTTTGAAGAATGAATAAGGAGATAGGTCTTGCTTTATATTCAGCATATTTATATAGGTAAAATTGGCAATGGGCAAATCAGAAGGTTTCACAGTTGCATCAAAAAATGTAGCTGTGGTGCTAGTACTAGGCTTGGTTTGTTTTTGTTTTGTTTTGTTTGTATTACTGTTTTATGTCACTGATCGTATATATTGTTTTATCCTTGGGCTATGAATATCCCAGAGTTTGGCTTAAGATGGTCACATAAATGTTTAATTAAATATGAGAAAATCTGCTATGTTCTGTGAACATTGCATTAAAATTGTATCCTCATGCTGGAAACTTCTTAGTCATTGTAGTTTTAAACTAGTGAAATTGATAAAACATCAGCTGGGATGAACAACTGGATAAAATTATTCTTAGTTACAGGTAGTTCTTATTTAATGACTGTCCTGTTTTGTGACTGTTCAACATTATGACAGTGCTGAAAAAGTAAATTTACATCTAATATTTGCACATACAACAATTACAGTGGTCCTGTGATCACATGATTGAGATTCAGAGGCTTCACAAGCAGTAGGCATTTATAACCATCACAGAATCCCCCAGTCATGTGATTGCCATTTGCACGCTTCACAGTTGGCTTGCTACAATGGAGAAGCTGCGGGCTACATCCACTCCTGGATGTTCCATACCGCCCATCCGCACTCTCAGACACACTTCATTCACAATTATGCCCCGGCTTCCATTCATGGATTTCCACACCGCCTCCATTGGCCAGCTTTAGCTAATTCTGTCTTCCAGACATTAGCCTGCTTCAGTCCGTGGGGACCAGAAGGCTACATGCTACAAAAGAGCTGTCCCACTCAGCAAGTCCTCAAGAGAACTTGCCTTTCCAGAGACTTCCTGTTCCGGTTTCAGCGAGAGAAAGCCAGAGGACTTGATCCTCGGGCTGAAATTTCTTTTTGTTGGGGACCCTAAGGGGCCAGATTCCACCCTGGGGGGGTGGACTGAAGGAAGGAAATTCCAGGGACCTAGGAGAGATGGTAATCTCTCCGAATAGCCCAGGAGAACCCTCCCAAAAAACCAACAGAAGAAAAGGCTGGCTAATGTCGCGTCCAGTCACAGCTGAATACCAAGAGAAGTCAAAAGTGATTTAAAAAAGCGAATAATAAACAGCATGTTTGAATCTGGGTAAGAATATTGATTTTCTCTATCTTATTTACTTTTCCTGAAGAAGAAATCCCCAAGATAATATCTCCGAAGAGAGAGGGGGAGGAAGATTTGTTCTTTCTCTTTTGTTTGGGTGGTGTCTTTGTCACGGTCCGGAAAACAAGTACAAAGACATGATAAATGAGTAAATGCTGACACCTGCTGGCGGATGAGGATTTCTTTTCCTTCTTTTCCTTTGTTTTTGAACTTCTAAGCTCTTGGACTGCACCTGTGTAAACAATACATGGCTGAAACAATGAATATACTACAAAAAGAAATATGTGATGAGCAACAATACTTTCAAAGGACAATGATTTTAAATCACATAGAGATGCAGAATAATTTTGAAAGGATGAATCAACTTATTCTCAATGTAATTTCACTTCAAGAAATCTCTGAAAATATAGAACAAAAAATTGAAATACTTGCTTTACAGAAGAAATTATACATTAAGCAGCAAAACTCCCAAAGGATAATGATTTTAAACTACAAGTTAATACAGAAGAACCCTGAGAGTATGAACCAACTTATTTTCAACTCAACTTCACTTCAAGAATTCTTTCAAGAAAAGATACCGGAGATGATTAAATGCAATTTTGAGGAAAGAGATTGGAAGATGGAACTATATAAAACAAAAAACTATGATTTAATTCAAATGGGAAATATTTTAATATTTCTAAACAATTTGAAGAATAGGGGAAAGAAGAGCCATCTATTTGAATTTGGCTAAACAATGGGAAAATTTTGAAATATATTCTCAGAGAAAAAAAATCTCTTCCTTCTTCCCTTTTTCTTTTGCTCTTTTGTTTTATTCTTTTAAGTTGGAATGATTTAAATAGGAATAAAACATAAAAGATATGTTTTAAATGAGCTTTAGAGGACTAGATGACTAGAAATATTGAAGGGAATGTTTAAAACTTAAATAGATTAAATATATTTTCAGTATAGGTTGAGAAGAGTGGAAATTGAAGGAATGGATATATTTTGAATTGGAAGAAATATATATCTTTTCCTCCTCTCTCTCTCTCTCTCTCTCTCTCTCTCTCTCTCTCTATATATATATATATATATATATATATATATATATATATATATATATGTATATATATGTATAAAAAGGTAAAGGTAAAGGTTCCCCCGCACATGCGTGCTAGTCGTTTCCGACTCTAGGGGCCGGTGCTCATCTCCGTTTCAAAGCCGAAGAGCCAGCGCTTGTCCGAGGACATCTCCGTGGTCATGTGGCCGGCATGACTAGACGCCAAAGGCGCACGGAACGCTGTTACCTTCCCACCGTAGTGGTCCCTATTTTTCTACTTGCATTTTTACGTGCTTTCGAACTGCTAGGTTGGCAGAAGCTGGGACGAGTAACAGGCGCTCACTCTGTTACGCGGCACTCGGGATTCGACCCGCCAAACTGCCGACCTTCCGATCGACAAGCTCAGCGTCCTAACCCACTGAGCCACCGCGTCCCATTATATATATGTATTTATATGTATATATATGTATGTATGTATATATGTATATATATATATATGTATATATGTATATATATATATATATATATATATATATATATATATATGTATATGTATATATATATGTATATATATGTATGTATGTATGTATATATATATATATATATATATATATATATATATATATATATATATATATATATATATATATATATATATATATATTCTCTTTTCTTTCTTTTTTTTTTCTTTCTTTCGCTCTTTAACTTTATATCTGTTTATCCTTAGTATTTTTATTATGAAATATAAAAGTATAGAGGGGTCTATAGGGAAAAAAACAGAATTAAATTCATAAATGTTAATATAGTTGAATGTTGAATTGTTTGTTATCTGTAAGAATATTTAGAATGTTAAGGGAGAAATAAGTTGTTCTTGTTCTTTATTGCCTTTTTTTCTCTCCTTTTTACATTTACTTATTGACTGGGAAATATAAAGTATGAGAGGGTTTGCATGAAGGGAGGGGAAAAAATGAAATTCACCAACGAAAATACAGTCGAGTGTTAAAAAAAAGATTGTTATTTGTAAATATTCTTTTTTGGGGGGGGGAGATAAGCTGAAATAAATATAGTGCCAGGACCTACAATAAGGCAACTAAAACGATTTATAAGATTATTGAAACTTTACATTTAACTGTTGTTAAACAAAACTGTTTAATTTAATGTCTTGCAAAGAATGATTCATTTGAGATAGGGGAAATCAAATGTAATTGACAGATGGAATATACACTATAGAAATTAATTGTTAAAGATTGTTTTATAAATGTCACCCAGACAACATTCTGTTTTACAATGATTTATGTTATGTTAAAGAAAAAAAATTCTAATAAAATATATAATAATAAAAAAAGAACTTGCCTTTCCAGCCCATCTCCACTGCTCTTTGGGCTCTTCTGGATTGACTTTAGTTGGGGAGACACTTCCCTTCTGAAGAAACTGGCAGTATCGGAATGTACTCTCTGCAAAGAAAGGACATTAATGATGGAGAGGATACCAAGACTTGTTTGGCTAGCGCTGCATGTGAAGTGGGCCTTTAATTCTGTGAGCTGTCAGTGGCCCTGACTGTGGCCCAAACAAAAACAATCATGTCATGAAGGGGAACAGATACTGGTCTGTACATGGAGTTTGGCTTAATAACAGATAAGTCTAGGCACCAGGCTCTCTCTATTCCAAAGATGTTCCATGGCTGCCCTCGGTGGATGATTGGGGGTGGTACTGAAAAACGATTCCAAGGGCCTTCTGGGTAGGTTTTACTCTGCTGGCCTGAGCTTTAGGAGGATTCCCCTTAGAGTGAACGATGGGGAACAAAAGGAAAAAAAAACCAGCGAAGGAAAGGGCATGCACTCGGGCCATCCCTCACTGAAGGAAATTGGCTAGGTGAGCCTTGCGGAAATGTCCTCATGAACCTATGGAGCAGATTCAGAGTAGGGCCCGCTTCCTCTGGGGGATTGGCCAAATATCCCCATCTTAGCAGGAATACTCCCTTTCCCTTGCCTTTCTGAGGAAACCCTCTTACAAAGGACTAGTTTCACTTGGCCTAATCCTGTCCCCAAGAGCAAACCCCAGCTTTATGAGATTACCACAGGCCCCAGACTTTCAAAGGAGGTAAGAATCGGCTGGGGACCATCACTCGGATGTCACTAAATGAAGCCTAACATCTGAAAATTGCAAGGCTGATCCATTGCTTTCAGGCTTCCCAGAAATCAGAAGTCAAAAATCAGCTATGAAAATGGAAAGTGTTCATAATTACCTTGACACAGTGGCGTAGCGTGGGGGGTGCAGGGGGGGCCGGCCGCACCGGGCGCAACATCTGGGGGGGCGCCCATTAAGCTCGCCAGAGGGGGACGATTCTGCTTCACCGAGGGTCGGAGGAGTGAGCGAGTGGGCGGAGCATAGAAAGCAACCGCATTTGCTGCGCCCAGCCAGAGCGGGATCCCGTCCTCTCGCGGCTGCGGATCGCCTCCTTTCTCGGGTGGGGGTGGGGAGGCTTGGCGGCGTCTCGCCTCCCTCTCTTTCTCCCGCCGCGGCTCTCCTCCGCTTGGCTCTCAACCTGCAAGCCCGCCCCCCCCCCACCCAGCTCCCGCCCCCATCTCCTTTCCCGGAGGTAAAGGTAAAGATGAGATCCCCCCTTCTCTCTTAGATTCAGAAGACCCGGTTGCTGAAGTCGTGAACTCGCCGGGTCGCGCCCGTCTTCATGGGGCCTGAATGAAGGCGTTGGTGTTAAATCTAAATAACCAATCCATCACCCTCCATTTAAGCAAGAGGAACGGATAGGCGGTTCTCAAAATCACTCGGTGGCTGCCCCTGATCTTGAACTTCCTCTTAACCAAGACAAACGGGAGCTCCCAGGTTGAGAATTCGGAGGAGCTTCCCCTCGGCCGTGGAAGTTCACTTTTGAGACAGCCGCTATCTTTGGGCAATTGGTTTCACTGGGTTTCTATTGTGGGGTAAGGAGGGGGAGGGGGGCAATGTACCTTGTCCGGAAGGTATTGAGGAGAGGAGGAAGGTGACTGGAGAGGGACGGAAGTCCAGGTAGCGCCAAGTTCCTGAAATCTCTGCCAGAAAAGGAAGGAAGAGAACGGCGCTTGTCCTAGTCCTAGTTGGGAAGAGGAATCTGCCTGAAATTGACTAGTCAACGGGACTTCAGAGTTTTCCCTTTGGGGGGTAGGTCCGAGAAATTGACAAGACCCACTCTCGAATCCGTGTTGAATTTAATAAGGTCACTTTATAGTCCAATCCCCTCCGTGCTGAGAAGTAGCCGAAGCAAGTTCCGTGAGATTCATTCCCAGGTAAGCAGAGACTTCCCAGTACGTTCGACTACAGCATCCCTCATCCTTGATTGACCCTGGACGAATTGGTGATGACTGGGACTTGAAATCCAGGACATCGAGCGAGCCCGGGTTGGGAAGGGAAAGGGGGAGGAAGGGGGTAGCCTGGACTGTGGGTCTGCAGGAGGCAACAATCTGGAATATGGACAATTTGGAATAACCTTGGGAAGCTGAGGCATTGTAAGTTGGAAGTCATTGTTTGTTGCCTAACATGTTGGGTCACCCCACACCACATGCTAAGCCATAAACCGTGGTTGGTATCCAGGGTTTAGGACAAGATGGAGAAAACTAGCCAATTGTGGGATCATAAATCTTGATGAAGCCCATCATCGCTCCATGTGATGTATGCACTCAATCTACAAACGTAGTCCAAGCCTATTCACATCTGTTGTAAGGTCATTCTCTCGTGGGGTTTATCTTGACATCCACTAAGAGTGGAACAAACATGCCCCATTAACCATTTTCAACGCCATGTCCTCTCTTTGTCTCATCCTAAATCACAGCTGAGGCACCTTAAAGTTGCCTTGTTTCAGTTTTAAACTAGCATTTTCCCTCTTCTCCAGAGACCCTTTTTTGCCTTGAACCTAACTCAAGGGTAGGCAACCTTGGCTCTTTTATGACTCATGGACTTCAACTCCCAGAATTCCTGAGCTAGTGGAAGAGACTCGAGTGCTAAAATCCACGGGTTAGGGGGCGCAAATTACTTGCCTTGCCCCGGGTGCTGACAACCCACGCTACGCCACTGCCTTGACACTCCTCCCATTTACAGCTGAATGGCTTTTAGTCTGAACTTCTTTACCCAATTTTGATACTTGTCTGAATTCAAAGGCTTCATTAATATATCAGCCAAATTATTATTTTTTGTGTGAATCCTTGTGCTACCAGTCTTGCCTTGTATTGCAGTTCATTATTTTTTGTAACACCTTTTTTATATACCCAGTTACATCCATGGTTTTTTTTCCTTCTGGTAATCTCATGGGCGAGAACGCTAGGTACACATCCATAGATTCCATTTCCTTGTCCATGGCTTTTTTCCATTTTTTCTCATTCTGTTTTCAGTAAGGACATCATTTTTTAGTAATTGCGAGGTTCATAACGCATACTACATAGTTTAACCTCACTTGCCTTGTATCTATCAGGAGGTACTCTTCTGACCTGCTACCCATTTTCCCTGATGATGGGTCTTCTGTAGCTCCTCCTTCCTGAGATCCATCACTATGTTGTGGAATAAACACCTCTGTGTTGGCATGTACTCTATCCCAATTACTATGCTCTGCAAAGCTGGCAGAACGTGAAATCACAATTTTCTGAGTTCTGTCAGTAAACAGCCTTGACAAATACTTAACACATATCTCCCTTGCTTCCTGCTAATAAAGAGAGAAAGAAGCTGTGGCTCAGGGAGTTAAAACAACTGCCTAATATATAATCAGCCCAGGTTCGAATCTCAGATAAAGGGTATGACTGACTGATGAGAACAAAATAAGTTCGAAATGGCCATCTCAGCCTCCCTAATTCTTTATTAGCAATTTGAATAATTTACACAAATAATGAGCTGTCATAAGTTGACTATATCCTGTGGATAGCCTTGGGTTAGGCAAAAACAGGAAAGAAAGAGTTAATTAGCAAGGTGTATTCAAAAAAATCCTTGACAATACTATATATATATATATATATATATATATATATATATATATATATATATATATATATATATATATATATATATATATATACATATATACAGGGACGCGGTGGCTCAGTGGGTTAGGACGCTGAGCTTGTCGATCAGAAGGTCGGCAGTTTGGTGGGTCGAATCCCGAGTGCCGCGTAGCAGAGTGAGCGCCTGTTACTTGTCCCAGCTTCTGCCAACCTAGCAGTTCGAAAGCACGTAAAAATGCAAGTAGAAAAATAGGGACCACTACGGTGGGAAGGTAACAGCGTTCCGTGCGCCTTTGGCGTCTAGTCATGCCGGCCACATGACCACGGAGACGTCCTCGGACAAGCGCTGGCTCTTCGGCTTTGAAACGGAGATGAGCACCGGCCCCTAGAGTCGGAAACAACTAGCACGCATGTGCGGGGGAACCTTTACCTTTACCTATATATATATATATATATGTTTTCTGAGGTTTTCGCAGGTGTTCGTATGTGGATCTTTGGTTATTCACACAATAAGCAAACTGACACCCACTATAAAAACATGGCACCACCACAAACACGAAGCCGAACAAAAGCAGCACAACTCACCAGCTCAGGTCTAAGGCTGGCAGCTGAGACCAGCCCATCCACTCAAAACACACCCCCACCCAATCAGAACACACCCACCATTCAAAACACACTCCCACCCAATCAGAACACACTTAATCCCCCACCTAATCAGAGCACACCTCCACCCACAGAACAGAACACACCCCCTCTGGCAGTTTAAAAAAGAGGAACAAACAGCCACATGCTTCTCCCAGAAGAAGGAAGCAGAAGCCACCAGCCTGATGATGACAGATGGGATTCCGTCGAAACGTCGCTCCTACACCTTTAGTTCTACGCGGGAAAAAACCCGAATAACCAAAGATCCATATATATATATATTTGTGATATTGCCGGAGAACAAAAACTTGATATCAGACATATAAGACCTAATTTATGTCAGGCTTCCCAGATTCACCACACAGGAAACATGACCAGATGAGCTAGCTCTACTTTACTGTAAGGCTACATTATCAGATCCTACAAGTCTGAAAGTACAAAGCTTTCACCATCTCCTTTACAGCCTGAAAAGCTAGGGAGGGTTCCTACTCAACCGCTTTCTTCTCCACTCATTATGCTGACTATGCCCTCTCTTATCTGACCATTCCCTAGAAGGTAGCTTTTCTTTGCCTTGTTTCTCAAGGTCTTTCTAACAGTGTAATTACATCTTCTTTGCGCATATAATAATTAGGAGACAACCAGGCCAAGCCTGAAGGAGGGATCAAATGCATCATCAGTTTTGAGTCTTTTTGTGCCCACAAGAGATCTAAATCCAGCCTACCTTGAATTTTATTGACTTTTATTTACTGCCTATTTGTTTTGACCTTTAGTAGCTCAGATTCTTGTAGAAAGCATATATTTGCAATAAATCTTTATATTCATTTGAATTGCCTGAATTTCCTGATTTTCCTGTGCTTACAAAAACATCACTGCAGTTACAATATATAAAATAGTCCATGAGCCTTTTTTTAGTGGCTGTGTATAAGTCCTAATTGTAAAGTTCCAGTTTCATTTGAAATATTATTTTAAAAATTCTCTGCATCACCAGGGAATAGGGCGGTATATAAATATAACTAACTAAATAAATAAATAAATATATATTGTACTTAAGTTTTGTTTTGTTTTGCTTTTTCACAAGTTACTATGCATGACAGAATAGGCCCTTAAGTTTTTCACACTTACAGTAGTGATTAGAAGTACCGTTACACATCTTAGATAATTTCTCTGGTGTCGTATACCAATGATACATCATTTTTAAAGTTTTCTTTTTACAATGTAAGATAATGTGAGTTTCAAACCTTTTGACCATATTCTCTCCCATTGATCTATTTGAACATTCTAACCCAAATTCTTGGCCCATTTTACCAATTACCTTAGTTTCAAATGTCAACATGTTCGTCATTTGTACATAATTCATTTTTAAATTCCGTTTTATCACATTCTATTCCTGATACTTTTCATTCATATTAAACCTTTTTCTGAATTATGCATATGGGAACTATTGAAAAATAAATCTCTCTGTAGTCAGTTGTTCTCTTGAGATCATCACACTCAGGGGAAGAATGAATAACTACAGCCAGCTCCAACTGTGGCTTGTTTAGAGTGTTGTATGGACAGGAATTCAATCATGATTTCTCTCTGGCTTGTTTATCTCACAACAAACCCGATACCCTGACTTACGTGACATACTAAATAAACCATAATTCACTAGTCATATTCATTTATAGAGAAAGTCAATTGCTATTTTTATGCTCACAATAGTTCTTACAAAAATGAAGATTTAAAAGTGGTATTTCATCGATAACACTTACTTTCATGTTAATCAATGATAGAATATTTTCAGAAAAGAAAAACCTTCGGAATGATATTATTTATCTTGCCTTTATCATTTATACAAGTAACTCAAGGCAGCGAACATATTCAACACATCTTCCTCCTCCTATTTTCCCCACAACAACAACCCTGTGAGGTGGGCTGGGCTGAGAGAAAGAGTGTCTGGCCCAAAATCATTCAGCTGGCTTTCATGGCTGAAGTGGAACTTGAACTCATGGTTTCCCACTGTCTACCCTGCAGCCTTAACCACTAGGCCAAACTGGCTCTCCTGTTTTCAATTCATTTTCAGAAGATTCATCTAATGTGGTAAATCAATATTTTTAAGGAGTTAAAAACAAACATAATAAAAGCTCATTGAAACTTGTATTTTAGAAGTATTTTGCAACCAGCATTTTATTGAAATCTCCCAAATAAGTGCCTGAACAGATTAGTAGTTTCTAAGAAACAATGAGTATGCAAATGAGTATAAACGCAGTCAGCAAATGCAGAAAGTAAAGTTCATTATTGATGGTATTGTAGTTTTATCTCCTATTAGAGACTGTTCAGATATCTTATTACATTCTAATAATACTTTTTTGAATATGATTCAGTTGCATAATTGCATAATCAGTTATGTGTTTTAGGCTATTCTTAATGGTAGGTTTATACAGGTAGTCGACTTACAAACATTCATTTAGTCACTGTTCTAAATTATAACAGTACTAAAAAAAGTGGCTTAAAACTGATCCCTTACACTTATAATTGTTGCAACATCCCCATGGTTTGAGGTTCTAGGTTCAAGTGATTTGAGACCTACCCAGCCAGCTTCTGAAAAGCTATCAATGGGGGAAACCAGATTCATTTAACAACAACAGTGATTCCCTTAACAAATATAGCAAGAAACTATCGTAAAATCAGATAAACTCATTTAACCACCTTGCTTGGCAACAGAAATTCTACTCCCAATTGTGATCATAAATTGAAAACTTCTTGTACGCTATTTTAAGATCTCGTTTAAAACCCATTACTGAGTGAACCACAGTTGCCTGAATTCACACAAGAGAGCATTCCAAAATTAAATAAATTATATTCTAGTCTGGTTTAAGACTAGAATATGAATATAAATCTTTTAGCCATGATGATTAAAGTTAATCAATGAGGTTGCAATAATTATATAATTCAACATAGGACTAAATTTGTTGTTGTTGTTAGCTGCAAAGTCGTGTCCAACCCATCGCGACCCTATGGACAACGTTCCTCCAGGCCTTCCTGTCCTCTACCATCTTCTGGAGTCCATTTAAGCTCACTCCTACTGCTTCAGTGACTCCATCCAGCCACCTCATTCTCTGTCGTCCCCTTCTTCTCTTGCCCTCAATCTTTCCCAGCATTAGGCTCTTCTCCAGTGAGTCCTTCCTTCTCATTAGGTGGCCAAAGTATTTAAGTTTTAGCTTCAGGATCTGGCCTTCTAAAGAGCAGTCAGGGTTGATCTCCTCTAGGACTGACTGGTTTGATCGCCTTGCAGTCCAAGGGACTCACAGGAGTCTTCTCCAGCACCATAGTGCAAAGGCCTCAATTCTTTGGCGCTCAAGCCTTTTTTATGGTCCAACTTTCACTGCCATACATTGAAACTGGGAAGACCATAGCCTTGACTATACGCACTTTTGTTGACAGGGTGATATCTCTGCTTTTTAGTGTGCTATCTAGATTTGCCATGGCTTTCCTCCCAAGGAGCAAGCGTCTTTTAATTTCTTGGCTACAGTCCCCATCTGCAGTGATCTTGGAGCCCAGGAAAATAAAATCTGTCACTACCTCCATTTCTTCCCCACCTATTTACCAGGAATTGAGAGGGCCGGATGCCATGATCTTGGTTTTCTTAATGTTAAGTTTCAACCCAAGTTTTACACTCTCCTTCACCCGCAACAAGAGGCTCTTTAGTTCTTCTTCACTTTCTGCCATTAGAGTGGTATCATCTGCATATCTTAGGTTGTTGACATTTCTTCCGGCAATCTTAATTCCAACTTTTGATTCATCTAGCCCTGCCTTTCTCATGATCTGCTCTGCATATAAGTTAAACAGGCAGGGCGACAGTATACAGCCTTGCCGGACTCCTTTCCCAATTTTGAACCAACCAATGGTTCCATGTCCAGTTCTCACTGTTGCTTTTTGGCCCACATATAGGTTTCTCAAGAGATAAATAAGATGGTCTGGTACGCCCATCTCTTTAAGAACTTGCCACAGTTTGTTGTGATCCACACAATCAAAGGCTTTAGCATAGTCAATGAAGCAGAAGTAGATGTTTTTCTGGAACTCTCTAGCTTTCTCCATGATCCAGCGTATGTTGGCAATTTGATCTCTAGTTCCTCTGCCTCTTCGAAATCCTGCCTGTACTTCTGGTAGTCTCGATCCACATACTGCTGGAGTCTAGCTTGTAGGATTTTAAGCATAACTTTACTAGCATGTGAAATGAGTGCAATGGTGCGATAGTTTGAATATTCTTTGGCACTGCCTTTCTTTGGAATTGGAATGTAAACTGATCTTTTCCAATCCTGTGGCCACTGTTGAGTTTTCCAAATTTGCTGGCAAATTGAGTGTAGCACTTTTACTGCATCGTCTTTTAAGATTTTGAATAGCTCAGCTGGAATACTGTCACCTCCACTAGCTTTGTTGTTGCTCAGCTTTTCTAAGGCCCACTTCACTTCACATTCTAGGATGTCTGGCTTGAGGTCAGTGACCACCTCATTGTGATTATCAGGGACGTTAAACTCATTCTTGTATAGTTCTTCTGTGTAATTTTGCCACCTCTTCTTAATCTCTTCTGCCTCTGTTAGGTCCCTGCCATTTTGGTCCTTTATCATGCCCATTTTTGCATGAAACGTTCCCTTCATCTCTCCAATTTTCTTGAAAAGATCTCTGGTCCTCCCTATTCTATTGTTTTCTTCTATTTCTTTGCGCTGTTCATTTAAGAAGGCATTCTTATCTCTTCTAGCTATTCTCTGGAATTCTGCATTCAATTGGGCGTATCTTTCTTTTTCTCCCTTGCCTTTCGCTTCCCTCCTTTCCTCAGCTATTTGCAAAGCTTCCTCAGACAGCCATTTTGCTTTCTTGCATTTCTTTTTCTTTGGGATGGTTTTGGTTGCTACCTGTTGTACAATGTTGCAAACCTCTGTCCATAGTTCTTCAGGCACTGTGTCTATCAGAACTAATTCCTTAAATCTATTTGTCACCTCTACTGTATATTCAGCAGGTATATGATTTAATTCATACCTGAGTGGCCTAGTGCTTTTCCCTACTTTCTTCAGTTTAAGCCTAAACTTTGCAACGAGAAGCTCATGGTCTGAGCCACAGTCAGCTCCTGGTCTTGTTTTTACTGACTGTATAGAGCTTCTCCATCTTTGGCTGCAGAGCACATAGTCAATCTGTTTTCTGTGTTGACCGTCTGGTGATGTCCATGTGTAGAGCCGTCTCTTGGGTTGTTGGAAAAGAGTCTTTGCTATCACCATCGTATTCTCTTGACAAAATTCTATCAGCCTGTGCCCTGCTTCATTTTGTACTCCAAGGCCAAACTAAATTTAGCAGCACCCATTTCAGAACAAAGAAGAATATGGTAGCACTGGCTTTCTGTTTTTCTGAGATTGTAGCCTTTCATTTTTATTAAATTCTCCATAATGATTCTGTTACAGGTATGTTCCTTTTGTAGAACACAAATCAGGTAATATACATTCTTGTAAGTAACAAAAATGAAAAAAGAACATAAACATCTGGTGTTTAACTTAATTCAAAACACTCAACACAATATATTTGCTTATTTATAGAAAGTATCTTCCAATACTATTTAGTTTGTGTTCCACTTTCAAATGGCAAGCAATTACTTACTCTAGATATAGTATTTACCTACAGTATATCCCTTTAATTTAATTTATTCACTTTAGTTACCACCCAACTCCACACTGAGCAGGGTAGAGAATTAGAATGGTTGGTGAGTCTGGCAAACAGACTCTACAACACACATCCCCAAACAAAACCTGCAGAAAGTCCCACCCACGTTAACCCATAGTCTGAGAGAATGCCAGATTTTTAAGACTTTCTTGAATGCCATCAAGGTAGGGACCACAAGAGTATCAGGGAGGACCATATCAGACAACAGGCACTAAGGCAGAGAAGGCATGCTGCTTGGGTGCTAGTAGATGACTGTTTTAATAGGATTCAGAGAGCACTGACCTATTGGCTTGTACTGGATAGGCAAGAAGCATGGAGATAGATGGTCCCTCTGATAATCAAGTACTATGCCATAAAGGGTTTGGTGAGTAGATAACCAGGATCTTGAATTGTACCTGGAAGCATACTGAGCATACTGCTCAGAGTCACTCTGTACTGTGAGATGAATAGCAAATTTAATAATCACACAGATTGATTACAAGCAACAGCCTGACAAAGTAACAACAATGGTGGATTGGAAGATCCGCAAAAAATATCATTTGCCTGTAAGAAATAACTGGTGGGACCATAAAATAGAGGAAATAATAGAAAATGAAGAAGTGAAATTGCTCTGGGACTTCAAATTCAAACCTACAGGAACCCGTCACATAACACCCTAGACTTAACAATTGGTGAGAAGACAAAAAAAATCTGGATAGTGAACATGGCAGTATCTGAAGCAGCAAAATAGAAGAGAGAGAACTAGAGAAGATAACAAAATACAAAAAACTGCAAACAGAAATAGAACGATTGTGGCAAAAGAAAGTAAAGATAGTACCAGAATCCAATCTGGGTCGGTCACCAGGACCAGAGGTTTTGTCTTCCAGGCTTTCAGACTCGTGCTTGGAGCCCATCTTCGTGGAACTCCTCTCTATCAGCTAGAGAGAAGCTCCCTGAGGATGGGGGCTCCAGCATGAATCCAAAAGCTAGGAAGACAAAACCGCTTGTTCTGGTGACCGATCCATATTGGATCCTGCAACATTATCCTGGGACATGTATATTCGCCTTTGTTCGTGAAAGGTAGTACTGATAGTAATAGATGCCTTGGATGCAATCCCATAATGATTTTCCAAAACAACTGGAGCACCATCCAAATATCATTGGCACTGACAAAATCACCACTGATCAATTGCAACAGGCAGCTTTACTCGGAATAGCTTACATCCTGTGACAATACCTTTAACATCATCAAACACCCACACCTGCCTATCCCAAGCCGTTGGGAAGGACTTGATAGGAGAATAAAAATGCCCAATCAGTTTCAACATCTGGCTGTGTAATGAACCATACTTGTTAACCACAACTACAGCTTGTGAAGCAGGGGAATCCCATGGGCATACTGAAGCATTACCATCCCGGCCTGCCCTATGAACATGTATCTTTCCAAAACCATATGCCAATCTGATAACTGTAACAGTGTATTCATGTGGTCTTATTTTTTAAAAAGGACACAGCACAAACTCATGTTATACTGTAGGTATTTCTACTCAAAAACTTCTTCTTGACTGCATATCACTCCTGCATCCTCTTTGTGGGAACAATTGTGCTTTCCAATGTCTGAATGGGAACATTCCAGAAGGGTCTTCTCATGTCCTACGCACTGAACATCGTCAAGTAAAATTGAAAGTGAATGTCCCTCCCCAAACTCTGCTTTCTTGGTGGCCCGGATTACAAAAGCATAACCCAACTGGCGACAAACTACTGCAGCTGCTTTAGAAGTCCACAAATCATCACACACAGTGCCCCACTCTCCATTGATAAAAATTTCAACCCTTCCTTGGTCTCTGCCTCTTGTGCTGCCATTCATGAGTCGGACTGCACCATTCTGTGGCTGTCGGGAGACACCGGTAGGCCTATTCTTCCTTCTTCGATGTGGTCTCCTCCCAGGCCTTCCTCCTTTCCTGGGCTTTAAAGGTTTGGGTTTTGGTGCTATAGTAGTCATCTGCCATCCATTCTGATTCCTAAGCAGAGTCAAGAGTTGTTCCATCCAGTCTGGAGTTGTGCTTTGTGAAGACTCTGTAGTTACTTTACTCCTTGCTGGGACTCTGGTTGTGGCTTTTATCTTACGATCCCGCATAGGCATTTTCACTATCAGTTCTAGTAAAGAATAACGAAGAGAAGTATTTTTAACAGATCCTTCAAACCGTATTATCTGATACAAAAACTGAACTGCCGATGGCAACAGGAGAAGCAGATTAAGGATTGCTAACTTTCATAACCAGATGAAAATCAAATGAAACTGGTCAGTAACGTATTTGAGATTGAGAGGGCTGGATGGGCCAGGGCAGAGAAAACGAGTGCTTTACAGAGCAAGTCTGTCCCTATTTCTGCTGCCTTAATTATTAAAACTTGGGAGGTACTGGGCACTTGAACACAGAATTGCCCTTCCGCCCCTAACTCCATGTCAATTCTGTTTTCAATGCAGTGTGAGGGGTTTCCAAAAGTAAACTCTTTTAAGACAAAAAAAATCATGATCACAAACTGGAGTTGCCCATGGTAACAGGCTGTATAAGCCAAGCTGGCTTTAATGAAATTCTCTTTCAGTTATTGTATTCCATGTCCACTCTATCTTACAGCCAATGAGCTCACCTTCTTGAAAGCAAAATATTCACTTTTTCCCCATTAATCAGAATATTAGCTTCATTTCCTTGCATGAATCAATTGTTTAGCCCCAAATTTCCCTAATAATATGTATCTCCATTACTCACTTTCCTTTGGAGCAAATTTGATGAGCCTGCCTTTCACTTTTACTGGCAAAGGGTGAACATGGCATTTTCCAGGTGATGCTCTCCTGATGAAATTAAGAGGAAAAAACACACAGAGTATCATAAAGATAAAGAACATCAAAGAACCTACACGTAGTCACTGCCAATGGAGGAAATTCACTGCTAGAAGTACTGTGATAAGCAGTACTTGTTGCAGATTCAATAAAAGGTTGGCAGTTTAACTATGATGAGAAAGACTCAAACTCAGTAAATAAGGCCAACATTTTCTTCACATCAGCATTTACATGTTTATGAGCAAAAATGTTCCAAGTCTTACCGTGATGTGTCAACTATTTTGTAAATGACTCCATTCGGAGCAGTGGCACTTGGTATTCTAGTTGACATGAAATAAAGTTCCCCTTTAGGAAATAACAACAAAAAAGAAACAAATTGTTTATATGTATTTTTTTGGGCCTACCAGGCAAAGAAAGTAATCTGACATCACAAAAACCTGTCAGAAACTAATCTTTAAGACAATGCATAGAGATTTCTGACACATTACTCAAAACTTTCAATTAAAATTAGGCAGATGCATGCCTGGACTCCGAATACACTGAGGTATCTGGTGAAGTTCATGGAAGGGAATCCACCAAGAAATCCCAGAGCTATGGACTAAACTGAAGAGTTCAAAGGGGGCAATGTTATATCATTTCTCTTTTGCTGACCAAAAGAATTGCATGATTATATACAAGAATTAGTCCCAGTTCAAGAGAACCTTTACTAATCTCTATTGCTTTTGATATGATCATACCAATAGACTTTCCTCAGCCACTAAATCATCTGTCTCACAAGAATAATACAGACCTATTCCATATCACTTATCCCATGTTTCCCTGAAAATAAGACCCAGTCTTATTGTTTTTTGCCTCCAAATGAGGCACCAGGTCTTATTTTCGGGGGGTGTCACTCACCTCGTGGTGGTAGCACCAAAAGCGCCAGCCAGCCAGCCCACTTCTTCTGCAGTCGAAGGAGCAGCTTCATTCTGGAGCTGAGAATGAAGCTCCGGCCTGCATTTCACCGTCAGATGCCTTCTGGAAAGGCCTCTGCAGCCGAGAACTGAATTACAGATTGAATCCTTAGTTTGGTTCTCAGCTGCAGAGGCCTTTCGGAAAGGCTCTGATTGCAAAATGCAGGCTGGGGGACGCCACAGAAGAAGTGGGCCAGCGAGGAGATGCAGGTGTCGATTCATGGGAGCCTGGTAAGTAGGTATGGGGTGCGTGGGGCAGCTCCACCCCCAGCTTAATTTTTAGACATCCACCTCACCCCCAAACTAGGGCTTATTTTTGGGGTAGGGCTTATATTAGGTCCACCCCAAAAAATAAAGCTGGGGCTTATTTTCGGGAGGTAGGTCTTACTTTCAGGGAAACATGGTAACTTCAAACTATACACCAAATTTCTCTAATTTTATGCGGTCAGGATGGATAACTCCATCCTGCCCAGCCAGGTTTTAGCATGCTGAATGGAAATTATAGGCAATGAAAAAGCATCTAGAAGCTGAGTGGCTGGGGCGAACTACTATCTAACAAACGTAGTCCTGCAAAAAGTCAGCCATTTAGCTGGCATGCTAATACAGTATTCACTCTTTAAATATGAAAGGAATTACATACATACAGCACACAGACACTGTGTGTGTGTGTGTGTGTGTGTGTGTGTATAGTACATATATGTGTATATATGTATACATATACATCAAACTATATTTTGGTTATACAGTCTGTCTGTCTATCTATCTATCATCTATCTATCTATCATCTATCTATCTATCTATCTATCTATCTATCTATCTATCTATCTATCTATCTATCTATCTATCTATCTATCTATCTATCTATCTTCTATTAAAAATGTCTATATTTTCACAGAAATCCAAAGGAATTACTGTAATTTGCTAGCAGGGTTTTTCTGTCTGTGACATGTTTTCAAACTTTCAAATGCTCCTATGCCCAAAAGTTGGAAATTCATGTTTCCTGTTGATCATTTGAACTTTATAATTTTATGCTTTTCCCATGCTTGAGAATATTAGCCACATTTTAAAGAATCAAGCTATTACCTGCCTCATCTTCAGCAAAAGAGATGATGTATTGATAATAGTTATTGATAAGTCCAGGAAACATACATGTTTGGCCTTTTCCCATGCATATTTCATTGTACTGCCATTCCCCAGTTTTGTGATTCTCTTTCAAAGACATGAGACGTCTGAAAGATGAAAAGGGAAAAAAAACGTAGTGATTTGTATGAAATAAACCAAGGAGAACAGCTTTTAATTATCCTATTCCTTGATTTACTATCTTGTCTACTGTTTTCTGCACAGCTCCTTAGCAACTATGTCTGTGTGTGTCTGCAACCTGAGACAGAAAATTTGCAACCTTTACAGCCTGTTTCCAATAAGCAAAGCCAATGGAGAACCTGGCAAGAAGTCACAAGTTGCAGCCATGTGACATTGTGCTTAATGACCTGTAGTGATTTGCTTCATGACTGCAGCTGAAAATGACATCGTAAGTTAGTGTGGTCACAAGATGTTCCACTTTACATCCACATCACTTAGTGACAGAGTTGCCAGTCCCAATTGTAATTGGTAAGTGAGGACCACCTGGTTCAGGTATAATTGTTTCTTTAAAGTTAACCACATATGAGACATTGAACTATATAAATTATAAAGGTCAACTAGATTTGGAATTTAATTATTAAATACTGCAAACATATCAAAATATTGAGAGCTGTATGTTTAACATTTATGACAGTAGCAATAGCATATAATCCTTCTTAAAATGAATATCCAGTTTCTGAACAGTGGCATTTTACTATGAGGTATTCAGTGGTACACTTTTAATAGTGGTTCACTAATAGTTCATCCAATTTTTAATGTTTATACACATGTACATTCATATAGCAGAAACATAACACGATGGACATATCAATTGCAGTAGAGTAGCAATGGATGGCATATTGCTAAATGTTAGGAGGGTTACCAGCAAAGAGTAAAGCTGCCTTAAACACTGTAACTAACACAGGATGTCATCTAATTCATCATTTATCTAATACCGGCCTACTGTCACTTACCCACTCATAAAATCTCCAAATATGTAGAGCCCATTCAAGTTTGGAGACTCACAACCTCTATAGACATAACCTCCTGTAACTGATTTCCCCATTTTGTGGGGATAAGCATATATTGGAAGGACATCATCTGCAGAAGGGGAAAAGGTAGAATTATACATATAGCATGCAAAATAACCATTTTTATAATCAAGTATAAACTTTTCATAGATATAAGCTATAAAAGAGAACAAAATAATATGAAAATATTTCCCCCATACATTATTTACTTCAATTACTGAAACCCCATAATTACCTAAAGAGGAATTGGTGCAAAGTTTTTTGTCATAACAGCTGAATCCTTCTCTTGCTCTCCAGCCATAATTTCTCCCTTTCTCCACAATGTCAATTTCTTCAAATTTATTCTGTCCTACATCACCACAGAAAAGCCTCCCTTTCCCTTCCTTTGTAATGGGATCACCCCTATCAAAAGAACAGCGCCACATATTCCTTGCCCCATAAGCATAGACTTCAGGTCGGGCTTTTGATTCATTGACAAAGGGATTGTCAGGAGGGATTTGATAAAGAGGTCCAACATCATTGTTTTCCACGCTGATTCTGAGTACTTTGCCTAGCAGTGTTGACCTGTTGAACGCAAATAAAGAATTTGTAACAGTACTTTTTAAAATGGAACTTCTCTTACAAGAAAGAAAGGGTTGCATTCATTTATACAAAACATTTAGATTCTTCCTATCCTTCACTACATATTGACAAAAACTTTTCCCATTCTTGTACAATGTTTTCAGAAGAAATACAATTAAAAAAAGTTTGGGATGAAGGGGTTCTTAGAGTTTAGTTGCATTATTTGGGTTGCATTTTCAATCTCTAGATAAATCAGGGATTGGCATTTTTAGTAAGCAAGGGGCACGCTTCACATTTATTGAAGCAGCAGCTTTGCAAACTACAGTGTCTGGTATTTCATCTGAGGCAGAAATGAGCCACAGGGAATAAATTCTTCCAACAGAAATTAGCATTAGTAAAACTATTCTTTATTTTCTAAGAGATGGAAGTTTAAATTGAATGACGCTTACTTCTCAGCACCTCCTTGCAATCATGCAATAAGGGCAAAGAAAAACTACAAAACTACCTTAGTGACAAACATTTTGCCCTTTCTGCTATTTTTCTTCCTCATAAAAGATCTGAAATTCTATCTCCTTCATTAAATATTGAGCGAAGGTGAAGAGGAAGAGAAAAACATTTCAGAACTAAGGCAAGAGCACATTTTTTGTGTACATGTGTTCCTTTGACTCCAGGTGAGAGCCTGGACTAATCCCTTCAGTTTTCTTGGCAAGGGTTTTCAGAAGTAGTTTGCCATTGCCTCCTTCCTAGGGCTGAGAGAAAGTGACTGGCTCAAAGTCATCCAACTGGGTGTGTGAAAGACTGAATTGGTACCTAAGAGCTAAAAAATATTGTTGGTCATTAACTGAATTATCCAAGTAGTAGCAAAGCAAATTCAGTTCTGAGTATTAGCAAATTCAATATTTGGATTTTTAATATAACATACCTTAGGCACAATATGTTCTGAGCTTCTTTTGTGAAGCCTACAGGGCATAATCTATTTATGTGCTCATAAATCTGCTTCCATCTTTCCACACTGAAATAACTCACTAGTCATTTCTTGATAAATTTCTAAGCCACTTGGAAAATCTCAGCTTTAAAGATCATTAAAAATGTAGTAATAATATTGTTACTAGCATCTAAGTCTAAGTATTAGCTTCTATGTCTGGTATTTGGAACTAAACCTTTTGGGAGAATGTGTGAGATCATTAGTTCAACTGTTGTTGCAATTGCCAATACTTGCAAAATAAAATTGAATCATGAAATACTAGAAATTGTGACATGAAGGACACAGATGCACAGCTTTAATCAAAACAAAATTATTTGAATATAATTTATTTTAAATTAACCAATAAATTTTAGTTTTAAGTTAATTCCTATTAAAAATTATAGGACTTAGATGCACCCAACCTATTCTTGTCATCATGGAGCATATGAGGTCACTAAGAGCCAACACTGACTTGATAGGATATAATAACCAACTGTATTTAATATTTTATTGTGATGTATATTTAGGGGTGTGGGTCTATACATATGTTGTTTATAGTATGTTTTAGGTGTGTGTCACGTATGTGTTTCACTTTGACAGCGGGCAACTAAATTTCATTTTTGATGTGTGCCATTGTCCCCACAGTAAAAAATGACAATAAAGATTATCTTATCTAAAAAAAATTCAATAAAAATTATCTTATCCCCTTGATATAACCTTATATTTTTATTGCAATATATACCAAGTTTCAATCTAAGAAAGCAATAAAATATATGCCATCACTGAGTCTAGTTTCAAATCAATAAACAGAAACAATACAATTTATTTGTTCCCTCTTTTCCTAAGTTTATGAATTTAAGATCCTACTTGTTTTGAGCATTCCCATATGTCCCAAAAGGATCACCAGCCATTCCTCCATCTCCTGTGAAGATATAAAGATAACTATCATCTCCAAAGAGTAGTTCTCCTCCATTGTGATTGGAAGCTGGCTCTTCTATCTCCAGAATTATCCTAGGAGTGTAAAAGAAGAAAGCACAAATCTTATACAAACAATATAGTGAAACTACAACAAAACCAGGTTTTCAAAACTGCCTGTCTGAATTTAACCTAATTCAAGTATACCCATATTGTACATTCTTACTTTGAGCTTGGTGTAAACCAATCCAGTATTGGCTTTTGTTTTATTTTACTAGAGACATAAACCAGAACACCTTTCAAATTCTTGCAAAAATAAAATAGGTGTAATAAGTTTTCTGAAATGGCTATTTTGTTAAACATATTTATTTGGCTTATGTGTGGCCACCAAATTATAAAGATTTAAAGTGGCTTCACATTAAAAACAATCAGAATGAAGAGGGCATAAAAATTAATAATAAGGGGAAGTTCATTAAAAAAACACTTCAGCACAATCAATAACGCATGTCAGGATAAACTTTGCCTGGTGGCCTGCTCTTCAAATGCCTTTCAAAAGCAGAAAATGGAAGAGTCCAAACAGACTCTGGGGAAGATATGTAATTTTCACTAAAAAGATTTATAAACAGTGGTGGGACATGCTATATATTCCACACATACCAGATTATATTTTGCTCTCAGGGAACAATGAAACACTTCAGATTTTATGCTAAATATATATCTACCTACTGATTCTCAGTGGTATCAGTGTTACTTACTTCTGAAAAGATAGGATTGCACTTAATTTTAATGCCTGCTCTCTCCCCCCACCCCCACCCCAGTTTAAGCATGCCCTAAGAATATATGCTCAATGCTAGAAACATGAGTATAAACTGCACAGCATCTATTCTATGCAGTCATCTATTTGCCATGTGGGTATACAGATAACATGGATTGAAATGTTCTATTAAAGTATACTGTCCAGTCCTGGATTAGTCACTTGGAAGCTTTGCAAATGACAGCTTTCCTATTTTTAAAAAAATAAGAAAACAAGTTGAAAGCTGTCCATATAGCTAAACTTTGGGCAGTACATTGGCTGATGGGTCTTCCAACAAACAAAAATACTGGATTGTTCCAGGTTATGTAAAGAGTGTAATCTCCCATCAGCAATGGTTAAAATGAAAATGATCCAAATAAAATTGTTCCACTTCTTTCAGACAGTTAGTATAGTTAGAATACTCAAGTTCATAATACATTTCTTATTCCCAAGGAATAGTTAACTGGACCAGAGCAACACTGGGAAAATTTATGGAAGTCAATACAGTAACACTTTTGGGGGAACTTCAAAGGGTAATATAATAATTCAATCTGGAGTAGTGCTTCACTTATTGTTCCATCTCAGCGTTTTTTGAACCCGTGCCATTTTATAATGAGTCAGATAACTGGTCTATCTAATTCACTATTATCTATTTTGACTAGCAGAATTCACAATGGTTCAGACAAACAATTTGTAATATCAGCATAGGAAATATTTACTAGATTCTTTTGTGTCTTTCACTTCTTTGTGAAATGGAGCATTTTACTCATTCAACACTTGTTGCCTCTGGCACAAATAATCTGGGTATGTTTTCCATAAGCACGTGACTTCCAGAAAGCTGGACCTCATTTCCCTTAAGCACCCATTTTAAGTCAATAGATTGGAAAGGAAAATAGCTCCCAATTCTGAAGCCATGTTAACCAAACTACATATTGTAATAAAGTTACTTGTGGAAATCCTCTGGATTACTAGCAAATGTGATTCAGTGAGGAAAGAATCTTTAGTGACTCTAGTAAGAAGCAAATAAATACAATTTTCATGAGGGATTTTTTTACATTTTCCAATATTTATCTTATTGCCCATTTATCTTATTGTGATGATAGCTGGCTAATAATTATTCTTCAATAAACGATATTATTATATGCTACTCAGATTAGAGGTAAGATGAATTCAAAAAGTATCTAAGAAACATATGGACTTAAATAATATGAAGTGTATTTAGTATTTACACTTGAGATGTAGCACATATAATGTCTTCTTTTAAAATGCCCTCATAATAAGAACACCTTGGTATACATATGCATTAGACTGCAAGCAACTAAAACATGCAGATATTAAATTTAGGCACTATTGCCAATCCTTAGAAGTACTGTTCCTATTTGCCATTAAATGTCTTAAATACATTGGACATGTAAAGGGGCATACCTTTCAGAACCATGATCCACGGAATTCATGTCACCAGGAGAAATTCTGAACTCACTGATTCGGATTCTCTCTTCATACTGAACTTCAACTGAATAGTAGACATACACCTTACCATTAAATTTGAATTTAGGATGGAAGACAATACCGAGGAATCCTCTCTCATCCCCTTCCCAAGGTGAGGTAAGTACAGCTTCGCTGATGTTCAAAAATGGTTTTTCAAGCCGTGACAGATCGGGAAGGTAGGTCCAGACTAAACCAATTTGTTCTGCAATGAAGAATCTGTGAGTTCCATCGTTTGCATGTACCATAGCAACAGGATTCCTAAGCCCATTAGCAATTTCAACTAAGCACAACTGCAGACACCCTTCTGAATCAGCAGTCACTAATCCAAGGTTTTGATTAAGACGCTGATTAGTTAAGAGGTGAGGAAAACAGTAGTCTGTGTCATCTAAGGACAAATAACGACAAAATTTAACCCTGTTATTTTCCAGGGCCAGTAAATCTTTATCAGGAGTGAAGTAATGGAACATTGACCTACAGTCTTGCCACACTTGTATGCAGTAATCTTGGCAAAGTCCAGGAACAGTTCTCTCTGGAGTAGAAGGGTCTTCAGCATCATACAAATGAGCAGCATACGGAGAACACTCCTAAAAATAAAAGAGGATCTCACATCAGTGGTTTTGGCTCCCCCATATGCTTCAGTATCAGAGCAGCCTTGTTTTAGACAAAATAGGTGAATGGAAGGTGCTTCTCAATACAGACCTGAACCTGCACTAGGAAAATGGGAAATATTCATTCAACAGTACAGTATTGAAATAAAATGATCTGACTCTGGCTATTAAGCGTAAGTATTGTATGTGGGCCCATAATATAATCAACCACATTTGTTCCTTTGGAGCCTCAGAAAGGTAGTTGCCCATTTAAGTCTCCCCTAGCACAGCCATTTAGTAAGATTAAATCTAGTTTATCTATAAGTTGGGCCAATCAGAAGTCTGCCATATTACAGTATGTAGATAACTGAGCCTGCAAAGGGCAGCATAGCCATTACTTAAATCTTGGAAGATTTAACAATGCAAGAGAATTAAAACATATAAAATGATAGCACTGTACAGACAATAAGTATTTTATAATAGTTTAGAAAGTTGCAGAATAAATATCAAAAAGACCTATGAAAAAGGGTGTGAAGGACTAAAAAAGAAATCATAAACTGTTTTGTGATTTCTACTATTTCCAGGTCACTGCAAAAATAGTTCATGCCCAGAATAGCCTGCATCTTAAATTTTCTCTCTCTATCTGCAAATACAAAATAGTTACTTGGTTTTTTCACTGCACTTTTTTACAGTTAGATTTGAATGTTGATATTCAGAATGAAAGTCTATTAGCCATCTGTTGTTCTCTTGTTCGTGGACAACTCTGCAAGTAATGTTGGAATGGTTATTGCATAATGTATTGTCATAAATTTTTCCTGTAAATACAAGACAATGTCCATTTCCAATACCAAGAAATAAATCTCTCTTATCCAGTTAATGGTTAAGGTGCTGGCCTAGGAACCAGGGGACCATGAATTCCAGTCCAGCCTTTATGAAAAACTGCCTGGATGACTTTGGGCTATTTACTTTCTCTTGGCCCAATCCTCCTCACAGGGTAGTTGTTTGAGGAAAATAGGAGGAATGAGTACTATAATAATAAAGATGGGATAAAAATCAAATAAATAAATAGGGATCTCGTACAAGAAGTGTTGCTTAAAAAAGCAAAACAGCTGTAGAGTATTTGCTCAAACACTGCAGCATATATCTTAAGGATAGGCGTTGTTATGGTTCATCAAATCCAAATTTACTCTGGGCAACTCCAGAGTCTCTGCAGTTTTGTTGGCAACATCTTTTGGAAATAGCTTGCTTGTACTTTCTTCCTAGAGCTGAGAGTGACTGGCCCTGCCCAAGTGTAAGTCTAAGGCAGGATTAGAATTCACGGTGTCTCAGTTTCTAGCCCAATGTCTTTAACCACCTCACCAAATTGAATCTCTAAAACAAAACTAGTAAACACCACTGTTATTTTCCCATTATGCATTCAGCCAGTATAAGCTAAATATGGTTCAGAGAAAAACCTGGTGTCTTGAATAAAAGTATCCAATCATATAAAAAACACTTAATATCTCTTAATAAATAAATATGTGGGGAAAACAGCTAGAAATCACCATGCTAAAATATCATACCATATTGCAAATATACTTAGCATTTACCATGTGATACATATGAGATGTGATACAAATGAGATCTGATTCATATGACATCTACATGAACAAAATATGAAATACTGCAAAGCTCTATGCATTGTACAAATTTGCATCTATTTGTCTGTTTTCTATAGTTTAGTTACTCCTGTATTTCTGAGAAGCAATAAAATGCTGCATAGCCCCTAGGACTCTGTCCCTTGATATTGGAAATATAACTGATCTTTTCATTACACATTGGTAACAAATCACACTACTATATGTGGGCTGCAAAGGACCACACAACCAGTAGATGGCAGCTTAATGATACATGAAACTAATTTTTTGCTTAGCACCTAGTGGTAGTTCACATTTTTGCAGCTCAGATATGGCAGCTCTAATTTGCGAAGAGAAAATAACAAATCTTGTCCCCACAAAAAAAAGAACTAGAAAGACATAAAAATGGAAGAGGAGAATTTGGGTTTTTGATTTGCAGACAATACTGAATGCCATTTTTGTATTTTTATGTTACAAATTAAAAAAACCTTGACATTCACTATTAAAATTCAAATGCTTCTTCTCGTCATCTTTTTAGTCATACTATTGGATGAAGTAAGTATACAGCTGGGCTAGTTGAGGACAAGATGCAAGAAAGAATCCAGCACAACATCTGATTTCACTTAAAACTGTAAAGAGTTTCATTGACCCAAAACCTCACTGGCACTAGGACCAGGAAAAGTTTTTTATTCACAAAATTTTAGGTTGATTAGTAAGATGAAAGTTAAACAACTATGATTGTACAATATTCCATTTTTTCTTACCCTTAAGAAATGAGTGAAAGCAGCTGGAATAGAAGAATTTGCGTTGTTAAAGGGTGACTTGTTTATCTATTATGTATACTTGGCACATCTCATATACACCTTATAAAATTGCTATAATTTCCTCTTAGTGGAAAACTACTGCTTTCAGTTCTCCTTTACAAATGCATTCGAAGCAAACTATAACTTTCATTGCTGCTACCAACATTTTAACTATAGTGGCCCATGGTACAGACCAATTGAGCTTAGGTGATCTTCATCAGGATATTTGGGAGGGTTATCTCCTTAAGTTGTTTTCACTTTTAAAGACTTTGTACTACAGTATTTCAAATTTTAATGCTTCCTAAAGCTCAGCATTTCCTGATTTGTTGCTGTTTTGTCCCCTCCCAACTTAAAGACAGAAACAGAGGGAATGATATTGACCTAGTTTATAAAGTGGTGCTTGAACATTTGTGAACCGTTTTGAATTTTCAATATTTCTGGATAGATATGATCTGAAACATGATCTTTTTCCCACACAAGTTCTAAAGTTAAAGAGAACACGGTTAAATAAATGAATAAAAAATATTATACTTGTTCATATTTAATTATTGAGCAAAATTCTTCAAAGCTAGATATTTGCTCTGTACAGGCAGGTCTGAACGAATGTGCTATGTGATTCATGTCAAACCATTTCTCCCTAAAAAAACATTGGAATTAATGCTGTTGTCTGAGGATACAGCCAGGAAAATATGCTATATAGTTCTAGGCCCTTTTAAATCTTGCATTTAAAAGGGATAAGGCATAACCAATCATATCATACTGCTAATATGAGACAAAGCTGACAGCATTTGAACGGAAGCAATTCTCAGTAAATTCAGAAATGTGTAGGACAATGAAACTCAAGCAAATAAATATTTATATCATTTTGTTTTGTTTAATGTTAATTTAATTTTTAATTTAATTTTTTTTTAAATTTTAATTCCATTTATATCCCGCCCTTCTCCGAAGACTCAGGGCGGCTTACAAGCTTAGCAGTAGCCTTCATTCTATGTATATGCCTGCTTGTTAGGGCTTTCACACACACCCCAAGCGGCATTATTACAAAGTCAGCTTATTGCCCCCAACAATCTGGGTCCTCATTTTACCTACCTCGGAAGGATGGAAGGCTGAGTCGACCTTGAGCCTGGTTGGAAGATGATCTTGCTGAACAGTGAAAAGGCACAAGGTGGAGGCAAAGTGAACCACCAGATATATCCGTAGCAGTCTTATAGAAATAGGAAGCACACAGCACATTCATTCAGACCTGTCCAGTACACCTGGTGCTGGAGGAAAGCTCATGTCTTAAGAACAGATAAAATAATTTTACTAATCTATGGCATAGATAAGAGGCATCTGCAAGCCCTTGGTCCAGAAACTCTTACAAACAACTTTTACACATATTATATGGAAGACACTAGTATTAGCATCTGGGATGAACAGAATATCAGTCTTCAATGTGTATTGTGGAAATCAAGTGGTGCAAGCACATATCAGGTAGTAAATTATTTATTTCACCCACCTAAAGGTAAATTTTTTTGGACAAAGAATTTATCAGTGACTACTACCGTAGTCATCATAAGCAGCTATACAAAAATCTCCAAATTGCTGAAAGGTAAAAGGAAAGAAAGAATGCTGTGTTATGCCAGGGTAACTACCACAGTGCCCAAAAGTATCATGGTGTTCTTGGATATCCATTTTGATTCTTAACAGATCCCCTTCCCATTTAACTTTTTAAAGCCTTCTTTTAATAAAAAATAGGAAGCTGGCAGAAAAAAAGAGGAACTACAGAACAGAAAATAGTGAAGTGATGAACTGGTATTGCATAATATCTTGCCTAAATAGGGAGAAGGGGTTGCACTACCTGCTTAACTACATTAAAATGAAGGACACCCTAGTGGTGTTCCTTTAACAGCAGCAGAGAGTCTAGGACAGGGGTAGGCAACCTTGGCTCTTTTATGACTCGTGGACTTCAACTCCCAGAATTTCTGAGCCACCTGGCTCAGGAAATCTGGGAGTTTATTTTATTTTTATTTATTTTAATTCCATTTATATCCCGCCCTTCTCCGAAGACTCAGGGCGGCTTACAAGCTTAGCAGTAGCCTTCATTCTATGTATATGCCTGCTTATTAGGGCTTTCACACACACACCCCAAGCGGCATTATTACAAAGTCAGCTTAATTGCCCCCAACAATCTGGGTCCTCATTTTACCTACCTCGGAAGGATGGAAGGCTGAGTCAACCTTGAGCCTGGTGGGATGCGAACCTGCACTAATGCAGGCAGCTGGTGTTACTTAAGGAGGCATTAGCCCACTGCTCCACCAAGGAGCAAGTCACCAAGGAGTCACCAAGCAAGTCACCAAGGAGCAAGTCACCAAGGAGCAAGTCACCAAGCAAGTCACCAAGGAGCAAGACACCAAGGAGCAAGTCCACAAGTCATAAAAGAGCCAAGGTTGCCTACCCCTGGTCTAGGACATTATCTGTCTTACATAAGGTGACCTCATTTATCTATTTAGTCTTATATTCTGATTGACAGCAAAGGTCTTATTCACACTTCCTATTTCAAGCAAATGCTTTCAAGATAGCGTGCAGGACAACTCTCACTCTTTTTTGCTAGTGAAGAAACCTGGCAGTTAAAGTCCAACAAATCCCAAGGGCAGCAGACTGAGGATGACAGCCCCAAAGTTTCAACGATGACCGACACTGAACTTTGGAAGAGACCTTCTGCAGGCAGATAAGACCAAATTATGGTCTCTACCTACCAAGTGAAATGGACGCAGGCAATCTTGCTATTTCAGTGGAGCAGGGACAGTGCCAGCACCATCCAAACTGGCTAAGAAAAAAGAGATGGATGGATGCAGGTGGTGGTGGTGGTGGTGGTATGGTGGGAAGAGGAGATCTGGCCCGCGCCCGGCCCCCTTCCCCCCTCACCTGGCACAGGAGGTTCTGCAGGTGGCTGGCGCAATTGGTGTAGGTGGCCTGGTCAAAATGCTCGCTGATGCGATAGTAACGTTCCAACAGGGCAGCATCACGCCCGGCATCGCAGCAGCCAAAGTTTGAGTACTGCACGCAGAAAGCGAGCGCGCGAGGAGGCTTGAAAGGCGGCTTGAAATCCAGGCATTGTGGGTGGCTCGACGCCAGCTCTGCGAACAGGGCCAGCAAGGCTACCAGAGCCCAGGAACGGCGGCCGGGGACTCTCGTCATGCTTCCTCGGGCTAGGGTAGGCTCGGTCCAGCCGTGTAGCTGCTGAGAGCGAGAGAGCGGCACTTCCCAAGCGCCGACCTGAGCATGATCCTCTCCAGCTTAGGCTTCGGCCCGCCGCCTTCAGAAGACGCGTCGCTCCCCTCGGCACATCCCGTCGGGCCTTTTATATCTCGCAGCCTGTTTAGGGATTGTTATATGGGCGCTGGGGTGGAAGCGCCTTTTCAGAAACGGCGGGAGGGGCCCTTCGCGAAAAGGAGAGAGAGAGACGCACTCAATCTTAAGTCAAGAGAGAGCCCAGCAGATTCTCCACCGGGTGCGATTCTCCTCGCGGCCTTCTAAGTGAAGTGGTGGATTTCTCCCAGTGGACAAGCGAAGCTTAGATTCCCCTTTCCCGCCCCGCCCTCAGCTTTCAAAAGCACATCAGATCCAAAAGAGGGGAAGGAAAGTGGAGGCGCCGCCTTCCTTCAGCGCGGGGCGTGTAAATAGGCGCTGGAACAGCATCCAACAAGCTCGCTGGGCACAAGGAAGGAGGCACGTGTGGAAGCAGCAGTGCCGGGAGAAACGCGTGAATCGAGTCGTACGTTGCGCGTGTTAGAAAGAGGGTAGAAATGGAATCGGTAGATATTTGGAAAAAAAACATTCCGAAATCTGACAGGTGGGAACCTAAGCCAACGCAATTGCTTCTTCTCTACTCCCCCACCCCGTGGGTGATTCTAAGTACCTAAAAAGTGAACTAACAGAATTAACAGAGTTGCAAGGACCTTGGAGGTCTTCTAGTCCAACCCCTGCTCAAGCAGGAGACCCTACACCATTTCAGACAAATGGCTGTCCAATCTCTTCTTAAAGTCATCCAGCAAAGGGGCATGCACATCTTTTGGAGGCAAGCTGTTCTAACTTTTAGGAAATTTCTCCTTATTTCTAGGTTGGTTTTCTCCTTGATTAGTCTCCATCCATTGCTTCTTGCCTTCAAGTACTTTGGAGTGTAGGTTGACCCCCTCTTCCTTGTGACAAGCCCTCAAATATTGGAACACTGCTATCATGTCACCCCAGTCCTTCTTTTCATTAGATTACACATACCCAATTCCTATCTTTCATCGTATGTTTTAGCCTCTAATCCCTTTTTTGCTCTTTTCTGCACTCTTTCTAGAGCAGGAATGTCAAACTGCCGGCCCACAGGCCGGATGCATCATGGCAAAACCGCACCCACCCCATTGCTGGCAATGGAAAAAAAGTCATGATGTCATGACACGTCACGTGACGTTGCAAGTTTGACATCCCTGTTCTAGAGTATCAACATCTTTTTTATTTTGTGGAGACCAAAACTGGAAGTAATATTCCAAGGGTGTTCTTACCAAGGCATTATAAAATGGTACTAATACTTCACTTGATTTTGACTCTGTCCCTCTGTTAATGCAGCCTAGGACTGAATTATCTTTTTTTGGTGACTGCAGCACACTGCTGGTTCATATTTAAGTGATTATCCATAAGGACTCTTAGATCCTTCTCACAATTACTACTATTGAGCCAAATACTGCCTATTCTATACCATTGGAAGTCAGCACCCCTCCAGAGAAGGAAATATTTTGGGGGGGTATTAAAAAAGAATATTATATTTTCCCAAAGGAATAATGGAGGGGGGGAAAATCTTAGGGGAGGCAGAAACCAACCCAAGTTTCCTCAGGCAGAAACCAAGCAGGACAGCTTTTAGAAGCACGTAAAAATGCAAGTAGAAAAATAGGGACCACCACGGTGGGAAGGTAACAGTGTTTCGTGCGCCTTTGGCGTCTAGTCATGCCGGCCACATGACCACGGAGACGTCCTCGGACAAGCGCTGGCTCTTCGGCTTTGAAACGGAGATGAGCACCGGCCCCTAGAGTTGGAAACGACTAGCACGCATGTGCGGGGGAACCTTTACCTTTACCTTTATTCATAAGCAAAATGCCTTCAGCCACAGCCACAAGAAGGCTGGAGAGGATGGGATGGCAAAACAAAGATTCCAATGACAAGAACATGACTTTTAGGACATAATAGGATTAACCCACCACCATTAGAATACCAAAAGGGCAAACTCAAGCTCAGGTCAAAGTACAGGATCAGGAACAACTCCAGACACAAAACCCTCAAAAGGTATAAAAAACCCCACCCACTCCCAGCTTCATTTTGTCAGCTACCTCAGAAACATGCTGTGTCACTGAAGTTTCTGGCAACTAAATAAACAAGAATCTTCTTTCCAAACAGCCTCCATTTTATTTATTCCCAGCTTGGACTGGACATGATTTATCTTTCAACAATACCTATGCATTTGGTTTTTCTTGCCTAAGTGTAAAAGTCTGTTCAAGTCTGTTGAGAGCTTTCTGTATCTTGAGCCTATCTTCTGGAGTGTTGGCTATTCCTGCCATCTTGGTGTCATCTGCAAATTTGATAAGTTCTCCTTCTATCCCTTCATCTAAATTGTTTATGAAGACATTGAAGTATACTTGGCCTAAGACAGAACCTTGGGGTACCCCACTGCATACTTTCCTCCATATACTGTAGAGGCTGTTCCTTTAAGGACTACATGTTGAATGCAGTTGGTCAGCAAGTTACTAATCTGTCTGGTGGTGATGCTGTCCATCTTTGTGTGCATATTTGGGATTATAGAATACTCCTATATAAGTTTAAGAAATGCTGAATTGGGACTTCCGCTGGCGGCGCGGCGCTGAAGACAGCCTCCCCTGGCTGCCCGCGGCTCAGCTGTTTGTTTTTTTGCCTGAAACAGCGCCGATCAGCTGTTCGGGCGAAATTGAAGCCCCCTCCTCGGGAGAAGAGGAGGGGGTGAGGCCCCAGGTAGGGGTAGAGTTCTCCGAGGCCGCCTGAGCTTTGAGCTTGGGCGGCTGAAGGATCGAACTCCCCCGAAGCCTGGGTTGCTCCCAGCTGGCCGTCGTCTCTGCTCCGAACTTCCTGGAGCAGAGCCAGGCGTCTGCGAACCAGCCCTGCCTGATGAAAGGACTATGATTTAAAGGAGCAGGCAGAGCGGTACAAGAGGAAAAGGTGAAGAGGACTATTTTACTGTACTCTCTAACTTGTTGGACTTTTTAAACTTTAATTGAAAGTGCGTCATAATTGAGGATTAAAAGATGGCGGCTAAACCTCCCTCTAAAACTCTTCGGAGTGGAGGATCCTCGCCGGTGCAACAATCATCACTACAGGCATTGCACCCTCCTGAAGTGCTGACATCGAAGGATTTGCGAGATGCCTTGGATAAACATGCCCAGGTACTTTTGGAATCAATTAATCAATCAATTGCTGATAAATTTGCACAGATGGAGGAGAAATTGGAGAAATTTGAGGAAAGAATGGAAGAGAGGATGGAACAGAAGTACAGCGTGATGAAGGTAGACATTTTGACTTCAGTGCATAAAGTGGCGGAATGTGTGGAAGATTTAGATGAAAAAGTGGATGATTTGGCTCAAAGGAATGCTATACTAGAAGTAAAAGCACGGGAGAATGAAATTGAAAGAGGCAAGTTGGAAAGGGAGTTAAGCCATGCCCAATATTACCAGATGCAGTTTGCTGTCAGAATTAGAGGCTTAAAAGAGAATGTTAAAGAAGATTTAAAGCAGCTGATCTCTGAGGCTCTCGAAGGGGTATTGAACCAGCCAGCATCTGAAATAAGAGCAGCTATGGATAAAGTGTTTCGGGTGAATTCATGGATTGCCAGACAGAGAAAGTTGCCTAGAGATGTGGTGGTTTATTTTGCAAAAAGAGAAATTAGAGATCAAGTTATACAAGCTGCCTATGATGTTAAGGTTGTGATTGCTGAACAAGAAGTCTTGGTTTTAAAAGAAATTCCTCCAAGGATTTTAAGGGGAAGAAAGGACTATACATTTCTTGTGCAAGAGCTCAAGCAAAGAGATATAAGGTTCAGATGGGAGATTCCAGAGGGGCTGATGGTGATGTATGAAGGTAAAAGGTATAGGCTGACTACTGTGAAACAAGCACGTGATTTCTACAATAATGTCTTAAAAGCAACCTCATTAACGCTCTTGGAAGCTGGAAAGGGATCTGGAGAAGAAGAACAACAAGAGGAGGAAACAGAGGAAAATGGTGCTGGAGGAGATCAAGCTACAATCTCTTTGGATGATCCTAGAGAGCAAAGAGTGACGCGTGCTGCTTTAAAACGAGCAAAGAAAATAAAAGAACAAGATCAGCAAAAGTCTTCAGATTCTTCACATCGCATTCATAGCCAAGCTGTGGGAGGAGCACGGCCAAAAGTAACCAGTCCTATCAAAGCTGTGGTCCAAGAGCTTCTCGAGGATATACATGGCAACTAAATTTTTAACCTGGAATGTTAATGGACTAAACTCACCGCAGAAGAGGAAGAAAGTTTTTCAATATTTAAAACAATTTAAGATAGATGTTATATGCCTGCAAGAAACGCATATTAGAGTTTTGGATCAAAAGTATTTATTGAACTCGAGGCTGGGTACGCAATTTGTTGCTTCTGCAGAGAATAAGAAAAATGGAGTGGTTGTTTATGTTAAAAGTGCCTTAACAGCGGACTTAATTGAAGCAGATAAGCATGGAAGATATGTTATGATCGAGCTGTTGTTTGAAGGTAAAAAGACGCTTTTAGTTGGATTATATGCTCCAAATCAACAACAAGCTGACTTTTTTAGTTTACTTCATACAAAGCTTACCCAGTTGGATTATAAATCCTTTATTTTTATGGGGGACTGGAATGGAGTTATGGATGTACAGTTGGATAAGGCTGGAGCCTTTAAACGCATTCCAAGTCACGCTAGACTGCCTAAATCTTTTTTTGAAATGAAGGATGACCTGGAATTGCGAGATATTTGGCGTGAGAGACATTTGCGGGAGAAGGATTATACATTTTATTCTGATAGACACCAATCTTTTTCGAGGATTGATTTTATTTTGTTGACTAATGATCTTCTTTTGAGAACTAAAAAGGTGAAAATCTGCGCAAGAATTATCTCTGATCACAGTCCAGTGTGGTTGGAGATTGATAAGGAAAGAGGAGATAGACGCTCATGGCGCGTAAATGAGAATTTGTTTAGAAATCAGAGAAATGTGGAAGAATGCAAACAGCGGATGAAGGATTTTTTTGAGATGAATATGAATAAGGGTACCTCTATGGATATGGTTTGGGATGCTAGCAAGGCCTATATGAGAGGGGTGTTGATATATATGAATAATAGACATAGACGTGCAGTGGAAACTAGAAGGAAAGAACTGGAGAATGAAATAAAGGAAAAAGAAAAGGCTTTGATTTTGAACCCAGAGGAGGTGAAGATCAAGGAGGCTATTAGACTGTTACGAGGACAATTTGATAAATTAATGGCTGATCAAGTGGCGACCAATCTGCGGTTTGCTAGGCATAATACTTTTTGCAATGCTAATAAGCCAGGCAGATGGTTGGCTTATAGACTGAGGAAAAAACAAAGGGCATCTAATATAGATAAGATTGAGCATAAAGGAAGGGTTGTGTATCAACAGAATCTTATTAAGGATGCCTTTGTGGATTTTTATTCGAAATTATATACTAAAGAGGACATTAATGCAAAAGATATTGATACGTATTTGGAGAAGGCTAGCATCCCGGTTCTTACGCAAGTACAAAAAGAGGGGATTAACCAACTGATTACAGAAGAAGAAATTTTTACAGCTATTAAGGAACTGAAGGTGGATAAAGCACCAGGCACTGATGGCTTGACTGCGGCCTATTATAAAAACTTACAATTAGAGATGATAAAACCGTTAAAGGAACTGTTCCAGACAATCCAGAGGGGGGGAAAGGTGCCCCCGTCTTGGAGAACAGCTTTTATCTCTTTGATTCCGAAGGAAGACCAGGATGCTACTTTAGTTAAAAATTACAGACCGATATCGCTTTTAAATACAGATTATAAGATATTTGCTAAGGTTTTGGCTAATAGACTGATGAGGGTTCTGCAACAGGTGATTCATGGGGACCAAACGGGGTTTATTAGTGGAAGACAAATGAAAACCAATGTGAGACATATAGTTGATGTGTTAGAGTTTTTGGAAAGGCACAACCAGATCTCTGCTGCGCTAATCTTTTTAGATGCTGAAAAGGCTTTTGATCAATTGAACTGGCAATTTTTGTTGAAAGTTTTAGACAAAATGGATTTTGGGGAAAAATTTTTACAACCGATTAGGGCATTATACCAAAAACAAACTGCCCGAATTATAGTTAACAATAGTTTGACAACAGTATGTAATATTGAGAAGGGCACAAGGCAAGGCTGTCCGCTATCGCCCTTGTTATTTATATTAACATTAGAGATACTATTGGTTAAGATTCGGAATTCGGAAAAAATTAAGGGGATACAAGTTGGAGATCAGGATTACAGATTGAGAGCATTTGCAGATGATCTGGTTGTTACAGTGACCCAGCCAGAGAACTCTGTTGTGGACCTGATGGAGATAATAACACAATATGGGAAGGTTTCTGGATTTAAAGTAAATATACAGAAAACTAAAATTTTGGCTAGAAATATGACAGTTTCGCAGAAGGCTCTCTTGGAAAGGAATATTTGGTGCTTGAAATCATATAGTTTCTTGCGAGAAGAGAAGGTTGTTCAGACTTGGTTTCAATATATTCAGTTACAGGCCAGGTGGAAAGAAGATCAAAAAAATGGATTTGCAACGACTGATGAAAATTTGATAAAGCAAATTAGAAATCAAGGACCAGCACATATTAAACGGATATATCTTGCATTGATAGAGATCGATTCAGAAACAGAGCTTGTTAAGGATTGTATGATAAAATGGGCCCAAAACATTCAGGAAGTTATTACAATGGACACGTGGGAAAAGATCTGGGTGAGGAATGTAAAATTCACTCAAGCTCAAAGTTTAAGAGAGAACTTTTACAAAATGTTTTATAGATGGCATCTAGATCCTAAAAAGCTTGCAAGTATGTATCCGAATTATCAGCCTAAATGTTGGAGGTGTGGTGATGAAGAGGCAACATATTTTCACATATGGTGGACATGTAAAAAGGTCAAGGCTTTTTGGATAAAAGTCTGGTGGAATATGCAGAAGATTTTTAAACGGAGGATAAAGTTTTGTCCGCAATTTTTTTTGTTGGGAATAATTGTTGACGCTACAGTTGTGGACTCTAAGTTGATGTTGAATTTAGTTACGGCAGCAAGACTTTTGATAGGTCAATATTGGAAGAAAGAGGAACTGCCGACTATACAAGAGTGGATTTTAAAGGTTTCCGACTTGGCAGAGATGGCGAAGATTTCGGCCTATTTGAAAGATTACTCGCAAGAACATTATATTATGGAATGGAGAAAATGGATTGAGTTTATCCAGAATAAGTATAGGGTCAAGAAGTTTTATCTAGCATTTGAATAAGTCTTCTTTCGTTTTCTTTTTTCTTTTTTTATTTTGTCTTCTATATATATTTAATAATGCTAAGTTTTGTTTGATCCTATATAAGTTAGAGAGTGATGGATTTTAGAATTTATAGTTGTTAGTATATGGTTGTTTATGATTGCCTTTTTATATATATATACCTTGTATTTAGCTCTGGGAAGTCCGGGGGGGGGGGAGGGGGGTTAGGGGGAGGTGGGGGGGGAGGAGGGAGGGGGGGAGGGGGGGGAAGGGGGGAGGTAGGGAGGGGAGGTAGGGTGGGGGAAGGGGGTTTTTTAAAGGAAAACTGTATTTTTAAAACTTTTCAATAAAAAAAAAAAAAAAAAAGAAATGCTGAATTGGGAAAATTAATTTTAAAATATTATTTAAATAATTACTTTCCAAAAACTATTAAGTGCCTCGAGTAAGCTAGCCATACTGAAGTATATTACAAGGTGCTTGTAGAGAATGCTGCCATCACATGGTGATACGGTTATTTTACTTAGAATGCCTTTATCATCTGAAAGCACTCTTGGTAATACTCCCAGAGCACTTCAGTTATTGGACAGATGATATGCATGTTTATTTGGGGAGATTAAGATGTAGAATGTAGATATGTTCATAGATAGAAGTTTTCTGTAAATTACTTCATTTTGATTGTGATTTAAGTTTAAATGCTTTGATGGATGCTTCCAGATTGACATTATCTATTTAGTCAAAAGCCTTTTACTGTAAACTGGAGAGTTTTAAGTGGATTTCTACACTTAGAGGGCTGTAGAATGTTTTACATGAGTTCCAATATGTTCCATAAAAATCGATCTGTCATAATTGTGCGCATATGGAAGAGGCCATCTACAGTACCTGAAAACATATTTTAAAATAATGCTCTTTTAATTCAACATGTACTGCAAAATTGCTTAAGTTATATCTTAACTTGCCCTTTCCCTGGTGTAAAAAGAAGCACTAAATGAGTACAATAAATGACATTGTTTAGGTTAGAAGGTGCTAGTATTAGAAGACGGTGGGCATGGAGCCCTTGTAAGAATGTGGAATCTCATAGCAGTATCAGATTCTGGCTGTAAAATTCACAACATGATTTATGTTCCTTTCTATAATTTCTATGTAACAATTCTGGGAATATATAATCCATAACCTTGCTTAGTTGGGTGCTCTTTGCATTCTTATGATCATTGAGTTGCACATGCTATTAAAAGATAATTTGTTGTATCAAACTCCAAATATTTTTTTGATTTCTTGTTTAAAGTCAGCATTTTTCTCCCAACAATATAGTAATATATGCCCATGTGTCACCACTGGTACGTGAACTGCATTGGTTGCCATTCAGATTCCGAATACAATTTGAGGGGCTAGTTAGTTCCTATGAAGGAAACCCTGTGTGGCATAGGGCCTGGATATCTGAGAGACTGCTTGTCTCCAGTTATGTATGTTGGTAAAAATGCAAGTAGAAACTTTACCTTTTTATGTTTCAGCAGAGTGGGTGTTCTATTAAATGATGCCATTTTGTGAACCAGAGGAAGCATGTCTTCTCTGTTTGCTCCCTACCGTCTGGAACAGCATCCCTCCAGAAATAAGGATAGCACTTATTCTCCTTGGATTTGGGGAAACATTTAAGACCTGGCCTGGGGTTAATGTATTATTGTATTTTTGGGGCTCCCATTTTGTTTGATTTGTGATACTTTTTGAATTGCTTTACTCTGGGCTATATGGTTTTATGGTTTATCTGTTTTTCATGAAGGTTTTGGTTTTGTACAGCACCAAGAGTCCATTGGAATACAATGGCCATAATATGTTTAAAATAATAAAATAAAATACTAGGATATTTGACATGAGGGGCCCAGCAGGAAGTGTTCTCCCTTCCTCTGAAATAGCTTGCTCCTTGCAATGTAGGTACTGGTATCCCTCACTCTTATGGACTTCTGAAGTCAGATGAAAACATGGCTTTTCCGGAAAGCTTTTGAGGATTAATTATTTCTTGTTTTTATTATGAGTCTATCGGGTTTAGGTGATCAAATAAATTTCTTAATTTGAAATATATTTTTTTTAATCAAAAATTTTATTTGTATTAAAATGTTTCTCATTTCATTAGAAATAAATGCAGTGAGGCATTTTAAACAGGTTAAAAGCTTGATTTAAAAAAGAGAAAATTGAGGGCTTGGAAAAGGTAATATTAAAGCTGCACTTTAAAATGCATATGATAGGATAAAACAATTCTTGGAAAAAACAGATACCTAAAGTACCAGGGAAATTTAAAAAGCTACTAGAAGAGAAAATAACAATGATGGAATCAGTGCTTTTTCTGTAAAAGAAAAAGGTGCCGGAACTCACACATGTCATACAACCTGCCTTGCCTACCCTACAAGGTTCCATCCAAAAAAGGTGCTGGAACTCCGTTCTGGATGGAATTAACAAAAGCAATTAAAAAACAAAAGAATGCCCTTTTGAGGTTCAAGGTGTTAGTGATGACTTACAAAGCCCTTCATGGCATGGGTCCGGATTACCTACGGCAACACCTGCGGCCGGCGTCAACTTCCCTCCGTCCAGTGCGCTCCCACAGAGAGGGCCTCCTCAGGGTGCCTCCGATCAAAGAATGCCGATTGGTGGCCCCCAGGGGGAGAGCCTTCTCTGTGGGCGCGCCAGACCTATGGAACCGCTTACCGGTCGAGCTCCGGATGGCCCCCGACCTTCGCTCCTTCCGGCGCGATCTCAAAACCTTCTTTTTTGAACAAGCTGGCCTGGTCTGACGGGATGGGGTTGGGTTTTTTATAATTAGTTTTAATTTTTAATATGTATTAATTACGGGCATAGTTGTTTAATCACTTTTTAATTTTTGTATCCTGTTTTTTATTATGTATTGCCCTGTTCACCGCCCTGAGTCCTTCGGGAGAAGGGCGGTATACAAATTAAATTATTAAATTAAATTAAATTAAATTAAATCCCCATTATTGTTTGTATTGACACTAGAGATACTAAATAGAATTATAAGACACAATGATATAAAAGGTATGAAAGTTAAGAGAGACGAATATAAGCTACAAGCTTTCGCAGATGATCTAGTACCAGTATTTATCTTGGAGGAGCCACTAGAGACAGGACCTATATTATTAGAACAAATAGAAAAATATGGTGAGGTAGCAGGTTTGAAGATTAATAAAGATAAAACAAAATGTTAGTGAAAAATATTACTGAAATACAAAAAAAAAGAATTGATGGGAAAGTTAGAGATACAGATTGTAAAGAAGGTAAAATATCTGGGGATTCACCTGACAGCAAGATGTATAACAATTAAAGAAGATAACTATTATAAATTGAAAAGACAAATTGAAGTAGATTTGGATAAATGGAAAAAGGTACAACTATGCTTAATGGGTAGGATTGCAACAATCAAAATGAATATATTACCACGATTGTTGTTTTTGTTTTCAACAATACCAATAAGATTGGAAAAGAAATATTTTGAGGGGCTAAATAAAATAATTTTGAAATATATTTGGCAGGGGGAAAAGGCAAGGATTAATTTAAAAATGTTACAGGATGCAAGACTCAGAAGTGGGTTTAGTTTACCTAATTGGGAATTATATTACCAGGCTGCAGCAATGTCATGGATGAGAGAATGGATTTTACTGAGGAATACTAGATTGTTGACACTAGAGGGACATGATTTACAGTTGGGATGGCATGCGTTCATATGATATGGGAAAAATAGAATACACAGCTATTTCCAGAGACATCATATCAGGAATTCTTACTGATGGTTTGGGAGAAAATAAAGAGGAAGCATTATTTGAGGATTCCAGATTGGTTCTCAACTATGGAAGCGTCAATACGCCCCAGTATGTTTAACATGGGAAACATTATAAGATATAAAGACCTACTAACAGACATGGGGAAGCTGAAAACCAAACAATTAGAGGAACAAGGAATAAAGATGGATTGGTACATGAGAACGCATATACAATCTAGATATGAAAAAGATGCTAAAATAGATGGTTTTAATTTGGGCAGAACAGAGTTAGATGAAAGACGGGAACTGAAGAAAAATGGATTAAAAAATGTATAGCTACTTATTATATAGGGAATTAGAGGAGGAGCAAGTTAAGGAGTCAATGATAAAATGGTCAAGAAATTTTAGATATACGATTGAATTATTATTATTATTATTATTATTATTATTATTATTATTATTATTATTATTATTATTATTATTATTATTATTATTTTGATTTATATACCGCCCTTCTCCCGAAGGACTCAGGGTGGTGTACAGGGCAATAAATATATTAAAAATACAATATACAAAAGTTAAGAAAAATTAAATATTGTGCCCGATAAAATAAAATTAATTAAAATCAATATTAAAAACCCCAAACCCATCAGACCAGGCCGGCTTGTTCAAATAAATAAGTTTTTAGATCACGGCGGAAGGAGCGAAGGTCGGGAGCTATCCGGAGCTCAACCGGTAAGCGGTTCCAAAGGTCTGGATAGATGGCAGCAATTATGGGAAAGAAACTATAAACTAACAATGGCGACAGCGTATAAAGAAAATATGTATAAGATTTTCTACAGATGGCATATGTCTCCAGAAAGACTAGCTAAAATGTTTAAGGACAGATCTATGAAATGTGGGAAATGCCATCAAATACCAGGCTCTTTCTATCATATGTGGTGGACGTGTGCAGAAGCTAAAACCTATTGGAACATAATCAGATCATGGGTAGAAAAGATGATACAACAACGTATAGATATAGAACTAAGACCAGAAATATTCCTGTTGGGTATTTTACCAGAGAAATATAGTAAAGAAAACACATATTTGATTATTCATATAACCACTGCAGCTAGGATTGTGGTTGCACAAAACTGGAAGGCACTGAAAGTTCCTCCAGAAGAAGAGGTGATCAGGAAAATAATGGAATGTGCAGAGATGAACAATGATAATTAAAGATAAGACAGAGTCAGAGTATTATGAAATTTGGGGGAAAATTTACGAGCGGGTGGAAAAAAGAATATGCTTAAAAGACGGCTAACACTAATTTAGATGGAAGAAAAATGAGATAAGGAGGGAGACCCAGGCGACACAGTATTGCATAACTGGAGGTAGTATAAAAATTTATAGAAGTATATACTGAGAAGATCAGATTTATAGAAATATTGATGTAATAGAAAATTAATGTTATCATACCTAATGTAGATGTTGAAAATCTAAGCAGAGGAGTTGCTCGGACATTACCCCTAAATTGTATCGGAAGAGGAGTGGGAGGGAAGAAAGGAGAGGAGAGAGGGAAGAGAGTAGAGGAGGGGGAAGGAAGTAGGAAGGTTAGAGGAAAAGAGGAGGAGAAGTGGGGAGAAACGGGAGGGGAGTTGTGAGGAAAAGAGGAGAGGAGAGGAAGAAGAGGGAAGTAGGAAAGAAAGGAGAAAGGGAGAAAGAAAGTAGAGAAGAGGAAAGAGAGAGAAGGTGGGTGGATACAGTGAAAGGGGAAATGGACGAGCAGCACCCAAACTTACGTGTATGTATCTATGTATTACGGTATATTTGTTGACTTGTTTGTGGAAGAAATGGAAAAATAAAAATAAAAAATAAAAAATAAAATAAAATGCATATAATAGCTTTCTCCATATGGCATCTTCTCTTTATGTTGGCACTGGAGGTCCCAGAATTCTTAGCTACATGACTAAACACCTCTGAGTTCCGGCACCTTTTTTTTTTTTAGAAAAAAAGCCCTGATCTTGACAATTGTATTTAGAAAGGGGAGATTAAAGACAGGTTGACGGTTATCCAAGACAACTGGTCAAGCTGTGGGTTCTTGATGATGAGACATATTCCTCTTCAAGGTTGGTAGCATTTCCTCTCACCCAAGGATGCATTAACCATCGTTCTTGCTTCCTGTTATTCTCTTTAGCGGCCTTCATCAGCACTTCAAGGTACAGCAAATTAAGAAACCAGTCATGAAGACCTTTTATTATAAGATTATGGTAACAGAATCTTCCAAGTCTGAATGTGCTTCCCCCTCTTCCTCCCATTATCTTCATAAGAACTATGGAGGTACTTGTCTCTGATGTTTTTTCAGCTTACTCAGGCCCCTTTTATCTGACTGTTGTCTTGGTAGCAACTTTTCCTCCTGTTTCTCATGTTTGTTCCTTCTGCCCATTATCTAAAGACAAGGTTCCTATTTAATAGCAATTTTGCTGATGTCACAGAGAACTCTGCCTACTTCCTCAAAATAGATAGGGCCAAATTATTTCAGATAATCTTAAAGAACATTGCCTCTGTTATTTCCTGTAGACTTGTTCAGCCAGTATCCAATGCTATGTGTACGTGAACAATTTTATCCTCCAAGATGCCTCCAGAATCTTGCCCCTCAAGAAGCTACTGAATTAAGATGTCCAGCAGAAATAACTAATGGTAAGGATGTTGCCACAGTAAGCTTAGTTGTAATGATGAATGACAATGTATGTCTCTGTGTCTCTTTTCAGATACATACCTATTGAGTTTAATGGAAGTTACTCCCAGGTGTATGTAAGTGCCATTTCTTCTTTTGAAAATGAAGCTGCTTGTGTGCTCAGAACTTTCTGCATTATATTTGTTTTTGTATACCATTATTGCCTATGCTGGGTGCATTTATTTATCATTATTTCTGAACCTCTATATTCAGAAATAAACAGGTTTATTTTAAATTGTATTCAGGTCTAAATTGTATTCAGCAGAACAGGTTGTGGTTTACATTTTCACCTAAACTAGACTATATCAGCAGCATGACATTCACCTTTAGGATAAACAAGAAGCTGAAATAAATAGTGAAGGAGTGAATAAGGAATTAAAGACAAACAACTAGACATTATACAGATTATATTTAAAAATGTAAAAGAAATTCTAGATCTTGCTTGTGGGTAAAGATAAACACTGAATCATGAAAAACTGAAAGGTACTTAATTTATAGAATTGTTGTGGTCAGTAGATCAAAATATTTAATGTATAGCATTTGGCCAAACTTAGTTGAACTCAAAAAGCTATGCAAGATTGGACCTGGTTAGTATTTGGGTTGGAAATCCCAGGTTTATAAAAAAATTAAGAAGTTGTACAGAAAGAAAAAAACATAGCACTTGGAAGGAGGGGCAAACCACTTCCATATTATTTCCAGGAAAACTGCATTGATGAAATTCCTAATAGTTGATGGAACTCAAACTGATCTTTATCTTCAACGCTGAGCCTTCCCAATTTGAAGTGTACTTGTAGAAAGAATGTTTTGTCACAGATGCATCACTTTCGTTTTACTGACTTGACTTAGATGTAAATTAGTCATCCAGAAAAAAAATGAAAATGAGACTATATAAATATCCACTATACTAGCATGGCTCTTTGATCTTTTGTCACCCCTTATTTTCTGACGTGGAGTGACTTAAGAGTTGCCTTTAGGTTCTTTCACATTGATCTTGAGACAATTAGGAGAAACTATTTCCACAGTTCTGTTTCTGAGATAGATAGATAGATAGATAGATAGATAGATAGATAGATAGATAGATAGATAGATAGATAGATAGATAGACATGTGGGTGGCTAGGAGATATCTGATATCACTTACTTTATCATCAATTGCTTTCATGTATCAGGTCTTAAATAGTATCCATAAAACAATATATTCTCTGTATTTTCTCAGAGGTAATTTTCAGCAATTATTCAGAGGTACTTGGGGATTGCAGGGAAGAGGTTGGAAACAGAATTACTAGTACATATTTGTGAAAAGAGCAGATTTAAAAGTTGATTGTGCTAATAAATTAAGCAGTAATTAGAAAGAGAAAAATCCATTTTCATTAGTTGTACAAGAAGCTTCTGAATTAATTGCCTATGAAACCTATTTCTGGGAAAGGATTCACCTGACTTACATTTTAGCAGAGGAAGGATAGTCTTGGTAGGAAATAAAATAACATTTAAGAAGAGAATTTACTTAGAGCCCATCTACTGGTTTTTATTTAACCCAGTGTTACATCTAATCTTTATTTATAGGTAGGAATTCATAATTGTAGAAACTGCTATCCTTAAAGCTCAGATTGCCACAGATTCAGGATTAGCTGAAGATAAGTTGTTGCCTGAGATGAAGAAAAAGGTGGATTGGACCCATTCATACAGAATTGAATCTTGCTTCAAGCCTGCTATATGCTTGTCAGCCCTATGCAGTAGAGAAGATAGGAAACCAACTCCACAGAAAGACTAGAACTACAATTTATCAAGATGGGCTCTGTAACAGAGTCTTGCAATTCAGTTTTTTCTCCCCCTTATACAGCGGTGGGATTCAAATATATGAACAACCTATTCTGTGTGGATGCCGCTTCTAGAAGTCCATTCTGGGCCTGGGCAACAAAAAATTAGCTACCAGTTCTGCTGAAGTGGTGCGAACCAGCTGAATCCCACCACTGCCCTTATATCCCAATTAGTCAGGAGGAACCAGCCTGAATCTTGTCTTAATACAGGTAGTTCTTGCTCATCAACCATTCAATCAGCAACCATTTGAAATTACAGTGGTGCTGAAAAACAAGACTTATGACTGGCTTTGAAGTTGGGGCTGTCACAGCATCCTTGCAGTCAGATGATCACTATTCCAGTGCTTGGCAACCAGTGTGCATTTATGATGATTGCAGGATTCTGTGATCACTTGATCGCAATTTGCGATCTTCATCCAACTTCTTACAAACAAAGTCAATAGGGAAGCTGGTAGGAAGTTGCAAGTCACAATCACATGATGTTATACTTAAAGATCCATGGTGACTTGCTTAACCATTGCAGATGGGACTGACATTGTAAATTGGTATGGTCATCCCAATTGCTCATACCAATTACAATCAGTGAGAGAGGACTACCTGAATTATCTCCTTTCCAGGACTTAAGGAATATTTATGTCATTTTCATTCATGTAACAGTTTCTGAACTTTGGTTTAAGGCTATCTTTTTGCTCTCTACAATATTCTACCTCTTCACCTTTGCTGTGATAGACAGAAATCTAAGAGGAAAGTACCCTAGAATGAACTCATATCCTCATGTAATACCTGGTTGTCCTCCAGATGTGATTTCTCTGTATCTGATATTTTCAGGGCCATCAGAAGGCACTTAGTCAGCTGATGAGGTAATGAAGTTGGAAATTCTAGTTTTTATTGTAAGAAATCAAAATCTCCTTTCTGTAGCCCTTTCTCTAGTATAGAAGCAGCATTCAAATTGCACCTTTAATGCTTAAACATGACAACAGTCCTGAGGATGATGCCCGAAAAGCATTATTTTTTCTTCACATAATTACTAGCTTTCAGTAGCTTTAAAGTAAAGGTAAAGGTTCCCCCGCACATGCGTGCTAGTCATTTCCGACTCTAGGGGCCAGTGCTCATCTCCGTTTCAAAGCTGAAGAGCTAGCGTTTGTCCGAGGACGTCTCCGTGGTCATGTGGCCGGCATGACTAGACACCAAAGGCGCAGGGAACGCTGTTACCTTCCCACCGTAGTGGTAGCTTTAAAGGAGGATTAAATAAATTCCTATAGGATGAAGTTGCTAATCATATAACTTTAATTAATTGAACCTCTGTCTGCCATATAAAAATCATACAGATTAATAATAAACTAAGAATAAATGAGCAAAATAAGTATATAATAAAATAAATAGTGGCATTATAATTCAAATTAACCTAAAATATTGCATGTCATTACAGTATATATAGATACGATACTTCTATCCACTCAGTTGTAATTCTCTTTCAGGCTAGATTTATTATCATCTCTAAACAATTTATTTCTGCCAGTAGTTTCTGATATTAACACTAATTTGCATCATTTAGTTCCTTGCAACCTCAGAAGGGGTGGTTGTAAGGTACTTACTTAAAAAATCCATCTTCAGATTGTTTCATCTTGGACAGTTATTAGCTGATATCTAACATTCCATATGCAGTCAAACTGGTGGAGAAGCACTAGTGCTGCAGTTACAGGAATTATTAGAAGAAAAAAGTGCTCAAGATCTTTTCTGACCTAGATTTAAATATAGCTTTGGCATAAAAGTTCATCTTTAGATGTTTGGTTCTGATAGACGAGGACTCAGAGTGGTTTTACAATGAACGAGTTTATTGAATACACATAAGTCAACTGTCAACTGTCAAATGTTGCAAGCTTTTATAGTGGAACTGTTTGAACTGTAACCAATCATCGGAGTCTATTTTCCCGCTTCTTGTTTATTGTAACCAATGATTGCACCGGAATCTCCCGCTCTAAACCCAGCTATATTGCAATCTGCTATTCTCCTTGTTTGCAACTATTTACAGACACAACATTAGACATCAATGGTACATATCAGAAACAAGGAAATTTTAAACTCTTGATAGTTCTGAATATATCTGTAGCTTTTAATGCTTTTAACAAGCAAAGTTGTTTGGGATTAAAACGAACTGGAGTTGAAAGTGACACTTAACTGTGGTTTCATTTCCAATTTTCTGGCTAATATCAGGGAGACTTTGGCTCATCTCCTTGCAAATTGTCCTGGGATGTCCCACAAGTTATTGATGTTATGCATCAAATGTTACGCATATATTAAAAACACTTTGCAAGTTTAAACTTTATTGCATTGTATAAATCATGACCACACAGTAAAACATAAGTCTCAGAATCATGATCTGTTGTATCTAATGGACAGTAAATATAATATTATTCCAAGAGGCAGCCCAGACTAACACTCCAGAAGCATAGCAGGTTCCATGATGTAGAAAGAATATCCAGAAGAATAAATCATATTCTCTTTTATTCATTCCACAATTTAATTATCTACCATGATAATCAAAGCTTTTTCAAACTCTGAAAATTTGAAATTAGGTAAACATAGATAGGTGGATAAAGTAATATAAAATAATTTGCATTACTTTTCTTCCTGAAATAAGGATTGCTTTTCTTTATCATGAATTGTAATTTCTTTTCATAATTTACTTTATTAAAAATTGCCAAACAGTTTTGAAGCTAAATGCATGGCTGATTGAAGCTTATTAAAAGACACAATTCTGTTTTTTATTAAAAGACAACTCTATCTGCATACAGTATTTTCTCTTATGGGCGATCTCTTTAACTAAGTAGTAGTTTGTAAACAATATCATTAACTACAACTCCTTTAAAAATCTAGTAAATTAGTAAGACTCAGGTAGGAGAGATAGCTTCCATCTTTGTTTGGACTGTGCCTTCATTGTTGTGCTAACTGAATTTCTCATGGTATTAGAAGAAATTATTCTAGAGCTGACATCTGCTCTCTGTGGACTGAAAACACTCACTTATTTCATATTGGCTAATTAGCAGCTGTCAAATGGTAACAGCATTCAATTACTGCCAAGTTTGCCTGTATTTGAACCAGTAACTTTAAAATGAAAAAAACTACACAAATCCCCAAACATATATTGCTGTTACACTGAACCCTTGGGATGTGCTTCCTTCTCAGCAACAGTATGACGTGTTTAGGAAAAATGGTATCAGCAAATGAATGTAAAAGATATGAATAGGATTTAAACCATTCAAAGAAATTTAGTTATGGCATGTTTCAGATAACCAGAAATAAGCTTTCTTTAAATCAGTAAATATACTCATGAGTCAAACATCAAGCCTTGCTTAGGCTGCATACATGTTGTTGTTGTTAGCTGCGAAGTCGTGTCCGACCCATCGCGACCCTATGGACAATGTTCCTCCAGGCCTTCCTGTCCTCTACCATCTTCTGGAGACCATTTAAGTTCACACCTACTGCTTCAGTGACTCCATCCAGCCACCTCATTCTCTGTCGTCCCCTTCTTCTCTTGCCCTCAATCTTTCCCAGCATTAGGCTCTTCTCCTTCCTTCCTTCTCATCAGGTGGCCAAAGTATTTGAGTTTTAGCTTCAGGATCTGGCCTTCCAAAGAGCAGTCAGGGTTGATCTCCTCTAGGACTGACCGGTTTGATCGCCTTGCAGTCCAAGGGACTCGCAGGAGTCTTCTCTAGCACCATAGTGCAAAGGCCTCAATTCTTTGGCGCTCAAGCCTTTTTTATGGTCCAACTTTCACTGCCATACATTGCAACTGGGAAGACCATAGCCTTGACTATACGCACTTTTGTTGACAGGGTGATGTCTCTGCTTTTTAGTGTGCTGTCTAGATTTGCCATGGCTTTCCTCCCAAGGAGCAAGCGTCTTTTAATTTTTTGGCTACAGTCCCCATCTGCAATGATCTTGGAGCCCAGGAAAATAAAATCTGTCACTACCTCCATTTCTTCCCCATCTATTTGCCAGGAATTGAGAGGGCCGGATGCCATGATCTTGGTTTTCTTAATGTTAAGTTTCAACCCAAGTTTTGCACTCTCCTTCTTCACCCGCAACAAGAGGCTCTTTAGTTCTTCTTCACTTTCTGCCGTTAGGGTGGTATCATCTGCATATCTTAGGTTGTTGATATTTCTTCCTGCAATCTTAACTCCAGCTTTTGATTCATCTAGCCTGTATACATATTGGTATTATATTCCATTAGTAGAATGACTATATCACTCAAAAAACACAGATACTATATGTTCCACCTGGTACTATCTCCAAAATACTGAAACATTTTTTTCTGCTTCAGTTTCTATGCAATACCAACAATGTTGTGTTCCAAAAGTCACTCTTTTGAATTTGTTTGGTTGCTTGGCTATGATATTTGAATTCTTTTTTTAAACCTTCTTAATTTTTCCTGCAGATTATTGAGATCTACTGTTCTTCCTTTGTTTCCCGCTTAGACCTCAGACTGTGGCAGGTCAGTTAAAATACTACAAAAGACATTCACATTTCAGGGAACTTCATAAGGACTCCTAACCTTTTGCAGTCATTTTAGAAATGTACCTAGTGATTGAGTATTGTATACAAATATTATCCTATAATATTGTTGGTTGTCTTACATGAAAATTTTCATACAGAACTAAATAGAAGGGACTTAATTTACAATACATTTTCTTAACATTAAGAGAACCATCCTGCTCAATATACCTAACCTTCTGATAGTCTCTCACTGGAAATTTTTAACCATACACAGACATCCATCAGAAATAGTCTATGCAGAATAATATATATGTCTCACTAAGAAAAAAAATTACAGTTGTACTAATATTAGCAGCCAGATGTTGAAAGAAAAAGTATATTAAGTATGTTAAGAGTCAACTGTGACTGGGAATTTTTTTGGCTCAATAGTGTAAATGAAAAAAGCTTCAGCAATTTTGCTATAAGAAATAGTATCCAGGATGTTATTTAACAATATCTGAAAAAAATAATGTACAACTACAGCTAATAGTGATATATCATTTTACATAGTTTTAGGTATTTTGTCCTTCAAAAAGAATTTAATTTGATTCAAGGCTGAAAAATATGATTTGCTGACTTTTGGCATGCCTATTGTATTGTTTAACTAGTTTCTTCATTAGACAACATGTAGGCATTCACTAACAAAAGTGCATATAGTCAAGGCTATGGTCTTCCCAGTTGTAATGTATGGCTGTGAAAGTTGGGCCATAAGAAAGGCTGAGCGCCAAAGAATTGAGGCCTTTGAACTTTGCGAATCCCTTGGACTGCAAGGCGATCAAACCAGTCAGTCCTAGAGGAGATCAACCCTGACTGCTCTTTAGAACAGGGCTTTTCAACCAGTGGTACGGGTACCACCTCTGGTACATTGGCACCTGGCAGGTGGTACGCGACCATCCTAGAAAAGTGGTAGCAGGGGAGGGGAATAAGCTGAACCGGTGGCAGCACCACACAAGCCTGAGCGAGAGATGGCTGGAGGTGCAGGGCTGTCAGGGCTCAGCGGAAGCACCAGGATCAGCGCATCTTCAGGGTTGTCAGTGCTCAGCGGAAGTGCCAGGATCAGCACTTCTTCAGGACTGTCAGTGCTCAGCGAAAGCGCCAGGATCAGCGCCAGGCTCCAGCTGGAGCTCGGTGCTGATCCTGGTGCTTCTAAGCCCAGAAGAAGCGCTGATCAACTGGAATGTTGCAGCATCTCCAGGGTCTTGTGATTTACATTCAGATGCTTGGCAACTAATTCATATTTATGATGGTCACAGTGTCCCAGGGTCATGTGAAGTGACCAAAACCTGCTGCAGCCATCCATCAGACTGGGGGAATAAAAAACAAACACCCCGCACCCCACCCCCACTGCCAACAGAAATGCTCACAACAATGAAAACCTCAGACAGGAGGAAGAGTGCCACTGGGCAGGCAGGCAGGTGTCTTGCTCGGCTGTGGCTTGGTGGGCACTTTTTTCAGTGCCATTGTAACTTGAACAGTCACTAAGCGAGCTGTTGTAAGTTGAGGACTACCTGTATTTCATCACTTTTTTCCTTTTTTTGTGGTCATCAAGTTTTTAACACCTTGCTAGGCGACTGGTGGTACTCAGATGTTGCCATATCCTAAAAGTGGTACTTCTGGGCTCAGCAGAAGCGCCAGGATCAGCACCGAGCTCCAGCTGGAGCCTGGCGCTGATCCTGGTGCTTTCGCTGAGCACTGACAGTCCTGAAGAAGTGCTGATCCTGGTGCTTCCGCTGAGCCCTGAAAGCCCTGCAGCTCCAGCCATCTCTCGCTCAGGCTTGTGCGGTGCTGCCACTGGTTCAGCTTATTCCCCTCCCCCGCTACCACTTTTCTAGGATGGTCGCATACCACCTGCCCGGTGCCAATGTACCACTGGTGGTACCCGTACCACTGGTTGAAAAGCCCTGTTGTAGTGTGTCTTTAATATTGTCTCTCCATCATAATAGAATAGAATAGAATAGAATAGAATAGAATAGAATAGAATAGAATAGAATAGAATAGAATAGAATAGAATAGAATAGAATAGAATAGAATAGAATAGAATAGAATAGAATAGAATAGAATAGAATAGAATAGCTGAGTTCGAAGGGACCTTGGAGGTCTTCTAGTCCAGGGCTATTCAACATTTTTATCAACTATACCACTTTTAGGGTATGGCAATATTTGAATACATTCATAAGTAAACAAATACTACAGGCAAAATCCATTCAGGACAAAAATACTTCAAAACCCCTTGCAGCAAAACCTACAGCTAAGAATAGCAGAGCACTAGAATTAGAACCCAAACTCCAACACGGGACATCAGCCATCAGCCACAATAGAAATTGCCAAACACTCCTTAAGAACACAAAGCCCACATTGCACAAATCCCAGAACTTCAGTCACAAAATCACATAAGAATCCTTCCACTCTCCTGCTTTGTTGTTCAGCTGATCCAGAACCGAACTGCTGAAACAGGACTTTGCTTCTGCCAATAAACATCTCCTCTCGAGCAGCTAGTTTCCTCTTGTCTATATCAAATGGCAGCACTTCATTTTTTTTCTTTTCTCTTAAAGGTATAGCCTCCCGGCTGAAAAGATTTTTCTTCCAACACTTCCTTCCTCCCTCCCTCCCTCCCTCCCTCCCTCCCTCCCTCCATGCCTCACCTCCAACCGATGCTGCCTTTCTTCATTCCTTGTGGATGGCAATCGCTCCCCAGGTACATTTCTTGCCTGTTTGTCGATGCCACCTGTGTGCGCGCTGGCACGGATGGCTGCCACAGAAGTTGTGGATTGGCTCCCGGCCAGCCTGTTTGATCTCCTCTCCTCTCTCCTCCCTCCTCCTCCTTTTCCCTTCTTTGTAGCTCCAGCTGACTCCTCTTCCCAAGGCTGCATCTTTTTTCCCCCTCTCCCTCTCCAGCCCAAACTGCCTCCTTTTATAGCCTCTCCTGTCTCCACCCCCTCCCCCTCCTTTCTCTTCCGGGTGAGCCAGAACTGTTGATCCTGAGGCCTTTGCCTCGCCCCAGCCGCCCTGCTGCTCCTGAAGACTCTCTCACGGCAAGTCCTGCGCTGCACCGCTTTGGCTCGTTCCCTCTCGCACTACACTTGCCTTGGCTGGGCAGGGCCGTATACTACCTGCCAGGTGCCAATGTACCACTGGTTGAAAAACTCTGTTCTAGTCCAACCCACGGCTCAGGTGGGAAGCCCTATACCATTTCAGACAAATGGTTATCCAATCTTTTCTTCTGGGTCTGCCTCACATTCTTTGACCTTCTTCTCTTTTTGTACAGTATGCTTTGTACGGTATAGAATCCCAAGACATCGTCTCCAGATGAGCAAACCACTTTATTTACTAATTATTATATTTATATGTTACTTATATGTAAGGGTGTAGGTCTATACATATGTTGTATATATTATGTTTAAATATGTATTATGGATGTGTACACTCCAGCATATAAGAAGTCTTATATGGTCTTTCACCTACTTTAATTTTATATCAGCTGCAGTCAGGAGATTAGCATAATTAATGAATGATGGTTTAATCAGTAAGATATAAATAAATAAGGCAGGGAGGTTTGGAGCTTAGCATGCTCTGACTATGTTGGAAGCATACATTCGTATATATTTGAGATCTGAAACCAGGGGTTTAGTAGTCTATGGAAAGGATATCTGATTCTTAATGCCACTCCAGCTGCATTCGTTTTGGGTTTTTGTTTTACTCCAAGCATAGGAATAAAACTTAATAGGTAAAAGTTATTAGAATGGCCACAACCTGGGAGAAAAATGTTTGCAATTCTGATTTTGTCCTGTAGAGGGGATATTTTCATAAGAATTTACAGTAGCAAAGTTAAGATGCAGCTTTTAGTTAATGTGAAATACAAAAGCTTATAATAAAATTTGTTTGTCCTTAAAGTACCACAAAATTATGTTGCTGTCAAGAATACACATATTAATTCAGAAATAAAAAATGTTTATTTTTTTCACCAGAGATGTCCACAGGAATTTTTTTTTTAGTATGCTGGCCATGAACATTGTGATCAAAGCTCTGCCTGGTTACTGTGTTTTTAAAAATTGTGTTGCACGTTAAAAAGCAGAAATTCGTTAAAAAGTTAAAAAGCAGAAAGCTGCCATCTTCAGCTTTTTGACTTGATTCTGCAGATATTCCTGCCTTGCACTTAATCAGTTGCTTCCTTATAGACAGACATTTTAGCCCTATCACACAAATATCTGCAGATCAATGAGAGGATTACTTCTATAAAACATTTAAAAGGGAATCTGCTGTAATCTCTCTGATTCCCTCTCATTATGAGCTCACGGATTAGCCATCAGTGTTCATAACTGAGGCTAAAGATCTTATAGCCCAATTAACATTAGAGGTGATTTCATCCACATACACAAAATAATAAGGAAAAACAAAGATTAGTGAGCAACTGTTTTGGCCACTTTACACACATATTAATAAAACAGGTCAATTTTATTGGAATCAGGCTATTGTACTGTTACACAAAAATAAAGGAAATACATTTGACCCCACAAATTATAAGTCTAAGTTTATTAAACATAATAAAGTTTATACCAGATTTCTATATCTACAATTAGTGTATTGGCTACAAAATGGAAATATCATTGCTGAAGAACAGGCTGGATTTAGAGGGAAACAACCAGCATTAGATTGTTGTGTGGTAATCTTGTTATTTGTCAGAAAAAATATTCTAGACCCAACATTCCCTTTATGCAACTTTTGATGATTTTAAGTAAGATTTTGATCTAATAACAAGGAGGAGACTGTGGGACAGTCTGAGGTAGTCTTCTATAGAAAAAAGGTTGCTTTTTTTATTCAGCCACTTTACTCAAATATCTCCCAAATAATAAGATGTACTCCTTGGGATCATTTATCTAAAGAGGTCCCAAATTATAGAGATGTAAGATAAGTTTACATATTAAGTCCATTACAGAGCGGTTGCACAGGAGCGATCAGGCAAGCAGCCACCTGAGCATGGGTCAGTTGAGGTACAGCTGCAGCAGGACAGCCGAGGCTTCGAGTGAACAGAGTATGCAGCTGCAGCCAGCCAGTGAGGAGGAACTGCCTCCTCCACCCATTCTGAGAGCACGCAGGGTGAAGAAGTAATGGAGATCAGCCCAGCTACTTCCATTAAGACTCTTGCCTCTCTTAATGGTCTGCATCAGGCGCTATTTAGCATAGCAGGAAGAGGGAAATGAGGCTATGAACAATGCATCCATTTCGGCGCCTAGGGTTTGCCAGTCAATTGGTTCAGCTTCCTGACCCTGACTGGATTTTAGATACTGGATTCATGCCTTGACTCTTGGATCTGCCTTTGCCTTGAATCCTGTTCTCCTGACTCCGGACGGTGGACCAGGGTGTTGGATACCTTGCCTTGCTTCTATTTTGTCTTGCCTTGTGGACTGCTCCAGCTTCGTGCATTTGTGCTGGAGTCATTCCAGAACTGAGCTGGGAACCTGAAAGGTTGCCTTGTCACTGGACTGGGTATTTCCTGGGAAAGAGGGGCTTAGAAAGCCTCAATACACCCCTTGAATTCTTCTTGGTGTGTGTTTACTGTGGGTGAGATTTTATGATATTTTATAATCATATTTTGTATTGATTATAATAGTGTATTCATTAATAAACCACTGTCTATTAAGTATAAAAACAGGTTTTTTTTCTTTTTTCTTAGTTTGTATTTTTAGTTTGTCTGGAATTTTTTCTTTATTTAATTATTTACAATAATTAATAATAATCAACTATGAGTACACTTCAGAAAAGGCATTTTTCTAAGGCCTACTAACTTTATAAATACATATGGTAGGTTAGCAAGGAAAATGTTAGAAATTATCTTAAAACCTGTGTAGGGAAATTGCATTCATACAGTGCTGAAAAATGCTTTTTTTCTGTGCTAATTTTTGTGTGGAAGATCATACATAAAAAGGGTAACTCTAGTTTAATTCAAAATCCTGAAAATAAGAATCAGCTGCAGGGGAAAATCCAGCCTTGAAATCTTGCCATATTAAGTATTACTCAGTAAAATTATTTTCCATTAGCAGAGAAGGAAAAAAAATGTCTTCTTAAATATAGTGAATTTTATAGGCATTGATGCTGTAGTAGGTGGTTATAAAAAGCTTAGTGTGGTATGCACATTAAAAATCTTATTCACAGCTTGATGAAAATCCCTTGGCTAAATATGAATGCTTGATCTATTGTTTATTAACAGCCTTAATTCCCTGTCACAAATTAGCACAGAAAAAAGCAATTTCCTTTGAGAAGGGGCAGGAATTGGCTTTGTTAGCTAGCTATAGAAACAGGATGCACACATTTATCATAACCATGCATCCTACTTACAAGAATTCTGTTGTCTTCGAATGACATACATGTCCTCTATTCTTTAGAAATGTGTCCAGATTATTTTTTGACTAGTAGTTTCAAAGACAGAAAACAGATTTTTCTAGACAGCTAAAGATGGAATACTTGAGGCACATTGCTTAGAGCATTTGCACTTTATCCCACTGTTTCTTTTCATGATACTTGCAGAATTTTGTATCACTTAAAAAGAATCTATGAAGCTTGTTCGATTAAAAAATTACAGTGAAACAACAGAAATCAGTACATATATTATGGAAGATGATGTTTGCCTATATATTATATAACCACTTTTATATTTTAAAAAAGCCTAAAGATTGAAATCCCTGCATGATCTACCTCTCTATATAAGGCAGGCATATCAAACTGCCGGCCCGCAGGCCAGATGCATCATGTCAAAACTGCGCCCACCCCATTGCCAGCAATGGGGAAAAAGTCACAATATGTCGTGCGACATCACGTGATGTCGCAAGTGTGACATGCCTGATATAAGGTATTATCATCACACATAGACAGCTCAGTAATAATTACAATCTTCCAAACCTTTTAATATATTAATATCCCAAAAATTTCCAAACCTCTTAATATGCTAATACCATCATACCATCATTTAATATGCAATACCATCATTGAACTTTTAAATTGTTTAATATATTATTTCTTGCTGCTTTACTACCTACACCATACATACCAGCTCGTTATTATTTCTTAGTTTAAATTTAAAAAAAAATGGCTTGAAAGGGCACTGTATAACTTTCCAAATAAATAAAATACAATATTTTACACAAATTGTAAAAGCTAACTGTAGTGTAATATCAGGCACAAGAATCAGAACCACACTAGGTTCCAGTTAAGCTGATTTTATTGCTCATACGTATGCATCTTTTATATACTAACTTAGTGCTAGATAAGTATTAGCAGAATTCAAGACGGCTGATGTGAAGCGCTGGGGAAATTAGGAGATTCAGGCAGTTCAAATGAATATAAAGGTTTATTGCAAACTTAAGCTCTCTATAAGAATCTGACCTACTAACAGTTAAGGGAAACAAGCAGGAATAGGAAGGCATTCAAGGTGGACTGGACTTAAGACTGTTTGCAGGAATATAATGACTCCAGGCTGATTCCTCTCTTGATTCCGCCCCTGGCTCTGCCTCTTCCTTTTCCTACATGTAATATTATATATATATTTATTCAGAAATAAATTATACAGGTACTTCTATATTAACAGCCACAACTGAGCCCCAAATTTCCAAGACAGTTGTTAAATGGATTTTGCCCCATTTTTCAACCTTTCTTGCCACAGTTGTTAAGTGAATCTGGCTTCCCCATTGTTTGTGAGAAGGTGGCAAAAAGGTGATCACATGACCTCAAGACACTGCAACCATCATAAATACATGCCAATTGTCAAGCGTCTGAATTGTGATCACATGAACATGGGGATGCTGCAATGGTCATAAGTGTGAAAAATAAGTCATTTTTTTCAGTGTCATTGTAACTTTAAATGTCCACTAAGTGAATATTTGTAAGTTGAGAACTACTTGTAAAGAACTTAATTTTCCCCCTTAAATAATAGCATTGGGTAAAAGTTGAATTAAGAAACTTCTTGCATCACTCCTTAATCTTAATAATATTACACACACTAGCTTCAGAGTTATGAAATCACCAATTTTGTGATTACAAAACTTGGGATTGTGTTGTGTAAATATACAAGATCAAGTCATTCAGGGCACCTAAATATTTGTGAACTACAATACCCATCAGCCTTAACTGGAACAGCAAAGGATATACTGTATAATGGAAACTGAAGTCCAAAACAGTTAACAATTCATGTAATGGAGCGCTTTTCTGGATTTGTGTGGCAGGCTGAACCAGTAACTACAAGGGCTGAGCTTGGACCACATGCTAGGCTAAAATGTTGCTAATTTGTTGCTTAGTGGTTGTAGGCAAACTGGACAATATTTGGACAGCATCAGTTGGAGGAGCTTGATTAGAACAGGATTGGCAAGTTGACACCTACAACAGCAAACATACTTGAGAACACTTCTTCTGATGTTTGCCAGGCCTTCCCTATCATCTTGATGTGTATGTTTTAAACAAATCCTTTAATTAAAATAAAGGAACAAGAACCTGCCATGCTGCAAACCAAAGCACAGCACCCCTAGCAATATCTTTATTGTACAAAACTGCTGATCCAAATAGGCCCCAAAGGCATTCTTAGAAATGCATTGTTTGGAAGGCTGCCCTATGCTTGCAAACAGGCCATTTCAGTGTGGTAGTAAATACAGAACTATCATAAGTGGGTGGGCGGGGAACAAAGGCCAGTTTGCCTTCTGACTAACTTTTGTCAGTGACGGCCCTTTTGGAAATAGGCAATTGCACTAGGCCAGGGGTAGGCAACCTTGGCTCTTTTATGACTCGTGGACTTCAACTCCCAGAATTCCTGAGCCAGCCATGCTGGCTCAGGAATTCTGGGAGTTGAAGTCCACGAGTCATAAAAGAGCCAAGGTTGCCTACTCCTGCACTAGGCTATCTACTTTGTGTCAGTACCTATGGCAATCTCTCCAAATCCCCAGTGCCCCCAGAAGCTCAGCAACATTGCCAGCCTCCTGCTATTTTAAAGAACATTACATTCATAGTGACAGCCAGTTTGGTGTAGTAATCAAGGCATCAGGCTAGAAACCTGAAGACCATGCTTTAGGCACAAAGCCAGCAGGGTGACCTTGGGCCAGTCACCTTCTCTCAGCCCTAGGAAGGAGGCAATGGCAAAACCACTTCTGAAAACCCTACCAAGAACCTGCGGGGATTTATTTGTTCAGGCAGTCTGAGAATCAGATGCCGATGTGGTGGTGGGAGTTGCCAGCATTTTACAAAGCTGTTGCTGACGCAAGGAGCTTGACTATGGTTAACTAACTCGCTGGACTCCGCACAGCATAAGCAGCATAAAGGGGCCTCAATGGTTAGGTTTTCTCTCCCCTCCCCCACCCTCACCAGGTATACAGTCAGGGGTCTTCAAACTTGGCCCTTTTATGACTTGTGGACTTCAACTCCCAGAATTCCTCAGCCAGACACGCTGGCTGAGGAATTCTGGGAGTTGAAGTCCACAAGTCATAAAAGCGCCAAGTTTGAAGACCCCTGCAGTAAATGAACCCATTTCTGAGTCTCGCCTGCTATCCAAACTTGCCTTCCAGACGAGTTCGCTCCAAATAACCACCTGAGCTCTGGCGGGATTTTCCAGAGGCGCTCCAAAATCCCCCCACAAGTTCCGAGTCGCTTCCGCCTAAACGTGCAGCGGCCAGGCTCCTGGTTTCTCCTTGCCGCCCTCTCGGGGTTGCCAGGAGTTGTTCACTTCGGATCGCTTATCACCATCGAAGAGAGCCGGCGGCTTAAAGCCCTGCTGGAAAGCGCGTCCCGTCAGTTCGCGAAAGGTTTCTCGGCTCTTGCCCAGCTGAGTGCCCCGTGGGGCTTCCTCGGGAACCCCAACCGATGCCCACCACCCGCCGCCTACCCAAACGTTTCTCCCGCTCGTTAACAACGCCCGGGTGAATTGCAGGGTCGCCAGCCATCAAACTATTCACGCCTTCGTCGTCCTCAAAATGGAGCCCGCGGCTCGCCAAGGCAGAAAGGCGCAGGGGGACGAGAGAAAACGCCATTGAACGGGGTGAGGGAGGCGCCATAAACCCCGCAGTAAGAACTGAAGTGCTGTAGACCCGACGGCCTTTTGACTCCACAGGGCAACTCGCTGTTTCCGTCCCAAGCTCTGAATCTTCTCGTCCAAACTTATCTCCCTAAATGGAAGCAGATTAGAGAGGGCTTGTAGGGAAAGTCAGAGAGAGGCGAGGGAGGGCTGCGGGATGGTTTTACAGAGAGCCGCTCCAGGCAGAGGTGGAAAATAGATTGCGGCCCCTTTAAGAGAGGCACGGCGCTCTACCTTTCCCTTTGTACCTGCTTTTTTTGAAATGCGCTCTTGCCGCCAGTTCATTGGTTCCGGGAGAAATTATCGCTTCTCCCCGTAACCCGACCCAAGGCGGAAAGCGAAATGCAACCTGAACGCACCAGGCTGGGGCATGGAGAAGAACCGAGCCCGGACCATCTGATTGGCCAATCAGGAATCAGGAGGAGGAGCCAAACCCGCTAATTCCCTCCCTCCGATAAAACTGAGCAGTGCCGGAGGATCGAGTGCAGCTGTACGCGTACATGAGCCGCTGTGCTTATTGGATTTTTCTTTTATTTTTGGTCCTTGCTTTTATTTTTCGTGTTGCTTCTCCAAGGTGTATTGCAGATTCTCATCCTGGAATGTCCTTTCCCGTCTTCCTTCTTCCCTCTCGCTTGAAATAGGCGATGCCTTGTTCTAAGCTCTCAGTTCCTTCCCGACGGTGGTTCTGAAAATTTAAATGCAGTTTACAAAGAGACAGACATCATCCGGAGGGCTGTCTTAGAACTAAAAGCATAAAAAAGCGGAGGAAGGGATCGGTTTTCAAAAATCTGCATTTTATTTTATTCTTTCTAACTCTTAATTGCTGCGGACGGAGGGGTTGGTCATTTAAGCTAGAACCTGGACGTTTCTCAACCTTATATAGCTTTTATCTGTCGGAAATCTACGCGGCGTGGATACTGAACCTAAGCAGGTTGATTTTTAAGCTAACAGATTCATTCTTATTGCTGAGGCTGTGTTAGCATTTGGTAAGTTGACTTGCTTCACTTTTGAAAGGCTTTTAAAAATATATGCGAAGCTTTGGGTGCTCATTCTTTTTCATTTTTATTTTATTTAGGCATGGGAGTTGTGAGGCGGAGAAAACATTTCACAGAAATGAATAGATTTACAGTTTTTTGTGATCTTGTCCTCCCTGAAGAATTGTAGGATTTTTAAAATACAAAATTACATTCCGCAATGTTGCTGTGAAGTTTGAACTTACAGAGTATTTAAAATAATATTCCTTGAAAAGAACAGTCTGTGTCTTCTTATCTCCTTCCAAAGGGGAAGTAGAATATAAATATGGCAAAAAATTCTGTGGAAGGGTCAAAGGAAGACCTGACCAAAATGACAGAAGAAGATCTTTTGAGATGGAACAAGGAAGAGTTGGTGAAAAGGTTGAAGAAAGTAGAAAATGAAAAAATGAACTTGATGGTGGAGCACAGCAACTTGATGAAAGATGTGAACAGAAGACTGCAAGTTCACCTGCACGAGATCAGGGGTTTGAAAGAAGTTAATCAGAAGCTGCAGGATGATAACCAGGAACTGAGGGAGCTCTGCTGTTTCTTGGATGATGACAGGCAAAAGGGGAAAAAGCTGTCCAGAGAATGGCAGAGGTTTGGGAGACACACTGCAGGTGTAATGTGGAAGGAAGTTGGAATGTACCAACAGAAGCTGAAAGAATTAGAAGCTAAGCAAGAATCCCTCCTGAGAGAGAATGTTGAGCTGAAGGAGATTGTGCTAATGCTGGATGAAGAGAGGAATGGAGCAGGCTCCCGAAGCTCCATAGATAGCCAAGCTAGTCTCACCAACCTCAATGGGGGTTCTGGAACTAGGGATGTTGGAGATGGGAGTAGTACATCTAGTGCTGGCAGTGCAGGAAGTCCAGATCACCACCACCACCATCTCCTTCACCATCACAAAGTTGTTGAAAACAAAGCTGGAGCCATCCGGAGATCTATGGATGACCTTTCTGCTCCTCTTCACCACAGGAGCATCCCAAATGGTCTCAATGGTAGGTCCTGGTTTTTAATTCATGCGTTTTGTTTTTGTATAAAGAGTAAGTTGGCTTCCAGACAGCTTGCTGAGGGCACCCATCGGTGGAAGTTTGACTGTAGTCAAAGCTTGTACATCTTGTCTTGCCAGGTAAAAGTTTTCTTCACACTTTGTTGCCTATAAAAAACCTGCATGTTTATGGTAGAAGAATGGATCTTGCTTCACCTGTTTTATGCAAGCTTATATGAAAATCTATCCCATAGCCACATGTTAATATATAGTTCTCTTTAATTAACACTAGTACAGGACTTAATCTAACCCGTGTTTCTACTAGCACATTTAATTGAAAGCACAACGGATGTATGTTTGTGTAATAGTGTTGGCCTTTCATTTAGGACTTCTTCCTCTTCCTGTTTGTAATATGGTCTTGTTTTTACCACAGACATTTAGACTATACTTTGATGTTGCATTTTTAAGGTATTATCTGCAAAAGCAAGTTACCTTGTCCTGGGGTCTTGCCAATTTTAATTTATTACCTTACATAGATGAACTTTGGGACAGAAGATGCCATGGGATGTAGCTTCACTTGGTGGAGATGAGTACACAGTAGCAGTGAGAACTGACGTGGGGCTCAGGTGATGGCATTCTGGATTTTAATCAAAAGTAATTTTTCCCTTGGTTGGCTGTAAAACATTATTGTTCCATCCAGTGATGCTTATTCACATCACTGCCAAATGCTTTTAACTACATCTTTATGTGAAGACATTTTTGTGTTGGACCTTTCAGTTACTAGATTAATAATTATTTGTGGTCTAAAGAAACACAGGTTATCTTTTCTTTCTAGAAAGAAACTTCTTTCATCTTTCTACCTATGTTTTTGGGTATGGTGATGGCTGGTAAAATGAATGGGCCTAATACTGGGGGTAATGTTTTAAAGCCATCAGCTGTCATAGTAGGTAAAACATTACTTATTGGCTTTGGAATTCAATATTTAGCAGGATGAGTACCTCTGAATAATAGTGTTTAAAATTGTTGGCATTTTTGTGTAATATGAATTTATCTTCTGTGTTTTAAGATTTGACACTAATTAGGTTGTTCAATAATGAATGCATTTAAATATTTTTAGGGTCTCTATTTTTAGAGACTGAGCTGATTTCCAAAGTATTCTACTTATTTTATATACTCCTTTGTATTTTCAACTCATCTTGCTGGAGGCCTTTGAGCTAACAACTTAATAATAAGCAGTAGTAGGTATCTGGGCATGTGACATGTGACTCGTATTAGGCAAATTGAACAACCAGCCAGAATTCCATTTTTAAAAATTTCACTCACAGCCTTTTGAAATTTTTATGTAAATCCTAATGCCCAAACCACTGAGTTTTCATGGAGTGAGGCTTCCACAGAAATAGTTATCTCCTACATTTTTTAATTTGTTTATTTTCTGGATGTTGTGTGCAGAGATTGATTTCTTGGGGGCAACTAAATGAATTCAGATTTTTAGGCTCTTGGTTAGATTTTTTTCAATTGATTTATGGATTACATCAAAGATTGATCATTGTATGTGGCTTAGTATTAGATTCAATAAATAAAAAACCTGACCTTTTGCTCCATTTCTTTGGAAATGAAATCCCACTAATTATATTTCTAGGCAATGCTGTATCAGGTTTAGTGTTCTGAGGTGACTCTCAGTAAATCTTATATATGTTTTTATATAAAGATCTGGAAAAGAAAGGATAAAAAATGAAAAAGAACAAAGTATAAAAAGTATAAAAGTATATAAGTAACCCAGTTTTTTAAAATAGCATTAAACTTTGACCACATACGAAAATTGATCAGTATTTCCATTACATCAGTAGAAATCTAGTTGATAAGCGGAGGGTGAAATGTATTCCCAGTCAAAGATTACAAAGTGGAATGGTATCATTTTTTTCACTGTGAGAAACTATCTTCTTCTGCAGCGTTCTATGTTCAACTAATTTATAACAATCAATTTGAAATTTTTGCTATATAATTCAGAATTACATTCACATTTCCAAATTTTATACATTTGCAATTCAGAATTACATTTGATTTGCATTTAGTCGACAGGCTTTTAAAAAGTAAAAAGCATCTACTGCAAATAAAAACAATTCAATTAGACAATTACCAATAAAAATTGAAAAGGAAAATACCAAATTAAAACAAAAAAACTAATGTTATAGGAATTCTGGAAGAAATATATTGAAATGTAGCATGGAATTCCCTTGTGCAAACCAAGATATTTATTTCATCCTCCTGTTAAATATTTGTAGATTTTCCCCTTGATCCAATAGTACGATGTCAGTAAACCTAATTGCACCTGCAGCATCCCTTGCCCACAGTGTCCTAAGACTCCCCGGGCCTCCCTTGACTCATCTCTGGCCTATGCCAGTGCTGCTGGTGCATCTTCTAGCCTACCCCATTCCCTGCAGCACCACACTAGCCTCCTGTGGCACCCTAGTGCTCCTTAACTGGGATTCCTTTTTAATAACCTGCTTCCTTTTTAATAACCTGCATATCTTGGGGCTATAAGGGCAACCAGGACTGCTGGGGTTGCTGTTGCTAAGCAATGTTGTCATATGATATGTTTTATGATTGCATTGCTTAGCAATGGCAATCCTAGTCCCAATTACCATTGTAAACCAAGGACTATCTGTATGGGTAATTTAGAATGAAAAACTTCACAAAGTCCCATATGTTTTCCTATGCTAGTTTACAATAGGTTTATTAACAGTGCCTCCAATGACTTGAACTTAATGGTTCTATACCAGGATAATAGTAACTGTGTTTAGTCTGCAGCTATGTCTCTCCAGCAGGAAAGGTTGCTTGCTACAGCAGTTTACTTATCATTTGTTGGCAGACATCATTATCGGATACATTTGCCTTTTATACCTTTAACTGTAAAGTCAATGGATTTTAATCTGGTAATTGGGTGAATCTGGGGAGGAAGATGAAGTTTGTCCCTAAAGTATTCTATACCCTGAAGCTCTGATAACACATTTCAGCATTGCTAAGATATATCTCAGAGGTATGATAGAAGATGTAGCCAAAATGAAAAGTAAATAAGTACTTACATAAGAAAGATGGAGTACTTTCTCACAAGATGATGGGAAGAAATGGTCAAGACAAGGGCATTAATGAATTAATCATGTTGATCTTAATGTCAACTTTCATACAGAATTAAGAGGGAATTTAATGGAAAATATTTGACTAAAGTAAAATGTATAGAACCAGTTTTTCTTCCTTCAGAGATCTTTCTTGAATTAAAGCAAAGTATGAGAATAACAAATCAATAAGTCTCTGGGCAAGCATTATTATTATTTGGGCATGTGATACAAGCAGATGGATTATAACAAATTATGCTTGACAAGATTGAAGGAAGCAAACAGAAGATGTAACTTGGATGGATAGGATCAAATTAATTATTGGATATTTCTGGAAGAGTTATGAGTTATTAGTGGAAATGATCAAATGACAGAGATTTGTCTCTGCTTCAGTATTTTTAAAATAGAAATTGTGGAAGAGTTTCAAAGATAAAGCATGCATCCAATAGAAGGAAATATATGTAACCCAGGGTTGAACTGTAGGGTCCTTACTGCTTTCTGAGCTTGTTTGTTTGTTTGCTTGCAGGAATTTCAATGCCCAACTAGGTAACATCAATGACACAGGTAATATTACCTAGTTGGGTAATGAAACATCTGCAGATAACAACCAAGTTCAGAAAATACCAAAGATTCCATAATAAAGCATGTATAGGCATGCTGGCAGATGTGATCTTGGAACCACTAAATGAAATTTTTCAGAACTCCTGAAGCGTGGAGGAACTTCAGAGTACTGGAAAAGAGCTAATGTGGTTCCATTCTTCAAAAAGGGGAAAAACAAGATCCAAGAAGCTACGGATCAATCAGCTTGACATCAATACCTGGAAAAAATAATCAGGCAGTGGATTTGTGAGCACACAGAAATGAACAAGGTGATTACTAGAAGTAGCTTAAGGTAAAGGTAAAGGTAAAGGTTCCCCCGCACATGCGTGCTAGTCGTTTCCGACTCTAGGGGCCGGTGCTCATCTCCGTTTCATAGCCGAAGAGCCAGCGCTTGTCCGAGGACGTCTCCGTGGTCATGTGGCCGGCATGACTAGACGCCAAAGGCGCACGGAACGCTGTTACCTTCCCACCATAGTGGTCCCTATTTTTCTACTTGCATTTTTACGTGCTTTCGAACTGCTAGGTGGGCAGAAGCTGGGACGAGTAACAGGCGCTCACTCTGTTACGCAGCAAAACCGCCAAACTGCCGACCTTCTGATCGACAAGCTCAGCGTCCTAACCCACTGAGCCACCGCGTCCCTTAGAAGTAGCTTAGGTTTGTTAAAAACAGATCATGCTAAACAAACTGTATTGCTTTCTGTGACAAAGTGCCTAAATTAGTGGACCAAAGAAATGCTGTGCACATAATTTACTTAGACTTCAGTAAGGCATTTGACAAAATAGACCACAGCCTACTTCTTGATAAGTTAGAATAATGTGGGATAGAAAATACCACCACCAGATTGATTTGAAGTTGGCTGACTAACTGCATTCAGCATGTAGTCCTGCAATTACATCTACATGGAGGGAAACATGCAACAGGATACATCAAGGTTCTGTCTTGGGCCACGTGTTCTTCAGCCTCTTCATAAATGATCTAGATGAGGGGATTGAAAAAGCGCTTATCAGATTTGTGGATGACATCAAGTGGGGTGAATTAACAAGTACTTTGGAAGATAGACCCAAGATTCAGAAGGATCTTGAAAGACTTGAGCATTGGGGCCTATGTAACAAGATGCAGTTCAGTGCTGAGAAAAGTAAGGCCATTCATTTAGGCAGTAAAAGCCAAATAGACAAGTACCAAATAGGCAACAATTTGTTGAGGTGGTATAATAACTCTTACCTTGGGCAGGAGGTCGGACTTCAAGACCTCCAAAGTCCCTTCCAGCTCTATGATTCTGTGATGCTATATTTAGCTTAGATAAAGAAGGTTTTTTTTGGGTGAAATAGTATATGATTTCAGGGTGGACTTAATTTCTGAGTGGGAAAAGGTGAATAATTTATGCAACAGAATTTTGACAGGAGAAGGCAGATGCAGTAGGTAAGACAAAAAAGTACAAGTGCTTTATATGGTGGAAAGATAGAGGGAAACTGTCAGCTTTTATGCATAAGATTTGCACAATACCTTCAAACATTTATGAGAATATGTAAACAAAATGGCTTACTGAAAGACAAGCTGTAACATTACAAAGAAACAAGTGCCTTAACAAGAGTTAAACTTGAAGGAACAATGCTGTTACTTAGCGCCAGTAAAGGTTTCCAGCATCTGTTCTTCCTCTTCCAGGTCCTGCATGTGATAACACATTTACCATTAACTCACGTATGTTTACAATAATAAAGGAGCAATTTGAATGTACCTGAAGGCTAGATTTACATATTCTCTCATAGCCGTATACAGGTGGCAACACCTAACTGACCTTGGGTGATCTCAAAAAGTAGGATTTAAACTAGTTCTGGATTTCATAAACAATCTCAAGGCCACAAGCTAGACTAAGAATATTTTTTAAAATGGTAGAATAAATCAATTCCATATTGTTGCTAAGAAAACTACTTTGACTAAATTTACCAAATTAAATTTATTTGAATTTACCGAACTAATTCAGAAAGACTGAACTGTTGACTCTTGATGTTATTGATTTGCAGGAGGCCACCAAAAATATTTTTGCAAATTTCTCCTACCTCATTCATATCTAACCTCTTTTCTGATCTTCCTTTATTCAATGATATTTGTGGAATATAAGTAGTGTAATTTCTCAGTGACCAGAGTATGCTTTCAATGAAAAACTAGCTTGGTGATGAATCCATCTGGTACATAAATCTGCTCTTATCTGCTCTGTGGAAATATTAGCAATTCTTTGCTAGATTCTCTGAAAACACCGATGTTACTAACACATCTGTGGCAACTTGCCTAAGCTACCCCGTCTAGGCGATCAAACCACCACGCCCTACATTAAACTGGATGGTTCTGGACTTGAGAAACTGCTTGGCCCTGTAGCTCTTTTTCAATTGTATTGTTTCTTGAAATGCAAAGGCAAAAATTAATGTTGGCATAAGGAAAGGAAGGTATACCATCAATGTAATTTCCTCAGGATGTTGTCTATTCTTCGTGTTTTCTGGGAGGGGTAGTATTCAGAAAGAAATTGTCCTATCAGCTTTCTGGAGGATACCAGGTTATGGAAGGCTAATCTACATATTGTCAATACACTGAGGAGAATGCACGATCCGGGTTCATGTAACTTGCTATGCTGTATTTTGTTTGGTTTAGACCTAGTATGATATGTGAACCCAGTTACTGTTTGGACTGGGCTGCCATATTTGATATGTATATATTCAGTTTATCATTGAAAGGGTGACAGATAGCCCTTGACTTATGGCCATTAACTCAACAACTGCTCAGTGACAGTGGTGAGTTGCAAAGGGACTTCTGTCCGGTCCCCAAAGTTATAGTTGTTAGAGTGCCAACTCAGTCATGTGATCAAACTTCAGGTGCTTGACAGCCCATGCACTCTTCAGACTGCAAGGGTGCTGCCACTCTCTCCATCCTCCTATCTCCCCATATCCATGCCCTTTTCGCCCCCTGCACTTCACAACCCCTCCCACCCTAGCTGACCTTCACTGTCTTTTGCTTCCTTTGCTGATCAAGCAGGCCTAATCTGGCCTTTCGCAAGGCAAGTGCTGACTACGTACAGCTTTCTTCCTAAGGTCACTCATGGAAGTTTTCTAACTGATTTTGTCTAAAAGAGGTAAGAGATAGAAAGTATGTTTCCTTTAAGTTGATGAAAAAGAATTCTAGAAGGATAAGCACTTGTGAATTTGGATCTGCTGCGGATCACAAACTTCTGACTATGCTCATGCATGTTTTTATGCTGTTAATTGGATATTGGATTGCTTAAGCCATTCTATTGATCTGGTTTGAACAACTGGATTTCAAGGTTTTACTAATATACTAAAGAGTAACTTTTAAAAATAACAAAACGGATTTCCCAATTCTGTATTCTGCCTGTCGTAAAGATTCATAGTGTGAATATGAATATTTCAAAAACACCATACAGTGTTTGAAAAAAAATGCAGGAGAACCTGAATCTATTCAGACAACTTTTCTTACATTGACGATATGTGATATTATTTAGTCCATGGAGCCTTTGTCAGAGTAGGACAGGGGTCACTTTACTGAGCATCAGAATTCACTCTATTGCATAATCCTATGAACCTGTTTATTTCTTTATTGCTAATATGTTTATTTGAACAGCTTGCCTTTTAAAAGCCGTATTAAAATATTTCTGAACAATAGAGAGGGCTTTCGATGGTGTAGCACAGGGGTAGGCAACCTTGGCTCTTTTATGACTCGTGGACTTCAACTCCCAGAATTCCTGAGCAAGCATGGCTGGCTCAGGAATTCTGGGAGTTGAAGTCCACGAGTCATAAAAGAGCCAAGGTTGCCTACCCCTGGTGTAAAAGAAAAGTAAAACATAAAATAAAACTAAGCCTAGCCCCACCCGCTCTTTAGCAGAAAAGAATAGCTGCAGGAAGTTTTGCTGTTCTCCCTCTGCTAGATACAACATTCTGATGCAGTTGTTGGAAACCCTGGGACTGATACTTGGTTTGTGGATTAATGCATGTGTAATTGCTGTCTTTTGTGAACTACCTTGAACATTTGAAAAAAGTGGCATAAATGGAATCACAACATACAATGTCTACATGTATTCATACCACCTACTAGATATGGCTACTGAATAGTAAGAAAATAGTCACAGCCAATGAGATCGATGTGCAAATCCCGTTAAATATACAGTGGCTAGGTTGGTTGGAACATAGTCATAATATGTAAGAAATGTATTGGGTAACATTATTCCTAAAACCTGGAGGAACGTTGTCCATGGGATCATGATGGGTCGGACTCAACCTCGCAACTAACAACAACATTCTTAAAACTAAATACGTTTGGGATTTATTAGTGTTTGGTTGAGAATCTGCCTAGAAATCTGATGCAAATGACATTATAGAACTAGTTTGAACAACACCCTTTCCCCCCATCCTATTTTCAACTAGTATTAATGGCTGAGACACTTGGGTTTGGCTAATCTAAAGAAAAAAGAAATACAGGAAACATGATAGCAGTATTCCAGTATCTGAGGGGCTGCCATAAGGAAGAAGGGGTCACGTTGTTCACCAGAGCACCAGACAGAAGGACGAGAAACAATGTTTGGAAATTGATTAAAGAGGGAAGCAACCTGGAATTAAGGAGAAACTTCCTTACAGTGAGTACAATCAACCAGTGGAACAGCTTGCCTCCAGAAATCGTGGGAGCTGCATAACTGGAGGTTTTTAAGAAGAGATTAGACAATCACCTGTCTGAGATGGTATAGGTTCTCCTGCTTGAGCAGGGACTGGACTAGAAGACCTCCAGGGTCCCCTTCAGATTTCTATTCTATTCTATTCTATTCTATTCTATTCTATTCTATTCTATTCTATTCTATTCTATTCTATTCTATTCTATTCTATTCTATTCTATTCTATGCCATAACTCAGTGATTGAGAAGTCGAGTTTAACCTCATTTAGAACTCTGGAGAATTACTTCAACACTGAACTAGATGGACCTAAGGGCTGTTTCAGACAAGTTATTTTGCTAAATTTCAATTTTGTATTATCCATTCATTCAGGAAAAAAGAAAACTTCTGTTTTTGTAAATATGTGCCAAAGGTTACTTTTCTGTTAATCAGGATATGTAAGAATGATGTTTATGGATGAATGTTTTGCCTTAGGTAGATTTTATCTTTCACCAGAAATAAATATTCTCTGTGTATGAGGACTGGGACTCAGGTGTAAAGCTTTTTCACATACCCTATTGCATGGGAAAAATTTCTATTTCTTTTATTGTATCTTTTTATACTACCTCTAAAAAGTCTGTCAAGTGTTAAGTGATATGGCTTAAATATGTCTGCCTCTCATTGCTGAAAAGGATTCAGTGAATCAGCTCTCTGTTTCCGTCACAGCACACTATTAGAATAATTTGCACATCAGACAATAGATTCCCTAAGCTTTGTTATAATTTGCTCATGTGTGTGAGCATAGATCCTTCTATTTCTTGGCCACTTGTGTGGGAAGGAATTATCTGGATGGAAGCCAATATTTTTTACCACTTTTCTCTAGGAGTGTTGGACATTCTGCTTTCTGAGCGTCAAGTGTTAAACATTAAAATGTATGTAACATTTGCTAAATTCTATGTGACTTTTCTTCATAGGATTTCAAAATAAGTTGTTATGGATACAGTATGTGTGCTCTGAAGTGGCAGTTTAGCATCTGTATTCAATAAGATCTTAAGTGCTTTGTGGAAAAATACATTTATACATATGCAAATGTTTCCTCTTATCAGGATTGCTTTGATTGACATTGAGAAGTTTGCTGGCACAGCAGTGAGTAGCAGTTCTTTAAAGATCGTCTCAGAGTAGTTTACAAAAGAATACATTTTGAAGTCCTACCCCCATTTCTCAACATGCATATACAGAGACTTGTAGGCCTTTAAAATAAAATCTTAGAAAGTTGATGTCCCAGATAGGATATGATTTTTTCTTTAAATAAGCAAAGTAGAACATTAAAATTTGAGTAGGTACATATGCGGTACAGAATAGTCCTTGACTTAAGACCATTCAGAGTTACAACTGTGCTGAAAAAAGGGACTTACAGAGGGTCATGTCACAACGTTACAGCTTCCCCATGGTGATATGATCAAAATTTGGGTCTTTGGCAATTGGCATGTATTTATGACAGTTACAGCATTCTAGGTGACATGATTATTATTTGCAACCTTCCCAGGGAGCTTACAACAAGCAAAGTCAATGGGGAAAACTGGATTTGCTTAACTATTGTGTGATTCAGCTAACGACTACCACCAAAAGGTCATAAATCAGGTGCTACTCATTTAACGATCACATTGATTACCAGCTGAAGTTCCAGTCTCAGTTTTTATTCTTAAATAATCTCTCCTCGGCTTTAGAAACCCAACCCCCCTCCTTCAAAAGGATTAGGATTCAAAACATCATATTTTAAGGAAGTACAGGGAGCTGTGGAAGGGTGAGAATCCTTTCATATCCAATTAGCACAAAATGCTTCTGTTAACAGAAGCATACGGTTAAATTCCATTTTGGATTTCAAATAGATTTTAAATACATATTTTGTACATCAGTTTGAGGAATTTTTTTTTAAAAATACAGCAGATATATCAGGAGAGACATAACTGGAATAGAGAACAGGTTTAAATCTATTTAAATCCTCTTGTTTGGGAACACTTCATTACCATATTGATCAATGTATATAGAGACTCACAATATTTGATCTTTTGGGAAAAGTGGTTACAATTCAGATGCAGAGTAGAGTTGTTGCAGTGAGCGCAGCGGCTCACAGAGAGCCCAAGGCCCCAAAATTGAATTCTGGCATTGACTTAGCATTGTGTGCACAAGAGTGGCTTGCACAAGCACAGTTGAATTGTTGTCACATCACACTCCTATATGGACAAGCCTGCTCTTCAGTATACTGCTCAGTTTCAGTATGTGGCTGGGTTCTACATTGTGCTGAACTACAAACAAATCATGTATCAGACTAAGGAATATGTGCACTGGACTCTCCAGGTAATTCAATGCAGCTACCTTACAATCATAAAATCATAATGAATCATGCCTTTCATCCATGCGACAATGTTGACAGACTACTTGTCAAGGAACATAAGTGGGTGGGGAATGTTGCAAGTACACCAGACAGTTGAAGGAGTAAAAAGGGGATTGGAAGAAGGATAGTGAAGAAGATGTACTAAAGCTAGTATACCATGAAGGCTTACTGAGTACTAGAGAAACCCAATTGGCCTACAAAAAAGGCTAAATGAAGGGGGAAAAACAGACCTGGGAAGGCAAAGTATTCTGTGGTCAGTACATGAAAAGCCAGGAAAAGCAGATAACAATGGTTAAGGGCAGGAAAGTTGAAGAAAGAAATAGAGAAGCTAATTCTGGCTTCACAAGACTAATCTTAAGAATAAATGCACACACAGCCAGAATTAAGAAGACAGCAAGGGACAGCAAATACTTTCTCTTCAAAGAAGCTGAAGAAACAGTGAACAACCTAATTACCTGCTGCAACAGATCGCACAGACTGACTACAGACAATGGCATGACAAAGTAGCAACAAAGGTGCCTTGGAATATCGACAAGAAATACCATTCGCCTGCAAGCACAAACTTGTGGGAACACAAAATAGACAAAGCAATAGAAAATGAAGAAGCGAAGGTGCTCTGGGACTTGAGAATTCAAACAGACAAACGCTTACCTCGTAACACTCCAGACTTGAGAATTGTCAATAAGATGAAAAAGCCTGGAGAGTGGATGTGGCTGTACCCGGAGAGAGCAAAATAAAAGAGAAAGTACTGGAGAAAAATGCAAAATAGTAGAATGACTACTGGCAAAAGAAAGCAAAGATAGTAGCACTGGTGATAGGCATCTTGGATGCAATCTCAAAAGATCTGGAGCACCAATTGAATACCACTGGCATTGACAAAATCACCATCAGTCAATTGCAAAGGCAGCTTTATTTGCAACAGCTTACATCTTGTGACAATATCTTTAGCATCATCAGAAGAATAACATCTGCTTATCCCAGGCCCTTGGGAAGGGCTGGATAGGTGAAAGAAATGCCAAATCAACCTAAATCTCTAGCTTACCCCCCCAATTGATGAACTATAATAAATTAAATTCATATGGTGCCTGACACCCAGCAACTCTTGGCAGTTATCCATACTTTTTATTAGATACATAACTAATCAGCTCTTTCTTGTAGCAAAAATGGGGTGGTGGTGGGGGATAAGCTTATTTAAAAATATAATAATAGATTTGTGAAGCAGTGAAAGAAGCATAGAGCAGTACAAACCAACTTTTCCCAATTTGGTGGTGAATACAGGCTATGATACCTGGGAATGATAACAATTAGAGTCAAATAAAGTCCAGGCACCAATATTGCACATTTACGTCCACTCATTTTAAAAGCTTCATAAAATTTTAAAAGAAATCCCCAAATATGAGGAAATAACTTCCCCCTTATGGGACAAGTATATCCAGTGTGTTTGACTGCTTTACTTCCTCATTCTTCTGACAGTGGTTTAATTTGAAAGAAATGGTGTGATTTTTTTTAAGCATGACTGCTCTCTCTTAAGATAATTATCTCTCTTAAGAGGCCTGGAAAGAGGTCTATTAAAATTAAAACCTAAGTATTGAATATCTGCTAAGAGATGTTATAGTTCAGTGCTTTTCAACCTTTTCACAGATTATACCACTTTTAGAATATGACAATATTCGAGTACCATCAGTCGCTTAGCAAAATGTCAAAAAGTTGATGAAAAAAAAGGAAAAAAGTGATAAAGTACAGGTAGTCCTCAACTTTCAACTGTTCGCTTAGTGACTGTTCTAAGTTACAATGGCACTGAAAGAAGTGACTTGTGACCATTTTTTCACACTTATGACCGTTGCAGCATCCTCAGGGACACGTGAATTACATTTGGATGCTTGGCAACTGATTCATATTTATGATTGTTGCAATGTTTCAGGGTCATGTGATCCCCTTTTGCAACCTTCTCAGAAGCCAAGTTAATGGGGAAACCAGATTCACTTTAACTGTGTTTTCAACTGGTTGAAAAGCCCTGTTATAGTTGATATAATAATGTAGACCTTGGATTTGCTCAGATGCAGGAATATTGTAGGAGAAGGACTGGCAACGCCAAGGGAGGGATAAAGAGAGGGATCAGTTTAGAGTCATTAGAAGCCACAAATGAACTAAATCTAGTCCCCTTGATTTCTGTTATCCTTATCTAATCCTTATCTATGACCAGGTGCTGACTGTTAGTTGAGAAGATTCCTGTGCGTAGGCTTTTAACAATACATCAGTTAAATTAAACTTCATGTGTTGATCTGGTTTTTTTTATCCTGACAATACACATTGATTGTTTCTGAATATTCTGTTCAAAATAAAGGGTAAAACAATGGCTCCAAAGTCTTGTAGTTGGATATCTTTTTTTAATGGCCTGATCAGAGAAAGATGTTGAAAGTTTGATGCTGAACACCCCCCCCATCCCCCAATGCAGGGCTTCCCCTACCCCATAGATGAAATTGTTAGGCTGAATTAAATGCAAATGTAAACCCACCTCAGTCTTTTTATATATGTGATATATTGACATAGTAATATAATATATTATTTTATATAATTACATAATAACCTTTCTTCATATATAATATTATTAAGTTTGTAATGATTTTCTCATCCTGGAAGTGACTGAGCTACACAGATAACATGTTAATGTCTCTTTTTGACTATTAAGCTGAAGATCAGTTGTCCTGATTATGTCTCATATTTTCTCTTTAAAGAAAAGAACAGTAATGGATCAGCATGATTCACTTCAAGTTGATTAGTGACCTAGTTGGAGAGCAGTTGGAAGCTACTAGAGCATTAGTCATCTAGGCCAGATTGCAGCAATGAAATCACATTTCTTCATATCAGAATGTTCTTAATAGAGTGACAAAAAATATTGTGGCTTGAAATGTTTATCTGATGTATATAGTGTGCCAAGGGCAGATTGAACAATGGGAGTGTGGTGTGACTAAATGTGCTGGGAAATTGAAGGTAGTTAAAGAGAATTGTGGACCAAACTCTGCAGGAAAAAGAATCAATGCATGTTTGCGCTTTTGACATCATCCTCTTCTTCTTTGTCAATTAAGTCATTACGTGCAAAAATGCTTCTATATATTACTAAAACTCTTGTGTCTGTAACCTGTGTCATAGGGCAACCATTTTTGGAACAAGGTACCTCAAATGGGTTATATTATAGAATGTGTCCAAAATCTGGAACACATGACTTCTGTTGGATTGATATTTGGCAAGTTTGGGATTGCTTCAGTGCTGCCACACTATTGCCCAGACGTTCAATAGGCTGGTCCTGCCCCAGCCCATTGGAGGCTGGGTAGATCGGTTCCTCCATTACCACTGGAGGCCAGGTAGACCAGGCCTGCCCTAATCCTGCAGAGGCTGGGAAAACTGATCCCACCATCAACTGCTGGAGGGCAGTTAGCTACAGCCAAGTGGTAGGAAGTCAGAAATTGCTCCTATTACCACTGGGGTTTTTTTGCCCTTGGTCATTTTGTTTCTCTGTTTAGATAAAGAAATATTTCTAAAACAATGGTCCAATGGATCACAGGTTGTCTAGTACTTGTTAAAAGTTCTATCAAAGAGGGGATTTGGGTAAATGATATAATAAAAATGGCATTGTCAGTGTTGATCGTTACAATTTTTAGACATGTAAAAATCCTCTTATACAAGTCTGATCAGATTCCATAATTTGATGCAAGAGGTGATGAATTTTTGTGGAAAACATATGCAATACTGTATTGACCATGAGTGGCTTGCAATTTAGGTCAGTCTATTTGTTGCCTTTGTTGGAACCTGAATGTCCAGATGTTATATTGTTTGTGTATCTTAGGGTGGATACAGATGGATAACTGAAATTATGGAGCTACATAGGCTATTAATGGCTAGGTAGGAGAGTGAAAAGAGGGTGAGGCTTGCAGCTTGTTATTTCCTGGAATTCCTCTGAAGTATGGCAAGAGTCAGGATGTGCAGAGTTGTAATCCTGATGCTCATCTGTGATATTTTGCAATTAGCATGGCCAAATGGCAGGGTGAGAGTAAGCACCAGTTTTGGAACAACTTTATTTAATCTCTTTTTTGCATCCTAAAATTTTTATGTAATACAGATAATTCTTAAGAGGAAAAAGTACATGAGCTGTGCTTTCTTCATATTTTATGTAAATGTTACATTTTACTTTGTATTTATTATAAAACAAGTTAATATATAGATGTTCATATGGTTCTTGCAGAGGTTAGGGAAAAAAGGTTATGGGTTCGAATCCAAGTCAGGTTACAAATAAACATGCTCTTTGACTGCTTGAAGAAGAAGGTAGTTTTTATTTGACAGCCTAATATGGAGCATAGCAATGGAAGGCAGACAATGAAATTAGAAAACCTGAGGGTGATAGTACTTCTAATAACAAGGGGCTTTTATTGTGAAGTAATGGACATTGATGTGAAGTATGTTAGATGTGCAAATAGAGGCGTTCCTGCCCTGGGAATGTGTGAAGTTCAGGAGAGGAAGGTCCATTCCTTATCCTGTGGGGTGTGATCATAGATGGGTAAATCTCTTACTTGGTGTGGGAATTTTATGAGGGATCTGACATTTCTCAAGATAAGATAAATTCTGTTTTATCTTGGTTTGCCAGTATCAGCTGACTTTCTACAGAGGCTCGCTTAATCACTTTCAGTCCAAGTATCAATGCCAGCTGAGAAAGTTTAAGTGGTTTTTTTTGCCTGCAGATCAGAGGTGGTGGCTAGGGTTGCCACATGACTTGGCTAAAAGAGGAGAGGAAGCCACAAGGGCTTTTATCTTCCAATACAAGAAAAAGAAAATTAATTCAGCCTTCCCACAGTTTGGTGCCCCACATAATGATAAGGTACATACGGTAAGGCCACATAACGGTAACATACACATGTTGTGTCTTACCATTGCCCTTTGCTGTGTGTAGTTGTTGAAAATTCTAGATAAAAGTATCTGGTTTAAGTACAGTTATTAAGGCTGAACCTGTCTCTTAGTGACTTCACAGACACATCCTTTGCTGGTTTTTGAATAATAACTTCATGTTGATTGAATACATACGTGCTTTATGTTTGAAGTCTTATTACAACTTAGTACCTCAGCAATTACTTGTTCTGTGATTGTTTGAAGTTATAGCGGCACTGAATAATGAGAGTTATAATTGCTCCTTAAAGCTGTGGCTATCACAGCATCCACACAGTCATGTGATTATCATTTGGGCATGACACTTACAATGATCAGAGTGTCCTCTGATCACAAGATAACAATTTGTAACCTTCACAGTTGGCTTTCAGCAAGCAAATCAATGGAGACCTAGTAGGAAGTTGCAAGTCACAGTCACATAATATCGTGTTTCATGACCTGCAGTGATTAACTTAATGACTGTAGCCAGACCTGACAAATTGCTTCTAAGTCAGGTAAAGTCATGTGACTTTTCACTTTACAACTGTGTCACTTAGCAACATAGTTGCCAGTCCCAATTGTGGTCAGTAAGTGAGGACTACCTGTTATGTACTTTTGAAATCCAGATGCACCAATCAGATTGAAAAAGTTGAGGATTTTTGCATTACATCTTATTGCTATAATAATGTTAGTATAATATTTCACACACTATAAATAATTAAATATTAAATAATATTTAATATGCTATTATACATTTAATAGTTTAATAGTTTGGGCTTGCTTAATCTCTTGTGAGGACCCAGACAATTTTGGCTTATTCAATAAATTATCATTAAGCCAATCAAACCTTAATATGACTTGATTTCAGTTATTGTGTATGTAATTGATGCATTCCATTCATAAATGAGAATATTGTTGCACGTTGGATAAAGATTAAATACTATTTCTCTTAGTTTTAGCCACAAAATGAGTTCTCTAGAGATGGTGCTTCCATTTCAATGAAGAGAAATTTGTTCCTGCAGTTAATGCAGAAGAGGGACCTAACCTTTTCCTGTGCTTCACAATTCAGTAAGCAGTGGGAAGACAGATTCTTAGAGACAATGCTACTTTTCCTGCCTGTAGATATCTATTTTTGGAAATGGGTCAGCTTCCTTTTGCTGGACACATTAGTGCTCTAGTGCCTAGGAGCACTCGCTTTACAATTTTTCTGTTTGTTACACATGCATTAGAACTTTTCTGCATAACTATTTGTGGCAGCCCAGTGTTTCATGAATTGAAGCAAGTTAACCACAAGGAGAAGACGACATTTTGAGACAGTATAGGTTGAATTCCAAGTTTCAGGCATGCACTTGAGATGGATTTTTCAAAAGACAAAAGGATATAACAAACAATATGTTATGTTTTCCATATTCTCCTGATTGGTTAAAAAACCATTATAATTAATATATCAGTAAGCTGCCTAGTATACAGTACAATCAAAATGACATTGCCATTCATGTGCATTACCCAGTGCTACAGTAGTGCAAGCCCTGGGGTAAATAGAATTTCTCTTAAGAATCTTATTCGATTAATACGGAAGACAGACTTAATCTTGAAATACAAAACAGATTGTTATAAACTATAAATCAGAGTTTCAGATGACTCTGGCTGGGGTCGCTATACCAGTGTGATATAGTGTTTAGGTTTTGGACTAGGATTGCAGAGATCACAGGTTCAAAGCCCATGATCAGCCTGGGAAGCTCACTGGTGCTTTGGGCCTCTCTCCCTCTCAGCTGAACATACCATATTGCTATTATTGGGGTAAATTAGCAGAGAGAGTGCAGTATATGCCGCCTTGAGTTACTGGAAGAAAAGTAGGATATAAATTTAACAAATAATTATTCCAAAACCAAGCAATCTGTATTTGGTTTAGCAGTATATAGCAATCCCAGCCACATTATTGCACTGAGGTTGAGTTAACTAAATACAGTACTTGACAGCAGTAATACAGTCAGCATTTTAGAATACATTGTGTAGACATAGTAATCTGGTTGTAGATATGAACCAATCACTCGTGTTTTAAGGTGGTGCTCATGTAGTAATTTACTCATATGCCTTTTACTTTGCTTTCTGGTTTAATCAGGCTATATTTCGTTGCAATACCCAACTGAAGAAATAACTCAGTTGGGAGGGAAGGAATGGGAAAAGGAAAATGGAATTCTTTCAGAAAGCAGCCATTTTGAAAGAAAATGGCTAGACAGTTAAGAACAGAATAAAGAAACTGAATCCTAGAAATAATTTATCCCACTGAGAAAAAAGTGAACTATGACTATGGGAAGAAAATTTATAAGATGAAGGATACTAGGCATCCTTTTATCTTATAGGAATTTGGATTGTGCCTCTTGATAAATTCTGCCAAATTCTTATTTTCATGTTAGCTGATGCTGGCCTTATTTTGCCAATTTGTTGTTATGTAGTTCCAAACTACAGAACACCCTTTTCCTTTGCCAAGTGCTTAAATAAATACTGGAAAAATGCTTCTGGGAACCATCAAAGTCCAATAGGTTTATTTAGGTTGCCAAATGTTTGCAGGCTGAAGAGCTACTTGAACAATTTTCATTGGGGCTGATGTTGTCAGTAGCATATTCTTAGATACATTGATATCAATGCATTTGAAGTGAAAAAGCATTGCAGTAAGATCTACACTTGGTGGTTCTAAATGCAAAAGACTTTAGACATAAAAATTCATGTTGTTTATATCACCTTATATAATTTGGGCAATGTGCTTTGTTTTTTAAACTTAACTAATACAGAAGTATTTCCATTGAACTCTTGTTACTGAAATTCTGGGCTTCTTCTTAATTACCTCAGCCTGCGATAACTGTGGTTTCCAGCTATGGGTAAATAGAATTGCTTGGAGTGGAGTGAATTCTGATATTTATTCTGGGCAAAAGAAGGACAAAACTTGAGCAATACTTGGGAAGTTTTTTGCAAGGTCATAGAAGTCCAGTTAGTGCTTGTTTGAAAACAAAATACTGAATAAAATGGATCTTTTAATTTCATTTTAAAATGGTATAAATGAAAATTGTTTGTGTTACACTTTTTACAGCTATTAATAGTTCTTAAAGAGTTTTCATCAATGGTCACTAATCAAAGTGGAATGAGGTAATGAGTATTTCAGTCCTAGGTTCCCCACTGCTACATATTATTAATGACTCGGATGAAGAGACAGAATATTTATCAGAGTTATAGATATACAAAATGTGATGGAATAGCTGATGCCATGGAATACATAAATAAAATGAAAACCTTTATAGGTTAGCAAAATATACTTAACAAAGAATTTAACAAAGACAAAAACACAGGTATAAGATGGGGAATACCTGGCACAATAATGAAATTTTTGACAAAGATCTTGGAAGAGTTGGTTGCAGACAATGTGATGTGGCTGCAAAAAAAGCAGGAAAAACTCAGCACTGATCTTAAGAGCTACAAACTTGTTTCTCTGGAGACTGGAATGTATGTTAGGCACGAGATCCTGTATTTTGACTTGTGTAATATTTTGGAATACATGCAGCTCTGGACGTATGAAATAGACTATGAATCAGAAATTGACTTACTGAGTCCCTTGTTGATGTATAAAGGTAAAGGTTCCCCCGCACATGCATGCTAGTCGTTTCCGACTCTAGGGGCCGGTGCTCATCTCTGTTTCAAAGCCGAAGAGCCAGCGCTTGTCCGAGGACGTCTCCGTGGTCATGTGGCTGGCATGACTAGACGCCAAAGGCGCACAGAACGCTGTTACCTTCCCACCATAGTGTTCCCTATTTTTCTACTTGCATTTTTACGTGCTTTCGAACTGCTAGGTTGGCAGAAGCTGGGACGAGTAACAGGCGCTCACTCTGCTATGTGGCACTCGGGATTCGACCCGCCAAACTGCCGACCATCTGATTGACAAGCTCAGCATCCTAACCCACTGAGCCACCGCGTCCCTTTTGTTGATGTATAAATCTCTTCATTTCATTTTCAGTGAGGGGGATAATATTGTCCTCATTTACATTATCTCATTAATTCTTGAAATGGCCCTGAAAACAATATGTTTTGAGATTACAGATAACCTTCCTTAACTGCATCTTGCTATTATGTTTTTAATTTTGTTGTGAAGAAATAATGGGATTGGGGAAAGGCATGACAAAAAAAAATGGAGGCCTTTGTTCTTCAGTCCATTTTATGCAAATTCAGCAGAGTTCTTTCCCCTTAGGGGTACAGATTCCAAACTTAATGTTTATGCACAACAGTTCATATTTCCTGAACTGTTTGAAACACAGTATTGCTTAGGAGGGAGAGTAACCTTTTCCACTCACTGCATGTTCTCCTGTAGAAAATCTGAATCAACAGTTAGTGGCCTTGCAAACTGTTCACTTGGCTTAGCATATTTTTGTTTTGTTTTTGTTCATTAGCCACTGTGTTGCCAAGGCTGTGTTTTCATTTTCTTTTTATTAGATAAAAATCCCCAGACGTAGTTTTTGTGCATCAAAAGCCAAACTTCTCCATTTCAGCCATGTATTTTAGCTGACTGGGGATTTGCTGAGACCACCAGTCCTTTTGAATGTGAAGCATCAGCTAAAGAAAGTAGCCGCATACAAGTGCAATCATAAACTGTTTTGTTTACTGCAGATGGTCCTGCATTGGGGTGTTGACTAATGAGGAGAAACAACTCTTGCTTGCAATTTTTGACTATTCTGTTTTCTATAATCTTATTTTTGAATTAGCATTATTTTTGGATTAATTGGAAGAATATACTAGTATCTGAGGATTTACCTTGAGGCTGCTTCAAATATCTTCCTCCTATGTCTTCTTGCCTTTAATGCAAGAAGGGTTATCTTGACTATCCTTATGTTTCTTGACAAATCAGTAGTAGTAGGTGTGTGTGTGTGTATACATATACACATACACACATGTTCAGAAATGAAAATCCTGATAAAAACAAAGTCAGAGATTTCAGATCACTAAACATAGACATCTCTTGCTGAAAAGTAGTTAATTCCTGTGGCATTTTTGTATCCCTGAAGCTTAATATTTCTGTGGAAACCACTTGTATCGAAAGGGAATGGTTTGCTGTCAGTGATGGTATTATCTGATATAGGTCTTGCTCAGTTTAAAGATATTTGTAGTCATCACATCACCATTTATTTGCCCACATTTTGCACAAATTGTACACTACAAATGGATACAACTTACCATACTTTTGAATTTATTATTGAGTATTAAACATTCACTAGAATAAACTGCACCTACCTTTCAGTTCTTGGTTGCTGTTTGTTATTGTGGTGTTCTTGCTATTATTATCAATAATATTATGCACATATTTCCTAACTGCTTATTCTTTAGAGCCAGAAATATCTAGGTTAGCCTTTCTCAACTGGGGTTCCATGGAACCCTAGAGTTCCAGGAGAGATCACTAGAACTTCCATGTGAAATGGTAATTGTGGGGGAAAAATCAACCTAATTTTCTAAATTTCTCACACCACACAATGTTAGAACTTGCACTGGACTTTTTATGCACTGCAACACTGCCATTATTTATATAGGTTGTTTTAATATGTTTTATTTCATTTTGCTGTTTTCTGAAAAAAGGTAAATAGGTCCTCTGATCAAAATGATGCAGTGGTTAGAACACTCTATTTTTGACCTTGAATATCAGGTTCAGATGCTAGTCAAAACTTACTTGGCCACTCTCAGTTTTGAAGCCTAACATACCTTTTAATTCTAATGAAGGTAAAGTGAGAATAGTATATACTTGCTGGTATATACTGTACAGAAATAGAGCACAACAATGATGAAAACCATCTTGAATGCATTTGGGTCAATATAAAAAAATGTCATTGCCATAGGTGTATACTATAGGCCACCCAACTAAACAGAGGAAATAGATGAACTTTTTGCTATTCAGTTAACTAAAGTATGCAGGAAGCACATCACAATAGTAACAGGGAACTTTAACTACCTTGACATCACCTGGGAGACAAACTCTGCACCAAGTGGAAGATCAAACAGGTTCCTGATAAACCTAGCAGACAACTTTGTCTCCCAAAAAGTAGAGAAGGAAACTAGGAGATCAGCCATATTGGACTTTATTCTCACTAACAGAGGAAATGATAGAAGGTGTTGAAGCCACAGAAACCTTGGGGGAGTGATCATGCAGTATTGGAATTCAATATTATGTAAGCACAAGCCTAGAACAAAGTCATACTAGAGTCTTACACTTAGAGCTAATTTCAATAAACCTAGAGCATGGGAAGGATTCCATGGATTGGGTAAAACAACCCAAGAAGCTTGGGAAACTTTGAAAAGTGAGATGATAAAAGGCCAGTCTAGCATAATACCAATAAAGAAGAAAAATAACAGCTCTCAAAAGAAACCAGCATGGCTGCATAAAGTACTCTCTGATAAATTGAAAGACAAAAAGGACAAGTATAAAAAGTGGAAAAAGGGACTTAATATAATAATTAGAGGGCTAATTTTGATATGGCTAGTTAGACCCTGCAGAAAAGTTTTTACAACACCATTTGATCAACCTTGATGTTTAACTGATGAGAATGTATACTTGAACCTTTGATAATGTTGTTATTATATTAAGTCACATTATTTAAGGAAATAGCCAGGGTAGAAAGACTAACAATATCACTTTGTTCTTCCTATCTATCACAACTTGGACAGCCACAGATGGCAGAAAGTCAGCTGATTAATGCTTTGCTGATTCTCCGTAGATTTATTTAAGTGCATCTATTTGTTTCTAACATAGATTTGTATTCAAAAGGATGTTTCTGTGTTGCTAATCTATGGTATATTCTAAACAATGATGTTTCTATGGTAGATGCTTTATATGATTATGTATTGCCTAGCTCAGTGATGGCGAACCTTTTAGAGGCCGAGTGCCCAAACTGCAACCCCAAACCCACTTATTTATCACCGGGTGCCAGGTGGGCATAGCACAATGGATGGGCGGCTGTGGTGGACATGGCAGACTGGGTGGGTGGGGCCAAGGTAGGCGTGGTCACCTCACTGTTGCTCAGGAGGGACGCCTGTGTGGTCTGGGCAGTGTTGGGGGAGATCCAGGGGGACTCTGGCAGGTGGGGCGGTGGGCAGCAGGCTCGTCCTGCAGGGTATGAGGCAGGGCAGGGGTGCCATTGTTGCAGGGCAAGGTGAGGCAGGGACTGGGGCAGTTGCTGCCAGACACCATCAGCCCCTCTACACAGAGCCCAGCGAGTGCATGGAGGCCAACAGTGTACATCAGCAGCCACAACCTGCTGACCAGCGCACTCTGGGGCTCCACAGCCCACCACCAGCAGTTCAGAGAAGCCACCTTTGAGTTGGACGGACGGCCGACAGCTGAGGAGGCGATGCAGTGGGTTATGCCTGTTGTGACTCAGGGCCAGCCTGTGGTTTCGGCAGCCGGCTCAGATGTGTCGGATGACTCAGATGAGGGGGAGGAGGACCGTGTGGGAGACGAACCGGTTGATGATGGCGTGGAGGCTTGGCAGAGTTCCCAGCCGGGGCCCTCTTCTCAGCTGCGTGAGCCCGATAGTGCGGAAGATGATGACCCACAGCTGGCCCTGTTCAAGGACGCCCGACGCAGGAGGCAGTCGAGCAGGAACAAACAAAGAAAGAATGTGGGACTCCTCGGGAGGAGGCACAGGGAGACCACGCCCTGAGCTCTCTATAAAAGGAGTGTTTGGGGAGGGGCTGGTTGCTGAAAGCAACTCTTCCGCTTGAGAAGACAAGCTCTAGTGTTTTTGTTAACTGCGTAATAAATCTTGGCGGATGCCTTTTAGCCTTGGAAGCTCTCCAGTCTCTTCTTTCTAAAAAGGGGTTTGCCTTTACAAGGCCAGAAGAGGGCTGGTTCAGAACAGTTTGCTTTCAGCCACCCACCCCTTATTACTACGATGGAGCAGCTTCTTGCCGAGAATGCCCAGCTCACCCAGCAATTCACTTTGCTGGCAGCTCAGGTGGCACAACTGCAAGCTCAGGTACATGCTGCACCCCCACCCAGGAGGAAATGTCAGATAGCTATGCCGGATAAATTTGCTGGTAAACCAGAACTGTTTCCTGCCTTCCTGGGACAATGCCAGCTTTATATCAGCGTGAGAGCAGCTGATTTCCCCACTGACCGAGATAAGGTGGGATTCATGTTGAGCCTTCTGTCGGGTGATGCAGCTCGTTGGGGCACGCCTCTGTTGGCACAGCCTAGCCCTTTGTTGGATAACTTTGGGGGGTTTTGTGACCATATGCGCCTCATGTACGAGGACCCGATTAAGGCGCAGACTGCCACCCGACGCCTGAAAGCTTTGAGGCAGGGTCAGCGCCCTCTACAGGCCTATATCAGCGATTTCCGGCTGCTTAGCCAGGATTCCGCCTGGAATGAGGCTGCGCTCGTGGATGCCTTTCAGGATGGCTTGTCAGAGGAGATGTTGGATGAGCTGGCCCGCGTGGACATTCCCTCAGACCTGAATGGGCTGATCCATCTTTGTCTGCGGATCGATGCCTGGCTGCAGCAGCGTAAGAGTCGCCGTGCCACCCCACAGACCCCTGCCGCCCCTGTTGTGCGTGAGCCCCCAGTCCAGAGGGAGGAGCCAATGGAGCTGGGTGCCGCCAGGTCCCGTCTATCGGTGACGGAAATGGACAGACGACGATCGGAGGGGTTGTGTTTTTACTGTGGGGACCCTGGACATTTGGCTGCTTCTTGCCCGAAGAAGCGTCAGCGGGCGTCAGTGACCAAGCCTGCCCCGAGAAAGTCCCCTGCTTTGCTATCGGGAAACGGCCCGAGCCCGATCTAGACGGTGTGAAAGATCGGGCGACCCACAACGACCACGCCGAGCGACGCCGTTCCGACGGTGCCTGTGAACCTCCACGGCATTTGATTCTGGAGGCACGACTGATCCTTCCTGGCAAGCCAGAGGGGATTCCGGTCCATGCCTTAATTGACTCTGGGGTTACCACTAACTTTATGGATTTGGCCTTTGTGGCCAAATGGGCTGTTTCCCAGTGTCCAGTGGATCCGCCCATGCTTGTGGAGACCATCGATGGTCGAGTGCTCCTGTCCGGGCCTATTACGGCCGCCACGCAACCCGTGTGTATGGCCATCAGTACCCATGTGGAGGCCATTCAGTTTTACGTCACTTCGGATCTGCACTTCCCCGTGGTCTTGGGACTGGCGTGGCTCCGGGCGCATGATCCACAGATCTATTGGTCTCAGAACTTGGTCACCTTCCCAAGTTTGCAGTGCGTGGACCACACCCGCCATATCTGTGCCGGCCAGGTGGAGGGTTCCTCAGGGGTTTCCTTGCCTCCCGAACTGTCCGACTTTGCTGATGTGTTCAGCGAGTCAGAGGCGGACCAATTACCCCCGCACAGGCCCTATGACTGCTCCATTGATCTAGTCCCTGATGCGCCTCTCCCAGTGGGGCGTTTGTACTCCATGTCGGAGCCCGAGTTGGCTGCATTGCGGGACTTCCTGACAAAGAATTTGGCTCGTGGTTTCATCCGGCCCTCGTCCTCGCCAGTGTCTGCGCCCGTGCTCTTCGTCAAAAAGAAGTCGGGCGAGTTACGGCTTTGCTGTGACTACCGGAAACTCAACGCCATCACGGTGCGTAACCGCTACCCGCTGCCCCTCATCCCCGAGCTCTTGGACCGACTCCGGGAGGCTAAGATCTTCACGAAACTGGACCTGCGTGGAGCTTACAACCTCGTCAGGGTTCGGCCGGGTGATGAGTGGAAGACGGCGTTTGGTACTCGCTATGGACATTTCGAGTACACGGTGATGCCGTTTGGCCTGACCAACGCCCCCGCTGTGTTTCAGCATTTTATGAACGATATCTTCCGGGATCTGTTGGACCAGTTTGTCGTGATTTACCTGGATGACATCCTGATTTACTCCCCGTCGCGTGAAGCGCATCATCAGCATCTCCGTCAGGTCCTGCAGCGCCTCCGGGAACATCGGCTGTTTGCCAAGTTGGAGAAGTGCCAGTTCTACCAGGTGACCATCGATTTCCTGGGTCACCGCATTTCTCCTGAGGGCATCGCCATGGAGCCGAGTAAAGTCGAGTCGTTGCAGAGTTGGCAACCCCCGCGTCGCGTGAAGGATGTTCAGCGACTCCTTGGATTTGCCAACTACTATCGGACATTCATCCCTGGCTTTGCTGCCTTGACAGCCCCCCTCACCCGGCTCCTGCAGAAGAAGACTCGGTTCCAGTGGAACGCCCCCGAACAACAGGCGTTCCAGGCTTTGAAGGACGCCTTCATGAAGGAGCCCATCTTGAAACATCCCGACCCGCAACGGCCGTTTGTCGTGGAGGCGGACGCCTCCGACATTGCCATTGGGGCCGTGTTACTTCAGGCAACGACGCCCAGCGGTACCCTTTTCCCTTGCGCGTATCACTCTCGGAAATTGAACCCCTCGGAGCGCAACTATACCATCTGGGAGAAGGAGCTGCTGGCCATCAAGGCGGCGTTCGAGGCTTGGAGGCATCATCTGGAGGGGGCGCGGCATCAGATCGAGGTCCGGACGGACCACAAGAATCTGGAAAGCCTGCAGACCGCTCGGAATTTGAATCAACGCCAGATCCGGTGGTCCCTCTTCTTTGCGAGGTTTGACTTCCGGGTGCGGTACATACCAAGCGGGCACAACCAGAGAGCGGATGCTCTGTCCAGAAAGCCCGAATACACCCGAGCGGAAGACAAGCTTCCGCCCAGGACAGTGATCCCCGTCGAATCTTTTGCTGCGGTGCGGGAGCCGGTGGATATACGGGCTCAGATCCGGGAGGCGCAGCAGCAGGAGGCGTGGGTGGCTCAGCGGAAGGAAGAGGTGGGGTCAGATTCGCCTTGGTCGGTCGCGGACGGACTCCTGTATTATCGTGACCGGCTCTATGTTCCGGGAGGGCCACTCAGGGGACTCGTCCTCAGCCAGTGTCATGATAACCCGGCTGCGGGGCTGCGGGTACCTTCTGGTGGCCCCGAGTCCGACACGATGTCCAGTCTTATGTCACCTCCTGCATTCCTTGCAGGCAGGCCAAGTCAGCGACAGGGGCCCCGCCTGGTTTACTGCAGCCCTTGCCAACACCCAAGAGACCCTGGGGGGCTGTGTCCATGGACTTTCTGACGGATCTACCCCCATCCTCCGGCTTCACGACAGTGTTTGTGGTGGTGGACATGTTGACCAAGATGGCGCACTTCATCCCCTGTCGCGGCTTACCGTCAGCTCGCGCCACTAGTCGCATGTTCATCCAACAGGTGTTCCGGCTGCATGGCCTTCCCGATAGAGTCGTCTCCGATAGGGGGGCCCAGTTTACAGCCCGCTTCTGGCAGGAGTTGATGCGGGCGTTGGACATTAAGGTTTGCCTCTCGTCCGCGCATCATCCTCAGACCGACGGGGGTACCGAGAAGGTCATCGGCATCTTAGAGCAGTATCTGCGCTGCTACGTTAACCTGCAGCAGGACAATTGGGTGGACTATTTGGCCATAGCCGAGTTTGCCTTTAACAACTCGCAGCACACCTCCACGCAGATGACACCGTTCTTGGCCAACGTGGGTTATCACCCCCGGTTTTTCCCCCTTTCTCCCGTGGACTCATCGGAGCCGGCAGCGAACGAATTTATGGCGGAGTTACAGGCGATCCATCGGTTGGTGCGACGGCAGCTGGAGAAGGCCAAGGCCGACTACAAGAGGTTCGCCGATCGGTCGAGAAGGGATACGCCTCCACTATCTGTGGGGGATCGGGTCTGGCTGTCCACCAGGAACCTACCATCCACTCGGCCGGCGAGGAAGCTGGACCACCGTTACCTTGGACCGTTCCCAGTCGAGGCCGTCATCAATCCGGTCGCCTATCGTTTAACTCTGCCACGTTCCCTGCGCGTGCACCCCGTCTTCCATCGGTCCTTGTTGGTCCCCGAACAACCGGCCTGTCCACTTCGCCAAGCGGAACCTCCCCCATCAGGAACTCGTGATGGAGGCAGCACCCCCGAGTACGAGGTCGCCAGCATCAGGGATTCCCGCTGGCTGAAAGGTCGCTTCCAGTACCTGATCGAGTGGAAAGGGTACGGGCCGGAGGACTTCACATGGGAAGACGCGACCGCCGTTCATGCCCCTGCGTTGGTGACTGCGTTTCACGAACAGTTCCCATCCCGACCGCATCCGGATCGGCAGACCCGGGGGAAGGGCCCTGCGGTGCGGGATAGTGTTGTGACTCAGGGCCAGCCTGTGGTTTCGGCAGCCGGCTCAGATGTGTCGGATGACTCAGATGAGGGGGAGGAGGACCGTGTGGGAGACGAACCGGTTGATGATGGCGTGGAGGCTTGGCAGAGTTCCCAGCCGGGGCCCTCTTCTCAGCTGCGTGAGCCCGATAGTGCGGAAGATGATGACCCACAGCTGGCCCTGTTCAAGGACGCCCGACGCAGGAGGCAGTCGAGCAGGAACAAACAAAGAAAGAATGTGGGACTCCTCGGGAGGAGGCACAGGGAGACCACGCCCTGAGCTCTCTATAAAAGGAGTGTTTGGGGAGGGGCTGGTTGCTGAAAGCAACTCTTCCGCTTGAGAAGACAAGCTCTAGTGTTTTTGTTAACTGCGTAATAAATCTTGGCGGATGCCTTTTAGCCTTGGAAGCTCTCCAGTCTCTTCTTTCTAAAAAGGGGTTTGCCTTTACAAGGCCAGAAGAGGGCTGGTTCAGAACAATGCCCAGGAAAAGGAGAGCATGCAAGGCCAGGAAGGTTGGGACGGGGGGGAGCGAAACCAGCCATGCTGGGATGCATCCGGCCATGTGGGACTTTGTCGAGTTAGTGGACGGCTGATTGAAGAGGGACGGTTGCCATCTCTGGGGCATGGCGTGTGTGCCCACAGAGAGGTGTCTGAGTGCCGCCTCTGGCATGCATGCCATAGGTTCACCACCACTGGCCTAGCTTAACTTTTTTATGGGAACTAGCTTTATGCTTTGATTTTTAAGAAGTACACAAAAAAGTCATAGTGCCTAAAAGCACACTTTGGAAATGACTACTCTCAAACAAGGATATAAATAGCTGTGGCCTTCCAGATATTGCTGAACCTCAGTAACCACCAACCTCAGTATGCATGAAGTATGGTGGTAGATGCAGGGAACTTGTATTTCAATAACATCTTGGCTTAATTGCTATTTTGGTTGGTTTTTTTTTTGGAATAGTTGGTATTTGGGATGGGAAAATGTTGTTACTGGAGCTTTTTATGTAAAGAAGAAATGTCTCTGTTACATTAAATTTTGATTTTCTTTTATTTTGTTTACATTAGGATAACGTTACTGAGAAAACCATCACATCTTTTATTTTATTTTCTAGAAGCACTGTAGTAGGGAGCTGACAGAATATTCTCTCCCTTCTATGAAATACCCAAGGTTTTTTGTAAGTTTTTTAGCTTTGTTGTATATTGAGATCTCTGATAATGATACAGTTGGATTAAGAGATGTATTGGGCTTATTATTTTGAAAGTTCATAGAAATGTAGGAGAATCACTGCAATTGCTAAGTGAATCACACTAATTCTGTTAGTATGTTTGTTAAGCGAGTGTGGCTTCCTCCACTTACCTGGCTTATAGGAAGCAAAGGAAAGTCGGAAAAGCAATCAAATGACCCTAAAACACTGTAACCATCATAAATACATGCCTGTTGCTAAGCGCCCAAATTATGATTATGGAGGTGCTTTTTTCAATGCCATTGTAATTTTGGTCGCTAAATGAATGGTTGTAAATTGAGGATTACCTGTATGAGGTTGATGTTTTATTGCGATATAAGTTTCTTTGTCATTCAGTAATTCTTTGTCTTCTTAAAATTTATTCTGATCTGTCCTTGATAAGTATGGTATGGCCTTTGTATGCTGGGACGGTGATGGTGGCTTTGTCCTTCTTTGGGTTTTTGACAGCTGCTTGGTCCACTGCTTTGAGTTGTTTTTGATTCAGTGTTCTGGTATGATTATCTATCTTATGTTTTCTTAGATCTCTGTGGCAGGTCCTGTGGTCTTAAGTGCTGCTTCTAAGTTTTCAAACAGTTCTAACTGATTAACATCATTTATGTTATACTTGAGGTCTTTTGTAGGATATTGTGGTTCTGCGGTGGATAATGGGTGGCTGGACATGTTGACAATCCATTCAGATTTGGGTTTCTCTTTGCTTCTGGGGTTTAGTTTGAACAGTTTGATTTTGTTTTGTTTTCCTTTTTCCATCTGGCCTTAGGAATATAGTCTTGATGGCAGTTGTCCACATTTTTGTGATTTTAGGGTCATGGTTTGTTCCAATTGCTTCCAGAGGTTATCTATGGCGTGCTGATATTTGTTTATTCTAGGCGAGCATCCATGATCATTAGCCAGAATTCTCAACCAGCACACCAAATTAGCCACAGTGACTAAATTTTCTGAAAATTGCAGTTACAGCGTTCTTATTTGGTGCCAGAAAAGGGAATAGACCTGTACAAGCTGAACTTCAGTTTAAGAAGTGAATGGGACATATAGTGAGGGAGAGAAGTTGAAAGAGGTTTTGTGTTCTCTACTGTACCTCTTGTAGCTACAATATTATTGAGGTGCCATTTTCTCCAAGGATATACTTTTTTAATATCCTCTTAATAACCTATTCGCCACTTTAAAACATGGGGATTTGGTTTTTAAGGCTCTGAAAGTTTCATTCCTGCTTGATTTTCTAAAAAATGAGAATGCCTATCTTATTTGCTTGGATGTTCTCTTTTGGAATTTGTGAGCATTTCAGTGCTTCCAGTAAAAGTACAGTTTACCTTCCTTTAAGCAATTGTGATGGATCTGAATAAGAATGCAATTGCATACCCACAGAATATTTTCTTTTACTCATCTTTTTGTGAAATGAAGTTCTATTTTTATAAAAATTTCATATGTATTAGCTAGCAATCTTGTCTTGCTGCAAATACATTTTCCTTTTCCTTTATCTACTGTAGTACTGAAAATGTGGGGCAACAGTTTGAATTGTAGTGTCCTTTTATACAGTTGGTTTTTAATTGTGTGTTTTTAATCATCAGCAGAGTAACCCAGTGACAGTAGGAATTATTTGAATATACTTTTTGGCTATGATTCTGGAACATCAGTTTCTTGTATTAATAAATTATTGTTATGATTGTTCTGTTAGCTTTTTTGTGGTATATAAATTGAGTTGACTTTTAAGAATAATAGTAATGTTAGTCTGTGCTTTGTGCAGATAGAATCATAGAGTGGGAAGAGATTGGCTAGAACATTGTTGGTATACACCTCCCTGATTATAGGTTCCAGTACCAAAAATGTAATGATTATTTAGGGTAGCCAGGCTGCTAGGTGTGGTACAGAGGAAGCTGCTCCCAGTACACTTTACATTGCAAATTGTATCACCATGAAGGTACTAAGTAGGAAATAGAGAAATTTCACTTGGATAGAATTTAGGTTGGGATGGAAGCATTGGAGGAACATTGAAGAGACTGTGAAACTGATAAAGCAGCATGTTGTTACCTACCTATTAAATATATATCATGCTAATACCTTTCAGTAATACCTTTCAGATAATTCACATTATCAAAGCCACCAAAAAGTATGAAATTAATACTTTAGGTAAGAAAAATATATAAATATATTTATATATAAAAATATATAAATAAGTTTAATTTAACTTCACTTTCTTTCCTTGAAAATCAACATTGCTTCTCCCATGTCCATACACTGCTTTATATATTGCCTTTTGTTCTCTAAATTTCTCTTCTCAAAACTCTTCTCTTGGAATCTTATTAATTTTATCATCCATTACTTTCTTAATCTTTCTCTTTATCTCCACGCATTTATACTTCCTTTGTAAGATTAGTGATGACTTGATCCTCATCAACCCTTCCTATACGACTGAGCCACATCAATGTACTTTTGTTATATTAGTCACTCATTTTTTATCTTATTATGTTTTTTAACACTAAACATTTCATTAGATTATAAAATAAAATACAAAAATAGAAAGGCAAATAATAGGACACAGTTGGGAGGGGGAGGGGAAAGAAAAGTGAGGAGGAGAGGGGGAAAAGAAAAGAAAAGGCTTTGACTTCCGACTCCCTCTGTTGCAGTAGAATAAAGCATTAACCTTGAATCTCAACTTTTTACTTTTCCATAACAGTATAAACTAGCCATTTCTATAACAAAAAATTAATCAGTAAAACCCAAAATCAAAGCACACCTCAAGGACAAAGTCCAGAAGCAGTCTCCCAGTAGAAACAAAAGTACTTATATTCTTTTCTTAAAAACAATCAATTTAGCCATCTCTGCCAATTCCGTCAGCTTCTGTAGCCATTCATCTATAGTGGGAATCGAAATATCCTCCCATTTTTGTGCATACAGTAGTCTTGCTGCTGTCAATAATAATAATAATAATAATAATAATAATAATAATAATAATAATAATAATAATAATAATAATAATAATAATAATAATAATAACAACAACAACAACAACAATAACAACAACAACAACAACAACAACCTGTGTCAACCATTAGTGCCAGTCAATTTGAGTGTTCAGTTGATTGAGTTTCATGTTTTATGAATAAAAGTTTTATATAATAATAATATAGTAGTAGTAGTAGTAGTAGTAGTTGGAAGGGACCTTGGAGGTCATCTAGTTCAAACCACTACTCAGGCAGGAAACCCTACCTATACCATTTCAGATAAATAGCTGTCCAGTCTCTTCTTAAAAACTTCCAGTGTTGGAGCATTCACAGCTTCTGGAGGCAGGTTGTTCCACTGATTAATTGTTCTAACTGTCAGGAAAGCTCTCCTTAGTTCTAGGTTGCTTCTCTCTTTGGTTAGTTTCCATCCGTTGCTTCTTGTCCTGTCTTCAGGTGCTTTGGAGAATAGCTTAACTCCCTCTTCTTTGTGGCAGCCCCTGAGATATTGGAACACTGCTATCATGTCACCCCTCGTCCTTCTCTTCATTAGAATAGACATACCCAATTCCAGCAACCGTTCCTTAAATGTTTTAGCTTCCAGTCCCCTAGTCATCTTTCTTGCTCTTCTCTGTATTCTTTCTAGAGTCTCAACATCTTTTTTACATCGTGGTGGCCAAAACTGGATGCAGTATTCCAAGTGTGGCCTTACCAAGGCATTGTAAAGAGATATTAACATTTCATGTGATCTTGATTCTATTCCTCTGTTAATGCAGCCTAGTACTGTGTTGGCTTTTTTGGCAACAGCAGCACATTGCTGGCTCATATTTAAGTGATTGTCTACTAGGACTCCGAGATCCCTCTCACAGTTACTACTATTGAACAATGTACCACCTATACCAGTGGTGGTTAACCTATGACACGGGTGCCAGAGGCGGCACTGAGAGCCCTCCCTGTGGGCACCCGTGCCATGCCTCGGAGGTGGCAACTATGCCTACCCCCACAGGTGTCCCTCCCCATGAGCGACATTGAGGTGACCCAGTAGGCCACCTCAATGTCGCCCAGTAGGCCACTGCAATGTCGCCCAGTAGGCCACACCCACCTGGCACCCAGCGATAAATAAGTGGGTTTTGAGTTGCAGTTTGGGCATTTGGTCTCCAAAAAGTTCTCCATCACTGACCTATGCTATACCTGTGCATTTGGTTTTTCTTGCCTAAATGTAGAACCTTATATTTTTCACTGTTGAATTTCATTTTGCTAGATAGCGCCCAATGTTCAAGTCTGTCAAGATACTTCTGTATCTTAAGCCTATCTTCTGGAGTGTTGGCTATTCCTGCCAGCTTGGTGTCATCAAGTCAACAAACGTGCAGTGAAATTTCTCACCTTCATATTTTTCTCAGGGAACCTACTAAAGAGCAAAAACCTGGTCTGTGCACTTTTTGTCAGTATAAAGTCATATGGCACTTGGCAAATATTTCTCTTTGTTACCTCTTTTATAGATGTAATCTTTGCACACAGGTTAAACAAGCCACAGCTACTCTAATCCAATCACATGCATGTTATATCATTCATTGTACACTTGTAGCCCTATCTTTTTGTTGTTGTTGTTAAACATTCATATTTATCACTTCCTTGTCATCAGTTCTTTCTTGCACATCAATTATACAATTTTTTTTAGTTCCACAGTTTGACCAATCATGATAATTACTATAGAAATTTCTAAAATACTCTTCTTCCAGCATTTACTCAGTTTGACTTAATCACAAATCACTTTATTACTTCTGATTTTAATTCTATTCATTCTGCCAGAAGCTCCTTGTTTAGACTCTTTTCAGTCACTTCCAGAACAATTTTTATTTTTTTATCAAAGTATCTCTATATTTACTCTACTTCTTTTAATCCACTCTTTGCTCTAATTGACCATATGCTTTGTAACTAACATTTTATCATTATACACATTATACAATATTTTATCTTATTTTTTTACTACAGATATTCTTTTATATGTACGTTTCCACATCTACAGCCTTTTTTATTTCATAATTTTATCAAGTACATTAATATAAGATGGGTAGCTATACACATGTCTTTAATGTGCGCCCCATTAATGTAACTCTACCCAAATTTTAACTTTGTTTTTTTTTTTTTTTTTTTTTTTTAATTGAAAAGTTTTAAAATACAGTTTTCCATTAGAAAAAAAAAAAAAAAAAAAAAAACCCTTCCCCCTCCCTCTACCCCCCCTACCTCCCCCCAACGTCCCTCCCTCCCCTCCTCCCTCCACCCCCCCTCCCCCCCCGACTTCCCAGAGCTAAATACAAGGTATATGTATGTAAAAAAGCAATCATAAACTACCATATACTAAAGACTATAGATTCTAAAATCCATCACTCTCTAGCTTATATAGGATAAAACACACCTTAACCATAATAAATGTATATAAAAAAAAAACTAGCATAAAAGAAAGAAAAAGGAACGAAAGAAGACTCATTCGAATGCTACATAAAACTTCTTAACCCTATACTTGTTCTGGATAAACTCAATCCATTTTCTCCATTCCATAATATAACGTTCTTGCGAATGATCTTTCAAATAGGCTGAAATCTTCGCCATCTCTGCCAGGTCGGAAACCTTTAAAGTCCATTCTTCTATAGTCGGCAGTACCTCTTTCTTCCAATATTGACCTATCAAAAGTCTTGCTGCCGTAACTAAGTTCAACATCAGCTTAGAGTCCACAACTGTAGCGTCATCAATTATTCCCAACAAAAAAAATTGCGGACAAAACTTTATCCTCCGTTTAAAAATCTTCTGCATATTCCACCAGACTTTTATCCAAAAAGCCTTAACCTTCTTACATGTCCACCATATATGAAAATATGTTGCATCTTCATCACCACATCTCCAACATTTAGGCTGGTATTTCGGATACATACTTGCAAGCTTTTTGGGATCTAAATGCCATCTATAAAACATTTTATAAAAGTTCTCTCTTAAATTTTGAGCTTGAGTAAATTTTACATTCCTCACCCAAATCTTCTCCCAGGTGTCCATTGTAATAACTTCCTGAATGTTTTGGGCCCATTTTATCATGCAATCTTTAACAAGCTCCGTTTCTGAATCAATCTCCAGCAATGCAAGATATATCCGTTTAATATGTGCTGGTCCCTGGTTTCTAATTTGCTTTATCAAATTTTCATCAGTCATTATAAATCCATTTTTCTGGTCTTCTTTCCACCTGGCCCGTAACTGAATATATTGAAACCAAGTTTGGACAACCTTCTCTTCTCGCAACAGGCTATATGCTTTCAAGCACCAAATATTCCTTTCCAAACTTAAAATCTCCTTGTACGTAGTCACATCATGTTTAAAGCCAGCATGTATATTTTCTATTGCGTGTTTTGGAATTGCCCACAATGGTATCTTGCTGCTTAACTTATGTCTATACTTCTTCCAAACTCTCAGCAATGCCTGTCTTAAAATATGCATCCTGAACACAATATCTACCTTCTTATCATACAACAAATATGCATGCCAGCCAAACAACAGATCATGGCCCTCAAGATTTAATAACCTCAATTGCGTCAAATTAATCCAATCGCTTATTCCTACTAATGCAGCAGCTTCATAATATAATTTCAAATTGGGCAGCTTAAGGCCACCTCTCTCACGAGTATCCTGCATAATCTTAAGTTTAACTCGTGGCTTTTTCCCTGCCCAGACAAATTTATTGATACCACGCTGCCATTCCTCCAAATTAGAATCTTTCTTAAGAATCGGTATCATTTGAAATAAAAATAAAAATTTGGGCAGGACATTCATTTTCACTGCTGCAATCCGTCCCAACAAAGACAATTGCAATTTTTGCCAACTCTCCAATTCTTTTTGAATTTTTCCCCATAATTTTTCATAGTTATTTTTATATAGCTTTGTATTAGAGGGCGACAAAATCACCCCCAGATATTTAACCCTTTTAACAATCTCAAATCCAGTTAATCCTTCTAAGAGAGCCTTCTGTGAAACTGTCATATTTCTAGCCAAAATTTTAGTTTTCTGTATATTTACTTTAAATCCAGAAACTTTGCCATATTGTGTTATTATCTCCATCAGGTCCACAACAGAGTTCTCTGGCTGGGTCACTGTAACAACCAGATCATCGGCAAATGCTCTCAATCTATAGTCCTGATCTCCAACTTGAATTCCCTTAATTTTTTCTGAATTCCGAATCTTGGTCAATAGTATCTCCAATGTTAACACAAATAACAAGGGCGATAACGGACACCCTTGCCTTGTGCCCTTCTCAATATTACATACTGCTGTCAAGCTATTATTAACTATGATTCGGGCAGTTTGTTTTTGATATAATGCCCTAATCGGCTGCAAAAAATTTTCGCCAAAATCCATTTTATCTAAGACTTTCAACAAAAATTGCCAATTCAATTGATCAAAAGCCTTTTCAGCATCTAAAAAGATTAGCGCTGCAGAGATCTGGTTGTGCCTTTCCAAAAACTCTAACACATCAACTATATGTCTCACATTATTTTTCATTTGCCTACCACTAATAAACCCCGTTTGGTCCCCGTGAATCACCTGTTGCAGGACCCTCATCAGTCTATTAGCCAAGACCTTAGCAAATATCTTATAGTCTGTATTTAAAAGCGATATCGGTCTATAATTTTTAACTTGAGTAGCATCCTGGTCTTCCTTCGGAATCAAAGAAATAAAAGCTGTTCTCCAAGACGGGGGCACCTCTCCCCCCCTCTGGATTGTCTGGAACAGTTCCTTTAACGGTTTTATCATCTCTAATTGCAAGTTTTTATAATAGGCCGCAGTCAAGCCATCAGTGCCTGGTGCTTTATCCACCTTCAGTTCCTTAATAGCTGTAAAAATTTCCTCTTCTGTAATCAGTTGATTAATCCCCTCTTTTTGTACTTGCGTAAGAACCGGGATGCTAGCATTCTCCAAATATATATCAATATCTTTTATATTAATTTCCTCCTTAGTATATAATTTCGAATAAAAATCCAGAAAAGCATCCTTAATAAGATTCTGTTGAAACACAACCCTTCCTTTATATTCAATCTTATCTATATTAGAGGCCCTTTGCTTTTTTCTCAGTCTATAAGCTAACCATCTGCCTGGTTTATTAGCGTTGCAAAAAGTATTATGCCTAGCAAACCGCAGATTAGTTGCCACTTGATCTGCCATTAATTTATCAAATTGTCCTCTTAGCAATCTAATAGCCTCCTTAATCTTCACATCCTCTGGATTCAAAATCAAAGCCTTTTCTTTTTCCTTTATTTCATTCTCCAGTTGTTTCCTTCTAATTTCCACTGCACGTCTATGTCTATTGTTCATATATATCAACACCCCTCTCATATAGGCCTTGCTAGCATCCCAAACCATGTCCATAGAAGTACCCTTATTCATATTAATCTCAAAAAAATCCTTCATCCGCTGTTTACATTCTTCCACATTTTTCTGATTTCTAAACAAATTCTCATTTACACGCCACGAGCGTCTGTCTCTTTTCTCCTCATCAATCTCCAACCAAACTGGGCTGTGGTCAGAGATAATTCTCGCACAAATCTTCACCTTTTTAGATCTCAGAAAAAGGTCATTAGTCAACAAAATAAAATCAATCCTTGAAAAAGATTGGTGTCTGTCAGAATAAAAGGTATAATCCTTCTCTTGGAAGTGTCTCTCACGCCAAATATCTCGTAATTCCAAGTCATCCTTCATTTCAAAAAAGGATTTAGGCAGTCTTGCATGACTTGGAATGCGCTTAAAAACTCCAGCCTTATCCAGCTGTACATCCAAAACACCATTCCAATCTCCCATAAAAATAAAAGATTTATAATCCAACTGGGTAATCTTTGTGTGAAGTAAGCTAAAAAAATCAGCTTGTTGTTGGTTAGGTGCATATAATCCAACTAAAAGCGTCTTTTTACCTTCTAACAACAGCTCAATCATAACATATCGTCCATGCTTATCTGCTTCAATTAAGTCTGCTGTTAAGGCACTTTTAACATAAACAACCACTCCATTTTTCTTATTCTCTGCAGAGGCAACAAATTGCGTACCCAGTCTCGAGTTCAATAAATACTTTTGATCCAAAACTCTAATATGCGTTTCTTGCAAACATATAACATCTATCTTAAATTGTTTTAAGTATTGAAAAACTTTCTTCCTCTTCTGCGGTGAATTTAATCCATTAACATTCCAGGTTAGAAATTTAGTTGCCATGCATATCCTCCAAAAGCTCTTGGACCACAGCTTTGATAGGACTAATTTCTTTAGGCCGTGCTCCTCCCACAGCTTGACTATATGTACGTTGTGAAGAATCTGAAGACTTTTGCTGATCTTGTTCTTTTATTTTCTTTGCTCGTTTTAAAGCAGCACGCGTTACTCTTTGCTCTCTAGGATCATCCAAAGAAGTTGTAGCTTGATCTCCTCCAACACCACTTTCCTCTGTTCCATCCTCTTGATGTTTTCCTTCTCCAGATCCCTTTCCAGCTTCCAGAAGTGTTAATGGGGCTGCTTTTAAGACATTGTTATAGAAATCACGCGCTTGCTTCACAGTAATCAGCCGGTACCTTTTACCTTCATGCATCACCATCAGCCCCTCAGGGATCTCCCATCTGAACCTTATATCTCTTTGCTTAAGCTCCTGCACAAGAAATGCATAGTCCTTCCTTCCCCTTAAGATCCTTGGAGGAATTTCTTTTAAAACCAGAACTTCTTGTCCAGCAATCACCACTTTAACATCATAGGCAGCTTGTATAACTTGGTCTCTAATTTCTCTTTTTGCAAAATAAACCACCACATCTCTAGGCAACTTTCTCTGCCTAGCAATCCATGAATTCACCCTGAACACTTTATCCATAGCTGCTCTTATTTCAGATGCTGGCTGGTTTAATACCCCTTCAAGAGCCTCAGAGATCAGTTGCTTTAAATCTTCTTTAATATCCTCTTTTAAACCTCTAATTCTGATAGCAAACTGCATCTGGTAATATTGGGCCAAGCTTAACTCCTTTTCCACTTTGTCTCTTATATTTTCATTCTCTCGAGCCTTTACTTCTAATATAGCATTTCTTTGAGCCAAATCATCCATTTTTTCATCTAATTCTTCCACACATTCCGCCACTTTATGCACTGAGGACAAAATGTCTACCTTCATCACGCTGAGCTTCTGTTCCATCCTCTCTTCCATTCTCTCCTCCAGTTTCTCCAGTTTCTCCTCCATCTGCGCAAATTTATCTGCCATTGATTGATTGATTGATTCCAAAAGTTTATCCAAAGCATCTCGTAAATCCTTCGGTGTCAGCGCTTCAGGAGGGTGCAATGCCTGTAGTGATGATTGTTGCACTGGCGAGGATCCACCACTCCGAAGAGTTTTAGGGGGAGGTTTCGCCGCCATCTTTTAGTCCTCAATTATGACGCACTTTCAAAAGTTTACAAAGTCCAACAAGCTAGAGAGTATATTAAAATAAATCTCTTCACCTTTGTCTCTTGTACCGCTCTGCCTGCTCCTTTAAATCATAGTCCTTTCTGCAGGCAGGGATGGTTCGCAGACGCCTGGCTCCGCTCCAAGAAGTTCGGAGCAGAGACGCCGGCCAGCTGGGAGCAACCCAGGCTTCGGGGGAGTTCAATCCTTCAGCCGCCCAAGCTCCAAGCTCAGGCGGCCCTGGAGAACTCTACCCCTACCTGGGGCCTCACCCCCTCCTCTTCTCCCGAGGAGGGGGCTTCAATTTCGCCCGAACAGCTGATCGGCGCTGTTTCGGGCGAAAAAACAAACAGCTGAGCCGCGGGCAGCCCGGGAAGGCTGTCTACGGCGCCGCGCCGCCACCGGAAGTCCCAAATTTTAACTTTGTTATATAATACTTTTCAGACTACTCCAAGCTCCTTTACATCCTTTCTCTGTTAATCCTCCCTGCATTAATTTTGTTCAAAGATTAATTTATCTTCTTATACTTTTTATGAAGAACCCATTTATCTTCTTGCAATAATTTCCACCACCCTTTTCTTCCATCCCCATTTTCTTCCTAAAATCCATTCTTGATCCTACAAAGTAATGGGCAGTCCCAGATTTAGAATCCCTCATCATTTTTGCATTCTTCATAATCTTTCATTATAAACAGTGAAATGATTTTTATTGCCATGTGCTTAGCTTATGTATTCAAAACAAAGACACCTTTGTCTAAGGAGATACTCACCAAAGTTAGATTATACATTTTTGAGCCTCCAATTGGCTAAGTCATTTATCTGGTACTCTTTTATTTCTACCAATACATTTGTGTCAGCTAACTGAACTGTTTTCTCCCCTTAATCAGATTAATTGAGAATATTGCATTTTTGTCATTGGCACATAATACAAGTAGTCCTTGACTTCTAACCACAACTGAAACCAACATTTTTGTTGCTAAACAAAACAGTTGTTAATTAAATTTTGCCCCATTTTATGACCTTTCTTGCTGCAGTTGTTAAGTGAATTGTTGCAATTGTTAAGTTAATAACATGGTTAAGTGTATCTGGCTTTGACTTTGCTTGTCAGAAGATCAGAAAATGCAATCACATGACCCCAGGACACTGCAGTTGTCATAAGTATGTCAGTTGTCAAGCGCCCAAATTTTGATCACATGACCACTGGGATGCTGCAATGATCATAAGCATGAAAAATGGTTATGTCACTTTTTTCAGTGCCGTTATTTCGATTGGTCACTAAATGAATGATTGTAAGTCTAGGACAGGGGTAGGCAACCTCGGCTCTTTTATGACTCATGGACTTCAATTCCTAGAATTCCTGAGTCAGTATAGCTGACTCAGGAATTCTGGGAGTTGAAGTCCATGAGTCATAAAAGAGCCGAGGTTGCCTACCCCTGGTCTAGGACTACTTGTATGTTCCTGTCACCAATCTATGGATTCCTGCTTCTGAAACAACTTAGATTACACCAATTTATGCATGTACATGCAAGGTACTAACAAACATTGGGATGTTGCTACGGTAGTTAAGGTAGAAGTGATAGTCACATATTCTACATTTGAAACTTTTATTTTGATCATACTTGACAATTGCAGTTGTCTATCAAAAAGTTAAAAAGCCATCTGATACCAAATTAGCTATTGGGGTATCTAGTTCAGATTCTTAATTCCTCTGATGGGCTAGGTCCATCTGGATCATTTCTTGTAGTATGGAATAATTAATAATAGTAATGTTTTATTTAGTATTTATAATTATGTTTGTTGTTTATATAATGTATAATGAAGAATAACACAAAATCAAGAATAACACATAGTAACGCTTCCAAGTTGAGTTTTTTTATTGTTTCACAACAACAAATGAAATCTTGCAACACTAAAGACTCTGCTGTCTGCATCTACAATATACTTTATTTATGAAGTATTAGGGAATGGACTGTTTTCACTCTCTTTCTGTCACACATAAGATATCGGTTGAATTGCCTCTTAATTCCTCTGGAATGCACTCCCTCACTCCTAGGAATCCACCTCCTCACAAAACTCCATCATATATATGTTATTTTACAGTTATTGCTGAGAATTAGGGAAGTTGATGTTCAAACATGTGAAATGGCCATGGATTACATGATATGAGATTCAGTCTTCCACTTTAACTATTGGGTTAGACAATTGTAGGGAGCAAAGTCTTAATGGGCAAAGCTCCATTATTTATATACTTTAAGGTATACATTTTGCACTCTGATTCAGATGACCCTGAGCATACAGATAACTCCCCAAGTGGCCTCAACTACTCTCAAAGTCCAGTTGCCTTTTGAAAAAACACCTTTGGGACAACCATGACTTGGATGACAGAAAATCCCCATAGACATTGATGTCACTGTTTCCCTTTTTTAAATTTACATGCTCTTTCCCCTTAAGCTTGACACATCTGCATTTGAAGAGGAAGAGCATGGCTTGGCTTCAAGTCCTTATGTACCAGATAATTTGTTTGTTAGAGTGGATTATACCGTAGACTGATGGTTTCCTTTCTCTGGTCTTCAGTATCCAAGGTCCCCAGTTTTTCAGATGGGACTTCAACATCCCTATCCAGAGATTCCAGAGATACCACCTAAAAAGGAATATTTTGAATATGATCCTTCCTCCAAGGCTAAAAGAAGGTTGAAATCTTTTAACATTTGATATATGCTCTTTTTCAAAATGTGCTAAGAATGAGCTAAGAGAAATTAAGCACATAGCACAAATACAGTAAAGAACATTCTACCTCTCAGTCCTGACCTTATAAAATGCCAATGGAGTTCCCTAAACATACTAAAAGCTTAGATAATCTGATGAGGAAGTATAAGAAGAGGCAAGCTGATGGTGGGTGAAATTTTGTGAATTAATATGTGCAGAACTGTGGGTTGGAACCACTCTTACAATGTTTCCCCCCCCAATCTGTAGTGTTTATTTCAGTGGAGCATAACCAAATCAGCGTGTACTCATTTCCAAAACAAAGAAATTAAAGTTACAATTCCTCTTAGGGAATAAATACCATTCAATGTTCTGAGGAAACATGAAAAGGATACAGTACTATAACTCTAAGGGATGCGGTGGCTCAGTGGGTTAGGATGCTGAGCTTGTCTATCAGAAGGTCGGCAGTTTGGTGGGTCGAATCCTGAGTGCCGCATAGCAGAGTGAGCGCCTGTTACTCGTCCCAGCTTCTGCCAACCTAGCAGTTCGAAAGCATGTTAAAAATGCAAGTAGAAAAATAGGGACCACTACGGTGGGAAGGTAACAGCGCTCCGTGTGCCTTTGGCGTCTAGTCATGCTGGCCACATGACCACGGAGACGTCCTCGGACAAGCGCTGGCTCTTCGCCTTTGAAACGGAGATGAGCACCGGCCCCTAGAGTTGGAAACGACTAGCACGCATGTGCGGGGGAATCTTTACCTTTACCTTTACCTTTTACTATAACTAAAGATAGTTCACAAAAATAAATCATATAGATTTTGCAGTAAGCAAAAATCTACAACCTGCCTAAATGGACAAATCTGTGCTGTTGCATTTTTTGAAAAAAATGAAATAAAAAAATTAAGCAAGCTACCGGTAAATTCTCAGATGCATTCTTCCTCCAGTGTATCTTTTTGTGTTTGTGTTTATACATATACATGGTCATGGTTTAATTGTGATGATGAACCAGTGATGGGATTCAGCCAATTCGCACCAATTTGGCAGAACCGGTAGCTAATTTTTTGTTGCCCAGGCCCAGAACGGACCTCCGGAAGCAGCATCCACAAGAGAACCGGTTGTTTACATATTTGAATCCCATCAGTGTGATGAACCCACAGTTGATTGGATTCATAAACCATAGTATGATATGTACCACAGTTTAAAATGTAAAATGGCAAGGTTCATACAACAACTGGTGATATCCATTAACTTAGCAAGTTGTATCTTTCCAGTTTCAATGTATTTTGTATTTTCTTGTTTTAATTCTGCAGAACTATTTGTGAACAGTCTTGAATACAGCTTGTATTAAACTTACTGTTTCCTCTTATTTAAATGTCATCATTCTGATTCTGATTCTGCAGTATTGTAACTGCAGAACTGTAACACCCCTCCTGCGTGAGCTGCATTGGCTACCAGTTGCCCTCCGGGTGAGATTTAAGGTGCTGGTACTTACCTTTAAAGCCCTACATGGCTTAGGTCCGGTATACTTGCAGGACCATCTGCTGCCGGGAACAAATTCCCATCGTCCAGTACGCTCACACAGAGAAGGCCTCCTCAGGGTACCGTCAGCTAGGCAATGTCGGCTGGCGACCCCCAGGGGGAGGGCCTTCTCTGTGGGAGCGCCAACCCTATGGAATCAGCTCCCCCCTGAGCTTCGGATGGCCCAAAACCTCCAATCCTTTCGCCGCGGCCTCAAAACACACCTGTTCCACCAGGCTGACCTAGACTGACAGGCATTTTAATTAATTTATATTTAGTATTTTTAATTCATTTTTAAATTCTCTAATTTTTTATTGCACTGATGTTCTCAATTTCATTTTATCTTGATCTATGTACTTATTATATGTTTTGTTGTTAGCCGCCCTGAGTCCTTCGGGAGATAGGGCGGGATATAAATCCCATCAATAAATAAATAAATAAATAAATAAATAAATAAACTGCTCTAGTGTTCACTTGCTCTATTGACAAAATAACATTTCACCAGCCACTCACTACAAGTTTGTATTGTTTTTCTCTTCTCGGCAAATTGTTAAAAAAAGAGTAATTCTAATCTGATTTATTTTTGGAAACACAATTCATATTTTCTTTATATAAGTGAGACACCATGAGAATAAGGACATTTGCATAATGAATGGTTTTCCTTTTTTAAACAAATCAGGATACACATGAAACTTATTGTGGTTAATATAATATGATTGAATACAATCATCTGCTAATTTGCTATTGAGAGAGTTGCTGAATCATACATACTTCTCTAGTTGCAATTACTTAAAGTGCAGTTTCAGCCCTTTAGAAAAATACATGTTCTGCAAAAGAAATAGATTAGTAGGTAGGTAATGCCCTGTGCCCCGATTTTCTTTTCCAAAATAGCATCAATAACAACTATCGCACCATTGCACTCATTTCTCATGCTAGTAAAGTCATGCTTAAAATCCTACAAGCTAGACTTCAGCAGTATGTGGATCGAGAACTACCAGAAGTGCAGGCAGGATTTCGAAGAGGCAGAGGAACTAGAGATCAAATTGCCAACATACGCTGGATCATGGAGAAAGCTAGGGAGTTCCAGAAAAACATCTACTTCTGCTTCATTGACTATGCTAAAGCCTTTGATTGTGTGGATCATAACAAACTGTGGCAAGTTCTTAAAGAGATGGGAGTACCAGACCATCTTATTTGTCTCTTGAGAAACCTATATGCGGGTCAAGAAGCAACAGTGAGAACTGGACACGGAACCACTGATTGGTTCAAAATTGGGAAAGGAGTCCGGCAAGGCTGTATACTGTCGCCCTGCCTATTTAACTTATATGCAGAGCACATCATGAGAAAGGCAGGGCTAGATGAATCAAAAGTTGGAATTAAGATTGCCGGAAGAAATATCAACAACCTAAGATACGCAGATGATACCACTCTAATGGCAGAAAGTGAAGAAGAACTAAAGAGCCTCTTGTTGCAGGTGAAGAAGGAGAGTGCAAAACTTGGGTTGAAACTTAACATTAAGAAAACCAAGATCATGGCATCTGGCCCTCTCAATTCCTGGCAAATAGATGGGGAAGAAATGGAGGTAGTGACAGATTTTATTTTCCTGGGCTCCAAGATCACTGCAGATGGGGACTGTAGCCAAGAAATTAAAAGACGCTTGCTCCTGGGGAGGAAAGCCATGGCAAATCTAGACAGCACACTAAAAAGCAGAGACATCACCCTGTCAACAAAAGTGCGTATAGTCAAGGCTATGGTCTTCCCAGTTGCAACGTATGGCAGTGAAAGTTGGACCATAAGAAAGGCTGAGCGCCAAAGAATTGAGGCCTTTGAACTGTGGTGCTGGAGAAGACTCCTGCGAGTCCCTTGGACCGCAAGGCGATCAAACCGGTCAGTCCTAGAGGAGATCAATCCTGACTGCTCTTTAGAAGGCCAGATCCTGAAGCTAAAACTCAAATACTTTGGCCACCTAATGAGAAGGAAGGACTCACTGGAGAAGAGCCTAATGCTGGGAAAGATCGAGGGCAATAGAAGAAGGGGACGACAGAGAATGAGGTGGCTGGATGGAGTCACTGAAGCAGTAGGCGTGAGCTTAAATGGACTCCAGAAGATGGTAGAGGACAGGAAGGCCTGGAGGAATGTTGTCCATAGGGTCGCGATGGGTCGGACACGACTTCGCAGCTAACAACAACAAAATTTGTGGGAAATGCAACCATACTATTTCTAGATCTACAGCACAAATATTAAAGAACACAGTATCTCTGGAACACAATATATTTGTTGCAAGTTTTATATTCCAAGGAGAATATTTTATGTCATTGACCAAGTAACTTCAGTACGAAATTGGTACCTCAACCCCTAAATGAACCTAATCTCCAGCTTTTTAATGTAAATTTATTAATGTTTCTACAGTTAGTGTAGTTATTGTGCTACACTGGTGGCGTAGTGGTTAGAATGTAGTACAGCAGGCTATTTCTGTTGACTCCTGACTGCCAGCAGTTTGGCAATTCAACTCTAACTGGCTTAAGGTTGACTAAGCCTTCCTCCTTCCGAAGTCAGTAAAATGAGGACCCAAATTGTTGGGGGCAATATGCTGACTCTGTAAACAGCTTAGAGAGGGCTGTATATAAGTCTAAGTGCTATTGCTGTAAGAGAAGACACGTCTTCTGTATGAGTGAGTGAGTGAAGCTGAATTCTGAGACTCCATAAGACAAGAATGGGTTGGTTAGTGAGAGACTTTGAATGGGTTACATATTAGGTTGCGACATTTACCTATGCAAAAAACAAGCAGTTTCTTTAACAAAACACCATTTAGAAGTTTATTTTTATTTATGTATTCAATTTCTATGCCCACCTATCTTAGTCAATGATTCTGTTTACTTGCTTTGCAAGGTATGGTGGTTGCAAGTCTGTAACATGGGAAAGATTAGGACTGCTAATTTTCATCACACTTGAGCTGTGCATTGGGACTAAACCAAACAGATTACTATGTTTTGCCAAAGCTCTTTCCTGCTGTAAAAGGGATCCCCTTCATTTAGCAAATCTTTGGTGGGAGGAGGATAATAAAAAAAAATTCTACTTAGTCTTTTCAAAATGTCTTCCCACAGGCATTGTCTTTTAGTTCTGAAACTGTTGTCTGAAACAGAATTTTCTTGGTTTGCTCCCTCCTACAATTATGAGTGCTATGTTTCTTTGAAATGTTTGTTTGGTATTGAAACAGAAGAAGCATTTTGAATGATTTAATGTGGCAAAAGTTACAAAGTAATTCTCAGTGAATAGAGTTGACGCATGTGGCTTTCCAATGAATTGGAAACTTATCCTTGGCCTGTTCCTCATTACAAATTATTTATTGTATGACAGTCCATTAATGAAACTTTGTATCTTCTTGACCTCATGTTAGGGCTTAGATTACAAAAAAATCCATTTACACTTACCTCAGCCCATCCCATCCTTCTCTTTTTAAATCAAGTTTTCTAATATGATTGCCGCCCTAGCTGGTATTTTGCTTTCCCCCCTTACCTATCCATTCACAGACTTTGTCTTTTACTGCAGTGTAAAGAAGAAGAAGAGGAAATCATGTACACAAGAGCCTTGGTGGAGCAGTGGGCTAATGCCTCCTTAAGTAACACCAGCTGCCTGCAATTAGTGCAGGTTCGCATCCCACCAGGCTCAAGGTTGACTCAGCCTTCCATCCTTCCGAGGTAGGTAAAATGAGGACCCAGATTGTTGGGGGCAATTAAGCTGACTTTGTAATAATGCCGCTTGGGGGTGTGTGTGAAAGCCCTAATAAGCAGGCATATACATAGAATGAAGGCTACTGCTAAGCTTGTAAGCCGCCCTGAGTCTTCGGAGAAGGGCGGGATATAAATGGAATTAAAATAAAAAAAAAATGTAATTGGATGCATAGCCAAATCTCTCCATTATTTAGAAGAGAAGTTTTGTGCTCATTTTCCTGTAGGGAAGCTGTGGAGTAATTAATTTTATAACTTTAATTATATAATTATTTTTGCAAGAATTTTTGTCATGAGGTAAGGACAAAGCTAAGTACCAGCCTTAAGCCAAAATTTGCTTGGAAGTTTCAGGTTTAAATGTGCTTTTTGAAGCTGATTTTAAAATGCTTATTGTAGAATTGGTGCTGTTTGCATTCATGTGGTTGTAAAAAGGAAGTTGTGTACGTGTGGATTCACAACTGACCAGGGATTAGGATCAATGGGATGTTCTATTCTTATCCAAATATATGATCTTGTGATTTTGTTTTTGCTTGGAACCAGGCTTAGAGACAAAACTCTGTAGAGAAAGGAGGAGGACCAGGTACTGTACTCTGGTTGCCACAAACAGTATGCAAACAGATTCTTTAATCTCCCTCCCTTTGCTGGGCAGGCTGAATAGTGAATCTCTAATCATTTAATCACTATGAGGCATTCATGAACAGGCAATCCTATTCTGCAAGGTCAGGCTCTGTCTCCCTGCTGGCCTGACCAAAGCCTCATTCATAAACAAGGTTCTGAACATCTCCCTTTTATCCGCTGTGCACAGAAGCAAGAGAATTGCAAACAATGAGAAGGTTTGAAACAAAAGTTGCTATTGTTCAGGGACTTGCAAGGCAGGAGGTCAGCTGGCCAGCCTGGCCTGTTGCAGACTCAGTCCCTATTGTCTCTCTAATTGGATTTGTGCTGATGATGTCCAGTCAGTGGGTCTGCAAGTAAGAAAGCTGACCTGATTTGTAGAGGGCGAGGAGCACTTGCCAAGCATGATAAAGTTTTTTTTATATAATATATTTTATAATTTTTTAACATGGTCACCTTAATATTCGGTAAACAGTGTGTTGTCTGGCTTTACATTTAAAAAGACATTCTCTAACAATTGGTTTCTATGAACTATAATCCACATAATAGCTTTACTTGATTTCCTCTTCTTCCCATAATGTTCTCTCACCAATTTTAAATTAATACAGTTCTTATTGTTTTGATAGATAACAATTGAATATATATTTGTTCTAATATTTCCGCAAATAATAATCACATCAATATAATATTTCTTTTCTATCTAGTCATTCTGGTTGCCTCATCATAGATCCCGTTTACAGTTCTTGTTTACATTTGTTTTTCCCACAATATTTAAGACATTCTTAGTGGTTAAGATTTTCTCAAAGTTAATTACATTTAGATATTTGATTCTATTTTTTCTCATGTAAACCATCCCATAACTTTCACCTTACTTAAGGAATAAATAAGACTAAAAAAAGAGAAAAAAAGAACAAGAGTAAGGAGGGATAAAAAGATAGTATACTACTGAAAGTCCACGTTTTCCCTAAGCTAATACATATTTATTTCCAAAATTTTCCATTCTTTTTTACCATAATTAAGAATATATTTAATCTTTAAATATTCCATTTAATAAATGTAGTCATCTGGTCTTTTAACTCTTATTCAAAACATTTTTTTTCAATCCATTGTAATTTTCTTAAAATCAATCACATTTAAATATCTAAAATATGTCCTTATATATAAGCCATTCTAACTCTCTTATATTACTCATATCAAGAAATAAGATAAGAAAAGAAAAGAAAGAGTGAGTACTATGTTATTTGAGGGACTACTCCCTCTTAAAGTAATATTCATATCCAAAATCTTTCTATTACTTTATCCATATTCAAACAGGTGTTTCTTTTTTAAAATATTCTCTCTGATAAGTCCCATCATCTATTTTCTTAATTTTCACTTTTGGCCTTTTGCCCAATATCTTTAATCAATATATTCTGCTGAATCAAAGAGTCTTTCCATGTTCTTGTAGGTGTCATTGTAGATATAAAAAATAAGTCAAGTACAATATCTTTGGCTCTTTCATGTTTGTTGAAAATCTTTTTCTTTCTTTTTCTCTCTGTATCTCTTATCATTTTTTGTCTCTCCAGTTCTAATGGTGCTCATGACATCTCTGCAATCCATTTTGACCAGTCTTTTTCCTTGTCTTCAAATTTGTCTTGTGGTCTTAAAGTATAAGTTGCCTTTTCCAAAACCAATATTTCTTGTAATTTTTTTTCTACTTGGGTTAAATCATACTTCTTTGTTGTGTTAAGTTCCATCTTTGGCAACTTGGGAGTCCTCCTAGATTCACAGCTTTCCCTAGAAGACCATATAGTAGCTGTGACTAGGGGGGCCTTCGCCCAGGTCCGCCTGGTGCGCCAGTTGCGGCCCTATCTAGACCGGGATGCCTTACGTACGGTCACTCATGCGCTCGTGACCTCTCGTCTTGACTACTGCAACGCTCTCTACATGGGGCTACCCTTGAAGACCACTCGGAGGCTCCAACTGGTACAGAATGCAGCCGCAAGAGTTGTGTTGGGAGTTTCCCGACACTCCCATGTCACACCTTTGCTCCGCGAGCTGCATTGGCTTCCAGTTGTCTTCTGGGTGAGGTTCAAGGTGTTAGTAATGACCTACAAAGCCCTACATGGCATGGGTACCTTGGGGAGCACCTGCGGCCGGCGTCAACTTCCCTCCGCCCAGTACGCTCCCACAGAGAGGGCCTCCTCAGGGTGCCACCGGTCAAAGAATGCCGACTGGTGGCCCCCAAGGGGAGGGCGTTCTCTGTGGGCGCGCCGGATTTATGGAACCATCTTCCGGTCGAGCTCCGGATGGCGCCTGATCTCCGCTCCTTCTGGCGCGATCTTAAAACCCACCTTTTTGAACAAGCTGGCCTGGCCTGATGGGACGGGGTTGGGTTTTATAAATTGGTCTTAACTTTTAATCTGTACTAATTTATTACGGGCATTGCTGTTTAATTACTTTTTAATAATTTTTAATTTTTGTATCTTTTTATTATGTATTGCCCTGTTCACCGCCCTGAGTCCTTCGGGAGAAGGGCGGTATACAAATTAAATTAATAATAATAATAATAATCTTTGAGTTGCCTCAAATTTGTGTTCAGTTATCTGTTTTATCTGCTCCTTCTCTATGGTTACCGTATTTCCTGGGATTTTGTTGTTGTTGTAAAGTTAAATTGGAGATGAATTGGTTTATGTGTTCAAAGTTATTTTGGATTTCTTTGTGGTTTGAAGTCATTGTTGTTTGAATTAGTTGCAGCATCTCATATGTCTCCTCTTCAAAGGTATTTATTTTTTCTTGATAAGTTCTTTCTGCAAGTCTCTGATTTTCCATAGTGGTCAAGAATTGAGGTTTTATTTTCTGTGCAAATAGCTGTAGAGTCACAGTTTAGTAGATATTTATAATCCAAAAAGGTTCAAAAAGTTTTCCTGAAGTTTATAATCCTCTCTTTGTCTGCAACCCAAATTGTTTTCTTTTTTTGTCACAGCTGTTCTCTATTGTTATAGCTTTGAAGGTCACAAGCACAGATTAGTTTTCTCAAGTCCTGTATAAAAGCCATAGCTGTCATAGTCTTTATCCACCACTTTATCCACCAGTTTATTTTTCAAATTATCAAAATAGAAAATTGTCTTTAAAATGAGAATCTTACCCATTCAACAATTCCAAACTTATTCAAATTTAGGTTTTATATTCATTTCATTTCATTTCTGTATGTTTTGGTCCTCCTTAAAAGGTTTACTATTATATTTTCTTTAAAACCCCCCCTTCACCTCCCATCACCCTCCCCCCCTACCCACTCTCCCCCACCCTTCTCCCTCCCCCCCTTCCTCCCCCCCTCCCCCCCCCCCGACTTCCCAGAGCTAAATACAAGGTATATATAAAAAAAACACAATCATAAACAACCATATATTAACAACCATAAACTCTAAAATCTATCACTCTCTAGCTTATATAGGATAAAACAAACCTTAATGATATCAAATATATACATATAAAAAAAACTAATATAGAAAAAGAGACAAAGAAAAAGCCTTATTCAAATATAAAACTTCTTAGCCCTATCCTTATTCTGGATAAACTCAAACCATTCTCTTCCTTCCATAATATAGCGTTCCTGCAAGTAATCTTACAAATAGGCCAAAATCTTCAGCATTTCAACCAAATCAAAAACCTCTAAAGCCCACTCTTCTATAGTCGGCAGTTCCTCTTTCCAATACTAACCTATCAAAAATCCTACTGCCGTAATTAAAACCTTTTTACAGGTTCCCCATACATGAAAATAAATTACATCTTCATCACCACATCTCCAACATTTAGGCTAATAATTCAAATACATACTTAACTTTTTAAAATCTAAATACCATCTATAAAACATTTTGTAAAAATTTCTTAAATTTCAAACTTGTTTAAATTTTACATTCCTCACCCAAATCTTTTCCCACCTCCCACTACTTGGCTGTAAGTACATTGTGAAAGTTCCATAGACTTCTGCTGTTCTTGTTCTTTTATCTTCTTTGATCGTTTTAAAGCAGCACGCGTCACCCTCTGTTCTCTAAGATCATCCAAAAGTGTTATAACTTGATCTCCTCCAGCAGCATTCTCCTCTATCTTTCCATCTTCAGCCTCTTGATGTTCTCCTTCTCCAGATCCCTTTGCAGCTTCCAGAAGTATTGATGGAGTTACTTTTAAAACATTATTGTAAAAATCACTCGCTTGCATCACAGTAACCAGACGATACCTTTTACCTTCATACGTCACCATAAGCCCAGCTGGAATCTCCCATCTAAACCTTATATCTCGTTGCTTGAGCTCTTGCACAAGAAATGTAAAATCCTTCCTTCTCCTTAGAATCTTTGAAGGAATTTCTTTTAGAACCAGAACTTCTTGATCAGCAATCACGATTTTAGTGTCATAGGCACCTTGTATAACTTCATCTCTAATTTCCCTTTTTGCAAAATAAACCACCACATCTCTAGGCAACTTTCTCTGTCTAGCAATCCATGAATTCACACGAAACACTTTATCCATGCCTTCTTTTATTTCGGATGCTGGCTGCTTCAATACCACTTCAAGAGCCTCAGAAACCAGCTGCTTTAGATCTTCCTTAATATTCTCCTTTAAACCTCTGATTCTAATAGCAAACTGCATCTGGAAATACTGGGCAAGACTCAAATCTCTATCCATTTTATCTCTTAAATCTTCATTCTCCAGTACTTTTGCTTCTAATATGGCATTCTTTTGAGTCAAATCTCCCACTTTTTCCTCCAAATCTTCCACACATTCAGCCACTTTATACACTGAAGGCAAAATGTCTGCCTTCATCACCCTGAACTTCTGTTCCATCCTCTCCTCCATTCTCTCCTCCAACTTCTTCAATTTCTCCTCCATCTGTGCAAATTTCTCACCAATTGTTTGATTAATTGATTCCAAAAGTTTACCCAAAGCATCTCGCAAATCCTTCAGTGTCAATACATCAGGAGGATGCAACGCCTGTAATAATGATTGTTGCACCGGAGAAGATCCACCACTCCGAAGAGTTTTAGAGGGAGGTTTAGCCGCCATCTTTAACTTTCAATTGTGACGCACTTCACTTAAAGTTTAAAAAGAAATCCATCAAGCTCGAGAGTAAAATAAAATAATCCTCTTCACCTTTTTCTCTTGTACCGCTCTGCCTGCTTCTTTTAATCCATAGTCCTTCCTTCAGGCAGGGGTGGTCGCAGACGCCTGGCTCTGCTCCATAAAGCCAGGAGCAGAGGCGCTGGCCAGCTGGGAGCGACCCAGGCTACGGGGGAGTTCGATCTTTCAGCCGCCCAAGCTACAAGCTCAGGCGGCCTCAGAGAACTCGACCCCTACCTGGGGCCTCACCCCCTCCTCTTCTCCCGAGGAGGGGGCTTCAAATTCGCCCGAACAGCTGATCGGCGCTGTTTCGGGCGAAAATCACTCAGCTGAGCCGCGGGCAGCCCGGGAAGGCTGTCTCCGGCGCCGCGGAGCCACCGGAAGTGTCTCCTTAAAAGGTTTAATTTGCTACTTCCGTTACTAAAAGGGTGGGGCAAAAATCCCCCTCCTTCATGTTTGGAGGTTTTTGGTTTCTTGGGAATTTTTTTCAGGAAAATTAATAAGTAGGATACCGTAGTTTCCGGCGTATAAGACTACTTTTTAACCCATGAAAATCTTCTCAAAAGTCAGGGGTCGTCTTATACGCCGGGTGCTGAAAATTTAGGGACAGGGCTGGCTGGAAAACCTGGAGCGGATCTCCCATTTAGTCTGCGCAGGGAAAGCGGGACCAATTGGAGAAGAAGCTGCAGTCTGTGATTTTTTACAGGCTGGGGTCTGGGCGTCTTTCTTTCTAAAGTTGAAGAGCAGCTGTAGTATATCCCAACTTGAAAGGCAGGTGGGGAAGGCAGCAGCCAGAGCAGCGGCTTAGCTCTAAGGACACATTTGACTCAGGAACTGGGCGGGCTGGCTGGAAAACCTGGAGCGGATCTCCCATTTGGTCTTTTTTTTTAAATCCCATTTATATCCTGCCCTTCTCCGAAGACTCAGGGTGGCTTACAATTTAAAGCACAAATCAATGTGCTTAGCAATAACCTTCATTCTGTGTATATGCCTGTTTATTAGGGCTTTCACCCCCCCCCAAGCAGCATTATTACAAAGTCAGCTTATTGCCCCCAACAATCTGGGTCCTCATTTTACCTACCTTGGAAGGATGGAAAGCTGAGTCAACCTTGAGCCTGGTGGGATGCGAACCTGCACTAATTGCAGGCAGCTGGTGTTATTTAAGGCTCTGCGCAGGGAAAGCTTTAGAGTGAATTAGGAAAAGTGAAAAAGTGAATTAGGAAAATAGGGAACGGTTGCTGGAATTGGGTATGTGTAGCTTAACGAAGAGAAGGGTGAGGGGTGACATGATAGCAGTGATCCAATATCTCAGGGGCTGCCACAAAGAAGAGGGAGTCATGCTATTCTCCAAAGCACCTGAAAGCAGGACAAGAAGCAATGGATGGAAACTAGTCAAGGAGAGAAGCAACCTAGAACTAAGGAGAAACTTCCTGACAGTTAGAACAATTAACCAGTGGAACAACCTGCCTCCAGAAGTGGTGAATGCTCCAACACTGGAAGTTTTTAAGAAGAGACTGGACAGCCATTTGTCTGAAATGGTATAGGGTTTCCTGCCTTAGCAGGGCGTTGGACTAGATGACCTCCAAGGTCCCCTCCAACTTCTTCTTCTTCTTCTTCTTCTTCTTCTTCTTCTTCTTCTTCTTCTTCTTCTTCTTCTTCTTATTATTATTATTATTATTATTATTATTATTATTATTATTATTATTATTATTATTATTTATTTATTTATTATTATTATTATTATTATTATTATTATTATTATTATTATTATAGTTTAATCCACTTGCACTGTTTTATGTTTACATGTTTGATGACAAACAGCCTTATGTTTATAAGTGACAGTTTTCCTACTAAGCACCTGCATGTCATAAGCATTTGAATTAAAATTACCATATTAAAATCAAATCTGATGTTTTTTAATTTTTATTTGGTGTGCGTTGGAAGAGGGGTAGTCTTATATGGCGAGTATAGCCCAAACCCTATAATTTAACAGGAAATGTAGGGGGTCGTTTTATACGCCCAGTCGTCTTATACGCCGGAAAATACGGTAGATAAAATCGATGATCTTATCCAGATTCAAATGTGCTGTTTACAATCATCTTAAAATAGTGCCTTTTGATTTCGGTTGCTTGTAGCTTGGGCTAGACTCTGAAGTTAGGTTAGCCTTTCTCCTGTTGGTTTCTGGAAGGCTTCTTCTGGACTGATCGGGTCAACCGTGATCTCTCTGTGGTCCACGGGACTTCCTTCTTTGCCACCACTTCAGGACAGCTTCTGGCCCATTTGGGGTCCCCTAACAGGAAGAAATTCAGCCAAAGGGCATGGAGCCCCGAAATCCCTTGCTGCACTACTGCACAAGACCGAAAGTCTCCAAACATGATAAAGTTATGCTTGGCCAGGTCAACTGATTTAGAAGTTGAGGGCATTTTTGCTGAGGACCACATGCTGGAAGCAGCAGCATCAGTGAGGTTTTTAATAAAGCAGAAAAGAAGGGCAACAGATTGTGGTTCTCATTGCCAAAGGAGTGTTAGATTTTTTTTGTTGGTAACTAGGATTCTGAAATCTCCATTAGAAGAGATTTAGGAGTGAAATTTAGCTGACTACAATTGTGCATAAACTCTGCCTGTCACAAGTCAAGTCAAGGTTCATGTCTTTTCCCTTTTCTCTTTTCTTTTCTTTTTTTCTTTTCTTTTCTTTTCTTTTCTTTTCAGAATTCTGCTGTAATGGCCTCTCAGGATCCAGCATTATTATGAGCTCTCATATGATTCCACTGTTGTTTGCTCAGCCACAAATGCCATCTGTCCAAGAGATAATCCATGCTCTTGCCAGAAGTATTTTTGTAATGTTTTTTTCCTCTGGAAACAAGAATTTCCAAGAGAGGATACTGTAATCTCATTATCATATCATCCTAGAGAAGACCTGCTTAGATCATAGCCATCCATAAATCAATATGATAATAGGAGATGAATTTCTAATAAAAACATCATCTTGCCTAACTGTTAATTTATAACAGCCTTAATGAGATAGTCACACATGCTCTTCCAGCCATGTGACTCCATCTTTGACTTATTTTTGCTTCCTGTAAACTAACATCTCATTCTTTTTGTTGTGGTACCTAACAAGAGCTATTTGTGATATTCATCTTTTCACATTGTTTCTTCATGCCCCAATTAATTGCTCAGTAACTGCAAATCTAAATACTGTATAGACAACATATTCTTTCAGTGCCATTGCGTATATGTGTATTTTTTGTTTGAATGATATATCATTCAGCTGGTGCAGAATGCGGCCGCGCGAGTTGTGATGGGGGTTTCCCGATACTCCCATGTAACACCTCTACTCCGCGAGCTGCACTGGCTCCCGGTTGCCCTCCGGGTGAGATTCAAGATGCTGGTGATGACCTATAAAGCCCTAAATGGCTTGGGTCCGGGATATCTGAGGGAACACCTGCTGCCAGCATCAAGTTCCCTTCGTCCAGTGCGCTCCCACAGGGAGGGTCTTCTCAGGGTGCCGCCGGTAAAAGATTGCCGGCGGATAACACCCAGGGGGAGAGCCTTCTCAGTGGGTGCACCTGCCCTCTGGAACCAGCTGCCCGTGGAGCTCAGGACTGCCCCCGACCTCCGTTCATTCTGCCGGGACCTGAAGACCTGGCTCTTCAAGCTCTCTGGCCCAGGCTGAGAATTTTAATTCTAATTTTAATTGGGGTTTTTACTTTTTTTTCAGGGCTTGATGTAATTTTTTAATTGTTTTTAACTTTTGTATTTCTTGTTTCAAATACCCTGTAAACCGCCCTGAGTCCTTCGGGAAAGGGTGGTATATAAATCTAATAAAATAAATAAATAATTTTGAAAACTCTGGACACACTATGGCATCTTGACAGTCACAGAGTAAGGGAAGGTTGTATTGATATAATATACAGTACATGTACAGGCAAATCCTATCTGAATCCATTATCCAGATCATGTAGAAGAAAATAATTGGTCTTTCAAATGGAATACATTTAGCTTTCTTTTTTTTTTGTTTGCCAAACAGATTTTGGAAACATTCAACTGCTTTTATTTCAAGATTTCTTTCCTGTAAAACCTTCAAAGTATACATTTTCTTAAAAAATGTTTTCGAGAGTCTTTCTATAATTGCCAAACAGTGCAGTCGCCTCTTTTATTTTTTCTTTGCCCACTCATAAGATTTGACCTTCTGACTACCGGTGTTATTTCTGGGATCTCCCTCAAAACTGTTAAGATTTTAAGGTAGGTGCAGTGCAACTGTTTCAGTCTTGGTATATGCTTGGGCTGGTGAGATACCTTTGCACAAATATAATGGATACTCAGAAGGTCAAATCTTACGAGTGGGCAAAGAGAAATAAAAGAGGCGACTGCAGTGTTTTGCAATTATAGAAAGACTCAAATTTTTTGATTACTTTCACATTCCAATAATGTGAGATGACAAAGGCAGCAAAGTTGGTATTTGTTTCCCTCCCTTCTAGCCCAAAATCTTATTAGATCCTTTTCAGAACACTAATATAGTCTCTATGTTCAGTTTATACTCTATATGACCTCCCATGCTGTCACTTCTGTCTTCTTCTAAGTTACATAAGTAACTGAGATTTGTAAACCTTAGAAACGTGTACTGTAAATAAAGAGTCTTAATCTTCTTGCTAACTTCTACATGAAGATACTTTTCTAAATATTACATACTGTATATACTTGAGTATAAGCCGAATTTTTCAGCCCACTTTTTGGGCTGAAAAAATCCACTTCGGCTTATACTCCAGTGAACAAAAAAAAAAGAACTTACCGAGGACTTGCGCGCGGCCGAGGCTTCGGTGCTTCCGGGATCGCGCGCACCTCTCCCAAGCCGCCGCTGTCCGGAGACCTGCCGAAGTTTGGGGAGGTTTGGGGAGGTGCGCGTGCACCTCCCCAAACCTCCCCAAACGTCGGCAGGTCTCCGGACCTCCGCACCCTGCCTGCCTGCTTCTTTCCGCTGCCTGGCTGCCCTACGATGTAACCCGCTTCATGATAGAGTGCGACGCCTGCAAGTACTGGTTTCATGGCAGGTAACACAAAGCGGTCATTCTCGCCTTTCCCTCCCCCCCTCGCCCGCCCGCTCGCTTGTTTTTTCCTCTCAAGCATCACTGGACTGGGCCAGCGAAATCAGAGAGAAGCTGGGTGTGCAGCGTCACGACGACGGCTGGAAGCCTCGCCCAGCTAGAGACAGAGAGGAAGGAGGGAGGGAGGGCGCGCGCAGGCAGAGAGGGTTTGGTCAGGGTGGCGGCGGCGGCGGACACGGGGAGCTGAGGCGCCGTCCGGTAGGTAGAGGCCGTTATGGGAAGGAGGCGGGAGAAGGGACGTGTGGGGGAAGTACGGGGGCCGTGTAAACAGAGTACGTGCGGCGCCGCGCGGGTCTGATAGAACTGGGCCGGCAACGGGTGCTTGTGAAGCGGCTGAGGGCTGGCTAGGAAGGGGGCGGCGGCGGCGCTGGCGTTTTGCGGGTGGGACAAGGCTCTCGAGAGAGAACATGGTGGAGGCGGAACCGACCCCGCCGCTCCCTGCAGGGGAGAGAAGCCGGGCAAGCGCTGCTCCAGTCCTCGCTCTTCTTCCCTCTCCCGATTTTGCCTTCCTCTCCAAGATAAGTTCGAGCGGTAGGGGAAAGTTAGAGCCCCTTTCTGAGGCCGCCCCTTACTTGGGATTGTTGGGCGAGAAGGCGACGTGGGCATGGAGGAGGAAGTAAGTCGTGCTTTACTCGTCACTGCGGGGCGGGGAGAAAAAAAGTTCTTGCCGGCCAGACTTGGATGGCGGCAACGGCATCAGCTGGGAGCCGCAGCCCCGCCTAGTCCGGCTGAGCTGAACCAGCTCAACACAAAGCGATCGGGCCTTTCCTCCCCCCCCCTTTCCCTCCCCCCTCCCGCTCTAGGGCAGAGATCCCCTTCCTATCGCTCGGGGCCTTTCGTCTCTTTGGCTTGCCAGGGCTTGAGCGGCGAGAGCGAGCGGCAGAGGAGAGATGGTGGGCTTTCCTTTCCTTTCCTTTCCTTTCCTTTCCTTTCCTTTCCTTTCCTTTCCTTTCCTTTCCTTTCCTTTTCTTTCCTTCCCTTCCCTTCCCTTCCCTTTCCGTTAGAGAGCTACCTTTGTGATTACAATGTGGAGTGGCCGACTGAGGCTGAAAGCACATTAGGTAGCACTTGAGACATGCAGGCAAATCCTGCTAAAGGGCTTTTCCCCCCCACTGGATCCGCGCTCCGCAAGCCTCTGCCGCCGGCGGAGGGTGGATCCGCGCTCCGCAAGCCTCTGCCGGCGGCAGGGCGCGGATCCAGCCGGCGGCAGAGGCTTACGGAGCGCGGATCCACCCTCCGCCGGCATGCAGGCAAATCCTGCTAAAGGGCTTTTCCCCCCCACTGGATCCGCGCTCCGCAAGCCTCTGCCGCCGGCGGAGGGTGGATCCGCGCTCCGCAAGCCTCTGCCGGCGGCAGGGCGCGGATCCAGCCGGCGGCAGAGGCTTGCGGAGCGCGGATCCACCCTCCGCCGGCATGCAGGCAAATCCTGCTAAAGGGCTTTTCCCCCCCACTGGATCCGCGCTCCGCAAGCCTCTGCCGGTGGCAGGGCGCGGATCCAGCCGGCGGCAGAGGCTTGCGGAGCGCGGATCCACCCTCCGCCGGCATGCAGGCAAATCCTGCTAAAGGACTTTTCCCCCCCACTGGATCCGCGCTCCGCAAGCCTCTGCCGCCGGCGGAGGGTGGATCCGCGCTCCGCAAGCCTCTGCCGGCGGCAGGGCGCGGATCCAGCCGGCGGCAGAGGCTTGCGGAGCGCGGATCCACCCTCCGCCGGCATGCAGGCAAATCCTGCTAAAGGGCTTTCCCCCCCCACTGGATCCGCGCTCCGCAAGCCTCTGCCGGCGGCAGGGCGCGGATCCAGCCGGCGGCAGAGGCTTGCGAAGCGCGGATCCACCCTCCGCCGGCATGCAGGCAAATCCTGCTAAAGGGCTTTTCCCCCCCCACTGGATCCACGCTCCGCAAGCCTCTGCCGGCGGCAGGGCACGGATCCAGCCGGCGGCAGAGGCTTGTGGAGCACGGATCCAGCCTCCGCCGGCATGCAGGCAAATCCTGCTAAAGGGCTTTTCCCCCCCACTGGATCCGCGCTCCGCAAGCCTCTGCTGCCGGCTGGATCCGCGCTCCGCAAGCCTCTGCTGCCGGCGGAGGCTGGAACCGCCGGCGGCAGAGGCTTGCGGCAGAGGCTTGTGGAGCACGGATCCAGCCTCCGCCAGCGGCAGAGGCTTGCGGAGCGCGGATCCAGCCTCCGCCGGCGGCAGAGGCTTGCGGAGCGTGGATCCAGCCGGCGGCAGAGGCTTGTGGAGCACGGATCCAGCCTCCGCCGGCGGCAGAGGCTTGCGGAGCGCGGATCCAGCCGCCGGCGACAGAGGCTCGATCCGCCGTTCTGCAAGCCTCCGCCGCCGGTTAATACCCTGTATTCAGCTCTGGGAAGTGGGGGGAAGGGGGAGAGAGGGGGAGTTTGGGAGGAGGGGGAGGGGGAGCTCCACGGTGCAAAAATAAATCCCTGCCGCTCTTCGCGTTGCTTGCCCGACTGGCTGTCACGGGACCGCACAGATCGCCTCGCTCCCACCGGCAGCTGATTCCTTCGAGTTTGGTCTCGAGCAATTTTGCATTTTCTCCAGTGCTGAAAGCCACTCGGCGGATCCCAGCCTCGGCTTATACTTGAGTCAAGAACTTTTCCCAGTTTTTGGGGGTAAAATTAGGGGTCTCGGCTTATACTGGAGTCGGCTTATACTCAAGTATATACGGTAGCTCACTTCTATGTCTTTACAAAGCTGTACTGTAGCAAGTAAAGCTAGAATAGAATTTATTTTGTCAAATAAATGTGTAAACATAAACTGTTTGGTCTTGAAATCATTTTACATGACATACTTATATTTATTTATTTATTTATTTATTTTAATTCCATTTATATCCCGCCCTTCTCCAAAGACTCAGGGCGGCTTACAAGCTTAGCAGTAGGTCTTACTTTAAAAACAATGATTGAATAAAGGCCCTTGAATTTATTTTCCTTATAGTCACCTTGAAGATTAAAAAAAGTCTTTCTTCTCAAAACAGATTTTCGGATTTTCACTAATCTTCTTAGATGAACTTGTATCTAGTGAGCCATGTGGTATAAACTCTGTTTATATTTTCTTATTTATTAATTCTACCATTCTGACCCTTAATATATGTCATAAACCTTGAAATGTAAATTTATGGTTTTATGCATTTTATTCTACTCCATTCTGGAAGCAGTGGAGTAGAAACTCCTTGAAAGTGTTTCCAGCAAGGCTGAAGTAGATCAAATCAACAGTCAGCTGGCTTAGTTATGCTATGCTTTAAAAGAGGAAATATTTTTGGCATTCCTAGATACAAGAAGGTTGTGCATTTTATATTTAAAAAGGTTTCTCTTTGAGAGACCAGATTAATAATAATAATAATAATAATAATAATAATAATAATAATAATAATAATGATGATGATGATGATGATGATGATGATGATGATGATGATGATGATGATGTTGGAAGAGACCTTTACAGGTCATCTAGTCCAACCCCCTGCTCAGGCAGGAAACCCTATGCCATTTCATACAAAAAGCTGTCCAGTCTCTTCTTAAAAACTTCCAGTGTTGGAGCATTCACAGCTTCTGGAGGCCGGTTGTTCCACTGGTTAATTGTTCTGTCAGGAAGTTTCTCCTTAGTTCTAGGTTGCTTCTCTCCTTGATTAGTTTCCATCCATTGCTTCTTGTCCTGCCTTTGGGCACTTTGGAGAATAGCTTGAGTCCCTCCTCTTTGTGGCAGCCCCTGAGATATTGGAACACTGCTATCATGTCCCCCCTTGTCCTTCTCTTCATTAAACTAGACATACCCAATTCAAGCAGCCGTTCCTTATATGTTTTAGTCTCCAGTCCCCTAATCTTCTTTGTTGTGCTTTGTACTCTTTCTAGAGTCTCAACATCTTTTTTACATCGTGGTGTCCAAAACTGGATGCAGTATTCCAAGTGTGGCCTTACCAAGGCATTGTAAAGTGGTATTAATACTTCACGTGATCTTGATTCTATTCCTCTGTTAATGCAGCTTCATGCTGTGTTGGCTTTTTTTGGCAGCTGCAGCACGCTGCTGGCTCATATTTAAGTGATTGTCCACTAGGACTCCAAGATCCCTCTCACAGTTACTACTATTGAGCAAGGTACCCCCTATACCAGTGATGGCGAACCTTTTAGAGACCGAGTGCCCAAACTGCAACCCAAAACCCACTTATATATCATTGGGTGCCAGGTGGGCATGGCCCATTGGGTGGGCATGGCTGCAATGGTAATGGCAAACTGGGTGGGACTAAAAAGTTCAATCAATCAATTCCAACTTTGCGAGATCTTTCCTGCGAGAAGTTGAAATTGATTGATTGAAACTTTTCTCTCTTTTTTGCACACAGCAGCGAAGGCCTAAAGCAAAAAGGTTTTATAAAACATATCTGAAGACCTAGGAGTGGGGTGACGGCGTGCGTGCCCACAGAGAGGGCTCTGCGTGCCACCTGTGGCACACGTGCCATAGGTTCGCTACCACGGCCCTATACTATACCTGTACATTTGGTTTTTCTTGCCTAAATGTAGAACCTTACTTTTTTCACCATTGAATTTCATTTTGTTAGATAGTGCCCAGTGTTCAAGTCTGTCCAGATCCTCCTGTATCTTAAGCCTGTCTTCTGCAGTGTTGGCTATTCCTGCCAGCTTGGTGTCGTCTGCAAATTTGATGTGTTACCCATTTATCCCTTCGTCCAAATCGTTGAAGAGCACTGGGCCCAGAACAGAGCCCGGGGGCACCCCACTACAAACTTCCCTCCATGTAGATGTGGTTCCATTGAGGACCACATGCTGAGTACAGCCGGTCAGCCAGCTACGAATCCATCTGTTGGTGATTCTGTCTAACCCACATTTTTCTATCTTATCAAGTAGAAGGTTGTGATCTACTTTATCAAATGCCTTACTGAAGTCCAAGTAAATTATATCCACAGCATTGCTCTGATCCACTAATTTTGTCACTTGGTCAAAGAATGCAATAAGATTTGTCTGGCATGATCTGTTTTTGACAAACCCATGTTGGCTTTTAGTAATGACTTTGTTTGCCTCTAGGTGCTCGCTAATTCGTTGTTTGATTATCTTTTCCAGAATCTTCCCAGGTATTAAGGTCAGGCTGATAGGTCTGTAATTTCCTGGATCCATTTTTTTCCTTTTTTGAACTTGGGAACTACATCAGCTCTTTTCCAGTCCTCTGGTAGTTCCCCAGTGCTCCAGGATCTTTGAAAAATACAGTTCAGTGGTTCTGAGATCACGTCTGCCAGTTCCTTCAGAACCTTGGGGTGTAATCCATCTGGTCCTGGTGATTTGAACTTGTCTAGACTGGACAGGTGCTCACTTATCATTTTCTTGCCTATCTTAACTTGTGTTTCTATTCTGTTTTTTATGGAACTATTTTTGATAGGTTGGACTGTTTTTTCCTTTTGTGTAAAGACAGATGCAAAAAAACGAGTTAAATAGTTCTGCTTTCTCCCTGTTGCTTGTCACCTTCTTGCCACTTTCCCCCACTAATGGACCAATCATTTCCTTCATTTTTTTCTTGTTTTTTACATGTTGAAAGAAGCTTTTTTTGTTATTGTTGACTTTGGTCGCAAGCCTTAGTTCATTTTGAGCCTTAGCTTTCTTAATTTGTTAACTATCAGTAATGTATTCCCTTTAAAGATCCACAAATATATTTGCCAGCTTACCACTTGGCGAATGCATACTTTATGATGCTTTTAGTGTTTCATGTTATTTAATGTATGTTATTGCTTGTGCTATATTGATTACATTGTTGTAATATGTCCCAGGGCAATTTGCTTTAGAGCCATGATACTCAGTTTGTTAAACTAATAAATATAAGTAATTGGGCAAGTTCCGCCCCCAGGGAAAATTGAGTACTTGAGTGCTAGATTAATTTTTCTTAAACATTTCAAGATCACCAAACATTTTTATGAGGAATGTGTATGACTGTTCTTTCAATATTTATCTTTTAAGAAATAAATACTGAAATAAAAATATTTTAATAATTCTGATCTTCCCAGACATTTATTACACTGATGATAAATACCTATGTCATCAGTGAGATTTGTTAAAGAACATAGAATTGATGTAACACCAAGCTTGTTTTAATATTTGGCTTTTAGTTGTAATAAATGTGAAAAATTATGGAGGTGAATTTATTTCTAAAGAAAGGCAGTGGGAACTTTTTATTTCAACTTTTTATTTCAACTTTTTATTTCAAATTCTCTGTGAATTTTACGTTAAATCTAGTGATTTTTAAAAATTACTTGAATGTGATATCTAAGGAGAAGATTATCGATATCTGTTTTATTGATGGATAGAATAGGATTCTTGTTTGATTAGTGAAATTGAATGGATCCCAAATCTATAGAAACTTTTCTTGGATTTGGGGATTATAAAGGTTCCCCCGCACATGCGTGCTAGTCGTTTTCGACTCTAGGGGCCGGTGCTCATCTCCGTTTCAAAGCCGAAGAGCCAGCGCTCTTCCGAGGACATCTCCGTGGTCATGTGACCGGCATGACTAGACGCCAAAGGCGCACAGAACGCTGTTACCTTCCCACCGTAGTGGTCCCTATTTTTCTACTTGCATTTTTTACGTGCTTTCGAACTGCTAGGTTGGCAGAAGCTGGGACGAGTAACAGGCGCTCACTCTGTTACACGGCACTCGGAATTCGACCCGCCAAACTGCCGACCTTCTGATCGACAAGCTCAGCGTCCTAACCCACTGAGCCACCGCGTCCCTGGGTTAGGACGCTGAGCTTGTCGATCAGAAGGTCGGCAGTTTGGCGGGTTGAATCCCACTTGCCGCGTAGCAGAGTGAGTGCCTGTTACTTGTCCCAGCTTCTGCCAACCTAGCAGTTCGAAAGCACATAAAAAATGCAAGTAGAAAAATAGGGACCACTATGGTGGGAAGGTAACGGCGTTCCGTGCACCTTTGGCGTCTAGTCATGCCAGCCACATGACCACGGAGACGTCCTCGGACGAGCGCTGGCTCTTCGGCTTTGAAACGGAGATGAGCACCGGCCCCTAGAGTCGGAAACGACTAGCACGCATGTGTGGGGGAACCTTTACCTTTACTTTAATGTTTTGGGGAAATGCAACATGTTTTACAGTTCAAGAAACAACACAAACTGGGTCTCTGCACTGTTGCTTTTTGAATAATTTGTAAGAGTCAGCAGAACAGAGAGATATTTCCCCCCCCTCTCGCTTCTTTTCCCCTCCCCTGCTATTCTTTTGTCTTTCTTATTGCACAGGTGGGTATGGTAAATATACTTTCTGAATGGCTACCAAGACTTATCCCACACTGTTTTTTATTTGAAATTAGGCTTATTAAAAAGTTTCTTCCCAACAAGGCTGAAAAAATAATTAAAAAGAGAGTGGTGGGAAAATAGATCAGAATTATGTTAGATCATCATTATCAGTATTATTCTGAAACAATTGTTTTTATTTCCAGATAGAGACTAGAATAGTGATACCCCATTGCTGCAATTTTTGGACTTTTGAGTTAGACCATAGCATGTTGCAAATTGTAAATGATTTGTAGGAAAAGCACTCTGTTTGTATAACTGCATGTAAATTCTATTTCTTTTAGTTCTTTTGTTCTCTTAGTTTGACTTGGATTGGCCTGTGAATTTATGATTCTGGAAAGGATGGCTCATGCAGATAGGCCCTTATTGTTTTATCGTTTTGATTGATCTCAGTTTGTTTTTGCATGCAAAAATTGAAAGTCAAGTTTTTTAAATTACTTTTTTACTTCAGATCTGTATATATCCCCGGGTGTGTGTGTGTGTGTGTGTGTGTGAAGATTTCTGCTTTCTAAGGTATGATATGATGATCATGGTTTATCACAGATGTGGAAACCTCTTGTTATCTTTTAAACTTCTGTTTAGCTGAATTGGACACATCTTAACTCTTGTTTTCCTGGAGGGCTTTTTGAAATATAAGGATGATCGCTATGCCAGCATCTCAACCTCCACCCTTTAAATGGCTTGCTGGCACGTCTTGTTGCCATAGAAACTTGTTTCCTCATTTCATCTTGCTCTAGTTTTAGCAACTAAGGATACTTGTTAGGAGGCTTTATTTTGATGGGAACCTCCAGTTGCTAACACTCGTATTAAATCTTTGATTTTATATTGTTTCTCGTATCTCAAATTCCAACTCAGCATTATCAGTTTAACCTTGCACATGTTTTATGTACTTTTCAAAATATTATTATACTCAGCATACAGAAGGAAGAATAACTTTCATTTGGAGAGTCTGGGGAATAATTTTGTATCTTGCTTAGAATCAAAGAAATTACCATTTTGAAGAAGTTATCAGTAGAATTGGTTAGGAAAGTTAAAGAGAAAAGAGGACAGTCATTGGAGATTAACTGGAAAGCCACAAATAAGAAATAGAAAAATTGAAGCAAGCTGTCAGAAAAACAGAAAAGTATGGGCATCAGTAACTAAGGAATTTGTTAGTCAATTTCTGCCATTTAGGTTTTATTAGAAGAAGCAGAATGATCACAAAAGTAAAATCCTTCTTGGGGATAATGGAAATTATTGTTATTAATATGCCATCATAATGGGGGAAAAATCAACAAATGCATTTGGGAGTAGCAAGGATAGGTACCTAAATCCTACTTCTCATGACACCCTTCAGCTGTAGGGAAGAGCCTCTTTTGTTGATGGAAGTTGAAGAGCTTCTACAGAAATTCTGTTTGACTGATAGCCTGTCATTTCTTATAAATGCTTTGCTTGGAGAAAGCCTTTGCTGAACGCCATTGATAGAACAACTAGATGCAAGAATTGGACAGAAATGGGTAGGAGTTATTCAAAAATTCAGAGTAGGCCAAGTTGCAAGCAGCTCATATTCTTAATTATATATGGGATTGTACTTAAAGTAATTAACATTAGCAGAAACTCTTGAAGCTCTTTACAATTGTAGTGTTTTCCTCTCCTTTCTCCCATAAAGAATGAATGAGTACCTGCTACATTTGAAAAAAGTAAAGAGCAGTCCTTCTGAAACCTATGACAGTAATACTTAGAAGCATTTAACAATAAGGAGTCTTCCCTTCTTCTTTACAATCACGGAAAGAATGGGAGCAACAGTGGTTGGAAAGGAGTCTCACTTCCAAATTTTTAATGGAAAGTATTAAAGGAAAAGGGGATTTGAAATACTGATCGTGCATCTATGAATGAAGGTAGTTAATTTAATTGTAAGGAAGTAAGAACAGTTTTTTATTTGCTTTCTTATTTAAAATAAGGTGATTTATGGACATTTTTGGACCAAGAGATGTAATTTAATCATAGTCACAAAAGAGGTGAGCCATACAGAAAATAAAAGGGGTATAAAAAGATTAGAATGTGTTCTCCTTCAATAGTATAGACTGTTATATAATAAGTATAGTAAAGGTAAAGGTAAAGGTTCCCCCGCACATGCATGCTAGTTGTTTCTGACTCTAGGGGCCGGTGCTCATCTCCGTTTCAAAGCCAAAGAGCCAGCGCTTGTCCGAGGACGTCTCTGTGGTCATGTGGCTGGCATGACTAGACGCCAAAGGCACACGGAACGCTGTTACCTTCCCACTGTAGTGGCCCCTATTTTTCTACTTGCATTTTTACATGCTTTCGAACTGCTAGGTTGGCAGAAGCTGGGACGAGTAACAGGCGCTCACTCTGCTACGCGGCACTTGGGATTCGACCCGCCAAACCGCCGACCATCTGATTGACAAGCTCAGCGTCCTAACCCACTGAGCCACCGCGTCCCTCAATAAGTATAGTACAGAGGTATAAAACACTTGAGCTATTGATATAGCCAGGAAAAAATCAAGCCACGTTCAGGCAAAAAAGCAAAAAACATGAGAGGAAATGAGGCTTTATACAAAAATAAAATAAAAAATTGCATTCATTTAAAAATAACTCCACAGATGAAGGTCTTGGAAACATACCTGAGGAGGTGAACAGGAATTATTCCTTCTTCTTGCCTTTGCTGACTTTTGAACCATGTGAAATATGGCTATCTTGTCTGCACAGCCTCTGCCCAGGTTCTGCTACTCAAGCATGAGAATGTATGTTCAGTGTGCAGGAGTGTTGGATTCTGAAAAAAGGAAAGAATATGTATAATATAATACATATTTATTTAAACAAGTGACATGACTGATACAAGAGAGAGGTCAGTAAGAGAAGAAATTAGAGAATATTTGTCTTTGAAACAGTTGTCCATATTCCCTTGCCATGATCTGATTCTTTCTTTTAAATGTTCTTATCTAATGTCAGCAGAGAGGATGATACTGTCCTTTCTTTTACTGTTGGGATGACTGCTAGGAATCAGCCTTGGCTCTAGGATGATTTGGGGGCTTTTATATTTGGGGAAAGTGATAATCACATAAAATAGGAAGGATCCACACCTGCATGTTGAAAAGCTAATATTTTTATTTTGCTTTGTACAAATCAGTGCAAACTAATCAATGTTATTTATTTAATTCATATGTTGCCCATCTGACTATTAGAGCAAGAATAATTTGCAAATATTATTGAGACTGTTTTCAATTTTCATCAAAATAATTTCAATTTCAAATCGTTCAATCTCAAACTCTTATAAATATGGAATGAAATTCCTTCTTGCAACTGAGGTTTTGAACAGCTTTTCTCTAAATTTGAACAGAAAAGCTGTTACAGTGGAGCTCCTAAACTACCTCAGTTGTTCCAGTAGCTGTTATTGTTACCGAGGGAATGGACGTCTTTAACTACACTATTGGCTTAATAACAAAATGAAAATTATGCTATATATCTCTTTTTTAATCTTTATAATGTTAAGTGAATCCTCTTAGGAGCATTACTGCCCTTCTAAAGCAATCGTGATTGGATTTAAGTGGCAATACATATCTAAGCATTCCAGGGATTGGCAAATCAAGACCTTGATATTTCATAAACGCTCTTGCTTGAAAACAGATATATAACTACTCGCTATGCAACATCAAAAGATGTAGACTGTGCCAGCCTATAATTTAATGTCAGAATGATGGTTTTGATAAAGCTCTCAGTGACAAGCATGGATGGCCAAATTAATGGTGTCTGGGGCAGCTCCTGCCATAGAGCCACAATTTATAAGTTTTTATGACAGTAAATGAGAGAGATGAAAAGAGAAAGAAAGAGATTGATTCATTAGAGTATAAAAAAAATTCTGGTTTTAGAATTCTGTACTGAGAATGGAAAGCATGTTTCTTTTGACGGAATAGAAAAAAAACCAGTATTTCAATGATTTGAAGGCTAGTCCATATGTCTATAACAATAGCATCAAATACTTGCAGGTGTAAATGAATTATTATATTTTAACCTACAGATGCAGCAGAATGAATGCACAGTACCGTGACTGCTACAGACTTAATATGTGGCTAAAGACAAAGGAAATTACCAAAATATTATTTTCTGCTGCATTATTAATTTTTGGTAAAATATCTATTTCACTTTGCAATGCTTTTTAAAAAAGATCCTCTATGACAGGAGTGTCATAGTCGGCAATGGCAAAATAGTCCCGATACGTTGCATGAGGTCATATGACATCGCCGGTTTGACATGTCTGCTCTATGAGGCAATATTACATAAATAAAATACTAATAGTATATCATTGAGTATCTTATCCTTAATAATTATTTGCCACTATAATGAATTTAGCAACTGAAGCTTCACTCAATTTCTCCAGTACTCCAGGAATTTGAAGAATTGTGGATATATAAAATGGAGGACAAACATAATTCTGCCACTACACAATACATAAATCTTCCAAGGAGATGATGAATGACTCAGTATAAATGATGTGCTGTACTACAAATGGTCATATATTCACCACCAATTGTGATTATTTACAAATAAACAAAACTTGAACTGGATCAATTCTTTTAAATTCAGTTTTAATTTTCTCTGTCATAAATGTATTTAATTAGTAAAAATACAATATGAGCATACTTCTTTTTTAAAAAATATTTTTGAATCACATCTTAAAGACGCAACAGAAATAAATTAATCCAAGTGTGTGGTAAAAAATTTGTAGACTGACAGTCCTAGTTTAAGAGTAGTTTACTTATTTAAACATGATCCAGATCTTATTGGAAGAGTACACAGAGAATCTAACTTAAGAAGTCAAAAGTCAAGAGGCCATGCATGCTAGTAAAATGTCTATACACACTCATTTGGAGAGGAGATGCTTTCAGTGTTGTTCCAACTACAAATATAGTTGTTGCTTAATTAAAAGTACTTTAATGCTTGTTTTTATTATAGTTTCCTTTCTCATGACACAAATTAATTTTGTATTCTTTACAAAGTTAGTACTGATACATATGCAGTGCTTTTTTTGTAAAAGAAAAAGGTGCCGGAACTCACACATGTCATACAACCTGCCTTGCCTACCCTACAAGGTTCCATCCGTTCTGAGCGTTCTATGAGAAAAAAAAGCCCTGTACATATGTATACCCAAAGAAACCCATTGAATATAATAGGTTGTAATATCATGTAAGAGTTAGCAGAATTCTGTTATTTATTATTTATTAATTAGATTCATCTGCCCATTTCATCAAATATAACTCTGGTGGCATTCAATAATAGCTCTCTTTAAGGGAATGCCCAGGTTAAGGCATCTTATTAATATCTGTCAATAAGAATTGTGCAATTTTTATAGATAGATATAAATATATATGAGAACTTAGGGGTAGTAAGTGGAAGAAAAGGACAAAAATAGAGAAAGAAGTCAAATGTCTAAGGTTAAGCCATTTAATCCATTTTGCATGAGAGGGTGATTGCACCGTAAAGTTTTTGTCTGGAAGCATCCACAAATTTTTTAGAGCAATTCAATAAAGCTACTCTATGCCTTCAAAAAGCCTCTTAGCATCTTTTGGGATTGGGGTGAATTACACATGTGAATAAACAAACAAACGAACAAATCAATGAATGCATGCATGCATGCATGCATGCATGCACACTGGACAAAACTATATGGAGTCCAAGAGACCATTTTCCTATCCAAAGCATTTAGGAGGAATGCAGTTGCTTTGGTGTAGGTTTATATTATAGGACCTGGCAGTAATGTTCCATTGTTACTTAATTTCCTCTAGAAATAAATGTTGATAAATCATCATATTTTTCTTCAGGGGGGTTAATTGCTTATGCAAATTGGTAGGACCTGAAATATATCTAGAATATTTTCTCTGTATCTCAGCATTGCAAATATCTGCAATCAAGATATGTACAGTTGTGTGAATGGGGTTGCATTAATAAAAAATTAAAGATGTTTTTGAGTTGAACTCAAGCCCTGATAACTTTCATTCATACTGTCTTCTTGGCAATATTATGGAACTAGTTTGCTAATTATTCTTCTGAGACATTTGTTGACTTCCTAGCTACATAATGATAGTGGAATTCCCAGGAGGTTCTCCTATTCAAATGCCAACAGCAAATATCAACAGGTTGGGTGATCCGCTGAGAACTACATTAATACATCATTAAAATGCTGCAGTTTAGTACATGCGAAGCTATAATATGCTGAAATATACCACTGGTCCATTTAGGTTAGATTTGTCTTTGGCAGCCTTTTCTAACCTTAAGCCTTCCATCCTTCCGAGGTAGGTAAAATGAGGACCCAGATTGTTGGGGGCAATTAAGCTGACTTTGTAATAATGCCGCTTAGGGGTGTGTGTGAAAGCCCTAATAAGCAGGCATATACATAGAATGAAGGCTACTGCCGCCCTGAGTCTTCAGAGAAGGGTGGGATATAAATGGAATTAAAAAAATAAATAAATAAAGAAGCTGGGAGGGGAGATTGTTTTTAAATCTGGGACTTAAATCACTAACCAATAGTCCTTTAATGTGACACTTCTCAATTTCTGAGTTAAAGAACAATGCAATCTGTGCCTTCTCATTCTTATCTTAGTTACGGTAAATTAATGATGAAAGAAATTCATTAAGTATGTCCCCAAACTCTTGAATAATGGCCACCATAAGGGAAGAACCAAAATGTCTGGAAATCGGATTGTTTAATTAGTTGTGGGTGGGGCAGGAGAGTAAATGATAGAGAAAGGATTTTGATTGACAGTGGTAAAAATGGCACACTACAATATATTGATTTCAGCCAAAGGCCAGGAATGTATGCATGAAAATAATTTGTTCCAGAGCATTAAGAGGATAGGATATCTGTTACTTTTTAAAATTATATTAGATATCTGAAGATCAGTGTCAAAGAGAAAAGGGTGAAAAATTTATAAAAATGTATAAAAAATGTTAAAAAGTGTTTAACAAGAAAGTGAAAGAAATGCACAGCAGCCTCTATTTCTTTTTAATTAAACTCTTTTAATCAGACTCTTCAATCAAGCTCCCCCCTTGTGTGTGCGTGCGCACGGGTTTTGCGGCTGCCACTGGGGTTTTTTCCCCTCTGGGAAATGGGTCCAAGTGTCTCTTTGAGTGTTTAAGGTTGCTGACCCCTGGTCTAGTTTAATGAAGAGAAGGATAAGGGGGGACATGATAGCAGTGTTCTAATATCTCAGGGGCTGCAAGAAAGAAGAGGGAGTCAAGCTATTCTCCAAAGTACCTGAAGGCAAGACAAGAAGCAATGGATGGAAACTAACCAAGGAGAGAAGCAACCTAGAACTAAGGAGAAATTTCCTAACAGCTAGAACAATTACTCAGTGGAACAACCTGCCTCCAGAAGCAGTGAATGCTCCAACAATGGAAGTTTTTAAGAAGGGACTGGACAGCCATTTGTCTGAAATAGTACAGGGTTTCCTGCCTGAGCAGGGGGTTGGACTAGATGACCTCCAAGGTCCCTTCCATCATCATCATCACCATCACCATCATCATCATCATCATCATCATTTTCTCTGTGTTAAAAAACCTTTGACATTGATAGATTTCCATAAACTAGAGGCCTCAAAGCTTGTTATTCTTCTTCTTGTTGTTGTTGCTGTTGTTGTTATTTTAAGAAACTTTTCACAATTAGTGGAAAATGTTGCTGGGTCAGATACAGAAGAGATTCAGGAACCTGAAGTTGAAAGAAATCAGAAGCCACAGAAAGAAAAAAAACACGATTTGCTTTGTTATGCCAAAGGCTGTTCTCACATGCAGGAATTTTTCTTATGTGCCCTTTCTTTTCTGAGGGAGTCAGAGGCATTTATTTATTCTTAATTAAACCTAATGTATTGGAGAAGCACCTAAATAAATGGGCAGAATGAAGCTTGTCGTGTATTCATAATATGGCAGCTAATAAAGTGTGAAAGTGCCATTTCTTTTTGTCAGTGCCTCCTCTTTCCTCAGAAATTGAAGAAGGGAGAGAAGAATCACCCTTCTCCCATTCATTACCTTTACAGCCATCACTGAAGCAACTTTACACTTATGCAGCAGTATGATTAGGCCTTCATTCAAGTGATAATATGCTATGGACCATCTTCTTTGCCTTTCAGAGCTGGCAGCTATAGGTGACATTGGTTTATTAGCACTGAACAGAGGTGATAAAAATTATTTGACTGTTGTCTGAATCTAGAAAGTAAAACCAAATTAAAATGTAAGCTGAGGACTACCTGTGGTAATTTTCTGTCACTGAAGACAAGTGGGATGCCGTATCACATGCCTCTTAGAAATGGTATTATGGCAAGAGAGAGGCTGGTTTGCTCCCAAATCTAGCCAAACACATTTCCTCTTTCTTTCTCTTCCTTTTTCCTCTTGTGCTATGTCTACTAGGTTTGTGAGGCTAAGACCATGTAGTGGTCTTAGAAATGTTTATGTGTTTATACCATAAACCTGAGGACCCAGATTGTTGGGGGCAATCAAGCTGACTTTGTAATAATGCCGCTTGGGGTGTGTGTGAAAGCCCTAATAAGCAGGCATATACATAGAATGAAGGCTACTGCTAAGCTTGTAGGCCACCCTGAGTCTTTGGAGAAGGGCGGGATATAAATGGAATTAAAATAAAATAAAATAAAAAACCTCAGTGTAATGTATTGGGCCTTTTACTTGATCTGTTTTCATGTGTCTTTGAATGCTGCTTGAGACTGCTTAATCAGGGTGTCTGTGTAACGGTTGCTGGCTGCCCAGACATGCAGTCTCCAGGACCTAGTGGCCAACCGTATAAGTAGCTGCGTAGAAGCCTCTGTTTTCAGTTCTGTTCCTGTTACTACAATAAAGCAATGTTCCTATTTGAACCCTCTCGCCTCGCCTCCTGCTTCCCAAGAATCCACTACACAACGCTCAGTTCAGCAAGCAATCTGTAGCATAAGTCTAAACTAAAGTGAGCAACTTTTTAGTGTCTGAGAAATTGACATTATTTTTTCATGTTGTCATGTGAGAAGGCAATGGTTCAGTGTAGTGACACTAGAATTTTCTAAGTTGGGGGCAAGGATTGATCTTTTCCCCATCATTTTTAAAATTATGTTAAATTCATATATATTTATGAATTTAGTACTTAGTTTTTAGCAACTGTGGTATGGATAAGATTGAGAGAGAGAGAGAGAGAGAGAGCTTGGGAAGTACAAGCTGAGATCAGGAGTTCCATGCAGCCCTGATGCTCAAGTTTCCCAACCCAGGCAGACGGACAGGCAGAAGGTGTGAAAACATTTTCTATTAAAATTAAGGATTTATTATTTGTATAGTTATTGTATGGCTCTGTATTTACTAAGCTGTATTACTAAGTCCCTTGGACTGCAAGGCGATCAAACCGGTCAGTCCTAGAGGAGATCAATCCTGACTGCTCTTTAGAAGGCCAGATCCTGAAGTTGAAACTCAAATACTTTGGCCACCTAATGAGAAGGAAGGACTCACTGGAGAGGAGCCTAATGCTGGGAAAGATTGAGGGCAAGAGAAGAAGGGGACGACAGAGAATGAGGTGGCTGGATGGAGTCACTGAAGCAGTAGGCGTGAGCTTAAATGGACTCCAGAAGATGGTAGAGGACAGGAAGGCCTGGAGGAACATTGTCCATAGGGTCGCGATGGGTCGGACACGACTTCGCAACTAACAACAACAACATTACTAAGCTGTATTCAATTCACAGTCAGGTTTATTTTCTCTACCTACCTTTTCTTCTGTGTATAATTGGATATAAAGAACTGCTAAACTGGAAATTAGAAATAAAGCTTTGATTTTTACCAAATTGTAAAATATAGCTGCTTAGTCCTGATTGTACTAGCTGTCTAATAGAACTATTTAGTTCTTTGCTTGGTAGCTTGGGTGAGAATGAAAGCAGATTTACTTTAGAAAGCAGTTTCTAAAGTAAATCTAGAAGTAAGTAATGATATAAAAGTAATTCTGCTGGATAAGATCAAATGTAATCCAGGATCCAACATAGGTTAGAGTAGGGGTGTCAAATGGGCCCCCTGCGGGCCAGTTGCATCATGTGGAGGCCGCACCTACCCCAGCTCTGGCAATGTAAAAAAAGTTGTGATATATCACAACATGTCACGTGACACAGCGAGTTTGACACCTGTCGGTTAGACCCTCTTACTTGCTTCCTTTTATCCTATGTACCAGTTAAAATAATGCAAATTACATTTAGCAATTGTGGTGAATATAACGCTAAATGGTTGCTCCATGAATTTGTGGATAAATATATAAGGAACGCTTGTGGTATCATCAGAGTTATGTCAGTTAGGGATGCAAATATACATATACTTTTGTATATAAGTAGTATTTGACTTATGACCACCATTGGGACTGGACCTCCATTGTTAAGCGATTCAATCGTTAGGTGTCAACCCTCTGACAACTGAACATCAGCAGCCATTTTACTTTTGCTTTTAGAATGCCTTTTTTACTGTTTTGCAGTTCAGATGTAGAAGGGGGGAATGGAGTAAATGCTTGAGGCTTTAGCTGTCATAACAATTGCAGCTGTGTGGGAACTCAAGGTCACTACTTGATAAAGTTTTGGCAGGCTGAAGAGCTGGGAAGGAAAGCCCCCATTTTGTGTTAATTGGAGAATGTGATTTCTGACAGCTTCTTTGGGGTGGGAGTTGCAACTTGTTACTTTGTGTCTGGGGGGAGGGAATTTCAGTTTTGGGTTCAACATGTAAGTGTCGATACCTTGTTTCCTAATAAAATGTTCTTTAAGGAAGAATTCTTGCCCTGAAGTTCTTTTACTGAATTCATTTATTGGAACCAGTGCTTTTTTTGTAAAAGGTGCCGGAACTCACACATGTCATACAACCCGCCTTGCCTACCGTACAAGGTTCCATCCAAAAAAGGTGCTAGAACTCCGTTCTGAGCGTTCTATGACAAAAAAAGCCCTGATCGGAACCATGACATTAGGTTAGCTGTGTCATTTTAGGATCTTTTTGCTATGTTCATTAAGCAGTTGTTAAGTGAATCCAACTCCCACCATTGGCTTTACTTATTGGAAGCTGATGGACACTGCAATAGATGTAACTGTGAGGACTGGTTGTAAGTTACTTTATTTTAGCTCTGTTGTAACTTTGAACTGTTGTTAAATGAATGGTTTTAAGTCAAGGACTACCTGTATGAATGTGGCTGGCATGACTAGACACCAAAGGCACACAGAACGCTGTTACCTTCCCACCGTAGTGGTCCCTATTTTTCTACTTGCATTTTTACGTGCTTTTGAACTGCTAGGTTGGCAGAAGCTGGGATGAGTAACAGGCGCTCACTCTGCTACGCGGCACTTGAGATTCAACCCGCCAAACTGCCGACCATCTGATTGACAAGCTCAGCATCCTAACCCACTGAGCCACCGCGTCCCTCAATAAGTATAGTACAGAGGTATAAAACACTTGAGCTATTGATATAGCCAGGAAAAAATCAAGCCACGTTCAGGCAAAAAAGCAAAAAATATGAGAGGAAATGAGGCTTTATACAAAAATAAAATAAAAAATTGCATTCATTTAAAAATAACTCCACAGATGAAGGTCCTAACCCACTGAGCCACCGTGTCCACCGTGTACCACCGGTTGGCGGTAACATCTTCGGCCCACCCCCTGAGCTGCTGCGGCTGTATAGCCAGCTGATTTGAGGCCGACGCCTCCGCTCTACCTCGGCTCCCCTGGCCCGCTCCCGGGCAGCGGCGGCGTCTCCGAGGATCAGAGGAGGCGCCACGGATCAGCTGGGCGGTGGAAGAGGCGGCAGCGAAGACGACGGCGGCCGGGACTGCTTCTCCAGGCCCAGTCGTTCGCCTCCCAGGGGCCTTGACAGCGGCGGTAGCACTGACGGCGTGGCATCTCCGGCCCGCCCCCTGTACCGCTACGGCCGTTGCAACAATCCTGAGCGGGGCCGGAGCTGCTGTTCTGCCTCGGCTGCCTAATCTGCTCCCGGATAGCGGCGGCGTCTCTGAGTGATCAAGGAGACGCCGCAGACCAGCTTTACGATGGTAGCGGCAGCAACGAAGACGCGGGCGGTGAGACAGCTGCTCTGGGCCCCGGTCGACTGTCCTCCGAGGGGCCTTAACAGAGGCCCTGACAGAGACGCTAGCAACAGCGGTGCGGCGTCTCGACCACCGTGGGCTGCTCCTGGACGGCGGTGCCTCCGAAAGATTCACACCAAAGGAGACGCTGGGCAATGGAGGTGACGGCGGCGTGGGCCACAGCAGCAGCGAAAGCTTCTCCAGGCCCCGGCCGACCACCCTCACCAGGATCCCTCGACGCCGGCAAAAATGGACACGGCGTAGCGTCTCCGGCCTGCACTCTGAGCCGTTTCCAGCCGCCCCGAATGGGTGCCAACGACTCCTCTATGCCCTGTACGATGGAAGCGGCGGCAACGAAGGCGAGGACGGCGGTGACAGCCTCTCTGGGCCTTAGACCGTTTTTGCCCAGGGGCCTCTGACAGCGGCGGTAGCGGCGGCGGCGAGGCATCTGCGGCCTACACCCCGAGCCACCTCCTCGAGACACCTTGAACGGAGACGGCAACAGCAGGGACATGACACCAGGGACTCCCATACCTCTGGGAGGCCACGCTCCGGACGGTCCCCAACCAATAGGGGCCTATGGAGCTGCGGCCGGGAACAACGCCCAGAGGATCAGGGAGGGAACTGTTTGGGCGGCTGAACCACCAGAGCTGACGCCAATTAATGGATCCCTCCATCCTGCCTTCTGCCCACTCTCAACCATCCTTGCCCATTCTCTCCCCACAGGACATAACGGGCCTGGGTGCTAGCCACGGTGGCAGAGTGGCTTGGCCTTACACCTGCAACCCCATAGAGGTGAGAGCTCTATGGGGTATGCTTCACCCAGAGTACGTTCTGGACCACCTCCGGAAGCAGAGACACAACCCATCGTGAGAGGATGAGGAGTGGCCTGCTTCTGGGGGTTCGCCCGGCCAAGTGGCAGTGGCAGGGCGACGATCCAGAAACGCACCTACCCGACTCGACCCTCCTGCAAATTCACCATCCAGGGGACAGCCTTCCCGGAACCACCTGTGACTATGCTCGTTCAATACCCTAGCACAGTACTGCACGCCCTCAGGGGTTCCCCACTCTCCTGGGTGCGACCCGCCTGCATCACATCCAATCTTGATGACGGGCCCAACCACTGGGCCTCTGAGAGATGGCCGGGCAGGGTCAGGGGCCTCCAGCATAAGCCCAACAAGAGGCCCCTGATTAAGTTCTTAGTTAAGTTTTTTGTGGGGTTAGGGAGGGGGGAGGGAGAAGACTATGGTTGCGCGGGAAAGGCACGCCTTCCAGCCACCATAACGCATGCCAGGCCCACGACCGTTCGCGACGGCGTACAACGAGGACCAGTCGCCGATAACACCCAGTGGCGTACTGACAAACATCCCATCCCTAGGATGGTGGGGAATGGCAGAAGGTGCACAGACAGAGGGCCGTATCGTCACCGGGAGTGTCATCTCCGCTCTGTACAAGCGGTGAGACGCTCCGACCCTCTGTTCTCCCCCGGAGGACCCGGGAGCAAAGGTGCGCACCCTCCCATGCTAAGGCTGGTCTACCTGAATGCAAGGTCCGTAGCTAACAAAGCTCACCTCATTCGTGACCTAGTGGAGAGTGAGCATGCGGACCTAGCCTGCATCACGGAAACCTGGCTGGGCCCAGAGGGGGGTGTTCCTCTGGTTGACCTCTGCCCGCCAGGTTTCCAGGTGCTGCACCAGCCCCGGGCTCATGGGAGGGGCGGGGGAGTGGCAGTTATCATCAGGGAATCCCTTAGCCCGCGAGAGACCACCGTCCCCCAGATGGTCGGGTGTGAGTCTCTCCTACTGAGATACGGCCCAGGGGCGCAGTTGGGCCTGCTGCTGGCGTACCTACCACCTAATCGTGCAGCGGCGGCCCTGCCCGAGCTACTCGATGCCCTCTCAGGGTTGGTGGTTGAATTCCCAAGACTCATGGTCTTGGGCGACTTTAATCTACCGTCCCTGGGAGGATCGTCCGAACAGGCTCGGGAGTTCATGGCTTCCATGGCGGCCATGGACCTGTTGCAAATAATTTCTGGACCGACTCATGAGAGAGGCCACAACCCAGACTTGGTGTTCTTGTCTGGACGGTGGCGTGATGATATCGGTGGGGGTGCCACAACTGTTACGCCCCTGTCATGGACCGATCACCACCTCCTGCGGCTAGACTTCCCCCTTGCCACCCCCCACCGTGGGTGCACGGTGCCAGTCAGATGGTACCGCCCTAGGCGCCTAATGGACCCTGATAAGTTCCAGGCAGCGCTTAGGGACACGCATGCACCCCCTGCTCACAGCTCGGCGGATGCCTTAGTGGAAGCCTGGGAAAAGGCAGCCACGGAGGCGCTGGACCGAGTTGTACCCTTGCGGCCTCTGACCCGGCGCAGATCCCAGCGAGCCCCATGGTTCACCGAGGAGCTCCGGGAGATGAAGCGTCGGAGACGGGGCCTAGAGAGCCGTTGGAGATCCAGTCGATCCGAATCCGACCGATTGCGACTAAGAATCCTCACCAGGTCTTATCTCGCTGCGATAAGGGTGGCAAAATCCAACTATTTTTCCACCCTCATCGCGTCCGCAGATAATCGCCCGGCTGCCTTGTTCAGGGTGACTCGCTCCCTATTAAACCAAGAGGTGAGGGAGGAACCCTTGCAGGGTCGAGCCGAGGAATTTGGTCAATATCTGCTGGATAAAATTGCTCGGATTCGAACTGGCCTGGACTCCAACTGGGCTGAGATGGAAGAACAAGACATGGACAGTCTTGTCGACGTCATCTGGGAAGAATTTGATCCTGTAACTCCTAAGGAAGTGGACAGGATTATGAGAAGGTTGAGCTCCTCCACATGCTTACTGGACCCGTGCCCTTCCTGGCTGGCCTATGCAGCTCGAGAGGGGACACGAGGCTGGTTCCTAGCGGTCATCTCTGCTTCTCTGAGTGAGGGTCACTTCCCCACGGCCTTGAAGGAGGCGGTGGTGAGACCTCTCCTCAAGAAGCCCACCTTGGACCCATCCTCTTTGAATAACTTTCGTCCAGTCTCCAATCTTCGCTTCCTTGCGAAGGTTGTTGAGAGCGTGGTGGCGCACCAACTTCCTCAGATCCTGGATGAAGCGGTTTATCTAGACCCGTACCAATCGGGTTTCAGGCCGGGCTACAGCACGGAGACGGCATTGGTCGCTCTGATGAATGATCTCTGGAGAGCCCGGGACAGGGGCCATTCCTCTGTCCTAGTCTTATTAGACCTCTCGGCGGCTTTCGATACCATCGACCATGGTATCTTGCTGCGACGCCTCAGGGGACTGGGAGTGGGAGGCACGGTTCTGCGTTGGTTCTCCTCCTTTCTCCAGGGTCGCTCGCAGTCGGTGCTGACAGGGGGACAGAGGTCGACCCCGAGGCCTCTCGCTTGCGGAGTCCCTCAGGGGTCGGTCCTCTCGCCTCTCCTGTTCAACATCTACATGAAACCGCTGGGTGAGATCATTCGCAGTTTTGGAGTAGGGTACCATCAGTATGCTGATGACACCCAGCTTTTTATCTCAACTCCAAACAATATCAGTGATGCCCTAGACGTGATGTCCCGCTGCCTGAAAGCGGTCCGGGAATGGATGGGGAGAAACAGGCTTCAACTGAACCCGGACAAGACTGAATGGCTGTACGTACCGGCAAGCCAGGATATTCAGAACGTCCCATTGCTTAACATTGGGGACAAGTTACTACCCCCTGTTGATAGGGCCCGCAACCTGGGTGTCCTCCTAGACTCGCAGCTCTCCCTGGAAGACCACATAGGAGCTGTGACCAAGGGGGCCTTCTCCCGGGTTCGACTAGTTCGCCAACTACGGCCTTATCTGGACCTGGATTCCTTACGTACAGTCACCCATTCCCTTGTGACCTCTCGCCTAGACTATTGTAACGCTCTCTACATGGGGCTGCCCTTGAGATCCACTCGGAAGCTTCAACTGGTGCAAAGTGCGGCGGCACGGACACTCTTGGGAGCCTCCCGATACTCCCATATCACACCTCTCCTCCGTGCGCTGCACTGGCTTCCGGTTGCCTTCCGTGTGAAGTTCAAGGTGCTAACAATGACATACAAAGCCCTACATGGCATGGGTCCGGACTACCTACGGGAGCACCTTCTGCCAATGTCAGCACCCCACCGTCCTGTGCGCTCCCACAGAGAGGGCCTCCTCAGGGTGCCACCGCTCAAGGAATGTCGGCTGGTGGCCCCCAGGGGGAGGGCATTCTCAGTGGGTGCGCCAGCCCTCTGGAACAGCTTACCAACCGAAATCCGGATGGCCCCCGACCTCCGTACCTTCCGACGCGACTTAAAAACTTTCCTGTTCCAGCAGTCCGGCCTGGCATGATAGCGTTAATTGGGGTCCCAGTTTGTTTTCACTATTGTTTCTTATTATTTTTATTGTTCAATCTGTATACATTCCTCCCTCTGTACACCGCCCCGAGTCCCTCGGGAGAAGGGCGGTTTATAAAAACTAATAAATAAATAAATAAATAAATTATATATATATATATATATATATATATATATATATATATATATATATATAATTTTAAAAATACGAATCCCAGGGGTATTTACTTAAAGTATAAAATCTTTGAACACCGGGATGGATAAAAAACAGTCATTTATTGCTAAAACATCATAATAAGCAATAAAAAGTAACCGTTTAAAGCATATCTACCTAATCCAAGCTTTCGCTGGTCCTCTGCCAGTGTCATCAGAGAAAGCATTGAAGGTTTGAAAAACCATTGGTAAGCCTGTTTGGTTCCGCACTCTGCTCATTGGCCGCGTGATGGACCTTGCTCTAGCCAATCATGATTGTTCTGACTGTCTCGCATTGCTTCCCTTGACTCCCTTCCGTGATCAGATAAAGATCAGTGGATAAACATTGAAAGAAAGTCATACGTGGAAGTGAATCGGAGCGGGGAGCTGTTTGCAGAAATCATGGAAGGGAGTCAAGAGGGAAACCCAGACATAGTACAGAATAGCCAATCACAAGCAAGGAGGATAGAGAAGGAGGACACAGAGAACAAGAAAATACAAATACTGACAACTATGACATTGGATGAGGATCAACAAAAGGAAACAAGATCAGTTAAATAGTCAAACCAAAACAGATAGGGAGGAGAAAGATTTAAAAAAAGGGACAGTAAGACCGGATTGCAAGGGAAGCGATGCAAGACAGTCAGAACAATCACGATTGGCTAGAGCAAGGCCCATCACGCAGCTGTTTTTTATCCATCCCAGTGTTCGAAGATTTTATACTTTAAATACACACACACACACACACAACAAATAGTTATATAATACAATGAAAAGTATGGGTCTGAAAAGTAACAATTGCAAGTTATATGTAAAGAGCAAAGTGTACTGGAGCAAGAAGATGAATTTATTTCTGTTGCTAGATTATTTACTAAAAATGGGAACATAAATGGGCACACTTTAAGATGTGAAAATGCTGGTATAGATATTGCAGATAGCAAGAAATCTATTGCAAATATTGGATGTTTAACAAAGAAGGAAAAATTCTATGTGTAACATGTGCTTCATTATATGTTATATGAAATGGAGAGTTACGTATGTCTGGGAATATATAAACATAAGTAAAACTGGCTGGGAATTGTCAGTTTTAAAATGTATGTGTGGGAAAATGAGAGGAGTTAACACAGTAAATGAAGGAATCTTGAATGTGGATTGAAGAAAAAGTGAAATAACAATAAATAACTACTTTGTAGTGATTTGGTCATAAGGAAAGAATAAATGAAGTTCAAATTACAAAATAAAATATGAAGAAAAAGTGAATGGGCTGAGAAGGAATGGGAAACCTAAAATCATGGTTGAATGGAGTTAATGATACTTTGGGGGAAAAAAGGTGACACATTTAAAGACAAAGGGCAAAATAAGAAGTGTTGTTGTTTTTCCCCCCAAAAGTGGTGGAAGCAAGAATGTTTTTCAAGGAGAGAAAGGTTTTTCATGGAGAGGTACAGTGAATTGTATTGACGTATACTTGATTTAGAAATTGACTTCAAGTCTTCACAAGTCCAGTCCCTTGCAAATATAAAGAATTTCAGTCAATTATAGTAGGAAAATATTTCTTATCAATTTACTTTATAAGTATTTATAACATCAGTGAAATTAACTTATTTGATAAGAATGACCTATTTTGTGTATCTTCTTTCTCACTTTACAATCTTTTGTAATTTTGTTGGAAAGAAAAATAAAATGTTGGATATGACTTCAGGGTTGGAATATTACCAAGGTTCATGGACCACACAACACACTAAGTCAAAACCAAACAAACCACATTATGGCTTAGCATGAAGCCATAATGTGTTTAAGCTAGCTGTTAAAAATGAAGAAAATGAACAACATCTGGGTCTTGTATAAATTAATTACTTTGAAAGGGGAGAAAAAACCCCAAACCAAACATCCTCAGAAGGAGAAATTTGTCATCAGCATAAGCTAAGAATTTAATGGAAGAACCAAGCTTGGCAGAATTTGTCTCCTAACAGATGTCAAGGTAATTAAATCTCCCATTTCTTGTACTTCTCTTTGTCTTACTGTAAGATCTACAATGTACTTTTAAAAAGTATCTTCTTCATTTTTTTACCCTATGGTTTACAAAATGACACTAGATACAAATAGCAGTACTGTTTTTTTATTTCTTGTTCCACTTACTTTAATTCAGATATTCCACCAAATATTGCTATTGCTTCTGTTCCATTTGAACAAATTATATTTTTCATTTTTTTAGTCCAATCATGTAACAATCTCTTCCAAATCTCAGTTATACTAATTAAATGTGGTTTTCTGTAATGAGATTTTTTATTTTTTATATCTATCAAATTTGGGAGTCATCCATCTCACTCATATTTTAAGCTCATTTTTTACCCACTTTGTGAGCAGTTACTAAGATAGATAACAAAGACCATAAATATTATGAGTCAGTGTGTTCCAATGTTTCTTTCATTATCTGAACAGGCTCCAACATAGTTGTGGCCTTGTTTACTCCCACAATATACAATCCTTGACTGAATCTAGATTTCTCCTTTCAATCTTTCACATTATTTTAGTGGCAGAAGTATAATATTAAACTGATATTGTAGAATTGTAAGTCTTTGGACCTCAAGTACTCCTAATCAGTACCTTTCCTGACTTTATTCTACTTATAAACTATACTCTTTTAATGAGTTATTCCATCATTGAATTTCTCAGATTTAGTAGAGCGGAAGTGTGTATAGCTTAAGGCTCAAGGTCATGCAAAAGCCCATGCAGGATTTGGATGTAACTACTACAAAAGTTCTCATATTAAATTGTAATTTGTAATATGAAAGAAGGGAATGTGATTATGTCTTTGCCCAAGTGTTGGGTACAGGTACTTCTAATGCCCAGATTTCAGAATGCAGTTGCTGACATGACACTTGTAAACTAGAACTCTGTCTGAAAAACAAGCATACTTGGTTATGTTTATCTAATTTCAAGCAATGCTGCTTAAAGCACATTCTTGAGAACTTGTTTAGGACCCTCCCTCTTGTTTTAAGATTGATTAAAAATGAACTCTTGTAACCTTCATCCCCTATTTCTTGATACTTTTGCCAGCCCATTTGTGAAGGACTAACTGTAGCCTTTCAGGCAAAAAGAACAGCAATTCATCTCTTTGTAGGAAGAACAGGACTTTTTTTCTCATAGAACGCTCAGAACGGAGTTCCAGCACCTTCTTTTGGATGGAACCTTGTAGGGTAGGCAAGGTGGGTTGTATGACATGTGTGAGTTCCGGCACCTTTACCTTTTACAAAAAAAGCACTGAGGAAGAACATATGTAAGAAGTTGCCTCATCTAAACACTAGTATAGCAATGCATTTTATAATTTTCCTAGTGTAGGCCTTCAAGGAAATTCCCAAAATTCAGGATGCATGAAATTTTTAAAATTGGCATATCTCACCGCATATTATTTCTGTCCTGAGGAATATGTAAAGGGTTGCAGCTATGGGAGGCCTTCAGCCTATATTTTGCCCATGGGCTACAAAGTATATAGGGTATCTCCCTTTTCTTGGTCAGTGATCCTTTGAAACTTACTAAACATTTAAAATGAGACATGCTTCCTTAATGAGCAGTTTTTGTGAAATGTAATAGGCATTTTAAATATGAATTTCCATGTGACTGCTTACTGTACTAGAAAAAAACAACAACCAGTCTTTTGCTGAACACTGTTGGTATATTGCTTTTGGTTCCCTGAAAATACACCCTCTTACATAGTAAGAATTAACCCACTTAAGAAACTAATTAGAGCAGTACTGTCAGATTATATGCTTGCCATTTTTTATATGGCAATTTCTTGGTTAGCAATTAAAGGTTAAGTTTTTCATTTCAGCTAAAATGTAGATAGACCTGTTTAAACTGTGCAATTGCCTGTGTATATGCTTCTATCAAATAGGTCCCTTATCTCTGCAATGTCTAATGAAAGTTGTAAGTTTAGAATATGTACACCACCTTTTCTGCTTTGGGGAAACAATGAACTTGGTGTTTATCTATGATTATTGCAAAGATCAAGGTTGCTCATAATGCAGTCTTATTTTCATTGGCATGGGGAGTAAGTCACGCTGATTGTAATTGAATTTAGTTGTGAGAAAAAGGTTTTTTTTAAAAAAACCTGGCTTTGTTAGAATAAGTTCTAATAGTTTCAAGAAGCTATGCTATTAAGAAGATAAATTATTCTTCATATTAGGGAAACATTCCAATAAAGATTAGCAACATTTTTTGTCTGAGGGAACAGATTGTCAGCTTAAATCCTTGCCCTTGGATATATTTGCTACCAAAACACAAACAGCATATTTGAAAAGTATTTGTTATAGTTACATTTTGCAATTGTGTATTAATCATAGCAATGTATTCAGCAAAAGTCAAAAATACAAGATTTCCTTTTTAAGCAAAAAAATGTGTGCCTACTATATGAAACTGGTGCAAAAGAGTATTGGATTGTGGAATCTGCAACTTTTCTCAAAAGTCATGTTTGATCTCAAAGGGGAGGGATAGGTAAAGAGCTCCTGGCCTACTTTCCTTAAATGGCATATAGAACTGGAACAGGCTGTTTAATAAGGATGTGGAATTTATTTCTTGCTTTTTAAAAAAAAATGCAGGGTGAATACACAACTTGGACTTTTAGATCATTATATCTCTCTACCAGCAATCATTCTGAACACCTCAAGAAATCACTTTTCACTATCTAGAAATCTTTATCAACATATGCCAGATACTAAATCTGGGAGTTTTTAGAGCATAGTTACACAACCCAAAATTCTAGGGTCACCTATAGACCTCATTGTCCTTCCCAAAGCTGGTCTGCCTTTGCTTAGTAGCTGACATGGCAGTAGATGCTATTTTGGTTGCCATTGCTTGCTAGAAGAGACATCTGACATACAGCCCTACTCTGCGTGATGGGCTCCCCAAAAGGAATCAGCCATTGATTATGAACAGGCCCTGGGAACATGGGAAAGAATATGGTACCATTTCCCAATAAAGTTACAGGCAGGAGAATGGGAGAGAGAAAATAAGAATGTTAAAATGGAAAACCAAAGGAAAGGAAGTGTTATACTTAGATGGTTAAAAAAAAAGAATGAGAAGAAAGGTACCTTTACTTCAGTAAAGAAAGTAGTAAGTAGTAGTGGATAGCTCTAGAGATGGTACAGGATAATAAAAAAAACAAAGACAAATAAGCTGAAAAATAATTTTTATCCCACAGCTGTAATCATATTAAATACCACTGTATAGTGCAACATTGAAGTGCAATATTAGGGGCAGTGCAATAGTGAATAGAATGTGAAGGATGTGTGCATATAATGTATGTTCTTTTTTAATAAATATTTTATTAATTTTCTAGTTTTACAATTTTCTAGTTTTACAATCATAAGTACTTAATAAACAACATGTTGTCTGGTATTACACCATCCAATGCTTCCTCTCTTCTTCCGGTAGTACACATTTTCCCACACTAGGCAAATACAATTCTTATTGTTGTTAATACATATACAATTGAATATCAATAACTTTGTTACATTTTCCTAATAATATCAATAATGTCGGTTTAAAATATCTTTTCTAACCAAAATATATCTTAATTGCATTTGCACTTAATATCCATTTGTTCAATTAATATACTGTTTTCCCGCTTTTTTTACATTTTAATTTCCCATCGGTGTTCAAAATGTCTCTATCACTTATAATTTCACATAATTAGAATTAGAATTAGAATTTATTAAATTTATATGCCGCCCTTCTCCCTAAGGATTCACGGCGGCTCACAACAATAAAAAGTTAAAAAACATAAAATACAAAATTTAAAAAAGAATTAAATCATAAATGTAATAAATACATAACAATTAACCCAATAAAATCTAATTTAAAACTATTGATTGTTGGAACAGCCATGTCTTCAGGTCATGGCGGAAGGACCGAAGGTCAGGGGCCGTCCGCAGCTCCGGAAGCAACTCATTCCAGAGGGTCGGCGTGCCAACAGAGAAGGCTCTCCCCCTGGGGGTCGCCAGCCAGCATTGCTTAGCCGACGGAACCCTGAGGAGGCTGACTCTGTGGGAGTGAACCGGGCGATGGGAGGTTGACAATGGCAGCAGGTGGTCTCGCAAGTACCCTGGGCCTAAGCCATGTAGGGCTTTAAAGGTAATTACCAGCACCTTGAATCGCACCCGGAGGGCAACCGGAAGCCAATGCAGCTTGCGCAGGAGTGGTGTAACATGGGAGTATCGAGAAACTCCCATAAGCACCCACGCGGCCGCATTCTGCACCAGCTGAAGCCTCTGGGTGCACTTCAAGGGCAGCCCCATGTAGAGAGCATTCCAGTAATCCAGGCGAGAAGTGACAAGGGCATGGGTGACCATGCATGGAACATGTTGGACAATACGAGATGCCAGTGTGTACAGCCACTCAGTCTTGGAGGGGTTCAGCCTGAGCCTGTTCTTTCCCATCCAGACCCGCACCGCCTCCAGGCACTGGGACATCACATCAAGGGCATCACTGGGTTGGCTCGGGGTGATGAACAACTCATCCGCATATTGGTGATACCTCACCCCAAAGCCACGGATGATCTCACCCAGCGGCTTCATATAGATGTTAAACAGGAGGGGGGAGAGAACCGACCCCTGAGGCACCCCACAAGTGAGGGGCCTTGGGGTAGATCTCTGCCCCCCTGCCAATACAAACTGCGAGCGGCCCGAGAGGTAGGAGGAGAACCACCGTAGAACAGTGCCTCCCACTCCTAACCCCCCGAGCCGTCGCAGCAGGATACCATGATCGATGGTATCAAAAGCTGCTGAGAGGTCAAGTAGGACCAGGACAGAGGAACAACCCTGTCCCGGGCCCGCCAGAGATCATCTACCAGTGCGACCAAGTTATATTTGGGTAACCAAAAGCTTCCCCTATTCAAACCCACTTAGCATTTTAATATTTCCTTTCTCATACCAAAATATAATATTCTAGTTACAAATCCTAACTAACATCAAATGTTCTTGCTTTGACACCTATTTTTCTAGTTGCAATAATAGTTCTACTTCTAACAATTATCTATTCTCAGCCATGTTCAAACATCTGATTAATAGTATAATATCCCGTCTGATGGGTCAAAACCTCTATTTTCTTCAGTCTTAATTTAGCTTTCTTCCTTTGCCAACTAACTGTCCAAGTCAATGCATTTGAATCATCAACTAATTCTTCGTCTATTTTTGTGTATATTGTTTGGAATAAGAAAGATAATTTGAGTAAAGTATTTTTGGAAGGATGCTCAGCCCATTGATATTTATTAAACAGCCTCCCTCCTCCAATTTCCCACAATTTTCCTAACAGCTCTATCTTCCATTCAATCAGCGCTTCTTTCTTATGCTCAAGTGTATTCTGAGATCTTGACAAATAAGATATCTTTTCCATTTCTGATATTATCACTAGGTTTTCTAATTCTTCATTTGAGTCTGTCTGTTAGTTCTTCTTTAGGTCCTCCATCTTTGGATCTGCTTCCTCTGATTTTCCTTCTATTTTCTGAGTTACTAGTTCCTTCTTTGTAGTCATTTTCTGAGTTTGTAGATTTAGATTAAAAAATTGTTCTTTTATCTCCTTTGTGTTATTTTTAGTCTCATCATGAGCTAAGGAAATTGTCTCTTGTATTGATTTTAACAGAAATAATTTCTTTCTGAAATTCATCACCATTTTCTTGTTGGTGTGTCAAGCTGGGGACTTTGGGGACAGGTGTTAGGGATGGTTTTTTTACTATTTGAAGCTAAGTATGAAACATCCATTTTGTTTTTGTATGTAGTCTTTATAGTCCAATCTACTTAGGGATTTTAAAAGTTTCAGTCAATTGTCATTTGAACTCCAAATTATCCAGCCAGCCTATCAGTCCATCTTTAAGTCTCCCCTCAGCAAATATAAGTAAAGTTTGAATTTTTCAATTTTTTTCTGTCCAATGAAAAACATATCCTTTCTGTCCACAGAGAAAAGAGCAATTAAAAATTGTTCATCAATCAAAGGTTTATAATCCAAAGTATTCCATCATTTCAATCAATAGTGCATGTTTCTTCTATAGGGAAATAGCTCCATGACACAGCCCTAAAAGTCAGTTAGTATTTATATTCATAGTCCAGGCAGGCCAGTTTCAAAATAGTTTATTGTCTCTGCCACACAAATAAGCAGCCCAAGAGGTTTTTTTCTCCCCCTTTTCCCAGCTGCAGTCTTCAAAAGTGAAAGTTTCTGAAAATAAGAGTCTTATCTGAGTCTGGGCTTCCAGCCAGGTTTCCTTTAGGCATGATAAATTGAAGTGCTGTGCTTCACCATTAGATGTCGTTGACACCGTCTTCCAGCTTTTTACATCCAAACCTATATTACAAGCTTTTTAAGTCTATTTTTTTAAAAAAAAAATCTCAAAAACACTTTTAGTCCCCAAATTTCAAAGTTACATACAGTATGTGTATTGATTCCAAATTAATCTTGTAGTTTTCTCTGTTTTTCCCTAAGCAATTAATTCACCGCTTTTCTTTTCCTGAGGGAATGGGGTGAAAATTCCTGTTCCATCTCTCATCGGGGAGGATTCTTTGCTTTGGGGTCTGTTTGATAGGGTTTTACCTAGTTCCATCCACGTTGCTCAAAAGTTGCTGTTTAATGCTTATTTTCTTCAGTTGTCAGCAGCTTCTGACTGGCCACATGAATGGAGGGCTTTCTCGGATCAAACGGAAGGGCCACTGCCATCCCACGATCAGTGAGGGTCCCCTCCTTCTTCGTTGCCACTTTGGGGTGACTTTTGACCCTTTCTAGAGCCCCCACAGGAGCAAAATCAAATGCGGAAGATCTTCGTGCGCCCGTTACACTGGGATGTCAAACTGGAAGTCCATATAAAGTATTTTCTTATTTGTGGTTTTTACTTGTGTGTAATGTGCACTGTGGACAGCGCTTAATTTCATTGTGAGTTACACAATGACAATAAAGATTCTATTCTGTTCTGTTCTGTTCTTCTAGAGGGTCACAGGGAGGAGTTCCTGGAATAAGAGACCAGAAGCAATTCATTGTAACTCATGATGTAGTGGACTCCCATTTGTGTGTTTTGTCCTATGTTAATTAAGGAGTTAGATATTTTAACCTGGTGTCTTTTATTTCTATTTTAATGTCTTATATTTTATCTTGATTAGGTAGCCAGAATGATTGATTGGCTGGGAATGGATGAGAGGATAGGAAGATCAGGATATAGATGGACAGACTGAGATAAAGTAGGAGGAAATGAATCAATAGTCACAAAGGGGAATTGAACAACTGAGATCAGAGTCCAGTTTTCGATCCCTGCCCTTGACCCCAAAGGTACATTGCCCATGTCTTTTAAGGCCTTGGATCAAACTGTTGCTGTTGATTGCTAAGTGTGCCAGTAATGATTAGTCAACTTCCCAATGAAACTACTGCAACATACAATATGGGGCTGCCTTATAGCTGCAGTTGCCGCAAAATGAAGTGAGTCACAAGAAAAGATTTCTTGGCAAATACTATGCCTCTTCTATAGGCCCTGCACTGACTTCTTATTACCTTCTAGGTGCAATTTAAAGTGCTGAATTTAACCCTTAAAGTCCTTTATGTCTTGGTGCCAGATTACCTGCAGGGCTCCAAGTCCGCAATAGAGTCAGTTTGAGCACTTCAATCATGTTGGGGGAAAATAACTAGTTGTTCTCCATTTCTGGCAGGTCAGGGGTGGGTGGGTGCTGAAGTCCAAAAGTATTGATTTTTGGTGATGGAGCCAGCTTTCCAGAATGATGTCCATTGACTATTCATCTGTCTCCAACATTGTTCAGCCATGTTTGTGTCTGAGTATTAACTGCCCTTTGTTTATGGTTCTCTCTTATATTGTATTTTTTGTGAGCTAATGAAAGTTCTGTGATTATTGTGGAATATAAATTTAATAAATCAAATAATGAATTAATGATTTAGTGGGTTAGGACGCTGAGCTTGTCGATCAGAAGGTCGGCAGTTTGGCGGGTCGAATCCCGAGTGCCGCGTAGCAGAGTGAGCGCCTGTTACTCGTCCCAGCTTCTGCCAACCTAGCAGTTCGAAAGCACGTAAAAATGCAAGTAGAAAAATAGGGACCGCTACGGTGGGAAGGTAACAGCGTTCCGTGCGCCTTTGGCGTCTAGTCATGCTGGCCACATGACCACGGAGACGTCCTCGGACAAGCGCTGGCTCTTCGGCTTTGAAACGGAGATGAGCACCGGCCCCTAGAGTTGGAAACGACTAGCACGCATGTGCGGGGGAACCTTTACCTTTACCTTTAAGCTTATATTGGATAACAGTTTACTGGTTTTGGGGAAACTTCTTTTTGAGAAAGTGCTGGACTGCAGTTACAGAGTCCTGCATCATATTTAATGATACATTTTGCTGAACAGGAGAACAGGAGAAGCAGTCCAGTTTCTCTCCTAGTTCCTCAAAGTAGTTAGAATCTGGAAAAGGATGGATGGACTTGGGCTCAATTCCAGCAAGATATAATGAGTGGAAATCTTCTTATATCTGAATATTCTTTCTTTAATTCTAGATGGGGCCACATTTCCTCAGATAAAGAAGAGAGTTATCGTAGAGTTGTCATGTTTCCCCCTAATTCCTCAGTTTTCATTGATCTGGTTTTCTCCAACTTGATCTCTTCTCTCTGTGTTGAGTTACATCTCTCATTAGTTCCAATTCACATAACCATTGATAAACCAACTGAGTGTTATGAGAGTCAGTCTTGAACGCCTCTGAAGAGTTATAAGTTGAGAAGGCTGTACTAAAAGATGCTACATATAGGAGTATTATACCAGCAATCCCAGAATATTATATTTGGGATGAAGGCAAGGAAAAATGACTACCAGCAGATAATTCACAAAAATATATTTAAAATGATCTAGCTTGAATGCTTTCTAGGTAAACTATTATTCCCAATTTACCCACACACTGAAAACAGTTTCTTACCTCGCCTCACAACTTAGTTTAATGTAATAGAGTGTTCTGAAAAATATGATTTAAATGTCGAAATGAAAGGAAATGGAATCAAACTGTGTTTGGTCTGGCAACTGCAAGTGCTTATAAATGAAATATTGACATGTTAGAATTTATCTCTTTGCAGCAAGAATTATGTCCATTAGCTTATCTAACACACTGACATTCCTGACATGAATTGTTTTATCAAATCTCAGATATGGGAGTTCAATTAAAAAAAAATCATCTTGCTTCAAAGATTTTTATATGGCAAAAGAAGCGCTTGTAGTTTATAACTCTTGGATGCTTCCTTCTGCAACTTGGGCCTTCCAGATGCAGGGGTGTCAGACTCAATTTCATTGAGGGCCGCATCAGCATGGCGGTTGCCCTCAGGGGGCCGGGTGGGTGTGGCCTACTGGGTGGGCATGGCTAGAGTGCATATGGCCTACTGGGTGGGCGTGGCCAGCTCTACATCGTTGGCATCAAGGGTGCCTATGGGGGCCTGGGCAGGAGTGGGACAGATCTGAGGGTCTCTGGCAGGAGGAGGGTCTCTGGGCCAGGGCCAAGGCAGTGGGGGCCGTTCCCTCACTCTTTCCAGGATGGCTTCGTGGGCCGCATGAAACCACTTCGCGGGCCGGATCTGGCCCCCGGGCCTTGTGTTTGACATGTCTGCATTAGACTTTAACTCCTCATGACAAAGAAATAGCTACTTCAGAAGAAACTGAACTAATTTGCTAAATCATGGCTTTCATAATAATGGTTTGCTGACTAAATAATAAATTGCTGAGCCAAAACCCCCATATCGTTCACTTAATGGCTTATCATGGTACTGCATACACTGATTATTGTGTAGCTAAGTTTCAACTTTGTCTTTAGAAAAATAATCATACCCTCTTTGCTTTCTGTACTTTAATTCCCACCTTCAGTTCCTGATTAATGGTAACCATGGCTGGTAGCCTTGGTCTGAAGTATCAATGACTTTAATGATATGTTGCGGAGACTGAGTCTGAAACACTTGTCATATCAGTCTCCTTATAACTCCCAACCCACCAAGACTAGGACAATGTACTGCGTGTGCTCACTGGAAATCAATACCATTTCCCTCCCAATACTTCTAAGAGGGAGATAGGATTACCAGGTAATTTGTAGATCAGAATCCTTGATAATATGAACTTTTAGGAAGCTTCACAGGTCACCAGAAATTTGGGCTTAGCTATTTCCAAGCAGCAACAAATGAAAGCAGGAAACAACTATGAATGTTCCTATTGTTTGCCAAAATTGGTCAAGGTGGGATCAAAGCAGAGACTATAACTCATCTATTTATTAAATTTATTTGCTGCCCATCTTGTATCAAAACAACTGTTTCACTGTTAATGATTCCTGCCCAGCAGCAGTCTCAATTCTTCATAAGTTGGAAATTATATCTATAGCCCTGGGCTATTTTTCAGATTTTTCCAAGAATATTTTTACCACAGGTTTATTGTTAAACATTAGACTGTACACTAAAGACATATAAAGTTAATTCAGCAAGAGATTAGCCTCACAGATATGAGAACATTCATTAATTTCTGTCAGTTGGCCTCTTCCTAAAGAAATCTGAGAGAATGAGTCTTTCTCCAAATTAGAAATCAGCAGAATGAATTAATTTTTATTACAGCCCTTGTTCAAGCAAGCAAGAATACCATCATACATCACAAGCAGGCAAGCAAATAATCACCACGTTCACTGTGTATAAAGTGATGTACTTTATAGTTCATAATTACATGAAATTGGGCTAACTGGAATGAAAGTAAGAAATAGTGTCTTTTCAGATTTCCTGTCTCAACACATTTATCATCAGACTTCTGAATTAACATTTATTTAAGTCTGTAGGAAGTATGACAATCTTTTGCTACATTGAGAATAATTTAGGTATTGTATGTCAGGGGTCCCCAACCCCTGTCTGTGAACCAGTACTGGGCTGCAGCATGCCAGTAACCAGTCTGCACAAACAAACAAAGCCCCATCCACAAGATTCAGGCAGCACACACAAACTCACACACCCTCCTGTGTACGGAAAAGCCTCTCTCCATGTAACCAGTCCCTGGTGCCCAAAAGGTTGGGGACCTCTGTTGTATATGTGTGTGTAAATAAATAAATAAATAATAATGTTTGTACACCAATCATTCAGACTAAGAGCAGTTCCTAATAACCAAAAAAAACACCCCCCCAAAGATCTTTAATATAATGAATAGTGGTTGCCCAAATATTGTACTATGGGCTGAATGCCCATTGGAATCACAGTTCTGTTTTGAAAGGAGATTTGGGGCCATGCCAGAGTGAGCATGTTCTATGTGCTGTTAGAGCAATTAGCATTTAAGGGGTTAAATGCTGTCTCCTTAAGAGATGGCCTCTGGGAAATGTAGTTTAGTTATTGGTTAGATCTGTGCCTTAACTAGTCACTGGGAGGGACTTAAATGTTTATTACAGGATTTCCTGGCTACATGCCAAGGCTGTAAAAAGTCTTTGTTTAATCGAGCCTAAGCATACTTTGTTGATATGGACAAATTATTCTCTTTTTACACTACGTGAATGGACAGAATATGAAACATGTGACAGATTTATCTACAGCAAACGTAAGTTACTGCTTAGAATTCCTGATCAATAAATATTTTGTTTAAAACCATTCTGTGGAGTTGAATCTATCTGGACAATGGCTAACACAGTGTTGTGATTCAGGGCCAGCCTGTGGGTCCGGCAGCCGGCTCGGATGTCTCGGATGACTCAGACGAGGGGGAGGAGGAGGGTGCTGAAGACGAACTTGCTGATGATGGCTTGGAGGCTTCGCAGAGCCCCCAGCCAGGGCCCTCTTCTCAGCTGCGCGAGCCCGACAGTGCGGATGATGATGACCCACAGCTGGCCCTGTTCAAGGACGCCCGACGCAGGAGGCAGTCAAGCAGGAACAAGCAGAGAAAGGCTGTGGGACTCCTCGGAAGGAGGCACAGGGAGGCCACGCCCTGAACTCTAATAAAGGGAGTGTTTGGGGAAGGGCTGGTTGCTGAAAGCAACCGTTCCGTTTGAGGATCAAAGTTCCGGTATCTTGTTTCATGTTCTGTTGTTTTGCTTGTGAATTAAACTTGGCAGACGCTTTCCAGCCTCAGACGCTCTCCAGTCTCTACTGTTTGTACAGGGGTTGCCTTTCTGCAAGGCCGGTAGCAGGCTGGTACAGAACAGTTTGCTTTCAGCCTCCCACCCCTTACTACTAAGATGGAGCAGCTTCGTGCCGAGAATGCTCAGCTCACTCAGCAACTCACTATGTTGGCAGCTCAGGTGGCTCAACTGCAAGCTCAGGTACATGCTGCACCCCCACCCAGGAGGAAATGTCAGATAGCAATGCCGGATAAATTTGCTGGCAATCCAGAACTGTTTCCTGCCTTCCTGGGACAATGCCAGCTTTTTATCAGCGTGAGAGCAGCTGATTTCCCCACTGACCGGGATAAGGTGGGATTCGTGTTAAGCCTTCTTTCGGGGGATGCAGCTCGTTGGGGCACGCCTCTGCTGGCACAACCTAGCCCTTTGTTGGATAACTTTGTGGGGTTTTGTGACCATATGCGCCTAATGTACGAGGACCCAATTAAGACGCAGACTGCCACCCGACGCCTGAAAGCTCTGAGGCAGGGTCAACGCCCCCTACAGGCCTATATCAGCGATTTCCGGCTGCTTAGCCAGGATTCCGCCTGGAATGAGGCTGCGCTCGAGGATGCCTTCCAGGATGGGTTGTCGGAGGAGATGTTGGATGAGCTGGCCCGCGTGGACATTCCCTCAGACCTGAATGGGCTGATCCATCTTTGCCTGCGGATCGATGCCCGGCTGCAGCAGCGAAAGAGTCGCCGTGCCACCCCACAGACCCCTGCCGCCCCTGTTGTGCGTGAGCCCCCAGTCCAAAGGGAGGAGCCAATGGAGCTGGGTGCCGCCAGGTCTCGTCTATCGGTGACGGAAATGGACAGACGACGATCGGGGGGGTTGTGTTTTTACTGTGGGGACCCTGGACATTTGGCTGCTTCTTGCCCAAAGAAGCGTCAGCGGGCATCAGTGACCAAGCCTGCCCCGAGAAAGTCCCCTACTTTGCTGTCGGGAAACGCCCCGAGCCCGATCTAGACGGTGTGATAGATCGGGCGTCCCACAACAACCACACCGAGCGACGCCGTTCCGATGGTGCCTGTGAACCTCCATGGCATTTGATTTTGGAGGCACGTCTGATCCTTCCTGGCAAGCCAGAGGGGATTCCAGTCCATGCCCTAATTGACTCTGGGGCTACCACAAACTTTATGGACTCTGCCTTTGTGGCCAAATGGGCTGTTCCCCAGTGTCCAGTGGATCCGCCCATGTTAGTGGAGACTATCGACGGTCGAGTGCTCCTGTCCGGGCCTATTACGGCCGCCACGCAACCAGTATGTATGGCCATCAGTTCCCATGTGGAGGCTATCCAGTTCTACATCACTTCGGATCTGCACTTCCCCGTGGTCTTGGGACTGGCGTGGCTCCGGGCGCATGATCCACAGATCTATTGGTCTCAGAACTTGGTCACCTTCCCAAGCTTGCAGTGCGTGGACCACTCCCGCCATATCTGTGCCGGCCAGGTGGAGGGTTCCTCAGGGGTTTCCTTGCCTCCCGAACTGTCTGACTTTCCTGATGTGTTCAGCGAGTCAGAGGCGGATCAATTACCCCCGCACAGGCCCTACGACTGCTCCATTGATTTGGTCCCTGATGCGCCACTCCCAGTGGGGCGTTTGTACTCCATGTCGGAGCCCGAGTTGGCTGCATTGCGGGACTTCCTGGCAAAGAATTTGGCTCGCGGTTTCATCCGGCCCTCGTCCTCGCCAGTGTCTGCACCCGTGCTCTTCGTCAAAAAGAAGTCGGGCGAGTTACGGCTTTGCTGTGACTACCGGAAACTCAACGCCATCACGGTGCGCAACCGTTACCCGCTGCCCCTCATCCCCGAGCTCTTGGACCGACTCCGGGAGGCTAAGATCTTCACGAAACTGGACCTGCGTGGAGCTTACAACCTCGTCAGGGTTCGGCCGGGTGATGAGTGGAAGACGGCGTTTGGTACTCGCTATGGACATTTCGAGTACACGGTGATGCCGTTTGGCCTGACCAACGCCCCCGCTGTGTTTCAGCATTTTATGAACGACATCTTTCGGGATCTGTTGGACCAGTTTGTCGTGATCTACCTGGATGACATCCTGATCTACTCCCCGTCGTGTGAAGTGCATCATCAGCATCTCCGTCAGGTCCTGCAGCGCCTCCGAGAACATCGGCTGTTTGCCAAGTTGGAGAAATGCCAGTTCTACCAGGTGACCATCGATTTCCTGGGTCACCGCATTTCTCCTGAGGGCATCGCCATGGAGCCGAGTAAAGTTGAGTCGTTGCAGAGTTGGCAACCCCCGCGTCGCGTGAAGGATGTTCAGCGACTTCTTGGATTTGCCAACTACTATCGAACATTCATCCCTGGCTTTGCTGCCTTGACAGCCCCCCTCACTCGGCTCCTGCAGAAGAAGACTCGGTTCCAGTGGAACGCACCGGAACAACAGGTGTTCCAGGCTTTGAAGGAAGCCTTCATGAAGGAGCCCATCTTGAAGCATCCTGACCCGCAACGGCCGTTTGTCGTGGAGGCGGACGCCTCCGACATTGCCATTGGGGCCGTGTTACTCCAGGCAACGACGCCCAGCGGTACCCTTTTCCCTTGCGCGTATCACTCTCGGAAATTGAACCCCTCGGAGCGCAACTATACCATCTGGGAGAAGGAGCTGCTGGCCATCAAGGCGGCGTTCGAGGCTTGGAGGCATCATCTGGAGGGGGCGCGGCATCAAATCGAGGTCCGGACGGACCATAAGAATCTGGAAAGCCTGCAGACCGCTCGGAATTTGAACCAACGCCAGATCCGGTGGTCCCTTTTCTTTGCGAGGTTTGACTTCCGGGTTCGGTACATACCAAGCGGGCACAATCAGAGAGCGGATGCTCTGTCCAGGAAGCCCGAATATACCCGAGTGGAAGACAAGCTTCTGCCTAGGACAGTGATCCCCGTCGAGTCTTTTGCTGCGGTGCGGGAGCCGGTTGATATACGGGCTCGGATCCGGGAGGCGCAGCAGCAGGAGGCGTGGGTGGCTCAGCGGAAGGAGGAGGTGGGGCCGGACTCGCCTTGGACGGTCACGGATGGACTCTTGTATTATCGTGACCGGCTCTATGTTCCGGGAGGGCCACTCAGGGGACTCGTCCTCAGCCAGTGTCATGATAACCCGGCAGCGGGGCATTTTGGCCTGTTCAAGACTCTGAACCTGGTCTCCCGTACCTTCTGGTGGCCCCGAGTCCGACACGACGTCCAGTCTTATGTCACCTCCTGCATCCCATGCAGGCAGGCCAAGTCAGCGACAGGGGCCCCGCCTGGTTTACTGCAGCCTTTGCCAACACCCAAGAGACCCTGGGGGGCTGTGTCCATGGACTTTCTGACGGATTTACCCCCATCCTCCGGCTTCACGACAGTGTTTGTGGTGGTGGACATGCTGACCAAGATGGCGCACTTCATCCCCTGTCGCGGCTTACCGTCAGCTCGCGCCACTAGTCGCATGTTCATCCAACAGGTGTTTCGGCTGCACGGCCTCCCCGATAGAGTCGTCTCCGATAGGGGGGCCCAGTTTACAGCCCGCTTCTGGCAGGAGTTGATGCGTGCGTTGGACATCAAGGTTTGCCTCTCGTCCGCGCATCATCCTCAAACTGACGGGGGTACCGAGAAGGTCATCGGTATCCTGGAGCAGTATCTGCGCTGCTACGTCAACCTGCAGCAGGACAATTGGGTGGACTATCTGGCCATAGCCGAGTTTGCCTTTAACAACTCGCAGCACACCTCCACGCAGATGACACCGTTCTTGGCCAATGTGGGTTATCACCCCCGGTTTTTCCCCCTTTCTCCCGTGGACTCACCGGAGCCGGCAGCGAACGACTTCATGGCAGAGTTACAGGCGATCCATCGATTGGTGCGACGGCAGCTGGAGAAGGCCAAGGCCGACTACAAGAGGTTTGCCGATCGGTCGAGACGGGATACGCCTCCACTATCGGTGGGGGATCGGGTCTGGCTGTCCACCAGGAACCTACCATCCACACGGCCGGCGAGGAAGCTGGATCACCGTTACCTAGGACCGTTCCCAGTCGAGGCTGTCATCAATCCGGTCGCCTGTCGTTTAACTCTGCCACGTTCCCTGCGCGTGCACCCAGTATTCCATCGGTCCCTGTTGGTCCCCGAACAACCGGCTTGTCCACTCCGCCAAGCGGAACCTCCCCCATCAGGACCTCGTGATGGAGGCAGCACCCCCGAGTACGAGGTCGCCAGCATCAGGGATTCCCGTTGGCTGAAAGGTCGTTTCCAGTACCTGATCGAGTGGAAAGGGTACGGGCCGGAGGACTTCACCTGGGAAGACGCGACCGCCGTTCATGCCCCTGCGTTGGTGACTGCCTTTCACGAACAATTCCCATCCCGACCGCATCCGGATCGGCAGACCCGGGGGAAGGGCCCTGCGGTGCGGGATAGTGTTGTGATTCAGGGCCAGCCTGTGGGTCCGGCAGCCGGCTCGGATGTCTCGGATGACTCAGACGAGGGGGAGGAGGAGGGTGCTGAAGACGAACTTGCTGATGATGGCTTGGAGGCTTCGCAGAGCCCCCAGCCAGGGCCCTCTTCTCAGCTGCGCGAGCCCGACAGTGCGGATGATGATGACCCACAGCTGGCCCTGTTCAAGGACGCCCGACGCAGGAGGCAGTCAAGCAGGAACAAGCAGAGAAAGGCTGTGGGACTCCTCGGAAGGAGGCACAGGGAGGCCACGCCCTGAACTCTAATAAAGGGAGTGTTTGGGGAAGGGCTGGTTGCTGAAAGCAACCGTTCCGTTTGAGGATCAAAGTTCCGGTATCTTGTTTCATGTTCTGTTGTTTTGCTTGTGAATTAAACTTGGCAGACGCTTTCCAGCCTCAGACGCTCTCCAGTCTCTACTGTTTGTACAGGGGTTGCCTTTCTGCAAGGCCGGTAGCAGGCTGGTACAGAACACACATCTGCCCACGTTCCAGAATATTCCAAATCACATTGGTAAAGCAATGTCACTTGGAGTGTCCTCAGAAGCATGCCTTCCCTGTCATGGCAGTTGTTTTATGGAACAGCTTCCCTTTTGAGATATAGACAGTTTTCTGAAATGCCATAAAGTCCCCCAGGCACTGGGCCAACATGCTAGTGGAGTTGTGATACAGATGCAGGTCTATCTGTTGTGAGACTTTTTAGGAGCCTCGATTGCTATTTGTTTTTATGCTATTTTTTAATATTATGGATTATGATTGCTTTTATTTGTTCACAAGAGTGTGTTGGTAGATGGGCAGCTATTTAAATATGTTAAAGTAATTAATGAAATATTTATTATATATTCCTATGGGGGGAGTGAGGGTATTACTAAAAAAAGCCTTTTGTCCTGGATTTCTGAGCATGGTGGGGGGATTATTGATGGACATATTTATGATTAGACTGGATGGATAAAATCATGTTTGGTAAGGTAGCCCCTAATATATCCTGGTATTACGCCATACAGGTTTTTATGTTGGCTTTGAGTAGGGCCTGGAAGCCTATTAGTAACCAGTCCAGCTATGTAACAATTCCAACCTGACTATTTCATTCTGATCAATTACAGAACACTAAGTCCCCTTGCAGACACTCCAGTAACTGATGAGCTCAGATCTATGAAAATAAGTGGATACTATACACCAGACATGTCAAACACAAGGCCCGGGGGCCGGATCCGGCCTGCGAAGTGGTTTCATGTGGCCCACGAAGCCATCCTGGAAACAGTGAGGGAACGGCCCCCGCTGCCTTGGCCCTGGCCCAGAGACCCTCAGATCTGTCCCACTCCTGCCCAGGCCCCCATAGGCACCATTGATGCCAATGATGTAGAGCTGGCCACGCCCACCCAGTAGGCCATATGCACTCTAGCCATGCCCACCCAGTAGGCCACACCCACCCGGCCCCCTGAGGGCAACCGCAATGCTGATGCAGCCCTCAATGAAATTGAGTTTGACACCCCTGCTATACACAATTCAGCAGGTTTCCCTGGTCTTTGTTTTAAACAAGGGGAATTAAAGCAAATATCCTGATAGAATGAAGCATGCAGAGAATATGAATTACTATTTTGGTTTTTCTTGATCTACAGTGGGAAAATCTTTCTTGAGAGAAATGTTGCAATATCTTTGATGGAGCAGTTCTGACAGAAGCAATGTGCATGTAGTACATTGTTCCAAAGTTACAAGACTATTGAGGTAATTAGTGGGCAGGAAGAAATGGGGGACCCTTTTTGGAAAATTTTATATGTGACAAATTCAAATCTAATTACTATTCAATATCAGAAAGTTGCTGCCTTTTTAGAATTCTCATAGCCCTGAGATATTAGCAAAGTGGGGAACGGAAGATCATAGAAGCCTAATTTTCTCTCTAAATATCTGTGCCAGTTAAATTAAAAGTTGTCAAGCTGAGAATGGAAGGTAGTCCTGCTAGAAGAAAAATACAAGTTTAATAATAAAAAAGCTGAAAGGAAATTGCTGGCCTCAGTCAAAGTATATTTTTAAATGCAATAATGAAATCCTATTAAATACAGCAGGACTTACCCTAGTTAAGTGTGATTGCAGTCTTTGATTAATTAGTGCTGCTGTTGAATCTGGTATCAGTAACTACCTAGATACTAAATACTGTTTTGAAGTTTAGCTCTTGTAAAATGTATAATTTATACATTTATTTACAAATGGAATTAATTTACTTTTAAAATGCCAGTTGCCAAATATAGAAATTTAGTTTTAAAAGAAAGCTTATTTTATTATTAGACAGATTGTTAACTTGAAAATGGGGTCCAGGTAATTGGGCATCAAAGGAAAGAACTAATTCAGCAATGGCAAGTCAATCTTTCTGATTCTTACATTGCTTATGTAATCAATTCTGCAAGTTGCTTTAACCAAGCTAGTATTTCTATATAGTTAACACAGATAGTCCTCACTTTACTATAGCAGTTGATACTGGAATTTCTGTCACTAAGTCATGTAGTTGTAAAGTGTGAAATCATGATGACCATATCACTTAATGATAGCAATCCTGACAGTCTCCGTTGTCATCATTAAGTAAGGATCATGAGTCATTAAGTGTGATTCTGACTTCCTGTTGGCTTCCAACAAGCAAAGGCAGCAGGAAACCAATAGGAAATAGCAAGTCCCAGGTAGCTTGCAAGCAGGGCAGTAAGCAAATAAGTGCTGTGGAATATGGCTGGACGGGATGATGTGGCTGCTGTGGTGTGAATGCAGAAGTGTGAGTGCAACTGAGATGGTGCTGTGGAGTGCAGAAAGGTGCACAGGTGGCTGTCATGGCATGAGCATATTTGGGTAGAGCTGACTGCTGCAGAGGGCAATCAGGTTTGGGTGCTGCTGCTGTAGCCTGGCACTATGTATACTATTGTGATGAAATGGGCATCTGTAGAAGTAATGGGGGGAAATTTGGCAACACAGAGCTTTCCTTGAAAGAGGTCTGGATTAAGAACCTGTGCAGTCCCAAGCTAGATGGGAGAGGGAGGAAGAGGTTCAGGATACCCATACCATAGAATCTTTCCAGATATATTTACTAGATAAGAAAGGTTACTTAGTTTGGCAAGAGTCGGTCCATTAGGTATAAGCAAATAAAGAACTGGACTCAATTAGATCTTGCTGTCTCATTTCTGGTCTTGGTCCTGACAGCTGTAAAGTGTGGGAAGGGGAATAACTGGCCAGGCACACACTACAGGGTAGGGAGTGCACAGCATGAGTGGGAGTGACTTGCTAGCTTCCTCATTGACTTTGCTTGTGGGATACAGAGGGAAGATCGCAAATGACAATCACAGAACCATGGAATACTACAACCATACTGGGATAGTGAGGTCTTCAAGACGTGGTCATAAGTACCACTTGTTCAGTGCCCTCATAACTTTGAAGTTAAGTTTACTGAACAAGTTGTTGTTAACCAAGGACTATCTATAGTAGTATAGGTATAGATATAATATAGGCCTACCTTTCAGGTTTATTACTAAAATTATAAACAGGTAAAGTAGTTTGAACAATCTGATATATGGTATTGCTATAACAAAGCAATATATGCATAGCATGATGGTGCCAAAGGTTGCTGAACAAAATGCAAAAAAGTCTCTGTCCAGAGTGCTGAGAATAGTGAAGAAAAAGTTTAGTTTTGAATCAAGAATAGTGAGAATAGAGTAAAATTCCAGCTGCTTTTTATTATGTTGGATCATTACATTTGCAGTTTTTCAAAGTTTTGTGCTATATATTAAAATTAAATTATAGCTGTATTATTTAAATATTAAATATTTGCTTTGAATCTTTAACTTCTTTGAAAGAAATGAATGTTCTAACATTATAGTATATATCCATTTGGGGTTAGAGTTCAAAAGCACCATTAGCTATTGACGTTCAGAGAGTAATTTTGAATCAGTTTTTGTCTAACATAATTTACTACAGCGTAGAAATAGAATTCTGCCACACATTCCAGTTATTGTGCACCTAATTGATAGAGTTGATATATTTAGGAGAAAAGGAAGGATTGCATTTTGTGTGCTGTATAAACACATACAGTTTTTATACATTGTTTATATTTTTCCTTAAGGAAATCTAGGTGTTGACCCAATTTTGTTTGTTGTTTCTGTTTTGTGGCATTTTTTATACTCTTAACATTATCTTAAATATCAATAAAAATATTACAACATACATGCAGATTTCACAACCAAAATTTCAGATTTCATCAGAAATTCTGAAAATAATCCAAAGTCATAAATATAAATTGACACCTATATCTTGGGAGCAATTCCCAACAGCATCAGAGATGATAAGTTTACAATTACCAAAATTATTAAAAAGAGAAAAATACAATATAATATTATAATACAATATAATAAATACAATAAAATACAATATAATGATGAGTAAGAATGCCAAAAATTAAGCAGCAAGTTGAAAAGTCTTGCAGTATGGCACATAATATTATTTCATTTAGCATGTAGCATTGCATATTACATTGAATTTTTTTTTGATAAATACATCTTTTTACTGCACATTTTCATTTATTCATGCTTCTAGGATCTCTGTAACAATGGTAATAGTTTCCTGATTTTTCACTAACTGGAAAAACTGAGCTTTCACAAATTACAATTGCAAGACATGTTGCTGATACTTTTATATACACTGCTGAATGATTTCTTTCCAAACATATCAGATGAAGGGTTTGTTCCTGTTCCCTATCAAAACATATGGGCTTTAAGCCAACTGTTGACACTCTGAGGATTGTGCAAGAAATTACTGTGACAATTATAGTTCTGGCTATACTCTAATGACTACATCAAGTTTGACTGCATCAAGATTACTGTGTTGGAAGGGATAAAATCTTCTCTTCCCAGTATGTGCTCTGTCTTTTTTCTCAATCACTGTTCCTTGTTGCTAATAACAGCAGGGAAGCAGTGATTACAGCTGTACCAAGACCAAGATCTGTGGGCGGTTTAATCACTTCCTAGTTATTTTAATGTGTCTGAAGTTACTGATGCTAGCTGGTGAAAAAGAAAAAAGGTGGAGACCGAGGTATCAGAATCTCCACCTTGGAGAAGGCTGTTCTTTTTTAAAATCAGTTTTTAAATTTTATACAGGATTAAAATATAAAATAAAAAAATCAACAGAGACAAAACTAGACACTGACATTTTAAAAAAGTGAATTAAAAAGAATAAAAAACAAAAACACATTTTATCCCCCCTAGTTGAACACTGACAAATCTATTGCAACAATAATTTCCCCTTGCAAAGCAGGTCCAAAATTTATAAATTCTCCATCTAGTGCAAAACAAATACCAGCAAACTGTAGCAAATAGCAAGGTAACATGAAAGGAGAAAGCTTAATAAGAGGGGGAAGAAGGCTGAGATGGCCAAAGCCTCAATTTTTCCTTACCCCACTACCACTAGCTGAATATGCATACTCAGAAAATAGTGGAAGCACCATGGTACATATTTCGAGCTGCTTCACAGAGACTCTATCTGTTAGGTCTGCATTCTGCAGATACAATAAGGGCAAACACTCTCCAAGATGCAATGAAGGCAGAAAAGTAATTATACTTTGCTATCCTTACTATAATTTGTAAACCCAAATTTTTGCTGATGCCTGTGTCTGCTTGGGTTTGGTCTTTGATTTCTGCCATTGGTGTTCTAGGTCAGCAGACTCCAACCTTTTGGGCACCAGGGACCGGTTCCATGAAGAAAGGATTTCACCCAGAGGGGGTGTGGTTTTGCATGCTGCCTGCATCCTGCAGATGGGCCTTTGCTTTTTTCTGCAGCCCTGTTGCTGACATGTCATAGACTGGTGCCGGTCCATGGATCAGGGGTTGGGGACCCCTGTTCTAGGTGTTCCTTTGCTGCTTCATTTCCTAGAGCTCTTCCATTAATTATGGGACCCCACTGGATAGAGGGAAAGATAGTCAAGGAATCATTAGAGCCAATGCCTTTGCTAAATCCCCATTTCAGAGCTTACCAAAGGTCATGGAAGAACTGCTTGGTTGGTCACTGGCTCACCAGTTGGCATGTGGGGCAGATTATCCCCCACATTCATGTAGTCAAATCTTAGAGTTGCCAGCAGGTGATCGATCAGTGATGAAAACCAACAGAAATGCTATCTACCATGTTTTCCCAAAAATATGACCCAGCTTGACTTTGGGGGTTAGGCTTAATATAAGCCCTACCCCCCAAAATAAGTCCTACTTAAGACCTCGCCCACTCCATCCCACCATAGGTTTTTTGGCAGGCTGGATCGTGTGGCTTCCCAACTTGCCTGCTGCCGGTGCCGCTGCTGCGAGGTGGCTTGAACGTTAAGAGAACCAGGGCCTGAGACAAGCAGAGGCTGACTCCTTTCTATCCCTGCCCTGGATTGGAGAATCCAGCAGGCAGGTGGGGGTGGGGACTGGCGGGGCCCTCAACCAGCAGCTTCTCTCTTTCACCCTCACCCCAAAGCAGCCTCCAGAGGTGGCCTGCACTGCCCTGCGGGCTTTGCTGGCTTTCTCTTCCTCTGCGGAAGGGTGGGAAAGAAAGCTGGGTGTCCCAAGATGTTCCACTCTGGGAAGTGACACAGGTTTCCCTCGGTGGGGCAGGAAGGTTTTGAAAACTGCCCTTTCATTTACATTCATCATCAGTATTGTAATCCTTTCCTTTATTTTTTTTAAAAATGATTTGTATTTACCACGATTAGCCTCCTTGATCGCCAATGGGAATGCATGTTGTGAATTCTGCACATGAGCTGCGGAAATACATTCACACCCTCAAAGCTCATAGAGCTTCCTTGGTCGGGGCGCACCATTGCTTTATGTGAGCATTCAGCTTTGCGGCTCAGCTAAACTCTTCAGCTGTGGCAGGCCACAGTTGCCATCAGCTTCAGGAAGCCTGGACGATGGAAACCTTAGGCTCCTCGCAGCTGAAGCAATCTGGCTCACCCGGGGTCAGGTTGGCCATCGCCGAAGGTATGGCCAATCCCTGTCCTCCAGCTCTGCTGCTGATGGAAACTGCAGCCTTAATCGCCTTCCCATTGGCGATTAAGGAGGCTAATTGTGGTAAATAGAAATCATTTTTTTGAAAAGTAAAGGGACAGATTACAATATTGATGATGAATGTAAATAAAAGGGCAATTTTCAAAACCTTCCTCCCCCACCGAGGGAAACCTGAGTCACCTAGTGGGGTGGGGTGCTGGCCGGCCTGGGCCTTGTGGTGAAAAAAATAAGACACCCTCCAAAAGTAAGCCCTCATGGGTCTTTTGGACCAAAAATAAATAGACGAGGGCTCATTTTCGGGGAAACACAGTATTTACAGATGCCAGAGCAGCTGCTTCAAACTGAGATTACACAGTTCAGGTCAGAGATTAGCTAGGTTCCACTGGGAATCTTGAAATCCTGAATCATTCCAAAATCACTTACCAGAGAATGTAGGATGAAATTTTCTGGCTCAGAAACCAACCACAGTAAAGCTAAGGAAAGGTGCTGCAAGGTAAGTTATATACAAGCAGTTCCCCTGACTTGTTACTAAAACCCAACTTAATACACACACAGAGACTTCCCCCCTCCCTCCAGCTGGCTTTGGAATTGTATCCCCTGACTTTACCCAGCAAATTTTATTTATACACATCAAGTATGATTTCTCATTTCCAGTGAAATTATGGATGAGATAGGCTTTATTGCAGACAGGACTAATGTTTAGCAGTAGCATATTTTAAAACTAAGGAAGGTCACAAAAATTCATTTTAGAGCCCTTAAATGTATCTCTCATATTTTATTCCATGCATTGGATGGAATATATACACTAGTTATCTTAGGAAAAAAAGTCCAGCGACCTTTAAAAAAGCACCTTTGGAACAACAATGACCTGGATGATTGAGAATCTCCATAGACATTGTGCATTGAATCTTCTTTTATTTCACACTACTGGTCATCAACTGAGATGCATACCTAAACATAGTTGGACTAGATGACCTGTACATCTTTTCCAACCCCATGATTATATGAGGGGCTGTTGTTGTGTGAGTGCAGTTGTAAATATACGTGCAATGGTTACTGGTCAGAGATGGAAGTTAAGACTTGGAAGGACTCAAACATAATCCATGTTCAAAGAATTTTATGACTTTTGCAAGCAGGGTTTATCCTTGAGAGCAGGTGCAACTGTGCATTTTGCTACCTGGTATAATGTCATTTACATCAATTTAGTGAGTGCAGTTTTCTACCAGATTGCTTCTGAGTGGAGCCTCAGGCCAGGAAGCAATGGTGCTGCTGCAGGGTGATAGAAATGAAGCTTCTGTATTCACTAAACTGAAGAACAGAAACAGGATCTCCATGAAGGGAGCAAGCAAAGAGGCTGCCTTTCTCTCCCAGTATTAGGATGGCAATTGCATTCATAGAAAAAAAAGGAAAAAACAGATAACTTGTTGGCTGTTCTACTAGTCATCTCTCTATGTCTAGTACGTGAAAGTCATTTTATTAAAACTACATATGAGAGTTGTTGTTCTGTTGTCTTCCTCCCAGTGATAATAAACACAATAATTTCTAGCAGATCTGGGTCTCTAGGCAGGGGGTGATCTGCTGGTAGCTTGCTTAGATGAGTCTGAAGAGAGGCATGAGCTTCTGATGTTCTATTAGTAATACAATAAAATCACAAACATCTATCCTCAGTACTAAATTAGATTATTAAAATCTCTGATCATTAGTAACTCAGATACAGGCCATAATTTATATATGCAAGTCATTCTAGTGCAGCCTTCTCAGAGATGTCAAACTGCAACTTTTTTTTATTTCTGTATGCTTCTCTTTATGCAAATTGAAGGGCAGCACACCTGGAGAAGTCCAGGTTGAGAAGAACTATCTCAGAGGTCCGATGGTGCAATTGGCAGTTGAGTCCATAAAATACTGCTTACCACCTAGCTTCAGTTAGAATACTATTAAAAATAACTCAAAAGAAGAATTTGCAAGACTGAAATGTTCTAGGACTAATTCAAAATACTACTTTCATAGAATTTTTAGATGGCCACTAATCATGGATTGACTTCAACTTTTCTGTTAAAAATATGTGGAGTTAGTCTATCAATTATCGTTCTCAGGAAGAAAACTCAGATTTATACCTCTTAATTAAGATTATACACAAGATCTATAATAAACTAGAGAGAGTAAACAAGTCATACAAAGAAATAAATGTGTATATTTAGCCAAAAGACAGAAGAAAATGGGGATTATGGTAGAACTATTTAAATATCTACAGTCCTGCTTCATAGAGAACTTGTTTTTCTTCTGATCCAAAGTGACAAACTAGATCTTATGAGCATACATTATGAGCGGGTAGGCTTGGATGACTCTTAGGAGAATCTTTTCCTAGTATTTTTATCTAAAGTTGAAGTAGATACTTTCTGGACTTCTGGTTCATGGGAATGACTGAATTCTGAGTTTGTTTTATCAAGCAGAGGCCTGAATTTAAAAAACCTGCAAGATCTTTTTTCTGAATGTCTGCTTTAGAGAAATAGGGAACCTCCAAATGTTGTATTGTATCTTCTGCATTGCATCCAGCAATGTCAATCAGCATAATCAACAGCAAGAGGATTCTGAAACTTGTATGTAATTTAGCACAATTTTGAGAGCTACAGATCGTTCTTGCTTTTTTAATTCAGGGATAAAAATATTTGATAAAAAACTAAGGAAGCAAACTATTGATCATGTTACTGTAATTGCCACAACACTAGTCTTTTCTGGCCCATAGTAAATTATCATTGCCAGCAGACCTTATATGAGCTGGTCAACATTTGTCTTGATCACTCTTCAGCAGGAGAGCATTTAATTTGTTTCAAATGGTAACCTTCAATACTTCATATGGCACATAATTTCATAATACAAAGGCAGGATGTGAAAGCACAATATGTGCCAAGATAGTCACTTGTTTAGTGAGCCTAGCTTAAGTTGTTGGTATTGACCTTTAAAATTCAACAAGTGGTAGCACTTAGTTGACCAGGTAATCCTGAAAGCTAGGTAGACTTGCAGTTGGTTACCACCTAATGGTAGGCTAGAATAAAATTTAAAAGAAAAATTCTAGAAAAAGGTAATTTCTCAATAATTAGCATGCATAATATTGAATATACCTATGCAGCTACCAAGAGTTGATCTCCGTTTGAGGGAGATTTGAACTCCTAAATACCTTATGTCCTGACTACCTTTCTTCTATTACAAATATATCCAGCTATTAACATTTGCTAAAGACCAAGTTGTTGGAGGTCTGTCTTTCTGGTGGTAGAAGGTGACTGTTCCTGCATGGGTGCCCAGTCTATGCCATGCAATCCCTTGGAAATGGCATTTGTATTCAGAAAAGCCATAAAATGCATTGCTTTCGCCAGTTTTTATTGATTATCCTAACATTGCATTCTGTTTTTTAATCTTTAGCATTATATTTTTAAATTATAATAGATGTCTCAAGTGCTTGTTTGAGCATTAAGGCTGGATATAAATCAAATAAATAATTTTCTTAAAAACCCTGACATCTGAGGTAACAGATGCTGTATTGCCTCCAAACAAAGCCTCCTACAAGAGATATAGTCCTGCTCCATCTGTCCCTCAACTATATTTGCTGGCTTAAGCTGTTACAGATACATTGGGGGGGGGGAGGATGAAAATGCAAAACTTACACTAAACATGCACCTCCAGTTAGTTTAGTTACATAGTTTGTTCCATTGTTTTGGTTTTTTTAAAAAAGAGCAGAGTTGAATTGTGGAACTGGTTTGCCAGCAACTGTAGCGATGGCAGCAAGCTTGGATGATTTTAAAAGAAAACTTCAACAAAGGCTACTAATATTGATGTGTTTTTTTGCTACCTTCTGAATTAGGGGCAGCATGCCTTAAATACTGGTTGAGCAGAAAGGAGAATAGAAGAGGACTGTTGCCCTCTAACCTAGTCTTGTGAGCTTCCCAGCTCTGTTCATTTGACCATGGTGTAACACAAAATGCTGGATTAGATGGAGTTATTGGCATTCTACTTAGGCTCTGAGTTGCATTGTCTGTTGATGGCATTTGACAGTCAAGGCAGGTGGCTCTGCAGGAAAGAATTGAATAAAAGTTACAATGGCCTTCAGTTTTTAAGTAGATATAGCTTTGCATTTATGAGTGGATAACAGGACATTATCAGTGTTTGTAGGTAGTATTTCTGCTTCTGTATTTAGGTTATGCATGCATATTCATTAGTAGCAGATTGCAACATCAGCTTGTGTCAATAAAGAACATGCACAGTGACTCATGTAACGCTTTTCAGTGGAATCGATTCACACATTCAATTGCCAGTCATCAAGAGTCCATTCACATGTGCAGATGACTCACATATGAAAATGAGTTAACAGAGATCAAGCACCACAGATGGGATTTTCAATTCATTTCGAATGTATGACTACACTGATTAGCATTTTTACAGGCCATTGTGCTTCTTCGGGGGGGGGGGGGGGGGAAAGGCAGCAATCTTAGCTGGCAGTTAAATGGCTTATGCCATGATTTGATGTGCATTTTTGATGGGTGCCATCACTTTTGTGGCAGACCTCATATGTCTTCACAGAGGAACATGAAGCAGGAATTCGTAAATATTCCTTCATAACTTTATCTTGGAAAAGGATTTGGTTTTTCCCCCCTATTCTTAGATATAGTGAAGGAATGTAAATCAATTTATTATCCTTACTTCCAAAGAAAAAGAATGGAATTATGTGTGTGTGTGTGTGTGTGTGTGTGTGTGTGTGTGTGTGTACTTGTTGTTGTTAGTTGCGAAGTCGTGTCCGACCCATCACGACCCTATGGACAACATTCCTCCAGGCCTTCCTGTCCTCTACCATCTTCTGGAGTCCCTTTAAGCTCACACCTACTGCTTCAGTGACTCCATCCAGCCACCTCATTCTCTGTCGTCCCTTTCTTCTATTGCCCTCAATCTTTCCCAGCATTAGGCTCTTCTCCAGTGAGTCCTTCCTTCTCATTAGGTGGCCAAAGAATTTGAGTTTTAGCTTCAGGATCTGGCCTTCTAAAGAGCAGTCAGGGTTGATCTCCTCTAGGACTGACCGGTTTGATCACCTTGCAGTCCAAGGGACTCGCAGGAGTCTTCTCCAGCACCATAGTGCAAAGGCTTCAATTCTTTGGCGCTCAGCCTTTCTTATGGTCCAGCTTTCAGTGCCATACATTGCAACTGGGAAGACCATAGCCTTGACTATACGCACTTTTGTTGACAGGGTGATGTCTCTGCTTTTTAGTGTGCTGTCTAGATTTGCCAGGGCTTTCCTCCCCAGGAGCAAGCGTCTTTTAATTTCTTGGCTACAATCCCCATCTGCAGTGATCTTGGAGCCCAGGAAAATAAAATCTGTCACTACCTCCATTTCTTCCCCATCTATTTGCCAGGAATTGAGAGGGCCAGATGCCATGATCTTGGTTTTCTTAATGTTTAGTTTCAACCCAAGTTTTGCACTCTCCTTCTTCACTCCCACACAGCATCGGACTTTCCTTTCACCACCAGACATATCCACAGCTGAGCATCCTTTCGGCTTTGGCCCAGTCGCTTCATTCTTTCTGGCACTACTAGTACTAGCCTTCTGCTCTTCCCCAGTAGCATATTGGACGCCTTTCGACCTGAGGGGCTCATCTTCCAGCATCATATCATTTTGCCTTTTGGTACTGTCCATAGAGCTTTCATGGCAAAGATACTGGAGTGGTTTGCCATTTCCTTCTCCAGTGGATCACGTTTTGTTATATATAAAGGTAAAGGTAAAGGTTCCCCCGCACATGCGTGCTAGTCATTTCTGACTCTAGGGGCCGGTGCTCATCTCCGTTTCAAAGCTGAAGAGCCAGCGCTTGTCCAAGGACGTCTCCGTGGTCACGTGGCCGGCATGACTAGATGCCAAAGGCACATGGAACGCTGTTACCTTCCCACCGTAGTGGTCCCTATTTTTCTACTTGCATTTTTTACGTGCTTTCAAACTGCTAGGTTGGCAGAAGCTGGGACAAGTAACAGGCGCTCACTCTGTTACGCGGCACTCGGGATTCGACCCGCCAAACTGCCAACCTTCTGATCGACAAGCTCAGCGTCCTAACCCACTGAGCCACCGCGTCATATATATATATATATATATATATATATATATATATATATATATATATATATATATATATATATATATATATATATATATATATATATATATATATATATATATATATAATTTTTTATTTATTTTAATTCCATTTATATCCCGCCCTTCTCCGAAGACTCAGGGCGGCTTACAAGCTTAGCAGTAGCCTTCATTCTATGTATATGCCTGCTTATTAGGGCTTTCGTCCCCCCCCCCAAGCGGCCATTATTACAAAGTCAGCTTAATTGCCCCCAACAATCTGGGTCCTCATTTTACCTACCTCGGAAGGATGGAAGGCTGAGTCAACCTTGAGCCTGGTGGGATGCGAACCTGCACTAATTGCAGGCAGCTGGTGTTACTTAAGGAGGCATTAGCCCACTGCTCCACCAAGGCTCAGTTATATATATGCTAAATGCTTGTTAACTATTTAGATTACCTTGCTAGGCCCCAAACATGGGACAAATCTTTATTTCCTGTTTCGGCCTAACCGAAGGCCATCCACAGGCAGTAGTCACAACAGTGACAGCTCATATTTGTGTAAATTTTAGATTGCTAACAAAGAATTAAAGGGAGACTGATATGCATTTCAAACTTATTTGTTTTCATCAGTCAGCCATACCCTTCTGAGATTCGAACCTGGGCTGATTGCACATTAGGCAGTTGTTTTAACCTCTAGGCCACAAGCTCTATCTCACTTTGTTAGCTGAGAAGCAAGGGAGATATGTATTAAATGCTTGTTAACTATTTAGATTACCTTGCTAGGCCCCAAACATGGGACAAATCTTTACTTCCTGTTTCGGCCTAACCGAAGGCCATCGACAGGCAGTAGTCACAACAGTGACAGCGTGCTTAAATATGCCTACACTGTTGAACTCATAAGTTGCCTCATTTTATTTGATGGCGGGCTGAATGCTTTAATGGCAGGAATATATAAAATGATAATACCTACTATCAGTGTAAGTACTTGCATTAGTTCTGTTCACTACTTAACTTGCCACACTTGTCCGTGACTAGACTACAGCAGTTGGGAAGCAAGAAGAGTATACAGAGATGTGATAGTGATAAATATAAAACCATCAAAGGCATAAATAGGGTAGCTAGAGAAAAGGGTTATTTTTTCTTCCTCTCAGTGTTAAAACTTGTGGTTATCTATTTAGACTGAATTGTAAGGAGTTTTAGGACTGACCTAAGGAATTACTCCCCCACCTCCCCAAGTGTATAATTCAGCTGTGGAATTCACTGCCAGCAGCGATGGAGTAATGACAGCCAAATTAGATGGTTTTTAAAGGGCACAGGACAAGGTTTATGGAGGGTTAGGAGATCAGTGTGTGTTCCTGATAGTGATGCCTGCTGACTACAGTCTGAATCAGAGACAGTATGCCTTTAAATACCGGTTGCTGGGTTGCTGCCTTGGAATCCAACTTGGGAGCTTCCTAATGGCATCGAGTTGGCCACTCTATTATGTGACACAACAGATTAAATCAGTTCATGGCCTGAGGTGGCAAGGCTCTTGATATTTATGTTATCTTATTTTATAAATTTATTCTGCTGCCCAACTGCACGATGACTCTGGGCAGAATACAATATAAGCAATTGTAAAATACAATTAAAAAATGCACATGCTGGGGGAAAAACAACCGTTAACAATCTAACAGGACAACCCCCTCCCCCCATCCTAATTAAACTACTGGGGGGGATAATGTTGTAGAAAATGTCTGCTTATTTTTATTTTATATTCTTTTAAATAAAAAAAGGAGCAATTATTTTGCCAAGCATCAACTATTGTCCTCATTGTTATTTGCAAAAGTGCCCCTGGATGCAACTTAGTCCCCATATGCCAATCTTAAAAAATAAAAATTATGAGTAGCTGTATCTCAGTGTTTGGTTTGAAATGTACCCACTCTCCCAAAAAATAATGTAATGCAAGAGAGGTGACAAAATCCTGAGGAGGTGGCTGGGAGCAACAGCACCAGTTTATTTTGATATTTGTTACTGGCCACATTCACTATGGTAGCCGTGCTGTAAAGGGGGAAGAAGCCTTCCTAATCATTTTGTGGGAGGGCCCATGGCATGCTCTTAAACATAAATTTGTCTACTGACCTAAAAAGGTTGCCTACTTTCCTTATAAAATATACTGTGTAGAAAATAAAACCATACATCTTTTCTTTAAAAAAATCTGGATGCTTTTGACTATTAAGCATCTTATTTATTTAAATATACATATGTAGCCAACCATTTACCAGAAGGAATACCAGAATAAAAGTAGAGAACAATAAAAAGATGATTTAAAACAAAGAACAACATAATAAAACTTGCATTCATCCACGGACCACCTCATACCAGCTCTATTAACATCCTGTCCCAGTGCCTGAGGGAAAAGCCAGCTTTTAACTGCTTATTATCATGATAAACTTACCATTATCATCCAGTCAGCCCTTAGCAGCTGGTATCCTTTAGATCTGTTGAACTTCAGTACTTAACATTCCTAAACTTTGGCTGGGAGATACTAGGTAGGGGAAGATTAGTCTGCTTTTTCTTTTAATTAAAAACAATTGACAGCTTTAAAAGATGATGAAAATTATATGTGAGTCAGGTCATTATGCAGGTCATTTACTTCATAGGATTGTTGTGACAATAGGAGTATGCAATTACTTCCTTGAAGGTAATTTTTTTCTTGATTTTTCCTGTTTGATAAATCCATGTATGACATCAACTTGCCTATAGAAGCACTGGCATTTTTAGCCAGAATATGATATGCAGAATGAAAAATGATTAACTCAAAAAGAATCCTCTTTCTCAAATCTTCTGTTTCTCTTGTGTTTATTTTTCTAGCTTCATGGCACTATGACCTTTTAAAAATAGGTATATAATATTGTAAATGAGTAATGAAAACTAAACAACAAGGTGAAGTACAAGCAGCCCAGAATCAGAAATCTGTTTTATATTTTTAAATGGATTTTTAGAGTTTATTTGGTTGACAATTCCAATAACAAAACACTTTGGTTTTTTGTCTTGTTGTTGAAATTGCTGACTAAAAAATGATAATATAGTAGTAACAAATTAATATGGAAAAGTTAATTAATAATATTTATCATGTAATTTGAAGATGGTTAACATCTAATGAGGCTATTATTACTTTTGTAAATCATTATGTTTGGATTTGTGATGGAGCTTAAGGCAACACTAAACCCCAGAGAATATTGGGTGTTTAATTGCTGTGAAAAGTAGAGAATCAAGGGAATAAACTCTGCCTTCAGATGATCTTCCAGACTGAGGCTTGTTTGTAGAAATTAATGGGGATTAGAAAGATCTGCTAGGGAACAAAAGTATGAATTGCCTATATAGATACCAAGGAAGAATTGGCAAAGAAGCAATGAAGTCCAAAAATTAGGTCAAATGTTCACTTATGAAGTCTTCAGTTCAAAATTGAGATTATAAATATATATTAGCCAGTGTTAAGTGTTGTCAGTGTTGGAACACAATGAGGAACAAATTAAACAACTTGGACATTACACCATATAGCCACCTAAGGCTAAAAAATTGCAAGAATTTGTAAAGCATGTAAATGTATGCTCACATGTATACACAAGTACAAACTGTAGCAGCCAAGTTCTGAAGAACTTCAAACAAAATACTTTAAGTTGCATTAAATGAAAAAGCTGAAATTAATTTTTCTATTCCTATATAATCTGCTAAAAGTGATGCAGTGGTGAGAACTTAAGAAACCTTGCCATTGAGAAGGAGTACTGAAGAAAGAAAGACAGAGGCCAGTATTGTTCTGTGACAAAACCTTTGAGCTGCAAACTGCTACAACTTTAAAGTCTCCCATGCCATATTCTTATTTCTGCTTCTGATGTAGCTATTAATACTGCAAGGCTCTTGTTACAGTAGTTGACAATCTCAGTTACAATAAAAAGATAAAGCCTCTTTTCAGCTTCAGTCTTGATGACTAGATGAATGCCTCCTTGTAGCTTTCTTGGCAACAATATCCCAGTTTCCCACTGCTTTCTTCTCATAGGTTTGTTCAATTCTCCAGTCTAATTACAGTCCTGGTGGTGTTTCTTAATGATGCCTCATCCATATATTAACTAGATCTAGATCTAATCCTGTTTAGCTTATATTTACACCACTTTTAAACCAAGACTAAGGTGCGCACACAGTTCTGGGGTCCCCTAGGTTGGCACATATAAATAACACTGCTGTTGCACGAGCTGCTTTGGTTACCAGTTTGCTTCTGGTTCCACTTCAAGGTATCGGTTATTACCTTGAAAGCCCTATCTGGCTTGAGTCCTGGACAACTGAGGATCTGTCTCACTTCAGTGGGACTACCCCTTCCCACTTATTCTAGCAGAGGAGGCCTACTATGGACTCTATCTGCCAAGGAATTCCAGTGGGTGGGGTGAAGGAGGAGTCTTTTCTGTTGTGACCCTGACCTTCTGGAATATGCTACCACTAGAGGTGAGAACTGTACCCACCTTTTTGGTCTTCTGGAAGAGCATTAAAACTTGCCTTTGCCAGGTTGCTTGGAGCCCCAAGAGGTGGTTGACAAGGTGGAAAGCCTCGTCTCTGTACCATTTGTAACTTGGTTCCTAACTTTTTGCATAGTTTAATTATTTTTTAATTTGCTTAGTTTTAATTTTTTAACTGTTTTTCTATTTATCTTTTTATGATCTGTAAGTTACCCAGAGTTGCCTTATTTGGGAGATAGAAGGCATGTAAGTTAAATAAAGAAATCTATGAATATTCCTTTAACACATAGATCAATTTATTAAGGCTCATTTGTACTTCTCTTTTTTATGCATACTAGTGATCCAATGCACACTGTTAAAATCTGCAGTAATTTAAATTACCTAACACAGCATGATAGCCATGGTCCAATATAGATTAATATTTTGCAAGGTAGCTTTGTGTTCTCCTACTGTATCTGGGTACTCTGTAATATGTGAACTTCAATTTGCAGAATTCTCAGAAATGAATATTCTAACTGGAACTCTTGGATCATGCATCTGGCAAGGGCCAAGACTAGGGAAATCTCTTTCAATACAATAAATTCAAAGTCAAACTCTGAAAATAATGTTATTGCTATTTATTATTTAAATTTAAAGGAAAACTGAATGTCTATATGGAAGGGGTTCCAAAGATGTGAGGCTATCAACAAAACATTTTCCATTCCTGATGCTAGCAAATTTAACAAATTCTTCTAATGCATCTAATTGAAGAGCCTCTGATACAGATCTTAGAGCTCTAACATTGCTTATAGATCCAAATCATTGTAACCAAAAGAGTCTAAAGCTTCAATACTAGCTGTTAAATTGAACTAAAAATTGAATAGCCAGTGTAAGCAATATAAAATAATTAATATTAATATTAATAATTAATATAAAATATTAATTAATATTTTCCTATCACAGAAGTCAATTGAGAGCAAGAGGGAAATAGCTTACAATTTATCAGGTTCTAATTATTTTTTGTGATCAGTATGCATAGGATTCTATAAATTTAATTCTTAAAAAAATATTTTCTGTCTTTTGAGGGCTCATACTGTTCTGAAATCTCACCTGAATCTAATCCCACAATAATACCCTTGTGAAGTATATTAGGATGAAACAATAGACTGACCTGAAGTTACTTAGTAAGCAATGTGATCAAGGAGGGACTTTAATCTGAGCCCTCTGAATTTTACTTCACATGTAATTAGGCTTAGTTGCTGTTTAGGATAGGATCTCAGATGTTATTTGAAAAATGGATTTGAAAAGGATTTTGCTAGAAGAAAACTACTTTCTTTGACTACCTACAAACAGGGCCATGTCCCTGTTATTGTCTACTTCAAACATCTATCATGCTGCCCAGTCTGGTCTCTTTACATTCCCACCGATCTTTGTCTTGTGCTGCTGCATTTGGGACACCTAATTGTGGAGTACCGGTACTCTGATTTCATGATAGCTTTTTCACCAGCACTTGCTTTTTAATGCAGAAAAACCTAGAAGGTGGCAAGGCCACTGCTCCATTCAGACCAGCTTTATTGACTGAGGCTGGGCTCAAAAGACATGCTGAGCAATATTTCTTTAGTGTAGTTTTGGATTTTTGTGTTATCTGCATTCAGGCATTGTGTTTCTGTGTGTTTGGGGGGTGGGTGGGTTTGGTCAGGTGTGGTGTGTTGTTGAGTATTTTGTGCATCCAGCCAACTCAGGCAGGATTTTTTTTTCCTTTGCTACACAAAGTAGGTTCTCTGCCACTGATATGAACAGATCTTGGGGTAGCTTTTCTGGGAAGGAGTTCTTGCCATGGGTGTGTTTGTGAGTGTGTGGTGGGGGGAGAACAAGAGAGAAAGGATGTTGGCTGGGGAAAAAAATAAGGGGGTGTTTCTATTCAGAACAAAGATTTATATTAACAGCACAGGAGCTGAGTCTTTTGTGTTGCATTGATGGAGAAGGAATCTGATTTTCACCTAATCTCTTGTTTCTCAGTTTTGTCTCTTACCGTGGGAAAGCTGCCAGGGCTTTTAAAATTTAAATCCCTTCATCTGAATAAGGAGAGCTATAATAGAGTATTACCCGGTTTATTATTATTTAGTGATTAGATTTCTGTTGGTCAACACAAATAGCATTGTTTTCAGCAGCATTAGTTCTGCATGACAAGGCCTTTAGCGAAAACGAGAAAGAAATGTTGACATTTTAAATACACTTATAGCATGAGACCCTATTCTACTTTATACCCTTTTCCAGTGTTTGATCCTACAGAAGAATGGTAATTGACAAAATTGATCTTTTGTTGATTATACAAATGATTGCATAGCGTATTATGAAAACAATGTTTGGGTACTGGAAAGAGCTGAGGTGGAATTTTTTAAAAAGGGAACTCAGAGAAACCATTACAGTTTTTTTTTAAAATTAGAAACCAATATCTCAATTATTTTTAAAAAAAAACCCAAAATATGTAGAATCTCTAAATATGTACAATCTCTAAATATGAATGTATACATATACATTAGCAGAAGCAGCTTACGTGCAAATCTGTCACATGTTTGCATTTTTAAATTTTCCTAGTGATATATTTCCTGTTATTGCTTTATTTGGGACAAAGTGTAAATGACCACCCTGTGATAAGCCTGGCAAATCTAGTATTTTCTGCTCTAACTGCCAATTTATCTCTTGTAAGTGGCAGGCAACATATCCTTTGACACTTGTTTTGGAGCTCATCATGTGCACTGCTATTGTTGACCATTTCTAAAATGCTCTTTTAATTTGATTAAAAGAGGGATGGGGAAAAACATGCTGCAAATTAAAGTATTAGTCTCTAGTATAATCCTTTTTGTCATACAAAGACTTCTGGGTTCCATTGAGGCCCATAGATATTCTTAAAAAATAAATACGGTGGTTTCCTTAGAACTTTGTAAAATAATAATAGTGGGTAGGTGGAGCCAAGTATTTTGAAAATGCTCCCACTTTTCCCACTTCAAAAAAAGGTAGAGTTCTGTTAGGGAAGGGTGGCATTGAAATTTTATAAATAAATATTTTTTGAAAGACACTTATAGCCACCATACTGTAAACCACAATCCTGATGGCTCAAAAACAACAACAGCAAAAATAAACACTTTCAATAGACACTCTTTTGGAGACCATAATAGAGGTTATTGGAGAGCACTGTCAACCAGTTTAATGCCCAGATAAATGGGTATTACATGGCTGATTGAATCCATGTCCATCCATTAAATTTTCTCAGATTTCAAAGGTTCCTATAACGGATGCTGATCCCCATCCTCTAGTCTAGGGGTCTCCAAATGCTAGCCTATTATGGCAAAAAAAACCCTAAAAGGCAACTGAAAATTGCAATGTGGAACATTTTGATTCAGGGTACCTGCCATTTAGCACTGAAATTTCCCAAAATACCTTATTTCATTCCCACATAATAATCAGCATGGTGTAGTCACTGAACAAACTCAGTCCTCAATAAACCACTTTTAGGAATTTCTTTATTCTTCCATTTTTATTTCTTTGGTTTACCTTAAGTTTCTGCAAACCTAGCAGTTCCCCCAGATGTATTGATATGTCCGTCGTGGATATGGACAATGTTGCTTTGATTAGGATTAGTTCTTAAGAATGACTTTCTGTTTTGTACATGTAGGATGGATGTGGCAGTGTAGGATTGACACCCAGGCTGTTGTATAACTTAAAAGTCATCAGGCTGTGTATTATGCAATAAGAATTGCTGAATTTCCAGACTCTACTATATCTGGCTTCAAGTGAAGCATCCATATTTGATTCTTTATCTTTCTAAATAAAAACTTCTTGCACACTTTAAAGATACTAATTTATTGCATATCAGGAATGATAGTGATGATGCTAATGATTTTGGAGGTCATCCCTGTACGGGACCTGGGAGTAAGTATGAGTAAACATGTTTCTTGCTTCAAACTTAACATATAGAGTCTTTTATTTGTGAGTGTGGAAAAATTAACATCAATTTACTGGAATAATAGAGACTAAACCAGAGAACAGTATAAATATTCCTTTCCTCTTGGCTCTAAATTACCATCCTTTCCTGATAACAATTGTTGACTGGATCTTTTTTTTTCTGCCCTGAAAAATCAAACAAACATAACTGGAGGTGTACGAAGGTGGGAGGTGTATGTCAGTGGCAGGTTACGCCTAACTTCCTTTTCATTTGGGGATTGTTCTCTAAACCAGTTTGAGATCAAGTGTTTATTTGTCAGACTGATTGGACAATAACTGTTGCCACTAAATTTTAAATCAATTAGCATTAATTTTATGTAATTAATGTTAATAACAGTTATTGTCCTTTTACTTCTTATTCTTAAGCTGCTGTCATATTTTTTTTAAATAATTAGAGTTCTTTTTTCCAGGGAACTTTGCATAGGAGTTTCCCTTTAGTCCAAACTACTAATGCTACTGTAATAAACCTGTTAATAAATAACTCATAACTTAAGTTCATTATAGGTTTCACTATGATTGTCATACTTGGGTTTAACAATGTACCTATAGTAAGCTTGCTCAGCGAGGTTTTTTTTAAAGAAAATGCATATGTCCCTTGCAAGTAATTTAGCTTCTGTCAATGAAATCTCATGAGCCTTAACTATGGGTGCCAGGTTTATAATAGCCCACATACTGGATCTAATCTAAGAGTGCCAACTGACCTGGAAAAACAGTCTAATCTATTATTGTGGATCTACCACAGCTTGATGAACAGAAACTGCAGGTGCTGATATCCTAGAGGATAAACATTTATTATTACCTGAAATTGCTGATAAAGGAAGAACTTAAGGCAGAAACCTAAAATTTGATATTATCAACAGAGTTTCTTGTTAATATCCACTAATCAGATGCTATGTTAGCACACTGCAGGATTGTTTGGAAATCTGACAAATGCCACAGAAGGAAACAGTTCTTTTTCTTACTCACTGGTGCAACAGGAACAGCCCAAGAGAATCAAATAATGATTTTCCTGGTACGGAGGTAAATAATTTGTACATATTCTCATGGGACTTTGTAGGATTAGCAGTCTTGTAACCCTGATTGTTTAGCTTTGGGGGAAAGTTCAAAAGATTAACTGTTAGATACATTCCTGATCTTCACACAGTGTTTGTGAGGGAACCAATCCACTCAGTTTGCATTTCTTTCAAAGCCAATAGGTAAACAACAACACTTCCTCCTCCTACCATATTATTTTCTTTAATAGACACTTCATAGAACAAAATGGGGGTATTAAACTTAGACTTCTGCCTTAATCAGTGTAATCATAGAGATCTTAATAGAGATAATTCCCTAGGCTAGCACACCCCAGAAACAAATGACCATCACTATAACTGGCAGTGGATGATTCTGGATGCAGCTCAGTGTATCTGAAGGGCCCCAGTATGGTCCCGAACTGGATTATAGGCATTTTTCAGTATTTGTATCTACAAGCTAGGGACGCGGTGGCTCAGTGGGTTAGGACGCTGAGCTTGTCGATCAGAAGGTCGGCAGTTTGGCGGGTCGAATCCCGAGTGCCGCGTAACAGAGTGAGCGCCTGTTACTCGTCCCAGCTTCTGCCAACCTAGCAGTTCGAAAGCACGTAAAAATGCAAGTAGAAAAATAGGGACCACTCTGGTGGGAAGGTAACAGCGTTCCGTGCGCCTTTGGCGTCTAGTCATGCCGGCCACATGACCACGGAGACGTCCTTGGACAAGCGCTGGCTCTTCGGCTTTGAAACGGAGATGAGCACCGGCCCCTAGAGTCGGAAACGACTAGCACACATGTGCGGGGGAACCTTTACCTTTACCTTTTTATCTACAAGCTATAAAGAGTAGACATGCAATTCTGGAAATAGGCAAGATAGATGACTAAAAAGTAGAGGGCTGAAGAATGTGCACATTGATACCCTTGTTCTTCTTTTGGCCCAGAGCCCAGACCATACTCCATTTGCTTTTCTTGACCCAAGGTTTCACATATTACTTCAATCTAACATTTTGAAGGACAATTTTTTTAAGGAATCTTTTCCTTCCAGCCCAAATGAGTAAATGGAGATTTGTTCAGGCAAATGTCATTGTTGGGTCTGTGGGATACCAGATTCAGAAAAGTTTTCTCTCAGGAGAAAAAAGCTGAACTAGAGAGTCTTTCATCAGCGTCTAGTAACTGATTTATTATTGTTGTGAATGAATTTTAGGCTCTTGTAATAAAGGTGAAATGAAATGGAGGACAAGCAAATGAAAAACAATGAGACTGGTTATCGTAACAGGATGGCCAAGTTACCTAATTCAGTATAGCTTCTTTTTAAAATAAAGATTTGAATATTTCTTCTTGTGGATTGTGGAAAGGATGTGTGCTTCTTTGTTTTGTGTACAAAAATTAGAAGAGATTTAAGTGTCTTGCAAAGCATTGTAAAAAAATCTTCTTTGAGTTGTCAATGAAGAAGATTAGACATATAATTTATAATGCAACTCAGATTGGTGATAGCTAAAATTTAGCCAAAAGACAAGAGGATTCATTATGATATCCTGTGATTTATGCAGTCTCCCTGCAGACCTGCAGATACTATTGTCTGGAGAGAACCTTCTTGAACAAAAGGGCAAAGAACTGTTCTCATGAATACATTCTTGTTGCCTGGCAAAAGTATTAAGTTAGACAGCAGCCTTGCAACTAATTCTTTATCTCAAGAGAAAAGTTGAGATCTATAGAATGGGCTTGAGCAAAACTAAGTGTAGGATGAATGGAAAACAAGATCAGGATACTGAATCAGGCACAATTCCATCCCAACTAAATTTAAAAAAATCTCAAAGTTTGTGGAAGGACGGAAAGAAGGAAGGAAGGAAAGGAAGGAAGGAACCTTTAAATCAACTGCTATCTGTAAGAATAAACATTGGAATGCTTGAAATTTCATATATCATACAATAGGCTGGAATATTGATGAGGCAAACCCCATATTGCAACGTTTTGATAAAAATTCACATATGAGAAATGCCATGACTTGTTGCCTTGAGCAATATAGTTGACTACTATGGAGGATGATGGGAAAACTCATTACTCAGTGTTATAGAACAAATATTGTATAGGCTCTTGGTATTGCATGACTGCAGTTATTTTAAGGAGTTGGGGACAGGAGCTGTGTTTGTACACACTGGAACATCTTTTGGGGATCGAGTCTATAGCATCATATATAGGTAAAGGTTCCCCCGCACATGTGTGCTAGGCGTTTCCGACTCTAGGGGCCGGTGCTCATCTCTGTTTCAAAGCCGAAGAGCCAGCGCTTGTCTGAGGATGTCTCCGTGGTCATGTGGACGGCATGACTAGACGCCAAAGGCGCACGGAACGCTGTTACCTTCCCACCGTAGTGGTCCCTATTTTTCTTTCTTTTTTTTTTATTGAAAAGTTTTACAGTACATTTTATCTTTAACAATCCCCCCTCCCCCCACCCCTACCTGTCCCTCCCTGTCCCTCCCCCCCATTTCCCCCTCCCCCCCCCCCGACTTCCCAGAGCTAAGTACAAGGTATAAAAACAAAGAACAATCATAAACATCCATATGCTAACAACAATAAACTATTAAATCTATCGCTCTCTAGCTCATATAAGATAACTACAAGCAATATTAATATTACATATAAAAAGAAAAAGAAAAGAAAAAAGAAAGGAAGACTTATTCAAATGCTAAATGAAACTTTTTAGTCCCATATTTGTTCTGGATATATTCAATCCATTTTTTCCACTCCATAATATAACGTTCTTGAGAATGATCTTTCAAGTAAGCCGAGATCTTTGCCATTTCCGCCAGGTCAGAAACCTTTAGAGTCCATTCTTCTATAGTCGGCACTTCCTCCTTCTTCCAATATTGACCTATTAAAAGTCTTGCTGCTGTAATTAAATTCAACATCAACTTAGTGTCCACAACAGTAGCATCTGTAATTATGCCCAACAAAAACAATTGCGGACAAAACTTTATCCTTTGCTTGAAGATCTTCTGCATATTCCACCAAATTTTTATCCAAAAAGCCTTAACCTTTTTGCAGGTCCACCATATATGAAAATATGTTGCATCTTCGCCACCACACCTCCAACATTTTGGCTGATAGTTCAGATACATACTTGCAAGCTTTTTAGGATCTAAATGCCATCTATAAAACATTTTATAAAAGTTCTCTCTTAGGTTTTGGGCTTGTGTGAATTTTACGTTCCTCACCCATATCTTTTCCCACGTGTCCATTGTAATAACTTCTTGGATATTCTGGGCCCATTTTATCATACAATCTTTAACAAGTTCTGTTTCTGAGTCAATTTCTATCAATGCAAGATATATCCGTTTAATATGTGCTGGACCCTGATTTCTAATTTGCTTTATCAAATTTTCGTCAGTCATTGCAAAACCAATTTTCTGATCTTCTTTCCACCTGGCCCGTAACTGAGTATATTGAAACCAAGTTTGAACAATCTTCTCATCTCGCAAGAGGTTGTACGGCTTTAAACACCAGACACTTCTTTCCAAGCTTAAAATCTCCTTATACGTAGTCACATCATGTTTGAAGCCAACATTTATGTTTTCTATTGCGTGTTTTGGAATTGCCCACAACGGCATCTTATAATCTAGCTTATGTCTGTACTTCTTCCAAACTCTCAACAATGCCTGTCTTAAAATATGCACTTTAAACACATTATCTACCTTCTTATCATACAACAAATATGCATGCCAGCCAAATAACAAGTCATGGCCCTCAAGATTTAATAATCTCTCTTGTGTCAAATTAATCCAATCACTTATTCCTGATAACGCAGCAGCTTCATAATATAATTTAAGATTAGGCATTTTAAGACCACCTCTTTCACGAGTATCCTGCATAATCTTAAGTTTAACTCGTGGCCTTTTCCCTGCCCAAACAAATTTGTTGATACCCCGTTGCCATTCTTCCAAATTAGAATCTTTTTTAAGGACCGGTATCATTTGAAATAAGAATAAAAATTTAGGCAGGACATTCATTTTCACTGCTGCTGGTCCCTATTTTTCTACTTGCATTTTTACGTGCTTTCAAACTGCTAGGTTGGCAGAAGCTGGGACGAGTAACAGGCGCTCACTCTGTTACGCGGCACTTGGGATTCGACCCGCCAAACTGCCGACCTTCTGATCGACAAGCTCAGCGTCCTAACCCGCTGAGCCACCGCGTCCCTCTAGCATCATATATAGCAAGCCACAAATTATCATGTGCTATTATTATTATTATTATTATTATTATTAATAATAATAATAATAATAATAATAATAATAATAATAATAATAATAATAATAATAATAATAATAAAAGTTGGAAGGGACCTTAGAGGTCATCTAGTCCAACCCCCTGCTCAGGCAGGAAACCCTATACCATTTCAGACAAATGACTGTCCAGTCTCTTCATAAAAACTTCCAGTGTTGGAGCATTCACAGCTTCTGGAGGCAGGTTGTTCCACTGGTTAATTGTTCTGTCAGGAAGTTTCTCCTTAGTTCTAGGTTGCTTCTCTCCTTGATTAGTTTCCATCCATTGCTTCTTTCCTGCCTTTGGGCGCTTTGGAGAACAGCTTGACTCTCTCTTCTTTGTGGCAGCCCCTGAGATATTGGAACACTGGTATCATGTCCCCCCTCGTCCTTCTCTTCATTAAACTAGACATACCCAATTCCAGCAGCCATTCCTTATATGTTTTAGCCTCCAGTCCTCTAATCATCTTTGTTGCTCTTCTCTGTACTCTTTCCAGAGTCTCAACATCTTTTTTACATTGTGGTGACCAAACCTGGATGCAGGATTCCAGGTGTAGCCTTACCAAAGCATTGTAAAGTGGTATTAGTACTTCACTTGATCTTGATTCTATCCCTCTGTTAATGCAGCCTAGCACTGTGCTGGCTTTTTTGGCAGCTGCAGCACACTGCTGGCTCATATTTAAGTGGTTGTCCACTAGGACACTGAGATCCATCTCACAGTTACTACTATTGAGCAAGGTACCCCCTATACTATACCTGTACATTTGGGGGTTTTTTGCCTAAATGTAGAACCTTACAGTTTGATGAGTTTCCCATCTATCCCCTTGTCCAAATCATTGATGAAGATGTTGAAGTGTACTGGGCCCCGAACAGAGCATTGGGGCACCCCACTACACACTTCCCTCCATGTAGATGCGGTTCCACATTGAGAACCACTCACTGAGTATGGACGGTCAGCCAGCTACGAATCCATCTGGTGGTGATGCTGTCTAACCCACATTTTTCTATCTTATCAAGTAGTTATTTGTGATCTACTTTACCAAATGCCTTGCTGAAGTCCAAGTAAATTATACCCACAGAATTCCTCTGGTCCACTAATTTTGTCACTTGGTCAAAGAATGCAATAAGATTTGTCTGGCATGATCTGTTTTTGACAAACCCATGTTGGCTTTTAGTAATGACTTTGTTTGCCTCTAGGTGCTCGCTGATTCGTTGTTTGATTATCTTTTCCAGAATCTTCCCACGTATTGAGGTCAGGCTGATGGGTCTGTAATTTTCTGGATCTTGTTTCATAGAATGTTTCATAGAATGAGGTATCTAACAGGAGATCGTAAAGATTAGAGGTAATGCTAATGCTACAGTAAAGAAATAACGGATGTTTTAAGAGAAAATGAAGATGACCCCATTCTGGGTCCAGTTAAAAGATTTATGTCCAGATGGCCTTATTTGACAAGAGAGTATGAAGCAATTAGCACAGTCAACTTTACACAAAACATGAATACAGTAACAAAATGTTACAATGTTTCTGACTAGTGGAAAAGCCACTAATCGGCTTCTTTTTCTTCTTCTGGGTCATGTGACTAATATTATCAAGATTAACTGCAGAGGAAAGAAAAGAAGCTTAAATGACTTGAGACTGCCCATCTGGTCATTTTAACCTTTTCCTGTTCATTAAAGCTATGGAATCTCATGAGTCTACAGGTGCTGTATGATGTGCTAAACCTATGCTATGATTTGTTCTACCAACGCTTGTTGAATTTGCTGACTTATTAGGGCTATTGGGATCTAATTGGCTGGATGCTCACAATATGTTGAGCCACAAACAAACAAAGCCATAGTGGACTCCATGTCAGTCTCTTACTCTTCCTTCCTGGCTATTTCTTAATATATATCTGCCCCATAACATGCTAAAGCTAAACCAAGAGCTTTCGCCTCTTTTACTGAAACAATAACATTAAGGCGAAAAGTTATAGAGCTAATATAAAGGGGGGAAAATGGAAATAACAATGAAAAACAAAAAAAACCTAACTAAAAAAAAATTGGGAAAGATATAAAGATTTTAAATATTGACATTCAAAGTCATGTTTTGTTATAATCATGACTTGTCCAATAAGCCATAGTAGTATAGTTCATGAATTGCAGCAAGCCATAAACTGTAGGCTATATACTGCAAATGGTTAAGCCAAAATCAAATATACTGCAGTATAGCTTGGCACAGTTGCTTAAATTGTAGGTCACAATCTCATGGGAGTCACAACTTACTTAGAAAGTGTATTGCATTTTTTTAAAGCCTCAGGCACAGAGTTGAGCTTGGGCTTTTGAGTATTACTAAGTTTATGAATCAGCTTTCCTCCAATGTCTTTCCTCAGAGCTATATGAGAGCTCTGCAAACCAGTTATACTACTGTATGCTTTACATTCTTATTTAGATTGTAAAACATTACTTTTCTCAAAAGTATGTACTCCTGCATCCCAAACAGATTGGCATGGAGCAGTATATCCATTGTCATTTTAGTGTCTGTAATAGTGTACAGGGTCAGTGAAGTTCAGTATTTTTATCTATTAAACTTTTATCTTTCAATTTTAGTATTCTACTTGCTGGACTGGCCAGTTGAGAAACAATCCTCTGCATATTTTTGAATCAGTACTGCAGAAATTTGTGACTTGGTTCCAAGGAAATACTTTTTTAAATCTTTGTTTGCCTCTTCTTATGTGTCTACCAGAAATAAGAAACTGATTTTGGTGTTACTGATTCTTTTTTCTCCTGATTGATTTTTTTAAATTGTTCTCCTGTTATAACCATATTCTAATTCACTTTCAACTGTTCCTTAAGGACCCATATAGTAGCAGGGGCACAATTTAATTATTAATATCTTTGCCATTTCTTAGAAGATTTGAATTAGAAAGAAATAATGTATCTTTTCTATAGTGTTACTGTTTTTGAAGTATAACCATTCTTCATTTTTCTTATTTAGTATTCCTTTAAAAGGCAGCAGTTTTAATAAATTTTTAAATATAATTTGTCACTTCTCACAATGATTGTACAAAGTTACCTTCTTTATTTGTATATTGTTGCCTTCTATCTCTTTCTATATGCAAGATATATTAGGTGTTTCATATTTAACTATTGAAGTTCTTCACCAAACCACAGGTTGGATTTCCTCATCTTCTATTTGCTTAGGGGCAATTCCAAGTCTCCTTCTCCGTCTTTTGCTTTTACTTCTAAATAAGGCAACACACCACTGCTACAACCAGCAGTGTTGCTTTCTAATAGCATATAGTATGTTCTTACTAATACCTTGCAAGCTCATTTTTCTTGAAGAATTCCATTCACTTGTTTGCTTTCAGCATGGTGAACATTGAAGCATGCTGAAAATTGCAGTTCAGCAGTATTTGAAGAGATGCAGGTTCACCCATCCTGCTGTGTTGCTTTTTCTTTATCCATTGAGTAGGTAATTTCCATAGTGTAAGTCACTAAGATACACTTCACAGGCAGAGCTTGAGCATTCTGAAATGTGATTGTCTGACATGAGCAGGTGTAATACTGTATGCACATCGAATCCTTTCTAGTTGAAGCTTGATAAAATTCCTGTTGAAATGCTCGAAGGAGATGTCATTTCTAAAGTTGTGACTGTGAAACAGATACAGAAGAACACACAGGAGAGGTTTTATAAATCATTTACAGACTGATTTCAGACTGCTGAGCTTTCAGATGGGACTAGTGAACTACCTTCTGCAGAAACAGATACTGAGAGCTGCCCTTAACAAAGCATCTACCATGTCTCCTTAAGGAATTGCATATACTGGGGTGCTATTTGTTTGAATGGGAAGAGATTGGAAGTGAGACTAATGAAATATCTACCATTACTTATTGCCTGATAATAGGCAGATGTCATGTGACACATTGATCCATCCACCCCTCTTTGATAAGAACAGTGATACCACATCCAATCAGTCACAATCAATCAGAATAAAACTGGAAGGGACTTTGGAGGTCTTCTAGTCCAGCCCCCTGCTCAAAGACAAGAGCTAAGGACAAGTGCTACTGAAATGGTCAAAGACATAATTGATTTAAAAATATAATACTGTCTCTAATTTCTCCAGGTTTACAGGACAAAACAAAATGTGATTATTAAAATGAATCAAGCAGTGTATTTAGTACTTTTTCAAAAAGCGATGTCCTTGAATTACAACAAAAGTCACTAAGCAATGCGGTCATTGAGTCATGTGACTATATTGCTTAGCGACTGAAATCTTGGCACTCCCTGTTGCCATTGATAACCATATTCTGCCGGTTGTTAGCTGAGGTCCCAACTGAATCTAAGCTGTTTGTGGCTTGGTTCTTCTCAGCCCTGAGTCCTGATTTTTTGAGAGTAAGGGACTGTCTCTCCCTTCAAATCCCCTCAACTGCTTACACAGTCGCCTCATCTCTGCCCTTTTAGTAACCCTCCAATCCTTCCAGTGGCTCATTTTTGTGACTGGTTATGTCATTGTTTATAATTAATTTGTGCGATTTTCTTGCAAAAGCCAAGTACTGTACGTTATTATTAGGAAGGAGGGAGGGAGGGAGAGAGAGATCCAAAGTCACCCAGTCAGCTTTCATGCCTAAGGAAGGCCTGCATCTCTCACACAGTCTCCTGGTCAGCATCTTTACCACTCTGAGAGACTGGCTCTTTATAAAACAATATAAGGATAATATAAGAAAAAATTAAGATAGAAAAAAATAAAACTGAAAGAAAGAAGCCGAGAGACTTCGTTTACAGAATTTGTATGATTAGAAGTTTATTTGTGTTTTTTGAAGTAACCAGCTCCCTAGAGCAGAGTTGGCCAGAATATTTGATTATAATACAGTGGTCTGATTGGTAGGGTTGTGCACGTACACATCCATGAGAGATGTTTTGTATTAAGTTTAGCTCATTAACTTGACTGGGTAGAATGTTTATGAAGATCAAATAATAAGGAAGACTAGGAGTAAATCTGCCTCTTGTAATATTTCCAGAAATAGTCTACTATAAACCCAATTCCAAGGGAACATTACTACCTCATCAAACCCCTTATTTGCATGGCCTGAAGAGGTAGATATGCCTGATTGGTAATATCTGATCTCTATTCCATGAAGCCCAGTTCTTTGCTCTGAAGCAAAGCGGAATGGCATTTTTATTGTACCATAGCCTACCGCCTTCTTCCTTTGTGTTTCCGTTGTCAGTAAAGGCCAAAAAAGAGAGCCAGCAGCCATAAAGAAGAGGGAAGGGACTATACTGGGAAGATTGCTCAGAGGTGGTTTGGCAAGTGTTCTTTGAATACGAGGGCTGGCAGGGATGAGAAGAAAAGGTTTGTTTGTTTTCAAGAATGGATCATGTTTGTTCAATCATCTTATGAACTGGATATTTCCTGAGCCTTTCTAGTGCTTTAGATTTATCCATCATTGAAAATAAACAGGTTTACTACTCTTTGCTTCACCTATAGTAACAATTATGAAATGGCTTGTTAGCTGAAAGAGAAAAAAAGAGGGGGAAAAACTTAGACTAAAATGAGGTTAATTTATACACCACAACAGATGGAATGTTTTAAATTCTGCATACATTTATGATAATTACAAATTGTCTTTAATGGGTTTAATTCTAATCCCACAAGCAGAAATTAGCTTTTCAGATGCTCAGGATAGGGAGATAAAAACAATATCCAAGGATTTTCTAAGCCAGCAACTAAAAATTGAAGCAGTCATTATATTTTGCTTTTCAGTTTGTGAATATAATTTCCAGGCTCCTAAACTCTACATGATCACACAAAATATCCTATAGCAGAGAAAATGATTCCTCTGCTACCATCTAGCCAATAAGCCAGCAATTGAATCTGATTCTTAACAGCCTCAGCCATAGTGAGCAATGCAAGGGGATGATTATCCATCTTTGAAGTCTACCAATTCTGTAAAAAACAGAAACAAGAAAAAGGACTCTAACAATAAAGACAGCTGTTGGCTGTTTTTTATGAAAGACATTAATAATAAAAATGTTGAGAAAATAATGAGAAGACAAAAACAAAAAAGCATGTACAGGGATTGTACTCCAATTACAACCACAATTGGGACCGGAGTTTCTGCCAATAAATGATGCAATATTTAATGAAACATCATGTGACCATACTTAATTTTACAATCTTATTTGCCATGGTCATTAAGTAAATCACCACCAGCATTAAACAAATAACCCTTACCCATAGACTTTGCACGTCCTCTGAAACCGCAACCATCATAAGTAGATGCTGGTTGCCAAGCATCTGAGTCATGTTCTCATGACTGTGGGGGTGTTGCACTCATCATAAGTGTGAGGACCAGTTGTAAGTAACCTTTTTCAGCACTGTCACTAAATGAATGCTTGTTAAGTCAAGAGCTACCTGTGTTTACAAGCAGGTACGGTGGTCTTCAACTTATGACAGTAATTAAGCACAGAATTAATGTCAAAGGTCATGGCAGTTCTTTGAGGCTTTCAAAACATCCTGTAATATTGGCTGTGGAAGTTCTACATACATATTACTGATAGACATTCATTTATTGTTGATTTATCCCCAATCTGGCTCTTCCAGAAATACACCCATTTATCCCCAATCTAGCTGATGCACCCATCATTGCTGCCATTGAATCCATTCATTTTGCTGTTGATCATCCTCTTCTCTTTTCTTCCACCTTTCCCAGCACTACAGATATCAAACTATGCAAGGTATGATAATTTGAGCCTCATCATTTGTGCCTCAAGTGAAAACTCTGAGTTGATTTGCTCTGTGATTCATTTATTTGCTTTCTTGACTATGCCCAGATATCTTCTCCAATACCAAAGTTCAAAAATATCAATGCATTTTCTGTCTTGCTGCTTTCCAGCTTTCATTTCTGTAGAATGCCACAGGGGATATCATTTGCCCGAGTGATTCTGATCTTTGTAAGCTACATAAATGGGAGCCAGTTTGCTGTACTGGTTAAGGCACCAGGCTAGAAACTGGGAGATTGTGCATTCTAGTCTTGTCTTAGGCACTAAGCCAGCTGGGTGACTTTGAGCCACCTTGTTTTCTTTCCACCCTAGGAAGAAGGCAATGCAAACCACTTTTGAAATCTTGCCAAGAAAACTGCATGGATTTGTCCAGGCAATTGCCAGGAGTCAATATTGAACTGAAGGAGAAAAAAAAAGTGTACAAATAAATGTAAAAACATGTAATTAATGAGTTCAGAGAAATGTAAAAGGAAACCAGAAATTTATGCAGCATTTTTTTTTTGCCAGAAATAAAACTGTGATAGAAGCTATAATGATTTTTCAATTTGGCTTCCAAAAGATGATTGTGGTGTGGCAAGACACAGGAGTAGATTATGGTCTACACTCTTCTTTCTACCTTTTTCCTCATTATTTCTACTATGTATTTCTTTCATTAGAATTGACATTGTATTTGGGACTTTTGTTTCCTCTAAGCTTGTAAATAAACTCACGAAAGCTATTAGCCTGCAAACTATTTAGTGGCCTCCTGGGGACTTGAAAAAGGTTGGAGTGTCTCGTGCTCTGCATTTCTGTGAAATGCGTTGCTTTCTAAGCTGAGTTAGGGATAAGTATTCCATTTCTCCTCTGACAGCCAGCTCAATTTCCTGGGTGCCGTTTCATACATACAACCCCCTATTGTTCTTGTAAACACTGTGGTTACCAAGCCACTGCTTGAATATAAACTCTTTGTGGAGGTAATGTACTTGGATTGTTTCCAGTCCAGTCCAGTTACATGTGAATTGACTCATATTATCAGCTTCACTAAGAAGACAAGACCAGGAAATCAACTCTACAGGAAGCTTAAAGCTACCTACTCCATCTTATACTCCAATAAATTAATTGGATGTCTGCCTGAGCTGCTTCCCAATGTTATCTCATTGTTCTGGAGTTGTTTCAGCTTTTTTGTCTAGGAAAATTGAGTAGGATAAGCAAGTACACTTTTATAGATTTTTACATTATAATAAGAATTCAGAGTAAATTCACAACAATAAGGCACAATTATTTCTATTTGTTTATTATAGACCCATAATTATATTTCCAAATGCTTCTTTCTGTTACATTGATGCTTAACTTAGTTTACATCTATGGAACCCTTGATGCTCTCTGAGTTGCTTGTTTGCTTGCAGACATTTAATTACCTGACTAGGTAACACCATCAGCAGCCCAGTTCCTGCAGTCTACTCAAAAGGATAAATAATCTGGAGTACAGATATGGTTGCTGTGGTGGGGGGGGGGCTCAAACTTACCTTGCCCTGGTGTATTTGCCTCTGCTTCAACTCATCCCTTCCTGTTGCAAAAGGCTAGTAGCTGCCTCAACCAGATGTGGCTCAGCAGCATCTGGAAGAAGGTGGCAAAAGGCAGTGAAGGGCAGCAGCAGTAGGCAGTGGTGGAATGCAAGTTGGCCAAAAGGGCGGAAATGGGGGTGCATGAGATAGCTGGGTGGGCAGTTGAAGCACACACTGCAGTACTAAATGCGGCTGGCTAGCAAGTGCCCAAATTTTGATAATGTGACCGTGGGAGTGCTGCAATGCAGCTTTGAGGACCAGTCATAACTAAGCATTTTTTCATTGCTGTCATAACTTTGAACAGTCGCTGAATGAATGGTCATTAGGTGAGGACTGTGACAGTAGAAACTAAGTTTATTTTCTGTAGAATTTCCTGCCTCTCTCCCTCCCACCCTTTTTATACATTCACCATTTGTAGCAGATGAACAATGCTGACAAGATGTTGGAGATTAATCTTGAAGAGAAGCAGATAAAGGGCACCAGGTCATATTTCTTTTCAGGCAATTTGCATTGGCAGTAGCAGAGTTCATTCAGTTTTCCTTTCCTGCCACCCTATACTGACATAACAGGCCTAAGTGAAATTGAATGTCACAACAAGTGTTTTGCTCTCCCTTATGGGAGAGAATGCAAAGATCTAAATAGTTCTTTCATTTAAATGAAGATTAAAGTCTCAAGGCAACGGTTTGATTGAGTGTAACTCTTTTAGTTCCCATTATTGAAGCTGCTGAGCTGTTCTTTGCTTAATTGGCAGCTAGAAATATATTTGGTACATCTGTAAATGCAGATGAAAAATGTTCTTGCAGTTATCAGTAAGCAATGATTTAAAAAAATAGGAAATGTTCTATTTTCTTCCTAAAAGGGTGTGTATAACTTTTTAAAAAGACGATTTGTGATGTGTATTTTTCATGGTGAATATGGCTATTATTTTTTAAGCTTATAGATAGTTGGTTAAACTCTCTGATAAAATAGGTATTTACTGAGCATAGCAAAAGTCATTCAGAATAAATAGGACAGAATGAAAGAAAACCAATACTAAAAGCAATCTTTCAAATTATGCACAAAGCAAAAGAAGTTCTAAAATGCCTTCATAGCTAGAAAGACTACTTGACTACAATGCAATCAATGATAGTAATATCAATTAGAATTCAGGATAATATGACAATTATCTAGGTTTCTGCTCTAAGGACTGATACTGAAGAAGAGGTTACTGAATTTTATGTTCAAATTCAGATTGAAATCGACAGAATATGCAAGCAAAGTATGCTGTTTGTAGTTGGAGACTGGAATTTCAAAGTTGGAAATATTAAGGAGAAAAAAGTAATTGTATCATCTAGGAAACTGAAATGAAGCAGGAGATTTCTTTAGCAATTTCAGCCAGTACAATGGTTTTTTTCCCCCATTGCTTAACACAGTCATTATGAGACTCTGGAAAGAGCGCAGAGAAGAGCAACAAGAATAATTAGGGTACTGGAGGCAAAAACATATGAACAGTTACAGGAATTAGATATGTTTGGTCTAATTAAAAGAAGGACTAGGGGAGACATGATAGCAGTGTTCCAATATTTGAGGGGCTCCTACAAAGATGAGAGGGTCAGTCTATTTTCCAAAGCACCAAAAGGTAAGACAAGAAACAATGGGTGGAAACTATCCAAGGAGAGAAACAACCTAGAACTAAGGGAGAAATTGCCTAATGGCGAGAGCAATCAACCAATGGAATAGTTTGCCTATACAAGTTGTGGGTGCGCCATCACTGGAGGCTTTCCAAAAGAAATGGTATAGGGCCTCCTGCTCCTACCATTTGTCTGGTTGGACTAGAAGACCTCCAAGGTCCCTTCCAACTCTGTTTTATTTTATGCTCTATTAAATGACCAAAATGATGCTTATATGCATGGACGTTACCAAGTAGAGTACTGTACATAGAAATCAAATTGACTATATTAGTGATAAAAGGAAGTGAAAGAGTTCAGTTATAATGCAAAGGGATGATGGTGGAACAGATGACACATTTTTTCATGTGTAAGTTCTAGATTAAGCTAAAGTGGAAGAAGAAAGCCAATTTCCATGATATGATCTTGAGCATATACCCATTATTTTCAAGAAGAACATCAGGAATCATTTTGAAGTCCTCTATCTTATTGTTTAGGAACCAATAAGAAGAAAAAGGGAAGAAATAAAAGAAAACAAACTGGGTGTTAGAACAAACTATGAAATTTGCCAAGAAAAAAACACCCAACATTTACCCTCCCCCCCCTCCACAAAAAATATCTGGAATCAATTTAATATAAGAATTAAAATGATCAGACTTCCGGTGGCGACACGACGCCAAAGACAGCCATCTTCGGGCTGCCCGCTCCGCAGCTGTGTTTTTCCATCGTAAACAGCGCCGATCAGCTGTTTAGATGGATTTGAAGCCCCCTCCTCGGGAGAAGAGGAGGGGGTGAGGCCCCAGGTAGGGGTTGAGCTCTCCGGGGCTGCCTGAGCTGAGAGTTTGGGCGGCTGAAGGATTGAGCCCCCCCGAAGCCTGGGTTGCTCCGAGCTGCGCAGCGCCCCTGCTCCGGGATTTATGGAGCAGAGCCAGGCATTAGCAACCACCCCTGCCAAAAGGAAATACTTTTGATTATCAAGATGCAGGCAGAGCGGTACAGGAGGTCAAGGTGATGTGGACTCTTATCTTTACTCTCTAGCTCAATGGATTTTATAGCTTTAAAGTGAAAGTGCGCAGTAAGTGAAAGTGGGGGAAGATGGCGGCTAAAACTTCTAAAGCTCTTCGGAGTGCGGGGTCTTCCCTGGTGCAACAGACCTCATTGCAAGCTTTGCTTCCTCCTGCACCTCCTCCGGCATTGACGCTTAAGGATTTACAAGATGCTCTTGGAAAGCATTCACAATTGATGTCTGACATGATGGATGAAAAGCTGAAAAAGTTGGAGGAGAAACTGGATAAGAAGATGGAAGAGAAGTTTAGAGCAATGAGGGTGGACATGTTGTCTATGATTGAATCTGTAGCTGAATGTGTGCAACAGCTGGATGAAAAAGTGAAGGATCTCAGTCAAAAGAACTCTATATTAGAAGCAAAGGTATCAGAAAATGAAAATATAAGGGATAAAATGGACGGAGAATTGAGCCTTGCTCAGTATCATCAGATGCAGTATGCTATTAGAATCAGGGGTTTAAAGGAGAACTGTAAAGAAGATTTAAAGCAGCTGATTTCTGAGGCTCTGGAAGGGGTATTGGGCCAGCCAGCATCTGAAATTGAGGGAAATATGGACAAAATTTTTCGTGTAAATTCATGGATTGCAAGACAAAGGAAGTTACCCAGAGATGTGGTGGTCTATTTTACAAAGAGAGTAATTAGAGATGAAGTTATTCAAGCTGCCTATGATACTAAACTGGTAGTGGCTGAGCAAGAAGTCTTGGTTTTAAAAGAGATTCCTCCGAAGATTTTAAGGAGAAGGAAAGATTTTGCATTTTTAGTACAGGAACTTAAGAAATGTGATATTAAGTTTAGATGGGAGATTCCAGTTGGACTGGAGGTGACGCATGAAGGTAAAAGACATCGTCTGGTTACTGTGGCCCAGGCACGTGATTTTTATAGCAATGTGTTAAAAGCAACCCCCCTATCATTTTTGGAAGCTGTTAAGGGATACGGCGAGGGAAAGCTTCAAGATGTTGCAGACAGACAGATAGAGGACAATGGTTTTGGAGGGGATCAAGATACAGTTTCATTGGATGTTGCAGGAGGCCAGAGGAAGACGCGTGCCGCCTTAAGAAGAGTGAGACGAGAGCAAGAGCAAGACCAGCAGATAGTTATGGAATCTCCAAAGTGTATTTACAGTGAAGATGTGGGAGGGGCGCGGTCCAAAGAAGTTTTGGGGGTCATGACAGACGTGCTCCAAAAGTTTTGGGGCGTTAAGATTGCTGATTAAATTTTTAAATTAGTATCTTAATGGATTAAATTTATCATAGAGGAGAAAGAAAGTTTTTTTTTAATATTTAACACAATTTAAGATGGATGTTATTTGCTTGTTAGAAAAGTATATTAGGGTTATGGACTAAAAGTGTGTGTTGAACACATTTGGTGTGATACATGTAAGAATTATTTTTGATTATGGTTTAGTTTGGTTGGAGATTATTAAGGTTAATAGATAGGCGCTTTTGGCGCGTAACTGAGAATTTGTTTATTTTTTTTCTTTGAAATTAATATGAATAAGGACTGGGATTAAGAAAATCTATTCTGAGTAAAGCTCTTTTTTGTTTTTCTCTTTTTCTTTTTTACTTTATTTGTAATATTAATATTGTTTGTATTCATTTTACATGAGCTAGAGGGAGATAGAACTAATAGTTTATTGCTGATAACATAGGGGTGCTTATGTTTGTTTTTTGATTTTATACCCTGTATTTAGCTCTGGGAAGTCGGGGGGGGGGGGAGGAGGGAATGGGGGGAAGGGATAGGGAGGGTTGGGTGGGGGTGGGGGAGGGGGGGATTAAAGTTAAAATGTATTGTAAAACTTTTTAAATTAAAAAAAAAAAGAATTAAAATGATCAGAAAGTTGTTAGAAGAGGCAAAAAACAATATTGCGGCAAATGTAATGACACTGAAGATGGAAACAGAACAGGAAAAACAAGCAGTCTTCCAAAAGATCTCTGAACCCAGAAGGGGGTCCCAACTTCAAACTGATATGCTAAAGGAAGCCATTGGACAGATAGTAATTGATTCAAAGAAGATCAAACAAAGATGGAAGAAGCATACTGAAATTCTTGTACAGTAGAGATGTCAACAATGAGAGACCTTAAAAGATATCTTTTAAGTATAGTACTAGACTCTCTAATACTAGAATATTAAGTTAGATCAGTATTCTACATTACCAAGTCAGAAGGTTGCAGAAATTAATGGAATATCTACAGAAGCAAGGCAGGTAATGTAAGAAAATGAGTAAAAGTTCTAACCAAGTTCTAAATAAGCTATGCCAGAAAATCCGGAGAATGATATACCCAACAAGACTGCAAGAGGTCAGTTTATATACCAATACCAAAAAAGGAGCATTCACAAATTGAACAAAATATTGTACAATATCCTTAATTGCATATGTCAGCAAAATAATGCTTAAGATCATCTAAGCAGATTAGAGTCCTACATAAAAAGGGAGATGCCAGATGTTCAAGCTTGCCTTAGAAGGGCTAAGGAACACAAATGTTATTGCTGATGCAGGCTGGATAATTGAGAAAGTCAAACAATACAATAAACACACTAAGCTAATTGATTGTAGAAAGGCCTTCAATTGTGTCAGTCAAGTCAAGTTGTTGAATATGCTTAGAAAAATGGGTATCCTAAAATATTATTGTCCTCAACTGAAACTTACATACCAGTCAGAAAGTCAAAATACAGACAACATTGGTAAAAGAGTTTGGATCCAGGTTGGTAAAGGTAAGACATATTCTCCCCTTATTTATTCAACCTATATATCTTGAGGGAAGCTATATTGGAAGAAGATGAGCAATTTAGAAATGAGGAACATATGTCAATAACACTAGCTACATTACTCCTATAGCTCAAATTGCCAATGATTTGCAAGTTCTAGTAATAAAAGTCAGGAGCACAGGGAAAATGGGATTAAGATTAAATGCATAGAAGACCAAACTAATCACAATAGATATAGCAACCATCCTTAAAATTAGCAATGAAAATGAAATGATGGATAATTTCTGCCTTTTAGGATTAATCAGTAATAATAGGAGAGCCAATTTGGTGTGGTAGTTAAGGCAATAGGGCTAAAAACTGAGACTTTGAGTTCTAGTCCCTGTTTGGGTTTGAAGCCAGCTGGATGACCTTTCTCTCAGCCTAGGAAGGAGGCCATGGCAAATCACTTTTCAAAAACCTTTCCAAGAAAATTTTAGGGGCTTATCCAGGCAGACTCCAAGAATCAGACATAGTTGAATGAAAAAAAAGTAAAGGATGAAGCAGTCAAGCAGGCAATTGAGTGCATTGTTGGAAGACTTGAAGGACTAAGTTGAACATAGATTTTCCAGCAGAAATGTGGTCACAAGGAATAACCAATGATTTATTGAAATGTAATCAGTCATCTAAAACCAAAATTGTTATTTCAATATTGTAATAAGATTTTTGAAAGTTGAAAATATTTGTAGCTCAGGTGTAGGATGAGGGTGAAGGTTCATTCTCCAAGCTTGAGCAGAATGACCCTGACCTGATATAATCTCCCCATCACCAAGACCCATTACCAGCCTCCCACTGATGACTCACTCCTGACCCACTAATTCACACCCTCCAATGACCCTGACCTGAAGTACCTCCCCATCACAAGCCTCTCTCTGATGACTCATACCTGGCCCATCACAAGACCCTCACTTGACACTCCCGCACATGAAGCTCTTATATAAGTAGAACACTGACACAGACACCCCCTAAACACCACTGAAGATGTTACCTAGCCTGGTAATGAAACGTTCAGAAACCAAACCCTCAAGCTTGGAGAACGAATCTTCACCCTCACTTTTGAAAGCGTCAGGTTTAGCTGGAGACTATGAGGGTGGAGAGTGGCTTGGAATCTTTTTCAGGAAGCATAATGTCTTTCCTGGCACTGCTCAGTGTGAAAATCCTCAGTGAGTTAGAGCAATATGAAAATAGATCTCTCTTTTGTGGTGTATGTCTTCAAATTCAATTTCTATCTTTTCCTAGTAATGGGAATTGAACTCCAATACACTTGGACATCACTTGGGCTAGTTGCGTAATTCTTACTTCATAATAAAATAACTTTCTAACACCTGAGATATAATGACTCCTATGGTTTGATGATAATTGTTTAAAAAGTATAGAAGATGTCAGGACACATAATAGCATGTTCATGAGAATGAAAGAGTTTTGATTATGGCATATTTGGCAGTCAGATTAGGACCTATGGCTACATCTTATATTGTGATGGAAACTGGTAAAGCTAATAATGCAACTGGTCAACATTTCAAACTACTAATTTCTTGAATAAAGTCTCACCTCCAATGTTAATATAGCCATAAGCCCCTCCACCCTTGGCTGTATGCAGCTTTTTATCTCCTACAGATGTAGATGAGATGGGTGGCACACAAATCTAATAAACAAGTAGCTTTAATTTTCAAAGCTATTAAAAGTAGGTCCAAGATTAAACATATTGAGTTATTAACACACCCCAATATATTATGAACTGGCCTTTTTTAAAAAAATAAGTGCAAAAGAAATAACATTTCTACAGAACAACAGGCAGGTGTTTTGGAACAGCAGTATCTCATCTTTATGTGGATTTTTAGTAGGAGGGTGCCCACAGAATGTTGATACCCCAACATTTTCTGCTCTTTTGTGGATAGATTGTTTTACACAAAGTATGCAGTGTATGTATATCTTGTCTTCAGCTGCTGTTTTCAAATTACTGAACTGAACCTCACTATTTCTCACAACTCTGCTGTAGCAAATGCAAACTTTGGGTTACAGCAGGCTTTTTCCTGTGTGTTCTTGAGTTCCTTTTTTTAGTCTTTAAATTCAATCTGAGAAACACCTTCGCTGATATCCTGCAGGTGTTGTTCTTTTCATGTGAAAATCCTAAGTCTAGCAGTGAAGCTCTCTTGCCTGACTTTAAAGTACCATCTCTTCTGAAGATTAATCTCTCTTCCCCTCCCTTCTTTTTTAAAGATTCATCTTCCAACTACATCAGACAACTTGAAACAAAAGTCAAACTGCTAGAGGATGATAACAAACTTCTCTCTCAGGTAGGTGGCTCTTCTTAGCGATGGATTAAACGGATCCTGAGAATTTAGAAGAACCCATATCTTCTACCAGCAATAATGGGACTGATACAAGGCTAACTTTTTTTTGTATTTTGTTAAGCACTTGGGCGATATATTGTGAACATTTAATAATAACATAGAAACAAACAAGAAAGGCAATTAAGAAGAATAAAAGAATATGTTTTCCAGTTTGATGGGAAAATGTGCAGAACAAATTTCTAGGAGGGTGGTATCTCTTTCAAAATGTTCTTGTTAAATTTTGTTAAAAGGAAAGTTTCCAAAGATGAAAAGTTGCTTTTTTTCCTTCACCTAAGTATGCAGGTCAAGATTGTGGGGAGTGTCAAATTTCAGGAGACTCCCTCAGATTCCAAAATTGCAGACTTATCCCTGCTTGTTTGTCATCAAAGATGCTGTTTGCAACAACCTCAGGTTTAAAACCAAGTCCCCATCCCCAGGATACACACAGTAATCTATGGGTGGGGTGGGAGGTTAACTCTTCCTCCTCTTTATGTTCCACATTGAACAATTCTAAGAGAAAAAGTATTTTCTAAAATTGAAGCTTACACTTTGCTTACTCCTGCTGATTTTTATATTATGCCAAATTTAGTAACTTTATTTAAAGATAAATTACTTTGGAGATTTTTAAAGATTACGGAACATGCTGTTAGGGATTGGGAAGGGGGCATTACTTTCTTTTCTGGCATATCTTAGGCCAGGTTGGCCACTGCCAACCTGGCCTAATTTCACTCCCAGGGTATCTTCATACAGTATAGCTACAGTATTAAAAGTTCAGTTCTTTTTGCATTGACCAACCTCAAGTCTCCTCCCATTTAAATTTACCAGTTTCCTCATCCTCCCATGTAATTTTTCCTTACAGTAAATAAACTCATTCTCGGTAGCATTACGGAAAATTATGAAGCTTGCTTCTAGATCCTGTATTATGACTTTTGTTTTAACCTAGATTGTTTTTGACCACAAAATTTAATGATTCTGCCATATATTAGGCCATTGGGACATAACAGTCCTGTATCACCTACTCTGAATGGCAAGTCTTTGGATTAAGGGAAATGTTGTTTACTAAATATTCAACAGGATATACTCAATATGCAATAGGATATGAGCTGAAATTTGAAATCTCTCATATGGATGCTTCTTTCCCACTTACTGCAAACACCACTAGCTTTTTAGTAAGTGTAGAATTGACACTTAGAGATGAGGACTGAGTTCCCAAATCATGATAAAGTTAAGTCATAGCATGGCTTGTTTAGGTTTGTTCAACTAGTGCATTGTTTTAATCCAGTCCCTCTCAGCTGAATGGAACTTACTGAGCTAAAGATAAGTATATATCTTTTCATTCAGAATTGCAAGGTAGTGTACCGTAGTTTCCGGCGTATAAGATGACTTTTTAACCCATGAAAATCTTCTCAAAAGTCAGGGGTCGTCTTATACGCCGGGTGCTGAAACTTTAGGGACAGGGCTGGCTGGAAAACCTGGAGCGGATCTTCCATTTAGTCTGCTCAGGGAAAGCGGAACCAATTGGAGTAGAAGCTGCAGTCTGTGATTTTTTACAGGCTGGGGTCTGGGCGTCTTTCCTTCTAAAGTTGAAGAGCAGTTGTAGGCAGGTGGGGAATGCAAGAGCAACTTGAAGGGCAGGTGTAGCCAGAGCAGCTGCTTAGCTCTAAGGACACATTTGACTCAGGAACTGGGCGGGCTGGCTGGAAAACCTGGAGCTGATCTCCCATTTGGTCTTTTTTTTTAAAATCCCATTTATATCCCGCCCTTCTCCGAAGACTCAGGGCGGCTTACAATTTAAAGCACAAATCAATGTGCTTAGCAATAGCCTTCATTCTATGTATATGCCTGCTTATTAGAGCTTTCACACACACCCCCACACCCCCACAAGCAGCCTTATTACAAAGTCAGCTTATTGCTCCCAACAATCTGAGTCCTCATTTTACCTATCTCGGAAGGATGGAAGGCTGACTCAACCTTGAGCCTGGTGGGATGAGAACCTGCACTAATTGCAGGCAGCTGGTGTTACTTAAGGCTCTGCGCAGGGAAAGCTTTAGAGTGAATTAGGAAAAGTGAAAAAGTGAATTAGGAAAATAGGAAAAGGTTGCTGGAATTGGGTATGTGTAGTTTAACGAAGAGAAGGGTGAGGGGTGACATGATAGCAGTGATCCAATATCTCAGGGGCTGCCACAAAGAAGAGGGAGCCAAGCTATTCTCCAAAGCACCTGAAAGCAGGACAAGAAGCAATGGATGGAAACTAGTCAAGGAGAGAAGCAACCTAGAACTAAGGAGAAACTTCCTGACAGTTAGAACAATTAACCAGTGGAACAACCTGCCTCCAGAAGTGGTGAATGCTCCAACACTGGAAGTTTTTAAGAAGAGACTGGACAGCCATTTGTCTGAAATGGTATAGGGTTTCCTGCCTTAGCAGGGGGTTGGACTAGATGACCTCCAAGGTCCCTTCCAACTACTACTACTACTTCTTCTTCTTCTTCTTCTTCTTCTTCTTCTTCTTATTATTATTATTATTATTATTATTATTATTATTATTATTATTATTATTATTATTATTATTATTATTAAGTTTAATCCACTTGCACTGTTTTATGTTTACATGTTTGATGACAAACAGCCTTATGTTTATAAGTGACAGTTTTCCTACTAAGCACCTGCATGTCATAAGCATTTGAATTAAAATTACCATATTAAAATCAAATCTGATGTTTTTTAATTTTTATTTGGTGTGCGTTGGAAGAGGGGTAGTCTTATACGGCGAGTATAGCCCAAACCCTATAATTTAACAGGAAATGTAGGGGGTCGTCTTATACGCCCAGTTGTCTTATACGCCGGAAAATATGGTATATATCCTGCTATTTATATTCCACAATAACAACCCTGTGAGGTATGTTTGGCTGAAAGAGAATGATTGGATCAAAGTGAGCTTCCATACTGTGGGTAGACTTGAACTTGAGTCTCTACTCCTAGTCCAGCACCTTAAGCGTCAATCTGGAGAAGATACATATATAAGCATTCACAATTTCTGTTGAAATGCATATGATTTTTAAGGAGCAACATTACATTTAAATTTTTTGTAGTGTACTAGTTATTTTTTCAAACTGCCTTTTTTATTTTTGAGCAAGGAATGTGCCTTTTAAAAATAGAGTTGAATAAATTGTCTGGAAGCATGGATTGGGTTGTTGTAATTGGCTTCCAGTTCAATGTACTCTTGAGCCTATGTTTTCCTAACTTAGATGAATTATAAAAGGAAGAGTACAATAAGGAACAATAAGTAATAGGTGAAAGGCACATGGGCAACAAAAATACCCAACTACATAGGAACATGTTTTTTTAATAGGCTAAGATTTTTGCTTGGCAGCTGGACCTCAGGTTGAACAAGAGTTCGAATGAAAACTTCTTTGATCTTCTAGGGTTTCTTGAATTCCTCACTACTTGCTCTGCCTCTGACTGAGGAATTCCCTAGTGTTTAGATTGGAAGCTCTTTGGCCATAGGTCCATTTAAATATGTATTTTACAGGGCATTGTGAAAGAAAAGACTAGGTAGCAATGTAAAAAGAACAAGAAATGAGATCTGTATCAACCTATATGAAAATGTCATACAAAATGTTTTATTGAAGATTACAGACTTTTTGCTCCCTTCTTGCTTGATCACCTGTTTTTTTGATTCTTCGCCACAATTGTCAGTGAAAATTATGTGGCCCCTAAGCTTGCTCAGCTGTCTCTGATCTATTTCTGTACTCTCTCCCTTTTAGTCTGCTGTTGTTTATTTTCCTTGTTGTTGTTGTTAGTTGCGAAGTCGTGTCCAACCCATCGCAACCCTATGGACAACGTTTCTCCAGGCCTTCCTGTCCTCTACCATCTTCTGGAGTCCATTTAAGCTCACGCCTACTGCTTCAGTGACTCCATCCAGCCACCTCATTCTCTGTCATCCCCTTCTTCTATTGCCCTCAATCTTTCCCAGCATTAGGCTCTTCTCCAGTGAGTCCTTCCTTCTCATTAGGTGGCCAAAGTATTTGAGTTTTAGCTTCAGGATCTGGCCTTCTAAAGAGCAGTCAGGGTTGATCTCCTCTAGGACTGACTGGTTTGATCGCCTTGCAGTCCAAGGGACTCGCAGGAGTCTTCTCCAGCACCATAGTTCAAAGGCTTCAATTCTTTGGCGCTCAGTCTTTCTTATGGTCCAAATTTCACTGCCATACATTGCAACTGGGAAGACCATAGCCTTGACTATACGCACTTTTGTTGACAGGGTGATGTCTCTGCTTTTTAGTGTGCTGTATAGATTTGCCATTGCTTTCCTCCCGAGGAGCAAGCGTCTTTTAATTTCTTGGCTACAGTCCCCATCTGCAGTGATCTTGGAGCCCAGGAAAATAAAATCTGTCACTACCTCCATTTCTACCCCATCTATTTGCCAGGAATTGAGAGGGCCGGATGCCATGATCTTGGTTTTCTTAATGTTTAGTTTCAACCCAAGTTTTGCACTCTCCTTCTTCACTCGCAACAAGAGGCTCTTTAGTTCCTCTTCACTTTCTGCCATTAGAGTGGTATCATCTGCATACTGTATCTTAGGTTGTTGATGTTTCTTCCGGCAATCTTAATTCCAACTTTTGATTCATCTAGCCCTGCCTTTCTCATGATGTGCTCCGCATATAAGTTAAATAGGCAAGGCGACAGTATACAGCCTTGCCGGACTCCTTTCCCAATTTTGAACCAATCAGTGGTTCCGTGTCCACTTCTCACTGTTGCTTCTTGGTCTGCATATAGGTTTCTCAAGAGACAAATAAGATGGTCTGGTACGCCCATCTCTTTAAGGACTTGCCACAGTTTGTTATGATCCACACAATCAAAGGCTTTAGCATAGTCAATGAAGCAGAAGTAGATGTTTTTCTGGAACTCTCTAGCTTTCTCCATGATCCAGCGTATGTTAGCAATTTGATCTCTAGTTCCTCTGCCTCTTCGAAATCCTTCCTGTACTTCTGGTAGTTCTCGATCCACATACTGCTGGAGTCTAGCTTGTAGGATTTTAAGCATAACTTTACTAGCATTTTTCTTATACTTCTGCAAAGCTTGAGGTTTCCCCTAAAGTGACTAATATCTCTCTGTTGTGCATAGTGATGCCATTTTGACTGATTCTGAGCATCAGATGCAGAAGAATAACCTGTGGCCCTCCATGTGGGATAAAGCGCATCTCTTGGCTCTGTGGATGATTGGTTGAATAATGCTTGGCAGCCATGTGTTTTATCTTCATTTTTGTACTTTATTGTGTATATTATGTATTTTATTGTAGGCTACCTAGAATCACACAAAAGTGACATGGGTGGCTACATAAATTGAATGAATATAAATCAAAATAAATAACAGTAGTAATAATAATAATGATAAAAAGAAGAGATTTGCTTTAGTTTGTATGCAATGCTTTTGTACTAGGATTTTGGCATCCCTTTGAAAAATTAGCAGGAGATCTTGGGAGAAGAAGAGAAAAAGCCATTCCTTAAAACAAATTTATGGAATGTATGGAATATTGTGCCCTCTATTGTTAGAACCATGGCAGTTACTAAGGTAATCAGAGCTTTTGTGCTGTAGCTCCTTAATGAGAACTTTAGGCAATCCTTTGACTACTAGGGGATAAAGCGGAAATTGGTATTGGCCAAATGAGGCATGCCTTCCATTGGGTAGGAACTACCTGCTTAGAGTTAGAATGGTATGGAAGGCAGCAAGTTAAATTAGAAGTTTCTGCAGCTCATTAATAATAATAATAATAATAAAGTTGGAAGGGACCTTGGAGGTCATCTAGTCCAACCCCCTGCTCAGGCAGGAAACCTTATACCGTTTCAGACAAATAAATGGCTGTCCAGTCTCTTCTTAAAAACCTCCAGTGTTGGAGCATTCACCACCTCTGGAGGCAGGTTGTTCCTCTGGTTAATTGTTCTAACTGTCAGGAAGTTTCTCCTTAGTTCTAGGTTGCTTCTCTCCTTGACTAGTTTCCATCCGTTGCTTCTTGTCCTGTTTTCAGGTGCTTTGGAGAATAGCTTGACTCCCTCTTCTTTGTGGTAGCACCTGAGATATTGGAACACTGCTATCATGTCACCCCTCACCCTTCTCTTCATTAAACTACACATAACCAATTCCAGCAACCGTTCCCTATATGTTTTAGCCTCCAGCCCCCTAATCATCTTTGTTGCTCTTCTCTGTACCCTTTCTAGAGTCTCGACATCTTTTTTACATTGTGGTGACCAAAACTGGATGCAGTATTCCAGGTGTGGCCTTACCAAAGCATTGTAAAGTGGTATTAGTACTTCACTTGATCTTGATTCTATCCCTCTGTTAATGCAGCCTAGCACTGTGTTGGCTTTTTTGGTAGCTGCAGCACATTGCTGGCTCATATTTAAGTGATTGTCTACTAAGACTCCGAGATCCCTCTCACAGTTACTACTATTGAGCAAGGTACCACCTATACTATACCTGTGCATTTGATTTTTCCTGCCTAAATGTAGAACCTTACTTTTTTCACCATTGAATTTCATTTTGTTAGATAGTGCCCGGTGTTCGAGTCTGTCCAGATCCTTCTGTATCTTAAGCCTATCTTCTGGAGTATTGGCTATTCCTGCCAGCTTGGTGTCGTCTGCAAATTTGATGAGTTCCCCATCTATCCCCTCATCCAAATCGTTAATGAAGATATTGAAGACCACTGGGCCCAGAACAGAGCCCTGGTGCACCCCACTACACACTTCCTTCCATGTAGATGCAGTTCCATTCATTGTTTCTCTTTAATGGCTATCTGGATTTTTGCTGCTCAGTTATGGTCATCTAAGTCTTGGTTGTCCTCCAGAAACCTGAAGAAGAGGTGAGCTGATATATTCTGCCCTGATAAGGAGCAGTTCTCAGTGTGGTAAGGTAAACAGTGCAGGGGTGTCTCAGAGGGGGAGGGGCTGGAAGCCCTGGTACAGACCATTCATGTGTGTCTCTCTGTTCAGGGCCTTCGATTTTGACAGTAGGATTTTCAGCTCCTGAGTAGAGAGATAATGATGCATGGTCTCTATGGACCACCCAGGGTCTCCCCCATCCCCTGGAGACACTCCATGCTCTTTAATTGGGACTCTGTCCACTCAATGACCCACAAGACCATTTAGTTCAACCCACCTCATAGGTTTGTTGTTGGAAGGAAAAAAATAGGAGGAGGAAGGTGTGTTGGATATGTTTGCTGCCTTGAGTTATTTCACTCTCTCACATGGCTATTAAAATTAGTTAGTAAATTATGGGAACTTCCTCTAGAAGAGATTAATAATAATAATAATAATAATAATAATAATAATAATAATAATAATAATAATAATAATAATAATAATAATAATAAGAAGAAGAAGAAGAAGAAGAAGAAGAAGAAGAAGAAGAAGAAGAAGAAGAAGAAGAAGAAGAAGGAAGGGACCTTGGAGGTCATCTAGTCCAACCCCCTGCTAAGGCAGGTTGTTCCTGGGAAACACACTGGTCACAGATCTCTGATCAAAGGTCAACTGACTTGACTTGGTCTCAGGCAACTTTTTGTGCTAACTACAGAGATTCAGATTATTTCTTGCATATAGTTATATTGCTGGATATCTAAACTATTATAATACCACTGTTGGTGTTCCAGCTGCATAGTTTTTCATTTTGTAGCATTTAGAATCATGTAATTATCAACATTTTTTGAACCAATAAAAGAAATAATTAAATAATGGGGAAAAATCAGTCAAATCCAAAAATGGAAGAGTTTGCTTGTTAGTCAAGGATATCTCTGCATATGTAGGGGTGAGATCTTAAGAAAAATAAATTGACAAATATATATCAAGAGTATCTGTAACAACACAAAAGGAAATCAGAGGAGGTTCTGGCAAATGTCCTTTTATTTACATGACCCACATTCTGTCGTTATGTGTTGAAAGATTACAGAGCCGTCTGGAGACATGGAAGCACATTTAGAAATATTATGCTTTTTCAGATGGGGATGGTGAGTGGAAGGAGATACAAAAGAGGGCTTGATACATTATGGAGCAGTCTATGAGGAAAGCTTGCAATGTAGTTTGCAGCCAAAGATCAAATTACTTGGAATTACTTGACTACTATAGAGTATTCAGTTTGCTTCTGCAGTTTAGTCCTTGGAAAGATGCCAGGTAGACTTCCATAATCACTAGTGACTTGCTAATCTCTTAATGCAAGGCATTGTTGAATGCTTAGTACCTCTGATTTCATCACTTCAGGGTCTTGTCAACACAGTTCTCCGCCAGGAAACAACTAACTTTCTAAAAAACATAAAATGTCATCACGGAAGGATAAAAGATACAGGGATCAGACTTCTTTTCAACTCTTGGCTCTGTTAGCATTCCAAGCTTTGAAGGAGAGTTCACAATTCATATTTGTATCGACTTGTTTCCTTGAACCAAACAAAACCAAATGGAAAACTCCAAAAGTGGCTTTTAAAAGGCAGTGCTCAGAAGAATGGAAAGCAACTTGACTCATCTCCATACAGTTAACTTTTAGGATAAGGCTTCTTATGAACAGGATTGCCTATTGTACAGTAGTGGCCAAAATTGTGGAAACCTTTTGGGAAAAGTGTACTGTATATTTGAGGTTTGATGGCTAATAACAACACTTGCTTTTGGTGTAGTACCATAAAATTATATATCAGTGGAAAGATAATTTAATCAAGAATGTAATGTAATAAAGTTTATTCAGTTATGTGTATTCTATGAAAAATTATAGCCAAATAGCCAGAAAAAGGAAGCACAACTTGCTTAGGTTGATATCAGGTAGCTTTCCTTCGTCTGACTGTGGTCAATGAGCATGAGTGTTTAGAGGGCCAATCAGATCACAGTAGGATTCAGTTACTGATGTCATGTATTGAAGCTGAGAGGACATTGTCGGCTTGCGACCCCCAGGGGAAGAGCCTTCTCTGTGGGAGTGCCAGCCCTGTGGAACCAGCTCCCCCCTGAGCTTCGGATGGCCCAAGATCTCCAGTCCTTTTCCACCTGGCTGACCTGGACTGACAGGGATTTTAATTATGTTTACAATTTTAACTCTAAACTTTAACTTATTTCAATTTTTAATTTTAATTTACTGTACAGAGACCTTTAATTTTTGTTGTTGTTAGCTGCCCTGAGTCCCTCGGGAGATAGGGTGGGATATAAGTCCCATTAATAAATAAATAAATAAATAAATTTGTCAGTGTGTTATGTGATCGCTATTAAGTTGGTTGGATTTTTTTGTGTTCTTTCATTTAGTGAGCTTGTAAAACATAATAAAATTAAAGTAATGGTGCAAAGAATTGACTGGTCACCCAGAAAGTGATGTAAAATAGTATTATTACGTGAACAAGACTACAGTTTTAAACAAATTAGAAGAAAAATTGGTGGAAACTTAACCAAAGGTGCCATTTCTAAGTTTTTGAAGATGTATAAGGAGACTCAGTCACTACAAAACCACACTGGTAAAGGCAGCAAAAGGTGCACAACAGCAAGTAATGATAGAAGAATTAAGAGACTGTGCCTACGTGACAGAAGAAAATCATCTGGGTGTATACAAGATGAAATGGCACAATGCAGTGTGAAGTTGAGTGCAAGGACTGTTCAGCGCAGGCTGCAGGAATTTGGCTTAAAATCTAGAATTCCACACAAAAAATCCATTTTTATCTCTAAACAAAGGTTGAAAAGACTAAACTGGGTTAAAACCCATGTTACGTGGATAGAGGAACAATGGGACAGTGTTATTTGGAGTGATGAGACCAAGATCTCCCTGTTTGGTAGTGATGGTATAAAATACGTAAAGAGAAGAATCAGAAGATTTGCATCCTGACTGCATTACATGTACCGTGAAACATCCAGTCAGTGTTATGATCTGGGGTTGTATAACATCAAAAGGTGTGGGCAGAATTTGTGTGATTAATGGCCAAAAATACATTAATGAAATACTTGAGCCCAAACTGAAGCCTTCCGCACATGATCTTTTTCAAGACAATGAAGCATTTATATTTCAACAGGATTCAGCTCCATGTCATGTTGCTGCTGTATGCAAAAAGTGATTTCAAGATAATCATATTCCGCTGCTGGAATGGCCTGGGAATAGCCCAGACCTTAACCCAATTAAAAATCTATGGAGCCGACTAAAAAAACTTGTTAGTCAGAAGCAACCCAGCAATAAAACCCAGTTAATAGAAGCAGTCATTCAATCTTGGTTTCACATTATAACAGCTGCAGAACTAAAGGACTTTGTTCACTCCATGGGAAGATGTTTTAAGGCCGTAATTCATGCTAAAGATTACCCAAATAAGTATTAACTGACATGGTGATAATTTTTGTATATCTTGTTTTTTCTGTGGTGATAATTTTTGTATATCTCCTTTTTTTCTACGTGTTTCACTTTTCTTCTTTATAACTGTTATTGCATTACATTCTTGATTAAATTATCCTTCCATTGATATATAATTTTATGGTACTACTCCAAAACAAAAGTGGTGTTATTAGCCATCAAACCTCAAATGTACACTTTTCCTAAAAGGTTTCCACAATTTTGGCCACTACTGTATATATGCACATAGGAGGAGAAATGTCAAATTGTTTAATTACATAAGACTCAAAATTCTGGCACTGAGATAATTTATGGAAATTAAAGCAAAGGTAGAGCTTTTGCACAATAGTGCTTTGCTGCAACAAATATTCCACATCTTTCCATGAAAACTGCCAGTAAGCTCATTACCAAAAAGCAACTGCCTGCAGTTTGATTTGTGCCATTCAGTTCTGAACAGGAGAACTTCTAAAAATAGCTTTGTGCTAATCATTTGCCTCAGTGGTTTGTCATGTTCAGTTCTGAAAAGAAATGAGTCATAGCAAACTGTGTAGAATTTTAAAATGTATGTCATTCTGTGTGACTTTTTCCTCTTTATTACCTTTAGCTCCCACCTTACAAGCCGTTACTTAGGCCCAGCCTCTTCATCATTCTGGAGGTCTTAACAGCGAAAGGGACATAGCTGAGTGAAAAAGCAAGCACACACCTTGCATGAAAGTCCCTGGTTCAACTTTCCGGCAGATTGGGTATAAATTATGCAGATTAAATTAAAGCAGTTAGTGCCCCTCCCCCTTTCCCCTCCCCCACTGAATGCCTAGTGTTTTGAATAACCATCTGTTCTACCACTGTTAAAAAAGGATTTCTCCATGAGCATTTTGTTTCAGTTGTGAAAATAGAAATGTCTGCCCTGCACAGTCTCTAGTTTACCATTAGAATAAACATTAAAACCTTTAGATGAGGTTCAGGGGGTTGACTTTATTGTTATTTTTTGCATGGAATCAGCTATAAATTACACGAACAAATCTAGCATATTGGACCCATGCTATTCATTGGTTGCTTCAGCAAGACTGAAAACTGAAAGGATTTTTTTCACTGAGTTCATAGCATGATTTCCATAAAAGCTTCACATTACATTACTTCTTATGCCATGTCCTGAAGTACTTTCAACAAATCTGTGTGCTGGTACTGAGAATTAGATTTACATCTGCTATGCATCACATGTTGTTAACTCTGCCATGGTGGTACTAATGTGAGCAAGGACATGTTTTCTGGAGTCATTCATACAGCTGAGGGAAGTCAGCTCCCCAGAGAAGGAAATATTAAAAGGGCAGAAAAATATATTTCCTAAAAAAGAAATTGAAGAATCAGGAAAGCATGCTGAGTTTTCTTAATAGTTTCTGGTCTCCTTCCCCCCAAGCGGAAAACCAGTTCTATAGACATGCAAATGTGAGCCATCAAGAAGGTTGGAGCTAGACTCTTGGGAAAGACAAAGACATACCCCAGCCCCAGGGAAGCAGGGGCTAGGACATACCATACCCACAACCAGCAAGATTCCTAGCAAGATTCCTAGAGGGGCCCACCTGGACTAAGGACACACAGGAAATATCCTCAAAAAGGAACAGGAAATAACCAAACAATAGAGTCCAGGGGGTATAAAAACCCACTACCCACATGTGGTCAGTCCTTTTTCTGGATCCAACTTCCTGTCTGGCTTTCCTCTATAATAAACTGTAACCCTCTTCCCAAAGCAGTCGCCATGTTGTTTATCCCCAGCTTGGATGGAACTGTGATGAAGACTTTTCTTCCAACACAGCTGAGTCTTATACAGCCAAAAATCTTATAAGATTTTAATGTCTAACTAGCCTTTTACGGGCTCGGTTTGTTTTACCAGATGCATGAAGAAGGATTATCTTCATAAAATCATAAGCTGAAGATAAATCTTGCATTAAGATGAGAAGCAGGCATAGTTTCCTTTTGTACTTTAATATGTGATTTTATATATTTAGTCACCTGAGCTGTCTGTGAATTGTAAGAAAAAATTCTGAGGGCTTTGTAGTTTTGTTCATATTTATATTTGCCAGCTTTAAGAAGGAGGAAAGTGTTTCCTTCTGTCTTTTCAATAACTACTTTTTTGTCCTGTTATATTCACAGCCTCTTGTGGTTCCCACCTCTATGTTCCTTAACACAGACCTTTCATTGTCAATAAATATTAATCCCCTCCCTTCCTCCCCCATGTACCCTTTTCTAGTTGGTGCTTGTTAGCTTTGCAAATGTGCCAATTATTTCCTTAAGGGACTTTGCGTGCATCTCCCACAAGTAACATAACATTGCAAATCTTTCTTTATTTCCCCAAAGTCTCCTCCTGTTTGTGGGGGTGGAAATTGCTATTATTTCAATGTACAACATCACAAGTTTGTTTCTGAACTCGAGAGTGAGTGACTTATCACATTAAGAATACTGTTCTCTACATTCAACTTCTTGGACTCGAAAAACGTAAAATAATGAATAAGTTATAATTTGAGTTATTTTCTTGTAAAATGATGAAGTGTTTTGTATGTGTTGTATCTCTCACACATAACCATGCACAAACATAGACATGCAAAAACATACATTCAGCATCCAAATGTTCATGAACTGTACAAGGTATGTTTTTTGAGCTGCTTGCTTGCTTTAGAGTTCTTAGCCCCAAGGGCTCTCAGATGACTTTAAAAGACTGGGAATTAAACATTCTTTAAATTCCTTTGTACATAGTTACATTACAAAAATCCTTAGGCTTCAATTATATCTTTCCTGAGCAAAGAAATATTTAGTAGTTATCAACCCAGTGATAGATATCCAGTGATTAAGAACCACCCAAGAATTAGAAAAAATGCTGGTTTCCAGACCATGTGTGAATTTAGCCTGGAAGTGTTTATATGGGCAAAGTGTTAGGGAAAAGCTACCCCAGGGGTTGGAATTTCTTTATCCTTTATAGCAGTGATGATGTTACCTAGGTTAGTAATGAAATGTCTGCAAAAAATAAGAGAGCACCAAGGACCCCACAGTTCAACCCAGAACTACAAATATTATCTTCTATTTGCTTCTATTTTGTACTATCCACAGCCAGATTTGCCCATATTCAATAGGCAGAAAGCATTAGAGATTTGGACATTCAGTTTCTGTATCTCCCTTCAGTGGCTAGACAGGATTATTATATAAAAGGAAAACTTACCAAACAAGGAGTTTTAAATTATAAATGCCTTCAGCTAGTTCAGAAATTAACTTAATAATATAACTATATTCTTTTTAGCTATCTATATTCTGTAAGCTCTTTATCTATCCTGTATTCTTCCTAGTCCAATTTCACTGTATTTTCAGTTTCTTTCTATTCTATACCTCTGTATTTGTTTACTGGTACTGGTATGACTCCACTGTACTTCTGTATAGAAAATACACTCCTTTTTTCTAAACATTTTATCTGTGTTTTATGTGTTTTTTATTTCTGTTCTGTCAAAGTAAAGTCTTGCCTTTGGGATCACAGTCTCCATGGCAGCCATTTTGAAACAATACAAGTTCTCAGAACTGAAAGGCAGAAATATATATATATATATATATAATAAGCTGAAAATCTCATTCCCATTTACTTATGTGATATGAACCCATCCTATGGAACTGTTAGTACCCTATCTGTTATGTATTGGGCTTGTGGTGTTACACCATGTGCCTTTGCTGGAGAGGCTAACGGCTCTCCAGCAACCCAGACAAGCCATCTCTGGTCCTGTAATTGGTTAGCCTAGGTCACAGGTCGGCAACCTGCGGCTCCGGAGCCGCATGCGGCTCTTTGAGCTGTCCCACGCGGCTCCCAGGCCTCCTCCCTCTGCCATGTTTACTTTTCAAAAAAAAAAATAATCAATTTAAACTTCTCACAAAAAAACTTGAAAAGTTTAAATTGATTGGTTGGTTTGTGGGACCGCCCACAAACCGTTTGTGGGACTACCCACAAACCTCTGTTTTTTTAACTGTACTTGGCAGAGTGGAGGAAGAGAGGAAGAAGTAAAAAGGTGAGCAGGGTGGGGTGGCGGAGGCTTGCAGATCTGCTGCCTTCGCCACCCCTTTGTTTGTGGTGGGGGAGGTTAGGGTTAAGGTTGCCCCCTTCTCCTCGCCGAGGCTAGCAGCCCCGGCGGGGAGAAGGTGCCTTCCCCCCCTTCATTCTCGCTGTGGGAGAAGGCGCGTTTCCCCTCCCTTTCTCCTTGCTGCGGCTAGCAGCCTTGGCAGGGAGAAGGAAAGGGCGATTTCCCCCCCTTCTCCTTGCCGTGGCTAGCAGCCTCGGCAGGGAGAAGGAAAGGGCGATTTCCCCCCCCTTCTCCTTGCAGCCGTTTCCCAGGCCTCCACCAGAGCATCGACTGGGCTGTGGGTAAGGGTGATAGGTATCGGCCCAAGCGCCCTCTGGAACCGGTCCGGGTCCATTAGGCGCCTGGGGCGGAACCACCTGGTCGGTTCCGCCGCCCAGCGGCGGGGGATGGCATGACGGAAAACCAGCCTCAGGAGGTGATGATCTGACCATGACAGAGGGGTGATGGACGGAGAACCCCCTCCCAGATCATCCAACCACTGTCCAGACAGGAACACCAGGTCGAGAGTATGATCCCCCTCGTGAGTAGGGCCCTCAATAACCTGGGTCAGGCCCATGGCTGTCATGGAAGCCATGAACTCCCGAGCTAACTCCGACGACCCCCCCAGTGATGGCAGGTTGAAGTCACCCAGGACTATAAGCCTGGGGAACTCCACCGCCAACCCTGAGAGGGTGTCGAGCAGCTCAGGCAGGGCTGTTGCCACACAGCTGGGCGCCAGGTATGTAAGCAACAAGCCCAACTGAACCCGAGGACCACATCTCAAGAGGAGGGATTCACTCCCGGCCATCTGGACAATGGTGGCCTCCCGGGGACACAAAGTCTCCCGAATAACCACTGCCACCCCACCACCCCTGCCCTGAGCCCGTGGCTGGTGCAGCACCCGGAAACCTGGCGGGCATAACTCGGTGAGAGGCACCCCTCCCTCCGAACCCAACCAAGTTTCCGTGATGCATGCTAGATCCGCACATTCCTCCTCGATCAGATCACGGATGAGGGGAGCTTTGTTAACTACGGATCTAGCGTTAAAATAGACCAACCTGAGCTCAGGGGCCTGATCACCCTCATCCCCGGGTAGGAGGGTGCTAACCGGAGGGTCGGAGCGCGCCACCGCTCGGAGATAGCGGGGGCGCGATCCCAGATGTTGATATGGCCCTCCGCGCAAACACCTGTTGCCATTCCCTATCGCCGTGGGGATTTGAAGCCCCACCCCCACATTCCCAGAACCAGCAGCCACCTCCCCCGACCCCGTCCCGTCAGGACCTCTAACAGGACCAGACTGAGTGCCGGTTAAAGATTCCCTCCCTACCCCCCCTCCCTCCCCCTCCCTAACCTCTTAAAATAACCGGCTAAAAATTTTATCAGGGGCCTCTTAGCATGTCTTGATTCGAGGCCCCTATCTAAGCCCAGCCACCTCTCGGAATCCCAAAGCTTGGGATCGTCATTAAGGGGAGTATGGAAACAGGCGACAGGTCGCGCCCATGAGGCAGGAACTGCCCTAAGGGCATACAAGTCCGCTTCGGAGTAATAATAAATCATACTGCGCTGAGATAGTCTTTTAGGGCAGATGTTGTGTCCAAAGGATCGCTCAATGATGGTGTATAGATGGTAAAAAGTCCAGTAGGCACCTCTCCTAGTCTGCAAAGCCATCTCAGCTCTCACCTGAGATGGAAATCCAAGGGACAACCTCAGTCGTCCTCTCACTCCGGCTGAGGAGTCCAATCAGGAGCAGAGAGAGAAAAGGGGATCCTGAGCCAGGGCCACCCCAACTGGTCTCTCACACCAGTGAGGTGGTTACTGGCCAGTCCAAAACCGTCCTCCCACCACGGTCCGGTCCCAGCCACACTGGACTATCAATAGTAGGGATCTTAATTCCCATCAGGCATGGAGCTAGCCATAATGCCTGCCTGTCAGCCGGAAAAGTAAGAACAGGCAGGCCAGGCCTCTGTCAATCCTCGCATCTCCGGCCAGCGCCACCAGTCGGGGGGGGGGGGAAGAACAGGAACATTCTTTCCCAAGCACCAATCCGCCAGTCCAGGCAATCTTCTAACGGCGGAGAGAGGCAATCCCAGCAGATGTATTAAGTCCGGGAATTCGCCAACATGTCCGCCGGGGCCGATGACCAGGCCCACCGTCTGCAGCCACCATCCGGGAGGAGAAAAAGGCTCCGCGCCGCCAAAAACGGCGCCAGCCAGCTGGTGATCGTAAGAAGATCTCTGACCGGTGGGGATCGTCGCCGCTGCCCCTCCGACAAGCAGAGGGTATTCACGGCGAACAGGCAGAAAGAGGGAAGGCAGGGCAAGGCGTCCCGGACTTCTCGGCGCCATAGCGGAGAACAGCAGGTCGGCAGGCAGGCAAAGTCTCAAACGCCGCTAGTTCAAATCAGAAGCCGCTAGCTCGGAGGGGGGGGGCTCAGCACCACAAAAAGCAGCGCCCAGCAGCTGTTTTAAAATCCCCCCAATCCCCAGAGACGCCTCGGCAAGCCGGCAGAAGAAGGAAGCAAGGAAGGCATCCTGGACTTCACATCGCTGTCGCAGTGCTCAACGCCATAGCGAAGCTCGGCAGATCGGCAGGCAGGCAGTTCTCAAGAGCCGCCAGTTCAGAGCAGCAAGCTGACAGTTCGGAGGGGGGGGGCTCAGCGCCACGAGGAGCAGCGCCCAGCAGCTGTTCCAGAGTCCTCCCAATCCCCAGAGTCACCTCGGCAAGCCGGCAGAAGAGAAAAATCAGGCAAGGCGTCCCGGGCTTCACGGCGCTGCAACAGCGTTCGGCGCCATAATAGAGCTCGACAGGTCGGCAAGCAGCAGTTCTCCAGCGCCGCTAGTTTGGAGGGGGGGGGCTCAGCGCCGCAAAGAATAGCGCCCAGCAGCTGTTTATTAACTCCCCCACCCCCAGAGTCGCCTATCCATACCGTGGGCCTCCCTAAGCGAATTCCTTGGAGCCCTCGAAGAGCGCCCGAAGCTTAGGTTGCGTCCGTCGCCATCTTGGGCCAAAAAAAAAAAAATGACGGAACCGGTTCTGAGTGGCTCTTTTGCTGTTTTGGGTTGCTGAACCCTGGCCTAGGTGGCAAGAGTGGGTTCAACCCTATTGGCTGCCGCCTAGGGGCTAGTCTATATATTGTGGCTGGTTGCGGCCCAAGCCTTCAGTACAGTTCCAGCAAGAATAAAAGCATGAGTTATTCTGTACTCAGCCTCGTGTCATCATTCCTGCTTCCAAGAGCCCACGACTTAACAGTGGTGACGAGGATGGGGTCCTGCTTCGCCAATTAAGGGCTGAAGTCAACAAGGGTCGGCAGTACATGCCGAAGGGAAGAGGCATTTCCCCCCCTCTCTAGGCCAGCTAGTAAGCCACGCTAGCGGCTGCGTGTTCAGAGGATGCATTCCCTGAGCCTAGAAGCAGGATCCGAAAAACGCAGGAATCTGAAGGAAGATGCCGAAGGTCGGCAAATTAAGAGAGTTTGATGTGAGGCATCCGGAAGAATGGCCTTCTTACCTTTCGCAAGTAGAGAACTACCTGAGAGAAAATCAAATTGCAGAGGAAGGCCTGAAGGCCTCCACGTTGCTTTGCGTATGCGGCCCAGCAACTTTCGACCTAGCAGAGAACCTTTTTGCGCCGACGCCCATCGAAGCAGTCTCATACGCAGACCTTAAGAAGAAGCTAACCGGGCACTTCCAGTCCCAGATGTCGGAGATGGCGTGGCGATTCAAATTCGACCAAAGAGTGCAGCTACCCGGGGAGACAGCTTCGGAGTTTATTGCGGGCCTAAGGCAGGCCGCACGCCTTTGCAAGTTCTCAAACTTAGAAGAATGACTAAGAGACCGGCTCGTCTGTGGCCTTCGGGACAGAACCCTTCAGCAGAGACTGTTTGCTAGATCAAATTTAACGTTTTCTGAGGCACAGGATGAGGTGATGGCCGCCGAAGCCGCCGGGGGTGCAGTGCAGACAGTTCAGCCCACCAAATCTTCAAAAGTCGAAGAATCGGTCTATCTTGAGGTCGCCAAATGCGCCGGAGAATCGTCAGAAGAAGAAGAACCCCAAATCAACAAACTCCAAAGGCAACCCAATGTGTAACACTGCAACAGCCACCAGCAAGAGAACGATTACAAGGCAGTTCTCTTACCAAGATGTAAAGGGTGCAGAGGCAACCACATTCGCGCCAACTGCAGATTTCGTTCAGCCACGTGTAGAGTTTGTGGGAGAACCGGCCACATCGCGGTGGTTTGCAGAGCCCACCAGAGAGACTGGCCACCCAAACACCAGTCGGAGGAACCAACTAGGAGAGGTACAGGGGCCCAGGGTCCAGTTAGTGTGGGATTCTTCAGAAGCTGGAGAAGCGTTTGTCGCACCGGGGCTCAACGCCCCCTCAAGCCTAACTTAAGCTTTTGGTAGAGCTACAAGGAGTTCCATGTAAGATGGAGTTGGACTCCGGCTCTGCAGTCTCAATCATTTCGCAAGACACATTTGACTTCGTGTGTAGGCGCAGTAAAAATTGGGCTAAACTAAGACCCTCAGATATTATTTGAACGGATTTTCAGAACGCTCACGTCAAGGCTAAGGGTGAAGCCACATTATTTGTAAAATTTAAAGGGTTTTGGGGGCACCTGGATGTAATAGTAGTAGGGGGCCAAAGAACGAGTCTTAATGGACTTGATTGGTTTGATGCCCTAGGTATTCAGATTACTGGCATAAACCAGACACAAACTGCAGACCTCATGGCAGTATGCGAAGAATACGCGGATGTTTTTGATTCAACCCTAGGGACATACACTGGCCCATCAATTTCTTTTAAGTTAGATCCTAACCTTATTCCAATTAGGGTTAAACCTCGCAGGGTCCCCTTTGCCTTAAAGCACAAAATTGATTCCGAAATTGATAAGCTTGTAGAACAGGGTGTGTTACAGCCTGTTGAAGGGGGGGAGTGGGAAACTCCTATTGTCACCCGACTGAAATCCAACGGGGAAGTTCGCATTTGCACAGATTATAAATGCACATTAAATAAGGCCCTCAAACAACATGCTTACCTGGTTCCTGTAGTCAACCATATTTTAGCCTCTTTGCAAGGGGGAACCATTTTTGCTAAACTTGATTTAGCACAGGCCTATCAGCAATTGCCGGTTGATGAGGCCACTGCCGCGGCTCAAACGATTGTGACTCACAGAGGGGCATTCAAAGTCAAATGCTTACAGTTTGGAGTCAGTTTTGCACTGAGTATTTTCCAAGGGATTATGGAACGTACACGTAAGGGTATCCAGGGCATCTGCCCTTATTTTGATGATGTTCTTATTGCTGGGGAACCCCCAGAAGTATTGGCTCAGGGCTGTTTTGCAGAGGCTTCGCGAAGCAGGCCTCAAATTAAAGAAAAACAAGTGTAGTATTGGGGTCTCATCAACAGAATTCTTGGGGTTCCACATTGATGCTAATGGTATTCACCCCGTTGATTCAAAAGTGAAGGCCATTAAAATGGCTCTTAGGCCCAAATCAAAAGCATAGCTGTAAGCATTCTTCGGTCTCCTAAACTTTTATCACACATTCCTACCTCATAAGGCAGCAATAGCAGAGCCCCTCCACAGGCTACCTGACAAAAAAGCCCCTTGGAAATGGACTAATTTACACGAAAAAAGTTTCCAGCATTTGAAAGCTCTTCTATCAGAAAAGTCCACTGTAACTCATTACATAAAGTCTAAACCTGTATGTCTTGCATGTGATGCATCTCCCTTAAGATGCATGTGATGCATCTTAAGCCACGTAGAGAAAAATGGGAAACAGGTTCCTATTGCATTTTATTCTAGGACATTGTCATCTGCTGAGTGCAACTATGCACAGATTGACAAAGAGTCCCTGGCCATAGTTGCTGGAGTTAAAAAATTTCATGATTATTTATATGGCAGGGATTTCACTGTCTACAGTGAGCACAAACCTCTGTTGGGACTGTTCACAACAGACAAACCCCCCACATACTATCTTCAAGAATGTTGAGATGGTCTATTTTTTTGTCTACATACAATTTTAAGTTAATTCATAAACCAGGAAAGGAAATGGGCCATGCTGATGGCCTCAGTAGACTACCACTGCCACTAATGGATCCTGATCCAGCTCCTGCTGCTAGAATACTGTCCATACAGGACATACCTGAGTTTCCCCTCCATGCAGGGGATATTGCTGCTGAAACTGCCAGAGATAAAATTCTGAGTAGAGTGTTGTCATGGGTATACACGGGCTGGTTGGAAAAAAGTCCAGGCTCTGAATTTCAAAGTTATTTTGTCAGGAGGCATGAGCTGTCTGCACATAAGGGCTGCATTTTATGGGGGAACAGAGTCATAATTCCCACTTCCCTAAGGGACAGGGTCTTACATTCCTTACATGAAGACCACCCAGGCATTGTCAGAATGAAAGCTTTAGCTAGGAGCTACCTTTGGTGGCCTGGCCTTGATAAGGCTATCGAGGATCAAGTCCATGGTTCTTATACATGCCAGCAATCTAGGCCTGAAATGCCTCAGGCCCCAGTTCATAGATGGGAGAAAATGCACACTCCCTGGTCTAGGATTCACATAGACTACGCTGGGCCTTTTCAGAGGCAACTTTTCCTGATAGTAGTGGATAGCCACTCAAAATGGCTGGAAATAATTCCAGTTTCTAACCTGACTACTGCTAGGACCATCCAGGTGCTGAGAAAACTCTTTGCAACACATGGATTGCCTGATGTTTTGGTTTCTGATAATGGGGCCCAATTCACTGCTGCTGAATTTCAGGCTTTTCTTAGCGCTAACCTCATCAGACATGCAACGTCTGCACCATTTCATCCATCTTCTAATGGACAAGCCAAATGCATGGTGAGGACAACAAAGGAGGCACTCAGGCGCATTGTCACAGGTGACTGGCATCACAGATTGGCAGATTTTTTACTCTGCCAGCATTCTATGCCCTGCACTGCTACAGGTAAAAGTCCTGCTGAACTACGTTGGGGGAGACATTTAATTACTAAACTGGACAGGTTGCATCCAGATAGAGTGGCAACAGAAGCCTCTAGACCAAAACCCCTGAGAGGGCTACACATGGGTGATTGGGTTTGGGCCAGGAACTATGGTCACGGGAATTTATGGGTTCCTGGTCAAATAACCAAGGCATCCAGACCCCTATCTTATGAAGTAGTGTTGGAGGGAGGGCGACTGGTCAGAAGACACATCGACCAACTCAGGAAAAGGTTTCCAAAACGATCACTAAGTGAGGACTGAGGCATAAGTCCCTCCGAAGGTCCTCAAACTTGCAGCCAAGACAGCCCTCACTGGAGCCACCAGGGTTTTCCTTTCTCAGCAGAGGTGGAATCTGAGGATGAACTGGGAAGCATGGAAGTGCAACATGGAACCTCTGACCAAGCGAGCCAGCCGAACCTCAGCAACCGCTGTGCCTACTCTGCAGAACAGACTGACTCTGGGGTGGGCCAACCTGATAAGGCCAGCCAGAGCGTTTCGATTCCCCTTGACACTGGAGCACAAAGGGACATGGGTCTACCCAGCCCGCTGGGTAAGTTGGTAGACCACAAGGTGATGGGAACTCCAAGACTTTCCTCAAGGCCACACAAGCCTCCTGCGTATCTCACGGATTACATTGTTAAATAAAGATTGTATTGTGTTGTGAAACTTGTACCGCTAACTACAGAAACTTGTGCATTGTGAAACTGCCTTTACTGTGATGTAAGCCTGTTAATGAGACGTTGTTTGATCTCATTGTAGCTCTTACTGCATTGGTAAGCTTGTTCAGACATTGTTAATGTCATTGTAGCCACAGTGAATTTATGATTTAATATTTATTATTTTTTATTATTATCACTATAATGTTGGGAGTTGATTAATAAGTCTTGACAGCTGTTAAGACTATTCAAGGGTGTCATAGTCTGATCTAAGAGGGGAGGGGTGTTATGTATTGGGCTTGTGGTGTTACACCACGTGCGTTGCTGGAGAGGCTAACGCCTCTCCAGCAACCCAGACAAGCCGTCTCCGGTCCTGCAATTGGTTAGCCCAGGCGGCAAGAGTGGGTTGCTAGTCTATATATTGTGGCTGGTTGCGGCCCAAGCCTTCAGTACAGTTCCAGCAAGAATAAAAGCATGAGTTATTCTGTACTCAGCCTCGTGTCATCATTCCTGCTTCCAAGAGCCCACGACTTAACACTTTCCTCAAATGAAAGGTTGGCGGGGGGGGGGGGGCAGATCCATTCAACTTGAAGACTACACATCCCCTGGTTCACACAAATCCCCTTTCATCTTAATGCAAGAAGTGTTGGAGCTAAAGAGGCTTTTCTGAGCATCTTAAAAGAAGACCTAGAGACATATGAAATAATGCTGTACAGATAGTCCTTGACTATCTGAGCCTGGAATTATGCTCATAAGTCATGCCAATCATTAACTGGATCACCCTCTAACCTCAATTTTATGAGGTTTTTTTGCAGTGGTCGCTAAGTGACTGCAGTGGTTGTAAAGTGAATGCCACAGTGTTATTAAATAATGATCTGCAGTGGGTGTGTTTTTGCTGGAAACCAGAAGCAAATGTTGGTTTATGCCAAAAAATGATGGGCATAAATGCAAACTGGTTGCTGGGCGCCCAAAATGTCATAATGCAAACACAAGGTGAGACAATGGCCATCGGAACTGAATCAAGGTTGTAAGTAGCTCTGTGTGTTCCCTTGCAACTTCAATTGGCCACTGAGTATCCAGTTGTAAGTCAAGGATTACTTGTGTACAATTGTCAGTTCCATGTGTGGGAAGGTCTACGAATGCCATTATTCATTTCAGTTTGCCTCTGTAGAATGCACAGCATATGACGCCACATGTACTGTAGCTTTGATGTTTATACCCCATAGAGATGCTGACATTAAATATTTCTAAAGTTAATTTTACATTCTAAGGTATCACACACCAAAACCCTTTATTAACAGTCTTTTGCTGTTTATCATCTTCCTTCGTAGAATTATCTCCTGGCTGTCAGTTATGAATTCTTTGCAGCACTTCATTGAAATGCCTGTTACAGCACCTTTTCCATTGTAACTCATAATAATTTTTGTTGCATATTTAAAAGCTGGGCTGTTGAACATTGAAATTTGGAGCACTTGATATTTTTCTCTTAATTTAGTCAGTTCTATACTAACTGATCTCTTTTTTAACTGTGGTGAAAAGCAGTATCTATGCATTTTTGCAATCTTTGTTTTAAAAATACATCTTGTAAGATTTTCTATTTAAGTGCTCACATTTTTCTGTTGTTTTTTATTTGCTGTGTATCACACAATAACACATTAAGTGCATGAAAGATAAATATGCATATAAGGGAAGGAAAATTTGTAGAGCTTAGGGAACTATTTATAAATATTGTTTTGCTTTACATTATAATTTTGCAATGAATAATATATTATTCCATCCCAGCTGGCTGGTTCAAACAGCTTATCAGGAATTTTCAGAAAGGTAATCTAAGGGCTTTTCAACCAGTGGTACGGGTAGCACCTGTGGTACAATGGCACCTGGCAGGTGGTACACAACCATCCTAGAAAAGTGGTAGCGGGGGGGGGGGAATGAGCTGAACTGGTGGCAGCACCGCACAAGCCTGAGCGAGAGATGGCTGGAGCTGCAGGGCTGTCAGGGCTCAGTGAAAGCACCAGGATCAGCGCCAGGCTCCAGATGGAGCTCAGTGCTGATCCTGGCGCTTCTGAGCCCAGAAAAGTACCAATCAGCTGGAATGTTGCAGCATCTCCAGGGTCTTGTGATTTACATTCAGATGCTTGGCAACTGATTCATATTTATGACAGTCACAGTGTCACAGGGTCATGTGAAGTGACCAAAACCTGCTGCAACCACCCAGCAGCCGGGGAAAATAAAAACCAAATACCCCCACTCCACCCCCACTGCCAATCCTGAACAGAAATGCTCACATCAATGAAAACCTCAGATAGGAGGAAGAGTGCCACTGGGCAGGCAGGCAGGTGTCTTGCTCGGGCTGTTTTTTCAGTGCCATTGTAACTTCAAACAGTCACTAAGTGAACTCTTGTAAGTTGAGGACTACCTGTACTTCATCACTTTTTTTCCTTTTTTTTTTTGGTCATCAAGTTTTTGACACCTTGCTAGGCAACTGGTAGTACTTGGTTGTTGCCATATCCTAAAAGTGGTACAATGGGTGAAAAGGTTGAAAAGCTCTGATCTAAGACATTTCAGTTTTTGCTTTCTGAATGTGGAAAAATCTTGATTATACTATAAGTGGTTGGTTTTTGCTGCTGTTTGGGGTCTAGCTTACAGGTACAAATGTTTACAATTTCTGTTTAGTGAGCTAATATTTTTAAACAGGATGTTCAGTTATTTGACAATTGGGCACCATTTATTGATGGTAAGAGCTTTAAGCGAATCAGTTATATACTGTATACTGTATACGCTGTTACTATATACTGTAATAGAATTACAGAATAACAGAGTTGGAAGGGACCTTGGAGGTCTTCTAGTCCAACGCCCTGCTCAGGCAGGAAACCCTATACCACTTCAGACAAATGGTTGTCTAATCTCTTCTTAAAAACCTCCAGTGTTGGAGTACCCACAATTTTTGGAGGCATGTCGTACCATTGACTAATTGTTGTAACTGTCAGGAAATTACTCTTTAGTTCTAGGTTACTTTTCTCTAGAAAAGAATAGGCTCTTCTCTTTAATAACTGAACTAATTATTTTTCCAGCCAATTTCTGAGGCATTTTGTATCAATAATGCTGCCTGTGCTGTCTAGATAGAGCTGTACTTAAACTCTCAACAGCTCCAGCCATTATGGCCAATGATGATACTCTGATTGAGGCAACAAATTTTCTCATCCTGGTTTTAATGATTAAAATTGTATTGCCAAATATTTCCTCTTAAGATATCATTCATATTTTCTATATGCACAGACAAATCTAATAGGGTCATTGGATGGCATGTTTCACTTCATTCCTCCTGCTCAACAAAACATCTATACAATTATACACTCATAATAATTAAAAAAGTTTCCTGATTGTGCACTTTTCTTTTATTGTGTGTTCCTGTTTTTCTGAGACCCTGGCAAAAGAACCTTTTCTGCAATGGTTTCAATAACATTCTTTGAAGTTGTTAGAATTATCTAAGAGACATGAGTCCCAAAGACAGAGTTGCAGTATAGTGAGATTCAAGGTGCTGGTGATGACCTATAAAGCCCTAAATGGCATGGGCCCGGATTATTTACGGGAGTACCTTTTGCCGGCGTTAACTTCCCATCGTCCTGTGCGCTCCCATAGAGAGGGACTCCTCAGGGTGCCGTCGGTCAGGGAATGTCGACTGACGGCCCCCAGGGGGAGAGCATTCTCTGTGGGCACGCCTGCCCTCTGGAACCAGCTTCCTGTTGAGCTCCGGATGGCTCCCAACCTTCGCTCTTTTCGCCGCGACCTGAAGACTTGGTTATTTGAACTTGCCGGCCTGGACTGAGGGATTGGGGTTTTAGATTTTAAATTCCAAATTTTAAATTTTAGAACGTGTTTTATTGCTTGGGCTATTTGGTTTAATTTATTTTAATTTTTGTATATTATGTGCTGTATATTGTGTTTTAAAGAAAAACAAGAAAGTCCAGTTGCCTCCTGAAAAAAAACACCTTAAAAAAACACCTTTGGGACAACCATAACCGGGATGACTGAGAATATCTATAGATAAAGTCAATTAGGAAACTAGACTTATTTAAGCAGTGATTTCCTTTACAACCATGGCAAAACTTGTCGTAAAATTAGGTACGATTCACATAACTTCCTTGCCTAGTAGTGGAAATTCTGGCTCCAATTATGGGTGTAAGTCAAGGACTACCTGTAATTGCCTCCCTTCACTTATGTATCTAAATCACTGAATAGTGATACTTATAGACATTCTCGTGACCCCCTCCAGTGCGATGTAATTTTGTCTTTGGATTATTTCTCAGAATGGCTTTACGTTGGCACTCATTCCTGACATGCTATATCTGCCTGACAGTGCCTTTGATATGTCCAATTCTATGTGAATAATTACTATATTTGTAATGGCCCAATAGTGAATAATGATGTCTCTCTCTCTCCCCTGACCCACCTCCACTCAATAACCCTGGAATTCACATTTCCTTTATGTCATTTTTTCTTCAGGGAAAGGAGATATTTATTAATAAAACCCAGAGAGGTTATGGCTAGAAAAATGGTCAATATAACCATGTTGTACTCAGTCTAATAGTAGTATTAATGACAGGATTCATAATTTATTTTCTGGAAAATTTCAGCTATCTTCTAGAGGTTGTTTCATTTTGTTTTGGAAAAAATGAAAGCATAATGTTCTTTTTATAACAACATTTCATTCAAAATTCACTAATAGTAATAATGTCATTGCTCTGCCTCCAGTACAAGTCAAATATTAAATTTGTTTTCTACAGTTCAGAGATCCTGATTTTCTTTTTTCCTCATTTGAAAGGACATATCCATATGATTTCTGTTTTCAGTTGCTTTGTCCTATCTTAATATCTTTTTTGAGTTTGTTATTGTCGCAGACTTTATTTTAGCTATTTTCATACAATTTAGAGGGATAACATCACTAAGAGAAGATATTGTGCACAGATACCTGAAAAGGAGTTTATACAATATGTGCAAAATTGAACCATTCTCTAGGCAAAGTCCTACAGGAAGTACCTTGAGCATGAACAGCCAATTCATGTCTTATGTCTAAAGACTTGTGTTCAGGTATCAGAGAGTCCTGGTCCAAAGGATTTTATAAATGAATGAGGCAGACTCATAATGAAATTAGTATGTCTTCTCTTGGGTACTTCAAATTTGTTTTAATGTTCTGCTTTTTACCTAAGTCATACTGATTTCAAAAATACTTTATGTGGTGACTCATTTTTTATTAATTGTATACTGCTATAGAGTTCCACAGGGGATGCGGTGGCTCAGTGGGTTAGGATGCTGAGCTTGTCGATCAGAAGGTCAGCAGTTTGGCGGGTCGAATCCCGAGTGCCGCATAACAGAGTGAGCGCCTGTTACTCGTCCCAGCTTCTGCCAACCTAGCAGTTCGAAAGCACGTAAAAATGCAAGTAGAAAAATAGGAACCACTACAGTGGGAAGGTAACAGCGTTCCGTGCACCTTTGGCATCTAGTCATGCCGTCCACATGACCACGGAGACGTCCTCGGACAAGCGCTGGCTCTTCGGCTTTGAAACGGAGATGAGCACCGGCCCCTAGAGTCAGAAACGACTAGCATGCATGTGCGAGGGAACCTTTACCTTTACCTTTATAGAGTTCCACAAGAGTTCAGCTAGTTTATATCAGAGATTTGTATAGTCTAGATTCATCTTCCAGCAGTGGCTAATTAGATGTAAATGGACATTACATGACCGGAGAGAGAACAGAGCTAATCTCGTCTAGTAGTTAAGATGTTGAACTAGGACAGTGGAAAGGAAAAAAAAAGGCCTTTCAATAATTATAGTCATCTTGAAAAATCTATTTGAACTTTAGCATTTATAAATGAAACAGCAAATATACCTACATATGATGGTATATGGTATAATATATATAAATATATGATATTTATAACATTTCTACTGTTTTTATCTTCTTCATTTTGAAATTTGACATGACTAAAAGAAATCCAGAAACTTCTGTTAAGAGTCTTGGGATGGAACAATAAACATATTTGTGGGGACAAAAAGAAATAAGCCTTGTATGGTTGCAAGCGAGGTATTGGGGAAGGAAGAAAGCCAATATTTCATTTTTTTTTCAAACAACAATCTTTACTTGTTTTTGCTGGTTGATAGTTCTAAATTTTGCATAGCCACTTTTATGGTGATAAATCCTGTTGGCTAAATAACATTATTTTTTATTTCTAATTAAAATATTTATATCCCCCTTTCCATGAAAATGGCTTTATGATATAAATCACATTAATTTCAGACCATGCTGTCACAGAAGTCATAAACACTATGCAAACATTAGAAGGAATTTTCAACGAGTGAAACTTCCTTCTTATTTTAGCTGGTAGTTATAACAATTTTTGCCAATTTTTCTCGAGTATAGTTTTTTCTCCTGTCTGAAATTCTCTAATTGAAATTTGAAGGGTTGACAGTTGAGCCTTCTCAATGCAAAACCTATACTGAGCTCCATGCAATACATGCACTTCTGATTTTTTTTCGGTATTTGCTATTTTTCTTGCATTTGCAGTGATTTTTCTCTCAGCTTTGCTTAGTTTTAGTTAGAGGATGAAATACAAGTAGTCTTCGATTTACAACCATAATTGATCCCAATATTTCTGTTGCTAAGTGAGACATTTGTTAAGTGAGTTTTGCCCCATTTTAACACTTTTCTTGCCATGATTCTTAAGTGAATCGCTGCAGTTGTTAAGCTAGAAACACGATTGTTAAATGAATCTGATTTCCCCAGTGATTTTGCTTGTCAGAAGGTCACAAAAGGTAATCACATGACTCTGCAGGGCCCTGCAAAAATCATAAATATGAATCAGTTGCCAAACACCAGAATTTTTTTTTTATTGAAAAGTTTTTCAATACATTTTATCTTTAACAATCCCTCCCCCCCACCCCCCACCCAACCCTTCCTAGCCCTCCCTAACCCTCCCCCCTCCCCTTCCCCCCTCCCCCCTCCCCGACTTCCCAGAGCTAAATACAAGGTATAAAAGTAAAATCAATCATAAACAACCATATGCTAACAACAATAAACCATTAAGTCTATCGCACTGTAGCTCATATAAAATGACTACAAGCAATACTAATATAACCTAAAGAAAAGAAAAGAGAAAAAACTTATTCAAATGCTAAATGAAACTTTTTAGTCCCATATTTGTTCTGGATATAATCAATCTACTTTTTCCACTCCATAATATAACGTTGTTGCGAATGATCTTTCAAATAAGCCGAAATCTTTGCCATTTCCTCCAGGTCAGAAACTTTTAGAGTCCATTCTTCTATAGTCGGAAGTTCCTCCTTCTTCCAATATTGACCTATTAAAAGTCTTGCTGCTGTAATTAAGTTCAACATCAACTTAGTGTCCACAAACACCAGAATTTTGATCACATTACCTTGAGGATGCTGCAACAGTTGTGTGAAAAACGGTCACAAGTCAGTTTTTTCAGTGCCGTTGTAACTTTGAACACTCAGTAAATGAACTGTTGTAAGTTGAAGACTATCTATAAAATCTGCTCTTTTTTCATTCACATTAGCATCTTAAAACCAGCAAAAATGTTCTTAAATGTTGTACTCTGGCAATGATAACTCACTGGAAAGTCAGCAATTTGCAAAGTTCTCTGAAATAGCCCATCCCTATTACATCTACTGACGAGGCTGCTCTTGAATTTAAGATTTGTCTGACAGTAACTAAAAACTCCAGACACCTGCATTATCATCAAGGAAGCATTCTAATAGCATGGCACTTGACAAGATTGATGTTTGTTCCCTATCCCTTTGCAAGTTAGGCTACCATTTGACAGCCTTGACAGTTCAAAGTAGAAGGTTTTCTGGGTGATAAATTACTTGGGAGAAGTAAAAAATAGTACTACAGTGACAAAGCTTATCTTAGGGAGAACAATTGCCTCACTACATTTTTAACGAGATTGTAAGGCTTGATGGCCTTCAGATACATTGGATCTGAAGGTTCTATTGTCATTTGCATCGAGATATGATTATGACAATTGTACTTGTTACTCTGTTAAATAATGTGAAGTATGCAGAGTTATTGGGAATCGGGTATTCTTTAAATCTACATTAATACTTTCACACACACACACACACACACACACACTCGCTAATTTATTTCTAAAATGTATGCCAACCTTCACCTCTCAAAAAGACCCTAAAGTAACAGCTTATGTTAAAATTGTAAAATTTTGAGAGCCAGTTTAGTCTAATGGTAAAGGCACCAGGCTGGAAAGTGGGAGACTGTGAGTTCAAGTCCCACCTTAGCCATGAAAGCCAGCTGTGTGACTTTGGGCCAGTCACTCTCAGCCCAACCTACCTCAGAAGGTTGTTGTTGTTGGGGAAAATAGGAGGAGGAAGGTATGTTGGATATGTTCACTGTCTTGAGTTATTTGTAAAAATTATATATATATATATATATATATATATATATATATATATATATATATATGTATATATGTATATATGTATATATGTATATATGTATATATGTATATATGTATATATGTATGTATGTATGTCTTGGCGTATTCGGGTCTTTTCCCGTGTAAGATTGAGAGTGTCTTGGCAACGTTTTGGCGAGGTCCCACTCGTCATCTTCAGGCTGGTGTCTTCGGCTTCGTGCTTGTGCGAGCAAAGCGTGATCAGAGCTGCCGTCTCTCTATAAATATTGGTGGGGGTGTGTGGGGTGCTGGCTTTGTTGCTGTAAGCGGGTTGGTTGGCTGTGTTGTTACATCTTGATTGGTTGATGGCGTTATTGTTTGCAGATTAGTCGGCTGTTTTGTAACATCCTGTGTGGCTGAGGTGTTGGCTGTGTCTAGGGCTAGTTTCCAGATGTCTGGTAGGTGGGAGGTATCGTCACGTTTATTCATGTTGTGGGGGTGTTTCGCTATTTCGATGGCTTCTATAATTATTCTCTTTTTGTAGTGTTCAGTTTTGGAGATTAATTTCGTTCCTTCAAAGTCAATTTCGTGTCCTGTTGCTTTAAGGTGCTGGAAAAGGGAGGAAGTTTTTTCTTCTTTTCTGACTGCGTTCTCGTGTTCTGCAATGCATGCATTTATTCTCCTATTAGTTTGTCCAATGTATGTGGCTGGGCAGATTTTGCATGGTATTTCATAGACTCCTTGGTTTTCAAGCTGGATCTTGTCTTTGGGGTTTCTTAAGATGTTGGCTATTTTTTGGTCAGTGCTGAAGGCTGTCTTGATATTGTGTTTGTGGAGAATTTTGCTGATTTTATCTGTGGTGCCTTTAATGTAGGGGAGAAAGGCGATGACATTGTCCTGTTCTGTGTCTTGGCTCTTGGGGGGTGTCTCCCTTTGGATTAGGTTGGTAATTGTGTTTCTTTGGAATCCATTGGAAATTAATACGTTTGTGAGTGTGTGTAATTCGGTTTTCAGGTGGTCTTTGTCAGCTAGGCGTTTGGTTATGGAGATGAGGGTCTTGGCTACAAAGTTGATCTGTGCCGGGTGGTGATGGGATTGTGTGTTTAAGTAGTGGTTGGTGTTTGTTTTTTCCCCGGTAGATGGTGTGTCCTAGGGAACCATTGGGTTTTTTGTAGATTAGGACGTCCAGAAAGGGGAGTTGGTTGTTAGCTTCTATTTGCATAGTAAATTGTATTTTGGGGTGTATGTTGAGATGTGTGAGGAAGTTGTCTAGTTTTTCTTTCCCGTGTGGCCAAATTACAAAAGTGTCATCTACATATCTAAGCCAGAGTTTGGGTTTGGGTTCAGATTTGTCTAAGGCGTTGGTTTCAAAGTGTTCCATGTATAGGTTTGCGATGACAGGTGAGAGAGGTGATCCCATAGGTGCTCCTTCTGTCTGTTTGTATCTTTGTCCATTGTGGCTGAAGTATGTGTTGGTTAGGCAGTGGTTTGTCAGATCTAGGATGTGCTTAGGGGGGTTGTATTTGTTTTGGATAGCTGTCAAGGCTTCTTTAATAGGCACTTGGGTGAAGAGGGATATGACATCGAAGCTCACGAGTAGGTCACTGGGTTGCAGGTTTTGTTTCTTTATTGTTTCTATGAAGTGGAGTGAGTTTTGTACGTGTGAGGTACGTGTAGGGCTGAAGTTGTTTGGCAAGGAATTTGGCAAGATTCTGTAGAGGTGAGCCTATGGAGCTGACTATGGGTCTGAGAGGTGTTCCTTCTTTGTGTATCTTGGGGAGGCCATAGAGCCTGGGGCATCTGGATGATTTCTCTCTGGGGATGATTCTTTGCTGGATCTCTTCACTGATGGGAGAGGCTTTTAGTTTGGATTTGGTGGTTTTTTCCAGGTAGGTGGTAGGGTCTGTGTTTAGAGGTTTGTAAGCGGGGTCCAGCCTGAAGATGACGAGTGGGACCTCGCCGAAGAACCTGAGCATTCTGCAGTTGAAGATGGATAAACCACAACGTGACAATGATGTTGACCAAGAGGGACAAAACTAAAAGGCTTCACCCAAAGTTTAACAATTAGGCATATTTGGTGCTTTCGGTTTGAAAGTGCTTTCAAAGGAGAGGGGAGAACATTCAGGAATGCTCGTTTTATTTCATGACAATCTTACATGCTGGTAATTACTAGGAAAAGTGCATCTGTACAAAACAGCTTTGCTACTAGAGGAATGATAGCCAAGGGTAACAGTTGCAGCAGCAATTCATACTATATTATTACTATTATTTTTGTTGAAATTAAGAAGATATAATTATTATATTATTTGTGTTTTTTAAAAAACATTGCAGACTGTGATGGTAGAAATGGCAGCCGTCTACTGTGAGGTGAATCTGCATGAAATCTGTTTCATGTATGCATTTTTGCATACGATACCAAAGAAAAAGCTTGATTTGTTCCAAACCAAAGCAAGACTTGGGTCTTAAGTTTACTTTCTCCATCAAGGCAGACTCTACTACACGAAAAGGTTGTTGTTGTTTTTAAGTTCAGTTGGTCCCTGAGCTGGAAGGCAGAGTATTTCTCCTCTTAGAAACTTGCAGATTGTCCCTGTTAGGTTGCAAATGAGACCCTTCCAAAGATTAAAGGGCAATATATCTTTGATGACTTTACTGATTGCACTGTTGAATAAGCCCACAATCAGATGGATTTACACATCATAGTAAGAAAGACTAGGGTTGACTTCATAGCAGTCTTTCAACATTTGAGGGGTTGTCACAGAGAAGAGGGTGACAACTTATTCTCCGGAGCACCTGAGGCAAGACAAAAAGTAATGAATTAAAATTATCAAAGAGAGATGCAACCTAGAACTAAAGCAGACATTTCCTGATAATAAGAACAAGCAGAGGAATGCCTTGCCTCCAGAAATTGTGGGATAGCCATTTGTCCAAAATTGTATAGTGTTTTCTGCTTGAGCAGGGAGTTGGATTAAGAAATCTCCAAGGTCCCTTCCAAGTCTGTTAAACTGCATGCATAAACCATAGTGTCTGAGCTCAACTATAGTGTTAGGGTAAAGGCACACAAATCACCCTATGGTTAGCCAGTGTTTGACCCCAGTTATTGACTAAGGCCAAGAAATAATTATCTCAAAGAAAACAGCCCATATGTTTTCATGATAATTTTGACTTTAAAATGATGTTTATTAAGTTAAAGAAATAAGGCCAAGTGATAGCATATCGGAAGAGATAATGTGGAGAACAAAATGATGTGTTTCCTGCTCTTTTACAGAGCACATGTTGATATTAGATTTCTAAATGCTAGTTCCAAGCTGTATTCTTAGATTTTTACTTCCAAAATAATGGTATTTAATGTTGTAAGAGATGGGCAGCAGCAGCATCACAGATGACATCCTCTCCCACCTTTAAATAATTATTTGCAAGACTAAAGATTAACATAATCTCTCTGCTAATCAAAAATGGGAAAGATAATAATACTGGATCACTTGTTTGTGTATGAACATACCAAGCAAGCCAACTGAGTGACTTTAAAGTACAGTTTTAAATAGAATTATATTGTCTTCCATTGATGTGTTATTAGTTCTTGTCTTTTAATGGATGCTTGGGATTTCCTATTCCCTAGCAATTTTTAAAAATTAGATTACAAAGCTTGCTTTAATGAGTAAGAATTTAGAAACATTTCAGAAGTATGTAAGGTTTCCCAAAGATAATTAAAATGATTTATTCCTCTTATGGCTTCTGTAATATCTTACTAAGTTTGAGTGAAAACTGGAACACATTGTTCACAAAATATGCACAGTGACAATATCAGGGATGTGACATGTATCTGCAAATGCTTGTTTTCGCTTGTTCCAAACTACTGTCCATTTGCAATTTCTGAAATAATCAAAACCAGTCAAGCTGTTTAGTATTATAGTTCTGTGTTATAATCAAGGGATGACATTTGTTAGGAACAAGATGCACTTCTGAAAGTTTTTGTATCGGTGCAACAAGATACAGTTTACAACATATAAATTTAAACAAATAAATATAAAGTTTACCTGAGTATTGTTTACTTTAAATCAGAGGTGTCAAACTCGCAATATCACATGATGTGTTGCGACGTATCGTGACTTTTTTGCCATTGACGGCAGTGGGGTGGGTGCATTTTTGCTATGGTGCATCTGGCTTGCATGCCGGTAGTTTGACATCCCTGCACTAAATGGACATTCTTTCCATATTTTCTGACAATGGTGCTTGAGCAGTTCTACCTTATGATGTTCAACAAGCCATTTCAGCCTTTGGGAGCTCTTCTGACCCTAAGGAGGAAAGTAGAAGTAATTTCTTAGCAAGCTTAGCAGACTTAAACTAACCAGCTGTGTCCTGTTTGGCAGACTTTGCAACTTTGTAACTGTTCAACCTGTTTATGCTTTAATCAATCATTATACTTTATAACAGCTGTTTTTTAATCATTGAGTGATACACAAGAATTTAATTAACTTTGTTCTGAGAAAAATACAGCATCTCTTTCAATAGCATTCCTTTATTTTTACCAATATAGGTGAATCATAGTTAAAATGGCTACTAGCTCTACATTGATGCTCAACTTAGGGCTTCATATAATGCTACTATATGAAACATTCCTTGAGTGACAGTTTCAAGATGAGTCCAAATTGCTGCTTATTTCAGTGCTGAGATAGAGGAACTTCTGTTCATGAAGAAGATTAGTAGCTTTTCAGGCTATTAACGATCACCCACCAGATTTCTTTTACATGGTCTTGGATTCTTACTGATCTGTTTGCTAATACCCAGGAGACTTCAATGGCCTGAAAAAATCCAGCCTCCCCCCCAAAAAAAATATCTCCAAGGCAGTGACTTTAATTTTTCTTACGTAAGGAAGTAGTAAGGCCGTTGTATGTGAGCCTAAGTTGGTTCACATTGAATGCATTCTTGCTGATATAGCATTATGCAGGTTTTGTTATATGATGCAATATTAATGACTTAATATCAATATTGCAAATAAATAATAACAAATGCCATATATAGTATTATTGAAATATACCACAGAGATATAGTTTTACTGAAATTAAACAATGTGCTTAATTGACATTATAACAATACTTAATGGTTAGGGAAGGTAGTAATATACTTATGGGATTATACAAGTAATTGTAGTACGGTATTTATTTTCTGTGTTGTATTACTATAAAATGTAATGGTTATTAAGGGTTGACACCAACTTGATAATACATGGTGAATATAAAAGGAGTTATATAAAGGAAAGAAACCAGCATATTTAATTAATTAAACAATTGCATTATTTAAGTGAATAATATAGTTATGACAATAAGTAACATTAGCAAGTGACATGATGCAATAATGAAATTCATAAAGTGATGATACTGATATCTAAGGTACTGCCACAAAGAAGAGGAGGGTCAACATCTTCTCCAAAGCACTGGAAGGCAGGGCAAGAAGCAACGGATGGAAACTAAACAAGGAGAGAAGCAACCTAGAACTAAGGAGAAATTTCCTGACAGTTAGAACAATAAACCAGTAGAATGGCTTGCCTTCAGAAGTTGTGGGTGCTCGCATTACTGGAGGCTTTTAAAAAGTGATTGGACAGCCACTTGTCTGAAATAGTAGGGTGTCCTGCTTGCACAGGGGGTTGGACTAGAAGACCTCCAAGGTCCCTTCCAACTCTGTTACTCTGTTATTTACTGTTATTGTACTGGAGAAATGGAAATCGTCCTTAGATGAAAAAACAAGAAGCATTATCTGCCAAAAATAGTGTGATGATCATGAACACACATATGTTCGCAAACGCCTATCTTAGTGTCTACAGCAAGAATGTCAAACTCGTGACATCACATGACATCATGTGACGTATTGTGACTGTTTCCCCATTGCCAGCAATGGGGTGGGCACAGTTTCAGTATGATGCATCTGGCCCACGGGCCGGCAGTTTGACATGCCTGGTCTATAGCTTCCTGGTGCGTCTGTGAGCTGGTGTGTTGAAAAGCAAGTACCAGCTTCTAGTATAATAAAGATCACTGTGAAATGGTTAAGAATATCCTGATAGGTTGTGACTGGCCATACTCTTTTACCTGCCATTTTTTAAAACAGACATCTCCCAGAGCAGTTACTTTTTGAGTATTCCACCACAGTCTTAAAATGAAAAATGTGTTCCTAACACTACCATCCAAAGTTTATCCCTTTGCTGTTTGGAATGAATAGACAGAAGTACTGTAATACTGTACTGTAATACTGTACTGTAAGTACTGTAATACTGTAAACCCGAGACTCTAGATCTACAAGTACTGTAATATGCTATACATAACAGAAAGTGTCAAAGTATTAAGTATTCTGGATCAAGCTGCTGTAATAAACCATATAACTGTAGTTATTCAAATGCAAATACATGTTTGTAGTTTGCTTGTTGTCATAAAACACCTGAGATATATATGAAATAACCTGAGATATATAAAACATAAAAACCTGAGAGATATAAGAAATAAACACTTGAGAAATATAAGAAATAAGCATGCATACATATTGCAATAATAAGAACTGCCATTATAGGCCTAAAATAATCTAGATTAAAGTTCAAATAACTTTTCTTCTTGGAGTCAGGATCCAGCCAGGAAAGGCGATGAATTCAGTCTTCAAGGGGCAAAGGCAAGACAAATTTTGCGATGGTCTGATGAAAGTTTTTGGTGCCTTTCGATTCTTGAGCTTGATGGGCCTTAAACAGAACAAGGTCTCTGACTTGAAGATTGGGGTGAAGATGAGACCTTTGTGACTGGAGCGTAAGTTTGTTGCTCCCCGCCATGTTGCTCCCCGCCATAATTTGAAGCAGGGTTGGATACAGGTGGTTGCTGTGGATTGCCTAGAAGTGGAGCAGGATGCATAGCTGTATCGTGCTTGTCGCTATCACATTCTGTGCACTTGACAAAGGCTTTACAATTTTTAGCAAAATGGTCATATGAGGCACAGCACCTGTAGCATATTCCAAGTTTTTGGAGAACCTCTTTCCGCTCTTGTACAGTCTTAGCTCTAAGCTCACGACATTTTCTAAGAGGGTGAGTTTTTTTGTGAATAGGACACTGACGATTAGGATCTTCATCCCCACCACCTGAATCACTCCATTGAGGAGGAGATGGTACAGGATGTGAAATGCCACCACCTGAATCACTCCATTGAAGAGGAGATGACACAGGAGGTGAGATGTCCATTTTTCTTGTAGACACAGCTCCACGTGAGTCTCTGTGTTGAGCTGCGGTGTTAACATACTTTGGCAATGATAATGAAGCAGGCACACTGAATTGAGGGTGATTGAAGCTGGGATCATGTCTTGTCCAGGTGTGTCTGCCGATGAACCTTGATGATGATGATGGAGCAGACACACTGGCTTCAGGGTAGATGAAGCTGGGGTCATTTCTCATCCAGGCTTGTTGGTGATGAACCTGCAAAAATATGAGAATGGGGGAAAGGAAACATTATGGCATAGTTTGTAGTCTGAGCCGTGCCGTGTCCAGTCCACCTGCAGGCCGTATGGCAGTTTGGACACCACTGGATTGACACCGTGGGAGGAATCCAGGTAGGTCAGACCAGTTAAACGTGGGTCTGTTTTTGCCAATTCTATTTCCATGAGGAGATCACTTAGTTTTTGAAGCTTGTAATTGTTTTTGTCGTCTATCTTCGGAAAGTTTTGTAGTCTTTTGAATAAGGCATTCTCTAATGCTTCTGGGCTTCCGTAGGTTTGTTCAAGTCTTGCCCACACAGCAGCAAGACCTGCGTCTGGGGAGTCAACATGTACTATTCTCAGTCCTTGAACACGATTTGCGGATCCTGGGCCCAACCACTTTATGTGTAGATTAAGTTCCTCTCTGGTGTTGAAGCTGAGATCAGCAATAGCAGCTTTGAAGGTTGCTTTCCAGGATCTGTAGGTCTCTGGACAGTCATTAAACTTTGAGAGGCTAGAGTTGAGAAGCTCTCAGTGAATCATGTAATTGGCATGGTCAGAACGGTCTGACCCCTCACTCCTTGATTTCAAAGAAACTCGTGGGACCCCTTGGGTGTGAAGGTTCTCTGGTGAATAAGGGTGAGGTGTACTAGGATAGAATGATGTTGCAAGAGCATTCAGCTGTGGTGTAGTCTCTAAAGCTTGTGCTGGCTGTCGATTCAACTGTTGATTATTGCTGGAAGTTACGTTGTCATTGGTAAGAGGTGATGCAGTTTGGAGTGTTGGCGCACCTGTGTTGTGGCGTTGCAGAGGTGTAGGCCTTTGCAGGCTTGGGGTCTTTGTGCTGTTCGTAGGAAGCACAGTTGACGCATCTGCGTTGTGGTGTGGAGGAGGGGTAGGCCTTTGCAGGCACGGAGCTTCTGTGCTGTTCATAGGAAGCACAGTTGATGCACCTGCGTTGTAGTGTGGAGGAGGTGCAGATCTTTGCAGTTCTGGGGTCTCTGTGTGGTGAGTCAGGACAGCGTTGTTCGTAGGAAGTGCAGAAGATGGCTCTGCATTGTTGCAAACATTATGCCTTAACATATATTGACTGGTGCGTTCCATCGGATCTTCCACTTCTATTGGGATGGAATAATCTGGATTGGTGCCTTCCTGCATCACCTGTTCATAGACCTTCAGCTTTGGTCGGGCAGCTGCTCGTTCCTTTTCTATTTGCAGAATTTTCATTTGGGCTACCACCTCTGCTTGGCGAGCCTCCCTCCTCTTCTGCTTGGCGGGCCTTGCTCTGAGCTTCCATCTCTGCTTGGCGGGCCTTCTCCTCTGCTTGGCAGGGTTTCTCCTCTGCTTGGCGGGCTTTGCTCTGAGCTTCTATTTCAGCTTCCCTTCTGGCAAAGGAAAGAAGCACGTTCTTTTATTCTGCAAGCGCACAGGCCTCTACTAGCTTGTCATGTATGGTTGAAGCCCTGGAGTGAGAGGATCTAGCAGAACGTACTGTGACTTTAGTTGATGTGGATCTATGTGATCTGGTCTCCTGCAGTTCAGCAATACAGATTTCTGCATTATTCTTTGCATCTTGCACTAGGCGATCTCTTTGCTGGTTTAGTGTGGTGGCAGCACATTAAGCAAAGTATACCCAAATCTGTTTCGCAGTATATTAACAGAGTATAGAATCAAGATCACGTGAAGTATTAATACCACTTTACAATGCCTTGCTAAGGCCACACTTGGAATACTGCATCCAGTTTTGGTCACCACGATGTAAAAAAGATGTTGAGACTCTGGAAAGAGTACAGAGAAGAACAACAAAGGGGACTGGAGGCTAAAACACATAAGGAATGGCTGCTGGAATTGGGTAAGTCTAGTTTAATGAAGAGAAGGATGAGGAGGGACATGATAGCAGTATTCCAATATTTGGCTGAAATGGTACAGGGTTTTCTGCCTGAGCAGGGGGTTGGATTAGATGACCTCCTAGGTCCCTTCCAACTTGTTGTTGTTGTTGTTATTGTTATTATTGTTATATAAGCCATGGTCTATAACATTGCAGTGAAAACTATTTGTTTGATATGTCACAGATTTGTTTAATGGCTATGTGTTTATGTGTATGTTTGTGATTTCCACATTTGAATAATTGACCGTGTTATCAGTGATTTTATGTGAGGTTCAGATATTGTTAAGTCTATGTTTAGATGCAATTGCTATTGATTGAGAAAAAGTAATAGACTTGGAATGGATAATGGGTGCATTCCAAAATTTATTTCTAAATTGCCCACCTGTTTATCATTATTAATTTGCTAAACAAACTAACTGAAACTGCTAAAGATATGTAGCTAATTTTATGGTTTCAGAATTTTCAAACCACCCTTAAAGCAAAACAGACATGAAAAAATATAGCCTGTATATCATTATATGTTTTATCTTAAATTACTTCCAAAAATATTATTTTACATGGAAGATCAATAATATCAAGGAACAAAATTTTAACAATTGGAAAATGATTTCCTAAGTTTTAGATAACACTTTACTTGTAGTCATTAAAATAGTTTGTTCCCCCCAAATTCTTGATTTAAATATAATTTTTCTGATTGTGTGGAATTTAGTTATTCTCACTACCTATTCTCACTACCACCAGCAGAAAGTTGTTGCCAACAGGCTGTCATAATTCTTTCTCCACTGTGCAGTCCTTCTGATTGCTGAAAAAAAAATCCTTCTTTAAACTTTTGAGAGATTTTTGATACTGAGGGCTACAGAGAAAGATGGAATAATGGAATACTGTGTCCCTTCCAATTATATAGCTGATGTTTTCCAACTAATAGAGTCCAGCCCTACATAAAGTCCAAAGATAAATGTGCCTTGAACAAGATGCATTAGATGATAGAATAAGAGCCAAAGAATGAAACATAATGGAATTAGGTTTCATGTTTTACTTTGGACTAAACAGATGTCCTGCTTTATCTTTGTCTCTCTTTTTTCAGCAATCAAGCACTGGGGAACTGAGGACCCTTAGGAAAGGGTTAACCCCATACCATTCTGAGTCTCAGCTGTCATCATTGTCGCAGTATCAGGATGCCATGCAAAATGTAAGATACATACAGAAGTCCACTCATTATCATTATGTTGGTGGGAGTCTTAAAGTTGTATAGAAAAGGAGCCAGAACCCAAGTGAAAAATGTTCATTTCTGGAAGATTGTCAAAGAAAGCAGGAGACAGAGATTTGTACATCTATTGACATGTGCTAAGTAGTATCTATGGGAAATTAAGAAAGTATTTTGTGTCTTGTAAGGAGCAGATTGACTGGAATATAGCATCAGAGATTTCCCCAAATTTTCCATTCTTAAACTAACAGTTTAAGAATACCTTGATGAAGCAAAAGCCTTTGATATAATAACTGGATATATATGGTACTAAGAAATAGTATTGTTTGTTTTTGTATTGGTTTCATCCACTGTGTTTTGTACATATTGTGTATTGTATACAATAGTTCATAAAACCATGCTTTACTTACCTTCTTGTTTTCTACTTAGACTGACAATTTTTTTCTTAGTTCTTAAACCATTTAATTTTTATAGAAAAACTTAAGGTGTTTTTTTGTTATCTCCATAAGTCAGTAATTACATGTCTTCACATTTTAATCTCCTAAATATTTTTCTAGGACTGTGGAATCTTGTATGATTAGAATTTAATTGCGGATAAGAGATTACACAGTAGAAACTAATTGTCAATTTTCTTTAAAGGGTTAACTCTACTAGAATACTAGAATAAGAATACTAGAATAAGAAGTAATAAATATTATATTGTAGTGCTTATTCTCAGTACCAGATTGGTTTGAAGGAATTAAAAGGAATGTACTAAGGGAAACAGAGTAAATATTTGCGTTTACATATAGTTTGGCTTCATAGTCTAAAACAGAGGTCCCCAACCTTTTGGGTACCAGGGACCGGTTCCATGGAGAAAAGAATGTGTGAGTTTGTATGCTGCCTGCATCCCGCGGATGGGGCTTTGCTTGTTTGTGTGGACCAGTTGCTGGCATGCCATGGCCCAGTACCAGTCCATGGACCGGAAGTTGGGGACCCCTGGTCTAAAAGGATACCCATATAACCTGGTTTAATAATAATAATAATACCAAAATTTTAATCTTACTTCAAATACAATGGGATGCCCATTCTGTGAGTTTCCCTGGAGAGGCAAGTTTGTTTTGCAGTTAATTATTTGCCTGCTTTCACACCTACAGCATTGAATATCCTATGGTTTTGATCCTAGCAAATTCCTAGGGCAGCCTGCCTTCCCTGAGTCATAGAATGTGGCTTCTAACTGGGCATAAGTGCCAAAACTATTTTTCCAAAGGGGCTTCATAGGACAAAAGGAACAGTTAACTTTCTCTCTCTCTCTCTCTCTCTCTCTCTCTCTCTCTCTCTCTCTCTCTCTCTCTCTCTCTCTGTGTGTGTGTGTGTGTGTGTGTGTGTGTGTTTGTGTATGTACATGCCCATTTTTAAATGAACCTTTTTATTTGTTCCTTACTGCATGAAAAGGGTGCATAAGTTCTTTTGGTTGGGTTGAGTAGATTTTATGAAATACTGCCATGATGCTAATCATATATTGTGACAAGACAATGGCTGGGCTAGGCAGATAGGTAGATTGGTTTGGCTTCTGAACAACCCCAAATGTTGTTTCATGTGCACCTGTTTAGTAGATGTATCTGAAGCAAACTAAATATTCAATGAGAGAATAGCATCTGGAATAAAGCCTTTCTCAGTGTGAAGAGGAAAATGGCCTTTTCTTTCTTTCCATTTTCTTGTTAATGCTGTTGATTAAAAGACTATATATAGTTCTCTATATATGACTAAATATTTCAGAGGAACACAGTAAAATACAGAGATTTTTTTTTTATTCAGATAAAATCTGTTATTCAGTCCTGTTATTCTCTCCCTTCTCTGCAAGGATGTGTGTTCCCTAGTTTATGCCCTATGGCAGAGTATTCAGCATTTTCAATTTTGTAAATCCTCCTCCATGTGATCTAGGACAACACGATTCTTTAAATATGAAAGACAGAGGCTGAAGCAGCCAGGCTACTTTTGCTTTAAATTGGATGCCTGCAGTCTAAGTGAATAGTGGATGTCCAATAATGAAATGTCACAGTTATTTTGAATCAAATGTTCTCTTAGTAAATAGGCAGCTTGCTGGCTAAATAGAATACTAACAAACCGATAATTTGGTACACTCTTAACCAAATAAGATTAGACTAGATTTAAAGCTTCATTGGAGCAAAAGTAGTAAAAATAGCATTTGTTACACTGACAGTATTCATTAATTTAAAACAAAAAAAAATACTGTGTTATAACTAGTGCTCTATTATCCTTCATCAGAAAGAGAAATTCTTGCGCTCTCTCTCTCTCTCTCTCTCTCTCTCTCTCTCTCTCTCTCTTTGTGTGTGTGTGTGTGTGTGTGTGTGTGTGTCTGTGTGTCTGTGTGGGAGAAGAGATTCGAGGAGGGAGACGAAGGAAAAAAAATACCGGTGAATATTATGCCAACACTATTATAGAACCTAGAATTAATTGAGTAATGTTATCTTCTTAAGAGTCTAAATTTTCATTCCAAACTCAGAACAGGTTTCCTAGACTTTGTGATCATACAGAAAAAAAATCAAAACTATTTTTGAATCCCAGAATAAATTTGTACAAGTCAAAGCACAAGAGTTTTCTTCTTGATTGCAATTGAACAGCAGTTCCCACCCTCATTAATTTTGGGAAATTGTTTAAGTTTCTTTCCTTCCTGTCCAGATTGTTGGGGGCAATAAGCTGACTTTGTAAAAATGCCGCTGGGGGGGGGGGGGGCGAAAGCCCTAATAAGCAGGTATATACATAGAATGAAGGCTATTGCTAAGCACATTGATTTGTGCTTCTTAGATTGTAAGCCGCCCTGAGTCTTCCGAGAAGGGCGGGATATAAATGGGATTTAAAAAAAAAGTTATTCTCTTGTATATAATCCACCACTTATCCTTGTGGTAGACTAAAAAAATTAAGAATTTTAATCCATTTATTCTTTTTCTTTCTTTCTTTCCCACACCTAACCAAGTGTGATCCAACTGATTATTGACCAACTAGTCTTTTATTCATAATCAGCTAACTATATACTATATTTTATAATAGAGATTATTGAATTGGATACTATCAGAGAACAGTTTGATCCCTGAACAGGCAGCATTCAGATTTCAATATTCAACAATAGACCAAAGCATAAATTAACATCACCTAGCCAAGACACACTCCAGTTAATCAAAAACTGTATGTTGCTTTTATAAATTAAAGGGCAGTTTGATTCACTTCCATGTGACAGACTCTGGAAGAAATTAGCTGTTGCATTGATTGAATGCTGTCTCTCTTAATTATAACAACATTGCACCAGATGTTACTACACAACTGAAGAATATTCACAAAAGAAATTCAACTGAACACCAAAAAGACGTTAAACAAGGAACTTTTCTTGCCCCATTTCTTTTCAATGTTTATATCAGTGATAACATTGAATTTTTTTGCTAAACTAGAATTTTCTCACCCACTGCCCCATCTCCATTTTTATATGTGGATGATTTAGGTATTCTGTCTATAACTCATCTGAGTACACATAGATTATTTAACACTCTATCACCTTATTTCTCTAGAGATTTTGTTTGTGTACATGTGTTCCTTTGAGTCAGTGTTGATCCTGGCAACTGCATAAACAAGTCCCTGCAATTTTCTTGGCAAGATTTTGAAGATGGTTTGGTTTTGCTTCCTTCCTAGAGCAGAGAGTGAGTGGCTGGTCCAAGGTCACCCAGCTAGCTTTTATATCTAAACTGGCTCTAGAGAATACTAAAATAAACATTTTAATATTCCCAAGAAGGTGCTTATGTTGCCAGTTATTTGGAAGATCAGTGGGAGCCTTTTTCACTAGGTTAAAACCACTAAATACTTAAGGGATTACTTTCAAACTTCCATCCATTGCACCAGCAAATGAGTGATCTTAAAATAAGACTTTAAAAACATCCCTAGAGATTGTTAAATATACAGTCCAGCATTGTAGCATCTCTGTCCAAACAGCAGTTAAATTATTTAGTGCTAAAATTCTAGCTGTAATGCTATACGGTGTTTAATTGTACATCTGCAAAACCACTTCAAGTCATTCAGTCAAAACTCCTAAAAGCTATGCAGGTAGTCCTTGATTTACTCTGGTAATTGGGGCAGGAATTGCCATTACTAACCAATGCGGTTGTAAAGTGTAATGATTGGCAGTCCTGATTGTCATTTTTAAGCAACAACCGCATGGGTTGCTAAGCAAGGATCTCATATTTGTGGAAAGCCAGCTGGGAATGTCAGAAATTGTGATCATGTGATCATAGCTCACTGCAGCATTGTAATCATGAGCCAGGTGCCAAGAACCAGTTCACAATCATTGGGAGGGGGGATGCTGCAGCACCTGGAATTCCCAGGACCAGTTGTAACTACCACTAATTCAACACCTGTTGTAAGTTTGAAAGGTTGCTGAAGGAGTGGTCATTAAACAAGGATCACCAAATGTTACTTTTACTTAATGCCCTTATTTGGCTGCATTTCTTTGGGGTTTTGTCCTGATAGGTTCTGGTTTAAACAAATTATCTGGAGTACTTTCTTGGTCTACCTGCTCTAGTTAGGGAGGTTTATCTCCTTCCTAAGGAGACAAATCAATCATGATTGGATATACTGCGGCTTTTCTATTATGGCGATATCAAGGCTATACATAGCCTTGATAAAACTTTGGCCAAAGGATTTGGGACCAAGACATTCAAACTAACATAACCAGAGTTTCCCATATCCATTACAGTGTAATTTCTCCCTATTCCTAGATTATCTCTAGATAGCATAAAATTCAAATCAAGTAGAGATTTGAGCTCAGTCCTTCCATATCTAAACTATACCCTCAATTCTTACACATAAACACACAAACAAAAAAGTTCTATAATTCTGTATGTTAACTTCCCAAACCCTAATATTTCACGCTGTATATTTTTATTTTTCAAACTGGTTTAGGAAAAGGCCACTTGTGATCAGTGTTAAAAAAAAAAATCAAAGGTCCCAAACTCTGTGTAGGAATCTGAAACTGGAAGAGGATAGGCTCATTTTGGTTTAGGACTTTTCAGTATTTCTCACCTTACTTTACACCTGTCTTGAGAATATCTTTCTCTTGAACAAAACAATAGATCTGGATCAGTAGGAAGAAACTATTGCATTGTGGGACCCTGAGTTACAGCTACATGAACTCTTGTATTAATCTTTCCCCATCTCAGACCACGTAGAAAATTAACTGAAGAGAAATGTGTACTCAGCCATGCTTAAGTTGGTTGGTTTTATCATAAAAATGGTCTTCCTGTAATTTCTTAAATTTCCTGTAATTTGTGATTAATTAATTGTAATTTCTTAGAAATATAAGGAAAACTCCTTCATATTTCCAAATAACTGAGGAATTGTTACAGTTCAGCACAAATCTAAATCCATGCAGGAAAAGAAAGAAGGATCTCTTGTTTTATTGTTTGGATTTTGTGTATATGTTGTCATTCACAGTTCAGTGCCCTCCCTCTATAATGAGTAATACTTTTTTGCTCCAAAAATACTGAAGGGCTCAGATTTGAAAGCAAGAGGAGGAGGAGGAGAAGGAGATAGATTTTCTTTTTCTTTTTTCACCCCTTTTAACATGTTCTCACCAGCATACTTCTCAGCAAGTGATGATGACAGCATGTTAAAATTGAATGGTGTGATTTCTCGGCACATTTCTGAATGAATCATCCTGCAATTTAAGTTAAATAGATGCTTGCTTGGAAGAGCTGCTACCACAATCTAGTTTATGATAGGTCCTGGGCTGTCTCCCCTGATGTGCAATGTGAGTCAGGCATGAATGTGAAAAATTTGAATTATCACCTTAAATGCTGATTTTTCTTTTTCTGTTCTTTAGTTGCTGGCCTCTTGAATGTTTTTTTTTAATTCCTTGAAGGAATAGAACATTTTCTATATTTAAATAGACCTGAAAGCAGTCTGCAACCATGTAACTGTATTTTATAATTTTATTTATTGCATAATTTTAAAGTATTTTAATTAAATCATATTAAATTATATTAAATTAATTTTAAAATTTTAATTTTATTGTTATTATGAATTGTGGGCTTGTACTAATTTAATTCCATTTTATTCTCTTTTTGTATTGTTTTACTGCCCTGTGAACCGCCCTGAGTCCTTCGGGAATAGGGCGGTATATAAATTCAACTAATAAATAAATAAATAAATAAATAAATAAATAATCATCTGCAGCAGGAGGAAAAAAACCTTCAAAGCCCACACAATTGCTGCAGTACTAAAAAGTGAATTTCTAGGTAATCCTGCTCAGTGGTACTATAGTACAAAATGGGTTCTACTAATTTCCAATAAAACTAGAACAAACCCAGTTTTGACAAGAACATAGTGGCAAAAAGTTCCAGTGTAAAAATGCCATTACCCTCCAGTGTTTTTGATTCTAGAAATTCTAGAAATTTTAGAATTCAAATTATCTCAAATGTGGGGCCCAAAATTTTAAAGCATGGAAAAATCATTTTGTTTATTTACCTATTTTATTTGTTAAATTTTATTCTATCTTTCAGAACTGGAAAATTTCCCCAAGATAACTTACAACCCACTGAATACTGATTAATTAAATAAATACAGTAAAACTATTATTAAAATACACTATATAAACAGAAGAGTTCTTAGCAGATGGTTATACCTTAGTCAGCTTTTATTAACTCAAAATCTAAGCACGGTCAACTGTAGTTAGTCCCTGAATAGTGGAATTTAGGGGTTAGTGGCTAGATTGGAAAGTTTAAAAAACATACTGGGAGAAGGTATTGAGAAACCATTCATATAGCATTGCTAAGAAAAATATAAATATGCATATAGATTTGAAATATTATTACTAAAAAACTGATAGAGACATTTTCAGAAGTTTACCTTTTAACATTTGATCCAGTAGTCTCACATGAATGTTTAGTATTGTGGAAGGCGTGGCAGGACAATGGCTGACAGAGTATTTTTGAGAAAAAGAGTGTTTTGAAAACTATAGTATGTGCTGAGTTTAACAGGTGACTGAACCTGTCAAATTGCCATCACATAGCGTGCATTTCCCATGCCACCATTCAGACTGATTTTTCATATGATATCACTAGATGCATTTATGCATTATCTTGCTGTTTGTTTCCATAGAAACTGATGCAGAAGGGGAGAAAGGGTAGCAGGAAGGACAAAGGGGAAATATCAATTAAAGTTGTACAATAAATGTAGACCCTAAATTGTTAGATATTTCCTGATAGTTTTTATGCACAGTTATAGTTTGACTTCTAAAAGAAGGAAGGAAGGAAGGAAGGAAGGAAGGAAGGAAGGAAGGAAGGAAGGAAGGAAGGAAGGAAGGAAGGAAGGAGCAATTTTTTATTTGAAGTATACCTAGAGGATTCCTGTGTGACCTCCAAAATAGATGATCATATACTAGATGAATTCATATAGTTAACCAAGTGAGAACCAACAGCTGGATGAATTAGTTAGCAGTATATTATCCACATTGTGGAGAAAATTGTCCTCATATTTTTAATCAATTGTGAAAGTATAGTATTTGTTCCTCTGTCTGCGTAGATTTCACAAGATGCCATATATCAAGATAGTTCTTGATTGTTAGAAACATTATTCCTAACTTGATGGATGAAAGCAGGTCAGAATGCAGCTCAGGACTGATCAAAATCTAATAAGACCATAATCGAATTCAAGGCTACAGGACTGTCAAATTCTAGAAGCCTGAAGCAGCTGGTATAAAGATTTCGGAACCACTGAGTATAATCTTCAAAAACCCCCAAAACTCTAGAAGTCTGGAGGTGCAAAAAATTCCAAAGTTCAATGGACAAAAGAAGACAGGCTACAGATCAATATATGTAACAACTATATTGGGTAATAGATTGTCAAGCAATAATGACTATATTGGGTAATAGATTGTCAAGCAATATGTCAGCAAGCATTTAGAAAAGAACGCTGCAGTTACACGGAACTAGCATAGGTTTTGTTGAGGATGACCTCACAGGTGGTTCTTGTTTTCTTCTCATGTAATCAAAATGGCTAAAGAAAGTACTCAGAAATGTCATGGTCTCTACCCATCTGCTGTGATTTAAAAATAACCTTAATTACCTGTTAGCATATTCTAGATCTAGTTTCAGCCTTTTGCTTAACCTTGGTTAGATCTTAGTTTACATTTGGCACAAACACATTTTTTATCACAGTATAACAGCCAAGGATTTTGTCTTGTGTGTATATGTGCATGTGTGCATGCATGGGAAGATGGTGAGGAAAAATGGTTTAAGTCTTCTACAAGCTACTATTAATATCATAACCATGTTAAGATGGGGCAAAAAAAAACCCATTGGCTTTCATAAGTACTATTGCAAAAGAATCTTCATGCCCAGGAGATAGATATCTATATCTATGTCTATGTCTATGTCTATGTCTATGTCTATGTCTATGTCTATGTCTATGTCTGTCTATCTATCTATCTATCTATCTATCTATCTATCTATCTATCTATCTATCTATCTATCTATCTATCTATCTATCTATCTATCTATCTATCTATCTATCTATCTATCTATCTATCTATCTATCTATCTATCTATCTATCTAACCTTGCTAGGCCCCAAACATGGGACAAATCTTATTTCCTGTTTCAGCCTGAAACAGGAAATAAGATTTGTCCCATGTTTGGGGCCTAGCAAGGTAATCTAAATACTTAACAAACATTTAACACATATCTCCCTTGCTTCTCAGCTAACAAAGCGAGAAAGAGCCAGTGGCCTAAAGGTTAGAACAATTGCCTAAGGTGCAATCAGCCCAGGTTCGAATCTCAGAAGGGTATGGCTGACTGATGAGAACAAATAAGTTTGAAATGCATATCAGTCTCCCTTTAATTCTTTGTTAGCAATCCAAAAATTGGCTTGATGTCTAAATTATGCAAATGGCTCTGCAATGAGATTGGTTTATAATTCATTACACCACTATTAAGTGTATGCTTCCTCTCATTGTGTCATACCTCATAATGTTACTCTGAAGTGGTGTTTCTCAACCTTGGCAACTTTAAAATATCTGTATTTCGTCTCCCAGAATTCTAGAGCCAGCATGGGTGTTCTGAGTATTGAAGTCCAGACATCTTAAAGTTACTAAAGTTGAGAAACACTGTTCTAGAATTTCACCCATCCAGCAATACTTTATGCCACTGCAATACTTTTAAACTTTTAAACAATGTAGTGACATTAATAGTTTTCATTTGTTGTCATTGAGTCACAATATTTTGTTCCAAACCAAGATGTTTGTGAAGGAATTCTCTAAATCACTTGTCTACCTTCTCAACTTTAGGATTCCCCATGCTGGGGAAGTCCAGACATCTTAAATTTGCCAAGGTTAAGAAACACATCTCTAAATTAAAACTGGTGCAGATGTACTTGAAGCATTATCAGTACTATATATTAAGACGGCTGTGACTGTTTCTAGGGTTGTGCAGCTGCTCTTTAATGAGTTGCCAGTGGATGTTTTCATTTGTTCCCATACATGTCAAAGAATATTTTTATAGTCAAATCTGAAACTTTGCAAATCCTTAATTGATGAATACTATCACTGAGAAATTACTTTGTTAAAAAATTGTCCTGCCTTTGGGTTCCCAAAGAAGTAAATCATTATTTTTAGTTTTAAAAGTGCTTGCTATTTTCTCTGTAGTCTTTTTCATTGATTTTTAGATTTAAGTTAGTGATAACCTCAAAGCAGAAACTCTTTGCTGGCTTTAGGGCAGACATGTCAAACACAAGGCCCGGGGGCCAGATCCGGCCCGTGAAGTGGTTTCATGTGGCCCGCAAAACCATCCTGGAAACAGTGAGGGAACAGCCCCCACTGCCTTGGCCCAGAGACCCTCCTTCTGCCAGAGACCCTCAGATCTGTCCCACTCCTGCCCAGGCCCCCATAGGCACCCTTGATGAGAACGATGTAGAGCTGGCCATGCCCACCCAGTAGGCCATACGCACTCTAGCCACGCCCACCCAGTAGGCCATGCCCACCCTGGCCATACCCACCCGGCCCCCTGAGGGCAACCACAATGCAGCCCTCAGTGAAATTGAGTTTGACACCCCTGCTTTAGGGAAACCAATAGTAGTCAGACACTTGGACACGTAAACTAATATAGCTCTGGGCTTAGCATCACATCACATTTTGGAGTAATTCAGAAACACCATTCATCTCCTGTTTTTGACTATGAGAAGACTCAAATCTTTTGATTTCAAGAAGCCAGAGTTCATTGGGGAACAATCCCTTCACATTCCAGAAAAAAAACCAGCATTTGAAACCATAGCATTAGCAATCATGGGAATCAATTATAGTGGAAATATCATCCTAGGTCAAAGCCGCAGGAAGTGTGAAATGGTGGCTAATGGTGATGGTCAGAGCTGGGCCTTTACACCATGTGACTGAAGTATAATATTTAATATAATTGAACCTGATCATTTGTGTCTTGAGTGAGGACATTGTGTTGACTTGTTTGATGATCCCTTTGTTTGTTTTCTTGGCTGTCCACAGTATTTTCAGGAGTTTTATCCAAAACAGCAACAAACCACACTGATTTTCTTAATTTGTTAGGAATATAAGTTGTTACTACAGAAGAATCTGAAGTAGGGATTACAAACTATATATTAAAAGGATTTTTTTATGATATTTTGACAGGGACCCTTTCGCATGACTCCTGATTTTGCTGCTTCTCCTGCAGTTGGGTATATTCCTCTAAGCCAGAAACCTGAAGCAGTGGTACATGCTATGAAGGTATGTATATATATATTTGTGAATGCAATAAGCCATATTTTCTGGCACAAAGGATAGTTTCTTCAAAAGACACTGATATCCTTTGCCTGCTTTTTGTCACTTAACGTAATGTCCTCTATATTGTTGGAACCTGAAAGATATCAGAGTGGAAGAAACTGCTGAAATGTAGAGTGGGGAAATTTAACAGTATTGTTGTTGTTGTTGTTAGCTGCGAAGTCGTGTCCGACCCATCGCGACCCTACAGTATGGACAACATTCCTCCAGGCCTTCCTGTCCTCTACCATCTTCTGGAGTCCATTTAAGCTCACGCCTACTGCTTCAGTGACTCCATCCAGCCACCTCATTCTCTGTCGTCCCCTTCTTCTATTGCCCTCGATCTTTCCCAGCATTAGGCTCTTCTCTAGTGAGTCCTTCCTTCTCATTAGGTGGCCAAAGTACTTGAGTTTTAGCTTCAGGATCTGGCCTTCTAAAGAGCAGTCAGGATTGATCTCCTCTAGGACTGACCGGTTTGATCGCCTTGCGGTCCAAGGGACTCGCAGGAGTCTTCTCCAGCACCACAGTTCAAAGGCCTCAATTCTTTGGCGCTCAGCCTTTCTTATGGTCCAACTTTCACTGCCATACATTGCAACTGGGAAGACCATAGCCTTGACTATACGCACTTTTGTTGACAGGGTGATGTCTCTGCTTTTTAGTGTGCTGTCTAGATTTGCCATGGCTTTCCTCCCCAGGAGCAAGCGTCTTTTAATTTCTTGGCTACAGTCCCCATCTGCAGTGATCTTGGAGCCCAGGAAAATAAAATCTGTCACTACCTCCATTTCTTCCCCATCTATTTGCCAGGAATTGAGAGGGCCAGATGCCATGATCTTGGTTTTCTTAATGTTAAGTTTCAACCCAAGTTTTGCACTCTCCTTCTTCACCTGCAACAAGAGGCTCTTTAGTTCTTCTTCACTTTCTGCCATTAGAGTGGTATCATCTGCGTATCTTAGGTTGTTGATATTTCTTCCGGCAATCTTAATTCCAGCTTTTGATTCATCTAGCCCTGCCTTTCTCATGATGTGCTCTGCATATAAGTTAAATAGGCAGGGCGACAGTATACAGCCTTGCCGGACTCCTTTCCCAATTTTGAACCAATCAGTGGTTCCGTGTCCAGTTCTCACTGTTGCTTCTTGGCCCGCATATAGGTTTCTCAAGAGACAAATAAGATGGTCTGGTACTCCCATCTCTTTAAGAACTTGCCACAGTTTGTTATGATCCACACAATCAAAGGCTTTAGCATAGTCAATGAAGCAGAAGTAGATGTTTTTCTGGAACTCCCTAGCTTTCTCCATGATCCAGCGTATGTTGGCAATTTGATCTCTAGTTCCTCTGCCTCTTCGAAATCCTGCCTGCACTTCTGGTAGTTCTCGATCCACATACTGCTGAAGTCTAGCTTGTAGGATTTTAAGCATGACTTTACTAGCATGAGAAATGAGTGCAATGGTGCGATAGTTTGAACATTCTTCGGCACTGCCTTTCTTTGGAATTGGAATGTAAACTGATCTTTTCCAATCCTGTGGCCATTGTTGAGTTTTCCAAATTTGCTGGCAAATTGAGTGTAGCACTTTTACTGCATTGTCTTTTAAGATTTTGAATAGCTCAGCTGGAATACTGTCACTTCCACTAGCTTTGTTGTTGCTCAGCTTTTCTAAGGCCCACTTCACTTCACATTCTAGGATGTCTGGCTCGAGGTCAGTGACCACCTCATTGTGATTATCAGGGACGTTAAGCTCATTCTTGTATAGTTCTTCTGTGTAATTTTGCCACCTCTTCTTAATCTCTTCTGCCTCTGTTAGGTCCCTGCCATTTTGGTCCTTTATCATGCCCATTTTTGCATTAAACGTTCCCTTCATTTCTCCAATTTTCTTGAAAAGATCTCTGGTCCTCCCTATTCTATTGTTTTCTTCTATTTCTTTGCACTGTTCATTTAAGAAGGCATTCTTATCTCTTCTAGCTATTCTCTGGAATTCTGCATTCAATTGGGTGTATCTTTCTTTTTCTCCCTTGCCTTTCGCTTCCCTCCTTTCCTCAGCTATTTGCAAAGCTTCCTCAGACAGCCATTTTGCTTTCTTGCATTTCTTTTTCTTTGGGATGGTTTTGGTTGCTACCTCTTGTACAATGTCGCGAACCTCTGTCCATAGTTCTTCAGGCACTCTGTCTATCAGATCTAATTCCTTAAATCTATTTGTCACCTCTACTGTATATTCAACAGGGATATGATTTAATTCATACCTGAGTGGCCTAGTGCTTTTCCCTACTTTCTTCAGTTTAAGCCTAAACTTTGCAAGGAGAAGCTCATGGTCTGAGCCACAGTCAGCTCCTGGTCTTGTTTTTAGTGACCGTATAGAGCTTCTCCATCTTTGGCTGCAGAGCATATAGTCAATCTGATTTCGGTGTTGACCATCTGGTGATGTCCATGTGTAGAGCCGTCTCTTGGGTTGTTGGAAAAGAGTGTTTGCTATGACCATCATATTCTCTTGACAGAATTCTATCAGCCTGTGCCCTGCTTCATTTTGCACTCCAAGGCCAAACTTGCCTGTTATTCCAGTTATCTTTTGGCTTCCTACTTTAGCATTCCAATCCCCCATGATGATAAGAACATCATTTTTTGGTGTTAGTTCTATAAGGTGCTGTAGTGCTTCATAGAACTGGTCAATTTCATCCTCTTCAGCACTGGTGGTTGGGGCATAGACTTGGACTACTGTGATATTGAATGGTTTGCCTTGGATTTGAACTGAGATCATTCTGTCATTTTGAGGATTGTATCCCAGTATTGCTTTTCCTACTCTTTTATTGACTATGAAGGCTACTCCATTTCTTCTGAAGGATTCTTGCCCACAGTAGTATACCTGATGGTCATCTGAATTAAATTCACCCATTCCTGTCCATTTTAGTTCGCTGATACCTAAGATGTCAATGTTCAGTCTTGTCATCTCTTGTTTGACCACGTCCAGTTTTCCTTGATTCATGGATCTTACATTCCAGGTTCCTATGGAGAAAAAATCTTTACAGCATCGGACTTTCCTTTCACCACCAGACACATCCACAGCTGAGCGTCCTTTCGGCTTTGGCCCAGTCGCTTCATTCTTTCTGGCGCTACTAGTACTAGCACTCTGCTCTTCCCCAGTAGCATATTGGACGCCTTCCGACCTGAGGGGCTCATCTTCCAGCGTCATATCGTTTTGCCTTTTGGTACTGTCCATAGGGTTTTCATGGCAAAGATACTGGAGTGGGTTGCCATTTCCTCCTCCAGTGGATCACGTTTTGTCAGAACTGTCTGCTATGACCTGTCCGTCTTGGGTGGCCCTGCACGGCATAGCTCATAGCTTCATTGAATTACGCAAGCCCCTTCGCCACGACAAGGCAGTAATCCATGAAGTATTACATCTCTTTAAAGTTTTACCTGAAAATTTTCTGTCATTCATATTATAAATAATGGCAATACTATTTAATTGGGGTTTTAACTGGGGTTTTATATTTTTTCAGGGATTTAGTTTAATCTTTTTTAATTGCTCTTAATTTTTGTATTGATGTTTTATATACCCTGTAAATCGCCCTGAGTCCTACGGGAAAGGGCGGTATATAAATTCAATAAAATTCAAAATTCAAATACTGTGCAGTAGGATATGACAGCAAAAGAAGCAAAAGTGCTATTACAGAGCTTTGTATTTCTAACAAATGAGATATAAGGAAAGACTTTTGAGCTGGTAATAAAACTTGGCAGACTTTCTCAGATTGGATAACCAGCAGCTGTTAATTAAACCATCTCAATTTTCTTGGTTCATTCATTCTCCGAGAGCAGTCAGTAGTTGGTTGCCAGTGTGCCATTTCTGACTCTGAGTTTTGACTGTCCACACAGTTGAGTATACGGAAGACATATGGAGGCCAAATGAGTTAGTGGCACAGTCTACACCCACATGGATCAACAATTAATTATTTCCTTTTCATTAAAGATATAGTTTTATTTGTCACTAAATCCCTCTCGTTTTCCTTGTATCCTGCCTCATCAAAAAAGGAAAGCAACAGATTGAATTAGTTTAAACCATGCAAACAATGATCTTAATGTCAGTTAAGTTAGTGAGTTATACAGTTTTAAAGTAGGTTACAGTAAGTAAGCAAATGACCCAGTTTTGTAACTGAGGATTTAAAAATAAGCAGGAAAAAGGAAATACAGTACTAGTCTAATTCTAAGCAATCAACGTGCAGTTATATCATGGAACAATGACATGTAATTTTGGAAAGTATATTTTACACACTTCGTTATGTGGATTTGAATCAAAATTGATTGCAATGTTATCGCATTTTGAAATCCAAGAAAAATCATACTAGATTTTGCAGCCAGAATGTATGTATTTATTATAGAATTTATATCTTGCCCTAATCCAATAAATTCTGGGTATTCACATAGAATTATAAAAACAAAGTATCCTAAGATTAATTCAATGACAAAACTAAAAATGTTTTTAAAAGAGCTCTTTAAACTCCAAATGTACACCAGAGGAGCACGATCTTCAGTCAAACATGTGAATGGGGAACTATCCAAATGTCAGATGGTAACTAGTAGGTGCTACCAACAGAAATTCTTCGCTCTGATTTCCTACCCGTCTAATATCTGAAAGAAAAGGAATCTGCAGCATCCTCTCCTGGTCTGATTACACAAGATGATGTAGTGCTATTGTGGAAGATACTTGTCATGGCAAGAAAGTCTAGTTTGTATATAACATTTTTAGGTCTTTGACTTTTTCAAAAGGAACAGGATGTTTTCCATTGTCTTGTAGGAGGTTCTCTATTTTCTATTTTCAATATATATTACAGTATTCATCTTTAAGACATATTTCAAGGCCAGTCACCTGGAAGAAAGAGTGGGTGATTCTGTGAACTAATGCTTTGTAGAGAAATGTTTCTGATCATTGATAAGTAAATATAAGCAATATATTTACAATGACAGGTTAGAACAGGGGTGTCAAACTGCCGGCCTGTGGGCCGGTTTCATCGAACCGAAGCCGTGCCCACCCCATTGCCGGCAATGCAAAAAGAGTCGCGTAATGTCGCAACACATCACGTGACGTGGCAAGTTTGACACCTGTGGGTTAAAATAACAAAATGGGATTTTTCTCAGAAGTGGACCCTCAGCAGAGCCTGGGTCTTAGGATAGGACTGTGAACCTGCTGGACATAAGAGTCTTATTTTCCATCATTCTCTGAGCCAGAGAAAACCAAGGGGACTTTTTTTTTGCTTTGTATCATTTTACTTTAGCACATTTCTTTTCCATATCTTTATTATTTGTGTGGGCATTTAGTTATTCTATTTATATAGCCATTCTCTCCGGTGGGCACCTACTAAACTAAAATCCACAAGAGAGAGAAAGAAATAGAGCATAAGTATTAAAGTAAGTGCAAATGTTAAGAAATAGGAATTCATATTTTCAGTAGATCCTGGGATACTATACCTCAGGACATAGGAAGATTAGTAAAGTAGCCTTTTCTTGAATGTACATGTTACTGCTACTATCATTTATTGAGAGTATTAATTGGGGTAATCAATGCCGCTTGGGGGGGGCAAAAGCCCTAATAAGCAGGCATATACATAGAATGAAGGCTATTGCTAAGCACATTGGTTTGTGCTTAAATTGTAAGCCGCCCTGAGTCTTCGGAGAAGCGGGGGATATAAATGGGATTAAAATAAAATAAAAATAAAAATAAATACATTTTAACTGTTCTTAATTTTTGTAATTGTTGTATTGTTATTTTAAAAACCTTGTGAACCGCCCTGAGTCCTATGGGAGAAGGGCGGTATATAAGTCTAATAAAGATAAGATAAAGATTTACAAAATCATACTAAATGTCCACCTAGCCTACCATGCTTTTTCTAAAAGTGATTGATTAAATGATACATTCATAAGCAGAACACAAGAAAAAACTATACTGTACCTTACTATTTGTCTTCAATATCTAGTAAATAGGTTTTTCAATAGAAAGGTTTTAACTTAGACAAAAAGACAACTGGAGCACAATTATACAAGATGGAATTTGAGACTGCAGTATGTACAAATGATGAACATGTGGTTGCTAAAATGTATAAATTTTATTGAAATTTGAAATGGAAGAATTTAAAGAATACATGATAAAATGGGCCAAGAAGTTCAGTTATATTATATATGTGGACCAACAGAAGAAGATGTAGCAGAAAGGACTGATTTTTACTTTGTGTTATAACTTAAAAGAGAACTTTTACAAAATGATGTATTGTTGGTGCATGAGATGAGAAAAATTATCAAGTATGTATAAAGACACTTCAAATTTATGTTGGAAATGTGAAAGACGTGAAGGGTCATTTTATCACACATGGTGGGTTTGTAAAAAAAGCTTAAAAATTCTAGGTTCAAATGCATATAGTGATATAAAGAATTGTAAAGATTAACATTCAGCTGAAAGAAGATTTTTTTGGTTGGGAGTTATGGACAATAGGCACAAATATGCACGAATATGGAAATACCTACAAGAGAGGCATGGTTAGTGAAAATGACAGAATTTGCAGAAATGGTTGCTTGTAATCCTAAGTATGTTTGACTGGGAACCCATTATGGCTTTTTTAAATTGAAGATTTTTTATTACAGTAATAGGATTGGTATAACAAAAAACCATAGAAACATGCTCCTTAAATGTAGCACCCAGCTTGTTTCCGCTGGCAAGAACAAGCACTTGGCAGGTTTTCTTTCATCGGACATCCTTCTCATGCAATCCCATTTGTATCTATTACTATGGGAACTTAAAGAATAATCAGACTTCAGGGGAAATTGATGAATAGTATCTCTCTCCTTTTTTTCCATGGCGGTATAATTAGTATCTAAGCCAGTCAAAGAGTATGAGGTTATCACCAAACTTGTAAAGGTTTCCATTCAAAAGTGATTAAAATCCTCTCTGAGAAAATGATTTGAGTGTGAAAAGATAGAAAACTCCTTTTTTCTCCCAAGCTTAGAACTATCTACATTGGCCTTTTCCAAACTTCTTTCCAGATGTCTTGAAGGTGGCTGAAAATTATGGATATTCTGATCCCAGTACAAATGAGTTGCCAGTTGAAGAAGGCTGTGCTGTACTGACTGATGGCAGCTCTCTTGGGTTCACAAATGTTTCCTGAGAGAAGAATGTAATGAATGTATGGACTTTACTACCAAGCCTGAGCTTTTCCATGAATGAGCCCCACACTTAGTATTTTCCAAATCTTTATATAGCGATGAAGAACTTTATTCATTTTAAATAATATTCAGCAGGAGCAATATACTGTAGGAACTGAGTTAAACCACTGGTCTCCCTAATTCATTATTAGCGCATCTTGAAATCTTGTGTGTTGTATTGTTTTTTTCAGTGTTGGGAGGTACATAATAACTATATCAGTAGAATGCAGTAAAATGTGCTTGATGTGTACATGTGTATCTAATGATAAATATCAATTACATACTTTCCTGGATCTCCTACCTTACCAATCATTAATTTAGAACTACATGGCATGTGGATGAAAGATTTTCATAATATTTTATTGGAGCATTGTAATCTTTTCAATCTTTATCCCTTCTCTTTCTTTCTCTATCTCTGTGTATGTTCTGAGATTTTGCTCTGTTTAGGCTGTAATGAATCACAATGTGACATATTTTATAATTTCATCTCCATTGTGCTTGTCTGTAGGTCCTTGAAGTCCATGAGAATTTGGACAGGCAGATACAAGAAAACTATGAAGAAGACCTGAGTGAAAAGGAGAAAGCAATTGTTCGTGAAATGTGCAATGTAATGAATCCATTTTCACAGTCTTTCATGTGTTAGCTGTTCACTTCTAGTTGTGGTGTTGATGTTGTTCAATATCCTGTAGGATCTGTTCTGTCTGTGCAAACTTATTTAATTGTTGTTTTCACAATCTGAAGAAAAAACAGGTTACAAAGCAAGGGACAGTGCAGTCCTAGGTATATCTAATCAAGGAAATCCTATTGAGTTCAGTGGTACTAATTTTCAGGTAAGGTTATAAACCAGCCTTCTCCAAATTTGTGCCTTCTAATTGTGTTGGGAAAAAACTCTCAAAATTTCTGGTCAACACACTTACAAGGAACCCAGTTTAGGATTGAAGCCTGAATTTTTGTTATCTGTTAAAAAGGGTACTAAATGATACAGTTTCTAAGACCTTTGTCACCATTTTATTTGTTAGACAAATTTATATGATTGCCCAACTCACACATGGTGACTCTGGGCAGCTTACAACATTAAAATATCATAGTGTAAAACCACATAAACTCCCACCTGCCCCAGTGGTAGCAACCACACAGTCACCCCAGCCACTTGATTGGCTCTGTATCAACCAGGGAGTCCCTGCAAAAAACACATTTTCAGGGCCTTCCAAAAAAAAGTAACAAGGTAGAGGCCAATCTTCTCTCTGAGGGCCATCACAGAGAAGGCCTTTTTACTCATCCTACAAAAAGTACCTCCCTAACAGATGAGACTCTCAGCACACCTTGCCTTGCTGCTCTGGTGGGCTGGGTAACTGGGGAGAGGCAGTTCTTCAGATAACTGGGGGCCAAGCAATGTAGGGCTTTAAAGGTGATAACCCTGTATTTTGAATTGCACCTGGAAACAGATAAGTAACCAAAGCAGCTCTTATAAAAGAAGTGATACATGCTCAAATCTTGATTTGTGTAGAACTGTGCTGTATTTTGAATCAACTAAGGCTTCCAGATAATTTTCAAGAGCTGCCCCATGTAAAGTGTGTTGCAGTAGTCCAGACAGGAGGTTGTTAGGTCATGAGTGACTGTGAGGAGGACCAGGAATCATTAAATGGCACACAACTTGCAATTGTGCAAGGCCCTCCTGGCCATAACTGCCACCTGTCCCTCAAGCAAGAGTTACGAGTCCAGAAGTTAATCCCCAGATTACACATTGGGTCTGTCTGGGCCAATGCAACCCTATCCATGACCAACAATAGCCATTCTCCAAGAACCATGGAGCCCTGAAACCCAAAGCCACTCCATCTTGCCAGGGTTCAGTTTTAGTCTGTTACTCCTTATCTAAATCTTAAGAGTTTTCAGGCACTGCGAAAGGGCAGTTGCAGCATCCCTTAACAAAAATGTACAACTATCATTAGTATACTGATGATATCTCACTCCATGGTGATGGATGATCTCATCCAGCAGTTTCATGTAGATGTTAAACAGGAGCTGAGAGAGCACCTATACCTGTGGAAAACTAGGGACCGAGAATCGGACCTCTCCCTCCCAATCAAAACTGACTGAAAACAGCCTCAGAGTAAGGAAGCTTAAACAAATAATCAGAAAAAAGAAAAAGAAAAAAGATGAAAGAGTACAGTAGGAAGAGAGTGAAAATCAGTAGCATAAGAAAAGAGAGGAGAATTTAAAGACATGGAGGAAGAAACATCAATGCTTATTTTGCCTTGCTCGTGTACGACTCTGTCCAAACCATCTGTCTCCATCTCCAAGAAATGTATTAAGGTACTAAACAAAAACTATGAAACAAGACCATGATACTAATCACACAAAGTACCAGTAAACGGGTACTTGTTACAAATTCTGAGAGAATACACTTTGAAGCAGAGAAAAAGCCTCCTGCTGTATTCTTTGGGGGTGGAGTGCACAGTCTCCACTTTTCATTACTTTCTGTAAAAGAAATGGCTTACACCCATGTAGACTGGGTGACAGTTTCAAAATGGGAAAAGCCCTGATTCATCCAATGTTTGCCCATGCTGTTTTGTCATTTTTCCTGTGCCTCTGCTTTGTTTCCTAGCACACAGAAAGCATCAGTAGACATTGTGGTGTTGGTGTGAATGTGGATATGGATATGGATATGGATGGGCGCTTCACTTGGCTATTCTAATTTAATGTTTGGGAGAGCCTACCTCACACATCTCACTCTGTAAAATGGGATAAAGAGAAAAGGCAACAGGCCAGCTCCTTGTCTCTTTGGACTTTTCCCACATTTTTGCAATGTACCTTCCTCCCATCCTTGCGACAGCAGGAAGGCCCATCCTTTGGGAAATTGCTGTACCTCAGAATCAAGACTGGCAAGCAGTGGTGGGATTCAAATATGTGAACAACCAGTTCTCTGTATGGATGCCGCCTCCAGAAGTCCATTCTGGGCCTGGGTAACAAAAAATTAGCCACCAGTTCTGCCGAAGTGGTGCGAACCAGCTGAATACCACCACTCCTGGCAAGGTAGCTGTCCCTTTGATGGGGGTAGAAATTCCTGCCAAAGCCAGGAAGACAGGTACATTTTGGTTGTCAGGCAAAGCTGTTTTCTTTAACAGCCAGAACAGGAGCAGCCGTGGATGCAGGAGACTTGTGGCCTCTTCTGCATTCAACATGGAATGTTAGAACAGAGGTAGTTTTCTTCTCTTTTGGAATGAAAAGTACTTCATTCCTAGCTTTCAACTGCTTCAACAGCAGAGTGGCCCTAAGATGAAGGCTCCCTTGTGAATAAATGCCATTTGCAAATGGTAAATAGCCCATTTTGGAGTCAGAGGAAGAAGGGTGTATAGATGAACCTAAATGCTGTTTGTGTGTGTTTGTGTGTGTGTGTGTGTGTGTAGGTAAAGGTAAAGGTTCCCCCGCATATGCGTGCTAGTCGTTTCCAACTCTAGGGGCCGGTGCTCATCTCCGTTTCAAAGCCAGTGCTTGTCTGAGGACGTCTCCGTGGTCATGTGGCCAGCATGACTAGACGCCAAAGGCGCACGGAACGCTGTACCTTCCCACCGTAGTGGTCCCTATTTTTCTACTTGCATTTTTATGTGCTTTTGAACTGCTAGGTTGGCAGAAGCTGGGACGAGTAACAGGCGCTCACTCTGTTATGTGGCACTCGGGATTCGACCTGCCAAACTGCCGACCTTCTGATCGACAAGCTCAGCGTCCTAACCCACTGAGCCACCGCGTCCCATATATATATATACATATACATATACATATACATATACATATACATATACATATACATATACATATACATATACATATACATATACATATACATATACATACATACATACATATATATATACACATGCATATATATATACACATGCATATATATATACATATGCATATATATATACTGCTCAAAAAAATAAAGGGAACAGAAAATAAGACATCCTACTATTAAATACAGTACATTGTGTTGTTTAAGTGTTCCCTTTATTTTTTTGAGCAATATATATATATATATATATATATATATATATATATATATATATATATATATATATATATATATATAGAGAGAGAGAGAGAGAGAGAGAGAGAGAGAGAGAGAGAGAGAGAATCCACTCATACCTTGCTTATGTTAGACTGTCTATATAAGGAGACGTGCATAGGTTTGACACTTTTACTGAAAGGGTGCATACCTCAGTGTTCCCATCCAGAGTGGATGAGGGTGTGTGGGTGTTTTACAAGTAGTCTTCAACTTACAATCATTTGTTTAGCAACCATTCAAAGTTACAATAGTGCTGAAAAAAGTGACTTATAACCGGTCTTCACACTTTCAACCATCGCAGCCTCCTTGTGGTCTCATGATCATGATTTGGGCACTTAGAAACTGTTGTGCATTATGATGGTTTAGTGCACTGTGGTTGTATGATCGCCATTTACAACTTTCCCAGCTAGCAGGTCAATGGGGAAGCCGGCAAAGAAGGTAGCAAGTTGCCAGTTGCATGTTTTGCTTAATGACCAAATGGCAAAACATCTGGTCAGTAACATTTGCCTCACTTAATGACTGTGCAGCTTAACAATAAATTTTCTGGTCCCTATTGTGGTTGTATTCCAAGGAGTACTTCTATGGCAGGGGTCTTCAAACCTGAAGTCCACAAGTCATAAAAGGGCCAAGTTTGAAGACCCCTGTTCTATGGGATAAAATTTTGCTTGTGAAATGAAAAAGTGGTTCTTTTTCTATTATAAAAAAGGTAAAGGAGTGTGTTTTAAAATATAAACACACCTTTTTTTAAGTGATGGGTACAATGTCAGGTCTAGCCCCCCCACCCAAAAAAAATGCAACTTGTTCCTAGGTGAAGTGCGTAGGATTGTACAATCTGCTCAGTACTGTGACTTTTGATTTGGAAATAAGTCCCATTGTGTCCAACCCTGAGGAAATCTGGGTAAGATTTAATGTAAGTTATTTTGATTGTACCCATTCTCATTAACTACTGTATTGTGGGTGTGCTTTTCAGAAAATTCATATGGCGTAAACACACAATGCTGGTGATCAACCATAGAAACCATTATTTTTGAGAACCGTCTTGTTCTACTGGAATTAAAGAAAAGGGAAATGAATAACACTTGTAGGATGTAAATACTGTAACTTTGTAGAATGTCAGTGTCATGGCACAGAGCCACGAGCAAAAACAATGTACAAAAATCATGCTTTTCTTTACATATGCTGGGTAAAAAGTGCTGTTTATTCCTTGCCTCACAGAGCAAAATATATTCAAAGACAGTCCCCTAAAGGTTCTTTGAGAGCCCCCCGTTAAACCAATGTAGTTTTCAAGAGCAGTGCACTGTATTAGCTCTTGCAAGTATTTAATCCCCTTAAGGATATGAAGAACTGCAGAATACTTTACTTACACAACCACCAAAACTATCATTTCAAATGGATGGAATGTGCCACACCTTAACAAGTTTCCTTTGCTCAACTTCTTTAAAACAAGTATGTTATTTGCAAGTCATAATAACAAACTATTTGGCAGGAATGCTGCTGACATTTCCTTCTTTATTGTTGTCTTTTGGAATTGATTTAGAGAGCATAGGAATATTGTCTAGCCAGGTGTGTCTGGAGCCTAACAATGTTTAAAATTCCCATATGTGAGCTTTGAACCACACGGTTCCCAACCTGTTTTAGGACAACTGCTGGTTTATGAGGATACTGTACAAACACCCAAATAAGATAATCCAAATGCAAGATTTAAGGGAGGAGCACAAAAATAATCATGCATGCATACCATGGAAATGATTTCCTAACTACTAGCTTCTGGGAGGACCTCCAAAGCTTTTGATGATGCTGTACTTGCCCTGTTTCAGGTTGAACACATGCTCAGAGTTGGATTGTGAACTGTTTTACTTTCAAGTTTGCAAATGTTTACAGGCTTTGGCAGGCAGAGCACTGGAATATGCAAATGCTTGCACACACTAGTAATGCTAAATAGGGAAGTTTTGTCTGTGACAGTTCAAGGCAGAGCATGTTAAATGTAGTCCAAAAGCAGTCCAAAAGTTTGTGCATCACAGAAAGGTAGTCAGCCAGCCTGATTGGGAGTTTCAGATAGCAATGGGATCCAGAGACATGAAAACTTGGTGCTGAAAGTGGAATGTTTCCTAATGGAACAGGCAGTTGCTTGCTGTTGCATTGGCATACCCTGATGCAGATGAGGCTCAGTTAAAGCCCTTACCACTTTTGCTTTTCAAGGAACCAACAAAAGTTAAGGGGGGGTTACTTCTTGAGGAGTCAGGATTTGCAACACATTGTTGCATTTGATGATTGCTCAGAACATGAGATTTGTCCTGCACCTATTCTGGATGATAGGTGGAGGAGTAAGCCTCAGTGCTTGATTGCTTCCCAGTTCCCAAGAATGGCATTTATATAGACATTTGTTCTCCTGAGTCTTCCAACTTAAAGGAGACCTTGACAGTAGTACTCTGCATAATAAAAAAACAGTTGGAAGCTGCTGCCTGGTCAGGACAGTTAATAGTAATGCAGCCTCCCAAATGATCATGTTTTTTCCTGTCCAGCATCAAAACTTTCTCCTGGGGAGGAATTGCTACCCAGGTTTTTCAAACTACCACCACAAAGCCCTGGAGTCAGCCCTAAAACTGCTCTTCTTTCTTTTAACCGTTCAGGGATTTGTAATGCAAGAGAACAAAATATCAGAGATACATGTAATGTTTTGCCACCAATTTTTGGGTATTAATAATTGATGTGGAATATTATTTTTGCAATTTTGCTAGAAGCTGTCCTAACACTAAATTCAATTTAGGTTAATTTACTGATGTAGTGCCAGATCAAATTTGCCTAATTTAATTCCTAATTTACTGAGTAACATCTAATGCTAGGACATTTTAACAAGATCAGCACTTAAAACTAAAGAGTTAGATCAACTTCCAGGGACAAAATGAAGGACTGAAGATTTTAAAACTATAAGAATTGTTCTCATGGGAGAATACTGTTCAACTAAAAGGAAGAAGTGTAAAATAAATCAAGATTATTAAAGTAAAATAAATGAATATGAAGTTGTTTTATTTGATCAAGGTTAAAGTAGATATGTTATCTCTGGTAACCTTTGGTAAATTTTGCTGACTAGGACTGAACAACAAGGCTTTAAAGGTTTATAGATAAGAGATGAGATATGGGAAAATAATTTATTGTTTTTAACCGAGATTAAATTACACTGAAAATTGTTTATAGTTATGAAGGGAGAAGTCATTTCTTTATATATTTCTTTTTTTCTCTTTACTATATTTTTTTCTTTTCTGCACTATTTTTACTTTTTTTTAGTTTGTACAGTATTAGCTCTTTTTAAATTGTAATGTTCAATAAAATTACTGTTTTAAAAAAAAACAACCCTGAAGACTAAAATTATCTTAGGACCTGAATGCCTCCTAGTGTAACAACAAGGTATGACCAGAACTCAACAGCTGCAGGTTTTCTGGCAGTTCTGTTTTTTGGAAAATTTGATTCCTGTTTACAAATTGTACTTTGTCTTTTTTTTTTCTTGTTCATAGGTTGTCTGGCGAAAACTAGGTGATGCAGCAAGCTCCAAACCATCAATCAGGCAACATCTTTCAGGAAACCAGTTCAAGGGTCCTTTATAAGCACCTCAAGCTGCAAGACTGGAAGTGAAAAGAATCTGAGGCAATGGAACTTCCTTGCTTCTGGCTGCCAGCATTATCCTTTCCTCCCATTTCCTTTTAACTGTGTCCATAGTGTAAATAAGGCTGCTAAAGGCCTAGCTTGCGGACTGTCCTGATCTAGAATAATGATACATGGGTTAATGACTACCCTCTCGTGGCCAATCTCTGTCATTTGTATTGTAATGAAATCCCCACTTTCCTGTATGGTCATATATACATACTTGACTCCCAATGTTTTCTAGGTAGAATATCAGAAAAGAACTCTGAGCAGTTCCACTGCCTTATTTTAGACTACTCATGGAATTGCATGGCAGTAGTGGCTGCCCAAAGCAGTCTTCCCCAATTTGGCAGCAACTCCTACCAATCCCGGCATGTTGACTAGAAATTATTTGAGTTGCAAATATAGGACACTTGTCTGAGAAAGGCTTCTCTGTTGTATGATTTTAGAAAATACCAAGGAATTCACCAGAAATTAGTCATTGTTCGAGTCTGTTGAGAGAAGTTTTGTCCGAGATTGTAGGGTTAGATTTTATTTTTGAAGTACAATCTGAGGTGCAAACAACTTTTATCAGGCTATGCTTTGAATAGTCTAGCAATACGTTCTTGATTGTCAAAAACCTGACAAACCATAATGTATAATTGTTAGGCTGTCTTTAACTTGGTGGGTCACCAGTCTTTAGTTTGGGTGATACTGTAGTAACAGCAGATCTCAGACCTGAGCCATTTGCTCAGCATCATTTGTCCTACACCTTAATGTTCTCACCACTTCTTTGCTGCTTCTGCCTGCTTATCCCTCACTGGAGGAAGAGTAGAAAGAAATGAGCATCTCTGCATACTTCATCCTTCCTTTCTTTCTGGGAAAGGATGCAGAAAGGCTCCACAGAAATAAGTGAGCAGTGAAGAGGAAAAAGAGAGGTGAACTCATGAGGAGCGTTTGATTTAAGAGCTGGCCAAAATCTATACCTGGCATTGATAATTTTTCTACCCATTTACTAGAAGCACATGAGCCTTGTCAATACCAATTACAAATTTTGGTCTGTTCTTAGATAAGATACTCCCTGAGAAGGCAGTGCTCTGCAAACCTTCACATTGTTGCTAAAGATGTACAAGTCCTTCATTCCTTTGCATTAACCTCCAGTATATATGAGAAAGGACAATTCGCTGTGGCTGACTCACTGCGGGACAAGAGTTACATTAATATCAAAGAAATGGTAGAATAGAATCATTAAAGAAAGGATGCAGAAGGAGGGACAAAATGAAATCTGAATGACAAAAATTAAAACAATTTTTTATTTATTTTAAATGATTAATTGGAATTGATAAATTGCCCTGTGGTGTTGTCCCATGGTGTGATGAGGTGGCCATGGTGAATTTGACTGTGGCAAGTTGTTCCATTCCACCTGTGATTTTGCTTATTTTGACCTTAACCTCACATTAGAAAAATATAACATGTAAACAGTTCCTGCAATGTCTCTTTTAGCCTCGTCTTTTTAATATATTAAATTTTAAAAAATCATGGTCCCTTTTTAAAATAACATTAATCTGGTATCTTAGAAATAAGTGGGAGAATGCAGAACTAGTTACAGTATTTGGAAAAGATATAGAATAAGAATCAGTTAAGTTACATCAGGAAGTGATTGTCGTGAAAATTGCTGTTGCTGCTGCTAATCAACCAAATCAATCTTCTCTAATTGTAAATTTCCTAAAACCGTATAATGCAACACCTAACTGGCCACTGGATCCAAGTTGTGTAACATCATTTGACAAGAAATCTGTAAATTAAATGCTGCTTGTGCAGAAATGTGAAATTTGAATATGCTACAACTTCACCTTCGGCAATCTGGTTTCATAGATCTTTGATTATTGTTCATTTACTTGGATGTATTTTTAGTGAATGCTCTTTATTTGGAATATTTTTTATTAAGAACTCGTCTAGATAGTCCACTACTCAAGTTTCAGGATCTCTCTCAAGTACCCTCTTTCAGAAAGACTATATTCTTTTCTTCCTGATCTTTTTCTGCCTGTGTAAACCCTTGAAGGTAGATAAGACTAGGAAACCAGAACTCTGAATGCTAATACTAATTGTATTATAAGGTTACAGTGAACAAGTCTTGCAAGGCTGAATAGATTTTCCTCTTCCCTCCTTTATCTTCATGAGAACTAGGAAGGCTTCTTCTGAGGTGACTTCTCAAATTACAGATTCTGCCCAGATTCACATTTATCTGAGCATTAATTTGGTTGTGCATCTTCCTCCTGTCCAAGTTTATTCCTTCTCGTTGTTGTTGTTAGTTGTAAAGTCATGTCCGACCCATCACGACCCCATGGACAACATTCCTCCTGGCCTTCCTGTCCTCTACCATCTTCTGGAGTCCATTTAGGCTCATACCTACTGCTTCAGTGACTCCATCCAGCCACCTCATTCTGTTGTCCTCTTCTTCTCTTGCCCTCAACCTTTCCCAGCATTAGGCTCTTTTCTCCAGTGAGTCCTTCCTTCTAATTAGATGGCCAAAGTATTTGAGTTTCACCTTCAGGATCTGACTTCTAAAAAGCAGTCAGGGTTGATCTCCTCTAGGACTGAGTGGTTTGATCGCCTTGCAGACCAAGGGACTCGCAGGAGTCTTCTCCAGCACCATAGTTCAAAGGCTTCAATTCTTTGGCGCTCAGCCTTTCTTATGGTCCTTCTCATTACAGCCTGCTTTTTTGGTTTTGTAAGTCCATCCTATACCTATACCAGCCACTTGGAGATTTTTTTGTGTGATCTCACATTCAGTACTCTAAGGAGCAAATAGTGAACCTCCTCTTTCTTATTTTGTCTCATTATAGGCAAAGGTATCAGTGAAAACCTCCCTGTTCCTTAAGTAATTTAAAATACAAACTTACAATCTGAACAACTCAAGTTTTCAAGGATCTATAATTAATGTGAATATTATCAGAGAATCTGGGTGGGCTATTAAAAGAAGTTTTCAGAAGATCAGGAGTGGTCCAAATAACCAATAGCTTGGTTTACAGCATACAAATTATATTTGTCTTCTAAAATGCAATGGAATAAAGTAGCCAAATGCTTGGGAACAAGGGTGGTCCTATGCCCTAGTTGTGGTCCCATGCATGTCCCTACTACATGCTTATATACACGGTTCCTTGCTCTAACCTCATTACTGCCACAAACACTGGTAAACAAAGTTAATGTATAAAATTTATCTGCTCTAGGTTTTCCCCCACCAAGGGCATTCGGTAGGTTACTGCAGTTAATTAATTTAAAGAAATTCATACATTAGACACCAACCCTCTCATATTTTTCATTTTACATGTATAACTAATTGAAGTTAGGACATAAATGTGCAAAACATCCTATATTTTGATTTAGCTGAACTAAAAACAGCTGAATTTCTAACATTTGGGAAAAAAATCTTATTCCCTAGTGGCCATTCAAGTGTTCCCACTGTTGCCGATGGAGCACTTTTTTTTGCAAAAATAAGTCTGTCAGAAATCAAATTGAATATCTGCATCATGTACAACAAATCTGGTAATTTTATTATTGGAACACTTTGCTGACAACTGTTGGCGTTTTGTTAAGTTATAAGGATTTTTCATGCATTTCATGAAAAAAGCTTATTATAAGTGAACAAAAGTTATAAGTGCTATTATTTAGTTGGCTATCAGTCTCTCTTCTGCTCTATATTCTTTGAGATATAGAGTTCATTCCAGTATTTTATGATTTATATTGGTTTGAATGATCTGTTTGTGGAATCAGGTTAATGATGGTTGCAAAAGGCCTCTAAAACAACAAAGTATTTTTAAGTCGAGAGGAAAATTCATGTTCTGAAACAAGTTTGCTTATTGAATAAACTGGCTTCACAAACGTGAAGCAATAAATCATGATTTATGTATCTCAATAGTTGGGTTCATAATTCATATTATACTATGCCAAAATCAAGATCTGGTCTGAATGCATATGTGACTGGTGCCTGCCTGAGAGTCTGTCTTGGGAACTTCATATACAGTATGCTGCTTTTGAGTTCCGTAGAGGAATGATGTAAGGTGAAAAGGATAGTAGACATTCTCTTAGGTGCTGAAATTTTTTATTATGTTCCTGTTGCCGTTGTACATTTCTTGAATGGCTTCCAATATGACTATGAGGTGCAGGTACAATCCACATGAGGAAATAATAATTATTAATACTCAATAGGTTGGTAAAATGTCAGATCCAGTCTAAACATCTGGTTGAGTATAAGACTAATTATAATAACAATGATGAGTGGCTTCATGTACTTCAGTATATTACAGGCATAACAGCTCAATCTGTTATTTTAGTGGATTTATGCCAATCAACTGGGGAACCTAAAAGCTGAAGAAATAAAATCTGAATTTTAATTTATTTCAAAAGCACATTCAGATGCTTTGAACACAACAGGGAAATCAAAACCAAGGTGAAGCAGAGAGTGATTCAACATGCCAAAATAAAATGAAAAATTATTCAGTATTTAGTAAATATATTAAAGTGACAATTACAAGTTTGTGGAACCAAACCCATACAAAGAAGATGAATAAATTGCAAAGTCCTCCAGAATTGTAACTCCACGATAGCATTAAGTGAAATTTTTGTAGATGACAATGCAAAGTACTTCCAAATATATGCAAATTACAAATTGTACACTACAAATGCAGTGCTCTCTGTATTTTTTAATTGTTATTTTATATTTAGCTTGAAATAAGCTAAAATAGTTTTCCTTGGACAATGGTTTACTATACAGTATAACTTCCTAACCTACTGCACATATTCCAGATCAGTTATATAAAAGTTCCCATCATTCCCAGGGAAAACAACTGTCTTAGAGAAGACTGTTTTATAGTGTATGAGTGATATGCTAAACATGAGTAATTTTAAAAGGAAAAAAAATGCGCTCTGAATAATGATGTAGAGGGAAATGTAGGTTGAAATACAATGCTATAGTAATATTCATTTTCCCACCCCATTTAATAATGTTCATTAACTACCTGCTCCATAAAGTTTTTTATTCAGTCTATATCAACTTCAAAACAAAATTCCTGTTGTTTGATTCTTCCCCTTCCTACTGCTCTATTTTTAAGCAATTGGTTGCTTTTCCTGGGGAAAAAACATACTGAAATTGGATAAAATTCAGGTGCACTTTGCCCTTTTTGGTAAGAGTATAATCTTATTTAAAAGGCAAATGTTTACCCAAAAGATAGCAATTAAAAATAATGTTTTAAAGTGACCTTTTACCTTTTTAGAAAATGGCATAGAGAAAAAAGTACTGATTTTGTTTTTCAAACAAAGCATGACTGTAAAGTGATAAAATTGTATATTTTTCATAATGTGGGAGAAAAGTCTATTTGTGCTGCTTTTGGAAATAAGTATGAAATTATGATTTCTGTTAAACCTGTGATCTTAACAACCCTGCCATATTTTCTATATATGATTGGAAAAAGTAAATTAGAACCTGTGCTCATGTATAGTATATAAGCAATGTCTTTAGATTTTAGCACACATTTATACCTTTTACTGAAGCACTGCTTTTGTGGCAGGGAGGGTGAAAATTTAAAGACTTTTTAAGTGTGTAAAACCTTCATTTGAAATATTTTAGTAAAAATTAAGGGTTTGTGGTAGTGTATGCAGTCCATTGAAGATAATAAAATACATTCTTTGTAAGGGAGCTGTAACATGACTGTATTTTGGGGAAGTTGAAAAATATTAAAATACTTAGAAATCAACATAAAATTACAATTTTAGTTAAATCTGTGATTCTTCATTTATTATACTGCATATTTTAACATTAAGCTAAACATTAGATAGAGAAATGTGGACCATCCTCTTGAGTTTGGAGGAATCAGTATTTCTTCTTTTCAATCATACAATATGTAATGCTAAATATGTTAACTCATATCTCTACACATTGTGGTGAATACTGTCAAGTAAATATGCATGTAAGAGCAGCATAGGGCAAAAGCAGATGCAAAGGACTAGAAATTGAATGTAGAAATTGGAGAAAACATGTATTACCAAGCTAGGTACCTCATTTAGAGGGGGGAGTTGGCATGGGGAATAAGGGAAAGCAGCACTGAAAAGCAGTAAGAAAATTTCAGCTTTTAGAAACAGGTTTATTTGGATACATTTCAACACAGCTTTTTCAAGAATCAGAAAACAAAAGGTGTAAATCATTGTATGCCATTAGTTTTTTTTTACATTTTGAAAATATATGTATATACAGAAATTTTCAAATTAAGCCTGAACATACATTCCAAAATAACAATGGCAGAAAGTGAGGTATGTATACACACATATACAGAGAGGCATAAAATAAATTGGTACTGCAACTTTTTTCCCCTTTCATCTGGAATAACCTTAATCCTAATATTCAAGTAGGCATATACTTTTCTATTTTTCTTCTCCTTACCAAAAGAACTCAGCCAATGTGGCCTTCAAAATACGTTATTACTGCAAAGTAATATACCACTACAATTAACAAAACTCTTATATTTTAGTTTTGTTAATATTTAAACTGTATTGTTTTCTGCTGATCAAACTGTAACCAAACCAATATCATTGCCCTCTATATTTCCAAACAGAAGCCTCTATATCCTTATTTGATTATAATATTGTCCACCTCACCCAAGACAAAAAAGATGCTATGTACAACTGCTATCTCATCCACGTTGCCCGGCCAAGTCCTCCAACAGGTGGCATACCAGGGGGTGGTATTGGAGGTGGTACAGGTGGCTGTCCACCAGGGGGCACTGTGGGAGGGGGATAATTTGCAGGTGGCATGCCAAGTCCTGGAGGGGGATGAGGTGGGACTGCATGAGAGGGAGGTAACCGAGGTGGGGGGAAATTGGGGTTGTATGTAGGTGGAGGAGGATATCCTGGAGTAGGAGGAGGAATGGTAGGTGGAGGGAATGATGTTGGTGGAGGAGGAGGGACAGGAGGAGGAGGATTGGGAGGATAAACATGATGATACGGCAAATGAGTTGGAGGTCCATAAGTGGGTGGTAAAGCTCCATAAGTTGGTGCTTCTGTTTTCATAATTGATTGGAGACTCTGATACCCTTCTCCTGACATATATGAATTAGTAGTGGACATACCGGTTATATAGCTGGAAGGTGGAGGTGGGGGTGGGGGACGATGAGGCATAGGTGGTGGCTGATGTACAGGAGCTGGATGAGATGGTGGAGCAATCTGGACCTTGGTTATGTCTACAGAATCTACTACAGTAGCTTGATCAGTTCCTATGGAAACTGTAGTTGTCAATGGAGGTTTATGTTCTGAAAAACAGAAAATATGTACACTATTATACCTATCTATAGAGTCAAATGATATTAAAACAATTAAATATGAAACACCCAGAACTGGTGAAGCATCAGAAAACTAACAAAAGTTTCTGAAGCCAAATTTTTGTTTTGATCCCTTGCAGTTTTTGAGGAGAAAAAAAAACACCTGTCAACATAGAACATTACATTAACAAAGAAAGTAGCCCCTAATTAGAAAAGGAATCCCAAACTAGTAAAAGATACGTTTTGCCTTTCTCTTACACTCCTCAGGATTCAGGGGGAAAGTTCCATGCCAGTGAACAGTCCCCATCAGTTGGGCTGAAGAATACATTTGGAATTCTATGAAGATGTTCTTGAAAAATGGTTGTGATGGGAGAGGGGGGAATAACTAATTGTAAAGCACTGATTACTAATATGTTGTCTGCCAGTTCCCATGGCTCTGCCTGTTTGCAAGATACGTTTGTATTTTCTTTCTTTTGTCCTTTGGACAGGTGGCCACATTTCCAAACAAAACTTTGAAATATAGCAGCAAATTTTTATTTTATAAAAAAAAGCTTAAGTGTCACTCTATAGCATTCTTTGAGGTAAAAATGATACTGAATAACTGGTGCCTTACTTTACAGTATATCAATTTTCCCTGTGATAAAATTAAAACTTCTGTGACAATTTTTGTTTAGTCAGGGAATATGTTGGGTGCAAAAGGAGGTGTCAAAAGGGATCACTGGAGATCTTAAATGTATCTGGATATTTTAATTTACACAAACATTTAAAAGCCAAACTTTAAATATGTTGAAACGACTGTCACAGAAAATCTAGAAAAATAATAAAATGTTGTCATTTCACTTATTCCTTAACCAATTTATCTAAAAAGTCTGGCAATTTGCTAATACCACGTTTATTAAAAATGTAACAAATGAGTTAATGTTTATCCCTAAGACCAAACACTTTGCAATAGCATATGCACATGATGGGATTTAAAGATTAGATTTTTCAAGATTTGGCTTTTACACAATATCTTATTTTACCTATTTTTAATATTTAAAGGAAGTATTTCTGACATCATGCAAAATCATACAGTAGTGCTTGCTATCTGGTAAAAGTTTCTGATCCATGGTATGCAGAATAATTGTAGAATTTATCAAATAAATACAAACAAGTTTTATCTCAGTTGCACAATCTCCTAATTCCAGTAATTAATGAACATATACAGAGAGCAGTAAAATATGTATATAAAATATATATACATAATTTATAACTATTTTGCAGAATCGATATTTGTATTGAAAGGATATATTATTTTAAGAAACAGAATTATGCCTTTCCTTATTATTTTCTAGCAAAATATAGTCTGAAAAATTTTTTGCTATCAATAGTCCTTTAAGGCACTATTCAGCTCAGAAAATATTAAGGCTGTATTAGTACCATGGGCCAAAATATTTTCCCACATAAAGAAGATTCTGCTCTAAGCTCAAATGCTGCAATACTTCTTAACATCCTATATTAATTCTTAGAAGTCAACATGAAACCAAGGCAATAGGTGGAGCTCCCTATTTCTAAATTTTATTTCCAAATGATAAAAAGCAAGTAGATGGACAGGATTCAGCTGAGTTTAGGCTGACAACTCAGGATTATTGATAAGCATGTAATTATAATTTTCAGAAAATTACACAACACACAAATCTTTAGTTTTCTATTAAACATAGTGTTTTCTAGGTCACAGAAGAACCTACCAGGTGGTGGATGCACAGATGGAACTGGTGGATGAGTAGTTTCAATTTTAGCAATTTTAGGAGGCACCTCTGAAAACAAAACAAGAATTATATGTTACATTTTACTTAACAATTAAAAAAAAGCAAAAAGGTTTTTTTAGAAATAATGAAATTAATAATTTAATTAGTGTTTAAGGATAATCATACTTGAGAGTAGACATGCATAGCAATGTACAGTAAACATGTACCTTTTTAAATTATATAAAAAAATCCATTTTACCTGCAGGTTTGGTTTCGTCCTTTGGTGATACAGCCTGTTAAGAAAAAAACACAAATCAGTAGTACTATTCAAATCACAACAGCAGTATTAAAAGTGCTGGGGGGAAAAATCCACTCTGAGCAACATCTGGGTTGCAAATATTGTAAGTCGGGGAAGAACCTTAACTATTCTTGCATTCAAGAATGGATACTGGAGATTGGGATCTAAATTCTTGAAATAAACAACATAATTAGAAGCAAAAATTATCATTTTTATACTGGTAACAACTGCTGAAGACTTAAGCCTTTCAGCGTCTGAGGTTCCAGGCATGTTGTATCATTCGCGCTCCCCATTTTCTAATGACATCATATTCCTTCGGGAAAAGGGCGGTATATAAATTGAATTAAATAAATAAATAAATAAATTTGTCCCTTGGCGTTTTCTGAGATCCATCCTGAGATAAGAAATTACTTAGCTCGGTACTCACATCCATTCCAATTCATGCTTTCTTAGGCTGAAGAAAAACATTTTTTTCCCCACATTCAGCATCTTTAGTAGCGCTTTATAAACAATAAATCTTGAGTCATCAAATTTCAGAATTCTTTGTACTAAAAGGCAGTATAGAAACCCCTTGGCAAATATAGATAAGAAGAATAGATCCATCACATTTTGTAACACAAAGCATTCTTTCTGTGATTCTTACCATAGGCCGCTTTGTCTGTCTGGGAGGACTTGATTGAGGAGAGGGTTTTTTGGGTTGCTGAATTTGTGGTTGCTGTTGCTGCTGCTGCTGCTGCTGCTGTTGTTGTTGCTGCTGCTGCTGCTGCTGTTGCGTCCCTCCCTGCTGGGAGTCCTTGGACTGCTGGGGTTGAGACTGCTCTGAACTCTGAGAAGGCTGTGGCTGCTGGGCTGGAGGCACTTGTGGTGTAGGCTGGAGGGAAGGAGGCTGCTGCAGCTGATGGGGGGTATGGTGAGGCATCTGCTGTTTCCCCTGGGAGTACAGATCCAGAATCTGATGACAGATATCTAGGGAAGAGGGGGGAAAGAATTCCAGAAGTTACACATTTTAACAATCGGCCAAATGCATTCTTGAAAAATTGCAGTGTCATACCATATTTATTCAATCTTAACAGTTTTTACCAAAATCCACAAAGCTTAATACTAGTGCATTTTCTTACCTGTGCTGCACGCTCTCTTAATATATAGATATACTAATTATAAATTACCGACTTTATTATTATCTTGACTTCAATACATATAAGGGGTGGGAAAGGACCCTCAGTTTTGGCCTTGGCTTCATTTCTAACACGGATAGAAATACTTTTATGAATAATTATAATTTTACATAAATACTTGATGGAAGTAAACTAACTTTTCTTCATGCAGTTTCAAAACAAGAATATAAACAACACTTTATATTCTAGTCATAAAAAACTGCTATTTATAAGATGCAAACAATAATACCTATTAGAAAAACAAAAAGTATTAGGTTGAAGATATTTCAGGTACCTTCCAGGACATCAACAGGTACATCTTGTACAAATTGTTCCCACCATCTTCTGTACATGGGCTTTGAGGTCCACTCTTGAATTTCAAATTTGCACAAGCGACCAGCTAGATACATAACTGCAACTGCTATAATTTCAGGTTCCCATTGCAGAGAGAGTGTAGTACACAAACTTCAAAAAAGAAAACACACACAAAACAATATTATATCAGGCAGGAGAACACAATTTTTCAACAGACATTTGCATAAAGGTACAGATGAGTAGTGAAGACTAAAAATGCCTGAAATGACTGAAAACATAGGTATTACTAAGCAAACATATAAAATTGTAGGAGGTAAACAAGAGTTTCACATTCAACAGCAACACAAAGTATCTAAAGTATTTTCAGGAAAAACCGTGCTATGGTGAATATGGAATTTATCGTTTTAGATGTTTTAACCTGTGAGTTGGGCTGAGAGTGTGACTGACTGTAAGTAAAGGAGGATCCTCAATTCTGAGATCATATCCAGAACCAAAGATGGAAATTCTCTGCATCTAGATGATCCCCAAACCCAAACTCATTCAGACTTGTTAGGAATGTGCCTGAGCCTTTTCTTCCCCAACCAAACCTCTACAGACTCCAGACTTGGTAAAGGTTACAATGTAGTACTACAGACAAATTCTGCCCAGAGCCTGGACTTTGATCCTGACAGGGCTCAAGATTGATTCAGCCTTCCATCCTTTCAAGTTCAGTAAAATGAGGACTGTTGGGGGCATTATGCTTACATTGTAAACCACACCGAGAGTGCTGTAAAACACTATGGGGCGGTATGTACAGTAGGCCTAATTACTATTGCTATGTAAGAGGTCTTCGTTCTTAAAGCTACATTGGAAAATGCACTTCGGTAGCCTTCGAAGCTTCCCAAAACCATGTGTAAACAAGTTCCATTCTCACTTACCGTATTTTCCAGCGTATAAGACGACTGGGCCTATAAGACGACCCCCCAACTTTTGAGATGATTTTCAAGATTTTTTGTCTTATACGCCGGAAAATCAGCGAGCCCTGGAAGGCACGCCCTCCCCTCTCACTGTGGAAGCAGCAGGGCAGGCTGTCCTCGGGAATGCTGCCTCAAGAGGGAAGAGCGTCAGGTGGGAGCCGGCAGGGCAGTCCTGCACATGCGCACACTCCCCGGCTGCTAAGGAGTGCTCCTTAGCAGCCGGGGAGTGCGCGCGTGTGCAGGACTGCCCTGCCAGCTCCCGCCCGACGCCGGACGGCTCCGCGGATGCTGCCTCAAGAGGGAAGAGCGTGAGGCGCCTGCCATGGCTCCCCGAGGACTCCTTAGGAGCCGGGGAGCGCGCGCGTGCGCAGGACTGTCCTGCCGGCTCCCGCCAGACGCCAGCCTGCCCTGCTTCCTCCACAGTGAGAGGGGAGGGCGTGCCTTCCCGGGCTCGCTGACTTGCAGCCAAGCCGAAGCCGAAAGGGGCTTTTCCTTCCACCCACCCTTTGGAATAGACGCAAGAGCTCCCGGGGTCTGACGTTTGCAAGGGGGAGGGGAAGGGGCTGAGAGGCTCTTGGGGGTGGGAAGGGAGAGTCACGTTGGAGGGGGGACTGGACTAAGGAGGCTTGAAGTTGCTTTGCAAGAACGGGGGCGCTCGATTGATTTATGTACTATTTTCCGGCGTATAAGACGACTGGGCGTATAAGACGACCCCCCAACTTTTGAGATGATTTTCATGGGTTAAAAAGTCGTCTTATACGCCGGAAAATACAGTAATTTGTGGACTCTCTAGCAGTTGCATGACAGCATGGCCCTTAGACGTGACTTCCGGAGGCCGTGCAAATACCACCCCATTTTCACGTGCCTCCACAGCCTCCAAAAATCATGTGAAAGCATGCCCAATTCTCCCAAATTTATGTGAGAACACAGCCCTTTTGTGCAACTTTCAGAGGCCACACAAGAGCACACCCTCTTCTCATGCCAAATACAAGAACACTGCACAGGAATAGGGTGTGCTTTCAAGAATAGTTATTGTTGGTTGGTGTGTCACCCAAAATTTAGCATGCCATATTTGAAATATGTGTGGTAAGTTCATCATCGATGTCATAGCTGATGAACCTGTTCAAGATGTTTGAAACACTCTGTGACAGGCTATCTATGCCTCTATTGGCACACATATATTAATAAGGACCTCAGATGTAAATACAATGAGTTGCAGATAGCAGTTGATGGAACTAGATCCAAAGGTGATTAAAAAAACCCATTATTTCTGATGCACTTTTTCACTTTCTGTTGTCCTTTCATCTCTTTCTTTCTTTGTAGAGAAGGAGCAAATAGCTATTTCCAGAGATTGGAATTTGTGCAAAGGGCTGCATGAAATTAACACATTCAAAAGCACATAAACTATTTGTGATTAAGGTACAATTGGGTTCACTAAATTATTTTTAAATACTGAGAAAAATAATGCCTGGAATTTGGAACAGAATGAACCCAATGCTTATAACTTATGATTGAAGATGCAGGAGGGGTGTCTTACCTGTCATTTACAAAAGTCCATGCCATTTGAACCAGTTTTTGAATTTTATTTTTATCACCTATTAGAAAAAGACAAAAAGAATGGCTAGGTTAAGCCAATAAATAGCCATACCAACAGAATATTATCAGTGTTATTCAGAACCTATGTTGTTTGTCAAGGTTCAATAAACATTCTTAATAAAGGAGTGTGATGCTTGACAATGGTGACATTGTAAACCGCCTAGAGTGCTGTAAAAGCACTATGGCTATTACTATTGCTAGGGCATGCCTTTTCCCAATTTTCAAATTGGAGAGATGATTGAAAATTGAGCAATTATATGGCCAACTTTCCCGAGCTCTGTATGTTGGAAGTCTGGGGGCTATTTGGTGTCTATGTCATCAGATATGATCATATTCAAACCATTTCTTATCCCTGTCTTTGCTGTTTTGAAGGGGAAAAGTAACCAGAGACAAATGCTTTCTTAGGATACCATCCCACTTGGAAATTTTGGAGAACAGAAAATATGTCAGACTGCTTTCTAATATGTATATAGGCAACACAGCCCAAAGGAGAACGGTCCCTTCTCCCAAATTAAAAGTAAAAGAGGGTTTGTTACAGGCTCATCAGACTTCAGAATAAAGCAAGAAAAATAAGTTTATGCAGTGATCCTACTACAAGAAGTATACATACATATCCATCAAGATGGCAATCACGGACATAGGTATAGGTAGTTCTTGACATGACTACAATTGGCTGGAATTTTAGGTGTAAGGCACTGTGGTTGCTAAGCATGAGGCCACTGTGACTGCTCAACAACTACAACCATTGCTCTCCCAGTTGCAGTTGTTAAGCAGATGGAACAAAAGAGCCCCTCCACGTGTGGAACTCTTTTGCTAGAGAAATGAAGGTCAGATCCCAAAGACCTGAATTTAGTTTCTCTGGACCACCATAGGCCTTTTCCTCCCCTCTGTGCAGAAGAGAACAGCTGCACTGGGTCAGAGAGGAAGCTCAGATCTTCGGGATCTGAGCTTTCTCTCTACAACCTCTTAGAGTTCCCCTCTCCTCCACGCACTAGCCTTTGTACCCTTCAGTCATATCACATTTTCTGGGTAGAAAGCTAGCAAACACAAAGTTTCTCAATGGTAGAAAGGCTGGAAAAAAGCATGGATTTTTGGATACAAGCTTCTTTTCTCCAGCTTGGTGCCAGAGTTCCCTTCTGTGCAAATGAGGGAGAGGGAAGTACTTCAGCACTGGCTGGAGAAAAAAAAAATCTTGCATCCCACAGATCAGCACAGTCATAAGTTCGACATGGTTACCAGGCACCAGAATTGTGATCATGTAACCGTGCCCGGTGTGTGTGTGTGTGTGTGTGTGTAATTGTAACTTCAAGGACAGGTCACAAATAATCTTTCCTGACTCTCGTAACTTTGAATGGTCATTAACTGACCAGTCATAAGTTGAGGACTACCTGTAACAAGGATTTATTAACATATATTGAAATAAAATGATTATACCTTTGAGCTGCTTTGCATATTTAAGGAGGAACTGATAAGGATGTTCAACTTGCAAATCAAATTTTATTGTCTGCAGCAAGATTCTCTCTAAAACCATAACTTCTTCCTAATATCAAGAGAGCAAATTCAAATTCGTTGAGTGCGCACAATGCTCAACTTATTTTCTTATTAGTCAGTACAGTCATTATGTATTCAAGATATTTTGAATTTAAAATATTTTGCATACCTGTATTCATTAGTTTTGTTTTATAAAAGTCCCAGCTGTCATTATGCAATAATGCTAAGGGAAGCAATATTTGCAGTTGCTTATGAAAGTAATCTTATTTATTTTTAAATATTTAAAAATCCCCTTAGCATCTAAACACAAGTACATAAAGGCACTTGCATTTTGTGATTGTACAGCAACTTTCATCAAGAGGAATTCTTGCCCATCTGTTTCTAGGACTTGGTGATAATGTATCCTATAGTTTCCAGTATAAATTATTTGTGGCTGAGACCCAATAGATGTTTCCTCTACCATTAAAACTCTACACCTATATGGTAAAATGTCAAAAGTGACAAAACAGGGGGAAGCAGGAGGAAGAAGAGGTGTGAATCACCATTTTTTAATTTATTAAATGTATTTCTGTCCTGCCACATTTCCAATAACACTGTCAGCAACTGTTGTCAATAAGGTAGTTGATTTTTTTGGCAGTTAAGACTTTCTGTTTTTCACTAACATTGCAGTATATCCACATGATAAATTCAGCTGCTGATTTAACAATCACATCTGGGATGGGATAGGGGACATATTACAACTGCATAAATGGACAGTCAAATATTAATTACTAGAAAGAAAACAGTTGCCAGGCAATAACAGAATAAGTGTTCTATAATAAAGGTGTGTTTCAATATGAATAATACAGCTTTGAGGGGGTTTTTTCTGTTAATGTGGATAGCTTTTTGCCTATTCTCACTTAAAACATCAGCTCCTACAAAATGTGAGAGCCAAGCAATATTTTACTACTATTCTGTGATAGTGTGTATCTTGCTTCAAGAGGTTACAAGGAATCTAATACCTAACAGAAAATTCCAGTGAAAATAGGTGAAACCCATTCACAAAAGGCACTATCTTATCCACAAAGTGAATTAAGGAAGTACTTTCTCTCACACTTGTTAGCTAAATACCAAAAGATTAGCTGAATTTTTGAGCCTTCTAAATTATAGACAACCCATGCAAATTTTATTGGACATTAATCACAAAACAATAAGAAATTACTAAACATTACAAACACACAAACCTTGTTTAATAAAAGTATGTAGAAACAAACAAATTATATCCATTTTAACTTTCAGGACCTCCAAATATAAATTACTACTATAAACAAATACCTCTTACTAAACTATTGGAAGACTTTGTGGCTAAGATACTTTAACAAGAAATGTGACAAATGTCGATTTTTTTCCAGTTTGCTTACTGTATGCATATGGCTGCACTCTGTGTGGCCAGTTTCACTGCTTCCCTTGTGCAGTGGGTTATTTCTTTGCTGAAAAGACAGGCAAATGCAACAGGAGAACAACACAAGCACTGCAATCCATATTGCCTTTGAAAATAACATGAAAATACTAGCTAAATTAATCAAGCCAGTGTAATATATTTCAATTATTAATAAAGTGTCAATTTTTATAGAAAAATTCAAGTATTTGGGTGATAGAAGCTTACTTCTAGTTTTATCTACAGGTAATCCTTTACTTATAGCCACAATTGGGATTGGAATTTCAGCCATTAAGCAAATAATCACATGACTGGACTGTTTATTAAATGTACTTCTATTCTGTCACATTTTATAATTTTTACTGCAATCATTAAGCAAATCACATGGTTGTTAAGCAAATCAGTCAGTCATTAAGTGAATCCAGCTTCCCCTACTGACTTTGTTTGAAGATGGCTGGTAAGCTTAAAAATCGCAATTTCGTGATTGCAAGATGCTGAAATCATTGTAAATGCGAGCCAATTGCCAAACATCCAAAATAAGATCATGTGTTTTTCATTCGGGCAGTTTGATGGTCAAAGATAGATCATGTCACCTTTTTCAGCACCGTCATAACTCTGAACCATCACTGAATGCATGGTCGTAAGTCAAGGAATACCTGTATTTTATTCTATGAACGCTACCAAAATTTACATTAACAGCTACATGTCACTTAGATTGTACCATGACAAATTTAAGTCAGACTCTTTAGCTCATCTGAGTTTACCTTTGGATCATCTCCAAACTGCCCAAATTGAACATCATTTAGTAAACTACGAGCTGTTTTGATGATATCTTTACATTTTTTGGGTGTTTCTTCAACTTTTCCTGCTAGGAATAGGCAGCAAGCTCCAGTTACCTATTAAGAAATATGATTTTAGAAAGCCATTGAAGTATACAAGGCCTATACACTTGGTATTGGTGACCATAATTTGGTCTAATTATTTCTGCCAGTGAGAGCTAATAAACTAAGCAATCAAATAGCTAAGATTCATTTGTAATGTTATTTTACAAGTCCAGCTTCTAAAGTTGCATTTGTTTTTGAGTTACAAAACCAGTCTTCTCTGGGAAAAGCAAAACGTATTAATGTTTTGTATATACAGGTGAAACTCAAAAAATTAGAATATCGTGCAAAAGTTCATTTATTTCAGTAATGCAACTTAAAAGGGGAAACTAATATATGAGATAGAGTCATTACACGCAAAGCAAGATAGTTCAAGCCGTGATTTGTCATAATTGTGATGATTATGGCGTACAGCTCATGAAAACCCCAAATCCACAATCTCAGAAAATTAGAATATTACATGCAATCAATAAAACAAGGAGTGTACATAGAACAATATCGGACCTCTGAAAAGTATAAGCATGCATATGTACTCAGTACTTGGTTTGGGCCCCTTTTGCAGCAATTACTGCCTCAATGCGGGGTGGCATGGAAGCTATCAGCCTGTGGCACGGCTGAGGTGTTATGGAAGACCAGGATGCTTCAATGGCGGCCTTCAGCTCTTCTGCATTGTTCGGTCTCATGTCTCTCATCTTTCTCTTGGCGATGCCCCATAGATTCTGTATGGGGTTGTTAGGCGAGTTTGCTGGCCAATCAAGCACAGTAATCCCACGGTCATTGAACCAGGTTTTGGTGCTTTTGGCAGCATGGGCAGGTGCCAAGTCCTGCTGGAAAATGAAGTCAGCATCCCCATAAAGCTCGTCTGCAGAAGGAAGCATGAAGTGCTCCAAAATCTCCTGGTAGACGGCTGCGTTGACCCTGGACTTAATGAAGCACAGTGGACCAACACCAGCAGATGACATGGCTCCCCAAATCAACACAGACTGTGGAAACTTCACACTGGACTTCAAGCATCTTGCAGTGTGTGCCTCTCCATTCTTCCTCCAGACTCTGGGTCCTTGGTTTCCAAATGAGATGCAAAAGTTGCGCTCATCAGAAGAGAGGACTTTGGACCACTGAGCAACAGACCAGGTCTGTTTTTCTTTAGCCCAGGTAAGACGCTTCTGACGTTGTTTGTTGTTCAGGAGTGGCTTGACAAGAGGAATACGACATTTGAAGCCCATGTCCAGGATCCGTCTGTGTGTGGTGGCTCTTGATGCACTGACTCCAGCCTCAGTCCACTCCTTGTGAAAGTCCCCAACACTTTTGAATGGCCTTTTCCTGACAATCCTCTCCAGGCTGTGGTCATCCCTGCTGCTTGTGCACCTTTTTCTTCCACACTTTTCCCTTCCACATAACTTTCTATTAATGTGCTTTGATACAGCACTTTGGGAACATCCAACTTCTTTTGCAATTACCTTTTGAGGCTTTCCCTCCTTATGGAGGGTGTCAATGATGGTTTTCTGCACAACTGTCAGGTCAGCAGTGTTCCACATGATTGTGATTCCTACTGAACCAGACTAAGAGACCATTTAAAGTCTCAGGAACCCTTTGCAGGTATTATGGCTTAATTAGCTGATTAGAGTGGGACACTTTGAGCCTAGAATATTGCACCTTTTCACAATATTCTAATTTTCTGAGATTGTGGATTTGGGGTTTTCATGAGCTGTATGCCATAATCATCACAATTATGACAAATCACGGCTTGAACTATCTTGCTTTGCACGTAATGAGTCTATCTCATATATTAGTTTCCCCTTTTAAGTTGCATTACTGAAATAAATGAACTTTTGCACAATAATCTAATTTTTTTAGTTTCACCTGTATACTAGCGGCCTGATTCAGGTGGTGTGCATCAACATATTCAAAATAAGGATTACACAAAATTCTTACTCTAATCTACTCTCTCCACAATGCCCTTTAAATCCTACAGCAACTACAACTAGGAATATGTAAATAAATAATTGCATATTCCTCCCCCTTTATTTCTGCCTCCAAGTCCTTCAGATTCCTGCAATATATTTATTTCTAGGCTGTACTGTTTTGGTTCAGATATTTTCATTATTTTTTTATGAAGCATTAGTAGACATGAATTACATACTGTAAACCAAAAGCAATATATTAGCACTTACATATCTTGGGAATTGTTTGAAGGAATGGAACATATAAAACCGATGGAAATATATTATTCCAGTTGCCAGTGTGTCATAATGTCTGAATACAGGATAAGAATGTAACATATTTAGGTCAATTTCAACTATAAATATTACAAAGGAGTAAAACTGAATAATATACCAAAGACAGCCAGTCAGGTGTGCTGATTAAAGAACCCGACTAAAAACTGGGAGACTGTGAGATCTAGTCTTCCCTTAGGCATGAAGGCAGTTGAGTGATCTTAGGCAGCTATAGGAAGAAGCCAATAGCAAACCTCTTCTGAAATCTTGCCAAGAAAACCACAGATTAGTCCAGGCAGTTACCACAAGTAAAGACTGGCACAAAGTCATAAAAATAATGGTATGGAATTGTTATGAAGTAACTAAAATTATTTTATTTATTCATTAAATGTATTGGCTACCCATCTTACAAGGAAAATTAATGGATAAAAATAAAAATGAAATCAAATTACAAGCCCAGGTGTTTCAGAACAGATTCCTGAACTAATGTACCCGTCATAAGTAATGACATATAAAATAGACTGTAACTAGCTTGCATAAATACAGTTCATTCGATTAGTAAGTACTATTCAACTATAAAAATTAACCTAAGTTTAGCATTTGAGCAACAATTCAGAAATGCTAAGGAAATCATGTTCCAGAAGTTACATTATCTGATTGGCATGATACTGGATTAAACTAGTTAGAGGATTATGGACTGCAAACAATAAGAAATTGTAAATTAACAAATTTTGTAACTGAAAAAAATGTTTTTACCAACAAAATAACCAACCAAGCTGCAACTATAATTGGGAAAGGAAAAAAAGTATTTAAATAATAGTTTGTGATTATTAAAATTTTAAATGAAATTTAACATTTTTGTGAAAACACTGTTATTATTTGCACATCAAGTAAAAAGTAGATTATGGAATCTTAATCCTACATACTGCACAATAGAGAATCTTAAAAGGATACAATCCCAAACGGGTTCCTACATCAAATATAAACCGGGCACCTTCTCTTCTGTATCTTGCTTCAGTAGCTGGATCAAGTCCCTCTAACTGTGAAGGTGTATGTGCCAAGTCCTTCTTATCCCAATACCAACATGGTTTTGTGTGGTCCAGGTTTGCCAAAGATACAGAAGGACTAGAGTTTTCTTTGTTTTCCTTCATTTATCAACAATAATTTCAGTAAGGTAGGTTTTCATATGACTTTAGAACCTGTGGAAAAAAATAAATCAGAGGCTGTGAGGGATTTGCATTCAAAACCTAACGTTTTCAGACATTTATGCATGCCATCTTCTAATTCCTAGCATCCATGAACTTAGCTATGTGAGCTCTTTTTTAATGTTCTAATCTTATTTCTTCCACTTTTATTCATTTACTATTTAAAGTTTATTGTGCCTTTTAAAAGATTTTTTTATCCCCTTTTTATTATTCTATAGATAACACAAGGCAGCAAACATACCATAATTCTACAGCTTCCTATTTTCTCTTCAATAATCCTGTGAGGTGAGTTGACCTGAGATAAAGTGACTGGCACAAAGTCACCCAGTTGTCTTCTCATTATTCTATAACCTCTCAAGGTAGCTAGCAACAAATAATAATACCATTATTTTGGAGAACACCTGGCCTGCTATGGTTACAGAAATCATTCACAGCCCATTTCCTTAAGTTATATTGACAGTGAGTTACATGATCAAGTTTCCAACACAGTAGGATTTTCTAATTACTACTCAAATTACCAAAAGGCCAGGTGAAATGAGATTCTCTTTGCAGTTTTGTTATGCAGAAGTCGCCAAAGTGAAATTTTCACAGCATACAACAAAATATGACTCAAAATGCCCACAAGTTCAGTACAGTGGTTAAAGTATTGGTCCCGAATGATCCAGGGTTAAATCAATCCTTGGTCTTGATACACTGAGTGACAATTCTATCTCAGACAAAACTAACTTACAGCTTGCTATGAGGATTAAAAATCATGGAAAATCTCCATTTAGGAATCTTGAATTCCTGAAGAAAAGGTTGGATGCAAATCAAATAAATATTTGTAACTGCAGCAAATCAAAGCAATGTTAAATCTCACTATGGGGCCAATTTAAAGACTGGTAGGTTTGAATATTAGTAAACCTAAATTAGGAAACTCTGATATAGTAACTACATAAAATCCAAGAAATGTAATATAAGGTTCATGCACTACATTCATCAAAATCAAACTAGTCACTTGTATGCAATGCTTGAAACAAGCTCCATTCTCATGGTATTTTGACCTGAAATAGCAGATTGCCTCCACTTTCCAAAGAACAGCACACTTCCAAACATTAGTTTCCAGTCTTTTCAAACAAACACTGGAGTCATTTCTTTACCTGATACTACTCTCAGGTATTATGATGGCACTGGTTTAACCAATTATGATTTAAATCTATAAGATAAAGAATAATACTGCAAAAATCTATTATTATTTGCTATCAATTCTGGTTCCACCAGTAAAACAATGAAATAAACAGGAATAGTAAGTATATAAAATAGGCCTTTCATTCACTGCTCTACAGTTCTATAATTTTGGCCCAGACTGAAACCAAACTCTCAAAAATTGGCTTCTATCAATTACAAGGCAAACATTTATTTTCCAGATTATTCGTTTTATATTCTGGATAAATATGCACACAGTTCATTGTCAAGTCAGGTTTACTTATTTAATACATTATCTTGTCAAGAAAGAGCGTATTTACTTGTTTTATTTTGTTTATGGCCTATATAAAAATAATAATTATCGAATTGCTGCCTTTGTATTTGAAAGTTGGGCTATAACTTTTCAGAAGGGCTCTTGGAAAGTAGAAAAATTTATATTCCGCGGGATATAAATGGAATTAAAATAAATATAAATGGAATTAAAATAAAAACGAATGTTTTTCCATCCTTCACCGGAGCAGCTGCCATTAATTCATCAAAGGCTCCCTACATTTCAACCTCAGCACACCTCTGTAACTTTGATAATTTAAACCACGCAGCCTGTCTTTCAGTCAGTCACACAATACTGATGGAACCACTCACGGATTACGGGTACAAGGGAACCCGAAAATAGTAAGCCATCGACATCAGCCCCTGCGCGACGCCATCTTGCGAAACCCAATCAAAGTCGTTGCTGACGTTATTGCGTCGGCGCGCGCAAGCTGAAGAGGACTGGATGACGCCGCATCAGAAAGCGCATCGATACCAAGCCGCGAATCAAAGCTCTGCTGTTTTCTACTCACCGCCCCTCCCCCGGTAACCCCGCCTGCGCGCGATACAAGGCCTGCCATTTCAGTAAAACATTTCAGAGCGGTTGGCCAATGGGAAACCCACAATAGTAAAAGGAGGCAGTCGCTGTAGCTAATGCTTTCTAAGAAGAATGGCGTGGGGGGGGGGAGAGGAGGGAAATGAGTTACTTTCGTTTTCCCGCCAATCAAAATGTATTATCCCGCCTCCCCGCTAGATATTTTCGCTTGCTCCTTTCCTCTCCTTTACACGCCCAGTCCTGCAATAGGCGAGAGAGGCCAGGGAGCGGCTTACTGGATTGGTCAGCCGTCCTACGGAGAGAACTGGAAACCAATGACCGCGGCGCAGTTCTTGGGCTGGAAGGCGGAGCAAAAGGCGAATGAGGGCAAACGCTGGGTGTCCGACGGCGAGGGAGTTTGTGTCGATGCGTGTGTACCGCGCGCGTGCGCGCGGAGGTGCCGTGGTTGGTTTAGCGGTCGCCCTCTCGCTCCCCTTCCCCCCTCCACAACCCGGGCAGAGCCGTCAGGTGAGAGGATTTTGAGTCCCTTGTTGTCGTCGGTAAAAGGTAACGGGGAGGCCTGTTCTGTCACACCGTCACTCGTGCAGATTTTACTATGGGCCTTGACTTGGCCCATTTCTTCCTCGTCCCTGAGTACTGGGGGGCCCTCTCAGTCCGAAGGATCGTCACCTGCGGCGGGCGTTGTATTGGACAAGATAATCCAGACTCGTGATCTCCGCCTGCCCTTCCTCTCCCCTCTCCATAAGATCACGCCCACATGGTTCCGTGTTGATTAACCTGGAAGAATAACCGTCGCCTCTCCTTGGTTGTAATCACTGTTCACGTGTATCTCACAGTTGCCCTCCCTGAAGGATCAGGAACCGTTGCTCTTTATGTAGCGTGTGAGATCTTTAGAACAGCGTTTTCCAACCTTAGGAACTTGAAGATGCGTGGACTTCAACTCCCAGAATTCCCCAGCCAGCTATGCTGGCTGGGGAATTCTGGGAGTTGAAGTCCACGCATCTTCAAGTTCCTAAGGTTGGAAAACGCTGCTTTAGAAAACACTCCTGTTATCCAACAAAACGTATCTAGAATTGCAACTTTTGATTGTGTAGCCTGAGTTAATCCGTTGCAGTTAAGTTTGAAAATGAGCCTCGTCCCTTGAAGTTGGGGACTTTTTTCTTCCGATAAAGGTGTACAGACCAGTCGAGAAATTTTTTCCTGGCAGCTCTCAGGGCCATCACTTTAAAACATAACGTTTAAATTGTATAAGCATTAGTTTGTTCCGTTTGTAACTTCCCTTATCCATCCACATACTAAATTCTGCATTTCCAATCCCCCGTCTTTCATAAATAAAATCCCAATTTAACTAGTATCTCTTACTGATCTTTATAATTGTATTTAATATTTATGACTTCTTAGGCCATCTTAATATCTTCATATTTGCCCCTCTCTTCTGCATTTTAATTTCTTCTTCTGTCGGTGACATGCCAACTCTAGGTCTCCTTTTTTACCAGTTCTGTTTCTTTTTTTTCCTTAGTCTCTCTTAGTTAACTCACTTTCTCTTTACTAGAACTTCCATCCTGGCTTTCTCAAACATTCTTCCTTGATCTTCATGTGAATGCTTTTCTTTTCAATTAACCACATACTGATAGTATTTACGTAGTTTCCTTTTGTTTTTTGTGTATAATACAGTTATTCATCTGGATCTGCTATTCTGCTATATTCCATTCTTCCTCCAAATGCATATTTTATCCGTGGGCTGTTAGGCTTTTAAATGGGACATAATCTTATGCAGAATTGACTTGGGAGGCTGGTGTGTGGTGTAGTTGGTTCACATAGTGTGGTGGGATGGAGGGTTTGTTGTCATTGTGTGTTGGGGGGAGAGAGCGGGGGGGGGGAGGCTCAGCTAATCTTATTGTACACATGTACTTTGACAATAAGGGTTTATTTATTTATTATTTATTTATTTATTAGGGGTTAGCAGTTTTCTGCAGAGGTTTTGGACTTCAGCTCCCATTAACTTCAGTTGTAGTTTAAAATATTTGGAAAATATTCTAATACTTGCTGTGATTTTTTTCTAACTATTATCCATTTTGTAGCCTTGCACACACGATAGTAATCATGTTTGGATTACTATGTGGTATAGATTTACTTTCCTGTATTACTTTATATGTCTTCTTTCTGTTTACGAGGAAGAAAGGTTCTCCTTTATCAATATAATATTAATCTTTTTTGATAATTGCTATAATAGTGAATATTGTTAATGGTTTCGCAAATTTGTAATAAAATTTTATATATATCATGGAATTGCTATCTTTTAAATCAACTTGATGCAAACTTTATAAAACATCTTAATGGAACTTTACTAACAGCAAGAAAAATGGTAAAAATACTAAAAACAATGCATTTACACTTCCTTGAAATGCATTATTGTCATTTTTAAATGAGTGGATTATTTAGTTCATCTCTTTGTTTTACTAAACTTATTCCTTTAGGCAATTGTGGCATAATATAATCATGCTATGTCATGCTTATGGAAAATAAATAGATTAAGGTTTAAATTTTATGACATTTTTGGAAAGTTTAGAAAAGTTTCTGGTCGTTTTTATTTTGGAGGAGAATTGTTATTCATTTTGATTTTATTTTGTATAGGTAAAAATGGTGTTCAGTAAACATATCTGATAATATATGTCATTTTTAGCCATTTTAATGGTATTTAAATTCCTGATAATTGTCAGGTAAAATAACATTTTTTTTGCAAGCTCTCTTTGAATGACATTGCATATAAATAGTATGCAGGAACACCAGTTTCTTCCAGTCTAGTGCCTCTTATTTGTTCGCTCTTCCACTTTTTAACACCCTCCTTTTTCTCCCTTTCTCATATCACTGTAAATTGCCAAAGAAGTGGCAGTTTTTATTTGAAATTTGATTTGCCTACCTGGAAGGACTATTGAAATGAAACCAAAGTCATAGAAAATTAGACCAAGGTGTATGAACTGTCCTTTCCTGTTTCATATAAAAAATTAAGATGCAACTGATTTTGGAAAATTATTGCAATTTCTTGTTTGTTTTTAACTGTTATTATACATTTGATCTGACTATATTTTCACTAACACCAAGTGATTCACAGAAACAAATCTTCATTGTGTTATTTTTATTTATTAAATTTACAAGCCACCCATGTCACTATAGAGTGACTCCAGGTGACTAATTATTACTATTATGCTTTGTCATAGACAGCCAGATATTCAGACTGCATTTGGCATTTTTATCCCCCAGTGTGTCCTTCTCAAGGACTTGAGATATGCAGAAGTTGTTTGATAGTGTTAATACTATCAACACAGGTTGTAAGCTATTTTTTTAAAGCTGCCTTTTGCAATTGACTGATGATTTGTCAGTGTCATTGGTGTTCAAGTAATGCTCCAGTTGTTTTGGGATTGCACTCAAGGCCACCTATTAATATTGGTACTGTCTTTACTTTCTTTTACCATTGTGGTTTTACTTTTATTTGCAGGTCTTTGTATTTTTATTATGTTCTCATTTCTTTCTCTTCTATTCCGCTGTCAATTCCACTATCCAGACTTTTTTGTCTTTCTTATCAACAATTGTTAAGTTTGGGGTATTATGCAGCACATTCTTGTCTGTTTGAATTCTAAAGCCCCAGAGCATTTTAACCTCATTTTCTGTTACTGTGCCTACTTTTTGGTCCCAGATCTTGCTTGCAGGCAAATGATACTTCTTGCAGAACCTCCAGTGTACCTTTGTTATTGTTTTTATTTTAAATTTATTGTGGCTGCTCACTCACATAAACTATTAAACTAATTGTCTCCTATTTTTATCTAATCAACTGGGGGGGGGAATCAAACAAACAGTTAGTGGTCCTTACCTAGCTACATATTCTTCTCAAGTTCTTCATAATGAAAAGAATCTATTTTTACATAATAAAAGATTATCCTTCTTACTTTTCCATGACTTGTCTCAACACTTGAGTCCAATTCAAGGTAATTCTAATTGACACTATGTGCAAAGGAAGATAAAAATTTCTCACACTGAAGCCCCAATTATTCTAGTTCCCCTTCTCCAACATACAGTATAATGAATCTAGTAAATGCCATCTATTCTGCACAGATAAGGCACCGTGCTACGGTGGTTCTCCTCCTACCTCCAGGGCCGCTCGCAGTCGGTGTTGACAGGAGGGCAGAGATCCGCCCCGAGGCCTCTCATTTGTGGAGTCCCTCAGGGGTCGGTTCTCTCGCCTCTCCTGTTCAACATCTATATGAAGCCGCTGGGCGAGATCATTCGTGGTTTTGGGGTGGGGTATCACCAGTACGCTGATGATACCCAACTTTTTCTTTCCACCCGAACCAACCCAGTGATGCCCTCTCCGTGATGTCCCGGTGCCTGGAGGCGGTTCAGGTCTGGATGGGGAGAAACAGGCTTCGTCTCAATCCCGCCAAGACTGAGTGGCTGTGCATATCGGCGTCTCGGGTTAACCAAGTTATTCCACCTCTAATGATGGGGGGTGAGGTGTTACCCCCCGTTGATAGGGCTCGCAACTTGGGCGTCCTCCTGGATTCACGGCTCAATTTTGAAGATCACATAGGAGCCGTGACCAGGGGGGCTTTTGCACAGGTTCGCCTGGTGCGCCAGTTGCGTCCCTATCTGGACCGAGACGCCCTACGCACAGTCACTCATGCGCTTGTGACCTCCCGTTTGGACTACTGTAACGCTCTCTACATGGGGCTGCCCTTGAAGACCACTCGGAGGCTTCAACTGGTGCAGAATGCGGCCGCGCGAGTTGTAATGGGGGTTTCCCGATACTCCCATGTAACACCTCTACTCCGCGAGCTGCATTGGCTTCCGGTTGCCCTCCGGGTGAAATTCAAGGTGCTGGTTATTACCTATAAAGCCCTACATGGCCTGGGTCCGGGTTATTTGAGGGAACACCTGCTGCCGGCATCAAACGCCCTTCGCCCAGTGCGCTCCCACAGGGAGGGTCTGCTCAGGGTTCCGCCGGTGAGAGATTGCCGGCGGGTGACACCCAGGGATAGGGCCTTCTCAGTGGGAGCGCCTGCCCTCTGGAACCAGCTGCCGGTGGAGCTGAGAACTGCCCCCGACCTCCGATCATTCCGCCGGGGCCTGAAGACCTGGCTCTTTGAGCTCTCGGGCCCAGGCTGAGGAGAAATTTTTAATTGGGGTTTTAATTGTGTACAGGGTCAATTTAATATTTTTTAATATGGTTTTAACTTTTGTATGTTGGATTTTTTAATTCCCTGTAAACCGCCCTGAGTCCTCAGGGAAAGGGCGGTATACAAATGCAACTAAAAAAAAAAAAAAAAGTGAAAGCTTGAGAAGTGGATTCTTTTTGCAGTATACATTGTACATAGTACAATGGGGCTAATGATTGCCCTATTCCATGTTCGATCTGATCTATTAAGTTTATGCTGTCAGTAAAATAAGTTTAACATACTTTTATAGTATGTAGATGGTGTGGAAAAAAGCTATTAACTCTTATTATTTCACAGTCACTTTCAGGTTGTTAGGGGATTTAGCTGACTAATAAACATATCTGTCATACTCCATTGTGATAACTAATGTTAATAGAATTAAGACAAATACTTTCTATTGTACAACTATCTTGCTGTTTATGAAAGGAAATTTGAAGGGACAGCTTCACTAAAGTATCAGTTACATTAGCCTGAGTACTAATTTTGGATCTTGCAAAATGTGATGACTGCTTTCCCCGCTTAAGTTCCTGCCCTTTTTTGCAATAGTAGCTAGGCGATTAATTATAAAATAAACTTTAAATCTCTTTAAGATTGAGTGGCTGTTAGCTAAAAGAAACAAAGCTGAATCCTCTGTGTTCAGGGCCTGCATACTTATAATTATTAGTTTCTAAGAACAAACAGAATGGCTTCCAATATGTTGTGTTTTCCATTATTCCACTGACTGACAGCAGCTGATTTATGGGCTTAAATGTATTTCTAGTCTAACAGTAAAGCACTTGCCTTCTCAAAAAGGGAACAATTTGGAAACTCTTTTGGTTGAAGGAAATGTGTTTTTTTCATAGCTTATTTGGTTACCCAACTCCTATTCTCAAAGTTCAGTAGTCTTTCCCAACACGATGTCCCCAGATTGGTTGGGCATTATTTTCCATAATTACATTGGCTATGTTTATTGGAATTACATAAGTTGTAATGCAACACATTTGGAGAACATCAGGTGAAGGAAAGTTGTTTTACAAGATTTTACATGTTTCATTCACATTATGTTTCCTAATTGTGATCTCAGAATTTCAGTCATAGGGTTTTTGGTTATTGTTACCCAGTTTTGGTGGTGCAGTTAATAATAATAATGTTGGAAAGGGACCTTGGAGGTCATCTAGTCCAACCCCCTGCTCAGGCAGGAAACCCTATACCATTTCATACAAATGGCTGTCCAGTCTCTTCTTAAAAACTTCCAGTGTTGGAGCATTCACCACTTCTGGAGGCAGGTTGTTCCACTGGTTAATTGTTCTAACCGTCAGGAAGTTTCTCCTTAGTTCTAGGTTGCTTCTCTCCTTGACTAGTTTCCATCTGTTGCTTCTTGTTCTGCTTTCAGGTGCTGTGGAGAATAGCTTGACTCCCTCTTCTTTGTGGTAGCCCCTGAGATATTGGAACACTGCTATCATGTCACCCCTCACTCTTCTCTTCGTTAAACTAGACATACCCAATTCCAGCAACCGTTCCCTATATGTTTTACCCTCCAGTCCCCCAATCATCTTTGTTGCTCTTCTCTGTACTCTTTCTAGAGTCTCAACATCTTTTTTACATCGTGGTGACCAAAACTGGATGCAGTATTCCAGGTGTGGCCTTACCAAGGCATTGTAAAGTGGTATTAGTACTTCACTTGATCTTGATTCTATTCCTCTGTTAATGCAGCCTAGCACTGTGTTGGCTTTTTTGGCAGCTGCAGCACACTGCTGGCTCATATTTAAGTGATTGTCTACTAGGACTCCGAGATCCCTCTCACAGTTACTACTGTTGAGCAAGGTACCACCTATACTATACCTGTGCATTTGATTTTTCCTGCCTAAATGTAGAACCTTACTTTTTTCACCATCGAATTTCATTTTGTTAGATAGCGCCCAGTGTTCGAGTCTGTCCAGATCCTCCTGTATCTTAAGCCTATCTTCTGGAGTATTGGCTATTCCTGCCAGCTTGGTGTCATCTGCAAATTTGATGAGTTCCCCATCTATCCCCTCATCCAAATAGTTGATGAAGATGTTGAAGAGCACTGGGCCCAGAACAGAGCCCTGGGGCACCCCACTACACACTTCCTTCCATGTAGATGCAGTTCCATTGAGGACCACACGCTGAGTACGGCCTGTCAGCCAGCTACGAATCCATCTAGTGGTGATGCTGTCTAACCCACATTTTTCTATCTTATCAAGTAGTAGGTTGTGAACTACTTTATCAAATGCCTTACTGAAGTCCAAGTAGCCTTGGTGGAGCAGTGGGCTAATGCCTCCTTAAGTAACACCAGCTGCCTGCAATTAGTGCAGGTTCGCATCCCACCAGGCTCAAGGTTGACTCAGCCTTCCATCCTTCCAAGGTAGGTAAAATGAGGACCCAGATTGTTGGGGGCAATAAGCTGACTTTGTAATAATGCCGCTTGGGGGGGGCGAAAGCCCTAATAAGCAGGCATATACATAGAATGAAGGCTATTGCTAAGCACATTGGTTTGTGCTTAAATTGTAAGCCACCCTGAGTCTTCGGAGAAGGGCGGGATATAAATGGGATTAAAAATAAATAAAAATAAAAATAAAAAAGTAAATTATATCTACAGCATTCCTCTGGTCCACTAATTTTGTCACTTGGTCAAAGAATGCAATAAGATTTGTCTGGCATGATCTGTTTTTGACAAACCCATGTTGGCTTTTAGTGATGACTTTGTTTGCATCAGAGTGTTTGCTGATTTGTTGTTTGATTATCTTTTCCTGAATCTTCCCAGGTATTGAAGTCAGGCTGATAGTTTCCTGGATAGTTTCCTGGATCTATTTTTTTCCCTTTTTTGAAGATGGGAACTACATCAGCTCTCTTCCAGTCCTCTGGTAGTTCCCCAATGCTCCAGGATCTTTGAAAAATATAGTTCAGTGGTTCTGAGGTCACGTCTGCCAGTTCCTTGAGAACTTTGGGGTGTAATCCATCTGGTCCTGGTGATTTGAACTCATCTAGGCTGGACAGGTGCTCACTTACCATTTTCTTGCCTATCTTAACTTGCGTTTCTATTCTGTTTTTATGGCACTGGTTTTGGTATGTTGTACTGTTTTTTCCCTTTGTGTAAAGACAGATGCAAAAAACGAATTAAATAGTTCTGCTTTCTCCCTATTGCTTGTCACCTTCTTGCCACTTTCCCCCACTAATGGACCAATCATTCCCTTAACTTTTTTCTTGTTTTTTATATGTTGAAAGAAGCATTTGTTGTTATTTTTGACTTTGGTCGCAATCCTTAGTTCATTTTGAGCCTTAGCTTCCCTCACTTCATCTTTGCAGGGTCGGGCTATTTGCTGATATTCTGCCTTAGTTATGTGTCCCTCTTTCCAATTCTTATACTTGTCCTTTTTATCTTTCAATTTATCAGAGAGTTCTTTATGCAGCCATGCTGGTTTCTTTTGAGAGCTGTTATTTTTCTTCTTTGTTGGTATTGTGCTAGACTGGGCCTTTATTATCTCACTTTTCAAAATTTCCCAAGCTTCTTGAGTTGTTTTCCCCTTTAGGATTCTCATCCATGGAATTCTTCCCAAGGTCTCTCTAAGTTTATTGAAATTAGCTCTTTTAAAGTCCAAGACTCTAGTTTGGCTGTGTTCTATTGCTTGTGCTTCCAGAATGTTGAATTCCAATATTGCATGATCACTTCCCCCCAAGGTTCCTGTGGCTTCAACACCTTCTATCATTTCATCTCTGTTAGTGAGAATTAAATCCAATATGGCTAATCCCCTAGTTCCCTTCTCTACTTTTTGGGAGAGAAAGTTGTCTGCTAGGTTTGTCAGGAATCTGTTTGATCTTCCACTTGGTGCAGAGTTTGTCTCCCAGTTGATATCAGGGTAATTAAAGTCCCCCATTACTATTCTGATGTGCTTCCTACATACCTTAGTTAGCTGACTAGCAAAAAGTTCATCTATTTCCTCTGCTTGGTTGGGCGGCCTATAGTATACACCTATGGCAATGTCATGTCATTTTTCCCCCATTTTATATTGACCCAAATGTATTCAAATTTACAGTTTTCATCAAGTTATTTCTTATATATAGAATATCCTTTCATTAGATATTTTTGAAGAAAGTTCTCTGCAGTGAAACTTTTTTACTTCTTTCAATTAGGCCTCAAGTAAGAAAAAACATTTTAAAATCTAAGATTATATTCTTATTCAAATTGTTTACCTGTATATCAATTTAGACTCTGAAAAGCTAAATATGTGTATTGGAAACAGTTGTGGAATTAATTGTCAAAGATTTAGAATAATTACATGCATACTAATTTATGTTTATTTTTTGTCTTCCCTTCCTATCTATTTATTAGATGTTAGGTGTTACTTGATGGTCTAGTTTTGAGTGAAGGAAGTACATAGAAAAATATTCAGTGTCATTATTCAGTTTATTTACCATCATAACATTCTTACATGAACTTATCTTACAAATAAAGCCATATTTTAATATATATTTTTGTAAGTATGAAAGACTATTAATCTTTCTAAATGAAGTGATACTGAACAAAATATATCAGTCATGATATGGTATAATAATTCACATTAGTTATATATAAATACTAGAAACACAGAATAATTCTAGAGTACAAGCTATGATGTGATGTAATATGATAATTCATGTATCTCCTTACAAGTAATTTTTCATGCTTGGTTTCCTGTGCTCAGTGACATTCAGAGAACTGAAGTTGTTAATGTTCATGAATATATAGTTTATAGAATTGTTTTTTTTCTTATAGAACACTTTACAAAGAATAGTACATAACTTTGAATTTACTGAGTTAGGAAGTATTCAGATTTTTTGAGATAGTAAATGAAAAGTAGAGGTAGAGCTATTTATTTGATAAAAAATCAGTTAGAATCAGTCTCTTTGTATGTGTGTTAAATGCAGATAATGATAAAACCTTATGATATATAGGCCAACAGCCATAGGCTGGAGTAGATATTATCTAGTGACAATTATGAACTTTTTCTTACAGAAAGAACAAGATAATAACAAAGAAATTATAGCTGATTTATTGAAGGCATTGAAAAGTTTCAAAAGAACCAATACGCATTCTGTCTATTATTTGAGGAATTGGTCAACTCCCTCATTCCCCCTTCGTGTATCAAAACTAAGTCTGAACTCTGATTGCAATGAGACTATGTTTAGTCCTTAGACATTACCCTGGACTTCTTTGAGACTACCCAAGGATATTATATGTCTTGCTCTTCCTCTTGGTATGATCTTGGTTAATTAGGTAACTATGGTGTTGAATTGCCTCCTTTTGTACTTGATCTGCCTGACAGTGGACTGGTGGAGTCCAAACTCTTTGAAAATGGTTTTGTGACTTTCCATCCTGGTGAGCATCAACAACTGTTTTTCAGAGGCCATCTTCTTTGTTTACGCCATGACACACTTCCACATACATGTTTGTGAAGATCAACATGTGTATGTGGAAGCCATGGTGGTGCAGTGTTTAGAATGCAGTATTGCAAGCTAACTGCCTAAAGCCAGGAATTCGATCCTGACTGGCTCTAGGTTGACTCAGTCTTCCATCTTCCCGAGGTCAGTAAAATGAGGACCCAGATTGATGCGGATATTTGTAAAGCACTCAGAGTGCTGTAAAACACTATAAAGCGGTATATAAGTAAGTTCTATTATCAAATTTTGACTGTGTACCTTTGTAGTTTTTGAGATACTTCAATATGAATGTTTTCAAATTCAGTAAGCTGAGTATACATGTTAAACATTCACTTTTGTTTGCTTGAGTATTTTTTAAATTTTCTTTAATACTATCTATCAGTTCTTACATACATGAAAATCCAGTTGCAGTTGTTGAACCTTCTTTGTTTCAAACAGGAAATGAACAAGGCTGTGCAAAGCATTAAAATGAAAGCACATTTTTCTTGAAGCATTAAAGCAACTATGTCCTTTGCTTAGCCTTTATCATTTTTGCATGTATGTATAGGTAGTCCTCATTTAATGATTGGCAATTCTGTTGCTAAGCAATGTGATTGTTAAGTGAAATATCATATAACCAGACTGGACTTATTGGCATCATTTCTATTGCAGTTGATCATCCATGGTCATTAAGTGTGACATCACATGTGCAATTTGTGACTTATTGCCAGCTTCTCATTGACTGCTTATTGGAAGCTGGCTGTGAAGCTGACAAATGGCTATCAAGTGATAATAAGTAAGCAGTGGTAAAGGAAGGGTTAAGTAAATTGGATTTTACTGTTGTCTTTGGGCTTGGGCTTGATAGGAATACTGTGACAGTTGTAAATTGCAGGACCAATCATAAGTTTCATATTTGCTGAACAGAGCAGTCATTAATTGAGGATTACCAGTTCGTGTATAGGTGGGTCTCTGCTAGTTACTGTGGAAATTACTTATTACACATACATGCAGAGACAATTGGACAATCTTCATATCAGCTTTAAATCATATAACTGCTTTGCTGTTTGAGAAGATGTACTTTGAAAATCATCTCTTTTGAATGCCCTGCACATCTTACATATTAACTAAAGAATGCTGCTTATTTGGTTGTTATTCTCTTAAAGCTAGAAGATGGGGAAAAAAAGCCGAGTGAAAACACAGAAGTCAGGTACTGGAGCTACAACAGCTGTCTCTCCAAAGGAGATATTGAATCTGATTAGTGAATTGTTACAGAGTAAGTATATTATCTTAAATTTTTTGACAGGGGAAGGGAATAAGAATATCCACATGAAGAAGAAAAAATGTTCAGAATTCAAACATGGAAGCAGTGCTTGTTTAGAATATTTTTGTTGAACAATTGCATGTACGTCTTCTGTTTTCTGGGTTTTGATATTGTATCCTGAAATATTTTAGAGATTTTTAGGTTTTCTAGATTTATGTTTCTAGTATTTAGAATGAATAGGATTTATGTATAACGTTTGTATAATAATTTTCTGATGAATGTACACATTTACAGACATACCAAATTAAGTTTTTGCTTATGCTTACAGAATGTAGCAGCCCAACCCCAGGTCCTGGAAAAGAGTGGGAAGAATATCAGCAGATCCGAGCTCTTGTTGAGAGAATTCGTAAAAAGCAGAAAGGTATGTGAAGAGAGCAGGGTCTGATAGATTATGGTAAGAAGTTGCTTTGAAATAATGTTTAATTGCCTTCTATTGGTTTTGAAATGTATTGTTCAGGTTGTATCTATGTTATTTTTTTCCCCCATCTTTCTCAGTTGCCACTGTTGCGTTAGTGAAATGGTTGGCCATATAAATAGATTTAAATAAATAAATTTCAAGCAAAATTAAGAGTCTTTGGCTTTCTAAGATTGGTTGGATTTTTTGCCTACATTTCAGCATTTTGTTACTTGGTAGGTAACATCTTCTGTGCTAGAAGAATTGGGTTTGCTGTCTATTTATATACACTAGCTTGCCCTATCAGAATTGGTAGGGGTGTTCTTTTCTTCGTGGTGGTTCCTTGATTAGGCTATTTATTGTGTATCCTTAATTTCACAACACTTAGGGCTTGCAGTTTCAACTGGGAAACTAAGCATCCTAGATCAAGTTAAATCCACTTACCCTATGGAATTCCTAGCACTCAGGGAAACCAGCGATCAACATGTACATAGAGATAAACAATATTCACACACCATTCAAAAGAGACGATTAAAAAGCTGAAAAGGAAACAGAAAGACCAGAATACCTCCTCTCTAGCAAGGAGGATTAAAAGCATGATTAATATCAGACAGACAAGCAAGCAATAAACAATACTCTAAATGAGGAGCTACCAACTTGGAGAAAAAATCAAGTATGAAACAATAACTTAATCAAGAAATAAGACGAAAAGTCACACCCTCATCAATACTGACAAAATTATTGGCAGTGCACAATTGATTATTTAGTTTTTATTAAAGCAAGATTTTATAGGGGGGAACCTTGTTAAAATCTTAGTGGATAATCTGATTTATTATTTACTAGTAATGATTATAGTGAAAGCAATTTGTTTCGAAAGATAAGCATTGTATTTATATATTTTTCTTATTTGTATCAAGTTTTTAAAAGTTTAATCAAAGTACATATTGAGTGTGGAGAATTTTAATGATCAAACTACATTTGGGAAATAATGTTCTTTCATTTTGTATAGTGAAAAATTATTCCATCTTAACTGTTCACTGAAGGATTCAACATGCATATTCACAATTTAGAATGTGCATATCCACAAGTGGGAGAATAACTTGAAACTGCTTCTTCGGTGGTTTTCTTCACAGTTGTGAATGAAAATATTTTGTTTATAAAAACTGCAAATTAATAATGTAAATATACAGCATAAAAGTTTTAATATTTGTATTCAAATTTCAATAATTTACATTTCTTTCTGTGTATAGAAGTACATGCATATTCCTGTACCCAGCCCACCCACCTCTTTCTTACATCCAAGTAATCATTAGATATGTTCTCTGTTTAGTTTTGCTGATAACTTTGTCCAAGGTAGCATGGAAGGGAAAACTATGTACAGAAGGAATGTTCCTGCTTGCCTTTGCTGGTTCAGGAGCTCTTGGTATTAATGGACATAAATGAAAAGCCACTATATCATCTGCAGGCACAAACAGACATTCAAAGCTGGAGACTGATTTGTCATACAAATGTAGTTATAGCCTGTTCCTGAAAATTGTATGCTTCTAAATGAGGGAAAAAAATTATTTGATCTCTTGCTGATTTTGTACATTCGCGCACAGACAAGGAAATGATCAGTCTATAATTTTAATGACAGGCTTATTTTAACAGTGAGAGACAGAATAACAACAAAAAAATCCAGAAAAACGCATTTCAAAAAAGTTATAAATTGATTTGCATTTTAATGAGTGAAATAAGTATTTGACCCCTTCACAAAACATAACTTAGTAGCTGGTGGCAAAACCTGTGTTGGCAGTCACAGAGGTCAGACGTTTCTTGTAGTTGGCCACCAGGTTTGCACACATCTCAGGAGGGATTTTGTCACAATCCTCTTTGCAAATCCTCTCCAAGTCATTAAGGTTTCGAGGCTGACATTTGGCAGCTTGAACCTTCAGCTTTCTCCACAGATTTTCTATAGGATTAAGGTCTGGACTAGCCACTCCAGGACCTTAAGGTGTTTCTTCTTCAGCCACTCCTTTGTTGCCTTGGCTGTGTGTTTTGGGCCCTTGCTATGTTGGAATACCCATCCACAACCCATTTTCAGTGCCCTTGCTGAGGGAAAGAGGTTCTCACCCAAGATTTGATGGTACATCCATTGTCCTTTTGATGTGGTGAAGTTGTCCTGTCCCCTTAGCAGAAAAACACCGCCAAAGCATAATGTTTCCACCTCCATGTTTGACGGTGGGGATGGTATTTTTGAGGTCACAGACAGCATTCCTCTTCCTCCAAACATGGCAAGTTGAGTTAATGCCAAAGAGCTCGATTTTGGTCTCATCTGACCACAATACTTTCAGCCAGTTCTCCTCTGAATCATTCAGATGTTTATTGGCAAACTTCAGACAGGCCTGTACGTGTGCTTTCTTGAGCAGGGGGACCTTGCAGGCACTGCAGGATTTCAGTCCTTCACGGCGTAGTGTGTTACCAATTGTTTTCTTGGTGACTATGGTCCCAACTGTCTTGAGATCATTGACAAGATCCTCCTGTGTAGTTCTGGGCTGATTCCTTACCATTCTCATGATCATTGAAGCTCCACGAGGTGAGATCTTATATGGAGCCCCAGACCGAGGGAGATTGACAGTTATTTTGTGTTTCTTCCATTTGCGAATAATCGCACCAACTGTTGTCACCTTCTCACCAAGCTGCTTGGTGATGGTCTTGTAGCCCATTCCAGCTTTTGTAGGTCTACAATCTTGTCCCTGGCATTCTTGGACAGTTCTTTGGTCTTGGCTGTGATGAAGAGTTTGGAATCTGATTGATTGATTGATTGCTTCTGTGGACAGGTGTCTTTTATACATGTAACAGGCTGAGATTAGGAGCACTCTCTGGAGCCAGAAATCTTGCTGATTGATAGGGGATCAAATATTTATTGGACTTATTAAAATGCAAATCAATTTATAACTTTTTTGAAATGCATTTTCTGGATTTTTTGTTGTTATTCTGTGTCCCTTACTGTTAAAATAAACCTATCATTAAAATTATAGACTGATCATTTCTCTAATTTGTTTATTAATTTCATGACTGAATCAGTGAACAAGTCACACTATCATGCCCCCAAATTAGCAGACTTCAAAATTGTGATACTTCTGTATGTACATGATGCAGTTCTCAACTGTTACTGTCCAATAAGGCTTACGAACACAATGAATTCTATAGTCCAATACTATACACAGAACAGGTTGGTACTAGCAAAAATCTAAAGTCATGGTCATTACTTCAAAGACCAAAATGGAAACACATTTAAATACTTGGCAATGATTTTCCATCCCAAGGAAACTGGATGGCCTGTTGTGATTATGTCTCCCGGTTCTTCAACAGTCAGTCATCAAGCATTTTTCTTTAATCAGAGGCAGATTAGTACTAGCAGTATTAAAACTTTTCCATGCTACAATCTTGGCCCAATACTGTAAGGAACCCTTCCCTCTTTTGGGAAGAATGCTCTTGTGAGACCAGAGTTTCATCATAAGTCATGACAGTCGTGTCAAGGCACCCAATTTTAATGGCTTTTTTTTCTTTTCTAGTGGTCAATTGAACACTGCAGTTGTTAAGTGAGTCAATGCATTCCTATTAGCATTTTTTGCTGAAAACTGGCCGCAAAGGCCAGTCTCCGACAAAAGTTGTAAATCGTGTCATGTGACCATGGAATGCTGCAAATGCCTATAAAGGCGAACTGATTGCTAAGTGCCCAAAATGCAATCAATCATGTAACCACGGGGGGGGGGGAGTGCCACATGGGAATACTGGAACCAGTTTGTTAACATCTTGGGGGGGAGTCCATGATAACTTCAAATGGTTGCTAAGTAATCAGTCATTAAGCAAGGAATACCTGTATCTAAAGTTGAGGTTAGGGCATTGAGGCTAATGTTAAACCACTAGCTAAAGCTTTATTTCTTCTCTCAAGTTTACATCCACTAATAATGGGAATGATTTTCATCAAGTCAGTGGGTTAGGATGCTAAACTTGTCGATCAGATGGTCGGCAGTTTGGCGGGTCGAATCCCGAGTGCCGCGTAACAGAGTGAGCGCCTGTTACTTGTCCCAGCTTCTGCCAACCTAGCAGTTCGAAAGCACGTCTAAATGCAATTAGAAAAATAGGGACCACTACGGTGGGAAGGTAACAGCGTTCCATGCACCTTTGGCGTCTAGTCATGCCGGCCACATGACCACAGAGATGTCCTCGGACAAGCGCTGGCTCTTCGGCTTTGAAACGGAGATGAGCACCGGCCCCTAGAGTTGGAAATGACTAGTACACATGTGCGGGGGAACCTTTACCTTTACCTTTTACACAAAAACAAATGGCATAAAGGATACCAACATTCATATGATCCTTGGAGTTTGTACCAAACAAGCAATTCTGCAAAGAAGAAATTATCTTGAATTCTACCTACATTTTCCAAATTAAACCTTTTCTCTAACTTAGGTGTAATATTTTTCCATTGATATTATATCATCTAAGACCCCATGTGAAAATCATGTTTAGAATATGTATTCTATATATAATGATAGAACATATAGTACTGGGGATATCAAAAGTGTCCAGATGTATTGTTGACTATAGAATGTATAGAATTTTTAATCTTACCTTACGTGGTTAGAATTGCTTACATCCTTACATCTCCCAAACTGATATACACAACTAAATCCTTTTCTTAAACTACAAATCTATAGCAACACATATCCACTATAGATAGTTCTCATTTAATGATAGTAAATGACTACTGCAATCCTTACAGTCCATGTTTGCAGTCCATGTTGTGTTGTCAAGTAAAGATTGCAGGTCATTAAGTCCTTGTGACTTTCCACCAGCATCCAACAGCAAAGTCAGTGGGGAAGTTGGCAGGAAGTTACAAGTTTTGGGCTGTTCACAAACAGACTAGTGTGCAGGTAAATGGCTGATGTGGTGTGAGTTAGACAAGAGGTGGGTGCCATGGAGAGTGGAAGGGCATGGATGTGGCTGCTGCAGTCTGGCACTAGTATGACTATATGTGGGGTGGATGTTCCAAAGGGTGGGAGGGCATATGAGTGACTTCTGCAGCCATGGGTGAGTTCACGTAGGTGGGGAATGGGTGCTGTGGAGTGTGAGAGGGGAAACAAGACAGTGTTGGTAGTGAAAGTTATTTACAGGAACAACTTGTAACTTTCTGTACTGGCTTCTCCATTGACTTTACTTGTAGGAAGCCAGCACGGAAGATCACAAATGGTGATCATGTGACTGGGGTACTTCAACCATTGTAAGTATGAGCTGGTTGCTAAGTGCCCAGATTGCTCTCTCATGACCATGGGGTTGCTGAGGCGGCTGGGACTTTGAAGACTGGTTGTAAGTACTATAGTACCACTCATTCAGCACTGTTGTAACTTTGGACAGTTGCTGGATGAGTCATCATTAATATATTTACAACTGGTTATTTAATGATCATTTGGAATTACGGCCCATAAAGCACTTCCAGCTGTCATAAAATGTGTTGCTCCTTCCCTGCAGCCACCAGTCAACTATTGATGCCAATACCACCAGCTCATTAGTACATGCAGTTTACTTGCACATATACTCAAGATGCACTGTTTTGGTTCATTACATTTTTCACATGTCAGTGATAAATAAATACATAATGTACATATGCTTACTAATAATAATTTGTGTATTTTTGTCTCCAATTAAATGTGAACATAGGTTTATCTATTATATTTGATGGGAAAAGAGAAGATTATTTCTCTGAATTAATTAAATGGGCCGGAGAGAATGGTGCATTCACAGATGGCTTTGAAGTAGCTAACTTTGAAGAAGAGGGTTTTGGATTAAAAGCCACACGTGACATAAAAGTGAGTAAAAGATTACTTTGGTTTTTTTAATCTTTATTTATTTCTAAATATTTAATGCTGCTTCATCAAAATAATCTAAATGGTTTACATAGGTAACCACAGAGATAAGTGTGTGATTCCATTCCTATTCATAATTTTGGAAGGAAATTATACCATGAAAAATGGGATTGCCAAAAATGAGGTATTTTAAATTTCAATGATGCAATCTTGGGATGCTGCAAGATCATGAGTGAAATGCTAGTGGTTTCGTGTGTATGCCCTCCTTTGCTTAAGGGATGGCAAAAAAGTGTCAGAATATTTAATTATCCTTGAGTAGATTTGCCAGCTTTTTATAATTGTCTGAGAACTATACCTCTCCTCTTCCAAATATAACCATTAATTTACTGTGAAATATATAGTTATTATTTTGGTCAGAAAAAAATGTATGTAACATACACTAGTGCTTACAGTCTTGCCAGATTTTTCAGAAATGCAGTAGACACTAAACAATTAATTTGTATCCCGCCTTTATTATTTTTTCAAGAAAAACATCAGTTTGTTAGGAATCTCATCCTATATAGAAATGGATCTAGGAATTACTTGGCTTGCGCATCTATTATTGGTCAGTTTATCTCATAAATTTCATTATGTTCATACTGAATATAACTGTCAACATACAGAAATAAATAAATAATATAAATATTAAATTTAAAGTAACAAAATATTTTAAGAGGTGCTAAACACACATTTATAAGCAAGTACACGTTATAATAGTACCTCTTCTCATAGAGCCTTAACAAGGAAGCAATGGCAAGCTGCTTCTGAAAAACTTTGCCAAGAAAACTACAGTAACTTGTCAAGGCAGTCACTAGGAGTCAACACTGACTTGAAGGCACACAAACATATCTCTCCACATATACTAATTTCAGAGAAAAAAATTAGGGATTGTTGCCTTCTAAGAGATGTCATGCTTCAAAATGCAATTACAATGTATATATAAATGCCTTTTAGGTTTCATCGATTAGAACCATAACATAATGTCAGTAAAAAGTTTTATTTTTTTTCCAAGTTGATTGTTATACTGAATTATATGTGAATAATATAGAATACAGATAATAACAGTACAGTGCTATTTATACAAGTAAAACTAGAAATAGTTAATAATGTGATAATTTATATAAATTAAACCTTTAAAGATAAGTTTATACCATTTTTAAATATGATTTCTAAATTTGATAAATTTGGACCATAATTCTTTTACTGTTGTGTTGTGAGTAGTTCTTAAGTTTTCAATCCATTTTATCATGCAATTTATTTGTTCCCCCTCCATATCATATCTGAATATTTTATATCTACTGCCTTAACAGATGGTACTGATTTTGTATGTTTCAAATTCTGTTATATGTTTTAGTATTCTTCCCTCATACTTAACGTCAGAATTTAGCCTTACAACAATTTATCCTCGACTGACAAGCATTCATCCAGCAACTGTTTCAATTTTTGACAGCACTGAACTAACGGACTTATGATCCATGCCTGAAATTATGACTGCTGCAGGACCCTTGCAGTCATGTGATAAAATATTCAGGAGCTTGGCAGCCTGCATGCATTTACAATTGCAGGGATACTGCATCTCCCACCCATCCCCCATTTGTGCACTTTTGTCCCCCTTTTGTCCCAGCTGACCTTCACCATCATCCTCTTGCTCCTGCTGTTCATGAGGCATGCCTGAACTGGCTGTATGGGGCTGGCTCTGTTTATGAAAAATAAAAGCATAAAGCAGCTTAAGTGGACTGGAGAGTGCCAAAACACCCCTTTGTGCCATGCTTCTAAGCCATATGTAGCTGGCTTTGGTCTGTGAAAAAAGCAGAAAGCTTCTTTTTCCATTCTACACTGCATAGTGCAAGCCCCAACCCCGCCAAGCAGTGTTTTGCAAAGTTAAACCAATAATTGTTTTATTGCATTATAAAATGTAAATAATATATTATAGAATACAGATATAGCTGAGAAACCTGAAATTGTTAACATGATGATTAGTTAAACTGAACTTTAAGGATGAAGAAAAAATATATTAAATATAATTTATAAAAATGTTAATGAACCTAAGATTGCTTAAATTGTACAATTAATGCCAAGTACAACATTGAATTGTTTTATAACATGATTTCATTTCAAATTTAATTTCCAGAAATCTGGATAATTCTATATGTCTTTCCAATTTTGATACATTTCTTGATTATTAGCTGTCATATGTTGATTATTAGCTGTCATATGGCTACTGCTAAGCTTGTAAGCCACCCTGAGTCTTCGGAGAAGGGCGGGATATAAATGGAATTAAAATAAATAAATAAAAAATATGTAGATGGTTAATTGACTGGGTTATCTTACAGCCAGATACTTCACACAATAAATTAATTTCTCCTTGCATTAAGTATCTTGTAATTATTTTTGTTTTGTGGACATTGATTTTATATCCAGAGGATTCTCAAAAGTTGTGAATTGTTTTCATCAACTGTTTTACTGCCCTTTGTAGTTTTATAATAGTTAATACTATTTTGGCTGCATAACATTTAAGTTTATTCCTCTCCACAGGTTTTAAGACCTGGCATTTGTTTATCATCTCAGACTTTTTCTGTCAATATTTCCAGACCAATGTTAGGAAGAAAGCTGATAGAAATAGTCCTTGACTTCTGATTACAATTGGGACCATAATTTTGTTTGTTAAACAGTATGGTTATTAAGCAGGTCATCATATCTCATTAAGTAAATTTAACAGTCATTAAAATCCTCTATTGACTTTGCTTGTTAGAAGTCAAGTTGAAAAGTCACAAATTGCAATCACATGACTGCAGGACCATGCAACCATCATAAATGCAAGTCAGTTGCCAAGAGCCCAGATTGGGATTTTGTGACCATACGGATGGTGTGACATAACTTTGTGAACACTTTCTTCAGTGCTGTCATAATGTCAAATCATTGTTAAAGAAATGGACATAAGTCGAGGACTACTTGTATGCTTGTCTTGTGCCTTTATCTAAGATAAACTACTGCAAAAATGGCAACTCCAAGTTATCAGAGACATTTTCTATAGCCAGAAAATACCGTGAAACTTTCTTCCTCTTTTTTGAGCCCTGGTGGCCCAGTGATAAGAATGCAATATTGGAGGCTAACTGGCCATAGCCAGGAGTTCGATCCTGATAGGCTCAAGGTTGACTCAGCTTTCCATCCTTCTGAGGTTGGTAAAATGAGGACCCAGATTGTTGGGAGCAATGTGAGTGGCATAATGGCCTAGAGCAGTGGTGGCAAACCTTTGGCACGGGTGCCAGAGGTGGCACTCGCAGCCATCTCTGGGGGCATGCCTGCCGTTGCCCCAGCCCCACCTCCCCCCCTCCTCACCAGCAGCCCCCCTGGAGGGGAGTCATCCCCAGGCTCGGTCTGCGCGAAGTAGCGCAGCTAAGAACATGGCAACCGGGCAGCAGAGACAAGACTCTGCTCTCATGCCCCTTCGCGTGCAGATGCTGCTGTGGGGCACGAGCAGAAGGCGTGGCTGCCATGGCGCTGCAGGGCTTCCTGGGTGATCTGCTGTGGCAGGCAGTGGGTGGCCCTATGGGCAGGTGGGGTGGGGGTGGAGCAGGGCAGGCAGGGGGTGGGGTGGGGCGATTTTGGGGCACTTGGCCTCTAAAAAGTTTGCCATCACTGGCCTAGAGGTAGAGCTCTCATCTCACAATTGGGAGGTTGAGTTCAATCTTAAGTAATAGCAAATATTCCTTTCTCTGGGTGCAAAGAAAATATATGCTGTGAGCTCTGCATAGGCGTCAGGTAGGGCATCTGGCAAGTAAATGTTCTCCTTTATTCAGTCACCCCGAATCCACCTCATTGCAAAGGATTACAGTCATTAAAAGAAAAAAAATTGTTGGGGTCAATATCCTGAATCTATAAACAGCCCAGATAGTGCTGTAAAACACTGTGGGATGGTATATAAATCTTAAGGGCTAAATGCTATTTTGTTGAAAATATTTACAAAAATTTGGATCGTGACAGTCATCCTTTGTTCATTTGGCATGGAATGGCCCACATAAAGAGAAATGTACATCTCTTATTTTATGCCTAGGCAAATAAAAATTACATGACCAAGAACTTATCCATTAGAGAAAACATGCAACTCATGTAACTGTAAATTTACAAAAAAAGAGCTGGATTGCTATCTAAAATCTTATGTTTATTTGATGTATATAATATTATTTTTGTGGCTTTTGTAGGCAGAAGAACTTTTTCTCTGGGTTCCCAGAAAATTGTTGATGACTGTAGAGTCAGCAAAAAATTCAATTCTGGGTAAGAAGAATTTTTGAAAGTATTGACAGATAAGTCTAAGGTGTATTTATAGGATGTTTTTTTATGGAATAATGCTGTAAATCGTCAGGTAGAGTTAATAGACAACCAGCTATTTAATAATAGTAATAATTAAATGTCTGTCATTAGGTAGTGATATAAAGGGAACTGGGAGAGAAATTATGAATAATTATTTGTTTGGAAAAGCTAAGATTTCTATTTTAGTAAAATTCCCAAATTTGATAAATGTTTGAGTATTCTTAATTCTAAATGTTTGTCCAAGTCATATAACTACAATTTATTGTGTGCATTTCAGAAAAAAAATTGAACCAATGAAATAATATAATGAATAAACATAATCCAACAAACCTAAATTGTGTCAGTAGATTTAAAGTTTTTTTATGTTAGAAGATTTAGGAATAATAAAGAACCATACTGTAAAACCTGATAGTTTTTTTAAATAAAAGTTACCTCTGTATTTTTTTCATTATAGAACTTTCCTCCTTAATATTTAATATGATGGTCTATATTTAAATTATTGTCTTGTCTATTGAAAGTTGTAAAATAAATGTAGTATTTGTTTTAAATTTTGATAGTATGTTTGAGAGTTTTATCAGTTCAGAAAGGCAACATATGAAGTAAATAAATAGTACTGAAATTCTTAAATAATTTAGCCAATTGCTTTTAGAGATCTTGTTTAAAAAATTAAGGGAATGCCTATGATAAGAGATAAAAGAAACTCTTCTGGTATAAAATAGTCATTTGTTAACATTTTTTCCTTCATAATTTTAGAGGGACTAAGATTTTCTTACAGGATTTTTCTTTCCTTTTTAAGGTTCTCTGTATTCTCAAGATCGAATTCTCCAAGCTATGGGCAATATCACATTAGCTTTTCATCTTCTCTGTGAACGATACAACCCTAATTCATTCTGGCTACCTTATATCCAGACCCTCCCAAATGAATATAATACTGCTCTTTACTTTGAGGAAGAAGAAGTTCAGTATCTTCAGTCAACTCAAGCCATACACGATATTTTTAGCCAGTATAAAAATACTGCCCGACAGTATGCCTATTTCTACAAAGTTGTACAGGTAAGAGGCTAAAACAAAAGTTGCAAGTATATATGAATTATATGCCTTAAAAAGCACATAAATAAATTAAAGGTTCCATTTTGTATTAGTTTTGAGTCAGGGATGACTCACACCCTGGACGGTATCTCCTTACACTCCTACCATCCGTACCAACAGGCTGAAAAATAGCTTTTATCCGTGGGCTGTTAGGCTTTTAAATGGGACATAATCTCTGTGAACTTATGCAGAATTGACTTCGGAGGCCGGTGTGTGGTGTAGTTGGTTCACATGGTATGGTAGGATGGAGGGTTTGTTGTCACTGTGTGTTGGGGGGAGAGAGCACGGGGCGAGACTCAGCTAATCTCAATGTACACATGTTGTACTTTGACAATAAAGGTTTATTATTTATTATTATTATTCAATCATTTTTGTGTGGATTGGATAGATAAGGGGAACCATTGTTACGATTCTTTGTATATGTGGCCTTTTTGTTAACTCCATGTTTAAAATATAGCTTAAGGCACTGAACCTCTTATACCATTAAGTGTTTCAAGAGATAAAATTGAACCCTATGTTCTTCTACTTAATACATCTATAGACTGAGTATGTACAAAGATGTTTGACAGGAGCATGTTTACAGGTGAGGTAGAGCAGTACAAGAAGAGTATATTTTCAGTGATGGATTGGTATCTTGGATCATGGCATTGTGGCCTTTTAATTAACAGTACTATTTTCTTCTAAATGCTTCTGCTTCTAACCATTTGTTCGCTGTGCTGTACCAAGCTTTTTCACAATTTTTGTGTAGGTGTCCAGAGTTACTAAGGCATTATATTGCAAAGACAAGAAAGTATTCTCCATGGTTAACGTAGTGACAGAACATCTTATTAGATTTGATTTTATGACACCTAAAAATCAATCAAAATCTCCTTAGATAACTATTGCGTGCATTAAGCTTTTATTGCAAAGAATATTTCCTACACAGAACTGTGTATATCATATAGTAAGATCTTTCAATGCTGTTGTTTAAAGAAATAAAATCTCTGTTGAAATATATTCTATTTCCTGCCTGCCTTTATTGAATTGTAATGTCAATTTACAACATTTTTGAACATTTTTAATATCTTAAAATGAAAGATTTGTACCTAGTATTGGTATTATCATAAAAACATGTTGGAAATTATGTTAGGCAAAGTAGTCACAGATTGCTTTTAAAGCTATGTTAGTTTTTTCCAAAGAATATAAAAAATAAAATTTCTTATTTTAACATTTCTTTTTATGTGAAGTCAGTCTTTAGTTTATTTGCTTAATGCATCTAGTTTGGTCTAAAGTTGCAGTGCTAGGTAGCATTTTTTTTAGTTGGGTAGTTCAAACATGCCTGGACAAATAGTAAGATATTGTGATAGAATGATGAAGGCTGAAAGATTCAAGTATCTTCCCTTTAAAACAGAAGGTGCTCTATTGTCACGCCAATATCATAGATAAGCTCTAGCATTTTAAAAAAGAAAACTGGCAACACAAGACTTTTAATGTTGTTTTAAATGATTTTTTAAGTATGTGTGCCATATGCTTCCCTAGTGCAAAGTTAATAAAGTGTGCCATCAAGTGACATGATATCCAGATTATATTTTAAGTGTAATACTGACATTTAAAAGTAGACAAGTGTGATCATTAGCATGACAGCATTCCAAAGTGAAAGATGCATTTTGAAGGAACAATAGAGTGTCTGTATTCTTTCAGAAGAACTTTTAAAAATCTTGTGTTCTATCTAAAATTGTTTTTAAGTTGGTAGTAGTAATGTATCACAAGCTTTATGGTATAGTAACTTGAACTATTGTTATATTACTGTTATGAGGCCTCTTTATCATTATACCATAAAAATGACTTACAATGACTGATTTGGATTCAGTTACATATTATTCCATCTAATGGATATTACAGTAGAGAACGTAGTAAAAATTGGGAAAATATCTGTTTATAAGAAAGATGTTTGAAGAAATAAATATTCAAAAGTAATTTAAAACACAAGCGGACATGATTCACCTAGAATGTTAATTACTAATCGAAAAGGAAAAACTGATTCATAGGTACATAGTGGGTGATGAGCATGGCTTTCTAGGATGGCTTTCTAGAAGAAGACATATAATTAACTAGAGCCCAGACCACTTTTAGTGGCCAGAAGACTACAAATCAAAAAGTATCTGCTTTAGTTTTTGTCCTTACTGTATATTTACTTGGATAGGCTCAGGTAAGTCATTCTCCTCATGCTTTTCACTATGAGAGATAATAATGCTGACATGCTTATAAAAGAGCTGTTAGGAATATCATTGGATAGTGTATATTCATTGTTCACTATATAATGTTGCCTAGTATTTTAATAATAGTATTGTACCTGATCGGAAGATGAAATGGTTTAAAAGGGTAACAAGGTGTATAAATCTTTGATCTATGTATTTTTAAGAATCATGCAAACCAGATTTGCTCTGTGATGTTTTTGTAATATAGTTGAATCTAAAAACTAGTTCCTATTGTCTAGCTCTGTATATCACACCACTATGCTTATTGGTTTACAAACAATAAAACAGTTTTCTAAGTTAGGTTATAATCACATAGTTGATTTTTAATGAATAATACAGTGTCTTAATGAAAGCAGCAGGAGTAAATTTTCAAGATGTTATTTTTAAGCACTTTTAGACTGCAGTTATTCTGAGTAACCTTGAAAACTAAGGGATGCTGTTTCTTCTGCATCTCTTGTACAAGTTTATATATTCAAAAATAGCCGTTGCTATTGGCAAAGAAACAAGAAGTGTAATGTAATTCTTAAAATAGACATAAGGCAATTGACAGAATATCTTAAGCTTGAATTTCAAGAAAAATAGGTACAGGTATTCCCTGAGTTACGAGTGTTCACCTAACACTTGTTGGAAGTTACGTGATCAGCGCCCCCTAGGGTTTATGAACAAGTCCCAAAATTATGAATATTGCAGCACCATGGCAGTTGTTCACTCTTACAAATGACCACAGAGGCTCTGCAACATTAGAGTCGGCTTGGAAATGCTTTTCACGCTGACAATGGAAGCATGAGATTGGAGTTGGCCAGGTGCAGGAACCAATGCCATCCGTCACTCGGGTGTGCTGCTCGCTTGTGTACACCGGCCTTAGTTTGAGGGCAGAAATAAAGCCTTCAGTTGAGCGGGGAGGCATCGCGGGGCAAGTCTCCTTGCACCTGTGTCTAAACTGCTGGTGGCGGCAACAGCCACCTGAGTGGCCACAATCTCCCCTCCCCAGCAGCCACCCCCCCTGCCTGATGTCCTCCTTGCCTGACCAGCTGGTGGCAAAAATCCTGACCGCTCTTCTCCTTGTCACCCTCCACACTCAAGCATCAAGCAGCAAGCAACAGCTTGAGTTTCTCCACCCATCCAAAAGGAAGAAAGTGGAGGCACAGAGCAGAATTGCTCTCAAGAAGCCGCGGGTCTGCTGCTCGCTTGCGTGCGCCAGCCTTATTGAGATCAATCCCGCTGTGTGCCTCTGGTTCTTTCCACTTGGACGGAGCGGAGAAACTCAAGCCAGCTGCTGCTCAAACACTTTTTATCCAAAGGGAGACCTGAGAGAGATTGGAAAGTCTGTGTGATTGCCAGTGGGGCGCTTCAGAAATGGAGTGTTCCTTTCCGTTTCTAACAGCAATCCTGCTTTGCACCTCTGCTTTTCAGATGGAGTGGAGAAACTCAAGCTGCTGCCACCACTTGAGTTGGGAGGACAACAAGTAAAAGAGCGGTTAGGATCATGCCACTGGCCAGTCATGCAAGGAATACGTCAGGTGGGATGGGTGCCTGGCTAGAGAGAGGAGATTGTGGTTGCTCAGGTGGCTGTTGCCGCTGCTGCCAGCAGCTTGAGTTTCTCCACTCCGTTTGAGTTGAAAGAAGCGGAGGTGCAGAGTGGATTGCTCTCAATAAGGCCAGTGCACGTGAGAGAGCAGCGCACCTGCGTCTTCTTGAGAGCAATCCTGCTCTGCGCATCTCCTTTTTTCAACTTGGACAGAGCGAAGAAACTCAAGCTGCTGCTGCTGTTTGAGTGGGGAGGATGACAAGGAGAAGACCGGTCAGGATTTATGCCACCGGCTGGTGAGGCAAGGCTGGTGAGGGGAGATTGTGGCCGCTCAGATGGCTGTTGCCGCCACCACCGCCAGAAGCTTGGATGCAGGTGCAAGGGGACTCACCCTGCGATGTCTCCTCACTCGGTTGAAGGCTTTGTTCCTGCCCTCAAACTAAGGCCGGCGCACACGAGCGAGCAGCACACTCGGGCCACAGACGGCATTGCTTCCTGCGCTCAACCGACTCCAATTCCACACTTTGCCTTATATAGGCATGAAAACAAAGCAAACACTTGCCCCCCCAAAAATGGAAGCTTCTGGGGGCCATGATCGCTTTTGCAGAGAATTTGTGTTTGAACTCACGTGATATTACGGCACCCAGGAGCTTTCATTGTTGGCACGAAAAGCATTTCCAAGCTGACTCCTCTTCCTCAAAGGGAAAGAAACTGCGGCACAGAGGAGACAGATTTTGCAAGGTAAGTGAGTCCAGTGTGGCCTTGGGGGCCTGTTCCATCACGGCTCCCCATGGCTTTCCCCACCCTGAGATACCTCATGTGCACTTAACAAGCTGTGTGCGTCTTAATTCTTGAGTTACAAATGGAATGAGCAGCCTCCATTACATTCATAACTCGAGGACTACCTGTATTAGGCTTGTTTAAAACTTAACTTCTGGAGGATTCTTCAGTTTATCTCAGTTTGTATGTATTTATAATTCTTTCCCCATTTTTAAAATGCATATGTGTTGCTGCCATTATCCTTTTATGAGCACAAATTATATATAGCAAAGTGAACGGAACACATATTTTTATTGCATTACATGCAGTTTTTTGTACATTGACATATGAAAAAATAAACACAAGAGGGAGCCATACAGTTTATAGGCATATAGAGTCAATATTCTTTGCTCTTTGAACGCAGAGATTTTGGGTTGTGTCTGAAAAGGAAACCCAGCAGTTTTCTGTTTTAACTTTCTCTCCGCATGGGGATATTTGTGGCCTTATGGAAAGAAAAACTCCTTCCTTATATTATCATATAATTGTGCACTTTAGTATATAAAAGCAGAGTTACAGCTTCCCAGCTGTGCCTATTTTCTGCCAGAATGAAAAAAAGAATGCAACAAAATATTGAATAATAGAAGCTCTTCTTTCATATTTTTAATAACATATTTCCAGATTTATTTTCTAATCCTAAGAATAACATCATAGAAAATGACATACTGTAGTAAATTAAAGTGCCAGTGTTGTTTGAATTGCTGCAAAGGAGGAGAAGAGGAGGAGCAAAAATGTCAAAATGAAAAAAAAGCTTATGGAACATTACATTCATCAGTGTATAAATGATGAGAATGAAAACTTTCAAGTGTCAGATTGAAGAAAGGAATGAAAAGATAACAGTTCAACAAAAGAGCAAACATAGAAGAAGGCAGAACTAAATATGATACCTAAGTTATAAATGTTCCATATAAAAATACAGTAATAGAATGATAGAATACTGGATTGGGAGAAGAGAATAGAATATAGGTAGTCCACGGCGTATGAACCTTTGTTTATGACCATTTGAAGTCAAGACAGCACTGGAAATGTGCCTTATAGCTTACTGGCTACTGCTGTATCCTTGTAGTCGTGTAATCGGGATTCAGGTGCTTTGCAACCTGCATGTATTTATGTTGGTTGCAGCATCCCGATGTCAGGTGCAGATAATCAGGAATAGAAGTTGAGTTCAAAGCACTAAAAGTTTATTACATGCTACCTATACACAAGAATCTGATCATCTAATGATCAAGCCAAATTGGTGCTAGATAAGGGTCAGTGGAATTTATCGGGGGGAAAGGGTTGGACTTGGGTCTTTTGTGGGAGTGCAATGACTCCAAACAGATGACATATTTGACCCCACCCTTGGGTTCAGCCTGCTTATCTCCTACACCTGGATCATGTGAGTGCCATTTGCAATCTTTCCAACAGACCTCTGACATGCAAAGTCAATGGATGAAGTTGGATTTGCTTAATGACTTCAGGAAAAGAGATTGCATAATTGGGTGTGACTTCCTTAATGTTTGCCTTGCATAGCAGTTATTTTATTTATTTATTTTATTAGATTTATATACCGCCCCTCTCCAAGGACTCGGGGCGGTGTACAGGGCAATTAAAACGCTAAAAACACACAAGGTATAAAAATTAAAATAAGATTAAATCAATAGCCCTAAGTAATAAATACATTCTAAAATTTAAAATTTTTAAAATTTAAACTCTAAAATCCAATCCCTCAGTCCAGGCCGGCCTGTTCAAACAACCAAGTCTTCAGGTCGCGGCGAAACGAGCAAAGGTCGGGAGCCATCCGGAGCTCAACTGGAAGCTGATTCCAGAGGGCAGGCGCGCCCACAGAGAATGCTCTCCCCCGGGAGCCGCCAGTCGACATTCCCTGACCGACGGCACCCTGAGGAGGCCCTCTCTGTGGGAGCGCACAGGGCGATGGGAAGTTAACACCGGCAAGAGGTGCTCCCGTAAATAACCCGGTCTAGTCACAATTCTGATTATAAGTCGCAAACTACCTGTATGAGGAACAGCTGAAAAGTCATAGCATATTTTATCTTGAAGAAAAGACGATTAATACTGATAAGAGTTGTTTTACATTGTTCTAGAGCAGGGGTGTCAAACTCAATTTCATTGAGGGCCACATCAGCATTGCGGTTGCCCTCAGGGGGCTGGGTGGGTGTGGCCTGGGTGGGTGTGGCTAAAGTGCGTATGGCCTACTGGGTGGGCATGGCCAGCTCTACATCGTTCGCATCAAGGGTGCCTATGGGGGCCTGGGCAGGAGTGGGACAGATCTGAGGGTCTCTGGCAGGAGGAGGGTCTCTGGGCCAGGGCCAAGGCAGTGGGGGCCTTTCCCTCACTTTCCAGGATGGCTTCACGGGCCGCATGAAACCACTTCGTGGGCCAGATCTGGCCCCTGGGCCTCGTGTGTTGACATGTCTGTTCTAGAGAGCACAATTAGAACTGAAAGGTAGAATTTTCAGTGAAGGAAAATTTGTTTAAGTATGACTAAAACTTCCTAATGGTTACAGCTAGGTGACCCCCGCCCAGGAAAGGGAGGTAGGCAATGAGCACTGGATCCCCCATGGGGGAAGCTTGCTCCATCCTTCCTTTCCTTTTGGGTGCTGTTTCTGAAAAGGGGGACCCAATTGGAGCAGGAGGACCCATCCCCACCATTCCTGCTGGGATCCTGTGGCTTCCCGGGGAGCCTGGCTCAGGGCTGGGGGGGGAGGAAGCTGGGTGCTGTAGGAGCCCCAGAGCTGGAGGGAAGAAGGGCCTCCTGGAAGGATCAGCGCATGTTGGGGTTCCTCTCCTTGGGGCAGGAGGTCCTGGGAGCCCGGATCCCGCCACGGCCCAGTGCTGGGCTTCCCCTCAAGTATCCTGCAGGCTACTTTGCAGAGGGGGCTGCGGTGGGGTCCCCAGATGGGCAAGGCAGGAATTGGGTCTGGGCTGGTCTTCTGTAAGACCCCAGGGTGTCTCTTCCTGATTCTGCTCAGCTCCAGGTCTTTGCTCCGAAGGGAGCCTGGCTGAGTGGCTTTTGGGGGGGGGTCTTCCAAGGGGGCCTGGCTGTGCTGTTCACTGGTCAGAGCTGGAGGGTCGACCCCCCCCTGGCCCCGCTGAGGGGGTCCACAGAGCCCAGCCGTGTCCAGGGATGGAGCTCATGACTCAAACAGAAGGAGAAAAGAGCTTTGGGTTCTGCTTCCTCCCCCCGCAGAGAATTTGGATTGTGGCAGATGTGAACTGGCCTTGGGAGCGATGGATGCTGAGAGAGGTAAAACCCCCCAAGTTATCCCGGAGGTTTTCTTGGAAACCCAGGGTGGAGGGGAGAGTAGAAAGAGAGAGAGAGAGAAGATGAATATATATGGTTGTCCTTACTGGACTTTTAGTAAAGAATATTTAATGAGATATTTTGATTTTTTTTTAAATTAAGAGATGAGGTATGGGGATAATTATGCTGTATTTAAAGATGGCAGTTAAGCTACTAAAATTGTTTTTACCTGTTGGGATGACGGAGAAAGGTTTTTTTTCCCCTCTTTCTCCTGTCCTTTTCTCCCCTCCCCCCTGCAATTTTTTTCTTTTCTATTTTTCTATTTGTAGTTTATATAGGTTGCACTGGCTTTTTATTTCATAAATACGAGGAGAACTCAAATAGTCATTGAAAGTAATATTTGAAAGTAACCTTCGACCCAGCGTCTTCTTTTTGGAGTTCAAAATGCTTTTGTTGCATGCAGAAATAAAAATTTGTTTTCTTTATAGCAGTTCATTGTTTTCATAAATGCAACACATTATAGTGTTTTTGTACATAGCATAAAGGTAAAAAGCAGTATATGTGGTGTTATCTTCATTTTAGATATCAAAAGGGTTTTGTGGCTACCAGTGTTCTCTTTTCTGTGGGAAACGGGTCCAAGTGGCTCTTTGAGTGTTTTAAGGTTGCCGACCCCTGGTTTAGGACCTTCTTTTGTTTTATTTGACTGTTAGGAAGTTTTATTTTACATATTTAAACTTGCAAGTGATGTCTTAAGTTTACTGCTTTCTATGAAAGTGGCAGGAGTAAGTTGATAGTTGTAGGGTACAGATGTAGTCAATTGTTGGCATAGTCAGAGAGTCTTGGGGAGCTTGGAATTTTAAGCACAACGTTAAATGAAAAGTCAGATGAGTGAATTCAGCTGAAATCTCTGGTTCTCTGATTTTGCTCCTTCAGTTGCAGATAAAATGCCAAGGGAACCCACATGTGTTCGGCAGTGAATTTTCTCCATGCTAAAAACTTTGAATCTATTTTGTTAAGTCTTTTATTGGATTCTGTATTTCATGGTGCATTCCCAACCTCATCTGTTAAGTCCCTTTTCTGTATGAGTAGGAAAGTTCATTGGGTTGAGTAAGAATTTTCCATTTTGAAAATTATAAAACTTGTCATTTGGGAAACCATTATTTTCTGTATTTTGGACCCTGTTTGCCAACATAACTACTTTTAATTTATTTTTGATGCTCTTAATGACTTACAATTCCATTAAAATCATCTCCCTGAATACTTTGACTGAAAACTCTATGCTTCAAAGCTATATATGCCAATATTAGATGAAATTGTTTTTGCACATTTTTAAACCACACAGGAGAGAAATATTACGTTGACTACAAAACATTAAGGTCTATTGAGACTCTTTTAAAATATGAGGATTTTAACCCCTCTCCTGGCTGCAGATTCCAATGAGCTTTCATTTTTGCAGCTAAAACAGAATAACAGTATATATTTCTCAGATTAAGTTGCATTCCAGAAAGCAACTCTGTCCACTGAGATGTAATCTGTATTTCAAGATTCCGTGCCGCAATAGTTAATCATGCTATTCCACAGATATACAGAGGGTATTGTTGGGATTTAATATTTTTCTCCTTGATGCAACAGCAGTTATGAATGTTCAATAAAAATAAAGCACAGTAGAAAGATAAATCTGGAGTGAAATAATGAAAGATGCATATTTTGAACATTATTAAACTGCTTAAGGGAATTATCTTTTTTAGAAATTAGTTATTTAACTAAATTAGAAATAAGTTGTCTTCTACACTTTGGGCCTAAATAGCATGATGATAGTCTGATGATAAGTATAAGTTCCACTCTATTTCACTCTCCTTACCTGGAGTACTCTCAGTGATTTATTTATTTATTGAATTTATATACCGCCCTTTCCCGAAGACACTGCTTTGTCTTAGCAGTGGTAAACAGTTTCAAAATTCTAGCCTATCCATGACAATTCACAGATGGCTGTCATGACAAAAAGCATGTAAATTATTGAGCAACATTCTCTAATAATTTCACTTGGTTTTAAAATACGCTTGGGTGAAAAGTTTACTGAGCATGCAAATAGAAAAACCAGAGGAATGAATCAAAGTACTGGTGTTTATGGTGTCTCGAATTTCCTGCCTAGTTGGAAAATTGAGAATGATTCTGTACTGAAGTAAACTGCAGTTAGTTTGAAGAGTCATAAAGTAATGTTGGGAATTATCGTGATGTCTATTGGATAATAAGCAGCCCTATCAGGAAATTCATAGCATTTTGCTGAAATATTGCCCCTATAAAACTGAATCAGCTATCTTTAGTTGTACGTCATTCAAGAAGTAAAGAAACATTGGTGTATGTGGTACCTCTGCTTTGCGAGCTGCTTTGCTCTGAGACATGAATTTTAAAAAGATAGAATCCTAAATGTGACAAATTATTTTTTTAAAATTGGAAAGAATATTACCGGTAATTCTTTTCACTTTACCAGACAAAGCTTCCATATAGGCAGTTAATCTTGGTTTAGTAAATTGCATGATATATATTAGTGTAACATGTATATAATCTAGTAATGCAAAAATGCCCAGTCCCAATTCTGCAATGCCATTATCTATGGCAAAAATATATTAGTTTTCTGATTTCCCACAGTTTTTTAAACTGTTAGGATTTTTTTTTTCTATTTCTGTTTTCTCCCTTTCTTAGAGACACATTGGTAAAATATAGCAAACACTCCTCTATTCTGCATTCGCTAGAGCACAGGTCTGCAACCCGCGGCTCCGGAGCTGCATGCGGCTCTTTCAGCCGTCTCCTGTGGCTCCCGGTCCTCTGCCATGTGCAGTCCAAAAAAAAAGTGGGACTAAAAAAGTTCAACCAATCAATTCAAATATGCAGGGTAGGTGCATACCTCACCTTGGCTCCACTCTTCAGTCAAACCCTGTTCTGCGCATGTGCGCATGTACGCACATGCACACACATTTTTTGCGGCTCCCATTTTTTCCTTTTGTGAAGGAACCGGTTCCGAGTGGCTCTTTCACTGTTTCAGGTTGCTGACCCCTGGGCTAGAGCATTGCTAGAATATTGAGTTTAGTTTTGAGTCCTACATTTTAGAAGCTGATACGCTGTGTTCAGAGATCAGCCAAGAAGATTAGGGGTCTGGGGAAAAATGTAAACGAGGAAGAATAAGGAGCATTGTAGATACTGTAGAAGAAAAAAACCTACAGATAATAGTTGTCTTCCAGCATGTGAAAGACAGTATTATATAGAAGCTGAGGAAGAATTACTCAGTTTTCCAAAATACAAACATAAACCCAGTAAGTTTAAATTACAAGGAAGTAGATTTTCTTTGGACATGAGGAAGAATTTTCTAATGCTAAGAGCTATTCGACAGGTTGTCTCAGGACTTTGTAGATTTTCTTCTGCAGGAAATAAACAGCAGGCTAGATGGTTTTGGAGCATTATAATAACAGATCTTGCATTGAGTAGAGAATTTCATTTCCTAAGTCCCATCTGAATATTTTTCTGTGATTTTTGCCTCGCTTTTTTGTGTGTTTTGTGTCACACAGATATACAACATGCACTAAGATCAATTTCCCATTAATAGCAGAAAAGTTGGGTTTTGCTCTTTAATTATAATTTGAATAGGGTATTAAGCATATAGGTGAGCCTATTTTCCAAGCAAATTAACAAAAATGGAATATCCATTTTGAAACTATCACTTTTGAGAACAGTCATACACTATATATACAAATAGAGAAAAAGCTTTTTGGAACTCTGTGTGGATTTCTGAATAAATGCGTATCAGAGAATCTTGGTTCACAATTTTTATTATCATATGAGATTTAAATAGCTTGTTTCCAAACCAGTTTTATTTATAAATAGCCATTTAAGTAGTTTTTCTGTTACTCTAGTCTATAACATGTATAATAATAAGTATGCACTTATTAGCTAAACAATTGCCATAATATTTTTATTTGCACATTTTAAAAATACAGCATAATTTTATCATATATTTAGAGTTGTCTGAAATGAAGTGGGCATATTATTTCTTAAACTAAGACTATGCAAACTTAATCTGACTTTTGCAATTTATCAACAGGTTGCTTCATTTGAATAAGTGTCTATCTCCTTTTGATCAACCTGAAAAATTTGCATGCTGTGCAGCAGCCATATTCTATACTTTATTAAATATCTGTCAATTATAAATATCAAGGTTTTACATTAATGTCAAGATAGTACATCAAAAATTCATGGAATATGTGACTTTTTCCAAGGGTATTTAATACTTAATGCATTTGTGTCATTTTTCTTTCTAGATATATTGACAGATTTTATTAAGAGTTTATTAGGGAGATTTCATTTTTACATAGGGACTGTGAAGTGAAACTGCATGCTAAATCAATTTTTTAAATCAGAGCATTTTTCTCTTGGTCATTTTAGCTAAGATATGCTAACACATGTTAAAAATACTGCATTCTCAAGAATATAAAATAAATTTATTTCCACTATTACTTAAAATGCAAATATTTGGCTATGAGACAGTATGATTTTGTATTAGGAGTACTTAATTTTGTTGTGATTATACAAAGACAATAAAGATATTCTATTCTATTTTATTTCCTGAAATGTATTAAGGAGAAAGATTGATTGCTTAGAAATGTGCAAGTGTCTCTCTGGAGATTCTCAGAAAAAATGCAGAAGGTTTTAAAAATGATTGTATTAATCTATGGAATTTTGTTTCCTCTATATTTAATATGCAGTATACTATTTAATAATTAAACATCAGTTGTCTTAAAATCTGATATTGGGCATTTGCACTTTTGTTGATACCATTTTGGAATTACACTGTTGTAAGTGAACAAATATAAATCTTACAAATTATAGTTTATATTTCTCACTTATTTTGAATTTCTTTATTCAAAATAATCTTATTAGACATACCTTTGCCCCAAAAGTAATTTCAAATTGTATTCAAAATAAGCTTTGCATTCTGATCTGGATGACCACTCTTGTTCTCCATTTACAATAGAATCAAGTATTTAAGTATGAAATCATCTGATATTGCTGGATTTCATTACTGCTAGGAATAAAGATGATTAGTTTGCTTCTTTCTCCTAGGAAGCTATAAAAGAAATATAAAAAGAACTATATAAGAAAATTCTTGGTGTAATCTATAGATCATAGAGTTTAGTTTTTCATATCTACAAGTATGGCTTGACTGGACAGCATCCTGCAATTGTTCAAGGACAGTTACATCATTGGTAGCTAACTATAGCATACATCTCTGGCCTACTGTGGCACCCAGTAAAATATTGGGTGCTGTATTGTCCCATTCACTATTCTTCATGTTCAACAGTCCTCTCACCATGCTACTGGTTGAGATGAGCAATTGCACATTATTCCAGTACTCTATGTGAGCTAGTAACCTGGGACAAATATATTTTGAACACCAGGCACAGCTTGTCCTTTTTTTTTCTTTGTTGGATTTTGAATAACTCCAAAGCTTATACTGGTTCAATGTGAATTTGGGGACGTTTTGTTCTATGGATGGTGTTTTAACTATCTGTTCCTTTAATATCATATAGTTTGATTTGGGATATTATCAACAGGAAAGAACAAAATTCTGAGCAAGTGCGGAGCCCTTAGTGCTCTCTGAGTTTGATAATTGGATAATGAAACATCTGCAAGCAAACAACCAAACTCAGCACCAAGGATTCCACAGTTCAACCCTGAGCTAGATATATGCTCTTATATTGGAATACTGAGCAAATATAATTTGAACTTTGATACCTTGATTATATTAAATAAAGTATATGTGCATATTTCAGTGCGTGATAGTGCTTTATATCTTGGATTCAGAATACCTTAGGAAATGGCCACTTGAATAAAAAGAACGTTATTTTCATTTCTAGACCTTAATGGAGGCTTTGTTGCATGTCCCCTGTGCAGTTCTTGAACATCTGCTAGTGTACAGTTTTATTGCCTACTCTATGGAATGAATTTTCCAAAAATATAATTTGCTTTTTTTCATAGTAAAGTTGGTCTAGTCTATTGTAAACAACCTGGGAAGAATGAGCCCTCCAGATGTTTTGAACTAAAATCCCTTAGTTGATCAGAAGTAAAATTTTAATATGAGGATTTTTACCTATTATGGAATAATTAAATATAAGTAATATTTAAATGTCTTTTTTCATTTTCTGTTACTTGTTATGGCTTTTTTTTAATTAGAAAAGAGTTTTATAAATATTCTGTTATAGAGATGCATGTGCTACTTCTCTTTTAAAGGTCAGTGCTTTTATATTCTATATAGTAAAATTATCTGATTAGTCACTATTGCTGAAAATTTTCCTAGGAGAAAATTGTCCTTTTGCATTTTTTTAAGTCAAGTTTCTGATCCTGTCTTACATGCATTCTGTCAGTAGATGGAGATAGAGCCATGTTAGTCATCTGTCTTTCAGATTAAATGTTGATATAATTGTTTACAGGAAGAATCTTTTCAGCTAAAAGTTATAAAAAGTAAATGTAACTGTCAGTTTGTCTGTGTTGTAAATTTCAAAATAAATAAATATGTTTGCTATTTTTAAAAGGTTAATGCTGTCTTTCCAGGTTTGTGATTTTTTCCCCGATAAAACATCTTTTTAAATAGCATCTTAAGATATTTCCTGTCATTATGATTTTAACTAAGTTCTGATTATAGTTGTGTATATGCTATGTGATTTTTATTGTTAACATGATGGTGTGTTTGTTCATTAAATTTATATCTCTCATTCAGAAGTTCAAGACAGCATATATAATAATCCATTCTCCCTCTAATCTACCTCTGTATAGTGGTAATAGCAATAATGTCAACATCATTATCTTCTTTTATTTTAGAGATGTCTTATAGTATGTTGGAAGTTTCATTCTAAACAATGGTATATACATCCTATTAAACAAAATATTTAAGGCTTTGACATTAACTAACTGCTTATTAACAGAGCAAAACTGAACCTCTAATTTTATCAAAAATTAATCTTCAGAGTCTGGTTTGAACAAATCCCCAACGTTTTCTTGGTATTATTTTTGGAAGTAGCTTGCCATTTCCTTCTTCCAAGGGCTGAGAGACAGTGATTAGCTCAAGATTATATTGCTGTTTTTCTGCCTAAGGCAGGATTAGACTTCATGGCATCTTGGTTTCTAGCCTTGGTGCCTTTAACCACTACACCTGATCTTAGCAATAATTATCTTAGCAATAATTTTTTTAAATAGCCAACAACTAAAGAAATTAGCAATGAAATGAATACTGATTTAAAAATTAGTTGAGAGACAAGATTTCCAAAGCTAGTCCATCCACAAAGCTAATTTGAAGAGGTTAGAGAGAATGGACACCTGGGACATAACACCCAATTGGCAGCTTTTGTAATATATAATTTACCTAAAATTGTGCACTAAGCACAAGCTTTTGTTTTCTAATTGATTTACGGTTTGAGCCACTTTTACCTCATCCCCTACTGTCCTGCACACAGTGCCAGCAAGTACATTACTGTGAGAGATGATAAATTACCATGCACTTGTGATGCTAATGCATCAAGAATATAAAAAACACGCTGTGTTGAGCTTCTTGCTTTAACATTGTTTCAAAGATACCTCCATGCAAGTCTCATTTCTACCTGTAGAAATAACTGTTTATTAGATAATTTCTGAAGCCTGCTTCTTCAATTGTAATTGAAATATTAAAATGATCTTTTTAACGGATCTTAATACCTCAAGAGAGGAAACATTTTTAAGCATTTGATAAAATTCTATTATTTTTAATATTATATATTTAAACATGTAAGATATGAAAAATCTTTAAGTCAGTTCGTTAAAATCTTTATTTTCTCATCATAATTAAGATTACTTTCTTGTCCCACTGATCTGGTATGTAGTGTGACCAACATCTTAAGTAAGAAAATGAAAATGCCTCGTTAGTTTTGTTTAGTAATAGCTGTAGCACTGTCCTTCACCTATGCATTTAACTATAACTGTTTCAGTGTTTTTCATGTCTGGTCTCTAAAATATATCTATCCTCTGATATTTTTTTTAAATAGGATACAGAACAAGTAAAAGTAGCTTAAAACACATTTACTCTCACACCGTGTGACCAAGTTAAAGAATTAAAACCTTAAGAGCAGAAAACTTTTCATCAGTGATTTGGAGATAGGAGTCTACCTTAAATTCTTGTGTGCCATTGTCTGTGAGTTTGAGTCTTTGAAATATGAAGAAACAGATTTATGGCGGCTGCTGGGCACAACAAATTAAGTTGACAGTGATGTATGAGAGCATAATAGCATGATGATCCCTCTGTAGCAGGGCTGGACGCCTCCTGCTTCATTTGGCTCTTGTTAGGATCTGTTAGGCAGCTAAATAATGAAATTCTGCTGACTGATTTTTGTGGGTTTTTTGTTTTGCTTTTTTCCCTGTTCACCTCTCTTCTGAATCTTTTATTTCTCAGACCCATCCTAATGCCAGCAAACTGCCATTAAAGGATTCTTTCACTTACGATGATTACAGGTTTGTTTCCCTTTTATATAAAAACTAAGTTGTTAAGCTTTTAGATTTCTTTCCTACCCCCAATAATCAAGTTATTAATCATGAATCCCTGGTCCCATCTTAATATTAGCATTAAAAATCACAGAGTATAATTATTGCATCCATCTGTATTTAATCTTCAAAGTTTGTTAGCTAACCAATTAACATTAATTTGTGGTTTCTTCTAAAATACATTATGTTATGTTCCTCTCTAAAATCTCTTAAATCATTTTTGTTGCAATTGCTGAAAAATGGTTAAAATAAGTGAGACTTCTTTGAAAGAAACTGTAAATAATTGATAATACTGTAAGTAAAGTTAATTCACAGAGGTCTTTCTACACCTCTCATATCCTAAAAATAATTTCTAATTTTCTAGTTCCTTCTTTGTAATCTTATAACATACTGAAGAATCTGTTTTATATACTGCCGTTTGTTTTTAATTGCTGCCTGTTTTTCTAGATTTTCAAAACATTCTGCAGTAGTTTGAGTTTAATAAACCCATAATGCAGTGGTGGGATTCAGATACGTTAACAATGGTTTCTCTGTGTGGATGCTGCTTCCGGACATCCATTCTGGGCCTGGGCAACAAAAAATTAGCTACTGGTTGTGCTGAAGTGGTCTGAACTGGCTGAATCCCACCACTGCCATAATGGCAGATATATAAAATATCTAAATAGTTTTAAATGTATTAAAACAAAAAGTTACCTCCACTATCTTCTTTTTGGCTTGTTAGGTGGGCAGTTTCCTCAGTGATGGCTCGACAAAACCAGATTCCTGCTGAGGATGGCTCTAGGGTTACATTAGCTCTAATACCTTTATGGGACATGTGTAATCACACCAATGGACTGGTAAGGACTTTTTCACATGAGAGAATAAATGCCATTTCTTTATTCAGCATCTTTTTTCTGGATAGATATTTTGTTTCATACCAGTCAAATTAAACATAAACTTATGTTAATATCTTATTTGATTTGGAGATCTTTGAAATATGAATACATTCCCGTGAAAGTTTATTATTAAAAATAAATATTAAATACAATATATTTGAGAGATGTGTATTAATGAGAACAGTCTTGTATGTGTTGTACAGTGAGGGAACGCAGTAGTGATGATCTTAAAATAATTAAAAATAACTTTACATTGCTGAATCCTTTGTTTTATTGTTGTTAAAAATTAGTTCATCATTTGACTGAAACTAGTTTTAAAAGGCCTGAAATTGAAACCTTTCAAAATGTGGAGGGCGAAGGAATGTCTTATCTTTGTTTACCTCTTCTATAGAAAGTTAAAAGAAAACTTGAAATTCTTCTGAAACTTTTTTCTTGCTTTTTTCTAAGTTTTTTTGCATTTATTATTCTAGTACAGTTGTCCTATATATCTCCATTTTTACATTTCCCTTTTCTATACTTTCACCCCTTTCCATCTTAGCCTAGTAATATTTTATCTTAGTGCATTTCTGTGCCTTTTGCCTCTTAATGAAAATTTAATGCCAGTTTAAAAGTTTCTTTATAGATAACTTTTCCATTTTGATCCTCTTTTATACAATTTTCTTATATTCTATTTAAAAGGGATATGAGATTCCCCCCCCCAATTGTTTCCTTTTTACTTTTCTTCAAAGCAACAGGAAGGAAACTGACTCTCTTTGGGCCAGGTTATAGAGGATGGTTTGTTAGCTTTCCCCTTGTTCTAGTTAAAGAACTGATTATCCATGAATCTGCTATAGTTCCCCTATGTTGCCTCTTTGATTAAAAACTCAAGGTTCTGTCTTTTCTTTTATCTTAAGTGGTAATTATGGGTGCTATAGGAATAAATAACAATTTTGCTTAAGATGTGGAAAATGTGATATTAAAAAGTCATAGAATATGCTAAATGATTATTTTTGTTGAAGAACTGTGATACTCTTAATTCCACAGTAAAAAATAGCGCTGTTTGTTTTGATGCATAAAGTTCTGCTGCTGCAAGAAAGGTCAAATGAATGTTTCATTTTATCTACCAGAAGAATTCCACATATTATCAGCAGTAGCTGTGTAGACAAGACAGTGTTCAGCTTTGCTTTTTATATTTTGAGATGCCCGTTAACATATGTTATTCTGTACAAAAATATGCTATCTCAAACTATGCGGATTGTTTGCAGTGTGACCATTGTTTAACCTGTTTCATATCACAAGTACAAAAATAAAATACCTTAAAAGAATGGAGAAGTCAACTAGTTTTGCTGAATGAGATGACAATAAACTGTATGAAACAAAATTTCAATAGCGTGCCTTTTCCGTGACTGCCTCTATCTTGTGGAACACCCTTTCACTGAAAATTTAACAGACTAACTAGCCTTTTGGAAGTCCATTAAGATCTGATTTTTTACTGAGGGGCATCCCAAGGGGATGGTTACAGTGCACTAGTTTTGTTTAAATGCTTCAGGTTTTTCCTGTTTTATGGTTGTTTTATTTACTGGCTTTATTTTTATTGTGAACAGCCCAAAGTTGCTTAAGATGGGCAACCATATGAATATTTTAAACAAACAAACAAAAAATAAAAATAAATAAGCAAGCTCAGAATGGATGGTCAGTTCTTCATCTAAGATTTGACTGATTAATGGCCCCACTAGATAGCAGAATTCATGGAGGGGACATGGAGGGTGCCCATCTTAATTGATCTAGTGGGACAGACAAACATTCTTATTTTCACAAATAACCAAGTCCTGTGCCATGTAGGGCTTCAAAGATAATAACCAATAACCACCAACTACCAACTTGAATTGCACCCAGGAGAAAACCGGAAATCAGTGCAGCTCACACAATAAAGGTATAAAATGGGCAAACCTATGGGCACTCAGTACTGTGTGTGCCACTGCATTCTGGGCCAGTTGTAACTTTCAAGCAGTCTTCAAGAGCAGTCCCATGTAAAGCACATTGTAATAATTAAGATATTAGTAACCATGAGCATAGCTTGCTGGTCCAGGTAAGGACGCAATAGATGAACAGGACAAATTTGTGCAAAGGCCCTCCTAGCTGTGGCTGCCGCCTAATCAAGCAAGAGTCATGAGTCCAGGAGGACCTTCTATTGTGTATCAATTAAGTCCATCCAGCAACAAAAATGACAAGTGATCAAACTGGGACTGGGAATTCAGACCCACTCCATCTTGCCAGGGTTGAGCTGAAGTTGGTTCATCCCCATTCATCCCCTTACAGCCTCAAGGCACTCAGACAACACTACAATAGCATCATCTGCCTGACCCATTGTAAAGAGATCTAAGTGGGTATTACCAACATATGCTGTGCCATTGGATGATCTCACAAAACATTTTTTTATAGATAGAGATGAGAGGGGAGAGACCTGAGCCCAGAAGTATTCCACGCTGCAAGGACCTAGGGCTCAACCTCTCTTCACCCACCCCCTCCAGCTGGAACCAGCCACTAAAAGAAGGAGATCCATTGCAAAACAGTAGTTTGGAGTTCCAACCCCTGGAGCCAGTCCAGAAGGATACCATGGTCAATGGTATTGAAAATATCCTGAAGAGAGAGGACAGTTGCAACACCCCCATCCCAGGCCCTCCAAAATGACCAGTGCTGTTTCAGTGCTAATCCCCAGCCTGAACCCAACAGAAAGGGTCCAAATAAATCACTTCATCCAGGGCCCTCTAAAGCTGCATGCCAACCACCCTCTCAGTAACCTTCCCCCCAAAAAGAAATAGAGACTGGACAAAAGTTAACTAACAGGGCTGGATCCAATAATTATTTTCATACTGCTTATTCCATTAACAATTCAGAAGATTACAGAGTCCACAGGGATGGGCAACCAATAAATTTAAATAATTAAAAGAGCAAAATTACATTTAAAAGAAACCTTAAAACATTGTCAAAATATATTTAAACTTGTGTTAAATAAAGTTTAACTTTTAAACTTTATTTACCATTATAAACACCTTGAATTGGACTCAGACAGTCCAATTTAGCTGGCAGCTAAAGAAATTCTTTCAACATGATAGTTATATGGAACATTTAAAAGGTACCACTTACCTCCTGTGTTGCCACATTCAGGATGAGTTGCAGTTTGTGGAATATTTTCAATGACCGCCTCACAAAAAGCACATTATAGTAATTACAATAATTTATTTTTGACTTGCCAGCACATGTCACTAAAGCATCTCTCTGAGTAGAGGAACTAAAGCTGATAAAAGCCTCTTTTGCCACTGATGTTGCCTATTCCCTAAAAGAGAGTACACTCCCAACCAGAACAATAATCTAGTCTTAATCCTGAAGTCCAGCCCCAGACAACTCTGTTTTGTTCACATTGAGTTTGCTTGTTCTGACACAAGTAGTCAAATACAAGCTGGAGATATTTAGAGACTCTGGAAATAGCCTAGTGTGAAATCATAAGAAACAAATACATCCAAATACCATAAAAATGCAATGACAGCTAGCTTTAAACCTACAAATGATCCTTCCTAGAAGTTCCTTATAAAACACAGGAAACAAGTTAGAACATATAAAGAACCCAGAAGATAAATAATTTCGAGGCATTCAAGCAGAAGTTCGGCTATGTCTTTAATAATAGCAATAGCATTAGCACTTAGACTTATACTCTGCCCCACAGTGTGTTAAAGCACTCTCTGTATGGTTCGCAATGTCACCATATTGCCCCCAACAATCTGATTCTCATTTTACCGACCTTGAAAGGATGGAAGGCTGAGCCAGTTAGGATTGAACTCCTGGCTATGTGCAGATTTAACCTGCAATATTGCATTCTAATTCTTGCACCACCACAGCTCCCCAATCCAAATTAGATTAGTCCTTCATTCTATTATGACATCACAGATGCTATCTTTTTCATTAGAGGGCAACCTGAATTTAGTAGTAATAGTATCACAGCGTGATAATTCTGTGGCCCAAAAGGGAAGTATTGGGAGTTTTATATTTACATAGATTCTGCTTCCCTTCACAAATCTCTTTTCTTTTTATCACATCTTGTGCGTCAAGGCACAGAAATAGGGGCACCAGTTGTCCTGGAGAAATACAAGGTACATGAACGCAGACTAGAAGTGAAAGCCAATTTGATGTAATGGTTAAGACGCTGAGTGAGAAACCAAACATTCTAGACATGCCTTGGGCATAAAGCCAGCTTGGATGACTTTGGGCCAGTCCCCCTATTTCTAAGACCTAGAAAAAAGGCAATGGCAAACCATTCCCCCCTGCCAGTGTTGCCATGGAAACTTCCTGGATTTATCCATGTAGTTGCTAAGAGTCAACACTACTTCAAAGGCACAAAAACAGTCTTCCTATAAACCATAAAATGATGGTGCAAACAAAGACATCTAAAAGTACAAAAGCAACCAACAAAAAATGAGAATTTAAAAGAGTGAAGCTCTTTAATTTGAATCTTATTTATAGAATTAAATGCCTGAGCTGTCACCATTGCCCTAATAAATGTAGCTTAGTTACCCACAGCCCATATGAATTCAGGCAGGTTGCATTTGGTTGGCTGTTACCCCACTGCCATTCATCAATCCTACTAGCTCTCATCTACAGGACAAATAAGCCACCCTGCCAACTATCCCAAAGATCATCCAGACCCTGACAAAAAGGAGAGGGCTTACTACTGCTCCTTCCACCTAACCTATATTGCCACTCACTAAAGGCCTAGGGCACGGGTCGGCAATCCATGGCTCTGGAGCCTCATGTGGCTCAGACTTCTGCTGAGGCTCCTAGTCCTCTGCCATTTGCACTCCCACAAAAAAAGTGGGAGTTCAATCAATTCCAACTTCTCATGAAAAAAAAGATCTCGCAAAGTTGGAACTGATTGATTGAACTTCTTTTGTTTGTGAAACTGCCCACAAACTCCTTTTGTTTGCGGGACTGCTCACAAGCTTTTGTTTGTGGGACTGCCACAGACTTCTTTTCTTCTTGGGACTGCATGTAGTGGCGGTGGAGGAAGAGACGGAGGACTGCTGGAAAGAAGGTGCATGGGTCGGGGGTGGGGTTCTGCCAAGCATCGTATGGAGCTGGCTGGGGAAACAGGCTAGGTTGGGGGAGCTGCCAATGCCACTGCCATGATCCCCCTCTCCAGCCACCATCGCCGATATTCTCACCTGGCCTCATGCTTTTCTTCTCCTTGTCTTCCACACTCCCCCACGTAGAGTTGGATGCACTGCACTGCAAAGGTTGGCCTCCGCTTTCTTCTGCAGTGCAGTGTCCAGCTGCTTTTCCTCAGTGAGAAGCAGCTCCAGGAAGGGCTGCAAATCTCCCAGCCCACCCAGAAAGCCCTCCACCTGGAGCTTTGTGTGCAGCACGGAGGCACCGAAGTGGCCGTGACAGATGGTTAAGTAAAGCCAGCAGTGCAGGCAGGTGTGGCCAGGCAGGGAGGGGCGCAGGTGTTGCGGTTGGCCATGCGGAGCATCCAGTAAAGACGTGGGAGGCTTCTTAGCCCGGGAGGAGCTCCGTGGAAAGTTCCAGTGGAGCCTTTCATGCTCTCCAGGGGCCTCGTGGCAGCCGTTTCTTACCTTCCTCTCAGCTGTCCCGAGGAGCCTCTGGGCCTGGGCTTGAATCCTAAAATTACGGAGGGGGAGCTCGGGAGAATGCAAGGCAGCAGTAGTAGCAGCCGGGCCCCTCTAACCCCCTGCTGGGTCCTGGTGAGGGATTGCTGTGGCAGCAGCCGCTTTTGCTAGGTGCGAGGAGAACGGGGTCTGCCAGTTGTGAGAATGCATGCGAGAGCGACAGCAATTTGGAGGAGTGGTGGTGGCAGGGAACTTGCATGTGCGGGGTTTTCGCTCTGTGGGCTGGTAGTGGAAAGCAGTCCAGGGTCCCTCGCGGGAGCAGAAGCCTTTCATGGGGAACCCTCCCGCCCATAACTAATCCACATCTGTATTGCTTGTTTGTTTCACGTGAGAATGCATAGAATGAGAGATGCTAGAACACAGATTTGTTCGTGTGTGAAGAGTTGGGCAGATAGTCTTAAAAGTTTATTGTTATTACTACTACCACTACTACTACTACTGCTACTGCTACTACTATCCTAGATTTGTAAAGGTTGCCGAGATTTTCCTGAGAACTTTATTGTGTTGTGCAGTACTTCCCAACTTTTTGGGATCCTTTGATTTTTCCCCCATCCAATCTGTGGTCCTTGTCACCTTTTGTCTTGTTTCCCCTTCTGTTAATTGCCATGCTTTGATTGTTGTGAGGTGTACCCAGAATCATTGGAAGTCAGGCAGCATGCCAGTTTGATTAATAAATGAACAGATACAATATGGAAGATTACTTTGTAGCTCCTCTTAATATCCATAGTTGCTGCCATAGAATTGTTGCAATTTCTGAACTTTTACATGTGTATCATTTAAATCAGACATGTCAAACACAAGGCCCGGGGGCCGGATCCGGCCCGCAAAGTGGTTTCATGTGGCCCGCGAAGCCATCCTGGAAACAGTGAGGGAACGGCCCCCACTGTCTTTGCCCTGGCCCAGAGACCCTCCTTCTGCCAGAGACCCTCAGATCTGTCCCACTCCTGCCCAGGCCCCCATAGGCACCCTTGATGCGAACGATGTAGAGCTGGCCATGCCCTCCCAGTAGGCTATACACACTCTAGCCACGCCCACCCAGTAGGCCACGCCCACCCTGGCCATACCCACCCGGCCCCCTGAGGGCAACCGCAATGCTGATGCGGCCCTCAATGAAATTGAGTTTGACACCCCTGATTTAAATGAACTGAAAAAATAAACTATGGCATGTATGCAGGTCTTATTTTTTTCCCTTTCTATTACATATATTTGAGGGTTGAGCCCTAACATGTAAAGTTCTAGGAAGCAAATTGAGCTGCTGATCTTAAATTCCAGCGAGCATGAACTTTCACTGAGTTGTGTTCAAATTAGATACCAACTCCTAATTAAGCTTTGAAATGTAAAAATTGTTTATGAAAGGCATGGCAGTTGTATATGTCAGACATGCATTTAATCCGTCCAAGTTGGCCTCCGCTTTCTTCAACTTGGACAGAGCAGAGCCATCCAAGCAGCCAATTTGAGTGAGGAGAAGAGCATTTCCTCAGGAACCACCCAAAGCTCCGCAGCTGTAAGAGCTTCAGCTGAGGCTGCTTTACACCTTCCTCTCCAGCCTCGAAACCGCTTAGCAGTGTTGGCTGCAGAAAGCCATTCCGGCTCTCAGCTGGTTTCGGCATGGGCCACTTCAGCTGGCAGGAACCGACCAATCTAAATCAGAAAAGATGCGCAGACCAAACTGTGGACCTGGAAAGAGGCACCGGCCGGGCTGTGCTCCAGAAGTTTTAATAAATGCCTCTGGTGAGACTCTCTCGGGGCTTGAAGGAAAGGCCAGCTCTTTATAGCCACCACGTGCTCTCACCCCCATTGAGCGCCTTTTATGCACGAGGCGCCCGCCTCATTCAAGCCCTGGAGTGCGAGGAAGGTGGCCAGAAGTGGTGGCGAGGCACCTTCCCACCCGATAACACTGATGCAAGGTAAAGGCGCTCTGGCTCAATTCCGGCCACTCCCTTCCCACCCGGACCGCTCCTTCAATCAGTTACTTGGGCGCAGTAGCCCTCTCCTCTTTGAGAAGCCTTATCCAGCTCTATGGGGAGGATTCTGGCGAAAGGGGGGCGCAGTGAGGAGTGAAAGGAAGAAGCGAATGGGCTATGGCTGGAATGGCGGGGCCTATTCATTTGGCAGAGAGAGAGAGAGAGAGAGAGAGAGAGAGAGCATGTGAACTGCAGCAGAGGCTGGTCTCTTCCCAACCCAAATGGTGAAGCATCAGTTTGGTTTCCAGACATCTTTTCAGAGCCCTGAGAAAAGCATGTAAAGCAAGCTGTTGTCCTTTTACATTTCTTGTTTCTGTCAAGACAGTTATTGAGACAGGCAAGTGGCAGCCACCCCCTTTTAATAGACAAAAAGGACTGGAATTTGTTAGATTTTCCCAGTAAGTGGTTTGCTGGGAGGGGGAGGGAGAGGAGCGAGAATTCATTGATTTCATAAATGCAACTATAGTTTTTTTTAATAACATAGCATAAAGGTAAAAAACATATGCGGTATTATCTTCATTTTAGATGTCAAAAGGGTTTTGCGGCTCTCAGTGTTTTCTTTTCTGTGGGAAATGGGTCCAAGTGGCTCTTTGAGTGTTTAAGGTTGCCAACCCCTGAACTAGACATACCCAATTCTTGCAACCATTTTTTGTATGTTTTAGCCTCCAGTCCATTAAACCTATACATCTTACCAGACTAATGTTGCATCTCCAACATGGTTAGAGCAGGGCTTTTCAACCAGTGATACGTGTACCATCTGTAGTATTTTGCCACATGGCAGGTGACACGTGACCGCTATCCTAGAAAAGTCTGGGCTCGGCAGAAGCCCCAGGAGCTGGCAGGCATCCAGCTGACTGGCTCCAGCTGATGCGCTTCCAGAAGCAGTGCAGAGCTGGAGGTAAACTGAAGAAAAATGGGTGGAGAGGAGAGGCTATAAAAGGAGGTGGTTTGGGTGGGAAAGGGGAAAAAAGACAACAGGGAAAGAGAAGGGGACGGAGAAGAAGCTTTGTAAGGAGAGCTCAGCAGGCAGGGAGGAAAAAGAGACAGGGAAGAAGCAGCAGCTGTTGCTGGAAGAAAAGGTCCCCTGGTTTGTTTTCTCCAGCCAGGAGAACACAATCAGTGCTGAAGCCGGCAGACAAGCATGTTGGAAAGGAGGTGGGTTTATTTAGTTCTGGATCAGCTGGCAGCTTGATTGGGTTACCATAAGGATTTTTGTACAGTTTTTACAGCGTTTTGTAATTTAGAGCTCTCCTTCCAGTGTAGTAAGAATGCACACACACACACATACAAATGAGGGCTGAGGAATTCTGAGAGTTGAAGTCCACAAGTCTTAAAAGTGCCTAGTTTGAAGACCCCTGAAGTAGCTGGTAGTGGTGCATATTAATAAACATGGATAAATTCATCATACATTTTTCAGTGCAAAAGGAAAGTGATTCAGCAAAGGAACAGCCACCGAAGAAATTAAAACTGGTACTTTTTTCCTTTTTTTCTACAGTTGGTAATATTAGATTATAGAATAAAATACAAAAGCAAATAATAGAACACAGTGGGGAGGAAAGGGGGGGAAAGTGAGGGGGAAGGGAAAAAGAAGAGACTTCCTCTGTTGAAGTACTGTAGAAGGAAGCATTAACATTGAACCTCAACTTTTTACTTTTCCATAATATTATAAACTAGCCATTTCTATAACAACAAATGAATCTAATCAGTAAAACCCAAAATCCCCCCCCCCTTTTTTTTTAGTGATCAAGTTTTTGACACCTTGCTAAGCACTGGTGGTACTCAAATATTGTCATGTCCTAAAAGTGGTACAATCTGTGAAAAGGTTGAAAAGTCCTGGATTAGAGAACAAATTGAAATTACTGGATTGCACATAATACTGAGAGTACAGATAGAGCCAACCAGGTTTGTTAGCTGCACCTATTGACATAAAGGACCAAGCTATATTTTTCTATTATTTCTCATTTACCATATCACTTGAATATAGCCCTTCAGTTGATTATGATTTACTCCCAAGCAAGCTTAAATTGAATTTCAGTATAAATATTGTTATTTCCTAATCCTATATACTTTTTTGGAAGATGATAATGCTCTGGTTCAGAAAGCTGTACTTTTCATTTATTTCATATAAACTTCACCGTATATTTATTTTAGTTGTTTTAATTTTTTTATTGTTTCAAAATGTTTTTAGTGTCTTAATTGTAATATATTGTTAGAATTGTAAGCTTCTCAGAGTCGTTGATTGAGATAGGTGGCTATAGAAATTGAATAAATAAATAAATATACATAATTCCTTATACAGGGAGTGCAGAATTATTAGGCAAATGAGTATTTTGACCACATCATCCTCTTTATGCATGTTGTCTTACTCCAAGCTGTATAGGCTCGAAAGCCTACTACCAATTAAGCATATTAGGTGATGTGCATCTCTGTAATGAGAAGGGGTGTGGTCTAATGACATCAACACCCTGTATCAGGTGTGCATAATTATTAGGCAACTTCCTTTCCTTTGGCAAAATGGGTCAAAAGAAGGACTTGACAGGCTCAGAAACGTCAAAAATAGTGAGATATCTTGCAGAGGGATGCAGCACTCTTAAAATTGCAAAGCTTCTGAAGCGTGATCATCGAACAATCAAGCGTTTCATTCAAAATAGTCAACAGGGTCGCAAGAAGCGTGTGGAGAAACCAAGGCGCAAAATAACTGCCCATGAACTGAGAAAAGTCAAGCGTGCAGCTGCCAAGATGCCACTTGCCACCAGTTTGGCCATATTTCAGAGCTGCAACATCACTGGAGTGCCCAAAAGCACAAGGTGTGCAATACTCAGAGACATGGCCAAGGTAAGAAAGGCTGAAAGACGACCACCACTGAACAAGACACACAAGCTGAAACGTCAAGACTGGGCCAAGAAATATCTCAAGACTGATTTTTCTAAGGTTTTATGGACTGATGAAATGAGAGTGAGTCTTGATGGGCCAGATGGATGGGCCCGTGGCTGGATTGGTAAAGGGCAGAGAGCTCCAGTCCGACTCAGACGCCAGCAAGGTGGAGGTGGAGTACTGGTTTGGGCTGGTATCATCAAAGATGAGCTTGTGGGGCCTTTTCGGGTTGAGGATGGAGTCAAGCTCAACTCCCAGTCCTACTGCCAGTTTCTGGAAGACACCTTCTTCAAGCAGTGGTACAGGAAGAAGTCTGCATCCTTCAAGAAAAACATGATTTTCATGCAGGACAATGCTCCATCACACGCGTCCAAGTACTCCACAGCGTGGCTGGCAAGAAAGGGTATAAAAGAAGGAAATCTAATGACATGGCCTCCTTGTTCACCTGATCTGAACCCCATTGAGAACCTGTGGTCCATCATCAAATGTGAGATTTACAAGGAGGGAAAACAGTACACCTCTCTGAACAGTGTCTGGGAGGCTGTGGTTGCTGCTGCACGCAATGTTGATGGTGAACAGATCAAAACACTGACAGAATCCATGGATGGCAGGCTTTTGAGTGTCCTTGCAAAGAAAGGTGGCTATATTGGTCACTGATTTGTTTTTTTTATGTTTTTGAATGTCAGAAATGTATATTTGTGAATGTTGAGATGTTATATTGGTTTCACTGGTAAAAATAAATAATTGAAATGGGTATATATTTGTTTTTTGTTACGTTGCCTAATAATTATGCACAGTAATAGTCACCTGCACACACAGATATCCCCCTAAAATAGCTATAACTAAAAACAAACTAAAAACTACTTCCAAAAATATTCAGCTTTGATATTAATGAGTTTTTTGGGTTCATTGAGAACATGGTTGTTGTTCAATAATAAAATTAATCCTCACAAATACAACTTGCCTAATAATTCTGCACTCCCTGTATGTCACTTTTTAAGTACTATAAGGGATTTTATACTGGTGAGGAAGGGGTACAAATTTTTTATTCATTGATTTGTATCCTTTAGGCAATTATTTGTATTTATATGACCTCCTATCTCAAGCAAGTTACTTTTTGGGTGGCTAATTATAATTAAAACCATTAAATACAAGGAATACCATTCATTAATAACAACCATTTAAGGACTCCAACTGACATTATGACTTCCATGTATAGGAGCTCAGCCAGTTAAGACCAAGTTGGTTGGGGCAATTTGGGACCCATAGGGCAGGTGGCATGACAGAAAATTAATTGACATTTGGAGAAAAGAGGTACCTATTTTCTATTTTTTCAAAAGATAGGTAACTTATATACAAAATTTTTGTTTTTTTCATTTCCTTTTGCAAAATCATATGACAAAATCACAATCTATAAAGTAACACTTCTCTGAGTTATTGCAATGCTCAGTGATACATATCTAATATATTTTACTGTTGCTCAATTCTATGAAACACATTTTGAAGGATTGAGAATTATAGCATTTATTTTTTTGTTTTGTCATGCTTGTCAACTAAAAATGCATCCAAGGAAGGTTACATACAGACTTTTATTGATTTATCGGTAAAGATTTGTAACCTTTCCTTCAGGATAAAAGACTGTCCTCCTCCCACAGCTTTATACTAATTAAAGACTTGACATAAAAAGCAAAGAAGAAAGGTGGAAGAGAAAGGAAAATATACTAATGGACTCTTAATTCTGCAAGTCACAGGATTTTCTATAGTGGAAAGCCAGAAACGAAAACAGTTTAGAGTGACAAAGTCAAACATATCCTTTCAGCAGAATAGCCCTGTTTCCCAGTTCTCCTCTGCTTCATCTTGATGAAAATAATTGCCACTACATTTTTATTAATGGCCTTTCTATTGGAAAAAAAATGTCAGGCTGTTAGATAAGATGCTTAATATGCCATAGTTTAATAAAAATAAGTCTTCATCTTGCCTTCTTTGTTTTGTTATTTTATTAGCAATAAAAATGGTAGATTCTCAAATACATCTCTTTAATTAAGTACAGTTTACACTTTTTACTTTAATTTTTTCCGTAGATGTGGTATGTTCTTTGTTATAAGAGTAATATGGATAAAATATATAGTTTTTTCGACAGGTTGGTTCTTTTTGAAAGATTTTATGTGATTTTACATGTTTTTGAAGAAAAGGCAGATTTATATAAAAAATAGCATACATCATATTTGTTTCTGTGCTTTGCTACCTTTTATACTAAATTCTCCAATTTTTCTGATGTTTTGTTTACTACAATAAAAATTAAATAAAAAAATACAGTGAATCCTAAAGTGCTAAGAATTTTCTGTATCTTTCTTAATCCATGATCTAGATTACTACAGGCTACAATTTGAAAGATGATCGTTGTGAATGTGTGGCACTTCAAGATTTTAAAGCTGGTGAACAGGTAACTGTGTACTTTTATGCATGTCCAGATGGTTAAGTATTTATATATTTTTATGTAAAAACATATGTATAGCTACTATGAAGAAAAAAAGTCAATACGCTAAAGATTCAAAGTGAGGCACAAGATACAATATTTTCATTTGTTCAAAGCAGTAAGCCTTTGTTTCTTATTAACATTAAACCCATTATTTGATTATCTTATAACACGTTTCTCATCACCTCATATTCAGCAATCAGAAAAAACTATTCTTATGTGTGACTTGATCTCAAATTCCAGAATTGCTTGCAGTTCAAAAGAGAATCAATTGAGCATTAATGATCTGTATGTATTAATCCAGTACAGAAATATATTGAGGCTTTGAGCAATGTGAAATGTTTGAGTGCAAGCAATTTGTGGAAAATTTGTGTTGTACTTTGTTGAAATACAGTATTTTTATTCATTTGTGTTCTTTTGTATTGTAGTTTGGAGCAGGGAGGTTATTTGTCTAAAGTGCCAATTGTCATTCCAAGATTTGATGCTAAGCTGTTTTTCTCTTCCTTCTCTTTTCATCTTCTTAGATTTACATTTTTTATGGCACTCGGTCAAATGCTGAATTTGTGATCCACAGTGGATTTTTCTTTGATAATAATTCACATGACAGAGTGAAAATAAAGCTTGGAGTAAGTAAAAGTGACAGGCTGTATGCTATGAAGGCAGAAGTCTTAGCTCGTGCTGGAATCCCAACGTAAGTAGAATTAAGAGAGACTGTTTTTATCTTAAAATATTGTAAGCTTGAAGACTGAGTAGAACATTGATTAATGAACTTTCCGGTATTGTTGATAAGACACTGAAATAGCCATCTTATAATTTATCTTACATTGCATAGTATGCCATGTTTACTTATCATACATTTTATTTATACATCCACACACAAATTATCTGAGGGTTGGGACATGGCCCAGTTTGTTCATTTTACTATTTACTTCTCTTCAGTAGAAATATGATGTGATCATGGTATTATTTTTAACAGTAGTGCTGCCAATATTCTTCATGTTTGAGCTGATTATTGTGTACTATACAAATATGGTTTGTTTTTTTAGGGGACACAGGATTCCTAAATAAATTGAATAGGATTTATTCTATATGTTTGGTGGTTGGTGATAGTATGTTATAACTCATAGTGTAGATTGGAAATGAGACTTGAAACATCTTGGAGGCATGCATAAATGTAACTACGAAGTTACATAAAATAACTTATTCTGGGACAGAAATTTATGTAACTTTTATGTGGAAGAGTTTGGAATAGCTTGTTTAATGATCTGAAATAAACTTGATCCCTTGTAATCCGCATTACAAGAGTAATAGTATATTATAAATTAAGGCTTTTTATATTAAATAATCATCATAGACTAACTCATTCTTCATTTTATTAGTTCCAGTGTTTTTGCTTTACATTCAACGGAGCCTCCAATCTCTGCTCAACTACTGGCTTTTCTTAGAGTGTTTTGTATGACTGAAGGTAAAAAAAAAGAACTTTATAAGCATGTGCATCTGATTTGTTTTATTAAGTGATAATAAAAATAGGATTAAGAGAAGCTTACTCTTCAAGCATCTATTTTAAAACAAATATTATTAGGCCACTGTAGCTTAATAGTCCATTAAAACAAAATAAAATAATTATCTGTTTACAAAAGCTCCCATACGCCTACTGTATATATAGGCTTCCTAGTTGCTTGATATTAAGCTTTATTTAATAATTTGTTGAATTATAATAAACAGATCTACTTTAAAATATAGAAGATAGCCTAAATAGCTTTTAGCCCTCTTTTTCAGCTACTGAGACTTGAATATGAAGATGGCTGCTGGATTGATGGTAGACACCACCTCTTCCCCTTGCTCTCTGCTCTCCACTCATCCATCTTTTTGTTATAATATTGATATACCAGTGATGGTGAACCTTTGAGGGACCGTGCCCAAAAACTGCCACGTCCCCCGCCCCCACTCTGCAGGCCACCCACCGCCTCCATGGCCCGCAGCAGACCACCCAGGCAGCCCAGCAACACCATGGTGGCCATGCCCTCTGCCTGCGCCATGCAGCATCATCTGCACGTGACGGGGCGCGAGGGTGGAGTTGTCCCGGCTGCCATGCCCTTGGCTGCGCTGCTCTGCCCAGGCCACACCCGGGGGCAACTCTCCACTGAGGGGGCTGGTGGTGAGGGGGCCTCAGGGGAAGGCAGGGCTGGAGCAATGGCACGCATGCCCACAGAGAGGGCTCTGAGTGCTGCCTCTGGCATGCGTGCCATAGGTTCGCCACCACTGATATAGACTTTGTTGTTTTGTTTTTATTGTTTATTTTATTGCTCAATTATTTTACTTCTGTTTTGTTTATACTCTTTTCATTACTTTTTTGTTGTCAGCCACCTAGAGTAGCCCTATGGCAAGATAGACAGCAAATAGAAATGTAATAACAAATAAATAAATAAATAAATAAAACAATAATAATAATAAAAACGTTTTATCATGGTGGCCAACTTTCTCAGAGTCAGGCCACAATTTGTCCATGAACACCTGAAAAGTTGATAGAAATCACAGCAATAATCCCCCCCTTTTTAAAATTAAATAGCCTCAGAGTAGACTGAAATTGTGCTGCCAAATCATCTGTGACATGATTTTGGGCTACTTTATAGGAAGTGGTGAGTTAAGGATGCAAGTTGGAGTAGTTGCCTCTTGGAAGTCTCCTGTCCCTGCTCCCACCCTTATTTTTTGAGAAAAGTCACACTCAATAAAATAGTACAGAAATAATGAGAAATGGGGTGGTGGGGGGGAGGAATTTGCCTTCCAGTAACTCATAGCTTAAATAGTTCCTGCACACTTTAAAGGATATGCAGATTTAAGAATTTATCAGGAAACAATTACCATTAAGAATTCCTAAATGACAATATATATATATATATCTATCTGCATCTTATGTCTGGATGTATCGCTATCACTGTATCACCCCTAATTCTAATTGAAAGCTCTGATTTGACAAAAATTGCTTTGAAACGATGACCGAACTGATCAGTGCACATTCATTTAGGAATAGTAGTAGACTCCTCCTGCAGAAATATTATAAAGATCTGCGGGGGGGGGGGGAATGAGCCACAGAAGAAAAATACAATCTATTAAAGTGAAAAATTCCACCTCTTTGGGGTATCTTCTGGCTAATCAGCATTCAAAGCTGACAGGAGTAGGGAGCTTACTTTCCCTTGAGACTTAATCCAAGCATTTTCATTGTATAATTAGCATGTTTCATGGGTTTAAGGACCTAGCATGTTTCATGGGTTTAAGGACCTAGTTGTAGGCCTTCTTCCCAACTCTTCTGCATTCATGTCTGCGAGCTCTAAAGTTACTGTGTCTTTACTGATTCAGAAAGTTTCTGGGAATGGTTTGATTTCTGCTGAGCCTTTAACAAAGATTGGTGGAGACCAGTGCTTTAAGAACTGGAAAATAAGTGCATATTTATAAATAAATAGAATCCAAGCAAGGAAGTTAAATTATTTAAATATCTTGGAATTTTTCCCCCGAGAAATATGCTCTTTGGAAAAAAGTGTCAAAAGAAATCATGTTACATATAGTGCTTTCAGTTGCATAGTTTGATTGGATACCAGTAAGTTTGTCTGCTTCAGTAAATTATTCAGAATAAAGGTGATTATTCCTCTGCTTTGTGTAACTCAATTTTATGCTTATATAGACAAACAAACATTGCAATCAACAAAGTTTGATCAACAAGTTATTTTTGGGATCTCTCTTTGGGCAACTAATGCTCCTTTTAAATTGAAATTTACCCTTTCCTCTAAGATTTGTATGAGAACCTGCCAAGAACAGCCTAAAATTAAGCCTCTGCAGAAGATTCTTGGGTCTGTTAATCTCACTGTTTGCATCTCCCTCATACCTGAATTATTGTGGGTTATCATCTTAATTTTTGACCACGTCCGGATTTAAAAGTGTCATCCTAGATATTAAACTATTTTTTAGCTTGGGTTTGTAGAGAGTCAGAAGCAAAATCCTTTACTACTGCAGTGGCAGTGTCTATGATAGATCGTTTTCTTTACATAATTGCATCTATAATATATTTTTTGTTTCATGTAGAAGTACGTAGGTTTTCATTAGTTGGACTCAATATTTTGTCCTTAATGGTCTTGGGAAAAAGGTTCCACTATTTATTGCCCCCTATGCTGTTGTATTAATGGGACAGTCAGTACAGTCTTACATTTTTTTGTTGTTATCCGCTCTGTCCCTTTTATCAAACATAGTGCTCTGAATTAGTATATTCCTGCCTGGTGTGTTCTAATGAGGCAAATCTATATTTTTTAGCAGACAGACCTACACAGGTATCTAAAATTATCACAATTTTAATAGGCTTTGGGTTTACCTTTGGCTGATTTTTTTTTCTAGGATGGTTTACAATTCTGTTAATTTCCTCTTTTGTCCTTTTCTTTGATTTAATTTTATCTGATTGTACTTTGTTTAATATTTTTGTCTTTGTAAATAAACTAAACATGCCCCTTATCAGTCATTTTGCCATTAATTTGTGGCAGTGTGACTTTAGATGCAAGGTAGGCAGATAAGAAAAGAAGAAATAATTCACATATTTCAAATAGGCTTTACCGATTTAGCTGATATTTGTCACATAAACTCAGTGGAACAGATTTTTTTCTGCTTGTTTTAGACTTGGAGTCTGAAATTACTTAAGACTTCTAGAGGTATTTAATTTCTTAAAAATTCCCCATCCTATTGCAGCATTTTCCCCCCTCATTCTTCTGGAGGAGGAATTTTAAGGCACAAAATGAAATTATTCTTTCACTTGCTTATTTTTCTGGTTTAAAAAAGAGAAAAACATTTTCTGTGTGACCCTGAAAAAAAAAGTCTTGGTATGATTGCTCCCTCTACTGATATAGGAAAAACCTGCACTTTATTTGCAAGGAATTCTTCTCTTACCAACCTACCACCACCACCAGCCGCAACATTTTATAACTGTTAAGGTAACAAATTAATAAATCTTTTAAATAATAGCATGAAATAAAAATGAGGAAGAATAAACATATAAAAATAAAATGAGAGGAAAGCAGCTTCATCCACCAAAGCATGGTGCAGCCTTTGAGCTGATACACGTTGTTCAGTCTTGTAATAAAGGCAAAATGTGTATTGTTTTATTTTAGAGCATCAACCTTGAATTCAGATTCTTTATTAATAGTCAATTCATTAACCTGGTTGGTAGCCAGAATAAGTGAAGCATTTGCTGACAGTATTTTATTCTTTGCAGATGAGCTGAAAGAACACTTAATAGGTGAACATACTATTGACAGAATCTTCACCCTTGGTAATTCAGAATTTCCCGTGAGCTGGGACAATGAGGTGAAACTCTGGACTTTCCTGGAAGCCAGGGCATCTCTTCTCTTGAAAACATACAAGACTACTATTCATGTAAGACTTAAAAGAACTTGAAATGTCATATATTTATAAATTTTCATTTATCAGATTTAATTCTAAATATCAGTGATGTGCATTTTAAAAGCTTTGCATTCTTGTGGTACTTTACTTGTCCAGAAACTACTAGTGCTTTTCTTGTTATGTATCTTAAGTTATTTTTTAATATGTATTTTCATTTGGGGGAGGTGTTGCAAAATGCAATGGTTTCTTACCTAGGTTCTGAGTTGGTTTGAATCATTATCAAGGGGAAAAAAGCTGGGTTTCTTTCTGTCCATGACTCTTCGTGACAATATGACCGAACCCCTCTACAAGCTACATTTGAAATTTGGGGTCTCTTGCTGCTTCTTCCACATTGCTGGATGACAGGGACAGGGAAAATTCTGAAAACATATGCTCAATGGCCACTTTTCAGACCCACTCAGTGCTTTACCCTGAAGCTTTCCTCTGGGCATGTAGAAACACATCTTTTGCATTCCAAACATTCATTTTTTAAGACCTCTGCTAACTCCAAGATTCTGAATGATACTTCTTTCATTAAACACTGTTCTGATTCTCACTTGTCCAAAATACTTGAACAATGTAACTTCATATTCTGTCTAATATCTTGACTTCCCCTTGTTCATTCCTAATTGCAATACAGTCTAAATAATCAAGACAACCACCATATTCAGTTGTGTTTTCCAGATGTCCACTTTTGGGATGGTAAGTTTCATTTTTTTCTTCAAGCCAATAAAGAAGAACCATCTCCACTTGATGTCATTGCTATGTAAACCTGGTGTCTGGTTTTGTGCTTAAGGTTGAGCTAACAGCTTCATGTTTGTTATTGCACTTGTTTCCTTAGGATGACAAATTCATTTTGGAAACGCAAGACCTTACCCGTAATGCAACTATGGCTATTAAATTGCGTTTGGGAGAAAAAGAAATTTTGGAAAAAGCAATAAAAAGTGCTGCTGCTAATCGAGAGTACTATAGCAAACAAATGGCAGAAGGAGCAGCCCTGCCCAGATATGAAGAAAGTAACGTTGCCTTGCTGGAGAACACTGTGACAGACTCAAGCCTCCCAATTGTCCTGAGAAACTTGGAGGAAGAGACAGAGGAGCCACAGGATCTAAAGATTCAGGAAAGCATTGGTGCAGAAGCAAATGGATTTGTGAATGGTGACAGTTCTTTGCTTAATAGGACCAAATTGGAAAATGAAAAGCTAAATCAAGAAGAAAGCAGCAGAGAGACTGAGGATACCAAAGAATCTTCTTCAGACAGTACTGATGAGGTTAAGGAATAGCTCTAAATCATTCTGATTTTATTGTGAAATGGAAAACTGGCAGGTGTTCTTATTCTCCGCTTTAAACAGTAATTTACATTGGTGTTTTCTTAACATTACTTTCTGCAGAGGAATGAGGGGTGCTTTTTAACAAGAAAAAAAAGTTTTAAGTTATTTAAAAAGATTTAGCATCCCTTTTCTATTAAGATTGCCATCTTGCTTTTGGAGTCCAGGAATAGGAACATTGTGCAGTCCTTGGTTGAGAAAATCCATGTACTTCCTAGGGAAGAGGACAACCTCATCTGCTGCTTTTCTGTTCTGTTTACTCTGACTTCTAAAATTCAACGCTTATTGCCCAAGGAAGTGATAGGATTTGCTTTTGCTAAAAATTGAAAGCAGAAGAGAGTAGGGAATGGATATCAAGATTAAAAAGCTAGGAAAAAGTCAGATATGCTGCTCCCTAAACGGTAATGTGGCAATCTTATTTTTATTAGGTTTGAAATATCAGTAAGAATACATATTTTATTCTAATTATAGTGGTTTTTAAGAATGTTGATTTATTTTGTGGTTTGTTTTACTGTATGAGAGGTTTCATTCCCCCTGTTTGCCCCTCCTTTCTCCTCTCACTCAAAAAAAATCAAAGTTTGCAACTATGGTACATCCTCCTCTTTATTTTTTAAGGTGTAACTTTTATTTTGAAATGACACTTATATTTGGTGAAGAAAAAGTGAAAGTGGATCATTCAGCCCATGCCTTTAAACTGTTGTTCAAAGTGAGATTGTTCGGCAGCTTTTTCAGATTTTCAGATAAGTAGAGATTTGCAGAGCAACACTTTTTGACTAAGAAAATTATTAAAAGTGAAACCTTACTAATGTGTCTGCTACTTTTCATTAATGCTGCATGGCTTAACATGCAAAGTTGTACACTAATTCTAAATTTCTGCTTGCAGTTTTAGGGGAGTTAAAGGAGATTTATTTTCAGAAGACTGCTAGATCACCCCCACAATATACAAATTAGCCTGGACCAGAAGAAAAATGGAAATATTTTATATATCTTAGAATGTTCAATCCCCCAAACAATACATTTTGTGGATTCCTAATATGCAGAGTTATTTTTGGCTTTGTGAATTTTTAAAGTCTATTCTTTTGGAGCACAGTCTTTGACATCCACAAATAATTAGTGATGTTTACGGTAACTGCAGAGATGAGTGGAACAGTTTTTTAACATTTCAAAATGTTTCTAATTTTGGTATATTTTTGAGCGCACCCTTGTCACTTTATGTTTAAAAAATGTAATTTTTAAGGTCCCAGACAGAATAGGCCAAGCTCTGGAACCCCAAAGCAAAGAAAACTAAAACTGAAATATCACAATTTTCATGCATTTTCTTTCAGTTATATTTGTAAGTTGTGCAATTTTAAGCAGAACTAATATTTTGTCCTTCACTGCTTTGAAAATGGCCTTCAAAGGATATAGGAGCAGTTTTATCAAGTAAGGTCATAAAATCTTTGCTTAGTCTCTGAAAGAAAAAATAGAATTGAATCTTTAGTGTATGAGTTTGAAAATTCAGTTATAATGAATATAACTCCATGTATTTTCCTAAGATTAGCAGGATCCCAAATAAACAAATATATGCAAATTTTACTTTGTATGAATCATCTTACAGAAATGTTTGTGTGAAATTAATACATATTTTAATGCACATTAGCCATGTTTTATTTCACAGTAGTTGATTTGGTCTTAGGTGGTACACAAATTAAATATTAAATGTGAAACTAAGAATAGTATAATAAAACAAAGATTGCAGAGCAGAAATTTCATTTTTCCTATGTAAATTACTCAATTTCCCAGAGAATGAATATATGTTTGTTTGTGTGTGTGTGTGTGTATGTATGTGTGTGTATATGTATATATATTATATATCCTTAATAATGATAAAAATGCAAATCCCGGGCATATCTGTATAGCAGTATGAAATTCTCGAACTCCAGAAAGAATATAAAACAGTTGTTTATTGTTAAAATAGTAAAAACAATAAAAACAACTATTTACAAACCTAAAACAACCTAGCTTTTGCTGGTCCACTGCCAGCGTCATCAGGGTAAATGCTAGGGAGTGGGGAGTTTGCTTATAAACCTTGTTGACTCAGTGCCCTGCCCACTGATTGTGTAATAGGGCCACCTGTCCTAACTAACCGTAAATATCCTAGCTGTCCCGCATCTCCTTGTGCGTGTTCCAGTCCTATTGCTTGCTTTGTTCCTTTCTTTGCCCCTTTCACCTCTGTCAATCCTACCCTTCGTTGTTGTGTCTCCTCTCCTGCCTTTTTTATCCTCTCAACCTGTCCTCCTTGCGTCCAGCCATGTGGTACTATTATTATTCCATCTTCCAAACACCCCCCTCCCGCAATCATCATAGGTTGCGTGTCCTGGGCTAGCGTTGTATACACCCCTCTATTATCATTCCCCCCTTCCTTCTCTAGTGCATCAGTCCATTATTTACACCCTCTGCCGTTCAATCCTGCTGATCTCGTCCCCTCATTGTTCGTCGTGTGTGGGTATGTGCACACGCTGTGGTGCCCTTCCCCCCTGCAGCCACTCTGACCCATTGCATGCAGACGAGGAGTCTCCAAACAGGAACGTGTGACAAACAAAAGGCTTTATTCAGCTCAAAAGCGCAAAAGCAAAGTCAGCGTTGGGAGTTAATTGCTCCCAACGCTTACATAGCCGGTCAGAGACAGGGCCCCACCCCCAAACCACAAACTAGCATCCACCCACAACCCATTATAATCCCTCCTTCCCCTTGCAACCCCCTTTGCTGTATTCTACTCACCACCCTCCACGCATCCATCAGTCTCTTCCCCCCACGTCCAACAGTCTGCCGGAAACCAGGTAAGCAGTCCATGCAAACCCCACCCTTAATCCCAGATGTTCGGCCCCACTGTATTTGGCTCCAGGAGGGGCAGTGCTGCTCAAACCGCCCCCAAGCTTCTGCCAAGGCACTTCAAGCCCTGGAGGCTCGCTATGGCGATGGCCCTCCCGAGCATCATGCTGCCAGCTGGAAAGCAGTGGGACTGGCAGAGAGTCCAAGGCGGCCAGTTGCAGCTGCGGCGGCGTGCAAGGAGGCGGCAGCACTACCGGCAGCTCAGCGGCACCCACCGATGTTATCTGGGCCAGCTGGCAGGTGGTGAAACAAGCAGGAAGCTCACGGCCAGCAATGTCGGCGACACCCGCTGAAGACTCCAAAGCCAGCTGACGGGCTTGCGGGGAGTTCGGCGGTGCTGGACAGGGAGGTGGCAACGAGGTCAGCGGCCCAGCAACACCCTCCGACACATCCAGGACCCTGGAAGGGAAAGGAGCCGATGCGAGACTCTTCCTCCCCCTTCGCTGAATGTCGGGCCCACGGGGCTCGACAGGCGGCACCCCCTACCAGGGTTCCACCTGGAAGACAAGAGGGTATGGATGAACAATCGTCCACCCGACCAGATGGTTCGGCCATTCCCCCACCAGGCTTCCCTAGATGCTGGCGATGAAACACCCAAACCAAACAGGGTGCATGGATATCTACCTCCTTCACCCATGATCCCTCCATAGTGGGATACCCCTTCCACAAAATGAGGTACTACAACCTCCCCCTCCACACCCAAGAGTCAAGGTTTCCTGGATCTCGAAGTGGTCACCTTGTACAGGCCGTGGGCCCCCCTCTACTGATTCACAGGACGATTCCCCAACTGACTTCAGCAGGCTGCTATAAAAGATGATGTATTTTCCCCAGATACCTGGGCAACCGGAGTCATACGGTTACAGGGTTGATGACTTGTATCACTTTGAAGGTTCCCAGGAACTTCAGTCCTAGCTTCTTACATGGTACTTGCAGCCACAAATACTTTGTGGAGAGGTACACCAAGTCCCCCACCTGGAACGGCTTAAGGGGTTTCCTCTTTTTATCCGCCTGCTCTTTGGTTGTTTCTGCAGCCTTTGCTAGGACTTTTTTCACTGTATCCCACACAACCCCCACCTGTGTCATCCACTCCCTAGGTTGGCAAGGTAAGGGATCCCCCTGAACATACTCGGGGATGGGAACGAACTCACAACCAAACCACCCTGAATGGGGAAAACCCAGTGCTACTGTGCACTGTGTTATGTGCCACCTCTGCGAACGCCAACAGGTCCACCCAGTTGGACTGTTGATACGACACATAATATCTCAGATACCGCTCTACCATGGCATTCGCTTGCTCTGCTGCCCCATTGGTGCTCAGATGGTATGCCGAACTGAGACCCTGGGATGATCCGATAAATTGAACTAAGTCACGCCAGAAGCGAGCCATGAATTGTACCCCCCTAGTCCGAGATGATTCTTCGGGGTACTCCATATAGGCGATAGATGTGGCTTATAAACATCCAGGCTAACCTCCTGGCAGTTCCTTACAGGGCACAAAGTGCACCTGTTTAGAGAAGAGATCAATTACTGTCCAGATCACATTGTAGCCTCTACTCTCTGGTAATTTGATAATGAAATACATTGTGATGTCCTGCCAGGGCCTGGTGGGGTCTTACTACGGATTGTAGTAATCCCAATGGCTTCCCCGTACGGGGTTTTGCGGTGGCACAGGTGTGACACCCTCGAACGTAGTCCTCGATCTCTGCTTTCATTCGCGGCCACCAAAACTGCCGTTGTGCCAGGTGTAAAGTTTTTAAGAACCCGAAGTGGCCCACCTGTTTGGCGTCATGACACCGATGAAGTACCCCTTGCCTCATTGTGGGACGTAGATTTTAACCCCATGCCGGGCCAGACCATCCCGTCTCGTCAGAACATTTGGATGGTCTTTCAACCAGGTATCATCATGGAGCACTTTCTGTAACTCATGTGTCAAATCCCCTGTCACAATGCGGGATACTGCTCCTGCCACATCTTGTTGGTAAGGGGGCAAAATCGCTTGCACACCTCCTCCCTCTTACTTTCGTATTGTGGCAGTCGTGAGAGGGCATAGGCCAGGAAGTTCTTTCCCCCCGGCACATATTTCAGAGTAAACTGGAAGCGTTGAAAGTATTCAGCCCATCTGATATGTTTTGGGGACAGACGTCTTGGCATTTGTAGCACTTCCAGGTTGTTGTAGTCTGTCCACACCTCAAATGGTTTTCTAGCCCCCTCCAGGAGATGTCGCCACATCTCGAGCGCCCAGCATACGGCAAAAACCTCCTTTTCCCAAATTGCCCATGCACGTTCAGTGTTCGTTAGCTTCCTTGATATATAGGCACAGGGTTGCAGGGAGCTGTGACTGTTTCATTGGAGAAGGACAGCTCCTACCACAACATCGCTGGTATCCACCTGCACCACAAACGGTAGTTCGGGGTCTGGGTGAATCAGAACGGGTTCTCTGGCAAACAAGGCCTTTCAAAGCCTCAAAGGACTGTTGGCATGCTGTAGACCACGCCAGTGGCTGCCCAGGACAAGGCTTCATCGCTGCTTGTCGCGTGCGCAGGAGGTCTATAAGGGACAAGGCTATTGTGGCAAAAGATGGGATAAACTGCCGGTAAAAATTGGCAAACCTCAAAAAACTTTGTAGTTGGTGGCGAGTCCTCAGCACCTGCCATTCCAAGACAGCCTTGACCTTGTTGGGGTCCATCTCCACCCCTGCCCCAGATATCCTGTACCCAAGTCCTATGGAACTCACATTTAGGCAGTTTCACATATAACCAGGCCTGCAACAACTTTCTCAGCACTTGTCTCACCAAGGTGACGTGTTCCTCCATGGTGGTGGTGTAGATGAGAATATCGTCCAGGTACACTAGTACCCCACGGTACAGGTGTTCATGCAGCACCTCGTTAATTAGTTGCATGAATACCACAGGAGCCCCTTGCAACTCAAATGGCATAACCCAGAATTGGTAGCTGCCGAGTGGGCAATTAAATAACGTCTTCCATTCATCACCCTGTTTAATACGGACCCTATAGTATGCCTCACGTAGGTCCAGTTTTGTAAATATCCTGCCCTTAGCCAGGTAGGCCAGGAGGTCCTTCATCAGGGGAAGGGGGTACAAATGTTCTACACATACCCCATTTATGCCTCGGAAGTCCACACATAGACGTAGGGAGCCGTCTTTTTTCTCTTTAAACAGGACCAGTGCTGCTATACAGGGAACGGGCCAGTTGGATGAAACCTCTGGCCAGGTTCTGGTTGATGTAGCGTCACAACTCCTCCAGTTCCCGTGGTGTCATGGCATACATACGGGGCTTGGGTAATCTAGCTCCTGGTTCTAATTCAATGGCGCAGTCCGTCGGTCGGTGGGGTGGCAGGATGTTGCATTCTTGTTCATCGAACACTTCAGTGAGGTTGGAGTACACCTCCGGGACTTGGGCCTCCTGACCTGTACCAGCCTTGCATGCCCCTACCCCCTCGCTTTTCCCTTCAGGTTTTCCAGGGTCATGGGCTGGTGGCCTGTCTCCTTCAATCAGATCCAGAAGCCAGTGTAGTTGAGTATGTATTTTCATGATTTGTTTATACATTAGTTATCAATGTGGACCAATGTTCTGGTCCATAATTGTGGTTTTTGATAGTCTTCAGAGGCAATTCCCAGTTGCTGGGAGTCAGGCATATACATGGAATAAACTATTATCATTATTGTTCCACATGATGCAGAAATCTATTTTCTGAACTGACAGTATAAGTGATCGAAGCAATACTATAGTGAAAAAGAGATGCAGGTGACATGATTATTTTCCTGAACTAGAACCGTCATTTAGGAGCTTGCTGCATGTTTAATCCCTCAGGGATTCTTATCCAATATAGATGAATTCATGTACCTAATAATGATCATCATGTATTATTATTTCTGTCCCATATGGATTTTCAATAGATCTTTTTTAATGGTGCTGGGTACCAGCCATTTCTTTTTATTTTGTAAATCTTCATTTAGCCTATAACATCATCCAGATAGCAATTCAAAGAAGCCATGTTCTCAGATCTGATAAAGCTGGTCTACTTTGTAATTCTGTTTATATTTTATGCTGAAACTATGGATTATCTGTTCCAGAAAAAGAAAAGAACAAGACATTACATGGTGGTGTCTTTTCTAAACATATCTGAGGTATCTACCAAGTCATAGAGCAACAATTACACCAGAAGTGTCAAACTGGCAGCCTGCAGGCCAGATGCATCACGCAGAGGCCATGTCCACCCCAGCTCCGCAAAGGCAAAAAAATGTTGCAATACATCACAATACGTCACATGACGTGATTGAGTTTGTCAGCCATGCTGTACACTATACTATAGTCCTCTTTATTTTTCTTTAAAATAAAACCACAAGTTGTAATAATTACGTGTGGGGAAAATGCTACCGATTTCCAGAAGAATGAACTTGGTTATCCATCTTTACAAGCTATAATATCAGAGACATTTCTCTGCCGAACTTCAAAAAATATGTATTCTTTCAAATGTCTTCCAAAAAATCTTTGTATAAAGTTGCTAGTTAAAAAATGGTCTTATCACCATTTTTAACATGGGTAAATAATTCTTTTAATTATGTTGGTGATATATACCTTCATAAAGAAAGCACATATCAAACCTGTTATAATTTCTGTTGAATTAATTAACTAAAATAATCAGTAAAAATAAAAACTCCCCAAGTTCAGCTCAATTCCTAGTAATTATTGGACACATCTATGGTATATTATTTCTTGACAATAATTTGGAACTTAGAAACTAAACAAGATATACCAGTTGGGAATTCCAGCTTTGATAGCCAATAGATTATTAAGAATTATAACAAATAATAATAACAAATCAATTCTATAATACTCAAGAAAAAATAGATACAGGCACCAGAACTAGCATTCAGCTAAATAACATACTGTATTTATTTTTCTTGATTACTGGCTTTCAATCTTTAGTACCTTTAACCCCATTCAAATGATCAAAAAACTAGTCATTCTGTTCTGGGTTCTACCATGTTAGAAACATAGCACAACTTTTCTAGAAGTACATGAATTTTCAGGCATTTTATTACACATGCGTCATTTATGATAACTTTTAAATACTGATTTAAAGTCTTAATGGCTGACCTTGTCATCTGCTTATCTTCTGTAGTAAGTTTACCACCAATTTAAAACCATTGTCTCAATCTTGCCAACTCCTGCAGCTTTGGTCACAGCACTGGAATATCATGAAATTCATGAAAACATTAAATATATATGTATCACAGATTAATATTAAGCTGACCAAGGCTAAACATTGGGCTTTCCCCATTCTGATGTAAGTTGGCATTACAAATCCAAAAATTCCCAGCCAGCAAGAGAAAGGACACCTTACAGAATGAATGTACACAGGTGTAAAATGTAGAGTTTCAGTTTTACAATATGTAGGGGAGCCAGCAAAGTACAGCAACTGCAAAAGAAAAACAATTATTGTAAATTCAGTCTATAATAACCTCAAATGAGAAGTAAAGACCAGTAATAGTTTTGCTTTATTCAGAGCAAGCAAAAGCTTGCTCTGAATAAATGTTCTAGACATTTCAAAGTAGCCTCCCATCTTGACATGCTCTAAATATTTTGTCTACGTCTCCAACCAGCCCCAGTCAAGAACCAATGAAGAAGAAATACAGGAATTGTAGCAAAAACATATAAAAAGCTTGTGTAATGAGTGTTTCTAATTTCAGTTGGGATGTGTACATCAATGACTTCTAAATAGTGGTCAAGACTTTGCTCACTTTGCTCAAGACAATTCTATTGTGGAAATCAAAACTACTTTTTCCTTCATTTAATTATTTGTGATTTGCAGAAAACGGATAATACAATTACAAGTGTAGAAGACAGGTACCACAGATAAAAAAATATAAAAGTAAACTATGAGCAAATAGCTACCTAATATAAAATATAGTAACTACTATATCATTAAAAGGGACGCGGTGGCTCAGTGGGTTAGGACGCTGAGCTTGTCGATCAGAAGGTCGGCAGTTTGGCGGGTCGAATCCCGAGTGCCGCGTAGCAGAGTGAGCGCCTGCTACTCGTCCTAGCTTCTGCCAACCTAGCAGTTCGAAAGCACGTAAAAATGCAAGTAGAAAAATAGGGACCACTACGGTGGGAAGGTAACAGCGTTCCGTGCGCCTTTGGCGTCTAGTCATGCTGGCCACATGACCACGGAGACATCCTCGGATGAGCGCTGGCTCTTCGGCTTTGAAACGGAGATGAGCACCGGCCCCTAGAGTTGGAAACGACTAGCACGCACGTGCGGGGGAACCTTTACCTTTACCTTTATATCATTAAAAGCTTATAATGCTATAAGACATTTCATATCAATTTTCTAATTAAAGCCTGCCTATTAAACTGTAGTAACACATTTCAAATCATAAAAAAGAAGAGCAAAACTACAGTCAGTTAGCAAAACATTGAAACAATTATATAAATTATATATAGATTATGTATCAAGATAGATTCTAAAACCTGAATTTGGGATGTAGTCTAAAAATGATTTCCAAATATTTGAATTTACATCAGATTTACTTTTTAAATATGAAATTATTCTGGACATTATTCCTACTGGTTAGTATTTTTACACAGAGGGGATCAAATATATTTTTCAATAAAAAGCATATTGCAGCGATTAAAACATGCAAAGCCAATTCAAGGAATGTAGAGCTTAATGAAATTTATTTTTTTAAAAAAAACAACTATCTGGATGGACTAAGGATGCAATTTTCAGAATATGTCTCATTCTACAATGGATTGTTTTTAGTGTTGAGCTTCATATCCTTGCCAATATATATGGTAAAATGAATCAATCTGTGCATTACATTTCCAGCATTTTTCAGAAAAAGAATTACTCCTTTTAGCAATCAGGTCTGGAGTGATGTATCAGTAGCGAAACAGTTTGTACCAATTCTCTTTGACTATAATGTTTGAGGTAAATTTAATGTTATTTTTCCATTGAAATTCTCACTGTGGCATCACAGTAACAGTGATTAACTTCTGCATCCATTTAATCATACAGTCTTTAACTTGTTTTGGTTTTGAGTCATATTTCACTAGTAACTTGTAAATTGTGCCTTACAAATATATTATAAGATTTTCAAATTCAGCTTTCTCAATGTTTTCCCTTGTTTCTGTAATATCATTGCAGTGTTGCTTATTTGAAACATGTTTATCTTTGTTTCTTATGAATTTATGTAACAAGGAATATCCAGATGTTAAATACTTCCTTTTGGGATGCTCTTAATTAATGCCCAATTGTTTTACAAAAAGTATGCAGGTATTTTAATGTGATACAGATAAGGTAAGAAAAACAGGTGAAAAAAATGAAAGCCAGCAGCTATTTAAAACAACAGCTTGAAAAACACAGGAGAATATTCATTAAGATTATAGCTTTTAAAAATCCACTTGAATAATATTTCCTACACAGGAATCAAATTCTCCTAGGAAAAGTATATAAATTCAACATATATGCTAACAGTGAAATAGGCAAATGAAGCAGCCTAAATATAGAATTTAGTGTTTTAGAATTCCCTTCTTTCTTCCTTATGAAGAAATAGTAATTTGTATTTAACGTCATGTTTCTGCCAATGATACATTAATTTGTAGTTTTCTGCTTCAGGCTGCTTATAAAATTAACCATTTTATTCTTAAATATGCCTCTTTTAATATTTTTTCCTGTGCCTTTTATTGAGTATTCTTAATCTTATCCCTAATAAACAATAGATTTCTATATAAGGCAGTACAGTTGAAAAAAATGACTCTGCCTTCCAAAACCTAGCTGCTGAAGAATCTTGAGAATAATTGTAATGACTAAAGTAGATCCAGGGTGTCTTACAGCAATTAATTTAAGTGATTGTATGCTAGTGATGGTTTAGTAATTTATTAAGGTGGCTGTTTCTTCTGACATGTGTCAAAAAGGTCAGAGTTTCTCCTTTTTTTTGGATATTAACCTACTCTTCTGAAACTCAGAAATTCTACTTTTTGGTCATTAATTTCATACATGCTGTGATGGTGACAATTAACCCATTTAATAAAGGTCAACTTTCATTTTTTTTCTAATTTCTGGAATACATAACTTCATTCCTTCTCGAAAATGGGCAGATTACTGAATGATAAATAGCTATTAAATGAGTGTAGGAATGTGGCTCAGCTGTCAGGATGGCAGCCAAACAGTGGGCAACAAGAGGAGCAGAATTATTGCACCTAATAAGCTAAAAAAAGTGAAAAGTCTGGCAGCCATTTTTTAGACCCATTATCAAAAAAGAGAGGAAGTTACAGGCAGTCCTCAATGTACAACCATTCTTATAGTGACCATTCAAAGTTACAATGGCACTGAAAAAGGTGACTTACGACTGTTTTCACACTTATCATCATTGCAGCATCTCCATGGTCCCATAATAAAAAATCAGACACTTGGCAACTGACATTTATGACTGTTGCAATGTCCTGGGATTAGGTGTGATCACCTTATGCGACCTTCTGACAAGCAAAGTTAATGGGGAAGCCAGATTCACTTAACAACCATGTTATTAATTCAGCAACTGCAGAGTTCACCGAACTGTGGCAACAAAAAGTTGTAAAATGGAGGGAAATTCACTTTACAACTATCTTGCTTAGCAATGGAAACTTGGGGCTCAATTGTGACCATAAGTCAAGGACTATCTATAGGGGCAATATATTGGGAGTTAAGAAATGTGGGTGTTTCAAAAACCATCATTTTTTTAGTGTGCCATAACATGTCCAGAAAAAAGCACTGAAGATATATGGGGCCTCCTATGGGTGGCTGGAGATCCCGAGTATATTTATCTGGATGAAATAAAGAGTCGGGATGCATGACAGCTGAATTCAGACATCTAATGGATAGGGATTTCTATAGAGATGTTCTTTACAGATGTTCCAGATGACAAGAGAAGAAACACTGGATTTTAACTACAAGGTAATAGACCTTGATTGGACACCTGGAATATATTCCTAACCATGAGAGTTATTCAGCAAAGAAGCAGACTTGCGTTGGAAAATAGGGAGATCTTTGATGGATGTTTTCAGACAGAGAGTGTCAAAGAAACTGTAGTACTGTAGTGGATTTCTGCACTATATAGAGCAGTAAGCCTATTTTACAAGGTCTTTTCCAATGCAGTTGATAATTGCATAAAATATTTCTACCGGCTCTACTATTTGCAGGGGGAAGGACTCCATGACTAGTATGATTTTTTGTATTGGCTCATTTCTGTGGCTCTGGAAATAGTCTTCAAAAATGAATAAATTTCCATAAAGGTATGGAAGGTACATATCTTTAAGGTATATGGACTGATGGTGCAACTTACATTGTGTGTGCGTGTGTGTGCGTGCGCATTGTATAAGCATATATGCACTCTCACAGACATCCCCATCCAGCATCTATTGTTCCTCTGACAATGAAAGCAAAAACACATTATGACTGTATATTGTAAATGTTTTAAAGCCATTAATTCCCCTACATAATATATAGAAAGATTGCATGTCTGTATGTTCCAGTTCCAGTTTCCCTGGGTCAAATGATAATAATATATGTACTGCTAGGTTAAATGCAGCTATTCTGTCTTGCACCCTTTGTCCCCAAATAAACACACGTCAAAGCGAATACTTTGAATACTTTAGTTCTGAACAATAAATTAAAACATTCATCAGCGTAAGGAGAACTATGTATGTTCACCAATTTGAGACTTATAAAGCAATAAAAATAGGATTTTAAAATTAAATAAATATGCCTGACCATCTTATCTATGTTCCCACTTGTACTAGTTTTTACTCCTTTGTCTTAATTCATGATATAAGGTAAAGGTAAAGGTTCCCCCGCACATGCGTGCTAGTCGTTTCCAACTCTAGGGGCTGGTGCTCATCTCCGTTTCAAAGCCAAAGAGCCAGCGCTTGTCCGAGGACGTCTCCGTCGTCATGTGGCCGGCATGACTAGACGCCAAAGGTGCACGGAACGCTGTTACCTTCCCACTGTAGTAGTCCCTATTTTTCTACTTGCATTTTTACGTGCTTTTGAACTGCTAGGTTGGCAGAAGCTGGGATGAGTAACAGGCGCTCACTCTGTTACGTGGCACTCGGGATTTGACCTGCTAAACTGCCGACCTTCTGATCGACAAGCTCAGCGTCCTAACCCACTGAGCCACCGCGTCCCTCTAATTCATGATATACAGTTCTATATCTCAGCTTTCAGTTTTGCATTAAGGCAAATTTCTAGTCTGTAACTATTCTTGAATGTGTTATGACTTTCCTTTAATTAAATTAATATTATACCAGTCTTTAATGTTATACAAATATTTAATGTATGCTTTTTCTCCCAGTACTTAAATAGTTTTGTTTGAAAGGCATATTTCTTAAAAATTAAACAAATGAACTGCACCAAGATGGTTAGGATACACTGCATAGTTTTCACACTTTACATCATAGCTTCCTACCCTGAAGGAAGGGAAACACCCATTTCCATTTTAAATAAAATCCCATCTTATACAAATGGTCTAAATCTCATTTCCAGCATATAAAGCAAAACAAAATTAAGAATATGCAAAGTGAAGTCAACATGGAATTGAGTCAAAGAAAATTCATATCCACTAGAAATACATTGAAATAAGCTTCAGCCAGTTACAGCCTCTCAGCCATTCTTAAAATGGTGTTTTCCAAAACAAATTGGATCTTTACTTGAGGATCAGCTAGTTTCCCACTATGCCAAAGTTTGTATTCATATTTTGAAATGCTCTAATTTTAATATTGAATATAAGAAGTAAACTCTGGCAAAAACAATGTTTTTATTTATGATACATTGTCTTATTATCCTGCTTAAGTTAAAAGGATATGGAAATTAGGAGCTGTTTTAGAGGAGATCTCCTGGTTTTTCTTTTTTCTTTGTAACCATATAGCTAAAATGTAAAATGATTGTTTCCAGGAAATTTCTGGTAATATCAGCGGAATCATTCTATTTAAATCTACTACCCAAATCTCTGTACCTACGTTTACACATTAGCCCTACTGACAAGGATTTTTATCAAGTAACAGGAGTAATGACTCACTAGTACAAAACGTACATTGATTCCCATAAGTTACCATTTTGCATTTTTCTCAAAAGCTGGCCAAATTTCAGTAGCCAGCATCTGGCTCTGTTTCTACTGTACCTTTTTAATTCTCTCACCATCCTTGCTATATTCTTATCTCACTTCAAAGTGTGATTTTTTTCAGTTCATTATGTTCTGAACTGTTATTTAATTGAAGCTTTGGATGGCAACTCAGTAGACAGAATTTTGGAGAAAGATATTTAAAATACTTTTAAAAAGTGAAAATTAAATAACAGCCTTGCTCTATTAGGTACCTGCTTGTATGCTTCCCGTGGTGAACCACAAGAGGGGAGCTAGCTTCACTCCAGAAAGAAAGACGAGCCGCTTTTCCAGCATCATCATCAAAGGCTGTTCTCCCTCCATCGAAGCTTTTTTGTATATGGGCATCACAACTGGGAAGGTTCAGTGTTGGCAAGATTCTAACCGCCACACAAAGTGCTGGCTTGTCTCCCCACCAAAATGGTACATATTTATCTACTTGCATAGAACAATTTAGAACTGCTAGATGGACAGAAACTGATGCAAGTGACAGGAGCTCACCCCACCACGCAGTGCTAGTACTTGAACCGCTGGAACAGAGAACTTCACAACAGAGTCACCAGTGAGTCACTGCACCTCTCCAGCTCCATAGTTTAAGATTCATACAAACTGAACAGGTTAAGAAATGGACAATGCAAATGTGATTGGGCAAGGAACTGAAAATTAACCTCCATCGAGTGAAAGAATTAGAAAAAAAATTAGTATACTTAAGTTAGAATATTAGAATAACAGAGTTGGAAGGGACCTTGGAGGCTTCTAGTCCAACCCTCTGCTTAGGCAGGAAGCCCTATACCATTTCAGACAAATGGTTGTAGAATCTCTTCTTAAAAACTTCCAGTGTTGGAGCATTCACAACTTCTGGAGGCAAGTTGTTCCACTGATTGTTATAACTGTCAAGGCATTTCTCCTTAATTCTAGGTTGCTTCTCTGGTTGATTAGTTTCCATCTGTTGCTTCTTGTCTTGCCTTCAGGTGCTTTGGAGAACAGCTTGATTCCCTCTTCTTTGTGGCAACCCCTGAGATATTGGAACACTGCTATCAGTTACAGAAAAGAACATTCAGGTTGACAGTAGGAAAATGATTTCAAAAATAAGAGCACTTTAACAGTGAAACCAGTTACACCAGATTATTGGGGTCTTCTTTACTGGGTATGTTTTCACCAGAGATTGGAATGTCATTTTCACAAAATTCCAGCTGTGATTGAAAAAGGCCCTTTCTAGTTTTACAATATTAAAATTCTGTGAAGGCAATTACATGGTTGGAAAGTAGTTCCCTTAACCATTTAATTGTAAATGAAATCAAATTCAGCTTTTGTCCTTGACTTTGCCCACGGCGGTTTGGAGTAAGTAAGTAAGACTTTGGCATGAAAAAAGTTGGACTTTCTTGTTCTACAAGTATATAACATGAGGATGAATCCAGTGAAAATTTCATTCTCCAAAATTTTAAATGTCCAAAATACAAAACCTCTGGTTTTTATTTAGATATATTTCAAAATTTCCTGTTAGATGCTTCATAGCATCTTTCTTGCCCTATTCAATCCTCAAGTGTGAAGGCAGAGAGCTGATTCAGAGCAGGGTTTCCCAACCTTGGTAAATGTAAGACATGTGGACTTCAACTCCCAGAATTCCCCAGCCAGCATAGAATGGTTGGCTAGCTGAGGAATTCTGGGAGTTGATATCCATCCTTCTTAAAGTTGTTAAGATTGAAAAACACTGCCCTAGAGAAATTATGAGTTTTGAAAATGTACTGAAGTGATTTTGGATTAAGTCTATATACTATTTCAGCCTTTTGGGCTTCATTGGAAAAAATCATTTTGTAATCTCTAGTAATGACCCAGTCCAACTAAAGAACAACACTTGTTAAAGGTCCTTTTGGCTGAGCGTACAATGTGGTTTCCTCTCCCAAATGCTGTCATCTTTCACTTTAATTAATCTCCAAAGTGTAGGCTGATAGCAGTGGCTTCAAATACTAACATAGGGAGACTGGACTTCCAGTGACATTTTTATTGAAAAAATGTAAATCATATTTTGCTAGTGCTGTAATATCGCTATTCATTAGTGAGAACTAAATTGCCACAGCTCACCTATGGAAGTGTGTCTGATGCCTCCTGAATCTTAAATGAAGTGATATTCAACAGTTTTGGAAGAAATTTCCTAGCCCAAGTGGCAAAAAAGAAACATAATAGCACCTTTTCCAGCTAATTATAATTAAAAGACGTAAGCTTTCTCAAAACTAGCCATTCTGCATGTGCTGAAATGAGTTGCAGCTCATGAAAGCTCATGCCTTTTAATCAATCAATCAATACAGCAATGCAAAAGCAGTTCTGTCCAAAGATGGCAGGAGGAGTTTTCATAGGGTGATGTCTTATCTATAAGACTGTTTGTCTTCTAGCTTTCCAACCACAGTGGCACAAGGACTCTCAGAATTCCAAGACAACACAGACATTAGTAAGAGACTCTGGTAATTGTAGATATGATATTGTCCACTATTTAGGGGCAATAATGTAATTTTTTAAACTGCAAATGTAAAAAAAAATCAGTTTTGCTTGTTTTAAATAATCTCAGGATTGTTGATCAATGAGAAATAGAGATTTTATAAATAAGAATAAGAAAATAAATTTGTTTTGTATTTATGAATACAAAATATACACTGCTGTCAAATGATAATGCAGCATATAGATCTTGTTGTCTACAGAAACTGAAGTTCAGGTATCCCATCCCTGACCACAGCTGTGGGAGTGGGCAACCAAAGAAGATTTGGAAGGCCATAGATTCTGTGGATTTGTTGTTATCTGTATGGTTGATTTTTGTGGGCAGACTACAAGCAAGAACTTTGTCCTTGTAATATCAGATATATTTGATGTGGTAAGAAGATGCAACATCTGTTATCCTGGCCTCATTACTAAAATTCCTATTTATTAAATGATACAATTAAGCTCCATTGGAGAATTGGTGAAGTTGCAGAATTCAGTGAATATCCTTGGAATAGAATTTAATCTTGCTCTCATTATACCCAGAGTCACCTATTTTGTGAGATTAGTGGCTAAATAAATCAAACAAAGAAATAAATGAAATCCTTTTTTTGTTTGCCCCAAATGTTTTGCACATTAATGAGTTCTGGACACCAGTGGATCACATCTGCTTATTTTGGCTGTTCTGTGCTAGGTTGAGAGGGGTCTCAATTGATGGTTCACAGTTACCTCTGGGAATGTATGTCCCTGTACTGTAATCACAGGGATGTCTCACCAATTTATTATGTCCTTGGGAAGCAGAAACCTTTGGGATATAAGATTTTAACACTAGTGGCAGCAAAATGAAAAAGGAAAAAGAGTCAAATCTTCTTGGAAATGTGCTTTGCATGAAGAATATGCATCACTCTTCCTCTGTCATGTGTCATCCAGATGCTCTGGAATTATGATTCCTAGAATTCCTAGCTCTCACAATTACAGAGAGAAACATTACGCTGAGCTTGTCGATCAGAAGGTCGGCAGTTTGGCGGGTGGAATCCCGAGTGCCGCGTAACAGAGTGAGCGCCTGTTACTCATCCCAGCTTCTGCCAGCCTAGCAGTTCGAAAGCACATAAAAATGCAAGTAGAAAAATAGGGACCACTACGTTGGGAAGGTAACAGCATTCCATGCGCCTTTGGCGTCTAGTCATGCCGGCCACATGACCATGGAGACATCCTTGGACAAGCGCTGGCTCTTCAGCTTTGAAACAGAGATGAGCACCGGCCCCTAGAGTTGGAAACGACTAGCATGCATGTGCGGGTGAACCTTTACCTTTAGCTTTTTAATACTAACTTATAACATCGGCTAGCATACTGTCATTTCAATGGAAATGAGATGGAATTAGTTTCATCTTGATTCAGCACCTTAACAGATGAACAAGAATTGACTCCACGGATGTGCACTCAACTCTATATTCATATTGCAGTGCACAGAAAATACTTATGCTTGAAGCTGCCATGTTTGAGAAACATTATTCTATAGGATACTGTACATGCAGATATGCTACACAATACAATACAAATAAAAATCCATAATTTTGTACATCTTTGCCACTTTATTCTTTGCTTGACCTTTCTTCCCCCTCCCCAAGCCAAAGAATCTAAAATATTGTGTCTTTTCTCATAAGAGAATCTCTCCATAGTGATATAATTGTATGCCTCTTCCAAAGTGTACTATACATGGTAAGCCACACTGTGGGTAAATACATATACAGTATATATGATTTTTCACATTTCATTTTCAGTCTCTCTAGCCTGACCCATTTCCCTTCCAAGCATATGCAAATATACAAAATACTTGCCTTCTGAACTCAATTGACTATCACCCAAACTTTTACTATGAGGAATTGGGAATACCTTGTTTTAGGGCAAGTTTGGGTTACATAAGGCTTCTAAACAGCCATTTCTCTATTTTATAATGCTAGATCTACATTAGGCAGAATGAGACATCTGTCACAGCTGGTTTTGGATATTAGAAAAGGGCAGAAACTTGTTTTTAGTTATTATTGGTATATTTTTTTTACTTTGGAGGGGGACTAAGAAATAATCTTTATTACCTTAAATGCCCTAACAGCTTGGCTGGTCTTTGATTTCATGCATACTGATGACAATAATGGCAGATACCTCAGGCAGCAAAATGAACCAATTTGGCCAGACAAGGATGGATTTGGAGCAACCATAAACAAAACAAGGGGCTTCCGGTTAGGTGTCATGGTATAATGGATGCAGGAAGATGGGGCTCTGTCTTCCACATTTGATTTTGCCCCACTGGAGACCCTAAAAAGGGTCAAAAGTTGCCCAGAAGAGGTGGCAAAGAAGGAGGGGAGCCTCATTGATGGCAGAGGGGCAGCAGCTCTTCCAATTGATTGGAGGAAGCTCTCCAAACTGGTGGGGAAAAGAGTGGCCACATTTGTGTGGCCAGTCAGAAGCTGCTGACAACCGAAGAAAATAAGCACTAACAAGCAACTTTTGAGCAGTGTGAATAGAATTGGGTGAGACTTTATCCTTTCTTTATGACTTTAAGACTTTTTCCTGGAAAAAAATGCCTAAAGCAAAGAATCCCCCCCAATGAGAGAGGGAAGGGGAATTTCTGCCCCATTCCCACAGGAAAAGAAAAGTGGCTAACTAATTGCTTGGGGAAAACAGAGAAAATTACAAGATTAATTTGGAATCAGTACAGATATATAGCTTTGACATTTGGGGACTGAAAGTGTTTTTGAGACTTTTTTAGAAAAGAGACTTGAAAAGCTTGCAATATAAGTTTGGATTTAAAAAGCTGGAAGATGGCGTCAATGACATCTAGTGGCGAACCATGGCATTACAATATATTATGCTTAAAGGAAATTTGGCTTGAAGCCCAGACTCAGAAAAGACTTTTGTTGTCCTTGGAAACTTTCACTTTTGAAGACTGAAGCTGGGGAAAAGGGAAAAAACCCCTCTTGGGTTGCTTATCTGTGTGGCAAAGATGATAAACTATTTTGAAACTGGCCTGCCTGGTTTACAAATACAAATACTAACTGACTTTTAGAGCTGTGTCGTGGAGCTATTTCCCTGTAGAAAAAACATGTATTACTGATTGAAATGATGGAATACTTTGGATTATAAACCTTTGATTGATGAACAACTTTTAATTGCTTTTTTCTATCTGGACAGAAAGGATATATTTTTCACTGGACAGAAAAACTTGAATTTTCCTTATATTTGTTTAGGGGAGGCTTAAGAACGGACTGATAGGCTGGCTCGATTATTTGGAGTTCAACTGACAATTGACTGAAACTTTTAAAATCCCTAAATAGATTGGACTATAAAAATCACATAAAAAAACAAAATGGATATTCCATAATTAGCCGTTAAATGGTAAAAAAACCCCATCCCTAACACTTGTCTTCAAAGCCTCCAGCTTGACATACCAGCATGAAAATGTTGATGAATCTCAGAAAGAAATTCTTTCTATGTTGAAATCAATACAAGAGACAATTGCCTTAGCTCATGATGAGACTAAAAATAACGCAAAGGAAATAAAAGAACAATTTTCTAATCTAAACCTACAAATTCAGAAAATGGCTACAAAGAAGGAACTAGTAACCCAGAAAATAAAAGGAAAATTAGAGGAAGCAGATCCAAAGATGGAGGACCTAAAGAAAGGAATCAACAGACAGACAAATGAAGAATTAGAAGACGTAGCAATAATACCAGAAATGGAAAAGGGATCTTACTTGTCAAGATCTCTGAACATATTTGAGGATAAGGAAGAAGAGCTGATTGAACGGAAGATAAAGCTGTTAGGAGAATTGTGGAAAATTGGAGAAGGAGGGAGGCTGTTTAATGAATATCAATGGGCTGAGCGTCCTTCCAAAAATACTTTAATCAAATTGTCTTTCTTATTCCAAACAATATACACAAAAATAGAAGAACTACTTGATGATTCAAATGCATTGATTTGGAAAGTTAGTTGGCAAAGGAAAAAAGCTAGAGTAAGACTGAAGAAAATAGAGATTTTGACCCATTAGATGGGATACTATATTATTAAATAGATGTTTGAACATGGCTAAGACAATAGATAATTGTAGAAATAAAAGTATTATTATAACTAGAAAGATAGGATCTGCGACTAGAATACTATATTTTGGTATGAGAAGGGAAATATGAAAATGCTAAGAGGGTCTGAATAAGGGAAGCTTTTGGTTACCAAAATATTATTTATTATGAGAAACTTATAAGCAATAGAGACACTGAACATTGATGGGAAATCAAAATTTTTAATAAGCAGGAAAAACAGGATATTGATTGAACAAATGATTTTAAGTGCAATTGCAATTGAGATATGTTTTGGTTAGAAAAGATATTTTAAACTGACAGTATTGATATTATGTATAAAATTAGAAAAAATGAGATAAAGAAATTATTTAATTGTATATGTATTAACAGCAATAAGAATTGTATGTGAAAAAATGTATACCAGTGGGAAAAGAGAGGAAGCACTGGATTGTGTAGTATTGAATCTAGATTGAGGAAGTTAATATGCACCACTGAATTACTAATGGACCCAGACCACACTTTGTTTGTTAAGAACTTAATGATTGCAAAATTAGAAAATTAATAAAATATTTATTAAAAAAAACAAATATAAAATGAGCATTTTGTCTCAGAAGGTATTTTGCTGTGTTCTGTTTCTTTGTGGACCTAAAGGTAAAGGTAAAGTTTCCCCCACACATGTATGCTAGTCGTTTCCGACTCTTGGGGCCGGTGCTCATCTCCATTTCAAAGCCAAAGAGCCAGCGCTTGTCCGAGGACGTCTCCGTGGTCAGGTGGCTGGCATGACTAGATGCCAAAGGCGCACGGAACGCTGTTACCTTCCCACCGTAGTGGTCTCTATTTTTCTACTTGCATTTTTATGTGCTTTCGAACTGCTAGGTTGGCAGAAGCTGGGAAGAGTAACAGGCGCTCACTCTGCTACGTGGCACTCAGGATTTGACCTGCCAAACTGCCGATCTTCTGATCGACAAGCTCAGCATCCTAACCCACTGAGCCACCACGTCCCTGAGCCACCGCGTCCCATTGTGGACCTTCTGTACTATAATTGACTAGTGTCATCATAGGCTGCCTTTTCTGTGGACTTATCACTAAGCTAAAGTGGATATTATAAATACATTGCTTATACAAATGTCCCTAGGCTTGCTATATCAATAGTTTAAAACACACTGATTAAAGCAAGAAAGGGAGAAAAGTCTTCATTTCAAATGCCAATATATGAATATATTTGAAAACACCAAAACATGTTATCCATCCTGCAATTGTTTAAAGCGAAGTCAAACTAAACTATAAATATTAATTTTCTCTTTTTCTGCTATTCTTTATTAGGAATACAAGTTTTATGGGAAAAGTATGTGCCTTTAATTCAGCTAACTTAAAATTATGTATGGATAATTAAAGTTCAGAGTAATTAAGCCTTCTAATATTTACATTTAAACTTTTCAGGGGTTTGAAATTAATGGTGTGAATCATCACCGTAGATTGCTTGATAAAGATGTGCTTTTGCTGTGCAGCATAAATGACAGAAGTAAGGAATTATTATTATTATTTATTGCATTTATATACCGCCCTTTCCCTGAGGACTCAGGGCGGTTTACAGGGAATACCAAGCCATTTGGAGAAAATGATTGGGGAGGGGAAAAACAGATTCAAGCACAATGAAATTAAAAAAGATTGGTTAAAGGGCATTCAGGAGGCTAATTGTACTTCTTATACTTATATATCAGGTTTCTCCCCACTCCACCCAACTTGAATCTTCCTTTGCACAAGCTCCATGAAGAAGGAAATGGGAAAATTGATACCTGCTTTCCATATAAGGATTGCAAATTGTAAGGTAAAATGTCTCCTATATGGTTGCTAAGAGTTGATGCAAGTAATCAATTTGAATTAAAAATAAAAACATTTCCCTAGGGCAAGATCAGAAACACAGGAGAGGAGCGACATTCTGCATTTTGTATTAGTTTTATACAAATAAGGATTCTCCAAGAGGTTTGGCTTTTATTATCTCTGCATGTCACACTGTTCCCCAAATTCCATCTTCTATACAACTCTTTGAGATAGAAGGATAGATTTCCTTTGGTCATCCTTCAGGCTATAAGGCTATAATAGCTTCTCTACTTTTGCCCCTGGAGGGTCACATTCAGTTGAGCTGAACCTGCTTGAAGTCCTCCAGATCTTTTGAGCCAATTTCTACAATCCCCAGATAGCATGGACAAAAGACACTGTTTGGTGCTCCTGGAAATTAAAAATGAAGGGAACAGCTCATAGATGACTCCTTTTCAGAATGCTATGCAGGGAATATAAGCAATGTCTGTCATTCTTCTCTTCTAAAAGTTTTCCAGCAACATTTAGAGCACTTCTCAATAATATTATCATCTTGAAAACCTAAAAAAGGCTTCATCCATCATCCCCTTCAAACAGCAGAGGGAAAAGCAAAAAATCCACATAAAATACCTCAAAAGCCATTAAGTGCAGCCCTTGCTAGGGATTTCTACAAAGTGGTAGGAGGATCAATAAAAGTCAAAGTTGTGACTGTGATCTCACAATCAAAACAGCACCTTTTTTTTTACCAGCATGCCAGGCCCATGCTCCCCAAAATGTGTGTATTCCTGTTGTGAATGACCTAAATGCAGGTAGCTGGAAGAATGTTATAAAGACAAAACATTGGCATTTTGGACTATGCAGTAATTGCTGTTTTAGGACAGGAGATTTCTCCCTTGACATTTTTACAGTTGTGAAGTAATAGAAGAATTGATTATTCTTTTCCCAGCAAAGACCAAAAGGTGATTGTGCTCCACTGGTGTCTGATAAACTTTGCATCAAGCGATCACTTGTACTTTCTGCACTTTCTGTTCCCACAGAGCTACAAGAGGGCACTCAAATGTTATACACTTCAAATCCACGTTAAATTGCCCATATTTTTTAAAAGGTCTCACTTTACCCCCAAGTTCTTAAGTAATTGGAGTAGTAACTCATTGTTAAAGAAGAACAATGTTATTTTCATTTTGCTGCTGCAAAAAGAAAAGACAAGACTTGTGTTGAAGACTGGAAAATTTACACTTTTAACATTTTAATTTCTTGAAAACCTATTAAGAAAACTAACTCTCAGGCTTTCCCAAGTTATGTCAAACAAGAAAACATCAATAACATCAGTGCTTTTTTTGTAAAAGAAAAAGGTGCTGGAACTCACATGTGTCATACAACCCGCCTTGCCTACCCTACAAGGTTCCATCCAAAAAAAGGTGCCGGAACTCCGTTCTGAGCGTTCTATGAGAAAAAAAGCCCTGAATAACATGCAGTTACAATGTTTGTTCATAATGCATTTCTACAGTCTGTTCTCATTTTCCTGAATGAAGGCAACTGACTTTCATTAAGCTGGCACTGCTGAATGAAGCTGGCAGTTTTTATCTCCAGGAGCAGGGGGAACATGTTAAACTGAAACTGAAGCAACGAAGACTGGGGAAAAGATTTATATGACATTTAGCTATTTAAAAAGATACCTGGGAAGTAGTAACATGGGCACACACACACACACAGACAAACAAAACCTAGTTAAATTGAAGAAGCTGAATGCTAAGACTGGAATAAATTCAGAATAAATTTTCATGTTAAATATTATACACCAATGTCTGGCATCTAGGACAGTTTATTCAAAATGCATCAGTGTATTCTTTCTTTAGGGACGCGGTGGCTCAGTGGGTTAGGACGCTGAGCTTGTCGATCAGAAGGTCGGCAGTTTGGTTGGTCAAATCCTGAGTGCCGCGTAACAGAGTGAGTGCCTGTTACTCGTCCCAGCTTCTGCCAACCTAGCAGTTCAAAAGCATGTAAAAATGCAAGTAGAAAAATAGGGACCACTAAGGTGGGAAGGTAACAGCGTTCTGTGCGCCTTTGGTGTCTAGTCATGCCGGCCACATGACCACAGAGACATCCTCGGACAAGCGCTGGCTCTTCAGCTTTGAAACGGAGATGAGCACCGGCCCCTAGAGTCGGAAACGACTAGCACACATGTGCGGGGGAACCTTTACCTTTACCTTTATTCTTTCTTTGATGTACTGTTATTTTTCCTGATCCCACATTATCCTAGTGAATCCATTTGCTTTCAATTAGAATCAAAATATGGGAAACTCACAGAATGAATTTATGGTTGTATCTCACTTCTTTGCTCTGAAAAATACCCTTTCTTGTTTGAATTCTTAAAAAAACATTTTAATCTGTCATTTCTTTGCCCATATCAGTTGCTCTTTTTTGTTTATACCTGGGTGATTTTTCATTTATGCTTCTTGGATAAGTTGCCTCGTAGTTTTGTCATCCTAGGACTACAAAACAATGATCTGATAAACAATTACTTCCCCTTCCAGTTGCACTACATCATTGATTTTATAGTGTTACAGGTGTGTGAATGTTCTGCCATTCCCCTCATGATGATGTGATTATAAAATACCTTTGATGCTGTTGTTGTTGTTAGTTGCGAAGTCGTGTCCGACCCATCGCGACCCTATGGACAATGTTCCTCCAGGCCTTCCTGTCCTCTACCATCTTCTGGAGTCCAGTTAAGCTCACGCCTACTGCTTCAGTGACTCCATCCAGCCACCTCATTCTCTGTCGTCCCCTTCTTCTATTGCCCTCAATCTTTCCCAGCATTAGGCTCTTCTCCAGTGAGTCCTTCCTTCTCATTAGGTGGCCAAAGTATTTGAGTTTTAGCTTCAGGATCTGGCCTTCTAAAGAGCAGTCAGGGTTGATCTCCTCTAGGACTGACCGGTTTGATCGCCTTGCAGTCCAAGGGACTCGCAGGAGTCTTCTCCAGCACCAGAGTTCAAAGGCCTCAATTCTTTTGCGCTCAGCCTTTCTTATGGTCCAACTTTCACTGCCATACATTGCAACTGGGAAGACCATAGCCTTGACTATACGCACTTTTGTTGACAGGGTGATGTCTCTGCTTTTTAGTGTGCTGTCTAGATTTGCCATGGCTTTCCTCCCTAGGAGCAAGCGTCTTTTAATTTCTTGACTACAGTCCCCATCTGCAGTGATCTTGGAGCCCAGGAAAATAAAATCTGTCACTACCTCCATTTCTTCCCCATCTATTTGCCAGGAATTAAGAGGGCCGGATGCCATGATCTTAGTTTTCTTAATGTTTAGTTTCAACCCAACTTTTGCACTCTCCTTCTTCACTCGCAACAAGAGACTCTTCAGTTCCTCTTCACTTTCTGCCATTAGAGTAGTATCATCTGCATATCTTAGGTTGTTGATATTTCTTTCAGCAATCTTAATTCCAACTTTTGATTCATCTAGCCCTGCCTTTCTCATGATGTGCTCTGCATATAAGTTAAATAGGCAAGGCGACAGTATACAGCCTTGCCGGACTCCTTTCCCAATTTTGAACCAATCAGTGGTTCCGTGTCCAGTTCTTACTGTTGCTTCTTGGCCCGCATATAGGTTTCTCAAGAGACAAATAAGATGTTCTGGTACTCCCATCTCTTTAAGAACTTGCCACAGTTTGTTATGATCCACACAATCAAAGGCTTTAGCATAGTCAATGAAGCAGAAGTAGATGTTTTTCTGGAACTCTCTAGCTTTTTCCATGATCCAGCGTATGTTGGCAATTTGATCTCTAGTTCCTCTGCCTCTTCGAAATCCTGCCTGTACTTCTGGTAGTTCTCGATCCACATACTGCTGGAGTCTAGCTTGTAGGATTTTAAGCATAACTTTACTAGCATGAGAAATGAGTGCAATGGTGCGATAGTTTGAACATTCTTTGGCACTGCCTTTCTTTGGAATTGGAATGTAAACTGATCTTTTCCAATCCTGTGGCCACTGTTGAGTTTTCCAAATTTGCTGGCAAATTGAGTGTAGCACTTTTACTGCATCGTCTTTTAAGATTTTGAATAGCTCAGCTGGAATACTGTCACCTCCACTAGCTTTGTTGTTGCTCAGCTTTTCTAAGGCCCACTTCACTTCACATTCTAGGATGTCTGGCTCGAGGTCAGTGACCACCTCATTGTGATTATCAGGGACGTTAAGCTCATTCTTGTATAGTTCTTCTGTGTAATTTTGCCATCTCTTCTTAATCTCTTCTGCCTCTGTTAGGTCCCTGCCATTTTGGTCCTTTATCATGCCCATTTTTGCATTGAACGTTCCCTTCATCTCTCCAATTTTCTTGAAAAGATCTCTGGTCCTCCCTATTCTATTGTTTTCTTCTATTTCTTTGCACTGTTCATTTAAGAAGTCATTCTTATCTCTTCTAGCTATTCTCTGGAATTCTGCATTCAATTGGGCGTATCTTTCTTTTTCTCCCTTGCCTTTTGCTTCCCTCCTTTCCTCAGCTATTTGCAAAGCTTCCTCAGACAGCCATTTTGCTTTCTTGCATTTCTTTTTCTTTGGGATGGTTTTGGTTGCTACCTCTTGTACAATGTTGCGAACCTCTGTCCATAGTTCTTCAGGCACCCTGTCTATCAGATCTAATTCCTTAAATCTATTTGTCACCTCTACTGTATATTCAACAGGGATATGATTTAATTCATACCTGACTGGCCTAGTGCTTTTCCCTACTTTCTTCAGTTTAAGCTTAAACTTTGCAACAAGAAGCTCATGGTCTGAGCCACAGTCAGCTCCTGGTCTTGTTTTTATTGACTGTATAGAGCTTCTGCATCTTTGGCTGCAGAGTACATAGTCAATCTGATTTCTGTGTTGACCGTCTGGTGATGTCCATGTGTAGAGCCGTCTCTTGGGTTGTTGGAAAAGGGTGTTTGCTATGACCATCGTATTCTCTTGACAAAATTCTATCAGCCTGTGCCCTGCTTCATTTTGTACTCCAAGGCCAAACTTGCCTGTTATTCCGGTTATCTTTTGGCTTCCTACTTGATGCTGTGGTGAGAACAGATAAACCTTCATTGAGAAAAATACATTTCTAGCATATAATTATGCCTTGCAGTAATACTGACAAAGGCAACATTAGAATATCTTGTGAAACTATATGAGCCAGTTTTGTGTAATGGTTAAGCTATCAGACTAGAAACTCAGAGGCTCAGAGACTTCTTCCTTAATCAAGGAAACTTTGGGCCAGTTACTTTCTCTCAGCCCTAGGAAGGAGACAATGGCAACCCAATTCTGAAAAACCTTGCGAAGAAAACTGCAGGAATTTGTATAGACAGTCTTCAAGAATAGGGCACAACTTAATGGAAGAAGAAAAAAAAGAGAGTTAGGTGTCTCCAGTCAAAAAATACAGATTTAGGGGTACCAGTTTAGCCCCAATACTGTTTAGTTTGACCAAACTCAATGGCACTACCTTGAACTATTGAGGCAGGGCACAAAATGAGGAACATGGGCCACAAGCCACATTTGTCCCTATGAGATTTTCCTGCAGCTATGCCCGATAAGGTATTTGTACTTCAGGTCAGTCATGTTCAATTCTGCCTGGACAAGTCCCTGCAGGTTTTTTTTTTGGTAAGATTTTTCAGAGGTAGTTTGCCATTGCCTCCTTTCTAGAGTTGAGAGAATATGTTTGGCCCAAGTGTCAGCCAGCTGGCTTTGTGCCTAAGGCGGAACTAGAACTCACAGTCTCCTGGTTTCCAGCTTGATGCCTTAAACATTACAAACTGGCTTTTGCCCTATAAGTAAACAAATCTAATTTAATATACCCTGAAATTTAAATAAAATGAAAGCAAATCCATACATATATCTGATTTATTCCCACATGTTGAAACATTTCCCCCGTTGCATAAAAATAATAATTTTGATGAAACTTTGGGAAGGGCTTAAGGAATTGCATGTATCAGATTGTGTGCCTTCGTGCTCTCCAAGCCCATCCTCCACCTATAATCTTCCTAAAAAATTTGCACAATCTACTAGTTTAGAATGAGAACTTTAGGAGCCTGGATTGAACTCAACAGATACTGTGTATGAAATTTGCTTTCATCTATTGTTGGGGAAAAGTTATAAACAACAGAAAGCTTGAAGAGGATAGATGGATAGAGGATAGATAAAAGCCAAAGGCATGGCCATCTTTACATGCAGAGCAAATTTAGTATGAATCAGTGAGCTAATTCTGTGTTTGAAGGGTTGGCTTCTCCATTGGTGAAGGTCATCTGAAGTCCAGACACCTTCTCCATCCCAAAAGCATTAGGCAGCTATCCCAAAGTCCATCTCTTGGCATGATTGCTTCTCATCTTAACATACAGCCACATAGCCGCTGTAATGGACAACAACATATATTATTAAACAGCTGAAAGCACTTGAACAAGGCTGGCAGACACATCACTTCTTTATACTGATCTAAAATAGCTGTTCTTTAACTGATACAAACACAGAAGATTGGAAAGTGCTCCCCTGAGAATTGCAAATAAAAAGAGGACCCATCAACTTGGGAGGAAAAAGCAATGGTTTTCTTAGAGAAACAGATGTGCCCCAAAACTAACACAGCAATAGCTCTAAACTTTCTATCCTAGATTTTGATTAATATTTGAACTGATTTTAAGTTGCATATTGTCATGGAATTAACATCTATTTAAAGCCTTAGGTTAGGTCAAAGCTTTTAAAATGTTTCAAGTCATCAGACTTGATAGTTGTTTTAGAAAACTTCCTGGAATCTCTGATCCACAAAATTGTGGCTGTGGCATTTTCTCAAGGAAAAACAATATCTGTCCTTTCTTGCTATACCTTAAAAATGGCTACAGATGCCCCTGTCTACATTTCAGTGACTTTTTCTTCTTCTACCTTTAGTCTCTTTAAGAGTCTCATCAAGTTCTCACAGAATTTTAGGTTTCACAGGCCGCAGCTTGAAAAATACACTTAGGCTTTCTCAGTGCTTTTTTTTATAAAAGAAAAAGGTGCCGGAACTCACACATGTCATACAACCCGCCTTGCCTACTCTACAAGGTTCCATCCAAAAAAGGTGCCGTAACTCCGTTCTGAGTGTTCTATGAGAAAAAAAGCCCTGGGCTTTCTTATACTGTAAGATCATTTTCATGCAGTCATGGACCTCAACCATCTTATCCTCTACAGCAGTTTAGGGGTACTGGACAACTGTTTTCACTGGTGTACTTTATCCTTCCATTCAAACAGTCCTCCCACCCTCCATCCCAGTGGTATTCCACCTTTATTCTTCTTTCACCATCTTTATTTTTCACAGTCATAAAACATCCAGCTGCTCTGCTGGGGGACAGCGGAAAAATCCCTTGGGCAACAGGGGGAGGGTGACAATGGTGACAAAATGACACAGCGACTTGGCTGCACAGAGAGGGCAGGAATCCTGGAATGGAGGGTGTTGTGAAATTGTTCACCAGTGGGGAAACTGCTCATTCCACAGCTCCAGAGGAAAATCTGCAAGGTATAAGATATAAGAACTGTCAGAACAGTTGATTATTATTCTATTGAATTTGACTTGAGTTCAAAGCTAATCCAAGCCTGTTGAACTTAGCTGAATTGTGATTTGTGCTGAAGCTCTAGGAACCTCATCAATGTCCCATGTGGTATTTCCCTCTAGGATGCAGAACTGTGGATATATCAATTTGGTGTAGTTATTCAACCAACTGTAAATCCACTTGATCACATTATTAACCAGGATAAGCTTTTTTATGTGGTCTTCAAGGATATCAGAATTTGTCAAATGCTTTCCTGAAATCCAGATACATTATCACCCAAGCATTCCCTTGATCAGCCAAACAGATTATTATAAAAAGAGGTATGATAAAACGTATTGAATCTAGTTTGATTCATCCTATAAATTTTGATTGCATACAGCAGAGTTTGTTTCCATCAGCAATCCCTTGGGAATGGATGAGTAGTACCAAGGAATCCCTATCTCTCTCTGTCCTTGAAAAGCACTTTGTTTCTGAGACAGGCCAAAGGTCATGGCTGGGGCAGTCTGAGAGTTTGCATTCTGTGAGTGCAGAAGAGACAGCAAAATCTATGCATGCAAACCTTGTGAGCTGCCAGTTCTCTGTGCTTCCTTTTCTGAACAAACCTTTAAAGATTACTTAACTATTTTAATATAAAATCTAATTTATGTGCAATTGAATTTAATGTATTTTTAAAATTTAATGTATTTTTACACCAGCAGCTGTCAGTTCAAAGAACAAAAATGCCACAGCCATCTGTCCTTAATTTCATCAATCTACTTTAGGCTGACATGTGCAACTTGGACAAAAACATGATTGGCTTCAGCCATGTTTAAGCTTTACTGACATATGCCATCAGATCTGACTGAATCACGAAGCCCATCAAAAGAAGCAGAAGAAAGCTGCCATGGATGAAAGTGAAGATAAGCCTTACCACCATTTCAAGTACAGTTCTTTTCCCTTCACACTTCTCAGTTTTCAATATGTAATTTGAGCTTATAAACAAAAAGAAAAATCTAAGTGCTCAGGCAAAACCTCCTGCTTTTCCTTCTCATAATTGGTTGCCAAAGAAAATTCCATCAATGGCAATATGAAATTTGGGTTGTAAAAAATAGAGATGAATATTATTTCCCAGATGTTGGCTGTTCCTCTTTTAGAGGGCTGTTTATGTTACAAAATAAACTCAGTAAAATACAGCTTAGGACAAGAGGAGAGAAATACATGATGGTTTGTTGCATTTGCATTCTATTCCCTGTACTTATCTTTGCACCAAGGAGTACTAACTTCTACAAAATCCATCTGCTTCAAAGTGTTAACACTTCAAGCACTTAGTCATACACATTAACAATAAAGATTTAGGATATGTTATAGAAATCACAGAATCATAGAGCTGGAAGGGACCATGGAGGTCTTTTGTCCCTCCTGCCCAAAGCAAGAGTCCTTATTCCATCCTGGACAAATAGTTGTCGAATCTTTTCTTGAAAATCTCCAGCAATGGAGTATCCACAAAATTCCTAGACTAGAGGGAAGCTATTGCACTAATTGTTCTCACTGTCAGGAAATGTCTATGTAGGTTCTCAGTCATTCAGGTCCCAAAAATGCTTTTTCAGGAGGCAACTGAACTTTCTTGTTTGTTCTTTGAAGACATTTCGCTTCTCATCCAAGAAGCTTCTTCAGCTCTGACTGGATGGTGGAGAATGGAAGGATTTATATTCCTTGCGGACAGCTGGGAATTTGCATTCTTTTAGAAAGTCATTGAGGCAATTGGAGGTTTACCTGTGTCCTCAGGGTCACCCGAGTAGTTCAAATCTTGGCTGCAGGATGTTTTCTGCTCTGTATCCCTTCACTGTTCCATTCTCTCTGATGAGCTTCCACCCACTGCCTCTTGTTCTGCTCTCAGGTGCTTAGCAGAATAAATTGACACCCCCCTTCTCTGTGACAGGCCTTCAAATACTGGAAGATAGCTACAATGTCATCTGTATGCTTTCTCTTTGGTAGGCTAAACATACAGTTCATTATATAGTTTAGCCTCCAGACCCCTTATCATCTTTATTGCTTTTTTGTACACTTTCCACAAGATCTCAACATCTTTTTTTGTATCAGGTGACCAGAAGTTGATGAAGTATTCCGAATGTGGCTTTACTAGTGCAGTATACTGAGGTATTATCACTTCTCATGATCTTAATGCTATCCCTATGTTGATGCAGTCTAGGACTATGTTGGCTTTTTTGACACACAGCTGGCTATTCTTAAGCAGTGATCCACCAGGACACCTAAACCTCTCTCACAGGTACTATTGTTGAGCCAAATACTGCCTATTCTGTACCTGTGTGTTTAGTTTTTCCTGCCTAACTGCAGGACCTTACTTTTCTCACCACTGAACTGCATCTTGTTAAAGGTAAAGGTTTCCCCGCACATGCGTGCTAGTTGTTTCCAACTCTAGGGGCCGGTGCTCATCTCTGTTTCAAAGCTGAAGAGCCAGCGCTTGTCCGAGGATGTTTCCATGGTCATGTGTCCGGCAAGACTAGATGCCAAAGGCGCACGGAGTGCTGTTACCTTCCCACTGTAGTGGTCCCTCTTTTTCTACTTGCATTTTTATGTGCTTTCGAACTGCTAGGTTGGCAGAAGCTGGGACGAGTAACAGGCACTCACTCTGTTACGCGGCACTCGGGATTCGACCCGCCAAACTGCCGACCTTCTGATCGACAAGCTCAGTGTCCTAACCCACTGAGCCACCGCGTCCCTTGTTAGATAGAACCTAATACTCAAGTCTGTTAAGGTCCTTCTGAATCTTGAGTCTAGCTTCCAAAGTGTTAGCAATTCCCCCCAACTTTGTGTTATGTGTAAATCTGATGAGCACCTCTTCATTTCCCTCATCTTGGTCATTTCTGAAGATGTTGAAGAGCACTGGGCCTAAGACAGAATCTTGAGTTACCCCACTACATGTTTCCTTCCATTCAGATATAATTCCATTAAGGAACACATGCTGAGTACGGTTGGTCAGCCAACTGTAAATCCTTCTGGTGGTGGTACTGTCTGTCCCACTTTCTTCTGTTTTACCAAGTAGCCTGTGGTCTACATTATCAAATGGCTTACTGAAATCTAAGAAATTATATATTGCAGTGTGAAAAGGTTCTCCAAGAATAGGTAAAAGGTGGTATTCCAGATGTTGCTGATCTGAATGTCTAGAAGTGCTAAGACGGGTGATGAAGCATACTAGGAATGATAGTACGTAACAGTGGAATGTTACAAGTTGCCTAACTTAAGCATACTTCATTGTACCACCTTTTCCTTTCAACCTCTGTGGCCTTCAGACATGCTTGCAGACAAATTTGAGTTGCTGTGAGTAGGATTATAATTTACTAGTCATGATGATTCTGTGGGATACCTCTTAGTGCCACCATTATATGTGAAAATGTGATTATGTTCCATAATACAGTTACTGTCCTTTGACAAAGGCCAAAAGTGCCCTCTACATCTTTGAACCATATGGTTCAATTGCCATTCCCCAAGTAGAATAAAAAGTCCCCATTCTTATTTATTTTTAAAGAAGGAAAAATGGAAAGAGGACCTTATGAAAATGGGGGGAAAAGATGTACTGGGCCAGGCTAAAGGCACAGTGGTCAACTAGATATATTTGGGGGGGGACATGGGAAGAGTAGTTGCCTGGCAGTAACATGAATGTTATAGTGTTTTTGACTCAACAGGCAGGTTTAGTGATAACCCAATCTGCCTTATTCATTTAATTTTAAAATCACCTAAATTTGCACTTACAGGTCTAGTGGCAATGAATTCAATAGCTTATTGTCTATCTATTTATCAAACATCTCTCTCTCTGTTTCTCTCAACTTTCTGTTTCTCATCTCTCATCTGTCTGTCTGTCTGTCTGTCTGCCTGTCTATCTGTCTGTCTGTCTATCTATCTATCATCTATCTATCTATTTTGTGTAGGTGTGGGTATGTATAGGTGTGTGTGTGTGTGTGTGTGCTTCTTTTTATTGGTCCTGAATTTTTTTAAAGCTACTTCCAATGACTGATTTGGAGATCTAATACTGTCCACTTTTTCCAAAGGGCACAATGTTATATAGCTCTGCCATGTTTCCCTGCCTGATTTCTTTCTAAGTTAAAACAGAGCAGCCCAAGAGCTGTCTTCAAAGCTTTCTTTATTTCCCCCCTCTTAATTTTTGTTGTTCTTTGCTCCATTTTTTTTAGCATAGTGATCAGAACGGTAGATATTAGTCCTACTGTGATTGCACTGTAAATGCATTAAAGGTTTACTGTATTTACAGAATAAAATACACATTCCAAAATATAAAGGGATCTAAAAACTAATACTATTTTGCAGAATTTTTTCCTGAGTGATTTGAAATGCTTCTTCCCAGATTTCTCTCCACCTGGGCTAAGTTATCATTTCCCCAGTATTCTAATCCTTCTTTTCAGCTAACAGAATTAAGGTGGAATGGAGTGACATGAAAAAATTATGAAACGTTTATCCCACTTTACCGTTACAAGAATATAGGCGATTTCTTTTTAAGTTGACCCCACGAGATATGCTAGCTGTGAAAGCTGCATCACTCTGGTTCTGAACTGAATTTTAGCTATTTCTTGAGTTATTAGGAAGGGCTACTATATGGATTGTAATGTGAAGAGGCAGGCTTCCTTTCATACTGTACTAAGGATTTTCCAGAATTATTGTGCTGAACACCATGGGAAGCAGGATATTCAAGTAGATATTTTCTACAATATGATAATTCTTAGTTTTCCTTTATTTTCCATATTCACACTGTTTGTCCCATTGCATTTATACCAAAGACCAGCATGTTTGTCCCAAAAGTGCATAGGTTTGGAATCCGCAAGAGGACTGGAAAAGAGCAAATCCAATTCTTGAGAAACAAACAAGAAGAATTAAACGTTGTTAGTTTTTTTGTGAGTAATGTGACTAGAAAAAAATGATACTATGCTACAGCATTTTGTTCTAGATCCTGCTTTTGTTCTCTTAAAGCCACAGAACTTATTAATTTTCAATGTTGCAATATTGATCTGATGCCCTCAAGGAATAAGCACTCCAAATGTCACATTTCATGAAGACAGGATCTTTTCATTACTTTGTTGTTAGGGGAAAAAAAGTCTCTTCACCACCCAGTGGACAGATGGAATGGGGAAAGAAACTTAAAGATTACTGAAAAAAAATGTTTTAGGGCACCATTTTATTTCCATAAGCCAATCCTTATTCTTACAAAAGTGCAAGAGAGATACAGCAGAAGGGGGTTGTAATTAAAATACAGATCAAAAAGTCACATTTTTCAATTTGCCATGTTAAAAAAAATAAGAATCATCTTGTCATATTCCCTTTAAATAACAGATGGTCAAGCATGACTAATAGATCGCTGACTGATGGAAATATGCAGTCTTTTTCATTTAAAGAGATTTTTTTTAATTAGCTTAAGCAACATGGCAATGCCAAAACTTCAATAGGAATGTCAAGGCAAATATCTTTGTTGTAAAAAAAGAAAAGGCAGCCAGCCTAGTTCTGTGCAATGTCGCGTGGTTGAACGGAGAGGCGGACACTTGAGCTGGGTATTGATTCTTTATTGAGTCAGAAATGAAGCTGGGGCAAAGGGGTTACCTGGCGTCTCTTTATACCTGCCCAGGTGAATAGTGACCAATAGATTTAAACCTGGGCTTCCCGCCAGTGCAGGTGGCCAATGGATTTGAACCCTGGCTTCCCGCCAGAGCTGACCATGCCCTGGGGCTGTCAACGACTCGCTATATTCAGGCTTTCCCGCCAAAGCGGTTATAGCCTGGAGCTGTCCAGCCCCCTGCTGTGCTGACATTTCCGTGTATGCTTTAAAGGCATACACTACACCCTAGCAAAGGGAAAAGGCAATATACCTACCTGTATTTTAAATATACAATTGTTAAATATTGGCAGTGACTAGTCAGGCAAAGTGCATCTGCTGCAGTGAAGTTTTATTGGGCTTCACTGTTTTTTGAGAGAAGGTGTGTATTTTACAATGCCCATTCATTTTTTCCCCTTCCTCCATGTGCATTGAATCGATGCCATTGGCTCATGAAATAAATTCGGCCTACTTGACAATTCTTTTAAGTCATGCACTAGGTCTGTTTTTGTTCCTAGGACTGACCTACTGACAATTACTATTTTACCAAATTGGGCATCACAGAATAGTTACTCGTCCCAGCTTCTGCCAACCTAGCAGTTCAAAAGCACGTAAAAATGCAAGTAGAAAAATAGGGACCACTATTTGGTGTCTAGTCGTGCCGGCCACATGACCATGGAGATGTCCTCAGACAAGTGCTGGCTCTTCGGCTTTGAAATGGAGATGAGCACCGGCCCCTAGAGTTGGAAACAACTAGCACGCATGTGCGGGGGAACCTTTACCTTTACCTTTAGAGTAGAGGGGCTTAGCATATAGTCGCATGAAAAAAGGCTGAGGAGACATAGAAGGAGAAAGAGAGATGCAATAATAATAATAATAATAATAATAATAATAATAATAATAATAATAATAATAATAATAATAATAATAATAATAATAATAATAATAATAATAATAAATTTATTTGTATACCGCCCTTCTCCCGAAGGACTCAGGGCGGTGAACAGGGCAATAAATACTAAAATACAAAGATACAAAAATTAAGAAAAGATTAAAGATTAAACAGAATGCCCAATACAATACAACAATAAATACAATACGTTAAAAACAATAATAAAACCCAAACCCATCAGACCAGGCCAGCTTGTTCAAACAAGTAGGTCTTTATCTTGCAGTGTTACAAATTCTGTTCCAATTTTCCCTTGTTCTTCCCACCATGAATCGCAGGGGTCCACTGAATGACCCCATTGGCCAGGGGTAGGACACCTTGGCTCTTTTATGACTTGTGGACTTCAACTCCCAGAATTCCTGAGCCATAGGTAGGGTTGCCTCCCCCTGCCATAGGCCAACAGCCCACCTGTCACCCAAGGGCTGAGAAGGAGAAATAACAGGTCCCCAGAAGAAAGCAAGGAAAGCCAAACTAGGTAGATGAGATTGCAGAAGGTGACATTTGTTGCTCTTTCCCCTCTCTACAGAACACCAATATTAATGTTTCAAATAGTGTATGAATTTACCCATCTGTTCATGACTTTCATCTATTCGTGTCTCCCCAGACTGATGCTGATAGTAATACTGTCTCCCATGGTGGATGTTAAATGTATTATTAATTTGTCTTATTCATTTATATACAAATCTATATTTTATACCTCTAGTACTTATAACTGTACACCAGTCAGCTTTATTCTCCAATAATATCTCTATTTCCAATTTTAATGCCAGCCAAATGGGTGGTCATAACTAAACTTGGATTAAGATTAAGTACTTTTCATTATATTTCTTGGTTCAATTTATATCCCACCTTTCATGTAGTCTCCAACTTCTTTCCACACCATGGTCTTCCATTTTTGGGAAGCACAAAACCAACTCAATAAGATAAGTTGGGTTGAAACTTAGTCCCTTCCCTGGCTAGATAGTGAGAGAGAAGATGGACTTGTTCCAACATCTTAACCTCTACAATGCATAAGGAGTTAGTGAAGGGGTACATTTTTTATTCTGAATTTCCTCCCCTTCAGCTTTACTGGATTATTCTGGACCAAAAGAGAAGAAACAAATTACACTCGTTATATGCCTCCATACATTTCCAGGCCAGTTTCTTCAACTGGATGAGTCAATTTGTTTGACCTTTCTGGCATATCTCTCTAGTCTTTCTCCAGTTCTTTTATTATATGGTGATTGGAAACTCATGTAGTATCCTTGGTGTGGACATACCATTTATTTGCATGAAATTATTATGAGTCTATTTTCAATTCTTTTTATAATGCTCCTCAGCATGGACTTTTTTTCACTGCAGCCACTTGTTGGAGTAGTTGCTTCATTCAGCTATCCATGAATATTAATAAGCTATTGTTTTACATTTGTTTACACTGAACAGTGGGTGTCTTTTTCCATAGGTTGGAGAATTCTTTTGAAGCTGACCCCAGTGCCTTTAAGTTGTAATCATTCTAAATATTTTGGGATCAGCACAAACCTGGCTGTCAAATTGCTTATCCACAACTTCAGTTAATTTATAAATAAATTAAAAAGCATTAGTCATAATCAGGTCCTTAGAGTCTGTAAAATATTTCTATATTTATTTATTATTTTTATTTTATTTTATTTTTATTTTAATCCCATTTATATCCCGCCCTTCTCCGAAGACTCAGGGCGGCTTACAATCTAAGCACAAATCAAATGTGCTTAGCAATAGCCTTCATTCTATGTATATGCCTGCTTATTAGGGCTTTCATGCGCCCCAAGCGGCATTATTACAAAGTCAGCTTATTGCCCCCAACAATCTGGGTCCTCATTTTACCTACCTCGGAAGGATGGAAGGCTGAGTCAACCTTGAGCCTGGTGGGATGCGAACCTGCACTAATTGCAGGCAGCTGGTGTTACTTAAGGAGGCATCAGCCCACTGCTCCACCAAGGCAGTGATTTATATGCCACTCATCTTGTTTAGAAATGACTCTGGGCAGCTTGTTTATTTATTTATTTATTTATTTATTTATATTTTTATACCGCCCTTCTCCCGAAGGACTCAGGGCGGTGTACAGGGCAATAAATATAAAAAAGTGGAATACAAAAGTTAAAAAACGATTAAATATTTAGCCCAGTTTAAAACAGTATTAAAACATATTAAAACCCCAACCCTAACCCATCAGACCAGGTCAGAACTGCTCGAATAGATATGTTTTTAAGTTGCGCCGGAAGGAGCGGAGGTCGGGGGCCGTCCGGAGCTCAACCGGCAAGCGGTTCCATAGGTCTGGCGCGCCCACAGAGAATGCTCTCCCCCTGGGGGCCACCAATCGGCATTCTTTGATCGGAGGCACCCTGAGGAGGCCCTCTCTGTGGGAGCGCACTGGACGGAGGGAAGTTGACGCCGGCCGCAGGTGTTGCCATAGGTAATCCGGACCCATGCCATGTAGGGCTTTGTAAGTCATTACTAACACCTTATTTGTCTTATCTTATTTGTCTCTTGAGAAACCTATATGCGGGCCAAGAAGCAACAGTGAGAACTGGACACGGAACCACTGATTGGTTCAAAATTGGGAAAGGAGTCCGGCAAGGCTGTATACTGTCGCCTTGCCTATTTAACTTATATGCAGAGCACATCATGAGAAAGGCAGGGCTAGATGAATCAAAAGTTGGAATTAAGATTGCTGGAAGAAATATCAACAACCTAAGATATGCAGATGATACCACTCTAATGGCAGAAAGTGAAGAGGAACTGAAGAGTCTCTTGTTGCGAGTGAAGAAGGAGAGTGCAAAAGTTGGGTTGAAACTAAACATTAAGAAAACTAAGATCATGGCATCCGGCCCTCTTAATTCCTGGCAAATAGATGGGGAAGAAATGGAGGTAGTGACAGATTTTATTTTCCTGGGCTCCAAGATCACTGCAGATGGGGACTGTAGTCAAGAAATTAAAAGACGCTTGCTCCTAGGGAGGAAAGCCATGGCAAATCTAGACAGCACACTAAAAAGCAGAGACATCACCCTGTCAACAAAAGTGCGTATAGTCAAGGCTATGGTCTTCCCAGTTGCAATGTATGGCAGTGAAAGTTGGACCATAAGAAAGGCTGAGCGCAAAAGAATTGAGGCCTTTGAACTCTGGTGCTGGAGAAGACTCCTGCGAGTCCCTTGGACTGCAAGGCGATCAAACCGGTCAGTCCTAGAGGAGATCAACCCTGACTGCTCTTTAGAAGGCCAGATCCTGAAGCTAAAACTCAAATACTTTGGCCACCTAATGAGGAGGAAGGACTCACTGGAGAAGAGCCTAATGCTGGGAAAGATTGAGGGCAATAGAAGAAGGGGACGACAGAGAATGAGGTGGCTGGATGGAGTCACTGAAGCAGTAGGCATGAGCTTAACTGGACTCCAGAAGATGGTAGAGGACAGGAAGGCCTGGAGGAACATTGTCCATAGGGTCGCGATGGGTCGGACACGACTTCGCAACTAACAACAACAACACTAACACCTTGAATCTCACCCGGAGGGCAACCGGCAGCCAATGCAGCTCACGGAGCAAAGGTGTAGCATGGGAGTATCAGGAGACCCCCAGCACAACTCGCGCGGCTGCATTTTGCACCAGTTGGAGCCTCCGAGTGGACTTCAAGGGCAGCCCCATGTAGAGAGAATTACAGTAGTCTAGACGAGAAGTCACGAGCATATGAGTGACTGTACACAAGGCATCCCGGTCTAGATAGGGTCCCAACTGGCGCACCAGGCGAACCTGGGCAAAGGCCCCCCTAGTCACAGCTCCGATATGCTCTTCTAAAGAGAGCTGTGAATCTAGAAGGACCCCCAAGTTGCGCGCCCTATCTACGGGGGGTAATAGCTCACCCCCCATGGCCAAAGATGGAAATAATCGGAATTTCCCGGGATGCCGGCACGAACAGCCACTCAGTCTTGTCAGGGTTGAGTCGAAGCCTGTTCCTCCCCATCCAGACCCGGACCGCCTCCAGGCAGCGGGACATCACGTCGAGGGCATCACTGGGGTGGTTTGGGGTCGAAATAAAAAGCTGGGTATCATCAGCATATTGATGATACCCAACACCAAAACCACGAATGATCTCACCCAGTGGCTTCATATAGATGTTGAACAGGAGAGGCGAGAGAACCGATCCCTGAGGAACTCCACAAATGAGAGGCCTCAAGGTCAATCTCTGCCCCCCTGCCAACACCGACTGCGAGCGTCCCAGAAGGTAGGAGGAGAACCACTGGAGAACTGTGCCTCCCACTCCTAACCCCCTGAGACGTCGCAAGGGATACCATGGTCGATGGTATCAAAAGCCGCTGAGAGGTCTAAAAGGACTAGGACAGAGGAGTAGCCCCTGCCCCGAGCCCGCCAGAGATCATTCACCAGCGCAACCAATGCCATCTCCGTGCTGTACCCGGGCCTGAAACCCGATTGGTACGGGTCTAGATAATCAGCTTCATCCAAGAACAAAGGGAGTTGTTGCGCCACCACGCTCTCAACAACCTTCGCCAGAAAGCGAAGGTTGGAGACCGGACGAAAGTTGTTCAATATTGCTGGGTCCAAGGCAGGCTTCTTGAGGAGGGGTCTCACCACCGCCTCCTTCAAGGCGGCGGGAAAGCTACCCTCACTCAAAGAGGCAGTAATCACTGCCTGGAGCCAGCCTCGTGTCCCATCCCGGGGCGCATAAGTCAGCCAGGAGGGACACGGGTCCAACAAACACATGGTGGAGCTCAGCTTCCCCATGATCTTGTCCACTTCTTCAGGAGTCACAGGGTCGAACTCTTCCCAGATTACATCGACAAGGCTGCCCGTATCCTCATCGTCAGACTCTGCCCAGTCGGAGTCCAGACCGGTCCGGATCCGAGCGATTTTGTCTGACAGAAATCGACTAAACTCCTCGGCTCGACCCTGCAAGGGTTCCTCCCTCACCTCCTGATTAACGAGAGAGCGAGTTACCCTAAATAGGGCGGCCGGGCGATTATCTGCGGACGCGATGAGGGTGGCAAAGTGGTTAGACCTTGCCGCCCTCATCGCCGTGAGATAAGTTCTCGTAAACGACCTTAGTCGTAACCGGTCGGATTCGGATCGGCTGGATCTCCAACAGCTCTCTAGGCCCCGTCTCCGACGCTTCATCTCCCGGAGCTCCATGGAGAACCATGGAGCCCATTGGGATCTGCGCCGGGTCAAGGGCCGCATGGGTACAACTTGGTCGAGTGCCTCTGTGGCTGCCCTTTCCCAGGCTTCCACTAGGGCATCGACCGAGCTGTGAGCAAAGGAGGCAGGTGGGGGCCCAAGCGCCGTCTGGAACCGCTCAGGGTCCATCATGCGCCTTATAAACATTAAAAACCAGTAAACATTAAAAAGATAAAACAATAAACAATTATAACAATAATATAGAATTGAAAGTTGGGGTCAAGGTAGAATGAAGTACAAGGGGAGCAGCAGGGTCTTTTCTCAATCTGAACACTACCTCCAGAGTGGTGTATCCCACATTGGGGCCCGAAGCCAAGTGGCAGAGCCAGGTCATCCAGCCCTTATGGAAGTTCAGGAGGATGGGTGTGGATCTCACTGGGAGGGGTGGTGGTGGAATATGATGTTCCATCATGTTCCACGTAGTGCCTGAGGCACCATGGCAGAAAGGGCTCTTGTCCTGGGCCCCAGAGCATCAGCTTTAAAAAGTTGGTGCAACATTGGTCACTGTATCAGACAAGAAACTAACCAATGTTTTAAAATGTTAGGGTTTTTTTTAGATTAAAAATATCAACTATTTTATTTTGCTATAGTAGACAGAATTTTAACTTGCAGAAAAAAATCAGGGTCCGATCATCGATAAGCACTTATACTCTTTAATTAGACTAATCTGTATTTAACCTGGCCAAATCTTAGAAGGCATCTGCTGGTATCTGCTTAATATTTAGTAATTTCTGCTGAGTACCTTTTTACCAGTATTTTATATTTTATTTTTTTTAGTTATTTTACTTTATTTTGAACTGCCCATCTGTTTCAGAGAGGGACTCTGGGCAGTGCACAATAAAACATTAAAATATAAAAAGATTATATAAAAGTTAAAAAAAAAATAGAGACAAGGATGATGAAACACTATCAAAATTAATTAAAGGGTAAAGAGAGGGCTTTCAGGGCACTAGCCAGCCCCACAGCTTTGTGGTCCTCTAGGCTCCCCACAGGAGGCCGCAGAGCCATATTTTAACTCCTTTGCGAAAGGTCAGGAGAGAGGGGGACTGTCTCACCTCTGGGGGATGGAGGAGAATATTCCACAAGGCAGGGGCAACAATAGAGGAGGCTCCCTTCCTGGACCCTGCCACTCAAACTGAGAGGTCTGTAACATGCCTTCCCTGCCTGACCAGGTGGAACGGGATGATGTAACCAGATAAAGCTTGTTCTGTAGGTAGCCTGGCTCCAGGTCTTGTAGGATTTTGTAGAACATAGTCAACAGCTTGAATTGCGCCTGGAAGCAAACCGGCATCCAGTACAGTTAACAAAGCAAAGATGTTACACATGCCCATTTTTGGGCACCCCCAATTCCTTGCATGGCCACATTCTGTACCAGCTGAAGTGCCATGTAACAGAGTGAGCGCTGTTACTCGTCTCAGCTTATGCCAACCTAGCAGTTCAAAAGCACGTAAAAATGCAAGTAGAAAAATAGGGACCACTATGGTGGGAAGGTAACAGCGTTGCGTGCACCTTTGGTGTCTAGTCATGCCGGCCACATGACCACAGAGACGTCCTCGGACAAGCGCTCCCTCTTCGGCTTTGAAATGGGGATGAGCACCGGCCCCTAGAGTTGGAAATGACTAGCACGCATGTGTGGGGGAACCTTTACCTTTACCTATGCATCATCTTGAGTTCTGCAAAATAAAGGTAGGATATAAGTTAGTAAAATAAATAAAAAGGAAACAGTTCACATTCAAAGCATTCTGATCCTTCTAAATAAATGGATTAATTATATTAGAAGGAAAATGGCTGAAAGTAAGAAAAATAGGATATATAAAGGACAAAGATGACATTACAATGTCACATGAAATTATCTTGATGAAATATTAACAATGCACATTAAAAGAGCAGCTTGGGGTACCGTCTCAGCTGGTTATGAGTCAACCAATTTGCACATGCATATTAAATATGCTACACACTAATTAAATAGTAAAGAATATACTGTATATCCAATTCAGGTTTGAAGTGTTGGATTCTTGATATTCTTTAAGATTGGTTGTTTTCCCACAAACATTTCACTACCAGGCCCATATGCCTTAAATGGATGATGTTACCTAGCCTGGTAATGAAATGTCTGCTGGAAAACAATCAAACTCAGAGAACACCAAGGACCCAACACGTTCAACAGATGTACTGTTTATTGAATGTGATCTGCCTAGAATTTCCATAGGGATCTAAAACTGCTTCTCTACATCCTTCTTAAATGTGCATTGTGCATGGCATATGCATAACAGCAAGCCGGAAATCTCTATGCATGTGCAGATAAGAGAGCACCTGTTTGTATGATCTTGATTGCTGTGGGGGAGAAATAGGAAGGGAATGATAGAGAGGTGAATAAAGCAAACATGTGGACTTCTAAGAACATCTGGTCATGATTTCCCCACTTCTATAGATAGGGTGCATTAGGGTTCCCTGCACTTAGCACAAACAAATCTTGCAGATCTGAAAACTGTATCATTCCTCCATCCCCCCAGCCAGAAATGCAATGCTATAAATTGAATGAAGGGTCACTTATGAACACAGCCTAAGTTTATTAACTCATTTCCCTCCTTTAAATGAAAACATTATTTTGAAACAATTTAGGCTTGTGAGTGGGAAACATTTTCCTTGTGATCACAAGAAGTCACTAAGATTTGTTCTCTTTTGCTGCCAGGGACAAGACAAAAAGGTTAGACTCACATCATCTCAAATGCAACACGTTTAATGGAGTCTGTTCACACATTCAGCTATGAGTCATTAAGTGTTGAGTAATAAAGAGATGAGATAAGTGATGCCTGTGCAGGTGAATCAGACCTCATTAAAATTTCTGTTTTGCAAGTGTTGAATGACTGACTTTCACAAGTTGAACTGAAATACACACACACACACACACACACACACACACACACAAGCACACACAATGCAGAGTGAGCAACAGAGTTTGTAATATGTATTTGGGGGTGATGCCTGTTCAAAACCTCTGAATGGGGCAAGAGGGGGTGGGGAGAAGAAAAAGAAACAGCTATTGCATTTGGGTTCAGAGAGCAATTCTAAGATGTTCTCTGTAATAGAGTTAATATGTTGGAATAAAAAATTCAGAAATTTTGCCATGATTATGTCATAAAAACTGATATTTGAACGCTTTTTTCAGAGAGAAAATACTGTTTTAGTTTTCTGCATAAACTGGTGGGTGAAGAACAAGCAAATAACAGATTGTTTTATTTGAGGCAGATAGAGTTGAGGGAACTAGACTTCTCTGCTTGTAAGCGGGGCTTGTGTCTTTATTTTGAAAGTTCCAGTTTCTTATTTGTTTTTACTTTCTCTAGCAGCTGATTTGAGAAGGGAGCACTTCTGTTGTTTCAAAGGAATGATGAGTGTCAGATGGAGGAATCATGAAGGATTAAAGGAATCATGAGGGTCAGATGGAAGGGAGAGTTGATCTGTGAGTAGCTAGCCAATTCCAGAGAGTTTGCAGGTGGAGAGAAAAACAAAATTCTCCTGGATTGTCTAGCAGCCCAGGACTTCAAGAATAAGAAGGAGCCTGGATTATAAAGGGTCAGAGCAAAAGATAAGATAAATAGATGGCAATACATTTAGCAGTAAGCCAAGTGGGCCCACAATGCACACATACTTCCCTTTATTTGGAAGTAATTCATCTTCCAGATAAGCACACAGTGCCAGAAAACAGAAGGAAAGAGATGGGTTTGTCTTGTGAGTGGAGGAGTGTCCAGGATATTTCCTTTCATAACTATATACCTGAAATGAGATTCTAGGTCTCAAGAAATAAATGGAAAGGGAGCTGAATAGAAGTGGCTGAAAAAGGCAGAGAATTTGTGGAATGGAGTTTATCATTGTCCTGTCCTTGGGTGTAAAACCTACCTGCTGTTATGGAAATTGAGGAATTTGAAAAAGGAATGGCCTACAAGAACTTTGGCAGCATGGTAGCATAGAAATAGAAGAAATAAATACATTTCAAGGAAGTAGAGAAAGAGGAATAGAGAACACAAAGAGGGTGGCTTCTGGAATTGTCTTCCCATGACCAGTAGGCACCTGCATTTTCTTAGTTTACAGCTAATCCTTGACTTACAGGCATTCATTTAGGGTTAGAACAGCATTTTTAAAAAGGGACTTATGACCATTTTTCAAACTCATGACTGTTGTAGCATCCCCATGTCACATGATAAAAATTCAGATGCTTGGAAACTGACTCATGACTGTTGCAATGGCCCAGGGTCATATGGTCACTTTTTGTGACTTTCTGACAAGCAAAGTCCACGGGGAAGCCAGATTAATAATCCTGTTACTAACTTAACAGCTGCAGTGATTGACGTAACAACTGTGGCAAGAAAGGTCGTAAAATGGGGAAAATTCGTTTAACAACTGTCTTGCATAGAAACAGAAATTTTGGGCTCAGTTGTGGTTGTAAGTCAAGGACAACCTGTAATCAACTGATACATTGTGTCTGTTTTCCTTCTCTCCTTTTGTGTTCCAGGTGGGTTTATATGTCTGTCCAGGGATGCATTAAGACAGGGGCCCTCCAACTTGGCCACTTTAAGACTTGTGGACTTCAACTCCCAGAATTCCCCAGCCAGCCATGTGGTGTACGTGTGGCTGGGGAATTCTGGGAGTTGAAGTCCACAAGTCTTAAAGTGGCCAAGTTGGAGGGCCCCTGCAAAAATAGTAAGGATATTTTTCTCTGCCCTCTCTGGTCTGATCCAGCTTATTCTTAAAGATATTTCTTTTGCTGGTTTCTCCCTCATTCACCCTGACACATGCACACCACATTTAGACCTGCTGTGTTCTGTTTTAGGAGAGTTATCCTGATGAAGTACAGATAGAGGGGTCAACCAAGTCAGAACTCCATTAACATAATTCCTTTCCATCACTCTTTTGGACTGAAAGCAAAAAAAAAAAGAAAAAAGAAAAAAAGAAAAGAAAAGAAAAGGAGAAGAACCATTTCTTGTGGATTGAAATGAAATTCTCATCTGCTTCCAGACTCTGATCCCAGGAAAGAGGTTGAAAGCTTCTAGTAGTGAAAAATTTGATTATTAAACTCTAAAAGAAGGCTCTGTGACAGACACACAGATTAGGTAATGACTTGCTTCCCAAGTTAAAGTTTGTGGATATCGTATATTATCTAGGTATTCTGGGAAACACAGCTGGCACTGCATTACTAATCATAATATATGTTGCTACTAAGGACATTAGGTAGTATACTGTAGTTGGGTGTTTGAAACCAAATATATCCTTCTAGGTAGTAGGTTGGAAGCCAAAAGCACAAACAAGGCTTTTTTTTTTGCACTGTTGCATGTTCCATACAGAGGTAAGGGATCTAAATGGCCATAGCTTGTGGTGATATATAGAGGAGAAATGGTTAGATTTAGTCATCACTGTTGGTATATGTCATACTTTTACAAAAGAAAGGGGCTCCCTTTGAATCAGAATGGAAATGGGATCCTGGTCTTTGACATCAAAATTTGGAAGACCAGTTTTCAAATCAGATCTTTGGGGCAACCAGTAGCAGCTGATGATATTTATTAGAGATGGTAGCTAGGACTGACACTAACAAAAAAAGACACACTCACACACTCTCAATGAACATCCTTGGGGAATCTATCCCATAGAAAGAATCCCAGACTTCAAGCTGAATAATAGAACTTCAAGTCAAAAGGGAAAGTGTGGGGACAGAAATACTAGATCTCAAGTGTCGTAAGTTATGATTATATAATACACTTATTTTTATTCCAAGATTAAAGTTCTATTGATAATAGTTAAATATTCACAGATGCAGATGAAGCTCTTTTGCACAAAGTGGTAATTATTTTATTTAAGAGGACTTGATAAATGTTGTCTTCAAATTTTATAGTAATTTTTACTTCAGGGTTTTTGAGCACCACATTTATGATCTAAAGTGGGAATGCTATTGAGAAGGAAGCTGGATACCTCATCACACAAATGGCTCAGGTATTCTTAGTACAACATGTCCAGTATTGGCTACTGTACTCCCTAAATATCTGTACGGAGATAGAGGAATAGGAGGACAGAAGGAACCATCAGTCTCCATTTATAATTGTATATTTTCAGATGCATTCTCTGTAATGTTCCATTGTATTTTCCATGAACAGGAAAGGAAAAGGCTATCCTTGTCTCCCTTTCTAATTCTTTCCTCAATCTCACTCATGCATACAACTTCTCCTGGTTAGGAAAAACTTGGAGCAAAAAAATGGGGAAGTTTGCACTCAGACACAGCAACTTGATAAATGGCTGTGCAGGCAGCAAGTGATCTATGTAGACAGGTTGATATCATTTGCAAGTGGATTCCATGAAGGAAAAGAGGAAATACATGTGCAGAGAGATAGGGACACAAAGTCATGGGCACACAGGGAGGAAGAAACCCACCCTTCCAAAGATGTGATGTACAATATTTCAGAAGGAACTATCTGAGGAGCTTATTTAAGCACACATTATTACAAGACAACTAATATCTTACCAAGTAAAAAGATGGAAGGAATGGATCAAAATATCAGGAATGGCATGCTTTACTTTACTTCTGTAAAAGGAAAAAAGAAAGAGAGGAAAAATAGTGGTATATAGCTATCAAGCTATAGATATAAAATAATAAATAGATAATAAAGCTTATATTATTATCTATTTATTATTTTATATAAAAGGGACGCGGTGGCTCAGTGGGTTAGGACGCTGAGCTTGTCGATCAGAAGGTCGGCAGTTTGGCGGGTCGAATCCCGAGTGCCGCGTAACAGAGTGAGCGCCTGTTACTTGTCCCAGCTTCTGCCCACCTAGCAGTTCGAAAGCACGTAAAAATGCAAGTAGAAAAATAGGGACCACTATGGTGGGAAGGTAACAGCGTTCCGTGCGCCTTTGGCGTCTAGTCATGCCGGCCACATGACCACGGAGACGTCCTCGGACAAACGCTGGCTCTTCGGCTATGAAACGGAGATGAGCACCGGCCCCTAGAGTCAGAAACGACTAGCACGCATGTGCGGGGGAACCTTTACCTTTTTACCTTTACTAAAGCATATATATATATATATATATATATATATATATATATATATATATATATATATATATATATATATATATATATATATATATATATATATATATATATATATATATATATATATATATATATATATATATATATATATATATATATATATATATATATATATATATATATATATATATATATATATATTTCAAATGTTAACTATTTAGATTACCTTGCTAGGCCCCAAACATGGAGCAAATCTTTATTTCCTGTTTTCAGCCTATCTTGAAGGCCATCGAACAGGCTGTAGTCACACTGGACAGTACATATATTTGTGTAAATTACTAACAAAGAATTTAAAGGGAAACTGAGATGCATTTCTAACTCTTTAGTCTTCATCAGTCAGCTATACCCTTCTGAGATTCGAACCTGGGCTGATTGCATACTAGGCAGTGTTATTTGCCTCTAAGCCACAAGGTCTCTCTCGCTTTTGTTAGCTTTTTTTTTCTGCAAGGGAAGATATGTTTCAAATGTTAACTATTTAGATTACCTTGCTAGGCCCCAAACATGGAGCAAATCTTTATTTCCTGTTTTCAGCCTATCTTGAAGGCCATCGAACAGGCTGTAGTCACACTGGACAGTACATATATTTGTGTAAATTACTAACAAAGAATTTAAAGGGAAACTGAGATGCATTTCTAACTCTTTAGTCTTCATCAGTCAGCTATACCCTTCTGAGATTCGAACCTGGGCTGATTGCATACTAGGCAGTGTTATTTGCCTCTAAGCCACAAGGTCTCTCTCGCTTTTGTTAGCTTTTTTTTTCTGCAAGGGAAGATATGTTTCAAATGTTAACTATTTAGATTACCTTGCTAGGCCCCAAACATGGAGCAAATCTTTATTTCCTGTTTTCAGCCTATCTTGAAGGCCATCGAACAGGCTGTAGTCACACTGGACAGTACATATATTTGTGTAAATTACTAACAAAGAATTTAAAGGGAAACTGAGATGCATTTCTAAATCTTTAGTCTTCATCAGTCAGCTATACCCTTCTGAGATTCGAACCTGGGCTGATTGCATACTAGGCAGTGTTATTTGCCTCTAAGCCACAAGGTCTCTCTCGCTTTTGTTAGCTTTTTTTTTTTCTGCAAGGGAAGATATGTTTCAAATGTTAACTATTTAGATTACCTTGCTAGGCCCCAAACATGGAGCAAATCTTTATTTCCTGTTTTCAGCCTATCTTGAAGGCCATCGAACAGGCTGTAGTCACACTGGACAGTACATATATTTGTGTAAATTACTAACAAAGAATTTAAAGGGAAACTGAGATGCATTTCTAACTCTTTAGTCTTCATCAGTCAGCTATACCCTTCTGAGATTCGAACCTGGGCTGATTGCATACTAGGCAGTGTTATTTGCCTCTAAGCCACAAGGTCTCTCTCGCTTTTGTTAGCTTTTTTTTTTCTGCAAGGGAAGATATGTTTCAAATGTTAACTATTTAGATTACCTTGCTAGGCCCCAAACATGGAGCAAATCTTTATTTCCTGTTTTCAGCCTATCTTGAAGGCCATCGAACAGGCTGTAGTCACACTGGACAGTACATATATTTGTGTAAATTACTAACAAAGAATTTAAAGGGAAACTGAGATGCATTTCTAACTCTTTAGTCTTCATCAGTCAGCTATACCCTTCTGAGATTCGAACCTGGGCTGATTGCATACTAGGCAGTGTTATTTGCCTCTAAGCTACAAGGTCTCTCTCGCTTTTGTTAGCTTTTTTTTTTCTGCAAGGGAAGATATGTTTCAAATGTTAACTATTTAGATTACCTTGCTAGGCCCCAAACATGGAGCAAATCTTTATTTCCTGTTTTCAGCCTATCTTGAAGGCCATCGAACAGGCTGTAGTCACACTGGACAGTACATATATTTGTGTAAATTACTAACAAAGAATTTAAAGGAAAACTGAGATGCATTTCTAACTCTTTAGTCTTCATCAGTCAGCTATACCCTTCTGAGATTCGAACCTGGGCTGATTGCATACTAGGCAGTGTTATTTGCCTCTAAGCCACAAGGTCTCTCTCGCTTTTGTTAGCTTTTTTTTCTGCAAGGGAAGATATGTTTCAAATGTTAACTATTTAGATTACCTTGCTAGGCCCCAAACATGGAGCAAATCTTTATTTCCTGTTTTCAGCCTATCTTGAAGGCCATCGAACAGGCTGTAGTCACACTGGACAGTACATATATTTGTGTAAATTACTAACAAAGAATTTAAAGGGAAACTGAGATGCATTTCTAACTCTTTAGTCTTCATCAGTCAGCTATACCCTTCTGAGATTCGAACCTGGGCTGATTGCATACTAGGCAGTGTTATTTGCCTCTAAGCCACAAGGTCTCTCTCGCTTTTGTTAGCTTTTTTTTTTCTGCAAGGGAAGATATGTTTCAAATGTTAACTATTTAGATTACCTTGCTAGGCCCCAAACATGGAGCAAATCTTTATTTCCTGTTTTCAGCCTATCTTGAAGGCCATCGAACAGGCTGTAGTCACACTGGACAGTACATATATTTGTGTAAATTACTAACAAAGAATTTAAAGGAAAACTGAGATGCATTTCTAACTCTTTAGTCTTCATCAGTCAGCTATACCCTTCTGAGATTCGAACCTGGGCTGATTGCATACTAGGCAGTGTTATTTGCCTCTAAGCCACAAGGTCTCTCTCGCTTTTGTTAGCTTTTTTTTCTGCAAGGGAAGATATGTTTCAAATGTTAACTATTTAGATTACCTTGCTAGGCCCCAAACATGGAGCAAATCTTTATTTCCTGTTTTCAGCCTATCTTGAAGGCCATCGAACAGGCTGTAGTCACACTGGACAGTACATATATTTGTGTAAATTACTAACAAAGAATTTAAAGGGAAACTGAGATGCATTTCTAACTCTTTAGTCTTCATCAGTCAGCTATACCCTTCTGAGATTCGAACCTGGGCTGATTGCATACTAGGCAGTGTTATTTGCCTCTAAGCCACAAGGTCTCTCTCGCTTTTGTTAGATTTTTTTTTTCTGCAAGGGAAGATATGTTTCAAATGTTAACTATTTAAATTACCTTGCTAGGCCCCAAACATGGAGCAAATCTTTATTTCCTGTTTTCAGCCTATCTTGAATGCCATCGAACAGGCTGTAGTCACACTGGACAGTACATATATTTGTGTAAATTACTAACAAAGAATTTAAAGGGAAACTGAGATGCATTTCTAACTCTTTAGTCTTCATCAGTCAGCTATACCCTTCTGAGATTCGAACCTGGGCTGATTGCATACTAGGCAGTGTTATTTGCCTCTAAGCCACAAGGTCTCTCTCGCTTTTGTTAGCTTTTTTTTTTGCAAGGGAAGATATGTTTCAAATGTTAACTATTTAGATTACCTTGCTAGGCCCCAAACATGGAGCAAATCTTTATTTCCTGTTTTCAGCCTATCTTGAAGGCCATCGAACAGGCTGTAGTCACACTGGACAGTACATATATTTGTGTAAATTACTAACAAAGAATTTAAAGGGAAACTGAGATGCATTTCTAACTCTTTAGTCTTCATCAGTCAGCTATACCCTTCTGAGATTCGAACCTGGGCTGATTGCATACTAGGCAGTGTTATTTGCCTCTAAGCCACAAGGTCTCTCTCGCTTTTGTTAGCTTTTTTTTCTGCAAGGGAAGATATGTTTCAAATGTTAACTATTTAGATTACCTTGCTAGGCCCCAAACATGGAGCAAATCTTTATTTCCTGTTTTCAGCCTATCTTGAAGGCCATCGAACAGGCTGTAGTCACACTGGACAGTACATATATTTGTGTAAATTACTAACAAAGAATTTAAAGGGAAACTGAGATGCATTTCTAACTCTTTAGTCTTCATCAGTCAGCTATACCCTTCTGAGATTCGAACCTGGGCTGATTGCATACTAGGCAGTGTTATTTGCCTCTAAGCCACATGGTCTCTCTCGCTTTTGTTAGCTTTTTTTTCTGCAAGGGAAGATATGTTTCAAATGTTAACTATTTAGATTACCTTGCTAGGCCCCAAACATGGAGCAAATCTTTATTTCCTGTTTTCAGCCTATCTTGAAGGCCATCGAACAGGCTGTAGTCACACTGGACAGTACATATATTTGTGTAAATTACTAACAAAGAATTTAAAGGGAAACTGAGATGCATTTCTAACTCTTTAGTCTTCATCAGTCAGCTATACCCTTCTGAGATTCTGATGAAGGGCGAAGACAACCGAAGTGGTGGTGTGGCCTCCTGGCCGCCGCCAGGCGAAGACAGCTGCTGTGCCGCGGAGGAAGGCGTCCGAAGCGGCGGCGCGGCCTCCGGAGCCTTCCGGGCCGCCGACGCGCCGCCAGGCGAGGACAGCTGCTGTGCGGTGGTGGAGGAAGATGGCCGAAGCGGCGGCGCGGCCTCCTGGGCCTTCCGGGCCGCCGACGCGCCGCCAGGCGAGGACAGCTGCTGTGCGGTGGTGGAGGACGGTCGACGCGGCGGCGCGGCCCCCGGAGCCTTCCGGGCCGGTACGGAGCCGGTCACGTCCGGCGCAACCCCAGGAGCCTCGCGGACTGCTGGGGAGGCAGGCAAGTCCGGCGGGCGGCAGGCGGGGGTTGCTGGGGGGGTGGAGGGGCCCCCCCTCGAGTGTCGGGCTCCCGAGGCCCGACAGGTATAGCTGACTGATGAAGACTAAAGAGTTAGAAATGCATCTCAGTTTCCCTTTAAATTCTTTGTTAGTAATTTATATATATACTATATATATATAGTAATATATATATATACTGTATATACTGTATATACTGTATATACTGTATATGTTGAATGTTTGTTAAGCATTCAGAATACACTTGCTTAGTCCCAGACACGGGACAAATCTTATTTCCTGTTTTGGCCTAGCCCAAGGCCATCTTACAGGCAGTAGCCACAGCAGTGGCAGCTCATATTTGTGTAAATTCTTTTGGCTTGCTAACAAAGAATAAAGGGAGACTGATATGATCATTTCAAACTTATTTGTTCTCATCAGTCAGCCAGAAGGGTATGGCTGACTGATGAGAACAAATAAGTTTGAAATGATCATATCGGTCTCCCTTTATTCTTTGTTAGCAAGCCAAAAAAAATTTACACATATACTGTATATATATACATATGCACCTCCTCACACTTCACCTCAAACTCAGCAACAAGATCCACCCCACACTTTGGGACAAATTCAAACAAATCACTGTCTGGAGAGCTGAAACAGAGACTGCCTACAAAACAGACACACACACCAATAAACTCCGAAGACTAAAGGAACGCCAGAAACAAACCCCTCCTCTCTCACAGCAACACATGAAACAAACTGTGCACAACATCTCAGATAGGATTCTCACCAAAGCCGAAACCAACGTCCTGTCTAAAGGATTTAATTTTGCAGTCGCTCCCAAACACATTCCCACAGAAACCATTATATGCGGAGTCGAATCCAGCCTGACCAAAATTAACCCTGACGATGCCAACAAAATCAGACTCGAAGTTACCAACATCCTCTGCACCAGCAAACCACCCAAAAGCAACTTACCCAAAGAGGAACAGACAGCACTACTTAACCTAAAAAAAGACACCAGCATAATCATTCTGCCAGCAGACAAAGGCAACGCCACGGTGGTAATGAACTCATCTGACTACCATACCAAATTATCCAACCTACTCTGAGACTCCACATACAAACTCCTCAAGACAGATCCCACCACCTACCTGGAAAAAACCACAAAATCCAAAATAAAAGCCACCCCCATCAGTGAAGAGATCCAGCAAACAATCATTCCCAGAGAAAAATCATCCAGATGTCCTAAGCTCTATGGTCTGCCTAAGATACACAAAGAAGGAACCCCACTCAGACCCATAGTCAGCTCCATAGGCTCACCTCTACAAAATCTAGCCAAATTTCTTGCCAAACAACTACAGCCTTACACAGATTCCATCACCTCACACGTACAAAACTCATTCCAATTCATAGAGATCATAAGTAAACTAAACTTACAGCCCTGTGACCTACTTGTGAGCTTCGATGTCGTATCCCTCTTCACCCAAGTGCCAATCAAAGAAGCCTTGACAGCTATCCTAAATAAGTACAACCCCCCAAAACACATCCTAGATCTGACCAACCACTGCCTATCTAACACATACTTCATCTACAATGGACAAAGATACAAACAAATGGAAGAAGCACCCATGGGATCACCCTTTTCACCTGTCATCGCAAACCTCTACATGGAACACTTTGAAACCCTCGCTCTAGAAAAATCCAACCACAAACCCAAACTCTGGCTCAGATACGTAGATGACACCTTCATAATCTGGCCACACGGCAAAGAAAAACTGGATGACTTCCTCACACACCTCAATAGCCTACACCCCAAAATACAATTCACCATGGAAACAGAAGCTAACAATCAACTTCCCTTCCTTGATGTCTTAGTCTACAAGAAATCCAACGGCTCCCTAGGACACACTATCTACCATAAAAAAAACACACACAAACCGCTATCTGAACGCACTCTCATACCACCACCCAGCACAGATCAACTCCGTAGCCAAGACACTCATCTCCAGAACAAAACACCTAGCTGACGAACAACACCTAAAAACCGAACTACACACTCTCACTAATGTACTAACAGCCAATGGATTCCAAAGAAACACGATTACCAACTTAATCCGAAGAGAGACACCCACAAAAACCCAAGACAGAGAACAAGAAAATGGCAAAGCCCTCCTCCCATACTTAAAAGGGACCACAGACAGAATCAGCAAGATCCTCCAAAAACACAACATCAAAACAGCATTCTACACAGACAGAAAAATATCCACCATCCTAAGAAACCCCAAGGACATAATTGGGTTAGAAAACCAAGGAGTATACGAAATCCCATGCACCACCTGCCCCACCACATACATCGGACAGACCAACAGAAGAATAAGTGCACGCATTGAAGAGCACAAAAACTCACTCAGAAAGGGAGAACAAACTTCATCCCTGGTCCAACACTTTGAAGCCATGGGACATGAAATTGATTTTAAAAAAACCAAAACTATCGCCAAAATTGAACATTTTAACAACAGAATAATCAGAGAAGCCATTGAGATAGAAAAACACCCCCACAGCATGAACAAACGAGATGATACCTCTCACCTACCAGCCATTTGGAAACCCGCCTTGATTGACAGACGAGTCCCAACCACCAAGAATCATACCAGACCCAAACTCATGATAACATCACATGACATCACCACCACACAACCATACAAAAAGCAAATCTGAACCCACAATGATAACGACACACAACCACAAAACAGAAACCTAACTACAGCTGCAACATCAGCCACTTTAAACCCCTCCAAACCACACAATAAGCAAACTGACACCCACTATAAAAACATGGCACCACCACAAACACGAAGCCGAACAAAAGCAGCACAACTCACCAGCTCAGGTCTAAGGCTGGCAGCTGAGACCAGCCCATCCACTCAAAACACACCCCCACCCAATCAGAACACACCCACCATTCAAAACACACTCCCACCCAATCAGAACACACCTAATCCCCCACCCAATCAGAGCACACCTCCACCCACAGAACACACCCCCTCTGGCAGTTTAAAAAAGAGGAACAAACAGCCACTACCACATGCTTCTCCCAGAAGAAGGAAGCTGAAGCCACCAGCCTGATGATGACGGATGGGATTCCGTCGAAACGTTGCTCCTACACCTTCAATTCTACGCGGGAAAAAACCCGAATGACCAAAGATCCACATACATATGCATATATATATTTATTTAATTCCATTTATATCCCGCCCTTCTCCGAAGACTCAGGGCAGCTTTACAAACTTAGCAGTAGCCTTCATTCTATGTATATGCCTGCTTATTAGGGCTTTCACACACCCCAAGCGGCATTATTACAAAGTCAGCTTAATTGCCCCCAACAATCTGGGTCCTCATTTTACCTACCCCGGAAGGATGGAAGGCTGAGTCAACCTTATATACATATACATATACATATACGTATACGTATACGTATACATATACATATACATATACATATACATATACATATACATATACATATACATATACATATACATATACATATACATATACATATATATATATATATATATATATATATATATATATATATATATATATGCATATATACATATGCATATATATATACATATGCATATATATACATATGCATATACAAGGGACGCGGTGGCTCAGTGGGTTAGGACACTGAGCTTGTCGATCAGAAGGTCAGCAGTTTGGCGGGTTGAATCCTGAGTGCCGTGTAACAGAGTGAGCTTCTGTTACTCGTCCCAGCTTCTGCCAACCTAGCAGTTCGAAAGCACATAAAAATGCAAGTAGAAAAATAGGGACCACTACGGTGGGAAGGTAACAGCGTTCCGTGCGCCTTTGGCATCTAGTCATGCCGGCCACATGACCACGGAGACGTCCTCGGACAAATGCTGGCTCTTTGGCTTTGAAACGGAGATGAGCACCGGCCCCTAGAGTCGGAAACGACTAGCACACATGTGCGGGGGGAACCTTTACTTTTAGCTTACATATGCATATATATGAGAAGCAAAACATTTTCAATGGAAAAAACCAAGAAAGTCCAGTCGCCTTTTGCTAAAAGCACCTTTGAGACATTCTTCAAGTGAAGCTTTTAGAATTGGAGGACAACAACAGATGAGGTCACTAGATTTACGTATATTTCATCCAACAAGCTTATGTTTTTGTCTTTACTTCATTATGTTTTTGTGTTTACTTCATTATTAAACTGTTTGTACCCAAACTAAATAGGGTACAAAGAAGGTGTTTTTTTAATTGAAAAAGATTAGAATGGAACAAGAAACAGCAATAAAATAGATGTCAGCTCTGCTGTAAACAAGGCTATGAAAGTGCCATAGATGAACAGAACAGAATAACACAGTTGGAAGGGACCTTGGAGGTTTTCTACTCCAACCCCCTGCTCAAGGAGAAAACCTGATACCATTTCAGACAAATGGTTGTCCAATCTCTTCTTAAAAACTTCCAGTGTTGGAGCAGTCACAACCTCTGGAGGCAAATTGTTCCACTGATTAATTGTTCTAATAGTCAGGAAATTTCTCCTTAGTTCTAGGTTGCTTCTCTCTTTGATTAGTTTCCATCCAATGCTTCTTGTTGTGCCTTCAGGTGCTCTGGAGAATAGCTTGACTCCTTCTTTGTAGCAACCTCTGAGATATTGGAACACTGCCATCATGTCATTCCTAGTCCTTCTCTTCATTAAACTTGTTGTTTGTGTCCAACTCATCACGACCCCATGGACAATGTTCCTCCAGGTCTTCCTGTCCTCTACCATCTTCTGGAGTCCATTTAAGCTCATGCCTACTGCTTCAGTGACTCCATCCAGCCACCTCATTCTCTGTCATCCCATTCTTCTATTGCCCTCAATCTTTCCCAGCATTTGGCTCTTCTCCAGTGAGTCCTTCCTTCTCATTAGGTGGCCAAAGTGTTTGAGTTTCAACTTCAGGATCTGGCCTTCTAAAGAGCAGTCAGGGTTGATCTCCTCTAGGACTGGCCATTTTGATCGCCTTGCAGTCCAAGAGACTCGCAGGAGTCTTCTCCAGCACCATAGTTCAAAGGCCTCAATTCTTTGATTAAACTAGACATAACAAATTCCAGCAACCGTTCCTTATATGTTTTAGCCTCCAATCCCCTAGTCACCTTTGTTGCTCTTCTCTGTACTCCAACTAAGTAACTCCAACCAAGCTTAAAACCACTTTATTATATTGGTCACAGTAACAGAATCCTGCACTTATGATTGTGCTTTATTTTTCCACCCCCTATAAAAGTGGGTGGATGGGTATCTGAGGCATTTTTTCCTCTCCTCATATTGTTTTGGGCTTGAGTCTTTCTACTTGCTTTATCACTGCCAATCCACATAATGGTTTATCTCTGTCAAGGTCAACTTTTTTACATTCTACATAAGACCTATCTCTCTGGGGAAGGCACCAATGTTGGGAAAGATGGAAGGAAAGAGAAGAAGAAGACACGAAGAAGAGTATGACCGGTAGCAAAGAGGATAGACTCAGCTACATTAGTAATAGGATCATTGGAAGCACTGGAGGACCAGATTAGAGACATATTGTCAGGGTAAATATCTGTCTAAGAAGAGTTGATATTAACTTGATTGCATACCATCAATTAATTAATCATGGTGATTTTGGCGGAGGTACTCCATCAGGTATCCAAGCTATCTAGGTGACTAGCACTGTCTTCAGTTGGACTCAGTTGAAAATACCTATAGGAGTTAATTTTGTTCCTTTAGAATTTATGTTGTTTAAGGATAAATAACAACTGCTGGCTGTGGAGAAATGTAGTGGTCAAAGATAGAATACAAGATGGTTTCGGTTATGCTATACACAAGACAAACAACCAGGCAAATATTCTGTTTTAAAAATCTCAAACTTTTGAATCATTAGTTTCCTAATTATTAGGGGGGTTTTGTGCTACTTGACAATCTTTTTGTCATATTTTTTTCTCCAGATCACTTTGTTTTTCCCCTATATATTTTACTGGGTGTTGCTTTGTTCCTTATTTGTGTGCCACCTAAAAATAGTTTTTGTTATATGGTAGCATAGTAAATGTGTCACGTGAATTTCAGATCACTGGTAATTATTTCCCAGGTGCATCTATCTCTCTGTTTTATTTCACAGATCAAACATTTCCCTGCTAATTTTCTACACGTGAGAATTTATTTACTTTTTAAAGAGTATTTTTAAGAGTATTCACAACGTCCACCTGTAGTCTTGTCTACTCTGTCAGAATTCCAATTTTTCATTTTGTAAATATTTTATAAATAAAAATATTAGTACTGTTCTTTGTTATTAAAAAAGCAAGGTTTCTTTGAAAAAGTAAAAACTATTTCCATTCTCCACAATATTAGAAGCTGTGACAAAAAGAACTGTAAAATGAAACAGAAGCATAATAATTTTAGATTGACAGATAGGTTGAAGCATAGGTTGAATATTAGTGCAGAACATATAGGCCAGTTCCATCTTTAAGCAGCCATCATCTTTACTTCCCCATAGAAGAAGAATGTTTTGCTTACTCTGGAGGTCTCATTCTCCAAAGATGAAATGAGCCAGAGAAGCCTTGAAGCCAAGGAATTCAGAGATCTCAAACCCAGAACAGCAAGCATGGAAGAGGTGGACCCTGTAAATACGATTCAATTTCCTTGGAATTACCTCTAAGCCTACAAGGCATTATTATAGCTTTTGAGGAGTCCAGTGTTCTGAGTAATCTACATGCCAGAGATGTTACGGGGAAAGATATGAAAACTCTCATATATATTTTTCTATTTGGGAGTAACTCACTACTGGAAACAATATCTCTATTTTTCTATCCCTCTGTAGCCTGCTATCTTGGGCCTTTTTCTTGGACCTTTCTCTGATTTCTTGGAACTTTATCTAGGACATATTTTGACATGTTCTTATCTTTTCTGGATTGGAACTCTGATTATCTGGCTTGTCTGATTCTTGAACTGTCTCAGGATTATTTGTTTGCCCTGATCATTAGATCACCTGTTTTGCCTAGATGAAGTTTTAGCCCATTCCAAGACATTTGCATCAGTAGGATTTTATGGTCATAAAATCTGACTCTGCAGATTGTACCCATATACAATAGCTGAAATGTGATCTTGGTGGCAATTGCTCTCCAAATGATAATCCATATGCTCCTGGACCATACTATGATATGTGTTGCATGGCTATTAAAGAAGAAAAAAATTCATTTTTGGCGGGGTGGTGGTGGTTTCCTGGGGTGTTTGAGAATACCGTATCAGCATTTTGGCAAACTGCACTCACATATGGCAAGTCCAACAAATAAACAAATAAATGCATTTGTTTCTCTTCTGCAAATATGGGATACCTAAATAATATCAATAACTACGTGAAGCAGACTCATGAACTGATTTTTGCCTGTATGACACCTTTTCATCCCTTTCTCTCTTTGTACACAACCCTTTAATACTTCTCCTCTTAAACTTCCAGTGTTGGAGTGTTCACAGCTTCTGGAAGCAGCTTCTGTTTTGAACTAGTTTCTTATTCTATATGAACCAGGAAACCAGCTTCCTATGTTAATTAATCAGGATATTTGCCTGGTTAGAATGTCATGAGAAATAGTGGGGAAATAGTATAAGCTATATATGAGCTAGTTAGAGAAAGAGTAAAATACAACCATTGATTGAAGATTGTATTACTTGGTTTAAGTTGTATAGATATGAAGAAGAAAGATATATTATTTTCATTTTGATAATATGGCCTCTGTCAAAGAACCAGAAATGATAAGCTTGTCTGTTACATGATTTTGACAGAAATAAATGCCTTTCTTTCTTTCTTTCTTTCTTTCTTTCTTTCTTTCTTTCTTTCTTTCTTTCTTTCTTTCTTTCTTTCTTTCTTTCTTTCTTTCTTATAATAATAATAATAATAATAATAATAATAATAATAATAATAATAATAATAATAATAATAATAATAATAAAGTTGGAAGGGACCTTGGAGGTCATCTAGTTCACCCCCCTGCTCAGGCAGGAAACCCTACACCATTTCAGACAAATGGCTGTCCAGTCTCTTCTTAAAAACTTCCAGTGTTGGAGCATTCACCACTTCTGGAGGGAGGTTGTTCCACTGATTAATTGTTCTAACTTTCAGAAAATTTCTCCTTAGTTCCAGGTTGCTTGTCTCTTTGGTTAGTTTCCACCTGTTGTTTCTTGTCCTGCCTTCAGGTGCTTGACTCCCTGTTCTTTGTGGCAGCCCCTGAGATATTGGAACACTGCTATTATGTCTCCCCTCATCCTTCTCTTCATTAGACTAGACATTCCCAATTCCACCAACGGTTCCTTATATGTATTGGCCTCCAGTCTTTCTTTCTTTCTTTCTTTCTTTCTTTCTTTCTTTCTTTCTTTCTTTCTTTCTTTCTTTCTTTCTTTCTTTCTTTTTCTTTTCTTTCTTTCTTTCTTTCTTTCTTTCTTTCTTTCTTTCTTTCTTTCTTTCTTTCTTTCTTTCTCTTAAGGGTCTAGTCTTCCTTTGCGAAACTCAGACCAGGTTTTTTGAAGGATATCTATTAAAAGAAAAAGTAATACTGGGATGACAATACCTACATTTCTCTTGGAAAAAAAATCTGGAAATAGGTGAAACTACCTCCAATTGTTAAGGGTGTCTACTTTCCTTATATAAATGGTTGTTTTAATTTCTGCAGGTGTACTTGCTAAAAAAATCTTTTTGATGTATATATGTATTGGTTAAACTGATGGTGCTCATGCGTTTGCCACTTTGATGCAGTTCTAGTTAACATAAGTACAAGTTTAATGCAGAGAACAGGACACATTAACATTTATTTATTTGTACTCCTTTTGTTTCTAAGAATCCAACCTATTTAAAACAAGTTAAACTATAATCAATTTAAGAATTATGCTTACAAACTTTTGACTAATTTATACTAATCAAATTAGTGTGATCATGTATTTTGACAACACTTCAACCTAAGTGTCATTTAGAATAGAATGGAAATTATGACCATCCAGCTGCTGTTAAATTATAACTTCCATCATCTTTCACCATTTCCTATACTAACTGGAGCTGAGTACTATTCAAGTTCAGTCATACCTGGCAGGTTATAAGTTCCACCTGGTGGGAAAAGACTGGTCTAGATAGCTACACTAATACCAGTTGTTTTTTTAAAGGTTTAAATGGTCTGATTTGGTTTTGGTTTATTAAAAGTTTTTTCTTCATTCACTCATATGTTAGTTAGACCTAGTTACTAGATATGTGGAAGTGCATTTATAACTTCAAATACCAGATAGTAAGCAAACCAAGAAACAAAGAGAATGTTAAATCATATTGTTGTCAAGAAAAGAACATGGATTGTTCATGTAGAACTAGAAATCAAACTCATGTTGAAAAAGACTTTAACAAATACAAGAGTAAACACAAAGGAATATCATTACAGAACACTATTATAATTACAGTACCTAATGTCAGACCTTCAAGGTACTCCAGACAGGAAACCAAAACCATGAGTACTAATACTACCTGCATTGTAAGATTATAGTAATAGAATCATGCAAGTGTGAAAGCACTTCCCCTCTCCCCTGCCTTTCCAGAGACAAGGGAGTAAGGTTACAAGTTTTTAAAAAATAAACACATTTTTAGAATGTTACTGAATTATAATTTTATTCATTTTTTAAAAAAAATGTTTACCAATTATCTTTGCTTTGGCCCCACCCTTATTAGTCAAGGCCGTGTTTACTTCACTCCAGCCACTGTGCTGATATATGGTGCAGTCCTCAACAGATTATTCTTGTGAAAATATCATTCTTGGCAGAGAAAAATACCTACTTCTGTTTTTTAACTACGGAAAATGAGATATTGGGATCTTTCTATACAACACAAACATCTTTCTTGTTGCCTTGCTGGCCAGGGAGGTGATCTTTTCAAAACATTGAGATGTTTTTTCTTACTGCATTTGTTAGCTTTGACCCTCTAAAAATCCTCAAAAGAGAGGAGCTGATATAGCCATCTTCTTCAGAAATGAACTTGGCTCTTAAGATTTGCCTAATAAGAAAAACTTCATTTTATCAGACAGAGATTGTCTGGCAGAACCCAAGAGGAGACCCTTTTCTGCCATGGTACCTGCCTTGTGGAATATCATTCCCCAGAGATCAGATTGGCACTGACCATACCGGCTTTTCACAAGGCCCTGAACTTTGGTTTGGTTTACACACTTTTATATTGATTTTTCTTTTTTCAATTGTCATGTTATATTATTGTTTTATATTTGCTTTCATTGTTTGTAAGCTACCCAGGGTCATACCTATGAAATGGGTGGCTACATAAATTTGAAAAATAAATGAATGAATGAACAAATGAATGATTAATTAATCAATGGTGCACAGTGCCAGTTTATGAGCAAGCCATTGCATTTTAACCAATTGCAATTTCTGAATGGTCATCAAAGGAAGTTCTATATAAAGTGCATTGCAATAGTCATTTGTATAAAAATAAAAGCATGAGTCATCATAGCAAAGTCTTGTTTCAGAGAAGTTATGTCACACCAACCATAGTTTCCTGGCCGTAGTATCTGCCAGCCTACCTGTGAATCCAGGAAGACCCCCAAGTTGTAGAATTGCAATGAACAAGCAACAACTCTAGTTTGTGTAGGTTTAACTTTAGCCCATATTTTTATACCCTGATCCTACAGCCTCCAGGCATCAGGACTAAGAGTTCATTGACATCTCTGACTGGGCTCAGGGTGACTATATTCAGCTAGATATTCTCTGCTTTTGAACTGCTAGGTGGGCAGGAACTAGGGCAAGTAATGTGACTCACCCCATTGTGCAGCACGTGGGTCTCACAACCGGGCTGTTGATTTTCCAGCTGATGAACTCTAAGTTTAACCACTGAGTCATCACATCCCTCTGTCTCAGTATACCTCACCTTAAACTAATGGAAGACCTCTGCCAGTAATTTTCTCCATATGTTAAAAAAGGAGGAGGAGAAGCCCAAACCTACCAGGCCATTTTTTTCCTTCCTCATCGACTAAAATCGAAGTAGCATCCAATACAGCCTACCTTAAGAATGCAATTTCAATAAAATTAATATCTTGATGTTGAGTATTACTCTAAAAAAAGTAAAATGTTGGAAGTTCCAGGCCCCATCAAACTAACACAAGTAGCTGGTTTATAGTATAACCAACCATAGGTCTACATAGATCAGTATTGTTTATACTGATTCACAATAGCACTTTTATTTATTTGATGCTTTATACCCAACCTTTCTTTAAGTTCAAGAAGGAGTACATAATAATCCTTCCTCTAAGTACACTCCACCATGTAAGGTAAGTTGGACTGAAAGATAGTGATTGAACTAAAGTCATTTGTGAGATTCCATGGCTTAGAGTAATGTTGAACATTTTTCTTGCTCAATTTAATTACCCTGATCACTCTGTCATACATTCATGCTACCCACTTAGGATTTCTGTGGTGGCACAGTGACTAGAATGCAGTATTGCAGGCTAACTCTGCTGACTGCCAGCAGTTCAGTTCTCACCAGGTCAAGGTTGACTCAGCCTTTCATCTTTCCGAGGTCAGTAAAACGAGGACCCAGATTGTTGGGGGCAATATGATGATTCTATAAACCCCTTAGAGACAGCTGTAAAGCACTATGAAGTGATATATAAGTTTAAGTGCTATTGCTGTTTCAAATAAGAACCTTCCCAAACCTTGCATTCAAGATGCTGGATGTTGAGACCATAACTCTTCTAAATACTAAGGTAGGATTTCTTTCTTCACAGTTATTGTCTGAGAGGAAAACAAATTAAGGGTACAAATAGTCAGGAAAATGTACAAATGGTCAGGAAAATAACACAAGCTCTTATGCTCTTAGAACACCTAATGCCCAAATATCAGAATGAAAAGATTTTCCCAGTGGAAATGTCCATGGAGATTCTCAATCATCAAGGTCATGGTTGTCCCAAAGGTGTTTTTCTCAAAAGGCAATTGGACTTTCTTGAGTTTTTCCCCCCCTTGAAAATATTTCACTTCTCATCCAAGATAAAATCTGTATCCTTTGCCAGCATCATTACAACGAGCTGTTTCTAAAAATGGCTTTAGTGACCTGTTTATCACGTAAAATATTGAAGATGAAATGATCAGCCTTGAAAACAAGCATCTAATAGATACATGTTTGCCTTTCTTTTTTTAAAAAAAATTAACTAAATAAGGGAAGATGATATCTCAGCAGAGAGCAAAGTGCTTGAGCAGGTGGAAATCCAATTCCCAAGTGAAGCTAAACTTTCTTAATCAACCAAGAAGCTGCTTTCTGAAGTCCCGGCAATGAGCACGGCACGATCTCTTACTGGGAAGATGCCAAGGCAAGAGTTAGCTCTTCAGGTTAATAGCACGAGAGGGACAAATAAATAAGGAAGGAAAGTTATCATTTTCATGTTTCAGCAGCATATTCTAATTATTTATAACGTCTCCTGGGTTTGCAGGAGACAAAGCCTATATCTTGGCAGAAAAAAATACAGTCACATTGGCCTGTGAGAAACAAACAAACAAACCAAAGACCAGCAGTAGCAAGATCTCTCTCTCTGTCTCTCTCTGTTTCTCTCTCTCTCAAGCCTACTAAAAAGCTTGTCTCCAGGCACACAACAAATGAGGATTGTGATGATGAGTCCAGTTCATATATTTTTCCACTATTCACTGAACTAGAAGCCCTGCAGACATGAAATTGCGACAAATGCATGTCCCAAACACACAGTTGTACTGGTTGTATTTGAAAATGCGATCAGAAAAATGGTGTGTGACACAGAAATATAAGCAACATTGATCCTACTATTGGAAATTTTTTTTGAATAATTTCAAATTTGCAGTTCGTTTCTAGAAATGACTGAAAACTATTATGAAGATAGATGCAGGTAATTAACAAGAATTTTTTTGAATATTTCTTTAGTTATCAATTCTGTATACACAATAATCACATAACAAATTCTTGAATGGTGAACAATTGAGTATATAAACATGAAAGAGAATAAAACAGAACAATAGATAACAATACCAGTTAACAATACCCACCAAGCCAAACCATCCCACTATGCTTTCAAGATAGATGCCAGACTGACCTCAGGGAGAAGACTATTCAATAGAATTTCCATCACCAGGAAAAGTTATTGCCAATGTTCTGTTCACCCTACTTCTTTTTTAGATTATTGCAATTTGATCTATATGGGGTTTATTTGTTTATTTGTAAAATTTATTGCCACCCATTTCTTGTCATCTTACCTCAGGGTAACTTTGGGAGGCTTACAATCATAAAGGGTTGTCCTTGAAGACCACTTAGAAACTACAATTGATCTAGAAAACAGTGGCTCAAGTAAGTTTATGGATTTCAATTGTTTTAATCATGTAACACCACTATTTTGAGAGCTGCACTGGTTGCTACTGTTTCCATGTACAATTCATATTGCAGGGCATAACATACCAATACTCCTTGGTGCAGATGCTATTGCTGTCATACTGCAAATCCCCATTGGGTTTAAACAGTAGGAGGCTCGTACTTCACACAGCAAGCAAAATAGGCTGATGTGCCATCTTGAAAATTCAAAAATATTTTTTTAATGTTTTGCTAAAAGAGACAAGCATCAAGGCTGGATTATATAAGGATATCTTGGGGGATTTTCATTACAAAGGGATCTGAAATTCACACCATGTCTTCCAATTAGCCTCAAAATTCTCATCTACCACAGAGCACTTCTTTTGTAAGTGTAAAAAACCAATATATGCAGCATTAAAATATTGAGGCTTAAATCCTGAGCCAAAACCTATATAGCACAGAAGTGGAAGTCTATACGGTTTGCTAGTGCAAACCAAATTTTTGAGAATCATACTTGTTGCTCCTGTGATTGTAGCAAATGCCTTGATCAGATTGGAGATAGGAATGTCTAAAGCCAAAGTATAAGTTAGGAGGCTGATGGTGAATTACTGGCTGAAGATCCAATAAATCCAACAGGTTTACTGGTCTAATTTTGGCTGACATTTACTCTTCAAACTGGAAAGTTGCAGTAGAACAAAAGCTAATATCATAGATATTATCATCAGTGTTTCTAATGCCTCTGGAAGATGAATAGCAAAATTTACAGATTAAATAATATGGAGCATTAGGTTGAGTTCAGCAGGTTGCCACAGCACATCAGCACTTGGGTTGCGAAGTAATCAAATACTTTTATCTTAAATAAGCATTTCTAGGGCCAGTCCCTTCCACAGCGTGGGAACTCTAAAATCACACTAGCCAAGCACTCCTACCCAAGCAGAACTAGAGAGATAGAAACAGTCCACCATTTGCCTTTCTACTGTAATTTCTGCAAGAACATTTGGAATAGTTATATGTTATCCTTGCTGTACTAATATGCAGATGAATTGATAATTACTAGGTGAACCTTCTTCTTGCAGATAAGAAATCTATTATCTGTACATTAGTTGAAGTTTGTATTGTCATAATGAAAATAAGAAAACTGATGCAAGCCTGAATGCTGTTTTTTAATTATGTTTTTATATAAATTACTGATCATTGATTGAAATAAATAAATAGTGTATCTGCAGCAGGCTAAAATGCATAGGATGGAATTTAACACAGAGAAATGCAAAGTTCTGCATTTGGTTATTAACAACGGAAGGAAGAAGCATGAGATGAGGAAGATTTGGCTTGGCAGTAGTACACATGAAAGGGATCTAGGTGACCCTTTCATGTGTACATGTTTTTTTGTGGTTTTCAAAAATATTCAACTTTTGTTTGACTTGGTCAGATCCCACCTACAATGTTCTATCCAGTTCTGGCCTTCACAGTTCAAAAAGTAACAAAGGAGGATTATTTTAGAATGTGAGAGGTCTGGAAACCAGCCCTGTGATAGGTATGAAACTAGATATTTAACCTACAGAAAAGGCAACTGAAAGAAGACATGATAGCAATATTGAATAGATCAAGAGCCTTCAACCAGAGACGAAAGAACCTTTTCTCTTTTGTCCTAGAGGGCAAGATCAAAACAAACAGGTTTATACTACAAGGGAAGAGGTTCAAGCTAGATATTAGAAAGTTCTGTCCTGACTGTATAATATGTCAATTAGTGAAATGGTGATGTGTACTCCTTGAAGTGAAAGTGAAATGATATGTTCTCCTTTGCTGGAGGTCTTCAAACAAAAGCTAAGGTGTTCTAATGGATCCTACATTGAGAAAGAGATTGGACTAGTGATGGTGAACCTTTTAGAGACCAAGTGCCCAAACTGCAACCCCAAACCCACTTATGTATCGTCAGGTGCCAGGTGGGCGTGGCCCATTGGGTGGGTGTGGCCCATTGGGTGGGTGTGGCCCATTGGGTGGGTGTGGTCCATTGGGTGGGCATGGCTGTGGTGGTAACGGCAGACTGGGTGGGACTAAAAAGTTCAATCAGTTCCAACTTTGCGAGATTCTTTTTTTTTTCCCGCGAGAAGTTGAAATTGATTGATTGATTGAAACTTTTTTTTGCACATGGCGGCAGAGGCCTAAAGCCAAAAAGTTTTACAAAACCCAGCTGAAGGCCTAGGATTGGGGCGATGGTGCGCATGCCCACAGAGAGGGCTCTGCATGGCACCTGTGGCACACATGCCATAGGTTCGCCACCACGGACTTAGGGTTAGTGTTATGTCACCATGAACCCGGAGAGCAAAATGGACATTGCCAACTAATTCGGAGTGCTTGGGTATGGTTAGGAGGGAACTGACTTTTCTAGCCTTCCCTATCCATGTTTCCTGGTAAAATACATGGGAAAACCCCATTGGAGGAAAATTTCATTGTCACTAGATCATCCCTAAGGTGTTTTCTAACTCTATAATTCTGTGATTCCTTGAAATCAATGCATATTTTAACCCAATATTGAAATCAATGAGAAATCTTCTGAAATCTTCTGAATAAATATACATTGAATTGCATATTTTGTCCTGGATGAGCTAAAGTACGTGGAAACAATAACAGTTCTCCATTGAAAAATAAAAAGATTTGGCTCTTTCTTCTTACTTTTCTATGTTTCACAGCTACTTTTTAGGTCTGTGTCACAGAACCAGAATTTAGGGCTCACTTAGGATCTCACCTCCTTAACAAACCTTAACTGTAACCAACATAATTTTTATACAACATTAGCAATTTGAATTCTTTTTCTTAGCAGAGGGTCTCTATAGAACTGGTAATGTGGACCTGCCTCCTTCAAACTGGAGAGTTTTTATTGAAACCCCAGAATTTGAGACCTCAGGTCATGAATAATTCTCTGGGCCAAGACTCTGTGGGATGACCAGGTCCATGCCAGCACAAGGCTCTTAAATTTTCTAAGTTGTTGCTAAACGAAGGTATTTTGGCAGCTATACACAATGTGGCTACTATCCCAGAGCAGCAGGCAAATCTACACCTGCTGAAATGGCACTTTCTATCTAGATCTTCAAGGGAGAGAAAATATACCCTCCATTATAGATATGGATATGACCAAAAACAAAACAAAACAAATACTAAGCCAAAGGGGTCCTGGAGTGGCTATATTCCAGTGAAATAATGATAATTGGTGATAGCAGAAAGGTTGTATTCAAAGATGATATTCTATCAGAATATTCTTAGCAAAGAATTTAAATACAAAATTAAGATACATTAATGGAGACATGTCAAACACAAGGCCCGGGGGCCAGATCTGGCCCGCGAAGTGGTTTCATGTGGCCCGCGAAGCCATCCTGGAAACAGTGAGGGAACGGCTCCCGCTGCCTTGGCCCCAGCCCAGGCCAGCCGGAAGCCAATTTCATGGTGGTCATCTATGCTGAAATACATTCAGTCTTAGCTCCACAAGGCCAGCTGGAAACAGTGAGGGACCCGCCTGTGCTGCGTCGGCACTGCCCCCTGGGCGCACGCTGGGGAGGTATCACCCTTTGTGAGGAATGAAGAAATGCACCATTGCCTGGGAGTGGTCAGCACATGGCCCTGCCTACTTTGGGCAGACTAGGGCCTGGGCAGCATTGCGCTTCTCTTCAGATTCATACCACCCGGCTCAGCCTCTCAACACTGTGAGAAGAGCGCACCACTGTCTGCCAAAACTGGGCAGGCTGGGGGCTGGGCAGCACTGCATAGGTAACATCAACTCATGCTGCTCATGGCATCCCCTCCCCCAGAGCCTACCAAGCTGGATATGTGAAGTAGGCGAGGGCCATGTGCTGGCCACTTCCAGGCGATGGTGCATTTCTTCATTCCTCATGAAGGATGGTGCTTCCCCAGTTGTGTTTCTTGTCTGTTTTTCTCCCTCCCTCATCTCAAATATTTTCCCACCACAAGGAAGGAAGGAAGGAAGGAAGGAAGGAAGGAAGGAAGGAAGGAAGGAAGGAAGGAAGGAAGGAGAGGGAGGGTCTGAGGGAAGTCCTGCCTTAGTCCTTCCCTGATGCCCTTTCACCATCCCCTTGCTCCCTCCTCCTGGCCTATCCTGGGGGGTCTCCCATCCTATTGCTAAGGAAGCTTTGGATACAAAGCCAGGTCTCCTCACATGGAGAGGGAGTGGGCCTCCCTCTTGACTTTGCCCTCGTACCCATCATGAGCAACCTGGCTAAGGAGAGCAAGCACAGCAGCAGCAGCCTTGAGGAGGAGGTAAGTGCAGCTGGGCACCACCTTGGGGAAGTGGGGCTGGGCTTAGTGCCGTGGGTGCTTGAGGGTTGGGCTAGGCATTTGACCTCCACGCCACCATCCAACCCTCCCCCAAGGCCAGAGAGGAACAGTGAGGCTCCTCCAGTGGACCATGCCTTGGCACTTGCCCCGGTCCCATCTCCTTCTGCCAGAGACCCTCAGATCTGTCCCACTCCTGCCCAGGCCCCCATTGGTACCCTTGATGCGAATGATGTAGAACTGGCCACGCCTACCCAGTAGGCCACACCCATACTGCCCACTCCCACCCGGCCCGCCAAGGGCAACTGCAATGCTGATGCGGCCCTCAATGAAATTGAGTTTGACACCCCTGCATTAATGAGATCATGACTAAAGCTCTGGAAAAACATATGCACAAAGAGGAAACTTTAGTTTTTAATGTAAGCTGAGGTCTGACCCCTTGTGGTAAAGACATAACATGTGGTGGTGGTGGGGGAGGTGTTGGACTGCATATATATATTTTATGTGATTTCAGTTTCTAGCCCTGGCTTACTCAATTTAACATAGATTTCAGCCAGTAAGTAAGATCAGGTAAGTATTGGACTAGATTGGATCAGTCAGCAGAAGTCAGCTTCATAGTATTATTTTTGTTATGTGGTCACTTTAAGTTAAATTATATTTGTTTATTACAAATTGCTAAAATTAAGCAGATTGTAGCATAATTGTATGGAAAATGGCCTGTAAGATATTTATTTAAGCTATTTTGAGTTTTCTATAATAAAAATAAAAAAGGTCCTAAAATTAATTGATACTAACAACTTTCTCTGTGTAATAAACTCTTCTCTTTGTAGGTATCAAAATTTTACCCATTTAGGACAAAGCACTATGGCAATAATGTACTGCCATTATATAATAAAATAAGCAGCAGGATCTAACATATTTCAAAATAATATAAAGAGAAATCTCCTCCATAAATCTATTGCACGGAATCTAAAATGATCTAATTGCACTGTCTATGGAGATTCTTGGTCAACCAGGTAATGGTTGTCCCAAAGGTGCTTTTTCAGGAGGCAACTGGATTTTCTTGTTTTTCTTTCAAGACATTTTGCTTCTCATCCAAGAAGCTTCTTCAGCTCTGACCAGATGGTGGGGAATGGAAGGATTTATATTCCTTGCTGACAGTTGCATTTGCATTCTTTTAGAGCAGGGGTGTCAAACTGCTGGCCAGCGGGTCAGATGCATCATAGCGAAACTGTGCCCACCCCATTGCTGGCAATGGCAAAAAAGTCACGATACATCGCAACATATCACATGATGTTGCAAGTTTGGCACCCCTGTTTTAGAGAGTTGTTGGGGACATTTGGAGGTTTGCTGTGTCTTCAGGGTCACCTGAGTAGTATAAATGTGTGTGGAGTCTTCTAGATGCAGGATGTTTTTTGCCTCTTGGATAAGAAGCGAAACGTCTTCAAAGAAACACAAGAAAGTCCAGTAGCCTCCTGAAAAAGCACCTTTGGGACAACCATGACCTGGATGACTGAGAATCTCCATAGACATTTAGCTATGCCCTTTGGGATGAACACCCTTTGAATGGTGCGCGAGTATGAATGGACACTCAGTTGGACTGACCACATATCTAATGCAACAGGTGTCTTGTTGTGTTTTTACAAATCAACAAGTCTTCCAAAATTAGGAATGACTAAACAGAAATGTTATTCTATTTGAGATACTATGGGGGCTTCTCCAGCTCATTCTAGTAGCCAAATTATTCATATATAAAGCAACAAACATACAACAGCAAAGTATTTAGTGTATGGATTACCTTGTACCATACCACTTTGTTTTTTGACAACTTCAGTTCGTTAAGGAAAAAAGGTAGGATACACTTTAAATTCATCTTGATGCTTGCAATCTGCATGCATCCACTTCCATTGTTATAATTTATAGTGGTTAGGTAAAATCAGCTTTATGAACCACAGTTACAGCCACCTTAGGCAACACAGGTGTGCTAAGAGCTGCTTGGATGAAGCTATGATTCCCACTATGTAGCCAAATATGTTGCTTCAATTTTGCTGCACCCCTTAAAGAAATAAACATAGAAGAGATCCTATATAGCCAGGATTTGGCAGCCGGTTCAGATTTCAATGCAATGATTTGATCCCAAAATAAAAAAGTAGAATATTTTGAATTAATATCATCTCCTAAAACATAATGAATCAAGTAAATTACCTAAAATCTTTTTCCAGAATGTGTTTTGTCTGTCCTACAATGGAATCTTGAATGCAAACCAAATATTCAACAACCAGGTTCTAGCTGCCTATGCATCTATTTATCAGATACAAGATAAATTCAGTTTGTATTGTAGTATCTATCAGTCCTACAGGGAACAGTTTAAGTAGGCAAGTCATTTCACAACGGGGACCACAGGAGCAGCATATCTCCTATGCAACATATATATTCCTTTGAAAACAAGTTCCCTTTGGAATGGCGTTTAGGAAAAGCATTCTTTAAAAAATCTACAAATGAAATAATTCTTAATGTGGTAGAGGATAAATTGAAAAGAAATTTTAAAGTTACTGTGCATTTATATTGGGATTCTATTGGCACAGCAAAATGTGGTTTAACCAATCATATCATCATAATCCCCTTCATGGATTACTGCCTTGTCGTGGCGAAGGGGCTTGCGTAATTCAATGAAGCTATCAGCTATGCCGTGCAGGGCCACCCAAGACGGAAAGGTCATAGCAGAGAGTTCTGACAAAACGTGATCCACTGGAGAAGGAAATGGCAAACCACTCCAGTATCTTTGCCATGAAAACCCTATGGACAGTACCAAAAGGCAAAACGATATGACGCTGGAAGATGAGCCCCTGAGGTCGGAAGGCGTCCAATATGCTACTGGGGAAGAGCAGAGGGCTAGTACTAGTAGCGCCAGAAAGAATGAAGCGACTGGGCCAAAGCCGAAAGGACGCTCAGCTGTGGATATGTCTGGTGGTGAAAGGAAAGTCCGATGCTGTAAAGATTTTTTCTCCATAGGAACCTGGAATGTAAGATCCATGAATCAAGGAAAGCTGGACGTGGTCAAACAAGAGATGACAAGACTAAACATCAACATCTTAGGTATCAGCGAAATAAAATGGACAGGAATGGGTGAATTTAATTCAGATGACCATCAGGTATACTACTGCGGGCAAGAATCCCTCAGAAGAAATGGAGTAGCCTTCATAGTCAATAAAAAAGTAGGAAAAGCAATACTGGGATACAATCCTCAAAATGACAGAATGATCTCAGTTCGAATCCAAGGCAAACCATTCAATATCACAGTAGTCCAAGTCTATGCCCCAACCACCGGTGCTGAAGAGGATGAAATTGACCGGTTCTATGAAGCCCTACAGCACCTTATAGAACTAACACCCACAAATGATGTCCTTATCGTCATGGGGGATTGGAATGCTAAAGTAGGAAGCCAAAAGATAACCGGAATAACAGGCAAGTTTGGCCTTGGAGTACAAAATGAAGCAGGGCACAGGCTGATAGAATTTTGTCAAGAGAATACGATGGTCATAGCAAACACTCTTTTCCAACAACCCAAGAGACGGCTTTACACATGGACATCACCAGACGGTCAACACAGAAATCAGATTGACTATATGCTCTGCAGCCAAAGATGGAGAAGCTCTATACAGTCAGTAAAAACAAGACCAGGAGCTGACTGTGGCTCAGACCATGAGCTTCTTGTTGCAAAGTTTAGGCTTAAATTAAAGAAAGTAGGGAAAAGCGCTAGGCCAGTCAGGTATGAGTTAAATCATATCCCTGTTCAATATACAGTAGAGGTGACAAATAGATTTAAGGAATTAGATCTGATAGACAGAGTGCCTGAAGAACTATGGACAGAGGTTCGCAACATTGTACAACAGGTAGCAACCAAAACCATCCCAAAGAAAAAGAAATGCAAGAAAGCAAAATGGCTGTCTGAGGAAGCTTTGCAAATAGCTGAGGAAAGGAGGGAAGCGAAAGGCAAGGGAGAAAAAGAAAGATATGCCCAATTAAATGCAGAATTCCAAAGAATAGCTAGAAGAGATAAGAATGCCTTCTTAAATGAACAATGCAAAGAAATAGAAGAAAACAATAGAATAGGGAGGACCAGAGATCTTTTCAAGAAAATTGGAGAGATGAAAGGAATGTTTCATGCAAAAATGGGCATGATAAAGGACCAAAATGGCAGGGACCTAACAGAGGCAGAAGAGATTAAGAAGAGGTGGCAAAATTACACAGAAGAACTATACAGGAATGAGCTTAACGTCCCAGATAATCACAATGAGGTGGTCACTGACCTCGAGCCAGACATCCTAGAATGTGAAGTGAAGTGGGCCTTAGAAAAGCTGAGCAACAACAAAGCTAGTGGAGGTGACAGTATTCCAGCTGAGCTATTCAAAATCTTAAAAGACGATGCAGTAAAAGTGCTACACTCAATTTGCCAGCAAATTTGGAAAACTCAACAGTGGCCACAGGATTGGAAAAGATCAGTTTACATTCCAATTCCAAAGAAAGGCAGTGCCAAAGAATGTTCAAACTATCGCACCATTGCACTCATTTCTCATGCTAGTAAAGTTATGCTTAAAATTCTACAAGCTAGACTCCAGCAGTATGTGGATCGAGAACTACCAGAAGTACAGGCAGGATTTCGAAGAGGCAGAGGAACTAGAGATCAAATTGCTAACATACGCTGGATCATGGAAAAAGCTAGAGAGTTCCAGAAAAACATCTACTTCTGCTTCATTGACTATGCTAAAGCCTTTGATTGTGTGGATCATAACAAACTGTGGCAAGTCCTTAAAGAGATGGGCATACCAGACCATCTTATTTGTCTCTTGAGAAACCTATATGCGGGCCAAGAAGCAACAGTGAGAACTGGACACGGAACCACTGATTGGTTCAAAATTGGGAAAGGAGTCCGGCAAGGCTGTATACTGTCGCCTTGCCTATTTAATTTATATGCAGAGCACATCATGAGAAAGGCAGGGCTAGATGAATCAAAAGTTGGAATTAAGATTGCCGGAAGAAACATCAACAACCTAAGATATGCAGATGATACCACTCTAATGGCAGAAAGTGAAGAGGAACTAAAGAGCCTCTTGTTGCGAGTGAAGAAGGAGAGTGCAAAAGTTGGGTTGAAACTTAACATTAAGAAAACCAAGATCATGGCATCTGGCCCTCTCAATTCCTGGCAAATAGATGGGGAAGAAATGGAGGTAGTGACAGATTTTATTTTCCTGGGCTCCAAGATCACTGCAGATGGGGACTGTAGCCAAGAAAGTAAAAGACGCTTGCTCCTGGGGAGGAAAGCCATGGCAAATCTAGACAGCACACTAAAAAGCAGAGACATCACCCTGTCAACAAAAGTACGTATAGTCAAGGCTATGGTCTTCCCAGTTGCAATGTATGGCAGTGAAAGCTGGACCATAAGAAAGGCTGAGCGCCAAAGAATTGAGGCCTTTGAACTATGGTGCTGGAGAAGACTCCTGCGAGTCCCTTGGACTGCAAGGCGATCAAACCGGTCAGTCCTAGAGGAGATCAACCCTGACTGCTCTTTAGAAGGCCAGATCCTGAAGCTCAAACTCAAATACTTTGGCCACCTAATGAGAAGGAAGGACTCACTGGAGAAGAGCCTAATGCTGGGAAAGATTGAGGGCAAGAGAAGAAGGGGACGACAGAGAATGAGGTGGCTGGATGGAGTCACTGAAGCAGTAGGTGTGAGCTTAAATGGACTCCAGAAGATGGTAGAGGACAGGAAGGCCTGGAGGAACATTGTCCATAGGGTCGCGATGGGTCGGACACGACTTTGCAACTAACAACAACAACATCATCATAATAAGTAGAAAAGAGATTTGGCCAGCTTACAAGTATATTGTTCCATTAGACCAGGGGTAGGCAACCTTGGCTCCTTTTATAACTTGTGGACTTCAAATCCCAGAATTCCTGAGCCAGCATGGTTGGCTCAGGAATTCTGGGAGTTGAAGTCCATGAGTCATAAAAGAGCCAAGGTTGCCTACCCCTGCATTAGACTTATTTAAAAACTAGTATATTGTAAGCTATACTATCTAATCCAATTTAACCCAAGATTTTAGGCATTATATAGATGTAAGACTGCTTTTGTTGTCTTAGTAGATAGCTTAGGCTAGGAACTGGAGGGAGAAGCTTCATCCTTTTTTTTCTTGGCCTTTCAGTACTACATGGACAATCACTCTTACCAACTTGGCCACTGGGAGACACTGTATTAAAGTATCATGTTCAGAAGGTGGTCAATGGTATTATTATTTGGCACCATGGTTGGTGTTCTGTGATATCCCATAATTTCTGCTTCAGTCATTCAGAATATTTCTATACTGTAAACTCCAGATGGATTCCTGGTGGTTTAGAACATATTCATGAACCATAAAATAAGTTAAAACTATGCTCTGTGATAACATTATAAACACAGCAATATCTATTTGAAACTGCTTATAGAAGTCACTTGAAGCTCAATTTATTTCCTAAAAATAGTCAACAGCCTTGAATGTTGTGTTGGTTTGCAATGAACAGGTTAATGATAAACATCCTGAGATTCAGCCTGGGCAAGTCAGAAATTCAATTATCCAGTTGAAAGTTCAGAGAAAGTTTATTCTTCCTGAAAGTTTGTGGTTTTGGGTGCTCATTCACCCTGCATTAGCTGTAACACTTCAGATGACAGAAATTATTTTTGCATACCAGTCACCACTGATATGACAATATCAGTCTGATATGACAATAATTATTCATACCCTGGTTCCAACACAATTTATTTAAATATGTAGGGCTTCTCTTAAAAAGCATCCAGAATTTACTTCCATGGCTGACATGTAGGAAAAGGACATCTAAAATATTACTGAAAAGAAAGTAATAACTATATAAAGTATTTCATTATTATAGTAAAAATGCTTAGATAGAACTATAATGTTTCATTATTTGAATGCCACATAATGAGACTTGAATGAAATGAACAGTAGATCTGCAGTGGGTGTATAGTGACTTGGAAAGGTATAGAATAAATAGCTGGAGGATAGAATGGAGGATATAAAGAGCCATAAATATCCAAACAATTAAAACAATATTTCCCAACTTTGACAACTTTCAAAAACACTGATTTTAGTTTCCTTTCATGCTGACTGCAGAATTCTGGGAGTTAAAGATCCACTTTCTCTCTCTCTCTCTTTCTCTCTTCTCTCTCTTTGCGTGTGTGTGTGCGCATGTGCACGTGCACACGTATGCTGACATGCCTAGGTTGGGAAACTCTGAATTAAAGAAATAGTCTTTTCAATCATAATGTTCAGCTTGATGAGGAGAGGGGAAGAGAAAGAAAAAGAAGATAGGCACCTTCAAATTATGTACATCTAGGGACAATTACTAAGAGTACCATAGATTTCAAGAAGAACAAAATCAATCCTGGATCAAACAGAAGCTGATTGCTCCCCCAAGGCAATGATCAGTAAACAGAAGCTCACATACTTTGGGCATGTGATGCAGGCAGATGGTAGACTAAAAAAATACTATGTTTAGCAAGGTTGAAGCAAGTACAAAGAGAAAACAGTACATAAGATGGATCATTGGGATCGAAGATATTACTTGAATGTCCTTAGAACAGCTTCAGCTTTTTATTAATGATAAAAGCAAACAATCAAGAAAGAATGGACAAGGGAATAACTAGACGGGTTATATACTGTATGTTAAACAATTTTCTAAATATACCTCAGAAAAAAGTAAAAAAAATTATTCTCAAACATTACGGAATATCATAAATCTGTGACAGAGAAAAACATTATTTTTTAAAAAATTAATAAAATTGTCTTTTCTAAAATAAATCAACCACGCATTTCTTGCATCCAGTTCTTAACATCAGGTATATTACTACCTTTAAATCTCAAAATAAATCTCTCAATAACTACCAATTATGATGCAACCATAACTCTCTCATAGATAGTCAATTTCCAAAGTTTGGCAATACAGTTTAACATTTCACATACTAATAAGCTACTTGGCTACATAAAAAAACATTATTCAAAAAGATGTATTTTGAATATTTTTTGGGTGAATAAACTATTGAAAAATATATATGGGAAAATAGACCATCTAGGATGTCATTAGCTAAGCAGAGATTACCTATTGAAGACAATGTTTTTTATTCATCAGATTTTCAAAAATATAATTGGGCTTATATTTTCATTAATTACATTCGTGTGGTATGAGTATTTAGTAGAGCATCAATCTTTGTGGCCTTTGTGGCTGGAAAGTTTTTTATGTATTTTTATTAAGGTCTTGGCAATTGCTGGGGTGGGTACATACAATAATAGAAAGGATATTTAGTTCCCAGATTTGTGAGCAGCCAGACATATGTAGATCCTGTTAGGTTATAGTTTGGGTTTTGATGTTGAGGCTCATGAATATTTAACTTTATGGAAAACTCTACTAAAAAGAGGGGGCTGGAAGGCTAGAAAGTTCTGACAGAAGTTGAAATACATACTTTAAATCAATTACTTTGTAATTACTACTTCATAGCCAGGAAAAAAATGTATTGCTTGTCATCTTTATTACCTTAACCAGATAAGGTCTGATAAAGGAGAATATTTGTAGCTCAGATTGAAATGAGGGGTCCGTGATGATCTTTGAGCTTGGTTGTTTACTTGCAGGTGTTTCGTTAGCCAAACTAGGTAACAGTATCAGTACACTGATGATGTTACATAGTTTGGTAATGAAATGTCTAGAAGAAAACAACCAAGCTCAGAGATCACCAGAGACTCCACAGTTAAGGCCTGATCAATGAAGAACTAATTGTTTTCATGATAAACTCCTCAGTTATTTTGTTAAAGAAAAATCTTTCAGATTCTGATTACAAGACTAAAGCTTTCCTGTTTCTGCTTCACAACATTGCAACCCCCCTATCATCTGTAATACAATTGCCTTTTTAATTTGATCTTATCACAAGTAAGAAGATGACTGCAGGTCATTCATACATCTGGCCATCATTCTAAAGACTTAAGTCTCTCTTTAAGATTCCTATCGACAAGCCTGTTTCTGCACTAGTGTAAATCTGTGTAAATAAGGTGCCTCAAGATGGACTTTCTGGTTTATGGCATTGACCTATGAACATCAATGTGGCAGAGCTTAATTGGCTTTTATAGATGGGGCCACCAGGATGGTAATTACCAGTGAGTACATCTTTGTATTTGTCTATGTGCCAAGACAAGAAAGGAATACAGTGCACCTTTTCTGTCTGATAGGTCATTAAAAAAAAACTTTGCAAAATAAATGGCTGAACCTAACCCAGAGTCTTTTGAGTAACTACTCTTTAGTGCCCAACCTTTGTTTGTTTTCTGATTTTCATTGAAAATTCTTTGCCATAAGAGGTTAAAGTTTAGTGAGATATCTGTCAGTAAATGTGCCTGGCCTTGTGACTTTTGACCTATAATTATAACTTGAGCTGCCTGGCTGAGAGCAATCTGTTCCCAAGGTAATTCAGTATCGTGCGCTGCACCTTTCCCCAAACTACTGCCATCCAGACATGATAAACTGGAAATTCTTCTATTTCCCTGGCCATATTGGGTGAGGGACTATGGCAGATTAAGTTCTAGAGGATTTTTAGACTGGAGAAGGCTACTACAGCCAGAGCAATGAGCACAAACAGGATGAATTTAAACTTTCAACTTTAAAAAAAATGCAGAGGAAACAGTGGAAGCCAAAACTGCCTTTGCCATGAGCTTGTAAACTAGCTTTGGTCCTTTGTTAGGATATGTTTGGTATCTAACAGTTACAGGAGAAATGAAGTTCAAGGATTGCTGGCATCTACCTCCTATTTTCACCAACATGCTAGTGATCCAGCAATACTGGGATCTTCAGTGTGATCCCTTTAGTGGTTAACCCAGTCCCAAATGATTTTTAAAAACATGTTTAGATTTATTTTTTTAAAAAAGGATGGCCCCAGCATATGACAGCACAAATTTGAGCTTGAAAAATCCAAGTGCTGTCAGATTAACAGTACAATGATAGTACCCAGATGGGAGGCCAACAGAATTTCTCAGGTTTGTAGACTAGATGAAAGTTGGAAAAAACATCATTGGCAAAATGACATAGACATAGTCACTAGGAGGTGAGTCTTTACATTAGCTTTCGCTTTCTTCGAGGTATGTCTCTTTGTATCTCTAACTTCTCCTTTTTGCCTATGTACAGTACTACAGGTTCCATTTGCTATGCATTTGTCTGTTCTCTTATTAGCAGTTTAGCATTGCCATCCTGGCATCAGGAGCAGTGCAGGGTTATCCTGTGAAATTACCAGGGTAACTGATTGCAGCATACTTCAACTATTTAATACTTAGCTAAGATGATTGAAAAAGTAATGTATTCACGGATCCAGACACACCTGGAGGAGGTGGTGTTCCTATTTTGATCAGGTACAGAATATGGTACATATTTTTTGTCAGAATATGGTACTGAGATTTCAACTGAGTGGATGACTTGCACTGGAAAATAGAAGAGGGGATTGTGGCAGGGCTGGTTCTCTCCAGCTTCTTAGTGACTTTCAGTATACTATGTTATCTTTTTGGGGTACCTGGCACAACAAGCCTGAGAGACTGTCTGGGCCTTTTTGTTGTGTACCCAGAAGGTGGCGCTGTTCAGCATCTAAATTATTGACCTGTGGAATTCCATAAAGTTCTATCTTGTCTCATCTGTTATTTGCATATGAAATTATTGGAGAATGCCAAGAGCTTTGGAGTGAGATAATGGCATCATTATGTGCCTTATCATCTAATTCCGAGGAAACAATCAGTATTCCAGCACACAGACTAAACTGTATGAGGAAGAAAAAATGATTTTTTAAAAAAATCCCATTTACATCCCGCCCTTCTCCGAAGACTCAGGGCGGCTTACAATCTAAGAAGCACAAATCAATGTGCTTAGCACATTAAATCCAGACAAGACTGGAGTGTTCTTGGTAAGGAGAAAGGTAGACCTGGAATTGAGGCAAATCCTGTTCTTGGTGGGGCATTGTATTTCCACAAAATGTTGACAGTTTGAAAGAGTGCTTTGACCTCCAGATGCTACTGGATTTGTAGGTAGAAGAGCAACTGCTATTTTTTTCTAAGCCAGTCAGACAGTGACAATTATCCATGCCTTCGTTGCAACCCATCTGAGCTATTGGAACAACCTTCACATGGTGTTGGGCTACTTTTGGAAAAATATCCAGAAATTGCAATTGCTGCAAAATGCAGAAGCCAGACTCTGACCAGCTTAAGCTAAACTGGATGTCTGTACTGAAAAATCTGTACTGATTGCCAATTGCTACTAAGCACATTGTAAGTCTTTGTGGTCTTTTAAGTCAAGGATCATTTATTCCACTACAAACTTGCCCAATTTCTTAACTCAACAGGAGACCATTCAGAATATGCCTCTACTCCAGAATAACAATTTATAGATGGGGGTCAATAGGAAAAAGTCTTCTTTATGTCTCTCAGCCTATGGAATATACCCAAGGCAGGATTTCAAAAATGATGTTCTGAGGGTTCTGAGAGAACTTGATGGGGTTCTATGAGAGACAATTTCCTATCACCAGCCTCTTGATCATTTCCATGGCCTGAAACCATTTTAAAACCTCTGCTCCAAGGAGTTACCATTGGCTCTTTCTCCTCTAGCATTTGGGAAGATGGTGGTGCAGTGGTTAAGAATACAATACTACAGGCTAACTCACTGCTTACTCTAGGAGTTTGATCTACACCAGCTCAAGGTTGACTCAGCCTTCCATCTTTCTGATGTTGGTAAAATGAGGTCCCAGATAGTTGGGGGCAAGATGCTGACTCTGTAAACCACTTAGAGAGGGCTGTAAAGCACTGTGAAGCAATATATAAGTCTAAGTGCTATTGTTATGGCTATTATTGCTTTTCCCAAGTTTTTATTAATTATTCCAGTGATTGGTTTCTATTGTATTAGATGTATATTGTTTTATATTTTGCATTTTTATTGTTGCAAACCACCGTATTTATTTCACTCAAGTTGAGATATAACATCAATAATAAATTTGTTTTTCAGGCATATATTTAAATATTTCTATATCAAGTTTTATCCCTCCTGCAAATGTGTCAGGCTAGCACTTTCTCTGAGCCTAGATTTGCCTCCTGTTTTCTTTTATTCTTTACCTATACTATATCTAGTTTATAGAGACCACTTGGTTCTATTCCAAAGTGATCAGTTCTTCAGAGAACCAGAGTAGCTGCTTTTTCAACAAGCCTTTTGTAGCATAGTCACAAAACTTTTAGAATGCTGGTTGAGTAGCAATTTCAGGAAGTGAAATGAAGGCATTGGTTTTCTGTAATCTGCTGCATACTAAGTTGTTTAAAGGCAGAGACTGCAAGGGGATATTTACTAAGGGCAAACCTGGACAGAAAGATGAGAAGGGGTGTGTTTTGGTGAACCTGAAGGTTGTGGCATCACAGTCCATGAATACTGCCCTTTTCTTTTGTATTGGCCTTTTCCTAGTACAGTAATAGCAGTTTAATCAAAGCATAAGAAAGCAGGTTATGCAGGTAGTCCATGACTTAGAACCATTAATTTAGCAACCATTTGAAGTTATAACGACAGTGGGGGGAAAATGACTTATAACCGGGTCCTCCCACTTATGGCTGTCACAGCATCCCCATGGTCATGTGATCAAAATTTGGCTGCTCAGCAACTGGTATACATTTATATTGCAGCTTCCCAGGGTCATATGATTGCCATTTCCAATCTTCCCAGTCAGCTTCTGACAAGCAAAGTCAATGGGGAAAGCCAGATTTGTTTAACATCTGCACGATTCGCTTAACAGATGCAGTGATTCACTTAATAACCAGGGTACAAAGGTCATAAAATTGGGCATGTTTCATTCAACAATTATCTTGCTTAGCAATAGAAATTCTGGGCCCAGTTGTTTGTAAATTGAGGACTACCTGTAGTTTGTAACTTTTGGCTCTCACATGCTACCCAATCATGTCTGTTTGGCAGAGGAAAGCTGGGCAATCTGATTAAGGATTATGATAGCCGCTGGCCATTAAATATCAGCAGAATAATGTCGATGTTTCTGACAGTAACTCTTGGACCCAATATCCCCAGGAAATCTCAGCTCTGTCTGAAGGTACCATGAGGGTCACTAGAGTGAAGATTAGTATTTACTTAATGAAGTGCTAACTTCTTTAAGATAGCAATCATATGAAAGTTGGCTTGGGCATAAATCCAATTGAACTCAATTAGAAATTACTTCTTGCTAAAGATACATAAGGGAGAGATGCAAGCCAGCCAGAAGAATGCTAACACCTTTTGGAATGAGGTAGAAAACACAGAAGAAATGTGCGTAATTTTTAAGTACAAACTGTGCGCCAATAAACAAGCTTATACTAAACTAAGCTCTGAAAGGGATTTCTTGTCTTTCTTTATCTTGTCCAAGATAGTCCTTCTGAATCTTCTTTGGTAAGGAAAATGTGAAAAAAGCCAGGTAAAAGAATTGGACAGCTTTCCATTGGAAAAAAGAAACCCACTGGAAATAACATGGACCACAGTAAACGGACACCAAAATATTACATTGCTTCCAGTTTTGTTTTGTTTTTTAGCTCTGAACTATGCAGGATTCCTTCAGGCATGGTCGCCAAAATTTCTCATTGCTTTAGATTTTGAATGGCTTCTTTGCTGCTACCTACCTTGTTTTCATTTTTCATTTCATTTGATTTCATTGATCCCAGAAAAAAGATATCATAATCAACTTCCACTATTTTCTAGTAAGTTTCATGGCCATGTCCATATAGTCAGAAGAGATCAGGTTCAACTTGCAGCAGTCTTTACTTTTGAAATGTTATGCTTAAATGTAAATTTGCATTGTATCATACACAGGTCTTATTACAGTTGCATCTACTTTTTTGGTGTGCTGCCGGTCATATTAGCTTTCTTGACCTTCTCAATACCTGCTAGGACCAAAGCTGCTTTACTGAAAAATTTTCAATTTATTTCCCTAATGTTCATATTAAAAGCTATTATGTGATATGTCAAACAGCCTTTCTAGCAATTGATAGGATATTAATACAACCTGTTTCTGATAGCTCTACTAATGAAACACTGATACTACCTGGAACATTACACTAAACAGCCATGAAACCAAAAATATGTCTTCTTGGACCTATTTAAGGTTTAAATAATTGCCGTTTCATTTCTCTTTGTCCTGAAAATTAACTAGCAAGCTATTATTGATGTAAGTATAAAGCTGTAAATCCATGAGACAAAAGGGTTCCATAACTCACTCAAACAACATGTTAGGTAAGCATTCCCAACTTAATGCCCTCCAAATGTGAAGGGATGGCACATGTTTATTTTTTAGAAGCTGGCAACAAAGGTAGTTTTTGTTAGAGACAATTGTAGCAAGTATTTACCTGGCTTCCGATCTACATGTAACTACATAACATGTTATTTCCTAAAGAGCTTTGAAGGTAGAAATGCATGAGAAATAATTCTGTATTAACACCTTTAAATGACTTCTTTTTTAGCTACTAGCCACTCATTGTTTATTCTCAATGTCCCCTTTTTATTTCCATTTAAAGTTGGCTGGAAAGAAAATTGTCCAGAGAGATTTGCACTGACAGTCTGTAGGGTTGATCTAGGAGGGATGAGTGCAGTTGTGTTTCTGTGCCCTTCTGTGGAAGCCGAGTCCCTCAGGACATGTGAGCGAGCCTAGAAAAGGCTACAATTCAATAAAGTTGCAATAAAACATCCAAGGCCTTGGATATGCTTTCACTTTCTTTAACTCAATTTATTTTTCATTTCATGGACAGAGATTCAGTCTTGGTATTAGTTTGTGATTTTGCTGAAAGAATTACTCAACTTATATGAAAGGGAAATACTGGGAGGGGGGTGTTTATGCGTTTGGTGCCACGTTATGCCATTGGGGCCTCAACCATCCAATGGAAACAAAAGAGCAGAGCTGAAATCACTGTGCTACTGCTGCGTTTTTCATTACAGAAGTTATTACATATAGAAATTACTCCAAATTATCTGAAATGAATGGAAATTATGAGGTTTAAATTCCCCAAGTTGTGGCAAGCACAGCATTAGAAATGTATTTTGTCATCTTGCAGAACATAATTGCTACAACAAAATTTTCTTCCATTTTACAACCACAGCATAACTTATTTATACCAGTGTTTGTCATAATTCGACATCAATAAGTTGAATGGGAAGGAGCACACAGGTGGTAATTGAAAACAATAATTTGTGGTGGGGTCCAGGTGGAACAGTTGGAGCCAAGGCATCAGAGAGGCCTTTTCCTCCTCCTTTTTACCACAGCATCAGACCCCCCCCTTCCTATCCTGTCGGCTCTGAGGTTGCCTAATCTTCCTAAATTACATTTCAAAGTGTCAGCTGAGGTGAGGTGAACAGCTGATCTGTAATTATGGCCTTGACCCACAGTTCCCAGGCAGGAAACAAAATAAAGCATCTGGGGATTCACTTATTCTCTTTTTCTGAAGGCCAAGCAAGAAAAGCCACTGGTGCAACTTGGAAAACAATGATGCAGCACTGGAGTGTGCGGCTTTTGCATAGCATACTTGTTGTTAAGATTTTTTTGGGCCAAAGCTGTGGTTGAATATGTTAAGCTAAGAATCCCCAGTATTTTGGGTTAGTAGGCCCAGTCTGGAATATTGAGAAAGCATTGTGGCCACACTCATAAAATGAGAAACCAACTAAGACCACCACAGGAAACACAATGATTACAAAGCACTTATAGAACAGGTTGCTTCTCTGATTCTAACCTTGCTTTTCCAGTGTAATTCTACTAGGCCTGCTGGCATTTATGCTATTCTGATCAGATTGTCACATTTCAACACAAAGAATTGTTTAAGGCTACTCTTCTATATGGGATGTTTTGGGATGCTTGGAACTAAAGAAGATTCTTGAAGCTGGTACCTTTAGCATACTGGCTTCCAATTGAATTAATTTTTTAAAAACCGAGTAAAATACTCCAGCGTACTCTATTTGCCCCATTTAGAGGCAAATGGAAACCTCATTAGATCCAGAATACAGCAATCCCACCATTGCAGGATATCACTACAGATTTTTAGATTATCAGCCACAAGTCAAAATGCCAGTTATCCCATTCTCAGCTTCTAATTGTATGTGGAATAACCTTGGAAGAATGGGCAGAAAGATGCTGTCTAGGGAACGGTCAGATAATAGGGGAGCATAGAAATTTAATAAATAAAGCATAGCTCACAGCTATATAGTGGGCGAAGCAAGAGGCTCAGGAGGGACCCTCCCTAAGTTATTGGGCTGTAAAGGTGATGGTGGAATTGTACTTTCACAAGATTTTGTTAATGTAGCTTTGCAATAAAGTAGAATTAGCTTATCTGGACATGTTTTCTGTCTGGTCTATGCGGTAAGGTTGATATAGCCTTCCATAACATAGCCCTAGCTTACATCAGGCACTGGTGTGAATATCTTAAGAAGACCTGCAGAGAAACACTGCAGGCCAGGAAATGCATGGGATGTGACCCCATTGGTCTGGAATATGCTTCCTCCACGAGAGGCATACCTCTCTCCCTCCACATATCCTGCAAGGAAGTGAAAGCCTTCAGTCTTAATTCATTATATCTAAGTTATGTGTTTTTTTATCACTTGTTATCTTAGTGGCTTTGTTATATGTGCTCTCAGTCTTATGACTGGGGTGGTCTATAAATATTGTAAATTCAAGAACAAAATAAGTAAACTGATAAAAATTTTATCCAACCACACTGTCCAAGATTACACATTAAACAGAATTTTAAGATGTAATTTAAAGCCACAGAGAAGGTTTAAGAAGCTGAATGGGACAAGGTAAAAAGATGGCATGGGCATTCAAGTAGCAAGACTTGGTTGATGTCTCATGGAAATACACTTGATATGATGTTCCACAAAAAGACATAGATATGTCTACATTATACATTTAAACACTTTTCAAGGTCTTAACTTTCCTGTTTTCTTGCCAAAGACCTGTGGAAATTTAGAAAAGCCATTTAAACTTCAACAAAAAATATGAAACATAGCACATGTGTGTGTAACTGTTCTTATACAGTATGTATCTATCTATATATCTCTGTTAATCACCCTACTGACTTACCCACTTCAGCAAGTTAGAAATATATACTTAGCTTTTGATGGAAACATCACACCAAACTGAAGGTTGTTGATATATAATGCATGTATCTACTCAGTTGACTTTCAGGTTCTAAGTCTTCTTGAGCATTAATTTTGAGCTTTGCTCTATGTTTCATTTTTAAACCAGCTGGCAATGGGGAGGGCGTGGTTTCAGCATGACGCATCTGGCCCATAGGCTGACAGTTTGACACCCCTAAAATAGAAGATGCCTTTATATAAACTAGGGATAGAGAAATTGTTGCCCTCCAGATGTTGCTGAACTATAAGCCACAGCATGAACTTGTCCCCTAGTCTGTGCCAAGTCGGGTTGTCTGTGCTGACCAAGGCTGCTAGGAGATGGTAATTTAGTAATACCCAGAGGGAACCATACTGCCTTGGTGGAGCAGTGGGCTAATGCCTCCTTAAGTAACACCAGCTGCCTGCAATTAGTGCAGGTTCGAGTCCCACCAGGCTCAAGGTTGACTCAGCCTTCCATCCTTCCGAGGTAGGTAAAATGAGGACCCAGATTGTTGGGGGCAATTAAGCTGACTTTGTAATAATGCCGCTTGGGGGGGGGGGCGAAAGCCCTAATAAGCAGGCATATACATAGAATGAAGGCTACTGCTAAGCTTGTAAGCCGCCCTGAGTCTTCGGAGAAGGGCGGGATATAAATGGAATTAAAATAAAATAAATAAATAAAAATAAATATAATTGTCTGCAAAGGGGAATATAGGATCATCCTACTTCTGAGTAAACACGGCTACATGTTAAGTATCGAGGTTCTAAACAAAGAGCTAGAAAAGTAACTGTGAGTTAGAATTGCAAATAATAATAAAGCTTTCTATGAATTCTGTCTGAGAGACATATTTCATTAGTCCTTTTCAGTCTCTACCTTATGGTACTTCATATACGTATAAAATGGAAATAATAAATCTCTACATGTCTCACAAAGCTGTCAAGAGGATGAATGAGGGAAATAAGTTTTGTTGAATCATTTTGCCCAATTAAAGTGCTCTGTAACAGATTAATAATAATTGGTTCCCCAAAAGACAAGAATAATGATATTCCTCTCGTTAAATTCATTCAAGCTGCATTCCTAACAAACACCATTACCAATTCCTTGCAAACAATAAGCTACGCTTAATGTTCAATCCACAATTATCACTCCCAGGTTAGCTGTCCTCAGTAGGTTCAGTGTTTCATCTTGGTTGACAAGAATAATGGAACTGCAAATGTTTTCACTGCATCTCAATGTTTTGAATGTTGTTCATTTCTTTAAATCCCTTCAGTTTGTCTGGTTTAAAAAGTGCTTTTAAGGATCGTGAACAAGACTAGTGGGAACACATTTTTTGTGTGATGTTCATGGCTTAATTTACACAGTCCTAGAGGCAGCAAAGCAAGAGTATACTAAAGGGCTCTTGAGTAATGTGAAAGTGCTTTTCTGCCACCAATGACTACCTACAAAGATTTAATTTGTCCTCATCACTATCAGTTTACTGAGATAGTAGGTGTTTTATGTATCATTACTCATGCACAATAACATAGTGCACAATAACAGGTGCATTATGAGTCACCTGACGAAGGACACAAATTGTCATGCAAACATGTTTCATGTAATGATAGTTGCTAAAAAAATAGTCTATTTGAGCCCAGATAATTGTATTAAGGTTGCAATCCTGAAAGTCCCTAAATTCTGTAAGACTTACTTCTGAGCGGACATGCATGGAAATGCACTATTATTTGTTCTATGATTAAAGTCTTGACTAAGTTGTTCTGGTGATTTCAAGTTCATCATTCTTAAATTAGATCCTGATGCTCTGAACTATGTAAAAATTTATATTGGGAATAATTAGACTTGTTGAGCAATAGGTTGTTATAGTAATCCACCATTTTTAATTCATATCTTCTGAAAAAGCACTGGAGGCTGTGATAATGTCACAGGAAGGGATGAAGCAATCTTGTTGGCTCATTTTAGATGGGGGTAAAGGTGGGAATAGAAAAAGGGGCCCCAGGAAATTGAACTACTTCCAATCCCTCTTAAAACTTCTCCCAAGGCAAGAAAATACTTCAAGAATATGTTGCCAATTTTTGACAACAAAATAGCTTTCCTTCCCACCCTTAATTATGGTGGGGGGAATCACCACAATATTTTGGCACTGTATTCTGAAGATTTGGAGGGGGGGGAATGCAGGCTGCAGGTTACTTTCTCCTCAGCTACATAAAACTGTATAACACTATGTAAAAGATAGGTTTTATTTATTAAGGAGAAATGCAGATTAAAATATATATATTGGCAAATTCTGATATATATTTCTAGCTAGTAATATCAAAACTCTACTGGCTAACTCCAACCCACTGAAGTTAGTTCTAGTCCCTGGAAATTTATGGCACAATGAATGCATTGATCCTGAAGATGTATGTTTTGCAATTTTCCTCCCATCTCAGATTTTCAAATGAAAAAGTTTGGGCTCTGCTAAAAGTAGAATGCCCTAGCAACAAGAGCAGAAATTTAGATATGCAAAAAACAAGGCATAGCATTTCTAGCCTTCTAAATTTTTAGGCATTCAAATTGCTCATTGCTGTGGCAATGGCATTTGTGGTGTGAGGGGAAAGAGAAGAGGAATTTTAATAATTCTTGCTTATCAAACTATAGTTCCTAAAATTCTTCTGTGGACTTTTGCAGTAGTCTAAAACTGATATCGCCTTGAAATACAGGTCTTTAGGACAAAAGGCCTGTTGCTCTGGTGTAGCAACAAGATCACAATTGCCAATTAAGGTGCTGCTATTTATATGTGGGTGAGCACAGCAAGTATCTGTGCACCAAGAACAGATTTTTTGTGTCTTGGTGAGCAACTTTTTATACATTTATCCTGTAAGGGCATTTTGATTCCTCTTCTGAATACAGGTAGTCCTTGACTTACAACAGGTCATTTAGTGACTGTGCAAAGTTATAATGGCACTGAAAAAAGTGACTTATGATTGTTTTTCACACTTACAACTGTTGTCCCACATCCCCATGGTCATGTGATAAAATTCAGATGCTTGGCAACTGACTCATACTTATGACAGTTGCATTGCCCTGGGGTCAGGTGATCTCCTTTTGTGACAAGCAAAATCAATGAGAAAACCAGATTCACTTAACAACCATGTTACTAACTTAACAACTTAACAACTGCAGTGATTCACTTAACAAATGTGGTAAAAATGATTGTAAAATGGGGCAAAATTCACTTAACAAATGTCTCACTTAGCAACAAAAAAATTAGTCTTAATTATGGTTGTAATTCTATCTGTATTATCTCCAACAGAGAAAGGAAGGATAGAAAGAGCTCTTATCAAAGAACCCTCTTGGTGTTACAGCTTAGAAGGGACAGAAGTCTCTTGCCATCTACTTTCTTGCTTTGTCCAACCCAGTTCCCTCTTAATTAGTGGATTGGTCAATAATGGATCTTCAGATCTGGTCAACCCCATTAAAAACACCAATACCAGGAAGGAAAAGTATGCTGGTTCCATATTGAGTCATCACTTCAGTATACATGGAACTCAAGAAATCACAATACAAATTTCAACTTTTGGTCAACTTCCTCCATGTACAGAATCAAGAAGAGCTGGTCTCTTAGTAGTCAGAATACCAGAATGAACGTTGGCTTAATGTACCCATGAGACCTTGGGCAAACCCCACCTGTTCACCTTAGTTTCCAATCTGAAAAATGGGAGAAATAAAAGAATGTATTGAGGAAAACGATTTGTACAAGGCAACGGTGGTCAGGGAAGTATGCTCCAATTAGAAGGATGATGGGACAAGGCAGCCATTATATTTTCTGTTCCTAACAAAGTGGAAACAGAGAAGTTTAGAATTTCACAGACTTTTCCCACCTTCCTTCTCATAGTTCTTACCTCTGCCTGGCACAAACAGGATTATCTTATCTTGAAACAGAGATATCATGCTAATTGTTGCAGTTGTATTACTCTGGGAAGCTTACCTTGCTAGAAAAATGCAGTTTCAGAAACCAAGTTTATGAAACAATCAACAGATTCACCAGTTAAACCCAAACCCTGAAACTTAATAGGTATGCTAAAATTGTTGGATTGATATGTCTGTAAGACTGAAAAGATCTCAAAATGATTGGCAAAGTGCTGATTAATTGGGGGAAGTGGAGGAGCAGTCTTTTTAAAGGTGTCTGGCATCTGGAATTCTCTCCTTCTAAGAGTTAAACTGGCCTGCTTTGCAGGTGTGCTGTTACAGATAGTTGAAATAACAGCCATTAATCTCTGTTATTAACCTTAGTGATTCGTAGGATTCCTATCTGAAATTTCCTTGAAAATAGTAATTTGTTTAAGGAAGGACTGGATTAACCAGTTGCCCAGAGTTTTGCCCTCAGTTTTGCCTCGAATAAAGTGCCACTACATTTTTAAGCAGACAGGGTGACAAATTTTGAGAAGGTACAAGACTAGGTTGGAAAGCTGGAAATCCTTCTCGGGTCCCTTTATGAGGGGATTTGCTCTGGATTCTTCCGGAAGAGAAAAAGGACGGCCAGCGCAAGGGCGAATATCTTGCGGCGGAGAACCGCGCGTCTCTGGAAGAGGCTGCTTCAAAAGTGCGCTTCCTCCTCTATTCACAAGGTGGAGCGACAAGCGAGTCCATTTGCCTTCTTTGCCTCTCTCTCTCTCTCTCTCTCTCTCTCTCTCTCTCTCTCTCTCTCTCTCTCTCTCTCTCTCTCTCTCTCTCTCCCCCCCCCCACCCACTTCTCTAGTCTCTCTACACGAGAAAGAGACTGCGATAGCAGCCCTGAAAAACCAAGTTACCTTACAAGATAGGGGAAGGGAAACATCACCACCACCACCAGACTCGCCGCCTCCCTGGGAGCCTATGGTTGGTTGTCTGTTTGTCCCCCGTTTCCCTCTGCTCCAGCCAGCATGGGGCTACGGCATGAACTCGTGGAGCGTCCCCAGGCCTCTGCTTCAGCAGAACTGACCAGCCCAGCCTTGTCCCAATCCGGCGCCCTCCAACCAACCACGTTAGCTGTCACATTAGTCTTTTGTCAGCGTCGCCATTAATTTCTTTTAGCTAGGGACGTTGGGAGGTGTAGACCAGCATGGCTAGTTATGCGCCAGGCTCGAGAAACCAACTAGTCCCTGAGCCGAAGTGCGCTGGGCAAAGTTTTCCGCGGAAGGCGGGCTGGCGAAACTGTATTTTGAACCCTGGGTTCAGGTTGGCAGCCTTTTGCTGCGGCAGTGGCAACGCCCACAATCTTGGAAAGCGGAAAAGAGGAGCGGTGCGCGTCTCCCTTCTAAGTCAGGCTACAGTCAAGACGCCGCAAAACTTGTATTTGGACCGGCAAAATAAACCTCAACTCCGGCGGTGGCGAGAAGTCCTCCGTCGGACCTCTAGACGGCTGTGTTTTCCCGCGGCTCAGCTAGCCTAAAGCTCTTGATCATAGAATAATATCCGGCTTCTCGTAGAGTCTTTTAAGGCGCTGTTAAAAACGCTCTTGTGCCCAGACACCTTAAACAACTTTTGTTCTCTGCCCAACTTCATTCTTTCAAAAAGAGGCTTTTCACGGACTGTTGACTCGGGACTAAGCGCCCCTAGACTCGGTGGGCTTTCCTTCCGAGTAAATGTTCATTGGCTTGAGCACCATTGCCGCGAATCTGGCTAAAATATGATGGCGTTGGAAGTAGGTATGTGCAATCTGAAGAGACTCCAGGGACCTTTATTTGCCTTGTAAGATATGTCCCTCTCTTTTAAGTTCCCGTAGCGGAAGATACTTTTGATTTAAGCTGGTATTTCAATCGAGTATGCATAATGTAAAATGTTCAGAGTTAGAGAGGTTTTTCTTTTTTTCTTAAAAACGATACCGCTTAATTCTTACTTTCCAGGTTTTCTTCCCTTAAATGCCACTGTGATTCATTCAACCTTTCTCCCAAATAAAAAAATAAATAAAAAAAATAAAAATGCTGGTTTGCGATTGGATCCTAACCATGTCTACCCGGCAGGAAGCCGCGGCCGGTAGTGATTCCAGTGTCCTCGCTATTTCATCGCTCCCAAAGTGTGTCCAAAGCAATGAGCGCATTTACATGCTCCGCTTGCAACTTTTACAGAGTTGCGTCCACAACACCTCACACTTGCTGGACAGGGTGTGGAATGTGTATGTGTGTGTGTGTGTGTGTGTGTGTGTGTGTGTGTGGAGGGGGGGGGAGGGTGGACGGGAGACACATCTCTCCTTGTTTTCAAAGTTATCAATATCCTTTGAGTGTCTGCCGCGGGGAGGCAGTGAATCCCTGGCCTTGAAACCTTTGCCAAGATTTTACTGTCATTGCTACGACTTGCACGCAGCTGCTTAGAAAGCCTGCCGGCGTCTCCCTCCTCATATGCAACTTACCGACGTCCCAGAGGAAAAGAAAAGAAAATTGCACGGAGGGAAATTTTTTTTTAAAAAAAAATCGAGACAAAGCAACAATTAGAACTAAAATCCAGATTCTTAGGCCAGGGCGCTCTCCTGGTGATTGGCGACCTGAAAGAGAGGCCGAGGGAAGGGTGAGGGGGAGAAAGCCGGGACAGGTATTAATATGTTTTTCCCTCCTGCTGCCCTGGGAAGGGCGCATAGCGTCTTCCTAGCTCAGGGGTCGGCAACCTTGGCTCTTTTATGACTCGCGGACTTCAACTCCCAGAATTCCCGAGCCAGCATAGCTGGCTCGGGAATTCTGGGAGTTGAAGTCCGCGAGTCATAAAAGAGCCAAGGTTGCCGACCCCTGTCCTAGCTTATCCGCTATCAACGGTTGTGAGCAGGGATGTCGAGGGTGGGAGGAGGGGCAAAACCCTGGGCCAGCTGCAAGAGGGAGGCGGGGCCGAGGGGATAGGTCAAGGTTAGCGAGAGACGGCAATTGATCTGACTTTAAACGCGAGGCGCGGAGCGCAACGAGACCAAAGGGGGAGCTGTGAGACAAGACATTAACAGCTTTCGCTTGTGCTAATGATCGCAAGTGCCAGACTGGGAAGAGAAAGAAGAGGCGAAGAAATCACTTTGGAATTCTCTTTCCTCCTCCTCCCCCCTCCCGCCCCGCTGGAGCTCATTCCAGTAGAAGTAAAAACCTCAAATCGCCCCTTCCGTGGTTGAGACTAGCCTTCGCCATCCCGGGCCTCTCCGGGGGTGGGGTGTCTCCACATTGGCTTGGTGTGATGGGGTTGTTCCATTTCCTTTCCGAAAAGCACCAAGGTGGGAAAGAATGGCCTCGTCGATCCTTAGAGGACCCACAAAAGGAAGTTTGTGTGTGTGTGTGTGTGTGTGTGTGTTTCCGAGTCATTTATTTGTCGTCCTGATTTTGAAAGCTCCCTGCCCGACGGTATTCTAGTCAAGAGAGGGAAGGCCGAGTTATTCTATGATGAGCTACGCCAAACATGTTTTCCCTGTTTCTTTTCCTTTGAAATTTCCTGGTAGGTCCAGCCAAAACATTCAAGATGGACATCGATCACCACCTTCTTAAGTTTTGTAGTCCGAAAAAAATGGTAAAGATTTAACGTACTTCTCAGCTTTAGCCTATGGGACGCATTCGCAAGACCACACCCATCCTAGCTCCGCACGAAGAGTTACTTACCCTTGCTTCAATTCGGAATCGTCTTTCATATTAGTTAATTCTGACAATTCTTTCTCTTTATAAACGCCACTTATTGTAAGCTGAGGTCCACACTTGCTTCTTTATTCGGTGTGTTTTATGGGATGGCGATATATGTTAAGAGTATTTTTAATTTCATGTTTTTATAACAGTGATTAGAACCCCAAGAACGTCAATTCTCAATGTCCTGTGTTTTAAAAAGGGGAGATTCGGAAGGAAGAGTGCAGGAGTCTAGTTTAGGCGCGGGGATAGCCACATATGACCCACTAATGCACTGAAAGGTTGGCGAAGAGGAGTATTTCTCTTATAGTCGAGCTGGTCCCAGGTAAAACAGGAGAAGAAAGTGTTATTTCAATATGATCCTAAGACGTAAAACTTCTTATGACCGGATCCATTCAGCAGAAAGCGTAAACGTGGATTTTACGGAGTGGGTGAAATTTAGTATGTAAATACTTAAAATAAGTAAGCATTAAAATAAGTAAGTAAATATAAACAAATAGGATGTCACTTTTAGAGATGTTTTTGGCTTATCGATAATATCTCAGGCTCAAGAAGAAAGCTAGACGCATAGTCGCTGGAAAATATAAGTGTTGTGTCAGTTAAAGAAATAAAATTCTCGGTGAAGTTATGGTGGAAATTCTGCCCGAGAAAATTATTCACGCGTGGAACTTCATAGCCAAGGGGCTTCCTAGGGATTTTATTTCCTGAGTTTTGCCGCAATTTCTGTCACACTTTCCCCCCCACTTAGATTAAGTGCTGGGAAACTACCTTGAGTCTCCCCACCCCGAAGTCTGGCGCCAAATGGAACTGGCGCGTTTTTAAACCTTCATGGTGAACAAGAATCAATGGGAGGGAGAACATGAGATCTATTATTATTATTATTTTAATTACGCATGGGGAGTGCAATAAGAATCGTAGCTGATCCTTCAAAAGCGTGAAGGCTCTTCAACTCCTTCAGCCCACATCCAGCAGTGGATCCTTTAAGAGCCCCCCTCCTCTTTTTCCCTAGGACTGTTTGGACAACTTTGGAAAACAGCGCGTGCGGATCTCAAAGAAACAGCCCCCTCCCCCTTTGTAGGGCGGCGGCTTCCCGTGGTACCGACTTTCGTTCTTTTGTAGCCTAACCCTGCTAAGCCCGAGTAAAGCTGCAAGAAGCGAGAGGGCGCGGGTGGAAGAGGCGGGCGTGCAGTAGCTGGCCCTGCTCGCAAAGCCCTTGAGCGGTAGGCCAAGGAAGGTTGGCCCAGCGCCAGCCGGGTCAGGTTAAGCGCCAGGGCACCCTCTTGCGCCGGGGATGGCTGTCCGTGAAGAGCGCGGTTGAGAACAAGTCTGAGGGACTGGCATCACCATCGGTGGCACTATTAAATGGAGGTGATGAAAAAATTAAGTTAAAAGATAGGGCGTTGGTGAGGCGAGCTGAATCCGGAGAAGTTGCATGTGGACGTTAGATTTCAGAGACAGATAGACAGATGGATAGATAGATAGGCAGACAACACATATAAGAGGAGGTAGAAAAGACTGCTTATGACCAAACAAAAACCGGAGCCAGGGAAGCTAAATAGATACCTCAGTCCTATTCAGTCTTACCTGGAAAAAAGTTCGCTGAATAAAGGATGGCTTAATCCTGAGTAAATGTGCATTGCTGGGTCAAGAACTTTTCAAATTCCATCGCTTGCAGTGGAAAAATTATATAAATGTATGCCTGCCTTCTGTTCAGGAATGAGTCGAATTGAATTGAGTGGGGCTAGGCAGGCAGGCTACTATAGCCTTTGAGTATGCTTAAGTCTCTCTTGGAAATGCAGGAGACTTATCAGCATGGGTTGATTGTTGTTGCTGATTCGCTTAGCTTATTAACTAAACAGCTTGATTCACACATTCTCCTAATCCGTATCTGTCTAGTTGTGGCTTAGGGTGATGTCGAACCCAGCTTCATGGATTTAACTTGTGGCTATGGAGTTATGTATCCCAACTCTAAGCGGTACTGAATCTGGCCAAGGTGTGAATGAAGTTCAGCCAGATCTCTCTCTCCCTACCATCCACTGTCTGTTAAGACTGATCCAGCGAGTGTAAGTTGATGGTTGTCTTCCCAGTTCTCACCCACACTGATGAATGGGTGGAGAGTGGAATCTTAAAACTGCCTGGAAGGGATAATTTCTCTTGCAACAGTAGTTCTGAATTACAAAGAAACATCATTTTTCACAACAGTTAGTCCCAGATCAAATTCAGGCCGGAGTCCACCACAAGTTGGCTTAAATTTAGTGCTGAACATAGCTAAGAGGGAATACTTCCCACGTGAAGCATGGGGGTGAAAGAAAAAGGCCTGTTTGTTCTCAGTTGTTTGGGAGGGATGGTGGTGATAACAGTCAAAAGTGTCAGGTAAGAAAGATCACCTGAGGAAAAATAGATTCGACTGCTACCTTTTGGTATATGACACCTTAACCCCTTTATATCGTATTTGACAGTGAGTTCAGGAGTTTCATCAGTTCAGCCCGCCATCCACAACTTCCATGAGCACAGTTAGTCGCAACTCTGACGACAGATCTTGGCCTGTTTTCAAGTGCCTTGAGCGTAGCACCATTAAGACGCTGCAAGGCGTGCTGAGTGGCAGGGCCCGGGTGGGCTGCATTTGTTAGAAGAGCCAATGAAATCGCAGGAGCTCGGAGATGGCGGGATCCCTTGCACAGGGTGCACTTCCCGATACTTCCGCGGCACCCCAGGGGCTTGTCTGTTGAGTAGGCCTCTGGATAATAGTCCCAGGAACTCTTATAAGAGATTCGCCATATATTTGCTCAATGGGTGACTGCTATTACGGCTTGTTTAATCAGGATTGAAAGGCTGTATCTAGCAGTCATCTATATTTATTTAGTGACTCTCCGTTCAGACGATTATTCAGGCTAATGGGTGAGTCTGGAGTGGCCCACAACGTGGGCAAAATTGCTGAGCTGGGCTGCAGTCAAGTAATAGATGCCTTAACTCCCGCTTCATATTTCAAATGAAAATACGAACTGTACAAGTGGTCACTTTTAATGCTGTATGGGGAACATGGGAGACATAGCAGTAGAATGGAGCTTCGGATGTACAGGTCTTACTAAATATACTTTCCGGGGTTTGTGCTTAGCTGCGTTTGATGACACCAGCTGGCTTGGCAGTCTAGCCCAAAATGGGGGCTCGGCTGAGAGGGATGCACGACACCCTCGTGGAATTGAGGAGCCTTGGGTCCTATCCTCCCCGCCCCCCCCCCCGCGCTCCAAGTTCACTCCCGCGCTGTGGAAAGGAAGCGATCATTTTGACCAGGCAACCCCGCTACCTGGTACTTTTACTCCAAACATCTGAATAGCAGGAATCTTTTAAAAGTGCTTTATTTGCAGACACCTGGTGAATGCCGGCTCCTTGATCAAAGCTGGAATGTTTCCGATGGGGGGGGAGCTCTGCAAAGACACCCATTAGCCTAAGCGACCGTCTGCATTGAGGGTTAGGTAGAATCCCAGGCCTGCAGGCTAGAGGAGGAAGTTGCAAGGCGATGGCAAGGCGCGTCTGTCCCGCTGCCAAGAAACTACCCAGCTCTGGCTGTGGAAGCGTCAGGAGTCAGGTTCGGGAGGAGGGAGTCTCCCTTTGGCTTTAACCTGGCTTGCAAGCCCTCTTGCTTAGGTCAACGCCGCTTCCAGTCTGGACTAGCAGAGCCCTCGGGAGTCTTACAGGGATCCTTCTTCACGTAAAGTGGTGAGGCGCCTGGGAGAAAGTGAGAGAAGGGCGTGCGTGTTGTGCGTGTCTCCCTCCGCAATCGCGATTCACATCGAGAAGGGGGTGGGAGAGAAATATCTCTTTCCCCACGCAGATATTTGTGTTATTGTAAAAACTGTCGGAAATACACAGCGAAGGTGTTCTTGAGCAGAGTCGAGCTGCTACTGCCGCCGCCGCCGCTGCCAGTCTGCGTGCAGGGAAGAGAGCGAGGGAGCGTGTAGTTGAAAAGGGGGAAGTGAATGAATCTCTTTGAGGCCAAGATCCAGCCGCCTGGAAGCTCTCCGAGCAGGTGGATCGAGCAAGGACAGGATGGATTTCGCGGACCTTGGGCTCTCGCTGCAAGCCTCATTCCGGCTGGTTCTCCGGGTTGAGCCGATCGCAGCCACCTCCAACTCTTTCCTTCCCCTTTGCTTTTCCGGAGCCAGCCTGCTTGGCTCGACTAACCCCTTTACCTACACCCTGCTTCCCCTGGGAGACGGCCGTCCCATTTGGGCCTCCTGCCAGCGGGCGGCGGCGGCGGCGGCGAGGATGGCCCGGGTCCTTGTCACCTCCTCCCTTTCCCTAAGACCTGCGAGACCTTTGCTGCTTCTTTTTCGCAACCGGAGCGGGCACGCTTTGGGTAAAAAAAGATCTCTCTTCCCGTCTTCTGGATTGCTCCCCCTTTTTTATTCCCCCCCCCCTGAATCTCGTTTTGGCTGTGGCTCTGCGGAAGGCAACCTTGGCTAAGCAATCGGAGCCGTGCGTGTGCTGGGAGTGTGTTCGAGGGTGGTTTTCCCCCCCCCCCTCTTGTTCTCTTGCAGGGTACAATGTTAAAAAGCCACCGCTAGTCGCCCCCAGTGCTCCTACTCTCTAGGTCTTTTTTGTCTCTAGTGCAGATTAAACGTCACGTCCGCACTTGAACTTGAATTTTATCCCATTGTACGGAGGCAGACCCAGCCATAGAGAGATTGAGCGCTCCCAGGGAACCAGGACTCCGCCATCTTCACATTGCAATATATCTCCTAGTAATAGCCAGCACTCAACCCAGAAGCACTGGGGGGCTTCCTTCCTATCAAGACCTTGTGCCAAGCGAGGGGCGGGGGGGGAAGCACTGGTAAAAGTAGTGCGAGCAAAGCAAAGCAAAAAAAGAAAAAAGAAAAAAAAAACCAACCTCAAATAGTAGCACTTGAACTGGCAAAGAGGAGGCACAGTTTGGGCTATCCCTTTAAAAAAAGCAAAGCAAAAAAGAATTCTAATTAACTCAGCAAGGGTATTTTTGGTTGCATTTTTCTCCGCGTGTGGGCAAATACCAATTTTTCTACTTTTTTTGTGCGAGCGTGTATGCATTTAATTCAATTTTCATTTCTTTTTCCTTTTTGTCTTTTTTTTTAAAAGAAAACCGTCCTGATGGAAGAAGTGCACTTTGCTTTTTTTTTCCCCCCCTTCTTTTTCTTCTAACCACTCTGGAAAAATAAATGTCAACGCTTGGTGAAGTTCAAGAAAAGATCTGGAAGCTGTGGAAAAGGAAAACAAAAACCAAACCCCAAAAGACAGTTGTCTTATGAAAATAAAATCTTAAGCCTCCCCCACTTCATTTATGATGTTTGTTTAATTGGACGAAGAACCTCATCCTGAGAACGTCAAGGGGGGAAAGCGCTTCTCTCTCTCTCTCTCTCTCGAGTTCTTTATTTTTCTTTTTAAAAGAAGAAATCCGTCAAGAAGAGCATAGAAGAAGAGGAGAAGACGACCGCTCCCCCCCTCCTCCGCTCCCCCCTACCTAAGTCCAGCTCTCCGGGCGATGACCGTGTAAATGCCAGGGCAATGTCCCGTCGCAAGCAGGGGAACCCGCAGCACTTATCACAAAGGGAAATTATCACGCGTAAGTTATGCCTCGCGAGCAGCCGACTCGGAAAGCGGAATGTCTGTCGGGAGAAGCGAGGGGGGGGGGAAGGCTCGAATCTGGATGCGATTTGGGCGCCTTACGCGAAACTGGACGGAGGATTTCAGTGGTGCCGGAGGGAGAAAGCGAGGGGGGCTTGGAGAGTTAGGGAAGAGGGAAGGAGACTCTGGCCGCGGCGGGGATGCCTGGCAGCTAGGGGGACGTATGTGTGCTGGGGGTGGGGGTGGGCTGAACGAAGCGAAAGAGGTATGTATGCCGGGAGCCGAGCGAGGAGGGAGAGAAAGTTTGAGGGGAATTTGTAGGCAGCCGGGAAGAAGCAAGAAGGAAGAAGGCCAAGGAGCCGGCCGAAAGGGGGAAGCGAACTGGGGATGGCAGGGAAGCAGTGAGGGGTGAACTGCCGGAGCTTGAAAGGAGAGGCGAGGCGGCTCCAAAGTTGGCCGCGAGTGGAAGGCAGCGGCTGCATGCAGGGGAAGGGGGAAGGTGGCTGGAGCGCGGCAGGGAGATCCGTAATGAGAACCACATGGAGGGAACGCTTGGGCCGGGGATGAAGCGGCGAGGCCGGCGTGGGGAGCTGGGAGAGGGGGAGGCGGAGGAGGAGCGTGGCAGGCGAGGTGGGGGGGAGATCCAGTGATTGGGGCTGCTTCGCCCCCCCCCATTAGGGAAGCCCCGCTCGGTAATGGAGATAGGAACCGGACTTGTGGTGGGGAGGGATGGCGGCGACGGACAGGTAGTCGGGCGGGCTCGGAGCCTTTGGAGCGACTTCTCCCTCGACGAGGTCCGGCAGCCTGGCGCAAAGCGTAGGGTGGTTTTGCATACGATGGGCGTGTGGCGAGAGCCCAGGCGAAGACCGGGACGGGGGGGTGGGTGAGAAAGCAGATGTATGTGTGCGAGGGGGGAGTGTGGGAATTTTTTGGTGGGACCTCACAAAGTAATGGCAGCACCATTTTGCAAAATGCAGCGCGCGCTAGCAGCAAGCCAGCGAAGTCCTGTGAAAAGCGCGCCACTTTCTAATCCTGCAAGAGCAAGGTGCTGCTGAGATCGTAACGTGGCCCAAAATAGTTCAAGCAGATGGGGGTGGCCAAGGGATGTAGAATGAGGTACTCCACACGTCGGAAGCGAGGGGGGGGGGGAAATCCAGGACTTGGTTGTCTGGAGTCGTGGGGGGTCTGGATCTAAGGGGTCAGTGTGCCTCGGTTTCAGCTTCTTGTTGCAAAACCTATGGGACTGTTAAATAAAAAAAAAAGACAACAGCAACCAGCCTTTTATTTTGCATTTCTTCTTATCTTTCTTCGCTGTCCCGAATACTTTGAAATGCAATAGACACCAAATACTGTTGCAAGTGCCTTGAGGATTTGCAAAGCAGCATTGTTTTTTTCCCTGCTTTCTCTCTCGGCATTTTTTTTTTAAAAACACAACAATAGCTAGGTACAACATAAAAGTAACTGGCCAAGAAACAGATAGACCTAGAGTAGTATTCCGGGACGGGGGAGGGAAAAAAAAAATAAGATATTGCAGAGAAGAAAAATGAGCGAAATCAGAACCAAGAGAAATGCAAGCAGACGCTGCAAGGAACAGCTCCTTTGCACGCCCGGGCTGCCGCGAGAGCTGCCGCTGCTTCTGGGAGCTGGGCGAAGCAACGGAAGGAGGCGCGCGTCTGGGCGAGACCCGGAGAGAGGGCTGAGTGGAAGAGATTGTTGGGGGGGTGGGGGGTGGGAAGCCAGGAAAGAATACAATATGTATGTTAGATTTCTCCAAATATTAAATGAACATAAATGCACACACGGCCCTGTGTCTCCCCTCCCCCCCCCGAGAGTCTAGGACTAGCAGCCATCTGCCAGCAGCATTTGGTGACAGCGGTGGCTCTTGGTCTTTCCTTTGTTACAGCTGATAAAATTGTTATTTGTGAGAATACATGGGAATTATATGGACTGGAGAACGAAGGCTCTCGACCCGGGATGGCGTTTGGCTCGTGAAGGTTGTTTTTCTTCGCCCCCTCCCCCAACTACTTCATTTTTTTTCTCCTTCCCCCTCTCCCTCATTCTTGCATACCCCCCCCACTTTTTACTACTCAGCTGCAGCACCGAGGAAGATACGTTTGGTAGCCGCGTTTAAATTGATTTTGAGCGGGGAATGGATGGCTGGTTTTAAAGTGGATTTAAAACCCAAACTCAGGCAAAACCTGTCATACCTTTTGAGCAAACTATTTTTCCCCCCGAAGAAAAACCCTAGCCAGTTTGTGAAATACCCAAAGGGAAGGAAGAGGACTCTTGTCCCCCTCCCGTCCCCCCCCCCAAATTATTCCAAGGAAGTCTTCTGTTTTCTGAAGGGCTGGCAGGTGGACTTTCATTTTTGATAGTGAAGAAGGTGGGGGGGGGAGAGAAAAGCATCACAGATGTTGGCACTAGGAGAAGTAACAGACACTGCACACATTTTGGGAAATTTGAATCTGGCTTGATTTGGGAAATTCACTTTCTCTATTGTGAGAACCAACCCTCATTAGTTGGGAGGTTGATACTAAGGTTTGCTGGAAAGATTTCCCCCAAATGTCTCTGTACTTGTGGCTTAAGGTTTACAGTGATGCTAAAAAGTCTTCAGGTACTCATGTTTTTTTCCTCAGGTCTCCCATTCCACTTTTCAGGTGGAAAGACTTAACAAGGGTCCTGAGATAGGGCTTCTTGAAGTAGGCTGCAGAAAGCAAAATCAGGGAGATAATCTTTTGTCATGGACACAAATGGAGGATGCTAATGTGTGTGTTTGGATATGTGAGTAGACATGGGGAAGAAAGACAAAAATACTAAGAAAATGTCACTGTTTCAACTGTCAGAACAGAGAGAGAGAGAGAGAGAGAGACAGAGACAGAGAGACAGAGAGAGAGAGAGAGAGAGAGAGATTCACCAAGATCTGGTTGGACCAATTTTCAGGAAGGTATTAATGCATTTTTGAAGAGTAGTCTGATTTAAAAAAACAACAACAAATGTCATGAAGTTGGATGGGAAGCACAAACAAGGACCAAATAAGTAAACCAATTCATATAAAATTCCCCCTTCTCCACCTGTATTTTTTCCCTCAGTGAATATGAGGTGTTCTGAAAACTGCAAGTATGTGAAAGAGGAAGGGTCAACCAGCTTCTTTTCAAGGTGGATGGCTCTGTTAGACAGGCATTTCTCTCCCCCCCCTTTCATTGGAGTGCTTTAGATTTTAGTTTCTGGATGCTGAAATAAAGATTCTTACCTTGAATGGTGAGCAGGCAGAAAGGAAAATATGGTCTGAGAGAAAAAATATTTACAAACTGATCCGATAAGCACCACTGAGTTCAGTGGTTCTTAGTCTCAGGTAAGTATGTATAGGCTTTGCAATCTTAAGGGAACAATCCAAATACTGTTCAGGTTAGTGGAGGGTTTTGTTGCTATCTTTCAGTGACAGCACTCTGACTTCGTTGTTATGGAATTTTTAATTTATTTGTTTAGATAAATTTCTCTGATTTCACTGAATTCCTTCTTGATAAATGAATCTCACCTAATCTGCCAGTGAAAGATTAATGAGTTGATGGAGGAAAAACTGGTTGTTTTCTATTGAAGGATTAGTGGGAAAATAAAACAAATTGCATTTAATTTAGAAAATTAAAATAGATCTTGAGGAAAATGCAGACAAATGTGTTAAGATTTTTCTGTACTATATAGTAATGTTGGATGTTTAGTTTATAGTTTAGTTTATAGTTTAATTGCTAAAACAAGATTTGAACAGCACTACTACAGCTTTAAAATGAACTCATAAGTTAGAATGCAATCAAAGAACCAACCATCAAAATAATTCTCATTGTAATATAGAGCTGAATCTCCCTTAAGGCAATCTTTTCAGGGTGGTGGTGTTGGATTGATAATAGAATCACACCCTTGCTTTGCAAAAATAAATTTTGTCAGATTTCTAGAATTCTTCTATTCAACAAGTGGTTTGCTGGTCTTCCTTTTTGGACCATGCTAATTTGAAGAATGTCACCGTGGTCCCAGTAAAAACAAAATATTTTAAAGTTTGTTTTCTGTTTTTATCTTTACTGAAAGGAATACTCTCATTCAGAAGCAATTGAGAAAACTAACAGACATCCAACTTAAGAGATTGATTAAACTCAGGAATTAGCTAGAAATAAATTTGTAGAAATGGTTTCAATTTCTGTATATCTGAGGCTGTGACTTGTGTATGCAGCAGGTATTATACGCTGAATTTTATTGCTTCTTCCATTGTCCACATCTACCCTGAATTGTACTTCATGAGTTCTACAGGATGTATTTTAGTTAAAATTGCAGACTGTAAGATATTCTATGAGACATATTTTGGCTTTAAAACTCTATTTCCCCTTTCTGTCTTGATTTTCAGACATTGCCTAGCATTCACTTTGCCATCTTTAGATGGCCTTTGAATGATTTAGTTTGTTTAGGAGGAATAAACACACTGAGGAATAAGGAACAGTTTTGCTTTTTGTTGATAGGCAAATATAGGGATTAATTTGTTAGGCTTATTTAAGCATTTAGTAAGAATGGAGATACACATGCACAAGTAGATGGTTCATTGAAAGCCAGGTTATTGTGTGTCTCTTCTAGTTACATGGATGTGTGAGTTGAAGAAAGGCTGTTCAAAAAATGAAATTTGGCCAGGTAATTTTTTTCATGTCATTGGCTCTAGTTGGTACATTCACCCTCCCTTATTAGAATGAAGTGGGTTTGAAGTTTGTTCCATTAGTTTAACTCAACACATACAAGGCTTTTATTTTCCGTTTTCTATTGAGATTGCTCTGCACTCTCTTGTTTGTTGTTACAAAATACTCTCCAAAATAAACTTCCTCGTTTTTTCAGTTGAAGTCACATTGGTGGTGATCAGTAGCTTGCTTTGACAGCTAGGAGGCGCTCATAGCCTGTCTGATAGAGATTTTGAGTTTCCCAGCATCTGTGAAGGCAAGGCAATAGGAATCAGGTTTCCATCCTTGCCTACAAAATGTTTTAGGTGTAAAGTTGTGGTATTGATTTTCATGCCGAGATCTGTATAGTACAAGATGAGAGAGATTGCAAGTTAGATAAATCTATTTTCTAAGGAAATTATGACTGATTAAATAACTCTGGCAAGATGGATGTTTTTTAATTAAAATTAGCTTTTAAAAGTGTTTTTTTCTGTTAGTTGCTTGTCATTACTTTCTCAGTTCCAAGTTGCTTGATTAACTAAAAGCAAAGAATAAGTCATTCACAGATTTAGCGTATGTGCTGGTATATATACTGCTCAAAAAAAATAAAGGGAACACAAGATAAGACATCCTACTATTAAATACAGTACATTGTGTTGTTTAAGTGTTCCCTTTATTTTTTTTGAGCAGTATATTTATGCACAGCGAACAATTTGCCTTTTGTACACATTTTACTTGTGCATAGAACAGGATTATTTTTAAAGAATAAAAAAGATCAGTGAGATTAAATTGTTAAGAATTACAGAGAGTGTATATGTCAATATGTACACATTTTCTTTGTAAAATCATAGATGCACATTGTGAGCAACATAAATACCCTGGGCAAACTAAAAACTTAAAAGCTGTATGTTTAATGGTGGGGGAAGGGAATTGTATATCAACTCAGATTTCGGTTCAGTTTTGAGCAGATGTTCATGTCTATCACTTCATTAGAACAATAGTAAACAAACATATATATGTATGTATGTATGTATATATATAAAGGTGAAGGTGAAGGTTTAAGGTAACCAGATCTTACAAGGACTTCACTAGTCCGTGGTATACTTGTTCATAATTGATAACTGCATACTGTTGCATTCATCTGGCACATACATTTTATTCTAGTTACTTTAGAGAAACCATAGTTATCAAATGTACTTAAATATTCAGTGTAGTTTTATAGCGGTAAAACCTTTCAGAAACATCTTAATTATCATGACTCTGAATGTTATGGAGTCATGCAAGATTATTTTCATTGCTTTACCTTTGTTAGAATAATATGGACATCGAGGTTTTACTTGAAAAAACAGAGATTAACATAAACAGCATAAAAAGTTACTTTGACAGCATGTGATTATATGTGCTTGTGATTTACGAGATTCCCCTGACCAGCTTTGTAGGAATCTTTTGAATCCTATTTTGCTGAAATGTATATCATATGAGTTATAAAAAGAGAACCCAGAGATCCAGCTAAACCAGAAGAAAGGTTTTGTAGAAGAAATTTGTCAGGATCAGGTTTTGTTAACTCTTCTGCAAATTTTTCTCTCATGTCAGGGCACAAATCTGTGGGTAGATATTCTCCATTGATGGTGTAAAGGCCCTATTTGAACTTTCAAAGTCAGACAAAAGAGTAGATCTGTCATTTACTATATATGAGAACCTTTCATTCTCAGCTAGACAGGGCCTGCAATTTATCTGATCATTTCTTCACTTCATTTAGTGTTCCCATCCAGTTTCTTGGAAGCATAGAGACAGCAGGCATCTTATTGGACTAATTTGGAAATGAAGTGATGATAAAGTGTCTTCCCTGCCTAACATCCACTCACACCACTAGAATACATGTAGGCTCTAGAAAGCTTCAATTTTTGTCCCTAACAGCTTGCTTCAATCTTTGGATTTTAAAAACTTTTCACAGTAATAAAAGCATCACCAATAATATTCCACGCTTGTGAAAATACTTGTTATGCCCAGCCTGTACTTTTATTTTGTTTCTGAATATTATTCTTGCCTGCTTTTTTATGTGTATTACTCAAATTTAGTTGAAGTTAAAAACAGCGGATAAGATTAAGAGCATCTGATTTAAGAAAATCATACAGATGCATTTTTACTAAGAAGGTCTCACTATATTGGTGAGACCTTAAAACTAAGTTTTCATTAGATTATATCTTGAGGCTTTATTTGGGCTTGTGTGATTTAAGGATGCCGGAGAAATCATCCCCAAAGCAGTTCTAATCTAGACAGATAAAGAGGTAGGACACAATACATTTGCATTTGTTTCGTTTCAATTAATTTCAGAGATTTTATGTTGGAAAATTATTTGGTTATATAATCTTGAAAAGCATTGTTTGGTTTGTCCAAGACTTTAGTGCATTTAGCACAGTTCACAAGAAGTGGGTATATTGTTATGAATATAACTGCATGACGATCTAGGGGAAATGTGTTTAAACAGACTGGGCATTACTGATATGTAAAGAAATCTAGCAGCTATTAAGAGGATACACTTCTCTTGTTTCTGCTTAATTGGTGTTATAAAATACCATTCTCAGAAGCATTTGCATTTGTTCTGTTCTTCCACTTTATTTTGAAAAAGTACCCTTTCAGTCAACTAAGTTTCAACTGTATATTGGGGATTTTGAATTTTTTTTTGTTGTTCTGTAAGAACATACATTCAAAAATATAAAAATAGAATTGAAAACAGATAAAAGGAAGAAGATACATTTCTTGCAGCATAGACATATACTGGGGAAGGATAATCAGTGGTCACGGGCATAATGCAGGAATATAATTTTCTGGCAAAAGAGGTATTTGGGAGGTTCATTAATGGTATGACATTCATAAGAAATGGCTTGAAGGTTTCTACAAATATATTTAGTTTTCCATTCGCAACATTTTTGAATGCAGAAAATTTCTTGGAAAGATCTAGTGATTGTTTTGTAAGTGCTTAAATGCTTGTTGGGAATAGTGTGAACTCATGTGGTACAGTAAGAATGTATTGTAGGAATGCATGTGATTGCACATAAAGCATCACCTCTACTTCATTTCTTTTAATGCCTCTGGAATAATCTGACAAAATTTGTTGAGTGTTACAACACCCAAAGCCTCTGTGTAACTTGAAAAATAACACGAATAGAATTGGGTGTAAGTAATAACGATGAATTATAATTCTCTTGAAAAAGACCCCTACCTTTTGTGGTGGACATTTGACAAAGATGCCACCTGTTTTCAATCCACTTGGTCTCACTTGTTATCTATATATTGCTATAAATTTATAGTGTAGAAAGTCTGTTCTACTATAGCCAAAAGTACAAAAATTCTTTGGATGGACACTTTCTCTCTCCCCATTCATATATTTGGTTTTAACTAAAGAAATCCATTTACACAGGCACAAAGGAAGCTTTTTATCACAGTCATATCATCTCAGTCCCTGATTTATTTGTAAAGATTTACAGCTTTTATGGTCTGTACAAGGACCTATGTATTTTAGCCTCTCAATTGTAATAAATCTTTTTTTTTCTTCCTTCTGCATCTTGAATAGCTAGTTCATTTAGCAAAATATGCAGATATTCATGTAGGTCTTATTTAAATTCGGGAAGCAGAGTCATTTCTCAAGAAAGAAATAGAGAGAAGCAGACCAGGGTAATACCAAGTGTTCCAGAAGTTGATATAACCTATTGTTCTATACAGTTATAGCCACCACTTTGCAAGTTTTTAAGTGGTCACTATGAGACTTTGATTCTGTAATTTTATTTCTTATACTCCCCATTCCAAATCAAACTTGTGACTGGGTTAACTTCTTCTCTTAAGCCTAAGGGAAGTTCTGCAAAATGTGTTCAGAAAAGGGTTTAGAAACTCATAGCCGTGGGAGTGCCATTTGCATAAATTAATTCCAAATGAGCAATTCCAAGCAGTTTAAGCAATTCTGCTTAAAAAATGCTGGTTCCTCCATAGTAATTGGAAATCATTCACATCTAGAGCTTGATCGGTAGTTTTGCAAAGCAGCCCAGTATAAATATGTGTATGTATGTACCTGTATGTGCCTACCAAGGCAATCTCCTATCTTTGAGTCCTAAAGAGAATCGAACTGCTTCTCCTTGTCATAGTAATAGCGTTAGTGGTCAAGTCTGAAGGACAAGCGGGTTATGGAAATCCTCCCAAAAGCTGCCCTGTGCACGTCATTTTAAAAAGTAGATTTCAGATATTTTGTATTCTCATTTCTACCAGATGTGAATACTTTAAGAAGGTGGAACAGAAACTATTCATGTTATATATTTATACCATTCATATTTGTAAAGCCTGCCAACCAACAAAGATAGGGAAATTACATCTATATGCCTGGCCATATCTACATCTGAAACTTATCTGAATCGAAAGATTGTTGTAGTCCAACTTAATTAACATTGCATGAAATGCTTCTGAGTTGCAATTTTATACTCAGTAGGAATTCACCTTGCTTTGTGGCTCTTGCTTCTGAGCAGAAATATACTTTTAGACCTCTTACAAGTAGATTTATGGGACAATATGAGTTTGCTGACTTGCAAATTGTGGTTGTGATGAGCCATTTTACATCATCAGATTAGTTTTGTTTTATTCACCGTTCATATTGGTCTGCAGGAAACGCCATTTCTCTTTTTTTATGCTGATTTTATATGGAAATCAATATGCAATAATTGGGATGATTAGCAGATAATGTTTTCCATGAATTGAGGATATTTATTTTAGCATCTTCAGAATCTTCACTGAATAATTGATCCAGGTTTTTATGTGCCACTGTATAATTCTAATGGGTGTATAAGCATAGTGGTATGCCTATGCACCCATTAGCAATTTAAATGAGGGTTTATGAGCAGAATCTCAAGATGAAAGCAATTTTCTTGGTGGATGTCTGGGCATAGTTTTCAAATACAAAGCTTCTAATTTTTTCATGTTATCAAAATCCTCAAATTCTGGGTGCTGTGCCTGGGAAAACGCGGGAGTGCTTAGAGTTCCTTTGAGGGGAAAATATGGAGCTTGTTGGATATTCCTCTGAAATTAGGATTTCCCTGTAGAGCTGTGCAGCTGGCAAATGCTGCTTGATTCATCAATACATCATTACAAAGAGCAGCCAGATATAGTTAATCTACAGTCTGCTCATCTGGGTCTGCAGAGATTTACATCGTAACCAACATTATGATACCTATGATGCTTATAGCACCTGCTTAACACCTAAGCAGCACGTAGTATCAGCACCATTTCTATTGGCTTCTGGCTCTGAGAAAGTTGTGATGTTGCACAACTTGATGTTCTTATCGGCAAGCATGGAAGAGAAAGCATTATTATTTGCCATTAATTTTTAAAGAAGAGCAGAATGATGGAATATTTTAAGAATTCCTAAAAATCCATTATTCATATTTTTACTATAAAAAAGTAAGAATTTTTCTTTTCTCCACTATAGGTGATAAGATTAGAAAAAAAGAGTATTAGATATTCAACTATTTCCCCTCTCCTTTAAAAAGTTTATGGTTCTGCAAAAAATAAAGTATTTTGAAACAAATCTGATCTCAAGAGAGCTCTTTGCAAATTACATTTTAAGAATAAAAATATGATCACACAGATGTGAGCACATAGTTACATTGTGAGATAACTGACTGTTGTCTGATGACTGCACAGAGGCAGACTTGGTTTTGTTTTTGCACAATGTGTCAATTGGTACAGGAAGTTATCATCCACCAAAAAGATTCCTTTTGCTGTTTTCATGAAAAGTGTGGAGATCGTAAAAACAGGCAAATAGATTTAGCACACATTTTTACTCATAACAGCAAACAGTGTGGCATGCATATTATGCATGCAGAATTATTAATTTACTCACTGGCTATTCTAATGCATTTAATTCAGCTATAAATCATGAAGAAGAAGAAAAAATCCCCCAGGCACCTTGATTCAAAGTGCACAGCAACCAAAAAGTTTGCATTTGCGTCTGATTGTTTCTTGATTCGTATCTAATACCTTTCTTTTTACAACCCTGTTATATTGCTCCTAAACTTTCCCTTCTGCAAGCAAGAAATCTTATCTATTAATGTGTAGTCCATTGTATCTTCAATTGCCCAACTGTAAATATGTTAACATTACTGAAAGAAAAGGGTTAGTGGAGCTGGTTTGCAAACACCCCCCACCCCATGAAGAATGGAGTAACTATTAAGCCACTTAACTATGCTATGCTTCAGTCAGATGGAATGAAAACCTTTTGATGCTACAATTGTGTTGGAAGAAAACACACACTTTAAAATGGGAAACAGTTAGTTTTGACAGGCTGGGTTACCCAGGTTTAATGAAGACGAGTTCTTTTAATTTAATAGCATCTGGCCTGTTTGATTTTTAAAGATATTTTACATGATTGTTATAATTCTAATACCTTGATTTTTTTTAAAATAATAAATCTCTTAATTATAGAACATTATTATCCTAAGTGTAGATATATAGGGTCTCCAAATTTAATTTACAGAATTAAATTTAAGTTCAATTGATTAGGAACAGAAAACAGGTTTTGAATGTGTGCCTTGGTGGATATATTCAAACAATATGGTTGAAGGTTTGGATTGTTAAACTGTCTTAATTTCTTTTGTGTCTTTGTGTGCGTGGTGTGTGTGTGTGTGTGTGTGTGTGTGTGTGAAGAAGAATCAGTGATTTTGCTCTGTCTTGGTAATGGATTTGTCAGAACCTAATGTTTATTGTCATTTTTGAATTCATAAATGTAGCTTGGAAGAGCTAAGGCAAACATAATCTAAAACTAAAAGGTCTTATGCATTACCATACCAGAGCTTGGATTATTGGCCTTGGCTGATTTTTTCTATAGAAGTTCCATTGAAGTTAATTGTTTTTTTTTAGGAGGGGTGTCTTGTGGATCAAGCCCCTTCTATGCTTAGATGGGTGACTCAGTCTGCATTAACTGCTTTTAGATGAGAACATAAAACTTTGAAACAGAAACAGGTTTACATCTCTATTTCTACACGAACCCATACAGAGCTGTACTGCATTTGCTTTTTGCTTTTTTTAATGAATAAATGGCCAGTTAAAAAAATGTCATCATGTTTTCATTTAATTTATGCATGGAAAAACTTCAAGTTCTCATCAAATTCTTATCACAGATGTTCATATTTTTCTTGACTAATGTGGGTAATGTACATATGCGTATATACTGTGTGTGTGTGTCAGGGTATAAAATTATATACTTGCTGTTTTCTATATATTAGGTTTCATTAGATAGTAGGCTGCTTCTTAGGCTACCTTTATTTCACCAATATATTGATAACTAACAATGAAGTTTTTTTAGTTCTGTAATGATTAGTTGAAATGCATGTTTTTTCTTTTATTGCTATTTTTAGTTGCCTTTTCTTAATTCTGTTTCAACATAAAATACAATTCTGTGAGTTAAATTTTTAACCATTATTACTGAAGAAAGACCCCACTTACTCTGGAGTATATCTATTAACATTACTTATACCTGCTCCTGATAATTTAATCTGCAATAATACTGCAATTCTATACTTGGTTCCCTGGGAATAAGCCTCCTTCAATTCAACAAAGCTTACTTGTGTGTAGATATATATAAGATTGCACTATTCCATTTATCAGCATAGCTTTCTGTCTGGGTTATTAAATTTAATCAGAATTAAAATGACTGTTTAAATAACTTCTACTGATTTCTTTGAAAACAGCAATGATAATTTGAGAGAGAACTTTGCACAAGGAGGAAATATAAAGCTGATTTTCTAAAATGTGATAGCTCCAGAGAATGAAAAATTACTGTGTTTGTGTTTTGTGCACACCATTTACTTGGGTGAGAGTAAAGGGGAGAAGATTTAGATAAATGGCGACACACAGACTTACTAATCTAATGAGACTTGCATAGCACAGGATGTCAAAATGGCCAAATAAAACAGAAAAATTGATGACTAAGAATGTTTGATTTCTAAATTGTTTTGCAAACTGAGGAAATTGATTTTTTTTCTTTAAAATATATTCATTCCTATTTTAAGTCTTAATAATAGTTTTTTTAAAATAAAAAAAAACCAGCTATTATCAGTTGAAGGAGATTTTGAAATTACAACCAATATGAGGTCTGGAAGGTTGGTTACTTTGAATTTTTCTACTCTTCTCTTGGTGGCTTTCCTTTTTTATTTTTTATTTTTTGATTAAGCAGTATCTCCTACATCATAAAGTTAAGAAGCTTGAAAACTCCCCTTCCATTCCATATTAAAACACATGCATAGCCTATTGTAATTTCAACCACATATTTCATTTTAGCAAGCAAGAGTGTTAAGGAAATGCCAAGACACGTTTTTTGAATTTTTATCTATTTTCCGACTTCCACTCATTATGCTCCTTATTTATACCTAGGTTCATTTCTGGCTCTTCCAATCCCTTTACCTTATCTTCCTTTGTGTGCGTGTGTTTTAATATTTTGACACTCTGCTCCCACCTAATAGGAATTCTTTTTGAGAAAGGATGCATATGTTGTCTAAAGGAGTCTTTTCACAGCCCTCGCTTTTTCCTTTCCCTTTTGGCTCTAAAATTATGTATATGTAATTGGTAATTAAAGGTGCAAGCGCTCTTCAATATAAACAGTATTGCTCAATGTTAGATCATTAAAGGGAACAGAAGCACTAAATAATTACCTTTTGCATTGTGACAAACTGTTCGCACAGAAATCTACTCACTTCCCGCTCAGCACTAGGGTTATGATTACATTTTCACGATGGCAAAAGAGTCCTTTCATAAAATAAATTGGTAAATTAATTACGTTGCATTGTCTACCAGCCGCTTTTAAAGTAAACTTTGAGGAAAGGATGGAGGGAAAGTAATTAATGGGTTTCACACACCATGCATTATGCCTAGTGTTTGAGTTACCTAGTGGATTAATTTGGCTACAAGTAAGTACAGGAAACTCAAAAGCCTTTATGCATGCATCTCCTATTTCTTAGGCTGACTTCTTGTTCATCCACCTCCATTAATTGTGAAGAGAAGGCAGTTAGCGTGGGCTTAATCTGAAGTACTATGAATCCAACAAAGCCCAGGTTCTGATGCATTCAGTTATTTTCTTATGTACATACCTCCTATGTTTAAATAGCAAAAATCCATTTGACTACATTTATGTACTAATTAGCAATATTTTTTTTCAAAAACAGAAGTTAGATACCTTTTGATCTAATTAAAACTGGGGATTAGCATCCTAGTTAGATAGTTTCCCTTTTATTATTAGAAAACAAAAAAAAATCCAAATAAAAATAAACAGTTTTAAAAACTGCTTAGGCAAATTTCCCATTTGGTTCAGGGATTGCAATTCAGAAGTATGACAAATGTTTTACATTGTCCTGCTGCTTTTAGATCTCCAGGAAATTTGGAAACAAATCACCAATGCCAGTATTTCCATGTGTTCATTTTTTTCCCCTGCGGAGTTTCACTATTCCCCTCTCTTGATAAAACTTCAGTGGCTCATCTCTTTTATTTACATGTCATTAATTCACTGTGCATTGATCAGGCCAAATGATAACATTCTTGTTTAGAGCAAAACCCTGCCAGCCATTGGGAACTGTGCCTGATCGGGGACCACATTTCGTGTGGTTTTGCAGTTAGCCTGCCTTGGAAATAAAAACAAAACGAAACAAAAGTTTATTGTACCCTACTAATATCATGAATTAGCTACATTAAGATTGTCCCAAAATTCTAGTTACATTAAGTAATGAGAGGATGTCACACATAATAGTGTTGGGATCTAATAGATAATTAAAAAATAACTCAAAATGTTGAGCATTCTGAAGACTATATAAATAAAATTTGATCAGTGTGGACCATGATGTGAATTGAATTGGAAAATTGACTCTTTCCCATTTAATTTTCAGCATTTTAAGATAATATTAATGGTCTGAAGTTGAGAAATGTTCTGAGCAAATTTCATTTTCTTTCAGCTAACAAGTGGATAGCATTATAATCTAACCAAATCAATTTGAACTGAGTTGTTTTCTTCTATTTGTCTTTTGTTTCTTTAAAACCTCAATGTTGCCTACTGGTTAACTGAAATAAAATAAAAATAAAAAGCCTTAAAGTTGCTCAGATCTGAAAGTACAACAATTTTGTAAAAGAAACCGAAAGGGAGAAAAAGAGGGCTTGTTACATTACAGAATTGGGACCTTAAAATAAAAAAAAATGCTTGATATTAAGGTCTTCCGCTGAGCAGGACTGTTAAGAGTTGAAAAAGATTCAAGTAGCTTACTAAACCTACTCAGTTGAAAGCATGGTTTAGCTGTGGGGGTTTTCTGGAGAAAAAGTCATTTTTAGAAAACCTTAAGTGTGTGAAAGCCTGTTTGCGTGGGTGTCATTTGAGAGACTGAATCTAGGGAGCCATTCATTCTGGACAAACCCCATGATCCATCCATAAACCAGTCTATAAGCTCAGTGTGCATTCTCAGATGGGGCATTAAAAAATCAGCTGGAGATTGCAGGTGTGGGATGGGTATATTTTCATTTTACCCTGAGCCATGTCATATTAAGTTGATTGTGTGGCCTGGCAAGTTGGGGTACCATTTCCCCCAGCCGAGCATTTAAGAAATGTAGGGGATAGAACAAAGCATGATTGGTGTGTTTTGGGTGTAGGATCAATTCCCTACTTTTTCTCTTAAGGCCAATGGACGTGTCGCTTTCTGCTGCTTGTAGACCTCAGGCTTGCTTTGTGGGTAGGGTTGAAAGAGACAAGCTTGCTCAAGACAAGCCCAAGAACCTGTGACTCCCTTATGCTGCCTTCCAAGAGATTGCAGACATCAGGAACCACAGGAACTTGTTTTCTAAACTGGTTTTGGCAAATTTGTATAAATCTCCTTCAGGCATCATTGCTGTCACTTTCTTGGTACAATAGTGATTGAAAAATCCTGTCCCTGGAATGGCTTCCCTCTTGGGAAAGGCAGGATTACGATGCCAGGAATCAAGAGGCAAAACGGCTCCTCCTCCTGTGGTCATCTTGGAAAGGTGATGCATAAAACCACAGTCAGATGAAACACATTTATATAAGATGTGTGTGGTGACAGAAAACCTGCTTTCTGTAAGCATGACTTCTCCTTATATTTTTAATAAATCCTGTGAGATAATTAATTTCTCTGTGATGCACTGAGCACCGTTTCCATTCAAATTCATTTTGAACAGGTGCCTGCTTGTTGCCAAAGTTTTTCATGGTTATTTGACATGGCTAGTGCTACCTTGTTAGGTTAATCAGCCTCTTGACTATATTTGTAAGTCTAAAGTATTGCATATTCATTGCTTCCAATAGTCCTTGGAATGGTGGCCATGGAATGAACCCAATTAAAAATGTTTTGAAAGGTGAGTCTGTGAGTGAGCCACAAGAAGCTAGAAATATGCTAAAATTCCAAGAATATCACAGTAGAACAAGTTTAATCTTACAACCTTTTTGAGAAAATTACACTATATGATCACCAAATAGTTGGAAAATATCAGAAAAATCAGTAATATAAAATATTTTCAATATTTTGTTTTAAATGGTGGGCTTCCATAGTCATTGTTCAGTATTGTTTCTTGCTTTATAAAGAAAAAAGATGATTGGTTAGAGTTACTTAACTGGACCATAGATCAGCTGTTAGAACTTGATGTAAATCTGTGGCTCTGTTCAATGTATCCTACCAGTTTTAGTTCTGGAGGTGATTAACAGGTCTCTACTCTCCCCTGTTATTAATCCGCTATGGACTTTGATGGTTGATTCAGAAAAGCCTCATTAAATATGCTTATTATTTTGTTGTGCAGACAGACTTGATTGCAAAATGTACTCAGATCACTTGTGGAGACAAGCAGGGTGGGAAATAGATAAAAAATACAATTATATGAATATTTAAACCAATTGCTCTCAATTGTTTTCCCTTCTTTTTTTCTTTTTCCCTTTCTCCCTGACCCTCACCTTTTTTGGGTTTCCGAATGAAGCAGAGGCTGACCACGTGGACACTGCCATCATCACCCATGAGGAAGAGAGCCTAGCACTAGGAGAGCCAGTTGGGCTCAGCATTGCAGTGGGTGGAACAGACCCTGACCTATTAACCTGTGGACAGTGTCAGATGAACTTTCCCCTGGGAGACATCTTGGTTTTTATAGAGCACAAGAAGAAACAGTGCCATGGCGCTGGTGGTGCCTGCTATGAAAAGAACGTGGATAAGAGCAGTCCTCCCCCTCCATCACGCTCCGAGCTCAGGAAAGTGTCAGAGCCAGTGGAAATCGGGATCCAAGTCACACCCGATGAAGAAGACCGTGTTCTCACGCCTACAAAAGGAATTTGCCCCAAGCAAGAGAACATTGCAGGTACAGCATGTTTTATGTTCATTCATCTGTAGAGGTAGCCTTTCCTTGTCCCACCTCTTTTCTCTAAAAATGAGACAGGTTTCTTGACATAATGAAAAATGTAAGATTGCCCATGAGCACTGCATGAGGCCATAACAGACTTTAAGGATCCTCTTGATTCTAAGCCTCAGAATCCACTTGATCCCAGTTTGTAATGGGTTTAGTTGGATCCTTGGATTGTGGAGTGCCCTCTGCAGATCTTTTGTTTTGAGTGATAATGTTTAGTCTGTGTTGTGCCAGATATTCCATATCTGTTATGATTCTCCAATCTGAGAAGTCAGATACTGTCCCTTAAGTCATCTCCTAATCCCATCTTTGCTTGCATTAAATAATTCATTGACTTTCTACTGATAATTCTCAGCTCTGTGGATTGGCACAGACACTTAAGGAACAGGTACTTTCACATTTTGCAGACCAAAAATAAGACAAAAAGATCCTAGAAATTAATTTTTTAGAACACTTATTTGAACTTGCATATTTTTCCCAATGAGAATGGTGTCGTCATGATGATAGTTACCTAATCTTTAGCTTTGAAAGTATGGTAGCCAAAGGATACACATAATATTTTCAAAGGGTAGAGAGAATTTCAATGAAAAGCAGTGATGCATAATAAGGGGTGAAGACATCACATATGTGGGGAGGTCAGTTACTACCTTTTTTTTTGTATTTCATGTGTTGTAGAGGTTTTTGTTTTGGTTCTTATAACCATGTTGAGCCTACTTTAAGAAATATGGCAGAGTTTTTGTGCATTTCCTACCTCAAAATGGTGGAAATTGCCACTGATTTGGGGGAGTTAAGGTTTACAAGAGGCTTGTTGAGAACAGAAAAGATGTTGAGGAGCCTGTACCTCATATCAGATTGCTCAGCACTGTTTGAAATTTTACAGAAGGCAGCCTCCCCATAGCTTAGTACTACTTAGCTATTTCTTTGGTAAATATCTGTACACAGTGTTCAGGCAGAAGAATATCAGGACTATATAAGCGGATAATATTTTGTTGAATTTTTAAATAGTTTAATAGAGATGCATTTAGTGTGTGTTTTCCAGAATCTATATGGAACAGTGGGAGAACAGGGCAGTTGTTCAATGGGAATACAATATATTTCTGAAGAAAGGGATAGTTCAGTCCTACAGATATAAAACAAGGTTAATTTGCATAATCCTTCTCTTCTCCCTAGTATGTTATTCAATATGTGTGTATGCATGCGCACAAACACATATATCTATTAAAAGGACATAAAGATTAATGCAAACTAATCTAGAATAAAGAAAACAAAGAAAAAGAGAAAGAAAAGAAAAAAGACATAAGGGTACAAAGGAAAAAAATAAAAATAAAAAGGAAGTTTCTGATTTCCTTTGCAGAAAATATAAGTATGATTGCAGTTACCTCTTACTGTATAATTTAAAAAGCCCACTGTTTTCTATTATCCATTTTTTCTAATCATTAAAATCACAACTCATGTTATTTTTTCCCCTGTTTCATTGCAAAAAAGTTTATAAGGGTTTTCAGTCAGCCTTAAATGCATATATTGTCTTTTCTCTAATCAAGGAAGTCAGTTTAGCCGTCTCTGCAAGTTTCATCATCTTCACCTATTGTAGTGAAGTGGATAGTGGATAGTGGATAGTGTCTATTATGGATGGTGTCTTTTCCACTTTTTGAGCGTATCACACTGCAGTTCTCATACCGTATATAAAACAAAGTTTCATGACTTTTTTCTAGTTGTCTCTCCTTTAATCTCAAAAGAAAAGTCTTTGGTTTCTATTGTAAATTTGTGCTTAAAACTCTTCTGAATTAGTGTATTTATTTGTATCCATTTTTTTGGCTTTTTTGCATGTCCACCATACATGATAAAATGTCCCACATGTTGTTCACGTGTTGTTTTGGTTAGGCTGTTGTTCCGGTGGGATGGTATTGTGATTTTAAAGTGAAGATTCTATAGGTTTTTACCCATACAAATCTGCTGTTCTCTACCACATTCTTAGTTTTGCATTGCAGACAGAACAGTATAAAACTAAACAAGAAAGTTCTGGCTTACCTAGAACTGATCTTATTGGTTTCATAGCCTGCAACCTCTGATGTTTAGGTGTTCCAACATTTCTAAGAAAAAAAGAGTTGTATAAATAATTATGCATTCTTTGTTTCTGAAATTATTTTTTGCTAGTAAAGAATAAAATGAATGTGAACTAGTCTGAGGTCACAAGAACACAGTATTTTTATTTCCACAGTGTTTGGAATGTTCTTGTAAAAGTGCACAGACATGTAGAGGCCTTCCCGAGACTGTTCAGGGAATGAGTAGCGTGCACTTAGCTCAGCCGATGACCACATTATTAAAGAGGCATTACAGCAGGGGTGTCAAACTTCCAGTCTGTGGGCTGGTTGCAAGAGGTGGAGGCCGCACCCACTCCAGCTCCAGCAATGCGAAAAAAGTCTCGATACATCGTGACACATCAAGTATTGCGGCGAGTTTGACACCCGTGCATTACAGAAAGTCTGGCTTGCTAGGAGAAATTGACTTGGATTTTTTTTCCTTTTAAGCTCTGAATAATTATCATAAATGTACCTGGCCACTAATCAAGGTGAAATCAATTGAATCTTATTTTAACAATTAGACAACAGGCTACAGCTGAATGTATTGTCTCTAGCAGGATAGAAACCTTCATGACTTGTCAATCCATTTAGAGCTTCTGGGAGTTATAGACATAAGAGCTGAGGAACTTCAGGAACTAAGAACTATTGCTCAGGGACCCTGGTAATCCACGACTTAGGATCACAATTGACTCCCAAATTTCCATTGCTTGGCAAGACAATTATTAAATGAGTTTTGCCCCGTTTTACGACCTCTCAGTGATAAATGAATCACTGTAGTTGTTAAGTTAGTAACATGGTAGTTAAGTGAATCTCTTTTTTATTTTGTCAAAGTACAACATGTGTACATTGAGATTAGCTGAGCCTCCGCCCGTGCTCTCTCCCCCCAACACACAGTGACAACAAACCCTCCATCCTACCACACCATGTGAACCAACAACACCACACACCGGCCTCTGGCTTCCTCATTGACTTTGCTTGTCAGAAAGTCACAAAAGGTGATTGCATGACCCTAGGACACTGCAACTGTCATAAATACATGCGAGTTGCCAAGTGTCCAAATTGTGATCATGTGACCATGGAAATGCTGCAGTGGTCGTAAGTGTGAAAAACAAGTGGGAAAAATAAGTCATTTTTTTCAGTGCCATTGAATGGTCACTAAATGAATTGTTATGAGTCAAGGACTATCTGTAGTAGGTTTTAAGTTAGGCTTCCTAATGCCAAAGCTAAGACATTGAATCTGTTATATTAAAGTTGGAAGATATGACAACTTCAGTGAAAGGTAACCTAATATATCTCTATTTTTACATGTAAAACTGTCACTTTGAGTCAGGCTTGACTCAAGTCCATGCAGTTTTCTTGGCAACACTTTTGAGTGTAGTTTGCTGTTACTTTCTTCTTAGAGCTGAGAAAGAGAGACTATGAAGTTTCTTAATTGGCTTCATGCCTAAGTCAGAACTAGAACTCATAATCTTCAAGTTAACAGCACAACACCTTTAACAGGTACACCAAGGCATTGGACTAGAAGTGGAGAGATGTGAATTTTACTCTTGCCTTGAGTATGGGTGCTAACTGGGTGGTTTGGTGCTATTTCTTTCTCAGTAAGGAGTAAATGGTGAGCCCCTTCTGAAAATATTGCCAAAAAAACTTCAGAGACCCGTTCATATAATCGCCAAGAATCAAGACTGATTCAAAGACACAAACCCACCCCCCAAACCTTTACACAGGCATAATCTGTGTAACATGATTGGTAAAAGAGTTGAATGAATTTGTCCTTAACTTTCAGACTTCACAAATCACAGGGCAGCTATGGAATTCACTTTCAAATTGTGGAAGTTAGTTATACCTGCACATTTACGCTTTGCACCTTTAAGGGTTATTTTTTCCCTATATGCTGAGTTTAATTTTGGATCCTATTCCAGCCTTTTAGAATAAGAGATGCAGCAAGAACCCCTTTGTAGTTTATCCATAAAAAATGACATAAAGAAAAGTTCTTTTTGAGCTGAACTTGCTCTTCCTGGTGATTTAAAGAACATATGCATGGAATTTCCTTGGCAACAATATAAAATTACTTTGACATTGTCTTGTCTTCCCAGGCTAGGCCTCGTATTCTCTGAAGGTCTTTACCCAACCTACTAATCAGGCCTAACCATCTTCCAAGTCCAGATACCTATTCACAGCCTCATCCCCAGAAGTTATTATTGGGCCATTAAGTGACAGTAAATAATACTTCATTTGTGTTCACTGTGCATAGTTCTTTTTAAAATTCAGAAATAGCAGACACAGGTCAGTAATGCTAGTAGCAGAATCTCAGAAATAGGAAATAGTGTTTATCTTTCATGATGTTGTGAAAAGCAGTTCTTTTGAATTTGCAATTTGGATTATGAGGAATTCCTCTTTGATAACAATGGATATTTTCCTTTCGATACAAATATTAGCTTTCAGAGAGTGAGTCTCATCAGAAATAATATGGAAAAAAATAGTTAAACTTCTCATTTTTTTATTAGAATCTACTATGATTCTTCCCAGAAACACAGCCACTTGTATTCTTTTAAGAAACATGATGCAAACATGAGCTTAATATAAACTTTAGCTTCACCCTTTTCATATCGTATAAGAGAAAACTCAGAGGAAAATTATGGAGATAAGAGCTGGTTTCGCTCTTAACAGCAGGAGTACATGAAAACCAAATTTAAACTTTGCTTCAATGATTTCCCTTATTTATTTTGGTATTGCTTTTATGTCCTGCCTTTCCTGTAGAGGCTCAAGACTGTGAAAAATGGTGATTACCCCTCCTTTTATTCTTTCAACAACAAACTTGACAGGTATACAGTTATCCAGTGAGCTCCTTGGTTAAGTATGGATTTGAATTTGAATCTCTTTGGTCCTAGTCCAGCTGCTTAACTACCCTACAATATTGACTCTCCTGGGTAATCCTTTGCTTTCTTGTATAAACATGAAGACTTGACATTCATTTCCATGGGAAAAAATAAGATGGTTGTCCTTGGAGGCCATGAGCTCTGTGTGGTACATGTGCCCACATGCAGACTCGTCAGCATTGATCCTTGCAATATACATCTGTATGAATCATACCAATTCTTCTATATTCTTCAGGCCTTTGGCTAGCAATTATATTTTGGTAGCCACGTTCTCCATCTATAAAACCTCTAGTTTTATGAGGTTGCCTTTTATTTTGGTTATCTTCAGCATACTTTCACGTTCAGCATGGCAAGTCTGCAAGTTAAAAAAAAAACCCATTACTCTTGGTATAGAGAGAACGAGTAAAAAGATACTAAGCATAACATTAAAAAAAAAGAAGAACTGGAGGTCTTGATTTTTTTTTCAAGCTAAAGCAAGGATAAATATGAAATGATTGAAAGATTTTGGATCTGAAAATAAAATAAAAATATGTGGTTCATTTGATTTTTGCCTATCCAGGATTCAAATTCCTTTGGTAAAAGATGGCATTAAAATTAGGGTCAAAGGTCAAGTTCAGTATTGTTCTGTTATATTAGTGAAAGATTTTTGCTCACCTTCTCCCCTTTTTCTTTTTCTCTTTCTTCTTTTAAACAGCACAGGATAGTTTTCAATAGTAGGATAAAAGCTTCATATTACAGCCATGGAGGATAGCCATGAAAAAAAACCCCTACAAAAGTCATTCACTGAAAAGGCTTTAGTGGGATATACCAAACCCCTTATTTATTTTTCAATAGAAAGGCTTTCTGCATTAGCCAAGAAAATCAGAATCTGTATTTAACACTAAAGGTATTTCCCAGTGAGAGTCTGTAGAGCATTGTTGTTAGATTTGTTAAAAAAAGAGAGACTAAATACGATTTCATAAAAGGGAAACTTAATCTTTAAGGCAGCGCACTCTCTCTCTTTCTCTGTACCCCCTCTCTACTTTCCTACCTCCTCTTTTTTTGGTAATCAGCAGCCTATAATATTTTCACTTTCTCTATGACAAAAGATATTCTTAGGCTTTTCTGTGCTACGACAGGAAGAATGAAAACTTCTTTATTCTACTAAGAAATATGTAAAATAATAGAAGAATAGAGGAGATAATATTTGTTGGAAGCATTTAAAATGTTATTTTAATCAAAGACACATAACAATTGACATGCTATGTCAGCTAAAAGGAGACTAACATTTGAACTGCAAACTCTGTTCATATTTATATTTTACTTTTTCTGCTCAACCAGCACTTTAAAACAAATTTAGAAAAATAAATAATTAAGAGAAGAGAAATAAAGATTAAAGAATAAAGGGGGAAAACATCAGTGCCTCAAATGTGTAAAAGTAATTGAATATGGCAGAAGCATTAATTATTTGAGCTTAATTGAATTCTGAGGACTGCAGCCATTGCATTTCAGATAGACAAGCTCTGTTTATTATTTCTTGTGTGTAGATTAACAGTAAAGGAAAGTAGATAAGTTTCCCTTATTTCTTGAAAATAAATCTGTCAATTCATGTGAAGAGCAAGTTGTTCAAACATAACTGAGTCTTTAGGTTGGAAGAGGAAAAAACAGAAATAGCTTAAGAATTGTCCTTAAGAGTGTAGTTACTTTTTTCAAACTCATGCCATTTTCTTAGACTTTCTTTCCCTCAGAGGGATGCATGAAAGTTGCTTTCATTGCCATTCCACCCTCCCTACCACCTTTCCGCATTCTGGCATAACCAGATGAAGTTCTGGGTTTGGCTGAACAAATTGTGTAGTGCAGTTAGTTCATGGGCAATACATTTCAAACAGCACCTGCAAGCACATTTGAATGTTCACACTTATTTTAACCTGCTCCTTCCACAGCTGCATCCTGACAGAATCCTAAGGGACCATATTCCTGTTGGTGCACTTGGTTTGAACTGGTATTTTTCTTATGACTACATTTCCTTTTTCTTCCCACATGTAGCTAGTTTCAAAAACCCCTCTGTTTGGTGGTATCATAGTTGGTTATTTGTTGACAATATTACTTACTCATTTTGTAATCCTAATGAATGATCTGAAATTCACTGTTTTCCTTCCTAGGTCTCATTAGTATTGGACATTTTTTGTATTAAAGGACAGTTTCCCCCACTTTTAGTTTTTTTCATGTTTTGTGTTGTGGAAAATGTTCTTATTCCATTTGTTTGAAAGTTTTTATAAAGTGATAAAAATGAGGCTGTCCTGGTGCACAAAAAATCAGAAGTCACTGATAAGCAATATAACTGGATAAATAAAATATGTACCCAATTATGAAGAAACTTTAAAGATATGGAGAGTGACGTTAATGTAAAGTATTTGGCTGACGAGAATAAATGGGGATATTTAATGTTGAACTTGTGACGTTCACATGATCTGGAGATCAAGACCTGAAAATCTTGCATGTTGGACCACAATATTGTCCAGATTTGGTTGGCCAGTTTATTTATTCACTATGGTGTTTGGATATTTTAAAATTACAGAAAGCCAACATTAAAACTACTCTGGCTGCCTAATTAATCTTTGTATTTACAACATTTTGCTGGGTTTCAGTATATGCAGCCAGATAGGTGAATAGAAACTCAGTGAAAATTATGGATGGAATCACGTGAGAATGTTAGAACATAAATCCTACGTTTTGCAGTGCTAGCAAATAATTGTACATAATGGTGCATATATCTATAGTGATAGCCCAATGATTAGTTAGAATTCTGTTGTAGGCAATTTGGGTAGAATCAAGAAGGATGTCTAATTTAAAGAAGGTTTTCCATTATATACCATTGTATTTTCTTTAGCTGCTGATTTGTAATTTACGGAATGTGCTTTTCAGAAATAAGGATGTTCAAGAAAAGTACTGTCTATAGCAGACATGTCAAACACAAGGCCCGGGGGCCAGATCCGGCCCGCGAAGTGGTTTCATGCGGCCCACGAAGCCATCCTGGAAACAGTGAGGGAACGGCCCCCACTGCCTTGGCCCTGGCCCAGAGACCCTCCTTCTGCCAGAGACCCTCAGATCTGTCCCACTCCTTCCCAGGCCCCCATAGGCACCCTTGATGCGAACGATGTAGAGCTGGCCACGCCCACCCAGTAGGCCATACCCACCGGGCCCCCTGAGGGCAACCGCAATGCTGATGCGGCCCTCAATGAAATTGAGTTTGACACCCCTGGTCTATAGTAATGAGCTGATGAAATAATTGTGAGCTGAATGATTTCATTTAAACAAAATCATCTACAAATAGAAATCCATACTGTATTCCAGGTAGATCTCATGATGGTATACCATTTTGCATTCTCTCCAGATTCCTACCTCTTAAGGAGGTAGGAAACAGTGAAATAAAAATCCACATGATGTGTACATTGTTTTGAAACAGTTATCACAGATTTCAGTCAGAAGTGTTTCCCAGCCTTAATGGAGGATGGAAGTTATTGAACTGAAGGCCTTTGGATTGACCTACCATTTATTCTTCCCCCTCCTTTCTTTCAATCATAAGACATAGAAAGCTGCTGAGTCAGCCTGAAGATCCTTCATACTGTTTCTATAAATAACAAGCAAGACCATGTTGGGAAATCTAACCTCTGGTACAAAGGCTTAGCCCTTTGTTACTGTGGTTCCTCAAACTTAGTACTTGGAAAATATAATGGCTTCACATATGCCTGGACTGAGGGTTTGGGATTTTAAATTTTTAGAATGTGATTTACTTGTTGGGGCTAATTTAATTTAATTTATTTTTAATCTTGTATATTGTGTTTTAACTGCCCTGTACACCGCCCCGAGTCCTTCGGGAGAAGGGCGGTATATAAATCCAATAAAATAAATAAATAAATAAATATGGAAGTTTCTAGATGCTGTTGCCAATAGTTGTTGACAGACCTATCCAATTTTGTGTACAGAATGGTCTAATTTTGTTCTTAAATCATTTAAAAACCCGTCTTTCATCAGTGCATATTACGGAAGCTGATTTTATTTATTATTTATTTGTTTATTTGTAGCATATGTAGTTTCCCATTTTAAAAAATCTGAAATCAGTTTATAATAGAATTAATTTTTCTCCAAGTGCTATGAACTGTACATAATTTCTCTCTTTTGTCATATCCTCAGCAATTCTTCCTTCCTTCCTTCCTTCCTTCCTTCCTTCCTTCCTTCCTTCCTTCCTTCCTTCCTTCCTTCCTTCCCTCCCTCCCTCCCTCCCTCCCTCCCTCCCTCCCTCCCTTTTTTATTTTTATTTTTTTTATTTCTGAACCTTAATTTAGTTCTGAGGGGATAGATTTCCTAACAGATATATGGTAAAGCGATCTCCTTAATATAAAAGGATTGTGCTATTCATGCTTAAAAATTCAGTGACTTTTCAGAATTAAAAGGTTTTTTTTGCTACAAATAAGAGCTCTAATACTTACATTTCATTTATATTAAATATTCATATGGCCAGTAAGGGGGGTTTGATGTTATTTTCTCCTTTAGATAGAGAGGTGAAGAATGTAAAAAGTGGTAGGTAATTTTAAAAACTTAAAATAGGAGTGAGAATGCATGACACTGGGGGAAATGACATAGAGTCTTGAAAGAGACCAGAGGCCTAGCTGACTCAAACGCTGAAAAAAATGCACTTGATATTTTTGCAAGATCTTTTTTTTGGCAATAGAATTGACAAATATATACTGCTCAAAAAAATAAAGGGAACACTTAAACAACACAATGTACTGTATTTAATAGTAGGATGTCTTACCTTGTGTTCCCTTTATTTTTTTGAGCAGTATATTAATAAATACGTGTATATGTAATGAAAAAACCTCTGATTTCATGATGTTTTTAGAATTTTATTTTAAATTATAGTCCAGATTTCAAATCTGGTCTTTATAATAAGAATATAGACTTGGGTTCTTGTCACTGTTGCTCCAAAGTTGTCCTGTGTTGTTTCTACAATGTTCAGCTGAAATACAATTGAAATTGTCACATAGCATGTATTTTTGGAATTTAATTTTACAAACCTATTTTACATGCTTGGATGCTTTTCCAAATGAAATAACTTGATAAGAAAAAAGGATTCTAGATTCTTTTGTTTTTACTGGCATTCAAGTACAGAGTTTTTTAATGTAGTGAATCTTCAAAAAAATTTCTCCCATTCCTCTTTCCATTGTCTTAAGGTGGAAATGGCAATTTAGGGCCATTTGATGGTTCTGATTATGTGGGTAGGTGCTTAGAAATTGAAACCTGTGGGGAAAGATTGCATCACATCTGTGTTTGGTGCAGTGTAGCAATGTTAACCTGCAGCTCACAGCAATAGAATGAGAGAACATTTAGAGTTACGAAGACCAATGAAACCAGTAGTTGAAATTCATTAGACAGCTATGCTAATTGCTGCAAAGATTGTAGAAGATACAACAGAAAGTCAGTTTTTAGTCCGTTCACTAAAGCAGTAGTCTCTGCTTCATGAACAAAGTACCCTCACTATGTCTTGGACTATAATTCCCAGAATAATTAGCCAATATAGGAAGAGTATAGGCTGATAGTTCCAATATTTAATGAGGGTGTCAGACTTTTTTTAGGGGAGGGGAGGAGAAACAGAACACAAACATGCACACATCCACACACACGAAACGAAGAAAGATAGTAGTGGGTGGGAGTTAAGTATCAAAAAGAGGGTTACAATGCAGCCCCTGTCCTATGAATGTTTAATCTAGTTATTTAAACAAGCTGCTAAAGAGGCAAATAAATCACATATATGTACTGGAAGCTAAACATTGTTATATGTTGCTGTGAAAAGAAGCTGTTTGATATATTTAGAATTGTTATTTTTCCTCCAAATTAAGTAAAATACATGTGTGTTGCATGAGTGACTGTTACCTCAGTGGCATGGATTAGCTTTCCTTATGACAGCCAATTATTATTGCTGTCTACCTAGAGACAGTCATTTACATTGTGTACCATTATGGATTCAGGCACCCCATATTAACTTTTGGGAGTCAGATAAGCCATAATGGCATCTTCAGTAGATAGCAGAAAAAGGCATGCTGCTAGATACATTGGAAAGAATTATTTTGAGTTCCTGCAGTAGCAGACAGATTGAAATCAAGGGGCTGAGAAAGCACTCAACTAGTGCTCTATGCTGGGTAGTAGTCAGGCAAAGGGAGCGTGGAAAGTGATATGTGTGTGTTGGTTAATGGTGTTAGGACTGAGCTATAGACAAGGACTAGAAGAGAATCAAGAATTATCCTAGGAAATTAGACCCACAGGACAAAACTACCAATTACAGGAGTTGTTTACCACTTAAAGCAGCTTCATAAAGTGTTGAATGTTTTAATTTTAGCAGATGTAATCCTTGATAGCTGGGAGATAATCCACAGTAGCCAAGGCTGAGATAATCAAACCCCATCTACAGTGTTATGTCCAGTTCTGGATATCACCTTTTAAGAAAGGTTCAGAGAAAGTGGAATAGTGTAGTGCAGTGCTTTTTTGGTTAAAAAAAATGGTGCTGGAACTCACATCATACAACCTGCCTTGCCTACCCTACAAGATTTACCTTTGTAGTTGAAAAAAACCCCTTCAATTTTTAGTGTATCTAAAAATATAGGATTTTGTTCAAGGTAAGTTAATACTACTAATGTTACCATGCACTGTGGCTTTAAACCACAAGAAGGCATTTTATTAATCTTTTGGGACATTTATCACTGGCATATCCATTTAGTTTAATGAGTGGAAATGTCAGCTTTCTATGTGGAATGAAATTGGCCCAATAAAACAAAATTTGTTGCTTGTAAAAGATTGAATTATTTTTAAGAAGTTGTCAAACAAGGTGGAAAAATATACATTTGGAGTTTAATATGGATATTGACTTGAAACAAATTAAAGTTGAAACTTTGTCAGTGAACAGATTACTTTTAATTTACCTTTAAATTAAGTCCAATTTAATAAATAGATCTGATTAAACCTTATACTGTAGGTCTACCTTTACATCTGACCAATACATAATTAATATATATTATTGATAATAATACCTCCAAATCACAAGACATTGACTTTATTCTTATTCTTCCCGTCTGCAGTTTGAATATAAAGTATAAAAGACTAAAAAGAGATTTTTGTAGACCTCCCAGCCTTTGAACTACCCAAGGAACTGAAACAGCAAAGTTTCATGGTTGGGCAAGTTTCCACGCCAGCCGCCTTTCTTTCCTCTCGCTTCGCCTCTTTTTAATCTCACACACACACACCACCTCTGTAAGGGAAGGCAAAAGGCTCACTCACCCTCTCATGAAAAATGGCCACCATGTTTATGTGTGTCCCACCACCACCATCGGCTTCCACACCATATGGTCCGATCCAGCCAATCAAGACACACTCTGGCTATGGTGCTCCAGCACCACATGGCTCCTCCTAGAGGAGGCGAGAGCGCCGGAGGGGACCCCGCTTCACCGTACCGCCAGCAGGGCATTTTCAAAAACAAACGAGGATAGGAAGGGAAACAATAGGAAAAGAACGCAACTCTGGAAAATCCGTCAAAAAAGGTGACAGAACTCTGTTCCAGGGCGTTCTATGACAAAAAAAAAGCCCTGGTGTAGTGAACATTAAGAAGGATTGAAAATGTAAGGAGGACAGATTGAAGGAATTGAATATATTCCATTTTGGAAAAGATGAGTGAGGACTGTAATAACGCTTTTCAAATATACAAAAGGTATGGTTACTGTGACTTAGCCCTCACGTTTTATTCTCACAACTATCCTTTGATAAGTTAAGGCTAAGACCCAGTAACTAACCAAGATGTACAATACTTTTATGTCAGAAAGCTGAACTTCACATTATCATAATTATGAAGTGTGCTGCTGTCCTCTTTTTTACTTGAAAGCAAGTATGTGGGGCTCTGATCTGAATTATAATCACAGCACATGGAAGTGGATAATTTAGGATTCCTTCCCCAAAGCCACTTCCTTCCTCAAATTCGTTTCACATGGAAGGGTTTAAAGGAGGGATCTCTATTGTGGCCTCTTGTTCGTTCTTTGAAGCAAAAAGACAAAAATCAGTAGGTATAATCAAACAACAATGATGTCCTATATCACAAAAATATCTCTTTGGTCTGGCATCAATGCTACAGAGACAATTCCAGGCTAACAGCCTCAGTTTGAAATGATCATCTGTGCTTTTATAATTGAAGGCTCTTCGCTTATTGTGTGTGGGAGAAGTGAAATTGGCTAATTAGTTGCTTCTGTCTTACACGCTTCTGGCAGATTTATGTTCATAGTACAGAAGTAGACTAGCCACAAGCAGGTGTCAATGATATAATCTTCTGTTGCATTGTATTATGTATATAACTAGCACAAATCATACTTCAGCATATGGTGACAAAGGGAAGGCTAGCGTACTGCATCCTACTGGTCACCCTCCATCTCCCTTTTGGGAGAACTTACCTAGGCAGAGTTTATAGTTCACCAGTATATTTTCTGTATAAAGACTTTGAAGTGAGGGAAACCACTGGGAGGTGAGAATTCCAGACCACATATGTTTATAGAGCAACTTTATCTCTGCTGGCTTTGGATTCTATTTTCTCAGTTTATCTAAATGAAAATGTGTTAGATAAGAGAAGCAAGCAGGACTACTTATTGTTTTGTGGGTTAGAGGTAACAGAGGGATGAATCTGTCAATTTTATGAGTACTGTATACACTTATGGGTAAGCCAACCCTCAATTTTTTCATGACAAATGTACCAGTTGCAGATAGGCCAATGATATTTTGGTTAATAATGTGAGGGTCTGTTTATTTGTTTATTAAATTTATATGCTGTCCATCTCACTGTTGAAATGATTCTGGGGCTTGTATGAAATATATGGATACTTTAAAAAAGTATTATAACAATAATAGTAATATACTGTACCACAGTATAGCCTCATAGATAAGCCCGTCTGTGGATAAGCTGAACCCAATTTTTGCTGTTTATTTTAACACCTAAAATTTTTGGCTTATCTATGGGTGTGTATTATTATTGTTATTGTTAATAATAATAATAATAATAATAATAATAATAATAATAATAATAATAATAATAATAATAATAATAATAATAATAATAATAATAAAGTTGGAAGGGACCCTAGAGGTCATCTAGTCCAACCCCCTACTCAGGCAGGAAACTCAGACAAATGGCTGTTCAGTCTCTTCTTTAAAACTTCCAGTGTTGGAGCATTCACCCCTTCTGGAGGCAGGTTGTTCCACTGGTTAACTTCTACTGGAAGTTTCTCCTTAGTTCTAGGTTGCTTCTGTCCTTGACTAGTTTCTATCCCTTGCTTCTTGTCCTGCCTTCAGGTGCTTTGGAGAATAGCTTGACTCTTTCTTCTTTGTCGCAGCCCCTGAGATATTGGAAGACTGCTGTAATGTCACCCCTCGTCCTTCTCTTCATTAAACTAGACATACCCAATTCCAGCAACCGTTCCTTATATGTTTTTGCCTCCAGTCCCCTAATCATCTTTGTTGCTCTTCTCTGTACCCTTTCTAGAGTCTCAACATCTTTTTTACATCGTGGTGACCAAAACTGGATAAAGTATTCCAAGTGTGGCCTTACCAAGGCATTGTAAAGTGGTATTAACACTTCATGTGAGCTTGATTCTATCCCTCTGTTAATGCAGCCTAGCACTGTGTTGGCTTTTTTGGCAGCTGCAGCACACTGCTGGCTCATATTTAAGTGACTGTCCACTAGGACTCCGAGATCTCTCTCACAGTTACTACTATTGAGCAAGGTACCACCTATACCAGGGGTAGGCAACCTTGGCTCTTTTATGACTCGTGGACTTCAACTCCCAGAATTCCACGAGTCATAAAAGAGCCAAGGTTGCCTGCCCCTGACCTATACTATACCTGTACATTTGGTTTTTCTTGCCTAAATGTAGAACCTTACTTTTTTCACCATTGAATTTCATTTTGTTAGATAGTGCCCAGTGTTCAAGTCTGTCCAGATCCTCCTGTATCTTAAGCCTGTCTTCTGGAGTATTGGCTATTCCTGCCAGTTTGGTGTTGTCTGCAAATTTGATGAGTTCCCCATCTATCCCCTCATCCAAATCATTAATGAAGATGTTGAAGAGCACTGGGCCCAGAACAGAGCCCTGGGGCACCCCACTACACACTTCCCTCTATGTAGATACAGTTCCATTGAGGACCACACCCTGAGTACGGCCGGTCACCCAGCTACGAATCCATCTGGTGGTGATGCTGTCTAACCGACATTTTTCTACCTTATCAAGTAGTATGTTGTGATCTACTTTATCAAATGTCTTACTGAAGTCCAAGTAAATTATATCTACAGCATTCCTGTGGTCCACTAATTTTGATTCTAGAAATTCTAGAAATTTTAGAATTCAAATTATCTCAAATGTGGGGCCCAAAATTTTAAAGCATGGAGAAATCATTTTATTTACCTATTTTATTTGTTAAATTTTATTCTATCTTTCAGAAATGGAAATTTTCCCCACTAACTTACAACCCACTAAATACTGATTAATTAAATAAATACAGTAAAATACAGTATTATTAAAATACAGTATACACGTACCATTTTCTTGCCTATTTTAACTTGTGTTTCTATTCTGTTTTTTATGGCACTGTTTTTGATAGGTTGGACTGCTTTTTCCCTTTGTGTAAAGACAGATGCAAAAAACGAGTTAAATAGTTCTTCTTTCTCCCTGTTGCTTGTCACCTTCAATTAATTGAATTTGAGAGCTTTTATTTTCTATTTTTTTTTAAAAAAAACCAGCACTAATTGTTGTAGACTGGTGTATGTTCCTCCAGATATATAAATTCTAGTTTGCAATTTTGTCTAATGTGTATAGCTTTCTTATTTGTCTTAATATATATTTAGGTACACTTTTTCAATGAACATGCATATTTTTGTATAACTTTACCTTAACATGCATTTTATTCTCTCTAATACTGTGGAATGGTGGAAAGAAATTATGTAAAAGTCGTTGGGACTCTTATCTTAATGTTGGCAAGATAATTTTCAGATATGGGCCAGGCTTGGTATAGTAGAAGAAACTAATAAAATAAATATTGAGTTAAAGGGCCAGAGAAGGAGGAAAAATACTTCAGTACATCTTTATAGGAAAAGCAGTTGGACAATGGTTTGAGATGTTGATAATCCATTCCCTCCTGGCCCAGAGGGTATATGTAATGCACCCCATGCTTCCCATTGCACATGGAAGCATTAGACACATTTGGCTATTGGAAAGGATTTCAGAAACTATGCTGTTGCATATTCCCCATATCTTGCTTCATAATTGGCAAACTGTAATTGCAAAATTCAAAGAACTGCATGTTTCAGATACGTTTTTATTCACATAATGGTTTAAAAATGCAAAATTACACAATAATACTCCTTATCCATGTACTATATGCGAAAAAAGACACAGGATTAGAGTGTTGGGTCTAACCTTATAATTCTGCTTTATATATTAAATAGCTTTGAAACATGTATGCTACTTTTAATTACTATTCTGCTCACTATTGGCATCAGCCATAGCTAGCTGTTTCATTATAAAGTTAGCCTGTGTACTAAAATGAGGCAGTGGGAATAGTGTATTAATATATTGTTTTTATATTCTGCCCCATAATACCACTGTCATCTAATTTTATAGAAATTAACTCATTCTAAGCGATCTTACTCAAGAAAATACAGAGATTATATACAATGCAGATGATTATAACAGAATCACTTAACTGTCCTGATGATAGTGTTATTCAGACTTACAGTGCATCCAGATGTATATAATTGCAGCAATAAGCTTGCTATGAGACCATACTTATTATGTCTGTTCAAATGCCCATCTTTCTTGTTAGTTATTGAATAGCATACCTTTTTCCTGACCTTTTGAAGAGTCATAAGACTACTTTTTCCTTTCCTTCCAAAACATTTTTTCATGTTTTAAAATTCTGCATTTATATGTGTTAAGTAAAGGTAAGGAATAATCACATATGGATGGCTGTGTGGAAGCCTAAACTAGACTTTCTGGTTTGGTACATCTGAATGGACTCTGCAGTTCATTTTAGCTCTACTGATTTACATCAGCTACGGAGATAGTAAAAAGGTAAAGGTTCCCCCGCACATGCGTGCTAGTCATTTCCAACTCTAGGGGCCGGTGCTCATCTCCGTTTCAAAGCCGAAGAGCCAGCGCTTGTCCGAGGACGTCTCTGTGGTCATGTGGCTGGCATGACTAGACGCCAAAGGCGCATGGAACGCTGTTACCTTCCCACCGTAGTGGTCCCTATTTTTCTACTTGCATTTTTACGTGCTTTCAAACTGCTAGGTTGGCAGAAGCTGGGATGAGTAACAGGCGCTCACTCTGTTATTCGGGATTCGACCCGCCAAACTGCCAACCTTCTGATCGACAAGCTCAGCGTCCTAACCCACTGAGCCACCGCGTCTCCTAATTATTGTCTGACCCTATCCCATTCTTACCCATTTGTCATAAAATCTGGATTTTCAATGTCCCATGTCATCTTTTATTGTGGCCATTTTTATCTTGTTTTATCTAGGTTTTTAATTGTTTTAACTATGTGTTAGATTTTGTAAACTACCCAGATGGTCTATTGGAGTGAACAGCCACAGCAAATGTAATAAAGTTAATAAACCCTGTTCACATTTATACGTTTCTTATGGATAAAATTGTATAATCTAATGTCTTTTGCAAAAGTCACTTTTTATTTTTAAAAGAGGCCATGTCCCTTGCTATTAAAGAGACACCAAAGAGACAAAAGAACAGGATTTGAAGTGTAATTTTGTCATTTTGACTGGAGCAGAATATTTGTTACATGAAGAATTCCTCTCCCTGTCCCCTTGGGTAGCAATCAATGGTCCGTGTATCAATTTTACATCTTTCTCGTTTATTAATGTATTAGAAGATAAGCTTGGCCCCCAGTTTGATACTCTTTCACAAGGCCCTGAAGACCTGGTTTGAGTCCATCAAATGCCTTATTTGACTGATTGTCTCGGCGGGGGGGGGGGAATATTGTTTTTTATTGTTTTTTTATATTGGATTTTTATCTTTGTAAGCTGCCTGGAGTCACTGAGAGTAAGTTGGGCAGCTATATAAATTTTCTTAAATAAATAAATAACGATTTTAAGAAGTAATACCAACATGTCCAAACATTTGGAGTAAAATATTAGCAGTTTTGATGAATTGAGATCTCTTTTGTACTATATGTGAGCATAATGTATGTATGAAAATTAATTGGTTGCAGTATGTCTTCCATCTTTCCGAGGTTGGTAAAATGAGGACCCAGATTGTTGGGGGCAATATGCTGGCACTTAAACTGCTTAGAGAGGACTGTAAAGCACTCTGAAGCGGTAAGTCTAAGTGCTATTGCTATGTCATTTATGTATTCTAGTATTGAAGACCTATATTCATACTGCACCTATATTCATACTGTCCAACCTTATTGTTTCAGAAAGAAAATTAATCGAATTTATTTACTGTTATTCATTCTTTCAGTTGGGAAATTGCATCTTAATGTAATTGAAGTTCAAATTCTAGTGTTTGAAAATGTATACAGTTGGCCCTTATTTGCACCTTACATCCTTCATAGTTCATAGATTTAGGAATATTTCTATGTATAATATTGAAGAGGGATCCTCTTTTGATTCTTTCTTCTTATAAGCAATGGTATGACTTATTAATAGAGATCAAAACCAGGGGTTTTTGAATCCTTGTTGATGGATTGCTTTGCTGCTGGCTGACTGGCAAGTGACTAACTTGGTTACATGAAACCAAAGTAGCATTTGCTGGCACATGTTTTAATTTGGTCATATTTTGAATTAGATTAATCTTGGCATTTACTTTCTCTGTAATAAGGCTTCATGGTTATTTAATCTTTACAATACCAAGAAAGACTTGGATCTAGCCTTTATTCTGCTATAACAAAAGGTATCTGCAGTTCTTGTTCTCACTTTAGTCTACATTTTCACAGTTCCTTTTACCAATGCACTTTGGGAGATGGATTGTCAGCAGAAGAGGTGATCCTTCTAAATTAGGGGTGAATATTTTTTCCATAACAGACCTGAATATTCTTCATGAGTTATTTTGGAGAAAAGATTGAGAAACGCGCATTGATAGGTATAAATAACTGTTAAGGAAAGAGGTGATACTAGGCATGACACACTTTGCTGATGTATCACTCACAGGTTTGTCTCTTTTCTGAATTTCCCCTTTGTGTTTGACCTTGGTCATCTCAGCTCACAATACTAAGAGAGTTCATTTGTGTGTTTTTTAACGCAATGCCACCATACCAGTGCATGTTGAAAATACATGTGTGATTGGGTTGTCTTTACAGTGAATGTGAAATGACTTGAGATACCATTTCAATCTGATATTTTGATAAATCATTGTTGGAAGTACAGCTGAATAAATAATACACAGTCATGTAAATCTTCAAATTGCTGCATGCAGTGTAGGTTTCCTGAAACCTAGAGATGGAGGCACTGAAGATTGAAATGTCCACGAATCATGCTAAACTCAGAATCAGGAGCAGACAGATTAAGGTTAGAGAAACATATTTGTTCATGCATATAACCTCTTATTTGCACTTACTTTGATAGGAATAGCACATGCCATTCATTCTTTATAATACTTAACTATAGAGAGCTGCTTTTGTATTCACCACCAATAGTTGTTGCTGTAATAGGAAAAGACCCAGGTTGTGCCTTATGTCATTTATTCCTCAAGAAAAAGTATTGGACAAAATTGAGATTTGAAATAAGGAATTCAAATTACAAGTTGGCTTAAGCATTATATGAAGTGGGTTATAGAATAGGGGTTAGGATTTCCCCCCCCTACTTTACAATGCTTGAAACTTATTTCTTTCTAACAGAACTTAAATATGTCTTATATAATTCTTAGGAAATTTTATTCCAAATAACTGAGTAGATTCATTCAAATGACATGATAAACCATAACAGTGGCTAATTCCTTCCATCCTTCCATCCGTCCATCCAATTTATAATAACAAAAAATTGACTTCAGTGACATACAGTAAAATAAAACATTTAACATACAAGATAATTATTCAGAAAAATTCAAAGTATTGAAATTAAAGGCTAAGAGAAGACAATGGACATCAGCAACAATAGAGTTACCTCAGTACCTTGCTGGTCCCCAGGAGCCCTAGGCATGATGGCATAATCTGGTTTTGAGGGACTTCCAGAAAATCAACAATACAGCCAATCTCATTTTGGGGAAGGAGAGGATGTTTCATAAAATGGGTACCACACAGAGAAGGCCTGTCTTCTGGGTCAAGTGTAGCTCCCTAGGAGATAGGACATGTAGCATGCCTCCTCTGCCAGTTTTGACAGGGCAGGCAGTCCCTCAAATAACTCATACCATGGAGGATGTTAAAGATCAAAACTATCATCTTGAGTTGGACCAGGAAGCAGACTGGCAACCATTGTAGCTTGTGGAGCAGGGGTGTCATGTATGCTGTTCTAGAGGCACATATCCAGATATTCTTCAAGGGCAGCTCCTATAGAGTATATTATAATACTCTAATCAGGTGCTTACTGGGGCATGAGTGACTGTGAGCAGACCTCCCCAATCTAGGAATAATATGTATCCTTTCATGTCATCTGGATCTTTTTCTGATGGTACAAGCTAAGAAACTCTTTGTTTGCAGATTACTTGCAGCAGGAATCAACTACATATAAACAAAGTTTGGGGACAGTCTTTGATTAGTTGCTCCCTGTAATACCTTCCAGACCACACAGTGAATTCCAAACAAATTACAGACAATCTTTTCCTAGTTGGGCTACTTGGGAAGTAAATATGTTATTGAAACATGGTTACAATGGGAAATCATTAGTATCTGTTAATATTTATTATATTTTTAAAATATTTTTATACTGTCTTTATTACCATATAAGTAATTCAAGGCAGTGAACATACAGAGTACTCTTTCCTTCTCCTATATTTCCCACAACAGCCCTGTTGAGAGAGAGCCAACTAGTCAAGTCACCCAGCTGGCCGGCTTTCAGATGCACACATGTCACAATAATTAAATAATACTGCTTTGATTCTATAAATGTTTTGGTAATGTTCTGCTGCTACAGGTATTGTCTTTTTACCTAATTCTTTTAATTCAGGGTTTGGGGACCAGAGGGTTACAGATTGCAGGTTGAGCTGACTTTGGAGGTGGTTGGGGGGGGGGGCTTAAAGTTTTTAATGATATGTGAATTATAGCACATTACATGGCAAGGAATTATGAGTTTCCAGCAATTACTCACAGTGAGAACACTGAAGAGCCCTGCTTTAAGTAAATATATATTGATACCATATGCTTGTAGGTTGTATGTTGTACTATTAAGTTATGTTGACCCTGTACAGGTAGCCTTAACTTACAAGAGGGTGTAGGTTATGATGGATCTCCTTAGGGCTACTTTCAGCCTGGATTTGAAGTTCTGATGGTTGCTCCTCTGAACAGTTACATGATCATATTTTGGGTGTTCAATAACCATGTGCGATCACATGACTATGATTTACATTTTTTTTGCTGTGCAGAAAAGATTGTAAAATGCATGGTCACGTGTTGATTCATTTAATGATCAATGCAACTTACAATCACAATGCCAGGATTAATTATGTTGAGAACTACCTTTAATATACATATGTATGTCATATGGTACATTCTTTCAACACAGACTACTTGTAAATACCCTGTGGAGTCCCCTCTATTAAGGAGGCTCAACTAGTGGGATCAAGAAGAATGGCCTTCTTCATGGTGACTCCTTCCCTGTGGAATATCATCCTTGCAGTCACAAGATTGCCCCCCACTTTGATATTCTTTTGAAAAGGCCCTGGACACATGGTTTTGCCAGCAGGTCTTGGAACTTCAAGATGATATGGAGCCCATCAGGTGGTTTGTTTGATTGTTGTCAACAAGTGAGTGGGGGTTTATTGGATTTTGTATTTGGGATGTTATTTCTGTTAGCCACTTGGAATCACTGTGAGTGAATAAATTAGTGGCCATATAATTTTTTCAAATAAATAAGTAAGCAAACTGGAACACAATTTAGATATTTTGTCTGTACTGTCAAGTTTTCTTCTGGTGCGCATAAGTGGTTTACATGATTAAATATCCTTCTAAACATCTCTGCGTGTATATATTTTAGGGCTGTGCATAGCTTAAAAATGCTTTGGAAGAAGCATTTTCAGAGATTGCTTGAGCGTAAAATCTAAGGCACTTCTTCCAGAGCATTTTTGAAATGTTCCTGGTTGGAAAATCAAGATGGTGCCTATGATTACTCAATCAAATCAATCAATCACTTTTTTACATGAGTTACATGTGAAAAGGAAATGGGCCTTTGAGCATGCAGTTCTGGCCACCATCCTCCTCTGTGGATGATTGCATGTGTATTACATATATACATATGCGCACACATACATGCGCACAAGAATCTATTAAATTTGTTTTATACTTGAGTGAGTATTTTATAAACTGACCTGGAGGGAGTATTCAGTATTTCAGTTGATTGGTCCAAATTCAACATCAAAGCCTTTGTGGGCATCTGTGCAAAGAAAGTTACACACAATTACATAATACAGGACAGTAATTATTCATATTAACATATTGAATGTTTTGGAATGCATAGATGTAAGAAACATTGGTAGAAGATGATAATCACCAATTTGTCAGCTTTTCTCTTTCTGCTATTAAAAAAATAAAAAAAAATCATAGGCCATTAATAATCAAACATGATATTAAATATAAAAGAAAAAGAAAACACAAATTCCTGGTATATATTATAAGGTAAACAAAGAAACTGTATTTTACTGTTAACTAAGGATTAGTTGAAGAAAGTATACATATTGAAAAAGACAACAGTGCATCCCATCCTATGATTTTTGATAGAAAAACAAATGCTTTGACAACTGGGTGATTAATTAACAACTCTTGAATTATTTTTACATATATAAATAAATAAGTCTGAAAATCTTTGCCCCCTTCTTTCCTTGGCCCTGTGGGGAGTTCTTTCCTCGGAAGGAACAGGAGTTTCATGGTGGGTTCAAAATCTGCAAGATAGTGGCCGCTAGGCCACACTTCAAGCCCTGCCCCTTTTGTACAGTTAGGTTACCTCTCATAGAGCAAACAAGCAGTTATACAGCATATTTACATAATATTTTCTGTCAGGTTTGTGTATGTATTTGTATTTGCATAAGAACATCTCAGGTTTCAGGGTTGTACTGAGAAGGGCATCGATTTTAGCTTTTAATTTTGAAAGTGTCAGTGATGAGGGGTGGGAGTTAAAAGCATGCAATCTATCCAAAAAGCAGAAGGGAGACTTTCCCGTTCCCTAAACTGTAAGTAGAGGTAATATTTCTTAACCAAATTACACTTCCAGGTGACCAAGCTCACTGGAGGTTCGCAGAATGTTATCTTGTATGTTTTGTTGTGCATGTGTATGAATTATTATCATCAGACACTTTTTTTCCCCTTTTCTTGAAAAGAGAATCCTAAAACCCATCATTGCCACTGACAAAAGGAGACATTTGGTGAATTGCAGGAATCTCAAAAGGAAAGACCATGGGTCTATTTAAAAAAAAATTGGGATATCTTGGGATTTAGTATCTAAGCTAAGGAGCTGAGCCGGAAATCCCAGCGATGTAATGAAAACAAAACGGACTTTTCACTTGCGCTGTGGCATTCTGGCAGTCAGAGTGCTTTCGTGTGCCAATGTTTTTATTGTAGGTTTTCTCGAGAGAAGTAGTGGAAATGAATTGTTAACCCCTTAACTGGAATAAATGCCTGGAATTGCAAGCACAGCAGCAGCAATAAAGTGCATTTGCCACTATTTAGCAGTCTAAGAGTGGGAGGCAATGATGGAAGGGGCAGAGCAAAGCTTTCCCTCAACAAGTGGGGTGAATCAGTGATGTGTTTAAAGCAATTGCTTCTTTTTGTCTTTCTTCCCTCCTCAGTGGTTCATTCATGCTCTACCATCTGTGTGGTGTATGCATATGCACGTGTGCATACATAGGCATGCATATGTGTTAAAAAAATGATAAACTGGAATATCCCCTGACATGACAGCTTCTTGATATTTGCTAATATCTTAAAATGCATTTACGATTAGATTTGTATGAGCAAGAAAGGGGAAGTTTGCTTACTCAAGAAACCAGAATAGATTACAGAAAACCTTACCCATATTAGAAGCATCATGTGCAGAGAACACAAATCTGTTTAAAAACATACATAAACAACATGCTGTATTCTTCTTTTACTTGTAAATTGGATAAGTTAAACTAATTAAGCTGTGCTTGCATGCATGCCTATATCTAGGGTTGGGGAAAAGAGGCTGGGGCCATCCTGTCTGTTGATTGTGCTGTGATTTTTTTGTGATTTTTTTTAACCTTTTGATCATGGCTACTGCATAGCAATTTAAGCCCCTCCTTCCCCCCTTCTCATTAGGATCTTTTATCTGCCTTTATATTAGCAAAACTGCATGGCACATCTTAATCTAGCCTTTAGAAATTGGCAAAGCAATTAAAATCATTCAGCATCTCCCTTTTGCTGTCCCATACGCCTGTGTCTCCTTGTCTGGGTGGACCAGTCTCCAATCTTTGGAATTTCACCGCCTTGCATAATTTAGGCATAATTGTGCAGCTGCTAGAGGGGCCATGTCTCCCCAGCTGACCTTGGTCAGCATGCCTAGTTGTTGAATAGATGCTTTGCCTTCTTTCTTTCCACTTTGACAGCTCCCTCCCACCTCCTCCCTCCCACTTTTCCACCCTTTATACACACACTCCTTTCAGACTATTCCTTTTCAGTTTTCATTTGGAAAAATTGTTGATAGCTTGGGAAGGTCTGTTCATGGGGCTGATCATCATAATAAAGTTGATTGTGAATAATTCTGTTTCTCTTTTTTAAATATTAGAAGTCATTACACAGTCTTCTGCGAGGTGCTGCACTCTAATTTTGTAGTATTGTACACTGACAGACATGTTTTCCACTGGGTTGTAACAATAGCCAGGAGCTTTTGCTAGCTCTGATGCATTAGTCTATGGTGGCAAAGAAATCAGGACTCTGGTAGCATCTTTTTCAATTAACAAATTATAGTCACAAAAGGTGCTACTGATGTTTTGCTACCATAACTTTGGGTGTACTTGCATGGATAGGTGTGACTGAATACTTCATGGAAAAAAGCTAGTGTTGTAATTCAGTGTGGTTGAGTTAATGCAATCTTGTCTGAGATAATATATTTGGAATATTTAAAAAAGGACTTAAAGGCATATTTGTGAGAATTTATGCATATGTGTGTGTGTGTATGTATGTATGTGTATGTATATATATATGTAGGTTATATGATATATCCTACACACAAAAGGGAAGAAGCAGCATATCAGGATTTTTTTTACCATAGAGCCTATAATATATTGTTCTTTATAAATAATTTAAAGCTTTGTGGTTTAAAACCAAGTTAGTCTCTGGTATCTAATTATCTAATCATATTAAACCAATCTGATCATAATCTAGACTATCTACACATAATACTGGTATAGGATTTAGCCTATGTATTTCTAAGCCTAAATTCTATTTTAATCAGCTTTTAATGAAGAGAATGCTTAATGTTAGCCTTCCCCTTCTGTACTCACTCATCTAGATACCAGGTTGAATGAATGCCACAACCATGCAGTTTCTTCCCTTTTGAAGAACAGGGTGAATCAGGTGCACAAACACAGAATGCCTGTAGTTATCATCCATGAGAGGAAGGATTGCACTCATTCAAACAATCAGACTTGCAAAGATAAGCGTATAGAGTCTTCTGCTTTGAGAGAGAGGTTCCTTTAACATTTTTTTCTATTTTCCCCACAATATTTACGTATAATATTCTTATTCTTCTGAGTAACTCAGAGAGAGATTGAAATTTATTTTACACTGGTGGTGATTGAAGAACATACTGGAATGCTGGGCCAGTATAAAGATGGTTTATGAAGTAATAACTCATCTGGATTTGCAGCCATTGTTTATTTCTTTTCCTAAGTGACCACATAAAAGGGATAGAGGAAGCAAAGAAGGAAGCAAATACAAGCAGGTCTTAAAAACGCCTTGCCCTCCTTTTAAAAAGATGTTTATTATTATTTTCAGTGTCATTCTGGAGCCCAATGCTGTAAACGTGTAGGCTTGAACTCTTGGCTGGAGGAGGTGGGCTCTGAAACCTTAGACGCCAGAGCTGCTGCTTACTCTATACAGACAAAGTCCAGGCTACAGGACATAAAGGGAATGAAAACAGCCCTTGAATTGTTTCATTTTGTATTTCAAGTGGTTTATTTTCTCCCCTCCCTTCCTCAATTAATTTTCACCTGGCCGCCTACTGTTGGGTGAAGAGGCCTTGTTATTAACTTGTTAAAAACAAATGGCATCTTGAAATTGAAGGGAACCACAAAAGTTTCTTATTCCCCCCACCCTTCTATGGGGTGGAGATGGCTAGGCTTGGCTTGGTGCCAGCCTGTCTTTCAAGAAGAAGGGAACCATTCTAAGTTGAAATGTGTAGAGCAGAGTACAGGTTCAAGGGCTGAAGCCTGCCAGCGAACCTGGCCTCTTTGTTACTGATTAATGCTGTAAGCAGTCCAGCTGGTTTGCTCACCTCTGTCTTCAAGCCACCACGCTCCCTTCTTTGCTAAGAAGCAACATTTCCCACTGCCACTATTTCTGTTCTCTGATTTCCTTGTCGAGATGCCTCTCTCGGCTCCCTTACCTAATAACAAGAAGTTTCTTCCCTTTTCTTTCCTTTTCCAGCCACATGAGGGCTGAAGTCTTTAAAATGCATTCTTTGCTTTACTTGATACTTTTTACAGTGTTTGGAATTGTCGGTTTCGGCTTTTAGCATCTTCCAGCGAGCGTCGGCCTCTGAATTTCCTTTGAGGCATTTAATGGAACAAAACAGCTTCTTTCAGCCACACTCTGGGAAGTCTGGCTACTTCCAGCCTTTTTCAACCTGTGGAAGGAACAGGACAAGGGAAGAAATTACAGGATCTTTTACTGTAGCAAAGTGTGGATATGCATGGCTGGACTTTGCTCAATAATTAACGTGCTTAGCTTAAACTGCCAGAATTCGTCACCTTACATTCACTTTGAAGAGATGTAAATTGAATATGTGCTAGCTGAGGATAAAAGTCATCTGCATTTAGAAATCAAAGATAAATCTACATCCACGTTATTCTATATTCTGTTTTTTGTTTTGTTTTGCCCCTTTCGCTGTGTATAGATAAGGTTGCTCAGATGGATTAAGTGAAACAAGACATGATGATAAGAGTTTGCATCCATATAATATTTATAGCATGTAATAATGTATGTATTCATTATAGCTTAATATGAATTGATAGCATCTTTGAAGGTTAATGCCTTCTAGATGATGTAAAGGATGAATTTTGCTAAAGGGAGATGGTATTCTGTCAGGGAATTCCAACTGGGACCAGGAAGTTAGAAAGATGGCTCTTGATAGGGCAAGCCAAGACTAGTCTCAGCTCCAAAGAAGTGAAACACTGTGATTACAAATCTCTTTAGAAATTGAGTTAGAGGTGTTAATCATTTTGGGTCCACAATGTGTTCTGTGAAAAAGTGCTAGAAGTTCCCTTTGTGAAAATATATTCTGTGACTTGGTATATGAGGAAAAAAAAATGAGGCGACCGATTTTCAGGGGGCAGTTTTATTTGTTTCTTTTCCCTCCCAAAAAACTTTAAAAATAGATTATGAAATATTTTCTCATATTTTAAAACCCTGCATATGTTTATCTGTTGCTATGCAAAGCAGCTCCTAAGATCTATGTTATAGGAACAGTTTTATGTAAAAGGGCTCTACAATTATGCTAGACCACTAGCATCCCTGATCTATATAATGTAATTTTCAAATGCAAGGACAAAAGTGCACTTTTTTTTCTCCAGGAGACAATGAAATATTCTTTTTGCTCATGAACTTTCTTTTTCTATTCTACAAGTTAGTCATCTGTTCCTGTTCTCCACTAGATTTAAAATGCTGGGAGTGGTTTTGGTAGCATTTATTTATTCTTTGGCATTTGTAAAATGTGTGCAAATTAGTGGTCCATATATATGTCCACAAAAATTTTCAGTTTTTTTCAGATTACCCTCCCCCTTTTTTTCTCACCAATTTAGAATTCTTGGAATATTTACGTCTGTACCAATGGCTGGATTTTTACCTACTCCTGAGTTTACATTAGAAGGTCACTCATTTGTATCAATAATCACAAATTGAATAAAATGAAAATAAATTAAAAAACCCTTGATGGAAGATGTTTGTAAATGTGAAAGCAAAAGAGGAAAAATAGTTTTGAAATGAAATTAAAAAGCGTAGTTGTTACAATGTAATACAGATATCTCAGTAGCTGTTTTGCATTTTGGTGTATGTGAAAAAGCATCCTGAATAACAACAGTATACTCTTCTCTACCAACTTATTTTGTTGAATTAAATCTGGAAATTACGAAGTGTGATTTCTAGGTGTATAGCCAGGAGCTATGATTGATCACTATAGACTGAAATATCAAATTGGATTAACTGCAGCAGGGATGAAATGAGAGTTCAAGTTGTACTGCCATGATTTAAACACAGTGTTCAAGTATAAATGAATTGTTACAGTCTAAATGCACTTATAAAAAGCACCCAAATACTATATTTAAGAAAGGTGATCTTAAATATTAAATATAGATACTGTTTCTGAATGCTAGTATATTTTCTATGATAGCCTGATTATATGTAGTTTAAAAAGTGAATAAGGAAAGAACTTTTAAAAGTTAATAATCATTTCATTGCCCTCACACTTCTAAATATCAAATTTAAAAGCTTATTGTACAGAAGAAAGTTTTGGCAACTTATCTTTATTTGGCCCTTTTAGCTTCAAATAGATGACCACCTCTGACCCAAATTCAGAAAAAAATTGAAGAAAGACCATCTGTGAATTGTTAAAGCACATTGAAGAGAAATAATGAGTTGTTAAAAACTCCTAAAGTTTTATAATATGGTGATGAAATCAAGTCTTCTCAGGGAAACAAATGATCGGGACAGTTGACTTTATAGTTAGAAATGCTTTTCATTACAATATTTCCTTTGTATTAATCAGAAATAAAAAAAACAAACATGTAAATACTTTGCTGTGGGTCTTTATTATCCTTTCGCTCCCTGTCACAATTGCTCTTCCTCAACTTTTAAATAGTTGAAGAACTCAAAGAGTACATCGAGAAGCAGAAAAAGAAAGAACAACTATCTCTTAAATTCTTGTTTAAACATTTCTCTCAAGCTGTTACTCCGGAAATAGAAAATGTGCAGTGTTTGCCTATAGCAGATTCAGAGTTTATCTTTTGAAATGACACCCTCTCAACTATGGAGTCGGAAGTGTGTTAATGTTTTGAGGTATGCAGTAACAGGTCTGGACCAGACAGAATATATTTTAAACTAAAAGGGAACAAGATACTATGTGTTTTTAATTTTTTTAAACCATGTTTTATAATTACAGGTCTCTTCTGCATCTGTTTGTCTTGTAACTTTTAAAAAATGCACACAAATGGCAAGCTTGAAGAAAAACTACACTTTAAAAAAAATAAGAGGCCAATTTAAGTTTGATGACCGTAATTGACCAAATATACTCATTGTGCAAGCTGTGAATGCAAAATGTTCTTATTGGATTGTGTTCCTTATCTTAAAGATTTGAGAAAAAAACTTCTCTTTCTCCTTTTTTATAATTTTCAAGCCTCAAAGAAAAGCATCTGGAGAAGGAAAAAAAAAGCTTTTTGCAGCTGCCAAAGCCAAACTATACTGAATCCACGAGGTCTCGTTTATAACAAACTAACAAGATAGAATCTGCCTTTGAATGCCAGTAAATACAGCTAAAGATCACAAAACTCTGTTCATAATTGTTGATGTCTAAAGCTAGAAAATAATATTAAACTAACATCTATAGTATACTTTTCAATTTTAGTTGATGGTTATTATGTGCAAATGGCAAATACCAGATATAAGCTAGCAGTTTAAAAAGTTTTGCTTATTTTATTTTTCAAAATCTTCACTCTGTAGAAGATTTTGTTTTACTATGTTTGTGGTGCAGCTATCTGGGTAAAACTGTCTAGCTAATAAAATTATCTTAATGAAACATTTAAAAGAAACAAAAACCTGCTATGGCTTTTGCAATATTTTCTGCATAGAGTTTAGCCTTTGCAGATAGCATCTGCGTGCTATATTTCCCAAGTCTGTTGTTATTTTCTTAAATGCAGAGATTAACTTGAGATTTCCTAGCCAGTTCAAGAACATACTATTTATGTCCTTATCACAAAGTGATGATAGTAATAAGAATTATTTATAATTTGACTATATGCATTGGTTTCATTTTTCTGATAAAAGAACTGAGGCTGAGAAATTATGATCTTTTGACGATCATCCAGTGCATCCAGTACATAAATCATCCAGTACATAAATGAAAATTCACTTCCTAAATCTCAGTTTAGATTTCATAGTAGTTTCTATACCCCCTTTCATCTTGAAGAACCTGATGCCAGGAGCTGAATGATGCCCAGTGATATTGAAATTCCCACCAGTAGAATTTTACCCAGAAGGACCACACAGAAAATAAGAGAAATCTACTCTACATAGTCTCGTGGTAACTTGAAATGTGCTGTAGCTAAGCAAGAAATAGTTTTGCTCCATTCTTGAGTACTTTTTTTTTACATGTGGTAGCAGAGATCCAGAACTGTTTTTAAACTGTCACAGAGCCCTGGTATGGTAGTGTCTTTTGATGAATGTCACAGTTATCTAACATATATTTGCAATGTAGATCTGTTTCATTGAATCCAACTTATTTGCCTAGCTGTTTTAAAGGGTACTTAAGGTTTGTTTTGTTCAAATTTAGTCTATGACAGAAGTGATCGCATTCCTCCTGCTTTCTTAAAAAGTTGTTTTGAATACAGCAGGACAAGAGAGTGTACAGCTACTGCTCATAGCATTTCTCGCTTTAGCTTACTTTTAGGTTCATTGCTTTGTTGCTGTTACTGCTCTTGTTATCTCATAAGTATACCATCTTTAGAGTATCTATGAAAATCTATTGATTTCCTATGACTTCTTCATTGTTGTGAAAGGTGGTACATCTTTAACGAGAAAGGGGAGGATGAAAGTAGTTTGTCTGCTTAAAAGCAAAAGGCAGCCAAAAGCAGGCAAGGTGACACCTTTTTATTGGATTACATTTTGCTGGTGAGTGGCCAAGATTTCAAGCATCACAGATCTTATGTTCTGCTGAATAATTGAATTTAAATATGTATTCTAAAATGCTAGCTTTGATGCTCAAAGAATAAATTAGCACAAAGAAGTAAAACTGACGTTAAAAAATAGGAACATTATCCTTTGGGATTAATCCCAGGAAGGTGTTCCATTTTTGGGTGCTTCCCTAGATTCCTTTGTTTTAACTTGATTATGTTGGCCAAGAATTTGCTAAAAGAACATATCTGTGCAAAAGATAATCAACGTAGTAATCATGGTAATAAAGTTAGGAATAGGTTATGCAACATCATGTCCTATTATCTGCTTATTCAGCCCTGCAGTTTTTGTCTGTGAAAAAACTGTCTTAGTCCTCAGGCAGCAAAATGATTGTGTTGGCTGTTACTGAGACAAACCAGAAACAGCTAATAAAATAGACAAACTGAGGCAAGGCTTTGATTGGAGGAATGTGGAACCAAATGTCAGTACTGGCAATACTACTGGTTATGTACAGTATTGGGGAATTCCAGGCTCAAATCTTGTCAGAGTTCTGAAGCATTAGAAGAATTTGGAATTCACTTATGTTTCTATAATTCATCATTCTGGGCAACTTAGTACTTCCTTGGTTTCAGTTACAGATGTAAATCATCTAGCTTAGCTGTAGTATAGTGAAATTCACAAGAAGGAGCAAGCAATATTTATTTTATCCCCAAGTAAATAGTATTGAGGTTATGACAAAGAGGAGTTTTAATAGACCCTGTTAAACAGAGGTGTCAAACTCAATTTCATTGAGGGCCGCATCAGCATTGCGGTTGCCTTCAGGGGGCCGGGTGGGTATGGCCAGGGTGGGCGTGGCCTACTGGGTGGGTGTGGCTAGAGTGCGTATGGCTTACTGGGTCGGTATGGCCAGCTCTACATCATTCGCATCAAGGGTGCCTATGGGGGCCTGGGCAGGAGTGGGACAGATCTGAGGGTCTCTGGCAGAAGGACGGTCTCTGGGCCAGGGCCAAGGCAGTGGGGGCCGTTCCCTCACTGTTTCCAGGATGGCTTCGCGGGCCACATGAAACCACTTCGCGGGCTGGATCCGGCCCCCGGGCCTTGTGTTTGACATGTCTGTTGTAAAATAAAGGTTTTAGAAGAGCATCTTTTTGATTTCTTTCAACATTCACTGCAGGAAAGTAAGTTTCACATCATAGTGTGATTCTTAACATTTTCTTTTAGGTCTGCATTATCACTTTTATCAGCTGATACCTTAGCCCATGCCTGATTTTTTAAATCTGCAATATGACTACAATATGATTGTCATATTTACTACCTCAAAATCCGCAATATGATTTTTTAATCTGTAAGATGACTACAGTATCATTGTCATAGTGCCTCATACTGTTGTCCCCTAATTTGCATTGTGATCCCAGAATCAGTGGTCAGTTAGCACCTCATTGTCAAGTGGCTTTTCTGTAGTACAGGGGCTAACAATTCTGATCTATATTTCAAGGTGGTTGAACAGATTGCTGAGATGCTGAGTGCCATCACATAACAAAAATTCTCTTTAAAATTGATGTCTTCCTTGGTGCTTCCATAGGGGGCAGCAAATAAGCATGTTGTCAGAAATATCTTCTCTGAAGAAAGAGATGTTAAGATCTTTTGTCTTACATGTAAGCAGTGCTCTACTTATGTGTTTGATGCCAGTTGGAGATATGGCTTCTATTTTTACTAGCTCTGCACTCACTCTTCCAGCAACTTCCAGAAAACAGTTCTGGGATCTTTCTGGTAGGCACTGTGAATAAGCTACTTTAGCTTTCTGTCATGGGCATGGTTACAGAATGATATGGTTCCATGTGCATAAAGCAAAACCCTTCAATTTTATTATCATTGCTCTATATTAATATAATAATATAACAACAAAAGTCATGTGGGCTAATATGTAAAGCAACAAGATATTCAGGGAAGAGGACTTGCTGCAAGGATCTATTGTGCAAAACCTGGAACGCGCAAAAAAATGGACTAGGTAAGTGGGACTATATGAGCAAATTATAGGTTAGGTTTGGTTGAATGAATCCAGTAACTTCTTTGTAAACCATGCTGTTGACCTAGCATTGGAAAAAATCTCAACAAATTATTGCTTATTCAATAAACTGTATTTTATTCAACAAGCCATAGCTAAAGTGTGTATTAGCACATTGTGTGATCCCACTGATTATGCATTTCCTTTTTCCATTCATTCATTGGGGAGAAAAACTTTGCGACTTGCTCTTTAAATCTCTTTGAAGTTTGGCAACTGTTTGTTGATAGATTTCAGAAAATAAAAAGCCAAAAGATCTATAATCGAACTCAAAATCATAATCAGGTTGAGTTGTAGCAAGGCTCTGAATTAAGGCCTTTCCTTTCTTAAAAATGTTTTTTCCCCAAAGCACACATATGCTTCTTAATTTTTCACTTTATTTCTGCTGTCTGCTGGGACATTGTGAGTTAGTTGTAGTTGTATTAGTAAGTACCACACTATCTCATGTGAACGTGTGCATTTTTCAACACATTGGTATTGTTTTTCCCATGTTCCCATGTGTGTGTCATGAGGTTAGTCTCATCTATTTCTTTTGTCCATGTCAAGTGGACAACATGCATCTCCTACCTATAGAAGTAGGCAGGTTTTTACTATATAATTGGTCATGAATCTCTAAGTAAACTTTGGTGAACTTGAAAGTCATTATGTATTCTGACAAGTTGCTCGTCTCTATCTTGTTAAATGAGCATTCTCTTCATTTCTAACTCTGTTCTTTAGTTGATATGAGCTACTTTGAAGGACAGTAATTGACAATTGGGATAAAATAGAATAAATAATGAAGAGACACATAATTTATTTGTACATGTATCTATGTTATTCTGTTTGGTAGATGGACTTTGTGGAAATCAGATACTATTCTATATTGACTGTGGCTACAGTGCTTCTCTCACAATATGCTACTGGCATTGGCTCAGTGTGCCACTTTTTAGGTGATTGCAAAAGCTGAAATGTTGGCCAAAATGTTGAAACCAAATGTATGAGAATTGTATCCATGAATTACAGGAAGTAATATGGGAAAATTGAGAAAGAGATGGAGTTTGATAATCACCCAAAGGGCGTAATTATGATTATGTAGATAAAGTGGAAAAGAAGGTGGAGATCAGGATTTAAATTTGCCATGTTTGTGGGAACTTTATGAGTGAAACCATGACATCATGATACAAGTAAGAACTCTTTCTAGGTAAATTTTGTCACTACAGACAAAAATACAGGGTATGTTTTGCATGAAATAACTTGGGACAATTGTATATAAACTTAACTCAGTGATGAGGCAGAGTATAGGTAGTCCTCAACTTACAACTGTTCATTTAGTGACCGTTCAAAGTTACAACAGCTCTGAAAAAAGTGACTTTTTTCACACTTACAACTTTTCTAGCATCCCTATGATCATGAGATCAAAATTCAGATGCCTGGCAATTGACTCATGAAGGTTGCATTCTTCCAGGGTCATGTGATCACCTTTTGCAATCTTTAACAAGCAAAATCAATGGGGAAGACAGATTCACTTAACAACTGTGTTACTGAATTTTTCAACTTCAGTGACTTACTTAACAACTGTGGCAAGAAATGTTGTAAAATGGGGTAGAAGTTTTGGGCTCAGTTGTGGTTGTAAGTCAAGGGCTACCTGTATTGTTGTATGTGTATGTGTGTATGTTTATACACACATGTATGTATATGTATATGACTTATTAACCTCCCATCTCTCTCACAGAGGGGCTTATATGCTTCATGACAGGTATTATAGGCTCATGGACTTGCTCAAGTCCCTCTGCAACTGGAAGCCTATGTGCACAGATGTTATCTTCTTGTTCTGCTGCTTGCATGATTATCACCAAAGGGAGAGATTAGAAAAACAAAAGGCACAAAGTAATCAGTGGCTATAGATAATGTATTATTTAATGATATATCACTAGGCTAAGTCCTGTTGATCGGTTGCCAGAGGACTAGATGATCAAGATACCTTTTCCAGTAACTTAAATTGGAAGAAGCGTCAGAACTGGCAGTTTGTCAATCAGCCTACTGTGACTTCATGGGAATTATTTTTGTGGAGTCTTCTGACTGCATAGTTTTGATGAGTGAGCAATTAGGGCCATAAATAAGCCAGTGTCCATCCATTCTGTGAGGATGTCTTTCCCCTGTTGCATTGCTCATATTTATATAGGGAATGTGCCACCCTTCAGTGTCACATTATTGTAACAAATTTAGGCATACTGCCAAAAGATGGTTTCCTACTTGAATAAAGGTCTAAGTAAAATTTGCTTGACCAGATACTAGGCTTTGCTAGGGTAAAAGGAAAAACTGGAATACTTTCTACTGCTCACAAACAATATCCTACAACGTTAAAATAGAAGCTGTTATGCTTGAATTGAATTTTTGTTTGTTTTCTTGCTGTTTGTGATGGTACTTTGTGTGTGTGTTCATAAAAACACTGTTCATCCACAAATGGAGTGACTGTTAAAATATTCTGAAAAGTACCCATAGCACCAATCTAAATATTGTTAGCTTTTCTATACTTCAGCATTTATTAGTAGCAGCTGATATTTGCGTAGAATAAACTTGTTTAATTGGACAATTCAGAAGAAGTACTGTGGATTTCAGTAGTGAATATCATCATTAAAATACCTGTTTTTTAAATTCTTTCTTAAATTCAGGCAGATTTTTTGCAGTCTAGTGCAAAGAGTTATGTTAAACATGGTTAAATAAATCATATTTACTTTGGGTTCTTTCCTGGTGGAGGAGAAAAAATTGTTGGCTGTTTTAAACTTACTCATTTCTCCAGGTTTGCTTCCTACCTGCTCTTGAGTGTATGCCCAGAAATAGTACTTTTGTCAAATGAGTGGATTATGCCAACTAGCAGTTGCCTCTGCCAACTAAGCTCTGTACTGGAAAACCCAGCACTTCTTTTTCAACAGCAGCAAGATACCCACCCACCCCCCGCTTCCAGTTAACAAAAGAAACAAGGATATAGAGTTGAGGGCATTAAAACCTGCAGAAAGGAAAATGTGATACTGGCATTTGATCAGAGTTGTCGAAGAAAATTTGAATGTAGATTATAATGGCCTTTTCCCATCCTGCTTAAGGACAATGCTTGTGTCACTTTGGGATCTTGGAAAAAAGCAAAAAGACCCAATTATATTTGTGTTGCATTTGCTGTTTTGTATCTCCCTAGAGAAGTGGAGAAATTGGGATTGATGTGCAAATAATTCTCAGAGTCACAAGCTGATGGTATAATATAGTCTTGCTTTTGCTTGGTTTCAGCAAGTTTTGTGTTTGCTTGTGATGGCTGCATCGGCTAAATTTTATGTAGATTATTGCAGAACATACTGGTTTGGTGCAGGTGACCTTTTCCTGTAGCTCAACTCACATACTGCTTTACTTCTGGATTTCTTTCTATTAAAATATCTCCATAACTATATTAAAATAGGATTCTTAATTGAAGTAAGGAATTCCACTTTGGAATCCATGTAGTGTTTGTAATCTCCTGCCCCCTCTAAAGGTAATAAGTATTTTATTTAATGCAGCCTACCCTAGCCTTGTTCTCTCTGGATGGATAGGAACTACAGCTTCTAGATTTTCCAGCCATGTTCTCCATGGCTGGTTTAGCTGAAGTCTTTGGTTTATCTTGTCTCAAATACTGCAGCTTTGGATGAGCCTAGAAAAAGTTTCACAAGAAGGCATTGGCAAATTTCTTCCATATTGTCACTAAAAATGTACATGAATCTACAGTATCCATGTAGTCACCAGACAGTGAGTTGAATGGGAAGTCTTCCTATTCTCTTCAAAGTAGATACAGGATCTCACTAGACACAGATCTATATTTTGTTAAGATCTGATTAACATGATTAGGCAACAACTATTCATTTGGATATTTTTTCTTAATAAAGTCATATATCTTAGGCTAAGAAAATGAAGACATAAAATGCATGTAAGTTAGAGAGAATTTTTTTAGTTAGCTGTATAGTTAGGAGAATCTGCATCAATATATTTTCATTTTCAATTTATAAATAGACATACGGTATGTAAACTAATTTTAATACAAAGCTCTACTGTGGAAGTTTTTAAAAAGCCACTTGTTTCTAAATTATAGTAATTGTTTATTACATATATGATTTTCACCATATCTAAATTACTGTAAAACTCTCCTGAATGGATCAGTCCTCACTCTTTCATCATTCTGCTATCAGCTTATCTAATACAGTAGGTAAAATTGTTTTATTATTAAGATATAGCAGTAATTAAGGTAGTCAACACAACTGCTTGTTCTGATTACTAGACACACCAAATCTTACATTTAGGATCTTGATTGAATATGGACATCTTGGAAGGTTGCAGTTGACTGTGACTTTCCATAATAATTCATTTTCCCTGCATACAGAGCAATTTGAAAAGTCATTCTTCCCTTTCCTTAAACCTTGGAAAAAAAATGCTTGATAACTTTCAGAGTGTATTTCATGGCAAAGAAATTAAACAAAACTCAAAATTTATATATTATTGTTTCCCAAATTTCTAGTGGGAATACTTTGTGATAGAAATGACATATCCGTGGAGGCTTTCCCTACCAGTTTCTTTAATTATATTAAATAGTGGTAGAAACCAAACCTCTGCTAAATCCAGTTTACTTGCATATTAAATCATAACGAATAACTAGCCTAGTGTAATGCATAATAACACCCTTTATTAAATTAGTAATTTGAAATGCTACTGTTCTTTTTTATTGCAAATACTAATATGACTGCATATTTTCCTCTTATCACTCGTTAAAGGCTTGACAGAGGGATTGATTTTTGTTAGGGGAAAACAAAAACCTAGGAAGCTCTTTAGAATGCTAAATTGGAAGACTATTGATGATTTGGTAATCAGATCCTGCTCATCTTTTTAAGAAGGCTCACAGTATTTAAATTGAAATGCCATGAACCAACTCAAAATCAGGGTTAAAAGGGCTACTTTGTTGAAATTAATTACAGCCCTCTTCAATTTTTTTAAGCTCTGACATTTTAGAAACTTGGTTTGAAACACAATAGGTCACAGAAAAATGTATTTTTTTTACATTTGGCACAAAGCAGGGAGCTCCCAATTTGAGTAGATTCAGTTTCACTTGAAGACAAAGCAAAACAGAAACTCACTGGCATTTCTTTTACTAAGATGATAAAGATTAACTGAACGTATCCTTTCTCATGTTGAAGCCAGGACTGTTGTTTAACCTTGAAACAAATAATGCTGCTGTATTGTTTTTCCCTTAAAAAAGGGGGGGAAAGTCTGTAAATACACTTGGCTAAGAAATAAATCTAGCTTCACTGCTGACTAACCAGTATAATACATTCCCCTGAACTTAGATTAAGAAACTCATTCATTACTACATCTCAAAATTTGATGTCAACAGGATGGCACATGAAGTACAAAACTAGAAATCTCTTAAATAGAGCTGGATTTTATGATTCATATAAACAATTAAGTAATACTACCAGTTAAGGAATAATATAAATTATATGATTTTGTTTTCTTTGCCTGTGTGAGGAAATGTCTGTCAAAAGTATTAAGGTTTTGCTGTTATCCGTGGTAACAATTGCCTCACTTGTTCCACCTCTAGGGAAGATGTTTTAATTCAGAAGGCTTTAATACATTGGAAGTAACCACTATTGCATGAATATTTAAAACTTTTTTTAGTGATTAATAATTAGGCTCTTTTAAGGTTCAGGTTATCTTTAATGGCTGCTTTTTGCCTGTGGTTGATTTATGCATTTGATCTTTTTTTATTCTACATTATGTTGTTTTGAATATACTTTTTGGCAAGTTGTTTTGAATATTTACAAAGTTACTGAAAAAACCTATAAGCATCTATATAAGAACAAAGAGAAGTAAGATGCAGTAAGATAGACACATTAACTAAGGGAATTACCCCTTATATAATTTAAAATAAAATACAATTGATGTCATTGGTAATTGGTATGCATTTGGAGCACTTCCCTCGATATACAGCATTTAGATCTGTGTAGCACACTTGTTCTGGCTGTTAGTGCCAACCTCTGATATCTTTTAGAACATAGGCTTTCAGTAGTTCACATAGTATGGTAAACTATGCTTAACCATATGGTATTAAATAAATCACATTTGAAAGGGTTTGCACAATCTGCTGAGGAATAAATAACTATTTAGAAATCACAATACAAAGGTTCACATTGCAACCTAAGTTAAATCATTCAATTCATTATGGCTTGTTGTGTTATCTTCAGATTGAAAGGAACCTAAATCTAACCTGTTTTCAAAACCAAGACATCCTGCCACTAAAAATCACATTGTAAAAAAACTTGGCATTGAAAAGTGAGCAAAGTGTAGGCAAATCACTTCAGGGTGAAATTGATGTTTCACTTGACAGCTGTTTTTTAAACCTTTCATTTAAATCAATTTCAAGACTATTTAGGTAGCGTTCAGCATGATATCATCCTCCATCAAATTAGGGAATATACCCTTTTCTTCATTCTCCTTGCAGTTCTTATGGACTCTGAAATCTGTTCTGCAGTATTTGCAAAATATCCAAAGCAGATTTCAGGTGGAAGTTAGGTTTGTTCTTACATATTTTATTATTATGAAGGAAAACTCTCCAAAAATACAAACTGGTTGCATGCTGCCAGAATCACTTGTTTTGTGAGATGGGTTGTATATAAATTTGCGAAGTAAAAAATAAACATCTGGCAGCAACTAAGAAGGGGCATTCTCTTTCTGTTCTCATGGAAAAAAATGGCTCTTTATTTAAGATGTGATCTACATGTATCCTCTAAAAACAGATTTTTAAAATCAAATACCTATATTCACATGGATAGGGAGAGTTATGCATAGGTAATATATTATGCGAATATACAATATCTTGAAAAAGTCTTAGACTTTTTTAATCAGTTTAGACTATAGTATGAAAACATTATCCTATCTCATTGCCATCCCTCTTTCCATTTATTTTCTTTTGGTGCATGGTTTTGTTGCCATTGCCGATTAGATATTTTATTGCTTTCTTTCCAGTCCTTTTTATACAGTGGTTTCAGGAACTGAAAAACTGCTAGAGAAGGTCCCAGCATAAGTGAAATAAGCAAAGCTGTAATTTTATTTGTCCTAGAACAATTTAATATTGTTTTAATGTACTGAAATTTAAAATGGTAAGTCCAGTAATTATTTCAGAGGCATTTGAGAAGGGACCATAATCCAAGTAATAGAATATATAGAGCTTTTAATCTATTCAAAGGCTATGCAAAATTTTTGGGTATTTCTGTAATTACGGTATTTGTATTTTGAGCTAAGGAATAAATAAAAAGTTCATTTGTGGTAGACTTATAATTTCGTTTCAACTAAAACTGTTCTTTCATAGGGAAGTATTATATTTTTAAGACTATGCATTACCCTTGAAGGAAGGGTTTTGGAATGGTTGGGAGTATACTGTATAAGAAGCACTTTTTATAAATTGGTGAAGCAACTGACTCTTTTGCCATGCTTACATGGTATATCAAAAAGCTGTTCCTTTGTGTCATGCACAGCCATTTTACTTTGCATTTTTCCCAGTAAAAGCAAAGTGGCTGTGCTGGAAAATGCTTCTGAAGCAACTGGATCAGATTGGAAAAATATGTGGATAGCTTAACAATTCAAAAACAGATGGTTTGTAACTGTTCCTGTGCATGGCAAAGTGATTCCTTTAAAGGATTTGCAAACCCCTACTGTTTATTCCAGGTTTTGTTCTCTGATCTTGTGTGGGTATTGTAAGATTCTATTGGCTGAAATAATGCTCTGCTTGAGCTGGCTGTGAACCTTAAAACACATTCAGAATTTAATATGGCACACAACAGTGTTCGTGCAGATGTATAGAGATTATACTACGGATAAATTGATGTTGTGAGAGGGCTCTACATTCTGAAGTTCACTATGTCATCCTGCTAATTTAAGTTTAAATTGCTACCTCCAAAGTCGTCATATGTGCTTATGAGACTTAGTTACTCCCATCTCATAACTGTTTATTTGATTGATTTATATCCAGGACATCTTATCAGTGAAACTATTTTTTAAACTACATCCTCAACTCTAATGTTACCCAAGGCTTTGAATATTTAGCCAGGTCTCTAAAATAGTAATAACTATTGGTTGGTTGTTTATATGCATTTATGACAGGAAATTAAAGTTTAATAGATCTGTGCAAATCATTAAGTGTGGAGGTTTGCTGTCTGGATCTTCTTGAAACTGCAAAGCATATACTCAAAAGACTTGATAGAGCTACTTTGAGCTCCCTAACCAAGGTGTTCAGGGTATGAGTGTACACATGGGAAAGACAGTTCTGCTAGGATAGTCTCTAGGTATTGTTGGAATAAATTTAAAGTTAAGTTTATTTAGGCTTGTATATACCTCAGAACTCTTCAACAGAGGACACTAGAAGTATGAAAAATATTTCTATTAATTATTATTAATGAATTAACATTCAGAACTTCCCTGATGGTGAAAATTGAGAATTTTTGAATTGTTGAGATTTTTTTGATATGGTAATTTATGTATTAGGTTTGTTTGCCACCCATATTGCCACAAACAAGGTGCCTCTGTGCAGCTTACAACATTAAAATCAAACCATAAATATATGTGTAAATATATAAAATGACATTAAAATTGCAGTAAGATTTAAGTCATTTTTAGTTAATACATAGTATGTAATTCTTATTTTCCCCAGAAATACCATTATGGACATAAGGAAAATAGAGGGCTTTTTACAGAAGTAGCAGTAGCTGTTTCTGAAGTAAACATACTTGAGATAGTAGAACTGTTCTAAAACCTTGCTTGAATGTTTACTTGCTTCATAGACTCTGATGCTCATATTCATTATAGTATGGTTGTATGAAGACTCCATTCATGTTTGATAAAGAATGAAGCAACATGTTTAAATTGACATACAGCGTAAGCTAACAGCTAAGGATAGGTATTTCAATTTAAGCAAAAAAAAGTGAAACCTCACAAGCCATATTGAGTCAGCTTTCTAGTCTGTGTGATTACTTAATAACGCTACAAAAATGTTTAATCTCATATGTTTAAAAGAGCTGTGAGTGGATTATACTAGCTACAGGTCATGGTAAAATGATTTATGACTGTGCCATTTCTCTTTGAGTGTAGTAGAGGTTGGATTTCCCACATAACAACCATATGTACAAAACTATTATGTTAAAGGGTAATGCTAGGCTACACTCCTTTGAGAGAAGCCAAGTGATGATGGGGAAAATAAGAAATTGTGCAAGCCCCTTCCTCTTCTTGCAGTTTGTAGGATTTTTTTGCTACATAACCTTTGTTTTGGGTAGGCTATTCATTTCTACATATTAATAAAAGGCAATCTAAACATCAGATATGTGAGGTGCTTTTTGGAAATCTAAGAATAGATTTTTTGAAATGCTGGATATGCACAATACTCATACATATATCACTTTTACTAAAAGAAATCCCCCCTCCATGTCATTGTAAGTAAAAATGTACTATAGAAGGTGCAATCTGCATATAAGATCAGAGAGAATGGACCTTTTTATGTTGCTGGAAGATATCCATATCTTTTCTCAGACACAAGGGAAAAACTGGGACAGTGATGTATAGGGAAAATTGCAGAAGGAAAAAAGGGTAAAAACTCTTACCCACTCCATCTGTGGATGCATTTCATAAAATAAAAACCAAATTTCTATAAGGATAACCTCATATATTTACAGTGCCAGGGAAGTAATAATTACAGAATTGTTCCTGTTTTCCTTTGTGCTCCTTTGCTTTGAATAGTTGACCAGGAGATGTGAAACTTTACATTTCATTTTCACAACTGCACAGCTATGAGTACAAAGGATTCTTAGCTTTATCAGACAAGTGAAGGTCTGTACGTCTGTCACCTCCCTCCCCCCTCTCTTGCATGTGATTTACTGATCTTATTTTGTAAAGATCATCTTTGTGAAACTTAAGAATTTAATACTTAAATTAGCATGTTTCGGCTTTTAGAAAGGCAAAGCTTTCTATTATCAGCTGAAGAAAATGAGTAAAATAGTTATTGTATGTTCTAACCCCTGTCCTGTCATAGATAATTGTTTTTCTGTGGTAGAAATAGCAACCTATGATTCCCAAATCCCCCTTTTGTGATCCTTGGAAGCACAATCTAACTATGATTATTGAAAACTGATGCTATATTGCAACTGCAATTATACCATATAGATAGATCCCAAATAAATAACGAAATGGAATACATAAAGCTCAAATTTAACTCCTCCCATATTTGTCATGTACTCTTACTCACTTTGTGGTTTTAGCCACCAATGGGTTATTCACTGTTGATCTATAGAATACAGTTATACAAGTGGAAAAGTCTTGTTTTTCTTGCCCTTAGGAGTTCTGAACATGTTGCTTCTCATCTCTGGAATACCATAGAATACTTAACCATGCAGTAGTGAAGGATTCAAAATATCTTATTCAAAACTGCCTAAAAGTTGATGTTGTCAGCTAACTAATTAATGGTATTTGAAGTGAGAAACCCATGTTTGTCATTTAACATCATTACGTGCTTCACTGTGACTATTTCATAGAGTTTTTAAATAATAAAGCTGAATTCATCAAACATCGATAGATGAAGGCATCGATAGGTGTTAAATGAGACAGAAATCTGGTGCAGAAGGCCAGTGATTTAGAAATTAATTTTCTCACTTTTCCTTTCCAAGGATAAACATCTGAAACTGCCTTCTACTGCTCCATAAGGCACTGGTAAGAAGCAGGGATTAGAGCTTGTGATGAAGAAGATCTGCTGCTTACCTTTGCATCTACATATATTTCTTGCAGTTGAACACAGTGACTTTCCTTATGCTAAACAAGACCATTCCAGTGTAGTGCAGACCAATTTGCTTCCCATGGTGACTTTTCTTAGGACTTTTCTAGCCCTGAAGTATTTTTAACAGGATATACCAAGGATAGAATCTGGGGTATTCTGCACACAAAGCGTATGCTCTCCCATTAAAATATGACCTCTCCCAAAGATGCTGTTTCTATGGAGATTTGAAACTTGTCCATTGTGTCTCATGTTCTCTCAAATTGTTCACACACTCTGTGCAATCCCTAAGCCTTTACAACAGTTTGGAGGAGGCACAGAGTCAGAGAAATGTGTTAAAAAATCCACCTTCCTGCTTTTTCAATAGTGCATGCAACTCCATTTGCCAGAAAGACATGTCAGGTTTAAACAGAAGGTCTTTGAGTACTCGGTGTACCACAGGATGCTTTTCAAATGACTGAATATCCTTGGGAGCAGGCTGATAACATTAAAACAAAAACCGTTGGTCATCTGATGGTGTGTAAAGATTTGGCATTGCCCAGGTTATAGATTTTCACCATTTATAGCTTTCTGAGCGTTTTCCCCTTGAGAAGCCCTGTTGTAGATTGTAGTGATAGAAATAAAATTCTTCCCACACCCTCCAAAGACATATAATGAAAACCTGTGCATCACATTTCCCAGTAAAATTATCCTTCTGTAGCTCTATCGGTTTTTAACCAAAACATAATTACTATTTTAAAAAAGCCCAATCTTCTTCTCAGGGTATGCTTTATGAAGAAATGGGCTTTTCGTCTGTGAGCAAACAGTATATTTAATTATGATTTTCCCTTCCCTGATCCAATCTTGCTACTCACTTAGGCCTTTTTTTTCTATCCCCCATTTTTAAAAGAAAGCAGCTGATAAAACATTGAACCAATGATTTAATTTTTTTTAATTGTATGGCTTCAATTGGGTTATCTGCCTATCTTGTTTGTGAAATTTTATGCTGTCTTTGCTGCTCAGGCTGTGACTCCCCAATCTTCCGCAGTTCTATTTCCATATTCCTGCATGCTTGTTCTTTGTTAATCACTTGGCAAGCGCTTATTTGAATATTAAAAATTTCTTTAATCATCAAAGGCAGGAGTACAGCTTCATGAATATTCATATTTTTTCTCCTCAGACTGGATTCTAGTTCATTACCCTGCAGTAAAGCCAAACAGTCATCAATCGCACTCATTACTGCCGCTGGCGTTTTGATTGGCTGCCTGCTGTTGGTAGCTTTCTCACCCCCCTCCAGCTTTTCTGTCGTGTACCTGCCAACAACAACAACAAGGAAAAAAGCACACACCAACAATACAAGATTTTTGGGGGGTTGAAAAGCAACTTCACAAACTTATCATAGTCTTCATCACTTCTTTCCTCCCCAATTTCTCTCTTTTATTTTAAATTCAAAGCGCTTTTTTTTCAATAAAAGGAGAAACTTGAGCTTCAGAGATGAATATTTGTCAAGAGAGTTGACGTAAGTTTCATTTGCATAATGACTTTGTACTTCTGCATTAATAAAATTTGCATATGAAGCCACGTTAATTACTCCTGATCATGCTTTTTGCATTCATGCATAGTAATTTTCTCTGACTTGTGAGAATTAATGTCTTGGCATAGGGGGTGTGTGGGATAGACAGGGGGAGGCAGTAAGGGGACTATCAGGTTTCCATGCCAGTGTCCCTCACTTTCAGCCTCTCTTTCCTGCTCTCAACATTTCTTGCTTGATCTATAACTCATTTATATGAAATCAGTAGGAATTCTGGATGTAAAGAAATGCAATTTAAGAATAAACCCTTGCTTAAAAAAAGCAAGCAGGTTTAAAGAGACTATTAGAAATCAGTTGCTACGTGATCTTGCACATTAAAAAAAAACCTCTTGCTACCTATGCATGTTGTTTAGAGATTTTGGCTTATGCATTGGTGGACATTCAAGCTCTTTGTTATTCTTCAACATGTTGTATGTGTACTTGTTCCTATCTCTTTTTATCTATATGCTTTTTTATGTGCATTATGATATCTTGACTACCAGCTTCTTTTGTAAAAATCTTTATTTAAATGATTAATAAGAAAGAAGTGAATTGGCTGGGTTTTTGAAAGGCTTTATAACATTTCTTTGCTAAACGGACTTGTATATGGAGGCAACCAAAATCAGTCTAAATATCTATGAATGGTAAACTTCTATAGCAGTACAACAGTGACTTTTAATTAATATCCATAACTGACAGTGGTTGCTTTAAATTTTGGGCTTCTTCTGTATTCATTGGTATAACAGTATGATTGTTCATAGGTAAAAGAGGCTAAGCATGTCAGTAGCCAATACAATTCCTTGAATAGCCTTTTGCCTGCTATTGTCTTGTAACACAAAGAAAGACACTTGGATTTAGAGCATCTTTTGTTTCAATAGCATCCAAATGCTTTTCACAGGAAATCCAAACATCCCCCCCCCAATGTAATAGCAGGAATTCATTCACATTTCAAATTCCTCTTCTTTGCTTTTGCTTCACATCCCAGTTTAGTTGACAGATACACCTAAATTTTGTTGAGTGCCATAGTTTTCTTGTTTTGACTGGGAGCATATGCTGTATGCTAGTTCCATGGGACCTAGGATAATTGTGGCTGTCTTTTATATATGCATTTTTTTCCTAAATGGCATACATGTATATCAGTTGTGAAGGTCTACATAATATATAGGTTTGTGCATTTTGTTTCTAGTACCTATGAAGCAGTTTGCAATTCCTTAGTAAAAAAAAAATTACTTTGAAAAATTGTGTGAGGTTTGCAAATTTCTGAGGAAGATGAGGTTGTAAAGAAATATGATAAATAAATAATTTTGTGTGCAGCTTGCACAAAAAGAAAATGGTCATGTTTCCACTATGAAAATCAAGCATACTCTTAAAAGAAACTATGTCTCTTACTCAGACAATCAAAGGCAAAGGAAAAAAGAACTGAGTGCAAAAATTGTGTTCTTGCACAGGTTTTTCTTTGGTTTATTTTTTAAAAAATGTGGGTACAGTTATGCATTAGCAGTGTTTTCCCACAGATCTTAGATACAGATGAAAATAAATGAGGAACATACCTTAAATGTGGCAACCCTAGCCTTTTGTGTATGTTTTAAATTTATTTGGATCTTGAGGTTTGATTTTCTTTAAACTGCTCTCGCTTTCTTTTTGTGTGCGTATATGTAGCTTATGTGATGAGAGAGGAAGTATAAAAACATATCTTAGATGTGTTTGGCATTCATCAGTGTCTACAGTCTCCAAACCAAAGTTCCCATCTGCAGTAACGATATTTAATCTAGGCCAAAAAACTATTTGTTTCAAAATAATTTTCATTGGGGATGATTACTGGATGGCAGGGTAAAGGTAAAAGTGAAATTGATTACTGTTAATTGTTCTATTTTTAAAAATCCGGCTTATGTTGTTGTGAAGTGGATACTTTTAGTAGGTGAAGTAAGCTGATCCAGAGACCTTGTGGGGTTTATAAGATTTTTTTTCCTCTGTTTCCCTAATGGCCATATAGGAAAATCAAAGTACCAGAGAGATTACATGTTCAAAAGCAGACTTAAATTCAAGCCATACTTACTGGCATTCTTCCATGAAAAGCAGAGGGGGTGCACTTTTTGAGCATTCTTGATAGCTTCTAATACGGACAGTCCAGTTCCATGTTTTATTTCACTGTAGGAAAGATAAAAATGAAAACTCACATTAGTATTGAACCTGGTTCTTCTGTTGTGCTACTTCAAAAATTGGTATAGCCACGTAACTATAATATAATGATACCTTATGGTCTAAAGAATATACCAATATGCAAAATAGATAAAGTGTATTTTATATTCTAATATATCCCCTGTGGAATAAGTAACTGTTCTGTATCTAGAAGAGAATCTTACTGGTATTTGATTTTTTTTCATTTAACAAGACAAAGTATTAATAAAAACATTATTTCACATATTTCATGTCTGCTGTATTACATTAGCTTGGTTTAATTTTTTTCATATTAATTATGATTCTACTACTGTGTTTATAATATGTATGTGCTTTAAACTAGAGAGCATATAGCTTTGAAAAATGGAAAAAGAATGAAAATGACTGTGATGGTTATGATAAGAGTAAGCAGTCCTAGTATAATTTTCTTAGCTGAGCAAACTTATTCTCTGTTTTTAATTAATATGCACTGACAGTTTGCTTTCATTTATTTTTCCCCCTAAATGTAATCTATGTGAACATTAAGGGAAAGGGCATAGTTTTATTTTTTAAATTGAATTATTGTAAAAAACAGTAGTTAGCTTTTGGCTGGCTTTATAGGATTCCAGTAGATCAAATTCTAAGGTAAATTTTTGCTTGTGATTGGCAGTCCAATAACATTAATCAGAAAGACATAATCTTAATTATAATATAATTTCCCTTTCATTGGGTTGTCAATATTATGTTTATATTGAGGATATTGAGGAAACCATTTTCCTGGTTTCAATCAAAATAATTTTTTAAAAAATTCTAAAATACTAAGTTTTCTTGAGAATGTTCCCCCTCAACAAGATGAATATGAAAGAAGAGTATTGAGGGTTATTATATCTGGAGTGCAAAAATCCAGACAACTGTAAATAACAGAGAAATGACTTTCTGTATGTAGTTGTCATCTAACTATTGTGTGTGTGTTTGTGTCTATTACTTGGTAAATAGAAATATGGCTTGGTTTCTCTAGCACTAGAAGTAGATTTAGTTGTGTTTCCTTTAAGCCACATTGTTTTGCTGTATTTGAACCAGTACTGAATACAAATTCACAAAATTCAGAGCTATGATGCTGGTAAATTAAGCACATAATGTATTTCGAACACCTGTAGAAAAATTTGATAATGTTACATTGCAGGAAAATGTGACAAAAAAACTTACTGTAAAATATGAGAACCCTAAAAGCAAAACCTGTAACAATTTATTAGACCCTCTTTCTTCGGTTATTCCACCATATACTTTGGTTTTCTCCAAAATCTAGAATATTTATAAGAGTTACAATGGGATTAACCTTGATGTCTCTTAAAAATAATAGCACTACAGACATGAAACTAGAAAAATCTTAAAGCTAGCCAAAAACTATACGTTTTGCAGTAGGGAAATAATTACTGTATTCTCCAGTTTGGAGCTAGCTGAAACCAAAGTTTCTACAATGAAATTTCTCAGCTATAATTAAGCAACATTGTCTACATGAACACTTATATTTATTTTCAATATTGCACATATTTAATCTCTGTTTCAAAGCATAATTCTAATATGTAATTGTTTTCTTTTCATAGTATTATTTATTTATTTGTCTTTAACCATTCTTATGTCTAAAATTTTAGGAGATGCACATAGTTCTTGATTTACAGCCACAATTGGGATTGGAAAAATAATTTTAAATGGTACGGTTGTTAAGTGAGATATCATATACCTGCACCAATTTTATGACCTTTTTTGCCAAGGTTGTTAAGCAGATCAATGTGGTTGTGAAGACATCACATGACTGTGACTTGCAATCTTCCCTGTTGGCTTCCCATTGACTTTGCTTATTAAAAGCTGGTTTGGAAGGTTTCAGATGGCAATCACATGGCTCAGGGATGTTGCAATTGTCATAAATGTGGCTCAGTTGCCAAGTACCGAGATTATGATCATATGGCTACAGAGGTGCTGTGACAGTTGTAAGTGTTTTTATCAATCACAAGTTACTTGGTACTATCATAACTTTGAATGATTACTAAGTGAATGGTCGTAAGCCAAGGACTACCTGCATACAAGTGGTGTCATAAATTCTCTCTTTGGTGCCAGTGTTAGATATAGGTAGTCCTTGACTTCTGATCACAATTGAGTCCAGACTTTCTACTTCTAAAAGAGACAGTTGTTGAATGAGTTTTGCCCCATTTTATGACCTTTCTTGCCACAGTTATTAAGTGAATCACTGTAGTTATTAACTTAGTAACGTGGTTGTTAAGTGAATCTGGCTTCCCCATTGACTTTGCTTGTCCACAGGTCACAATGACCCTGGGACATTGCTACCATCATAAATATGAGTCAGTTGCCAAGTGTCTGAATTTTGATCACATGACCGTGGGAATGCTGCAATGGTCGTAAGTGTGAAAACCAGTCACAAGTCACTTTTTTCAATGGCATTTAACTTTGAATGGTCACTGAATGAATGTAAGTCAAGGACTATCTGTACTATAGGATAGTGTAGTTTTCCCAGTTTGTCATGCTCCAGATATGTTGGATTCATCCATCAGTTAGCTCAGCTATTAGAACTATAGGTTGGGAAGGGAGGAGAATTATAGTCCAGTATATCTGGAGAAGACCAGGTTGGGCAAGGCTCCCTTTTTTTGCTTTTTCTGTCTTATCTGCAGTTGTTTTGAATATTTTTTCTCATTAGTTTTACCTATTAAGAATCACTTTGTCTAACAAGAGGCTGTAGCCCTGACTGTCTTAGAATTATGTTGGCAGCTACTCAAGAGCCCAAGGGATGTGACTCAGTGCAGAAGATATTAGCCACCCTCATATTTAATTGAGGTGTGGTTTGTGCAGAAAACTTGCAAAGCGTTGGTCAGAATAAGTTACATAACATGTTAAGGCCTGTGGCCTTTGTGCAGTGTGTTTTGTTAATTTCTAGAGAGAAGTTAAAAAAGCTAAATGGTATGTGCCTTTTCGAGTTCTGTGAAAATGGCTTCTCAAAATTCTCCATCCTATTTCTGGAGAGAGTTATCGGTATTTTTTTCCTCAGATGAAAATAAATTACTCCAGTGGGTGCAGCTAAATAGTAATTATAATAACACGGGTCCTTTCTTTCCAGCATGGATATTTTTTTGCTGATTTTGAAAATGGAAGAGTGGGAATGATGTTGGTAGCCATTTTGTATTAAGGTCATTCTGGATCTAGGGAACTAATAGGGCTATAAAAATATCTCTATAACCCTAAATGTACAAAAAATTTGGACTGCAAAAACCTTGAACCTTAGTAGATGGCAGCAAACAGATTCAGAATTCTTTACTGAAATCTAGTGATGTCTAGATTTTTAAACTCAGATGTGATAGTCCCATGGTGGCGAACCTATGGCACACATGCCACAGGCGGCACACAGAGCCGTCCCTGTGGGCACACACACCATTGCCAGGCTCCTCCCCTCCCCCTCTCCATGCATGCGGACTCCGGGAACATCTGTGAGAGCTGGGCGGGGTGAGGAAACCTATAAAAGGAGCAGTTTTGGTGGGAGAGTGAGTGAGCGACCTTTGGAAACAACCAGTGGTGGGTTTAAAATCATTTAACAAATGGTTCTCTGCCTTGCCTTCTCTCCATCTTGGGCTGGGCTGCTCAGGGGGTCAGCTGGGGTGGGGGCAGGAGGGTGGGGGTCATCAGGTCCTGGCTGGGGGAAGGAGGTCTGGCTATGGGTGGCAGGAGAGCCTGGACGTCTCCGCCGGCCGAGCCTCTCATCCACACTGTGGTCATGTAGGATTGCATAGAAGGGGCACCAGGCAGGGGGATGGGGGCGTGGCCGGCAGGGGGGAATCAGAGCCGCCATTTCCCTTCCGCAGTGCAGCCCTATCGGTGTGGGCAGAGATGACCCCAGGACACCCGGAAAGGAGCCCTCACCTGGTGCGGGCCCTTTCTACAGGATGATTCTTATGGGGGCAGTGGCTACTCCTGCTGCTCTGAGCCCCTTGACCAGTCGATCATTTAGGGAAGCAGGAGGAGGTGGAGGGGCAGCCAGGGGGGGGTGGAGCCGCCTCAGCTGCTCGCTAGCAGCCCATCGAGGCAGTGGATTCACACACCAGCTGCCCCTCCTGCTTCCCTACATGGTTGACCGGTTGGAGCAGCAGCAGAAGCCACCCCCATCAGAGCCGTCGAGTGGGTGGACCCAGGCTCTGTGGCCAGTCTGCCATTATGCAGGATAGCCAACATGCTGTGGCTGCTGACGGACACTATTGGCCCCCATGCGCTCACTGGCCTCTGTGCGGGGGGCCAATAGTGTCAGCAGATCTGGAAGTGAAGCGCTGCCGACCATCCTTGTGCTGGTGGGGGCGGTGGCAGCGGGGGAAGACAGGATCTGGTGTGTGTCCACCCTTTGCCGCTGCTGCCCTACATCGTCCCACATGCGCCTCCGGGCTTTGCGTGCAGGATGATGTGATGTGGGGTGGCAGCTGGGAGGGTTGGGTGTGTGCCACAGCTCACCTTCCCCCACTGCTGCCCCCACCAGCGCGAGGATGGTCGGCACAGCTTTGCTTCCAGATCTGCGGCCGGGGTTAATTGTCAAAAAAAAAAGTCTTCTGAAACTGTAATCTCAGCCTGTGGCTGTTTTGAAGTGAGACTAGTCTTGATAAGATGTTTTCTACAAACAGGTTTTCTGTCTTTGGAAAGCAATTATCATATTCAATGTGGGATACATGAAGAATCAACAACACTCATACATTGTAGGTTTGGTGAAACTAATTGCATCAGTAATTGTAACATTAATGTAAATAGAATAGATATACATGATTTTTCAGCAATTAAAAACTTAAATTTTAAAATAATTTTGGGAGTCTTCTTTACTCATAGCTCTTTCTTGCGGTATTAAAAGATCATGACACTATCTATGCATTTTCTAAATGCCAAGCAAAATTATTTATGTATATTTAGACATTCCACGTCTGCCATCTGCTTTCATTGGCTCGGCAGAGAAGTCACCTCCAGATTGCAATGTAGCTACAGTTTCTGTCAGTATCTTATTTTACCTGTTTGTGTAACAATTTGAAATGAGAAGGTGGGAGAGCAAGGAGTAAGTAATCTGAAGGTCCAGACTCTGTTTAAAAAAATAAAAATCACAAAGGACACATATTTTATCCTTGATGCTGCAGAGCTCAAGGATTTATGCCAAGGATTTAGGCCCTTCACTTGTGGTTTGGCAACAACTTCACACAAATGTGTTGCCCTGGTAGTCTCTTAGCCATTTAAGATAAATGACAAAATCAAATGCAGTCCATGCAGACTGAAATGCTAAATGCAGTGCCAAGGATGAAGTATTTCTACTGGATTCACATCTGTAGCTATCAGATCACCATGCTAGCTATAGTTTTCAGACCTGGAGAAATAAATGAAAAACATGAGGAGGATAAACTCTATTTTTAATGAAAAGTTAGGCCTTCTAGTCGAACAGGAGGAGGAAATCATAAGTAATAGTTATAGTTGTTTATATTTTAATAGTATTTATGCAACACTTTCTCAACTGTGTCTGAGATGGAACAAATCCAGTAACAACAGCAGTTAATAAAGGCATAAAACAATAAAACTATATTGAAACATTAAAACAAATTTAAGCCATTACTAGTAAATTAAATGACTCTTCACTTAAATAGATTAAAATGAAGTTTTTCCCCCCTAAAAAGCAAAGGATGTAAACCAATTTTAGGTCCTGATGGAGAACAGTCTGAAATGTAGCATCCAAACATCTGTGACCAGGAATGTTTGTTTCTGCTCATGCTTAGGCATGTTCTTAAAGAAGGTAGTTCTGCAGATAATCAGTACATAAGCTGTTTACAGATAAGAGAAAGCAATTGACAACTTTTGCAGAACTTTCAAATAATATGAGTAATATTATCATAATACCATGTATTGATTTGCAGCTCAGCAGTCTTTGTGTAACATTTGATGCTTTTTCAAGCATAGTCCAATTTGAAAGAGCTTATTGTATGATGTGATAAGTATGCAGGATCCAATTTGGGTTGGTTGTTGGGATCAGAGGTGACCGACCCAGATTCATCTTCATGGAGGATGGGCTCCAGCATGGGTCCAAACGCTCGGAAGACAAAACCTCTGGTCCCAGTGACCGACCCAGATTGGATCCTGCAACATTGTCCTGGGACACATAAATTTGCTTTCATTCATGATAAGTATGATATAAGCAAGGCTGCCAGGTCAGGCTAACTCTGGAATGGCCACAGATAGCAAATTTTAAGTATTTGTATACTTAAATACTTGTAGATCCAGGGATCCTTTTAAATGGCAATTCCAAGACACATATTTTATGAACAGAAAGACATGTTCCACAACAGATTGGATTCCAATACTTAGATAAGGGTTTCTGCTAATCATAGCAGGTTGATGTCTTATCTGGATTCAGTCTCTTCCTTCATGCGGCCCTTTATTGAGCACAAGCAGTTTTCAAAGTCTAATGGTTAAGGTGATGACCTAGAAATCAAAAGACAGTAAGTTCTAGTCCCACCTCACATCACAGGGTTGTTGTGGGGAAAATAGGAGGAGGAAGGAGTATTAGGTATCTTCAGTTACTTATAAAGTTGGGATAAAAATCTAATAAATTAATATTAATTTTAATAAATAATAAAAATGGTTAATATCAGATAAAGTTACCTTAGAGTTATATGTCAGAGAACAAGTAAGAGTTATCACCAATCATTGATGACAATAGACTTCCAATTATTTTTCCAGTGATTTTAAATACCTTTTAAATAATGTAAAAGCATAGAATGTAGACTAGGCAGCTGCTATAGTGCTAAACAGTTGTCCTTTAGCCCTATTTAGATTAGTAAAATATGCTATTACATATAATAATATGTGTTTAGAAGCTTTCTGTCACTGACAATATCCAAAAGCATGTGATAACCAGGATCCATTTCCTATCCCTAACATTCTCCAAGCCAATCAAGGCATTTTCTCAGTTAAAATTAAAATTTAAATAATTTTGGGTTATTTCTAAATTAAAATCGATAGCTCTTTGAATCCTTCAGTGGGAACAAAGGTATTGAGTAGATAGAAGGGAAATTTGTCCATATTTTATTTCCTCATATCTCAATATCTTGTGATTTGACAGTCTTAATTGTACAAATGTAAATAGTGAATAACTTAGGTGTTTCTATAGGATGAATTTTGTTATTTGTTTTGTTATATTCCTATTTGTTTGAAAGATATGTATTTTGGGGGGTATATTCTAGTGTATATAGGCATATTTAAATAGCTGGAAATTACAAACATGGAGTTTGTAATTTTTTAAGACCCCTTTATCTATGAAATTCAAGTGAAATAAATTGCCAGACTATTATACTTTTTACAGAAATTGGAGTTAGTATATTGATTCAAGAGCATCAGGTAATTGTTGGTGGCAGCCAAATACTTAGTTATTGAAAAATGGATACACCAGCCTGAGTTCTAACTAAAAGTTAACTTCATGCAATATGAAGTCTGTGTTATGCTTTTATTTAATTGCTTAAGTCATTCTGATGACTGCCAAGAGAGCAAGAGGGAAAGCATTTCCAACACACCAGAAACAGAGACTAAATACAGTTCTAAATAACAGATGATTTCTAGATATGCGTGTATGTGTTTTAAATGAATAATACAGTTTGAGGGTACAATGCTTCTTTCCAGCTATTAGCAACAAAGAAAGGTTATGTTCTGTATAGACTTAACATGGGAAATATAATGCAGAAATGAAACACACAGAATGCATTGTTGGCTATAGCTCAAGTAGTGATGAAGCCATGATGGGCCATAAATGCTTTATTCTGGGAGCTCGATTCCTGGCACTTGTATGAAGTTGCTTCAGCTATGAGTTGTGGCACTTTGTGTTAGTGCTGGGCCTGGTTCAGTTGTAACTTGGCAAGCAGCTCTCCCCCTTTTTTCTCTTGGCGAGCTGGATTAGGATGGCCATAAACAATAATCCCCTTTCAATTTTATTCCTAAGCACATACCCTGTAGCTCTGGCCATGTCCCCTGGTGCTCCTCCCTAATGCCTATAAGATGACTTATCTCATTACATTGTCCCCTCCTATCACTATTACATTTTGGGTTCCTTCTTAACAGCATGAATGTTGCTGAGAACTCTAATAGGGTTATTGTGAGAGGTTATTTCCTGCATACAAATCTGTTTTATCAGAAGTGGTGTTTTTGACCTGGTAAATTATGGTTAGAGCAACTCTTGAGACTGGGCAAAAAATACATAAACTATGAAGAAGATTTTAGCAACACACAGTTGTTTAGTACACTGTCGGAAAATTTCTGTCTAAATATAATTTTTTTGTATCACTATTTTGGTTTTTAGGACAAACAAAGCAACAGTATTCATTTATATTTGTACGGAACAACTGGCATGTTCTTTTTAAAGCATATTTCTTGGCACTTCCAGAAATAAATGACACATTTTTGGAGACTGACAGAAGTTTGTTAGGATGCCGGCCATTTTGCCAGATAATATATAGCTAAACTCTACCTGTAGTCCTTTTGTTTATACTATGGAGGGATAAAAAAAAGAAAGAAAAAACCCAGTAAACAGAGATAGATTAAGACTGTAATGGAGCCTGCCCATTATGCGCATAAATTGTAATGGTGATAAAACAGATTAGTCACATGACTGACTTGATTTTATGACTTTTTGGGGTGGTTGTTAAGCAAACATCGTGGCCATAAGTGAAAATGCCACAGTCAAGTGAACACTGTGGTTATTAAGCAAGTCCATGGTTTTGGTGTGGTGCGATTTTGCCAAAAACCAGAAGTGCTAGTTTTATGCAAAGCTGTTGTAAAGCATAGTGTTGCAAATGGCTGTAAAAATGGCTCAGTTCCAAGTGCCCAAAATGCAATTATATAACATAAGGCCACTTTTTCAGGTCAGTCATAAATTTGAACAGTTGTTAAGCAACCAGTCGTATATCAAGGACTGCATATTTATCAATGTCTTGAGAGTTACGGAGGAAGAAGAAAAATAACACCAAAATAATTGCCATATATATTTATGTTTATATTCCCTTCCTTTGAGAAGATCTGGTGTAGACAAAGAAAATATTCCCTAAGCGATCATAAAATAAGGATGCTTAAAATTTATCATCTAGATCAGGGCTTTTCAACGTTTTCACCCATTGTACCACTTTTAGGATATGGAAACATCCGGGTACCACCAGCTGCCTAGCAATTCGTCAAAAACTTGATGACCAAAAAAAGGGAAAAAAGTGATGAAATATAGGTAGTCCTTGATTTACAACAGTTCACTTAGTGACTGTTTGAAGTTACAATGGCACTAAAAAACATGTCCCCCAAGCCACAGCTGAGCAAGACACCTGCCTGCCCGCCTGGCGGTGCTTTTCCTCCTGTCCGAGGTTTTCATTGTTGTGACCATTTCTGTTGAGGATTGGCATCGGGGGTGGGGTGGGGGTGTTTGGTTTTTATTTTCCCCCCCTCTGCTGGGTGGTTGCAGCAGGTTTTGGTCACTTCACATGACCCTGGGACACTGTGACCATCATAAATATGAAACAGTTACCAAGCATCTGAATGTAAATCACAAGACCTGGAGATGCTGCAACATTCCAGCTGATTGGTGCTTCTTCTGGGCTCAGCAGAAGCGCCAGGATCAGCGCCAACTCCAGCTGGAGCCTGGCGCTGATCCTGGCACTTCCAATGAGCCCTGACAGCCCCAAAAAAGCGCTGATCCTGGCACTTCTGCTGAGCCCTGGCAGCCCTGCAGCTCCAGCTATCTTTTGCTCAGGTTTGTGCGGTGCTGCCACCGGTTCAGCTCACTCCCCTCCCCTGCTACCACTTTTCGAGGATGGTCGTGTACCACCTGCTAGGTGCTAATGTACCACAGGTGGTACCCATACCACTGGTTGAAAAGCCCTGATCTAGATCAGAGATTCTAAGTATGATTTTCATAATCAAGTTTTGTCTTTGGTACTATGACTGCAGCTTTTATTAATTCACTTATTTATATATTTATTTATTCTACTACTATACTGCATCCCATCCCCTGTACCTCTAGGGTTTACAAATAAATAGTGCTAACACATTTGGCATTTAAAAGAAAGAGGGAAGATGCAATCATTATCCTTCTCACAGGAAAGGCCGTAGTGAAGAGAGAAGCTATCGTCTCTCTCTGCCCTGTGAATTTGTGCAGTGGGCAGAAGGAATAACCTTGTGAAACAGGAAGAAGACCCATAACCATGGCGGTGACTAGATAAAACAAATCTAAGTCCAGGCCAGAGGTGTAAACTCAGAAAGCATATCAGAAAAGACTCCCTAGTTCTCAGGATGATAAAGAGAGAGAGAGGGGAGAAGTGCATTCAAACTTGAAAGTTTCATTTACTATAATCTTATAATACTACAAGTAGTATTTGCATGGATGGTTTCCTAGTTTGGTCTACCTTGAAAGGGTGACATCAACCATGCACTCTCAACTCACCCTCCTCCCTCCCGTTATCTTCCTGAAAACCAGGGAGCATCTTTTCTGAGATGCTTATTCACATTACCATTACAAGGCCGAGCTCAGATTTTTTCCCCCTGTTATCTTGGTTGTGGCTTTCTATCCAGTTCCTCAAAGTTATTCTTCTTCCTTCCATTACAGTTTGTTAAGCAAATATGTACTGTAGGTCATGCCAGCCCTACATTGCTCCTGTTCTCCATCTTTGCTTTCAAACATCGGTACCACTGACAGATTTTTCTATTGTTTTTTCCTCAGGGCCGTCCAGGCCTGCAAAGCTGCCGGCGGCCTCCATAACTGCCTCCTCCCACCCTCATGCATCAGTGATCGCACCGCCACCTCTCCGTGCTCTAACCTCAGTCCCGCCCTGCCTGAGCCTGCCCTGCTGTGGTGCGCGCGCAATCTCAGTTGGTGGGTCTCAGAGTGAGACATCAGGCACATTTGGATGTCATTGTCAGTTGTCAGGTAACAGAAACATTTTATTTTTGCTCTCTGAAGATCAGCTGCCAACGTGATGTATCTCTGGAAGCATCAGGTCCATTTGGATGTAAGGACAGAGTTAAAACACTAGAAATCTTCCTTATCATTGCTGAGACAGGAATTGAAACCAGTTTGGTTTTGTTTTGCTGGGGGTATGGGCTAGTTGATCTCAGATGTTGCCACCGACACTGGGGCTGCTGGTTTGTTTATACTTCATTGTGATCAAATGTCTAAGAATCTTCATACAAATGTGATACTCTGATATCAAGATTTCATCTCTCTGGGCTGTTTATGCTAAACTTAATTGGATAACAGTTAGCATCTGAAGTCTTTATTCCTGATGATTTGCGTTCTTCAGATCTCATTGGAACATGGCATACTTGTGGTCTGCACACTTTCCCTCCACTGCTATAAAAGCCTCTCATTAATTTTGTCTTTGTTCCATCACTGACTTGTATGGAAAGCAATGAAAGGAAAGCAATATTTATGGAAAAGACTTTGTAAATATTGAATACCACTGAAAAAGTAGTCCACTAATTTTACCCAGATTTGGCCAACACCCAAAGGAAGTTCAGCGGGAGAAGTTCAGTAATTGATGATGACCCATTGGAGTCCCTATCTTAGGATACAAGCAAAACAAGTATATTTTTATGAAGTGCATAATTTAACAATGACATCCACTGCTCCAGCATTTGATGACTGCTGGCTTTCATGACTGCTAATTAGAAGAACTGTAAGCAAGGTCTAGGTAGTGGTAACATGCCTTTGAATAATAACTGCTGGGAGAAAAGAGATTTGCCTTCAGGTTTGATTGGCCATAGTGTGAACCAGAATATTAAATGAAATGAATCTCGGCTCATATTTAGCCCTTAAAATAGCAAAGGAAAAAATCAGACTGAATTGTGGAAGAAAAACTATTTCTCAGATTCTTCTAAAATTTCATTTATTGCTTGAAGTTTGTCAAATCTTTGGTTATGCTATATATGAAATTTGAATAATGCCTTTTTGAGAGGTTCCCATTTTCCCCTTGTAATGTATAAGGCTACCATTATAAGAAAATCCTAGAACAGGCATGTCAAACTCACAACATCACATGACATTGTGTGACGTATCACGACTTTTCCCCCATTGCTGGCAATGGGGTGGGCGTGGTTTCAGCATGACGCATCTGGCCCATGGGCTGGCAGTTTGACATGCGTGTTCTGGAAGATCAGGATTGGACTTACTTCTGCTACAAATATTCATAATATAGGCAACAAAAACACACTGTCAGTGATCCATAACTTTTATATGATCTAATGAGAAATGTGTATCAAAGAGATGGATATACAAAAGAAAAGAAGTAGCAATTTCATATGTAGAAATAAAGGGAAAGAATAAAGAATAAAAGGGTAAGCAAAAAGGTAAAAATGGACCAAGCAAGAATGAATGAAATATAAGTATATGGGTTGCAATAAACATGAATTCTATACATTAGAATTCTACATGTACATTTTTACATAAATGTAAGTTGAAGGAATTTGTTTCATATTTTAACATTTTCATATCACTGTAGCTAGCATTTATTTATTGCAGCAAGTTAGCCACAGGTATTGTCTAAGGCTTATGGTACTTATTATTGTAATCGTACATTTTTATTTCTTTGGCATAGACTGATTTGTGAGGCATAAAAGTCCTTGCCCTAAACTATTTAAAATCTAAAATATATTATTCCCAGTAGGCCACTGAACATGAAAAAATGGGTTTTTTTGGAGAAATGGTAACCTTTAGATATTTATTTATTTATTTATTTATATTTTTATTCCATTTATATCCCGCCCTTCTCCAAAGACTCAGGGCGGCTTACAAGCTTAGCAGTAGCCTTCATTCTATGTATATGCCTGCTTATTAGTGCTTTCACACACACACCCCAAGCGGCATTATTACAAAGTCAGCTTATTGCCCCCAACAATCTGGGTCCTCATTTTACCTACCTCGGAAGGATGGAAGGCTGAGTCAACCTTGAGCCTGGTGGGATGCGAACCTGCACTAATTGCAGGCAGCTGGTGTTACTTAAGGAGGCATTAGCCCACTGCTCCACCAAGGCTCTATATTGTTTAGTATGTCTGATGCATTACCTGTAAAGTTTGAGAATATGTAACAAAATGTTACCAAATAACCATGATGTGCTGCTAGTGTGGATGATGTTAGCTTGAACAAACGTGAGAATTTTTTTCTTGTAGAGTTGGCTGGTTTTGAAGTTAAGATAAAGCAAAGTGTCTAGTTCTAGGCCACAATATAGCTTAGTTATTACTTTCCAAGGTTAATGTTCATTTATTGGTTTCTTATGACCTGGATGCAGCCTTGTAATATTCATAAGACCTTCATAAAGGAAATAGTAACATAATTTTTCCATATTTTTATATGTGAATAAATGATGCTGTCATAGCATTTTAGAAAAACAATCCATATTCGGTGAAAAGGGATTACATAGGGGAAGTAGTTGGACAAAAGAGTTAAAGGAGGTTTTATTAGGTTTTAAATACAGGAAATTGGTTTTATTTTAATATCCATAACCTGCACCTCCCTGCATCCAACAAAACATGCAAAATAACAGTAATTAAAAATATATACTGACAATATAAAGTAGTGCATTAAAAAGAGAGCAAAAATTTAACACACAATCTAAAGAATGTTAAAATTTGTAGAAAAGGTAAATACTTGAAGCATAGTTAGAATATAGTGAAGGAAATAATTTTTGGGGCTTCAGAGTCCTAAAAATAAGTCTTAATGTCTGATGTCACCAAATATTCTCCAGAAAACAAAGATACGGACAGGAATGTCACAATAATTAACTTTAAAAGTTCGTAGGTTTACATTTGACTTACAAGTAACTTATCTTGTTCCAAATCATTAAAGCCTTGAAAAGTAATAATTAACATCTTGTGATTCTTTTGAAAACATACCAGCCAACAGCAAGTACCCCTGGTACTATAAATATTCCAGAAAAAATATTGACATATTCCACTAAAAGGATCCGTCTTAGGAGTGTCTCATCTTGATTGGGAAGACAGTGGTAGAAAAACCTCTCTTCTTTGCATGCGCAAGATCTGAAAGTGCAAGGTGAGAAAATGAATGTGATAACAAAAGTTCAGTGACAAACACTGATTACATATCCTTAACTCTAGCATTTATTTGAATGATGTGCTTGGTTTATTTGAATGAGGAGTTTTACAGCTAATATTGCTAATATTTTCCCACTGTATATTTGCTTCTATGTAATTTACTTAGCGTAATATAAATATAGAGGGACGCGGTGGCTCAGTGGGTTAGGACACTGAGCTTGTCAATCAGAAGGTCAGCAGTTTGGCGGGTCGAATCCCGAGTGCCGCATAACAGAGTGAGCGCCTGTTACTTGTCCCAGCTTCTGTCAACCTAGCAGTTCAAAAGCACGTAAAAATGCAAGTAGAAAAATAGGGACCACTACAGTGGGAAGGTAACAGCGTTCCGTGCGCCTTTGGCATCTAGTCATGCCGGCCACATGACCACGGAGACGTCCTCGGACAAGCACTGGCTCTTCGGCTTTGAAACGGAGATGAGCACTGGCCCCTAGAGTTGGAAACGACTAGCACGCATGTGCGGGGGAACCTTTACCTTTTTAATCAAGCATTACATTCAAAATGAGACAGATTTTTTCAGGCACAATGGAAAGTACATAAAATCCTTGAGTGTTTGCTTTTTAGCAGTTGGTGCATCACCTAGCTGTAGTTCAGTTTTAGATTGGATATTGTAACATTATCCTGGGACACTTATATTTACCTTTATTCGTAGTGATATTTTTCTATGAAGGTAGTTAGCAGTTATACTACACGACTGATGAAAGTCCATCACATCTTAGTGTTCTTAATGGTTAAAAGTAAAATTGTCGGGAAATTTTTGGGTGGCTTTGCAGTAAAGGGGATAAATTAAATTTCCGTGTATTGTTATTAAAGTTTTTATCTAAGAGAACAAAGACTTATTTTCATCTACCGTCTTCTTTTTCATCCTCTCTTACTTTTATTCCAAATTCAATATATCAAGTCCCCTTCTATAGCTTTTGTTTTTATGCCATCAACTGTGACAAAGTTTAAAATCATAAGCTTACCTTTATACATACACAGCTTCATAGCATTCATATACACGTATGTAAACTGTCCACATGCTTTTGTGCTACACAAAATAGTCATTTAAGTCCTAGAAACTAATAAAGCCCAATTTTATTCCCTAGTAGTAGCTTTTTTTTCATTAATAAATGAAAGAATTCTCATTCTGCTAGTACTAGTGCTGTTAGCTTTTCTTGAAGGAAAAGTGTGTATATCTGCTTGGAGAAATATTTTTAGATTTTTAGGCCATTTACTTCCTCACGTACATGTATTTTTTTGGTACTCTTGTACTATGAATATCTTTCTCCTACCAATTCTGTTTTCCTGAAGTGTTATTTTGCCCTCTTGGAACAAAGTATTGAAAAGGAAAGGAAAGGAGAAACTCTTGCAAAGCAGATCACATTTGGTGGCTCTCAGTTTGCACATCTTCCAGTTGTTCCACCACTGAAACAATCTCTCCTACTGGGTTTACCAGCTGGGCAAGTAGTACTCCCCATAAGGCCAGTGAGAGCATGTGTGTACTTTTCTGATCAAACAGGTCTGCATATAAGTTATAAATTGCTCAGCACCTGACCTCTGGAAACCCTGTGTATAAATATTTGTAAATATTTTCTCTGTTTTTTGTCCTTAGGGTCAGGATAAGAGGTGTCTGAATAAATATGGTCTCTTTCCTCTGTTTTAGCTGTTATTCAGCACAAAATTAACTGCAATAGTTTTTTTATTACTTGGATATCTAATTTAATTTGTATGAAAACTCTGATGGTCCTTCTATGTTATAGTCCTAGTCCTATTAGACCTCTCAGCGGCTTTTGATACCATCGACCATGGTATCCTACTGCGGCGCCTCAGGGGGTTGGGAGTGGGTGGCACTGTTTTACAGTGGTTCTCCTACCTCCTGGGTCGTTTGCAGTCGGTGTTGGCAGGGGGGCAGAGGTCGGCCTCAAGGCCTCTCGTTTGTGGAGTCCCTCAGGGGTCGGTCCTCTCGCCCCTTCTGTTCAACATCTATATGAAGCCGCTGGGTGAGATCATTCGTGGTTTTGGGGTGGGGTATCATCAGTACGCTGATGATACCCAGCTTTTTATTTCCACCCCAGATCAACCCAGTGATGCCCTCGACGTGATGTCCCGTTGCCTGGAGGCGGTGAGGGTTTGGATGGGGAGGAACAGGCTTTGTCTAAATCCCAAAAGAACGAGTGGCCGTGCATACCGGCATCTCGGGTTGTCCACTCTATTCCATCTTTATCTATAGGGGGTGAGGTGTTACCCCCCGTAGATAGGGCTCGCAACTTGGGTGTCCTCCTTGACTCACAGCTCAGTTTAGAAGATCATATAGGAGCTGTGACCAGGGGGGCTTTTGCCCAGATTCTCCTGGTGCGCCAGTTGCGGCCCTATTTGGACCGAGATGCCCTACGCACAGTCACTCATGCGCTCGTGACCTCTCGGATAGACTACTGCAACGCTCTCTACATGGGGCTGCCCTTGAATACCACTCGGAGGCTCCATTTGCTGCAGAATGCTTCCGCATGAGTTGTGATGGGGGTCTCCCGATACTTCCATGTAACACCTCTGCTCTGCAAGCTGCATTGGTTTCCAGTTGTCTTCCGGGTGAGATTCAAGGTGCTGGTGATGACCTATAAAGCCCTAAATGGCATGGGTCCGGATTATTTACGGGAGTACCTTTTGCCGGTGTTAACTTCCCATCGTCCTGTGCGCTCCCACAGAGAGGGCCTCCTCAGGGTGCCGTCGGTCAGGGAATGTTGACTGGCGGCCCCCAGGGGGAGAGCATTATCTGTGGGCGCGCCTGCCCTCTGGAATCAGCTCCTTGTTGAGCTCCAGATGGCTCCCGACCTTCGCTCTTTCCGCCGCGACCTGAAGACTTGGCTATTTGAACTTGCCGGCCTGGACTGAGGGACTGGGATTTTAGATTTTAAATTTTACATTTTAGAACGTGTTTTATTGCTTGGGCTACTTGGTTTAATTTATTTTAATTTTTGTATATTATGTGTTGTATATAGTGTTTTAATTGCCCTGTACACCGCCCCGAGTCCTTCGGGAGAGGGGCGATATATAAATCCAAATAATTAATTAATAAATAAATAAATAAATAAATAAATAAATAAATAAATAAATAAATAAATAAATATGATAATGTGGTCCATAGGTTTATTGTGGATCAAGGGACAGTTCTTGCCCTTTCCCCAGAAATTTCCTCATGATTTGCCTATTTTTCTGAGTAGAAATCATGGACTGTTCTTTTTCTAACTATTTGGTTCTCATGTAGGATTACTGTACTTATCATAGCTCTCACATCCAAGATATTTATCATTTGCTATTCCTTTTCATTTTTTTTCTATTTCATTTTTACCAGCTGTATTTTGGCAGCAGCATATTTTCTTATTTTCTCATTTTATGACTTTTCTTGCCACAGTTGTTAAATGAATCATTGCGTTTGTTGAGTTAGTAATGTGGTTGTTGAGTGAATCTGGATTCCCCTTTGACTTTGCTTGTCAGAAGTTCTCAAAAGCTGATCACATGACTCCAGGAAATTGCAACCATCATAGATATGAACCACTTGCCAAACATCTGAATTTTGATCATGGGAATGCTGCAATGGTCGTAAGTGTAAAAAACTGTCATAAGTCACTTTTTCAGTGCCGTTGTAACTTTGAAGGGTCACTAAATGAACTGTTGTAAGTCAAAGACTACCTGTAGTTATTTCTTTTTCTGTCTTCTCATCACTGTTATCCTTAAACTCATTTTTGTTAGATTTATATACCAGCTCAGCCAGTGAGAAAACTAGATTGGACCACCCTTGCTGGAAGAAAGGAAAAGAAAAAAGTCTGATGCAATTAATACAATCTGTCTAGAAAGCTGCATTATTTCAGAAGCGTTTATGTTAATAATATGGTATGTGTTCTGCACATTTCATACTGAAACAAGATGCAGGCTTTTGTTTCATTCCAGACTGGGTTTATTAAAACCGAGGATCAATGGGAAAACAAAACAGTAATCAGAGTAGAGAATGCAAACTCATCCACATTTTTTTCATCAAGAGCTGAGGAGAACAGATAATAGTACAATTTTTGTGTTAGACCAGTTATATCATTATGCAGACCAGACACTCTAGAACTTCATTGGAAAATAGTCTGCCTTTGTTCCCCTTACATCCATTTAGGTGACAAAAATGGTAAGAAGAACATGGGCTATTTATTAAGTACATATGCAGACAAAGAACTACAAAGGCATATATTAGTACCATATATAAACAGAATTTTCCCTACAGAGTAAATACAGCTTTGAATAAGGTGAAAACTGCTGAAGTTTGGGTTTAGCAAACATTATTTATTGATTATGCTGAAATCCATATAATATCTGGAAAAATTGAATTTGTGTGCCATAGTTGCACTATGTAAAGTATGTGAACTCCCCCTCCCCAACCTAGCTCAGACAAAATCAATGCTACATTTATATGTTTTCATTTAATTTGGTCTCATAGGCAAACACGTTCAATGGCTGAATACGGTCTTGTTTTACATATTTTTAAACTATGGTTCAGATATGGATGAGTGTAGAAAATACAAACACTGCATACACAAAAGAAGTCAACCCCTGTAGGCATTAAGAAAAAAAGGGAAATTTGTTTTTTGAGAATTATTTCCCCCATGTGCAGTGATTCTGCTGTTACTAAGTTAACCAATTTTTTAATTTGAAAAAAGATACTTAAATTGATTCAATCTGGCAAATCATCATCTTTAGAGAACACATTGGATAGAAATATTAAAAGATGTTAAAAGTACATGCTTGCAACTTTTAGGCATTTGATATTGTATATTTATGTGCTCATGTTAAATTACACAGTTATCATGTAGAAGTAGTTCGTATAATCTAAACACTAAGAGAATAAAGCTGCAACAAAGACAATAGGTCCATCAATTAGAGAGTTAACTGGATTTTATTCTAATATCCCAGTCCAAGAGCCTGAACTCTTCAAACATTCCAAATGTAGAACTAAATCAAAGAATTCTGCTTCAAATCCATACAAGATGTTGCTGTCTGTCTCTCCCCCCCCCCCGCCCCTTTCTGACATGAGAAGCATTTGGAAGTATAGTTTCTTTCTTTCCTTTTTATAGCTATCTTAAAAAGGAATTTGGATGTTTAGCACAGCTGGTGCTCATTACATTATGCACTATCAATAAAATAACATGTGTAATTAATTTTTAATGCGATGCTCTATGCAGTGCTTTAAAGCAGTTACTGTATGGGGGGAGAACTGACACTGGTCAACAAGCATCAGAAATATTAAAAGAGAAAGCTCTAGTTTTGCATTTTAAAAAAAGGTGTGGAAAAGAGAAAGTAGCTGTCATCAGCTCGCTGTTCCTTCGCCAGGCATAATAGTCTGGAACATTGCATATAAAATGCAAGGAGACCTGAAAAAGAAAAGTATTTAAATAATAACCTGAGCCAGGGGATACAATAGATAGATGTTTGGCTGAGATTTGTGAGACTATGCTCAAATCCTCACTCTGTTGTGAAGCTTGCTGTGTGGCCTTGGGCAAGCCTTACGTTTGCTCAAAAAGGCTGTTCTCAACACCTTAAAAATGAATTTAATATGGGTAGGATACAAATATAATGGTTAAATTTGCCTAACATAGAAGCCCTTCTTTTATTTTTAATGGCCTGAGCTCTGCTCAAAAAACAAAGCCCTCATCAAAAGAGGAAGATGTATCACTGGGACTGAGAAGAAACTTTTCCCTCCTTTTGTCTACCAATCTATATTAAAACTCAGAAGCAGCTTGTAAATATTAAACAGGGGAGCCCTCTGGGAAAATACAAATTCGAATTGAAGTCTAAAAGAAAACAAAAGGGGAAGATTTTGGGATTCTTCCAAGAAAACCATTCAAAAATAATAGGAGCCTTCGCCTTTTCTTGTGGCTTTTGGTTGGTTACACTCAGAATAAAAACCAACATTTGCTTCATATTTTGGGGGGGGGAGTCACTAATTTGGAAGACAGAAAACCAGGAGGACTGGTAAAAGGCTTGAATCGTTTGCTCTGATAATTGACCAAATAATAAACAAATCTATTTGCACTTTTGTTTTCTTCTCTTTCTCTTCTCTATAATTAGAGTGCATGCCCACTTTCAAAACCAAAACCAAATGGGGATTTTCATGATACCAAGGTGGGATGGGATAAAGAAGGGAATATCAGCAAAGGGTTCCAATTACAGTTCCTGGCAACTCCTTCCTATATCCAGGATTCTGTGTCTTTAAACATTTCATAGAAAACAATCGTTTCCTGGACATGACATTTTTTATTACAGGATGGCCATTGCAGGGGAAGATACACCTGGTGATGTTGTTGTTCCAGGCAGCTATTATAGGTAGAACAAATATCTCAGGATGTAGAATAGGTAACTTGATTGTTCAGCTGATATATTTACCTTAAGCTTCTACTACTGTATTCCTGGTTTTATCAAAATTAAAGGAAAAATTTTTTTCCTGATCAAATTGGCACTGGGAAGCCATTTAAGGAATTTCGAGAGGGGCTTATAGAGTGAGGTTAATATAGTTTAAAAACCTTTTACATTGTAAAGTATGATTTTAAAAAATGTTGAAAAAGAATTCACTACTTCTTTAAGTATTGGCTACTTTCCCTCCTGAAATTTGAGGGAAAAAATGTCCACTTTTTTGGGGGGGGCAGGATTGTTCAGAAGTAACATCATCAATCTGGTTGAGATGCAACCTTGTTTTAAACTTTGTACTTTTTTTAAAAAAATGGCTTCATTTTAGAAATAAGTCCAGATTTTCAGTATGATCCTGTCCTAGTTCACATATAAAGTGATATGTGTGTAACTGTTAGAAGTAGCATGAAAAAAATGCTGGCCTGTTCCTCAGTGGCTTATTTCATTTACAGATTTGCTCCCAGATGGATTTCTCTAAATACAGCAGCTCTAAGAAAATGTCAGATGAAGCTTTTACAATTGAACATCATGCCTAAAAACATAGGCAGACCATTATACCATTTGGACAAAGATACTTCTGACTATAATATAATACATATAATCAAAGATACTACTTCTTGAGGATTAAGCTGTATATGCCAGAAAAATGCTGATGATTAGTTTTCAGACATAGATGGAGCAGTCAAATACTTGGGTATATTTCCTTAATCAGAAATGGGACAAAAAAATTCCTTTGTTTTTTAAGCAACATCACCTTGGAAACAGAATAAACCACTATAGGTGATTTGTACTGTAAAGTCAGCTGCACTACCTTAATCTTACAACTCATCATTTTTATTTAATGCAGTCAACCAGCTGAATGTCTTTTTGCAAATACTTCATTATTTTTTTAAAAAAAACAGGAGAGGAATATTAGTCTGTTATGGGGAGCATGGGACTTTCATACACTTGTGCTCGGCACAAGTTTAGCCCTAGGTTTTTTGATATACATATGTGATAACAAGGTATTTCCAGCTATTTTCTAATTATATTAATAGAAATACTTCATCTGACATATGTCAAATGATGTTCTTGTTCCATGAAAATTATCTGTCTTAGCACCTTTACTCTGCATTTAATGTGCATGCATATAGTACTAGTTTATTGCTCATTGTCATTAGAAGGTAGCCAAAGTTATACTTGTGTAAAAGTACACTTCCAAAACACTTTTAAAAATTTATAGAACTTTGTAGGGATAAGGCTGAATATAGTAACAGAGATGTTTATTGTTGTCAGAATTTAATTCTTAAGTCATAATAAATTGAAAATTTTGGATAGAAATATAGTATTGTCAACATTTTATTGACTGTTTTGTATCTAATAGTCTGGCATACTGCTATTGTAGAGATGGCTAAACATTTAGGAGAGGGCTGTTCAACAGCGCTCTCTCTCTCTCTCTCTCTCTTCCTCCCTCCCTCCCTCCCTCCCTCATCTATTACTGTCAAAGTAGCCAGAGGTCAAATATACATCTGTCTGTCTGTCCATGCATTTATCCATCCATCTATCCATCCAATCATTTTACAACTTCCCCTAGAGCCTTTTCTTTTCAAAATCATTCTTGAAATGAGAGCACAAAGCAGTTCTTAATGAAAAATGTTCTTAATATTTTGTGCAGTATTACTAATTCTTTTATAGGTCAAAATTCGAAGACCACTCAGTGCTGTCTTGAATCAAAGTGCTTCTTTCAATGTGTTGTGCCACTATTTTTGTAGCATAGAATTAATGAAATATTGAAAAATAAATATAGGAAAGAAGGGACTTTCTGGTATATCTTGTTAAGCTTAGCCAATTTTATAAGATTAGAACAACAGTTTTTAGCCTCTTTTTGTCTTCTAAAAAGTGGGAAATCAAAGCCTCAGTGATTCAGTATGATCAGTCTGACATATGAAACAAGTTTATTTTTTAAAAAAATGAATGTCTAAAAGAATTAGAAGTCTGTGAACTTATGGAAGGTGTGAATATTTGAGGTGACAAGGACATTTGGAAAATGTCCCTAAAACTGCACTTTAAATATTTTTAATCTCTTTCTATATAAATTGTGTGAATCTCTAGTTAGAGAGGGACCAAGTTACACAATCTGTATAAGTAACACTTTTGATGTTCTATTTTAAAGTCAACTAGAAAGGCTATTGGCTCACACAAATAGTTCATGTGTAAGAGGTAAAATTATTGATAACTGCCCTCCATTGAGTATTAATGTTCTTGATAAAGGTAAAGGTAAAGGTTCCCCCGCACATGCGTGCTAGTCGTTTCCAACTCTAGGGGCCGGTGCTCATCTCTGTTTCAAAGCCGAAGAGCCAGCGCTTGTCCGAGGACGTCTCTGTGGTCATGTGGTCGGCATGACTAGACGCCAAAGGCGCACGGAACGCTGTTACCTTCCCACCGTAGTGGTCCCTATTTTTCTACTTGCATTTTTACGTGCTTTCAAACTTCTAGGTTGGCAGAAGCTGGGACGAGTAACGCACTCACTCTGCTACGCGGCACTTGTGATTCGACCCGCCAAACTGCCGATCTTCTGATCGACAAGCTCAGTGTCCTAACCCACTGAGCCACTGCGTCCCTACAGTGTTCTTGATAGTGGCAGTGAATTCCATGTAAAATAGATATTTTCATTCCTAGGATTTTCTTTATGATCTGATGAGTCTGAGGTTGTATGTTTCATATTATCCCTGATTTAGAACAACTTGTAATTTGCCAAACCAAATGTAGGCTATCAGCCAAGGAATTCAGTAGGTTTTATTGTTGTTTTCCTGGGACTTCAAAAATGGGAGGAAAGCTGAGTTTGTCATAATAAGTAACAGAAATTTCCTTGCACCTGCAAAATGGAAAAGATTACACTACTGGCTGTCACAAAGTGTGTAAATCTGGGTTATGATGTTTATTACCAAATTAGAAAGTTATTTTATTTATTTAAATAATAGATAAATTGTGTAGTTGTTGAAGTAGTTCTGAGTGATGTAGAATAAATTAATAATTACACTTTAAAAACAAAAAACAACTCTGAATATCAATAAACCACTAATGATAACAGAACAACACTAAACACAAAGTTGGGGAGAACACTAATACATACAAGAAGAGCAAAAATAATTGATAACAAATGCAGTTACAACCATCCTTCCTCAGCACCTCCTGAATTATCCTAGATTTTAAGGATTTTCCTAAAAAACAAAACAACCCCCCTCCCACGCATCACTGAATTGTGCAGACTTCATTGGGAATGTGATTCCAAATGGGCAGGCCAGCCACAAATAACTGCTGGTTTTGCACTGTATGTTTTATTTCAGAATATAATATATTCAAATTATTGGTAATCCTTTTGGCTGTACAAAGTGTTTTCCAATTTTTATAATATATTTTCTCAGATGGAGTTGAGAAGCACCACGAGGTCTTCCAGTAGACTGAATGTTCATTAAATATATTCTATGGCCAAATCCAGTAACCTCTCCATTTAATCATGGAGGCTATATTCCTAATAAACAAATCAAAGCACATTCTTTCTATTGTATATAAATTGTTTCATAGATTAATTATATAAGGTCAAATCAGGCCTCAATGCATTTACTAGAAGCTAGTTTTTATCAAGTGTTGTGAAATAAATCTAATGATGACTTATATGATTGAATGGATCATGGTAGTTCTATCATCCAAGAAATTACTTTTATTCACACTTTACTTGCAATATTTTTCACAAAAAACAGTTCATACAGTCAGCTGCCCATAATGTGTAAAGAAATGAAATCATATAGATTTACTGTACTTGTATGCTATCTATTAAATTACTTTTTCTGATGTATATCCAAGCAACAGGTTAGCATTTTAGTTCTATGTAATGTGTAATGATATTTCTGAAAATGAACACTTTAAAATGAATTTTAACTTTTTGCGACATTGGAAAATGTATAAAATAACTTTTCATTTAAAAAAAAATACTTTTTAAGCAACATCCATGTAATCAATCAATCAGATAATAGAGAAAATGTTCATACTACTGGCATATCCGCATACCTCCACTTAGTTTTTCGCAACACAATTTGAAACCAACCTGCAATCATTTTCACTTCTGTTGGGTTCAAAATGCAGACAGCATGCAGAGGACCCAATGTGTTGAACTCAGTTCTTACCCTCTTTCACTACAGTTGATCAACAGAAAAATACAAACAATCTGTCCTGTCTTTTGAGCTACATCAGATCATTGAATAGCAGAAATATCTTTATTCCATCTGTAGAAGAAATGGTATAATTTTCTAATGTATTTTCTTCCATTTTTTTGTTTGCATTTGTCTGGTTGTTGTTATTAGTTGCGAAGTCGTGTCTGACCAATTGCGACCCCATGGACAATGTTCCTCCAGGCCTTCCTGTCTACCATTTTCTGGAGTCCATTTGCTGGTAGTATGCAAATAAATAGTTGGTGCAATGGAAAGATGCAAGGAAAGTTGATTGTGAAAGCACTAATATTTGCCAAATAGTTCCCAGATGCCTTACCACCATTCCTCTATTGCCTTGTGAATTATGAAGATAAAATAGTAACACGTCAGCAATTTTGCATTTAGGTGGTTTTCTCACCTTCTAGAACTGCAAAGAATGGTTACATGTTGCTGTCAAGGCAGGACTTGAAAGCAGTGTGGAAAAATAGGTTCTAAACAATGCACACAAGAAAAGAAAAGCCATAGAAATAGGAGATTATATAATGACTTGCTGGAGCCCATGGTGAGGCAAGAGTTCTGATCAGTGGAAAAAAAATTGCCTAACTATAAGGTTTGCAGAACTACCATATTTGAAAATAAATTATCACCTTTGCTAATATTTCCTATAAACTGGAGCAGAGTCCGAAATAATTCAGTCCCCCCAAACGCTCATGCAATCAATTACACCTAAAGCCATCCATATTTGCTGCAAACTAGAAAACTACTGGGTGGCAGCAAAGAGTTTAAACTTCTGCCGATGTCAGCACCCCACCGTCCTGTGCGCTCCCACAGAGAGGGCCTCCTCAGGGTGCCACCGCTCAAGGAATGTCGGCTGGTGGCCCCCAGGGGGAGGGCATTCTCAGTGGGTGCGCCAGCCCTCTGGAACACCTTACCAACAGAAATCCGGATGGCCCCTGACCTCCGTACCTTCCGTCGCGACTTAAAAACTTTCCTGTTTCAGCAGGCTGGCCTGGCATGATAGCGTTAATTGGGGTCCCAGTTTGTGTTCATTAGTGTTTCTTATTATTTTTATTGTTCGATCTGTATACCTTCCTTCCTCTGTACACCGCCCCGAGTCCCTCGGGAGAAGGGCGGTTTATAAAAACTAATAAATAAATAAATAAATAAATCTTATGGTTATTCAGAATTTTATAGACTAAAGTAGACTGCACTTAGCCACATGAGTTTACTATTAGAGATAGAATGAGGATGGTATCTCCTGTTTTTATCAGGTCACCCATAACATCTATAGTATGTTAGTTCTCTCACATTACAGAGTGATAGAAACCTAGCAGAAACTTATTCTTTAGATACCTAAAATGATATGTCTGTGTAGCTACACACACACCCACCCACACACGAGAAAGACAGCACATATATCTCATATTCTACCCCTTTTTGCTCTCTAGCTTTGTACAAATGTGTGTAAGCAAATGATGGTCCCAGTTATAGATCATAGCTTCCCCACCTGTTTTTTTGTGTGTGTGTGATCTCTATAATGTGGTATCCTCTTTGGGGATTGTGCTTTAATAGCATTTAGTTTTTCAAGCATGCTAACAAGGTAACATTCTCCATTGCTGGTTTATTTTAAATCAGTAAAATATCTTTTAATTAACTCTGTTTTGGTCAGTTGTAATATAATGCATTCATTCATTGTTCTTATTTCAGAGTTTCCCAACTCCACAAGCAAAATTATTTTGATTTAATTTGTAAGTAAACATTGGAATTATTGACTGATGGAAAGCACAATTCTCAAACGTGGGCAGACACACATTTGCACATGCATACACACTCACATACACAAATAAACCAGGTACTATATACCGCTATTATAGTAAGTATAATAATATCATCAACAATAACACTCCTTTTAAATCTGGTCTCCCAAACTTTGCTGGATATTTTACAGAGCCTGGTTTCATTTATAGTGGAGCCAGACTTGCTGTGTGAGTCGTTCGCATGCTGGAATTAGTCTTAAGCTTGCTTCTGTGAGGTTGCCAAATTCCATGTTTGTGTTTTATTTAGAATTCTTTTCACGGCCAGTCGAATCTGTTCAGGCATACACAGGCGCTGTTGCACCCCACAGAGAAAATAAGCAAGCTTGCGTTTTCCTTGGCATGGACTGTGGCCACAAAAGACTGCGGTCTAAAAAACATTTTTATATATAAAAAAAGCTATTTTAACCCATAACAGATGTATAAAGTAGGCACATGCACGCCAGTTTCCTTAGTTTTAATTAAAAAATAATTATGGCTTTAATGGGATGCTAGTGACAAATTTGGATGAATGGTGGGTGACAGTATCTCCAGGCTTCCTTCAAGTTATAAATTAGTGTATTTCTCTTGGCTGATAGAACAGATGAAATTAAGAAAATGGAGCAAAGTTATTTTTTTCCACAAGTCACACTTATTAAGTGTAAAATAAAATATTCTGGAATAATAGAAGGCTGGGGAAATTTCATCCTTGGCTGAAAAATAGTTGAGTTGAGGTTAGGCTTCTGCTTTGTAAGACACCTGCATTCATCATAGTTTTTTTAATAGCCATCGCTGTCAAATCTTTGTGGCTTACATCACTTAGATAGCTTTATTTATAGCAACGTATAACTAGCCAGTGGGGGCTTTATATTCAGAGATATTTTTAAGCAGATAGGAATTTAAATCTTGCTTTATTAGTAGTATTGCTGTTGCTATTGCTATTGCCACTTCAATGATTTCAAGGATAGACTACTGCAGTGCATGCCATATAGGAGATCTCTTAGTGACAATTTGACTCCTGGAAAGAAGAGACAAATTGCATCACAGGTACACATTAATTTCTGTATTTTAATGTAACTGAAGGTTTAAGTATGGATGAGCAATTTGTGGCCCAGGTTTGCACATAATCCTGGTTTTCCTTTTTTTGTGGCTCTCAGAACCATGTTTGACTACGATTGCCAAAATATTGAAGCACATTTTTGCTCTATTTTGAAATAGGAAACAAATAAACATGTAATTATCCTACTTTGGACACATTGTGCAAAATCTAGCTCTCTGGAGATAGCTGTAGAAAGGGAAAAAGATGACCAGCAGCAAGGAGGATGGACTCAGTTACAGTGGCAATGAGTACAATATAAGAAGATCTGAAAAATCAGGTTAAGGACAAATTGTCAATAGGAAAATGCATCTACTGTATGCGTTCACAAAGAAATAACACCACTGCAATGGCAGATAATCAATCAATCAATCTCCTGGCATGGCAGAGTTAACAGTAAAATCCTCAGAATTCCGCTCCAAATACCAGCTTAGCAATGCAATGTAGTGGTCCTTATGCCTCTCACCCCACCTATATCAAGTCCTGCCTTTGGCCACCAAAAGTTTGTCTTCTGCTAAAATCGCTTGAAATGTACAATATATAAAATTAGGGCACTAGTGTTAATCCATAAACCCCACTAAGATTTGAAACTTAGATACCTGAAATTTCACCCATCAGTCTGCTTTCACGCTAAGATGTCCAGGCAATGCTTTTCTGAAGTTATTCTTGTTTTTTGTGATAAGGTGGTAAGTGGAGGACAGCCATTTTCATTTGCAGTATACAATTTGTACAGTATCTTTTCCCAGTGAAACCTAACTTTGTTGTTGTTTTTGAAAGGAATGTTACCATAGGAAGATTCCTTAAAAGTTCTTCTGGACTGTTTTGAAATATTTTATGCTACATCTGATTGCTATTTTAGGATTATGTTACATCTGCAAATATTATGATTTGTTATTTTATTTGTAATTACCTTAGAGTCTTGCTGAGTAGATTCTGAATGCAGGATAGATAAAAAAACATTCAATATAAAGCCAATATTCAATATAAAGCCTAAGTGCATGTGTTGTTAAATACATTATCTGTATTTAAGAAAATGTAGGGTCTTTAAAACTTAATAATAAGCACAGAATGTCTCTATTCTATATCTAAATTGTTAGATGTTACAAATCGTGATGGAGTGAAAAAAATTTTATTGGCTCCATTTTGAGTTGTTGCTGATAATTGAAGTATGGGCAAAATATCTGTCAAGCTTTCAATACAGAGATTTTTGTCTGTTCTAGAGAACTATTGATTAAAATAATAATAATTTTAAAAAGGTATACCACAGTGCAGGCGAAGGCTTTAAACATCATGTGTATTGAAGCCTTCACTCACTAAATACTGTATCAAGGATTTCTTAATATATTGCCTCCTACTGTTATGTGAGTCTGATTTGTGAGTTTTTTGCTGATTTCTGGCATTTTTGCCAGTTTGTGGCCAAAAAAGTCCATTCATAAGAATAGATTTGTATTTATGACTTCAGTGTTCACTTAATGACCACATATTCACTTAATGGCTACAGTGATTTGCTTAACATCTGCAAAAATTGACATAAAATCAAGTTCACATGGGCGCCTCAATTTCTGATTGTAATGACAACCAGAAATCCAGTGCCAATTGTGATCATAAGTCGAGGACTACCTGTACTAGGCTTCTAGTGGAGGGAGGCTCTTTCCACTGAATGGATTGCTACAGCTGACTTTCCATATCTTTTCCACAATAACATTTGAGCTGTAATTCTAAGATCATTCTAGATTGGAAAACATTGTTATTATAAAGCACATATTTGGGAACTTTTGGTTTGTACTTAGATTTTCAAATTATATTTCCAATCTGTCTGGAAATAGAAAATTGCCATAAAAAATAAAGTTTGCTATGCAGCAGTCAAGTATGGCAAAGTATTAATTTTTGTGTGAAATGGCTGATTGCATAAATCTGTTGAATGCACATTGGAAGGTAATCATTAGGCCCAAAGAACCTAATTTTATGAGGGATAAGGGATTATGAATATACTGTAAATGGAGATGAATGTGTCCTTCACTATTATGTGACTACAATGATTGATTGCCAGAAAAAGTGTAGGAAACTTTCTGGATGCATTTGAAAAACAGCTAGCAAAACTGGGCATAGGCACTTCCATTACCAATAGACAATCAAGTGCATAAAAAGGCTTTAGTTAAATTTATCTTAGATGTTGTAACAATGTAACCAAAATAATAAAAATAATCCTTATTCTAAGACAACTTTTTCCAGTTTGGCCCTTTATCCAGACACTAACAGAATAGATTACAACTCTCATGACCTTCAGAGAGATGTCTGGGAATGATGGGAGTTGTCTAGGTTGGGGAAAGTTTCCTAAGATATCCAAAGTTCAAGTATGAAAAGGGCAATATTTGTTGCAGATATATTTCTTGTATGGGATAATAGAGAATTTGTTTGACCGATGTCAGTGTTCTTTTCTGATGTCTGGATAAAATATGCCAAACATCTGGATTTCTCTGCTGGGAACTTTTTAAGCAGGAGAGGCGGGTGTTTGAAACATGCCCTTGTGGGTGGATTGGAGAAGGCTCTTTTCTGCTTTGCATTATGTGTGAGTCACGCTATCTTCAGTGCTAATTCTTTCATGAATAAGATCCATAGGCTTTGGCCTCGGTTATCAAGGTCTTTCTTCCCAGCTATTAAACTCATATAATTAATTTGAATATTGATTTAGTTAGATGATTCCAATCTTTTAAGACACTAGAAGCCTATTGAAGTTCATGGGGTTCATATAATGTAAGCTGAAAAGAAGTTGTTAATATTAGAGAACATTGTGTGGATGTCCCACAGTTGGAGGGGGGTTGGTCCTCCAATCTATCCTCAGTCTGAAATTTTCTCTTGATGGAAATGACTGTACATCTGGCATTCAGTTTGACCTTAAGATCAATTCTCTTTTTACTGAAATAAATCAAAATTAGGCTCTTGATTTCAGAGAATATCAGTGCTGATATCAGTACTTCTAGCCACCTTCTACTCTCTGCTACTGTAATGCTTGTTGACATTACTGTGTCAAGGTAAATAAAATCTTGACTGAATATATTTTTAATGTGTTAATTAATTATATTATGGTTTCTCAATTAGTTCTTTTACATTCTATTCTACTCAGCTTTTTTCCCCTTTTTGTATCCATCACTTGAAATCAAACTACCAATTCCTCTTAAATTTTGTCTTTGCAGTTTTATCTACAAACAACTGGGGTGTGGAGGGGAGAGGAGGGAGAGAAGCTTGGCTTTGTTTTTGAATAGCACAATTTTTTTTAACAGCTTACTTTTTTTAATAGCAAATTTTATTATTTAAAACTTGGGACAAGGTGTTAACGGTCTGACAATCCTTCTTGTCTTACATCATTTTTGTGTTTTATATACATATATACACTTTATATACATATCATTTATATACAGTTATAGAATATTCAATCTTATCAACTACCTTATTTTTTTTTAATTCCATTTATATCCCGCCCTTCTCCAAAGACTCAGGGCGGCTTACAAGCTTAGCAGTAGCCTTCATTCTATGTATATGCCTGCTTATTCTAGTAATATGTGAAATAAGCATCCTGTGTGTTTCTGTTGTGACCTTCCTTTCTGTTCCCACCATGAGTAAAACTTATTCCAAATTTTGTAGTAATCTGACTGATCTTTATTTTTAATTTCCAAAGTTAACTTGTCCATTTCTGCGCACTCCCAAATTTTATTTATCACTTCACTCTCGTCCGGTATTTCACTGTTTTTCCATTTCTGGGCGAACGTCATTCTCGCTGCTGTGATGATGTGTATCATTATATATAACTCTTCTTTGGTATGCTTCTCTGTTGTTATGCCTATAAGGAAAAATTCTAGTCTATAATCTACACTCAGTCTTGATATTTCTTCTAACCATATCCGAATCCTTTGCCAATACTTTTGCGTCTTATTACAGGACCACCAAACATGGAAATAAGTACCTAATTCTTCGGAACACTTCCAACAGCTAGGGGATATTGTCTTGTACATTTTGGCTAATCGTGCTGGTGGGAGATGCCACCGGTAAAACATTTTATATAAATTTTCTTTATAAGCTGAGGCCAGCGTTATCTTTTTATTTCTATCCCAGAGAGTTTACCAAATATCAAAATCTATGCCATGTCCCAAATTTTTAGCCCATATCAGCATTGGTTCTTTAACTTGTTCCTCAAACATTTTGTACCCCAATAGCAAACTATACAATTTCCTTATTTGTTTCTCATCTGGCCCCAATAATTTTTTATCCAATGCAGTTTCTTGAATATTTATCCCCTACACTTTCTTATCTTTCCCATATTGTGTTTGTGTCTGTAGGTAAGCCCACCATTCCAATTTTATCCCTTGTTGCTCTAGTTCCTGTCTAGATTTTAGTTCTCCCATTTCATTCGTAATATCCTTGTATGTAGTACTGTTTTCCAAATTAAACAAATTTTGGTAGACTATCGCTTCAAGGGTGGACAACCAGACTGGTACTTTAATGTAATTTTGTTTTCTAATTTTATTCCAAATTTTAAGTAGCGCTTGTCTAATCCGATGGTTTTGAAAATGGTCCAAATTCTTCCACCGTCAAAATACATTTTCTGCTTTAAAAATTGGGAGTTATACAATATACATACATATGTATACATACACGCACACAGAGAGTCAATCTCTTAAGGACTTTGGAAAAAGTCTCTCTTCTGCCTGACTAGAAACAGTTAATGCTTGAAAACATACCTGTTTTAATACTATTACGATGTACTTAATTTTCTTTTAATGTTTTTGCTACACTCATAAAAGCTTGTTGCTTTCTGGTCTTTTATTTCTGTGGGGTTTTTTTAAGATAGAGGCTAATTTGATTTGTTCTGATATGTCTCACATATCTAATTGCTGCTGTTGAGAATGATTAATGTCCAGCTGAAGAGTTTCCACATCTATAAATGAAAATTGAAAACAGATGTTACTTTGATGAAAGTGTCTTCCAGCCCTCATCAGCAGTGGCTGACAGCATTGGCTGCTGAGATATAGCTATCTGTCAATAGATAGATATTTAGTGCCAAATACAGTTCATACACATACTGACAGAGAGCCAAGATAACAATTTATGATAATTTCATCCAGTTTATAAATATACAGATATAGAGTCTTGTGGCCATACTATTAGTGGACTTTGATAGTGATGGACTGCCAAAAATAAACAAAACCAATTTATTTTATGATTCTTGATATCTTTCTCCAGAATATTGGCTTCTATTGTCTCATATTTATCTCCTATTCATTAATTCACTGCTGTTACAAAAAAGAAAAAAAACACATTTAAAGTCTTATATTAAGAGTGGATAATAAAGTTGGAAACACTTGTACTGTAATTCTTGATGACTTTACTAAAAGAGTTAAATACATGTTTAGCTTCCTCCCACTGAAGTTATGGGACAGTAAAAAGAATTGTATTTGGCAAAGTGATGCCCATTGCCTAATTCATCTGTGCTTTACTCAGGAAAAAGTGCCTGAAAATGGACAATATGATTCTTCCCTTCTCTTTTGCCTAATTCTAAATAGGAATTAATTATCCCCTAGATAGGAAAGTGACAGTATTTTAATTCTAAAAAAAGAATAAAGATAAATATCATTAGGAAGAAGTATGTGCTATACTTTATTTTCTCTTTATCTCTCAGACAAGGAAAAGATTTCCTTTTCGGTTTTTTTTTTACTGTTCATGCAACTGATCACTTAAGCAGAAGCTGACGTTTTGCAGTTCATTTAAATATTGTAGTTTTGGGACAGTTTCATTTTTTAATATGGTTTTCACCTAGTTGCATTGGCAGAGATAGCATAACCAAAAATAGATGGCTGCTTTAAGTGCAAGATAGCATAGATCTTTTAAGAACTTATGTATATATTTTGGCTGGCATGGTGGAGGATGTAGCAAACAGCTTCTGTACTTAGAAATTATACTTAGGCAAGCCACATGGGGAGCTGTTCTACACACTATAACTGCATCAGGAAAATTGGATACTTTTAGGGTAGCTCCGCAGGTATTCATAATGAAAGGTGTTTACAGGTAATTGACAAGTGAAAAAATTTGAAAAAATAAAAATTTGAAAATTTTACATTAAAAAGTTCAATCATGTTTCTCAGTCTTAAGCTTCCTGATTAGCTTAAATACAATCAGTTGTTTTTACACAAATGCACAGACATTTAAAGTTATTACTCCTGCTAAATAGCTGGGAGGATGCTGAGAGCTAGGTGTTTCTTAACTGAAGTTTAAGTAAGGAAGTTTCTCTTGTTTTATTTAATTTAGAGGAAATGGCTCCATGAAATCTCAAAACTCAGGAGTCTAAAATTTCATCTTAATCTATTCCACAGATTTCCCCTTTCTTAAGATTTCTTAAGCTTTATTTGGGGCTTTGACTGTGAGTCTGGGGGCAATGAAGCTACACAGTATATCTTAGGCAGCCCGTGGGACCGAGGACAAGATCAAACTAGCTGTCTTTCTTGTTACAGCCAAGACACAGGAAAATCCTCTGCTTTTAGCATGATGTCATTTCATCCAATGGGTGGGAGCTGTTAATACCTGCATTGAAATCTTTCTTAAGTGTTTCTTGTAATGTTGCTTGCGGCAAATGCTGAAGAATGCTAAATGAATAATATTAAAATGTAAACTTGGAGGCTTATTGTAATGGATAGAAAAATCTACTTGATTTCTGACCCAGAAACAACTTTTGGTATATAGATCCATATTCATATTCTTACATAGTTCATACACAGTTTTAAATTATTTATTGGTAATGTTTATTGCTATGATGGGAGCAGTGAGTATGCTATTGCATCTGCATAGGCTAATTATTTTGACATTGAGCAGCTGCTGTTAGGATTTGGGTTTGAGTTTTCAAAATGCAAATCAAAGCTACAGTTTCTTTCAAATGAGGTTTTAAAATTTTCTCATATTTAAATTTAATAAATTTATTAGATACATAAATGTGTGTATATGTGTATGTGTATAACATATCCAGAGACATATACAAATAATAATCATAGCAAATGCATCAAGTTCATTTCAGTGTTAACAGATCAAATAGCTGCTCTTTGAATCTTTCCCTGAAGTGATTAAGTTTTCTCCCCCCCCACACACATACACACACATGTGTGGAGGGAAATGTGTGAAGCAAATGGAACTGGGCTGATTTGGATTAGAATTTCCTGAGAATTTCTACAAGCTGTATTCTTTTTTCCTTTCTGCTTCAAACAAAACAGAGGCAAATGGTTTAAACTTCAGAGAATTACTTATTTAATGTTTAAAGAGCTCCTAGAAGAGAACAGTGTAAGAAGCAGAGGCTAGCAAGGGCTATTGCCAGATTTGGCCTATTAAACTGCAATTAAATAACACGGGGATTCTCTGGAATGGGCAAAACCACTTAGATGTAGTGCTGACTCAGTAGAGAAGGTATGTAGCAATATAATGCCACATGGCACCTTGGAGAAACAGCTGGGAAATATAAATAGATTTCCATAGTGTTAAAATACTAAGAACTTGTTTTGCAATTCTGGTGACATCTGTATTGCTAGTAATAGTAAAACTCATAGCAGAATGTATTTTTCTTTTTATGAAGAAAAGGATGGTCTGCTTTACTTTTTTAAACTAAGCATAATATTGAGCTTGATTTTTAGAGTCCTAGGTTGTGATTCCAAACTCTGCATTATCTCTATCCATACTACACACTTCCGTTAGAAGTTTGTATTTAGGGCATATCCTCAAAGGGAAATTTATCAGGCAGTTGCAAGTATAGTGTTGACATGCATATGTAAAGTAGCTATTGTAGGACAACAGTGGACAAGCTGGTAATATTGGACTGTGCATTTGAGTGTGTGAGTAGAGAAAAATGTGGGAGTGAGAGGAACAGAGAGGAGAGGATTTAGACCAGGTGTGTCAAACTGCCGGCCCATAGGCCGGATGTGTCATGTGGAAGCCACGCCCACCCCATTGGCGGCAATGGCAAAATCATCCCAATACGTTGTGCCAGGGCTTTTCAACCTTTTCACCCATTGTACCACTTTTAGGATATGGCAACATCCGAGTACCACCAGTCGCCTAGCAAGGTGTCAAAAACGTGATGAACCTCCCCCCAAAAAGGAAAAAAAATGATGAAGTACAGGTAGTCCTTGACTTACAACAGTTTGCTTAATGAGTGCTCGAAGTTACAATGGCACTGAAAAAAGTGCCCCCCAAGCCACAGCTGAGCAAGACACCTGCCTGCTCACCAGGCGGCGCTCTTCCTCCTGTCTGAGATTTTCATTGTTGTGAGAATTTCTGTTGAGGATTGGCAGCGGGGGTGGGGCGGGGGTATGTTTGGTTTTTATTCCCCCCCCCCCCCGTCTGCTGGGTGGTTGCCGCATGTTTTGGTCACTTCACATAACCCTGGGACACTGTGACCATGATAAATTTGTTTGCCAAGTTGCCAAGCATCTGAATGTAAATCACAAGACCCTGGGGATGATGCAACATTCCAGCTGATCGGCGCTTCTTCTGGTCTCAGCAGAAGCGCCAGGATCAGCGCTGAGCTCCAGCTGGAGCCTGGCGCTGATCCTGGTGCTTCCACTGAGCCCTGACAGCCCCAAAGAAGTGCTGATCCTGGTGCTTCTGCTGAGCCCTGACAGCCCTGCAGCTCCAGCCATCTCTCGCTCAGGCTTGTGTGGTGCTGCCACCGGTTCAGCTCATTCACTTCCCCCACTACTTTTCTAGGATGGTCGCTTACCACCTCTCAGGTGCCAATGTACCACAGGTGGTACCCATACCACTGGTTGAAAAGCCCTGCATTGCGCAATGTCACGTGACATCACAAGTTTGGCATGTCTGATTTAGACAGACATGCGTTATTTAAGTTTGGAAGCACATGTAAATTCTTGTCTTTTGCATACCAAATATAAGAACAGAACAGCCATATTTACCAACTTACATTTAAAAAAGAAATATTTTTAGGTAAGAGCTGATTTACATTTTAAAATCAAGTCATAGCACAGTTTTGATTATTAGGCTACAGATATTTTGGTTTCTTCAATGATCAGCTAATACTTTTACATAGGAATAAGTTCCCTTATATTACAAAAAATACAACATATTTAAAAATGAAGCTAATAAAATGAACATAATAAAATGTCTGGTTGCTTGTCAGGAGTATGCATATAAATAAATATGATTGGTCAAATGATCCACATATTTATAGTGGCTAACACGCAGGATATTGGCTGTTAACCTTTGTTCTTGTCACATTCAGTATGGTTGCTAGGGCCTCCAATCACTGCAGTATAGTTATCATGGGAATACATTTATATTATCTGGTGCTGGTTTAAATTTGCTACTTGTTGTGAGTCATCAACTGTATTCATACAGTATGCTTAATTAAGACAGCTATCAACTTAGCAGCAGCATTTATACAACATTATGCCTGGTAAGTTTTGACATTGGTTAATTTCTTATGGCTAAATGTGTAATGGCAGTGTGTTATGAGTCATGGTGGCGCAGTGGTTAGAATGCAGTACTGCAGGCTATTTCTGCTGACTGCTGGCTGACAGTTCGATTCTCACCTGCTCAAGGTTGACTCAGCCTTCCATCCTTCTGAGGTCGGTAAAATGAGGACCCAGATTGTTGGGAGCAATATGCTGACTAAACCGCTTAGAGAGGAGCTGTAATGCATTGTGAAGCAGTATATAAGTCTAAGTGCTGTTGCTATGTGGTTAGTGTGCAATTTTGTATATTCTGCAACCACAGAAAAGGGTTAAATTCAGTCTATGAGAACATAGCCATTGAATGATTGATCATAGAACAAAGGAACTTGTCAGTTTCTTTGTCCAACTAGCCTAGTATTACCCCTTTAACTGCCAGCAGCTGTCCTGGGTTTTTAGCTCTTTTCCTTCACGTAGTTCCTAATATTTCCAAATGGAGATGCGCAAGACTGAAATGGGAATTTCTGTCAAAAATGGTTGATGTGTATTTTATAGAAATACTGGCCCAAATGGTCTGTGGTAAGGATGTGATGCAGAAAAAAAACAAGATTAAAATTAATATAAACCAAGCATAGCTATTTGTTTTCGATTTCAGGTCTTGGCAGTTTTTACAATTACAAAATTGTGACTGTAAATTCCAGCAGTGACCAAACCTCAAGATTATTAGGATTCCATCTTATTAATAAATTCTAATTTTAACTAGACTTATATAATAGTGAGATAATTATGCTGGTAACTAGGAGTAAAGAATAAGGGTGTGGAGAGAAGGGTCGTCAAAAGCTAGAGCCCCAGGGAGGCTGATTAATCTGGTTTACTTATAGGGTTTCTTCATTTTGTGCTTAGGCCTCAGGCTCTCCTTTTCCTGACCTGGGGGAAAGATTGGGCTGACACCTGAATAAAAGAAGGGATGCTTTCTCGCACTTCAAAGTCAGCCATCCCCAGGCAAATCATACTGCTACTTTACACTGATATTCTTTGATATTCGAATCTATTTGCTTTTTCATAAATATGAAGGAGTTACTCAGTGGTCCCTGGACATTCATTTCTGAAAAAACATGGAATGATTGTCCATTGCCTAGATCCTTTGAACAAATTCTTTCAGCATGTTTATTATCAAGGAACAGTTTTTAAATATATCACATAAATTCACAAGCAACATCTGTTTTCCTTGCAGGAAAGGTCTTGCTAACTAAGATTAAATATTGAGGGGTATGAATGTGTGGCTCATAAACTCAATGGGAGTTTATGACATTTGATAAAATCTCTGTAAATTGCTAGCCAATTAATAATCCTGACCAACAGTACCTCTCCAGCTCTTTTCCAAAGAAATGTCAACTGTATTTAATCTTCTTTCTCTAACTTCTCCTTTGTCTTAAGCATCCTTGCCCATAGTGGTATCATACTGAGCTGTAATCCAAAAGTTCTTTTCTTCTAATTTTATTTACTGTTCTTGCCAGTTCATCACTTTGGCATTTTATTCATGGAATATTGTTCAAAATTCTTCGTTGGGATGTGCTATTCATTCCCTTTCTGTCAAAGGTGTTTAGAAAGACGTTTGCCCTGTAGCTGTCTATTTCTGTTTAAAAAAGAAAAAGTTGTACTAACCAACAAAGGCAATGCGTGTTATAATTCTGACTTCCTTTCTTTAAATAGAAAGTCATTTAGTTCAAATGAGGATTAAATCTCTAATTGCAAGGTAGAGAAAATTATGAGGTTATAAATTTTTCTTATAATTCTGCACTCATTTTATAGGTACTTAATGGAACCACTGGGAGACAATTTAGGTTTGAGAAGTGGCATGGTGAAAAAATTAAAATGCCGTGGTCTGTATGTCTGTTTTGATACAAAGAACATATTAAAAAATCTGATCATGGATTTCCATGGCTTGAACAAGATGGCATACTTGCATAATTGATAATGAGTGTTATCAGGAAAAAATGTAGTAGTCTCACATGTAGAAGAATACATTCATGGCTGTTGAGTATGCTATACTCAGTGTTGAATAACATCCAACTTGGAGCTGTCTCATTAGAATATTCTCCATTTCTTCTAAATACAATGTAAAATATGTTGCTTGTGCAAAACCAGCATGTCAAATAGAAGGCGAGCCTAGATGGAGTCTTTGACATGGTAGCCTTGGGTGTGCAGGGAGCATTTACATTTTCATTCCTATAATAATTGAAGTGTGAACTAGAGTGCAGTGCAAAATAGTTTAGTTATCAGATGCTGCTGTTTATGATGTGTCAGTTTTCTGTGAAGCTTTGTGAAAAAAATAACTTATTGAGACTTAAAGCTTTTACCTTCAAATGTTCAATGAATGAAAGCTAGAAAATGCGTATTAATAGAGGGCAAGAACACTAGGCTAAAGTGTGGAAGGTCAATAAGAATACTACTACTCATGAGACAAAACTGGGACAGTAAAAATGATTTTAACAACAAATTCAGGTGATATTTGTAAATAGAAATGGCTAGCTAGTCAGAAGCAATAACTACTTTTAAATAGTACATCTTGTAAATACTTCAAACATGTAGAAAAGCTGCATTACAATAAATTAAATCATTGGTCCATAAAGTTCAAATAATGAAGCTACTCCAGATGAAAATATATAGGTAGATTTCAGAGTTGTGGGATCAATTGTATAATTTCTAGGATCCCAAGATTCATCAGTTTGAACATAATGCACATAATTTACATTTAGAGCTAAGAAATTCTAAATGGAGTAATTGACCTTGAGTATCAAAAGTAAGCAAGCTCTTTTAACATAAAAGCCTATTAGTTTCTCCTGAGATTTCTTCACTGTGACCAAAGAATTGGGGTAGGAGAGGGACGGAATTTGGTTGCTGTTGTGGCAGTTTCTAAGAGGAAAGACCCTCTCCTATTCTGTTCTATTTCAGGAGTTTGGAGATTGTTGAGTAGCACTGTAATTCAATTTTTGCTGTTTCTGCCATGTGTAAACTATGAAACAGTATTATTAAAGCACTTATGAATTTCTTTCCTTGTTAACTTTTACTTTTACTCCCACATACATAGTAGAATAAATCTTTTTCCATTAATGGCATATCACATAAACTACAACTTTGTTTCAAGTCACTTCAAAACTATCAGTAGGAACTGTCAACAACAGCAGAACTCAACATTCTTACCTGGTCCATGAATATAGGGCACACCTCCATGATCAATTTAGTTAAAAATAGTGAGGTTCTAAGGAAACCTTCTGCCCTTTGGTACTGTGGAGGTAGTGACAGATTTTATTTTCCTGGGCTCCAAGATCACTGCAGATGGGGACTGTAGCCAAGAAATTAAAAGACGCTTGCTCCTTGGGAGGAAAGCCATGGCAAATCTAGACAGCACACTAAAAGCAGAGACATCACCCTGTCAACAAAAGTGCGTATAGTCAAGGCTATGGTCTTCCTAGTTGCAATGTATGGCTGTGAAAGTTGGACCATAAGAAAGGCTGAGCGCCAAAGAATTGAGGCCTTTGAACTATGGTGCTGGAGAAGACTCCTGCGAGTCCCTTGGACTGCAAGGCGATCAAACCGGTCAGTCCTAGAGGAGATCAATCCTGACTGCTCTTTAGAAGGCCAGATCCTGAAGCTAAAACTCAAATACTTTGGCCACCTAATGAGAAGGAAGGACTCACTGGAGAAGAGCCTAATGCTGGGAAAGATCGAGGGCAATAGAAGAAGGGGACGACAGAGAATGAGGTGGCTGGATGGAGTCACTGAAGCAGTAGGTGTGAGCTTAAATGGACTCCAGCAGATGGTAGAGGACAGGAAGGCCTGGAGGAATGTTGTCCATAGGGTCGCGATGGGTCGGACACGACTTCGCAGCTAACAACAACAACAAAGGAAACCTTTTCCTTAACTATCCTTCCCCTCCAATCAGGTTATCTATAAGAGGAAGTAATTGTCCTTCTAGTAGATAACTGGTTGGAGGGAAGGATAGTTACGTTTTTCTGCCCAACAGTACTATTTGTCTATCAGGTAAAGCCATTTTAGCACTGTAATAGTGCTAAAATGTGGGAGAATTGGGCTAAGTTGTGATGTAACCATAAAGGGGAGAACATGTGGGTGTTCATTTCTTTTTGGAAATATACACAAGGCCAGGTTAAATGTTCTGATAAACTTGTGGCTATTCACAAAAACAGTAGCTGTGCATACCTCTCTTTCCCCCCTCTGTAATAATTAATAAATGTAGCTGTGTTCTGTGTTGTGACATTATTTTCTGTGTGCAATTTAGTGGAATATCAAATGCCAAAGCACATTCATGACAAAGAGTCAGTAGTGTATCCTAAGCTTGTCACAAGGAGAAAAGGGTGTGACAAAGGATGAATACACGTCATTTTCCAAGGGGAATTTCTTACAAAAGTGTGAACAGTTGCTCCTATAAGTGTGAACTATCACCAACCCACCCATTTCACAACCTAGATCTTACAACAATATTAATTGGGCCAGTTGGCAAGTGTGAACCTGCCTTTCTTTGTCCATGTTTTCTTGTAGGTGTGATTGATAAAGAGTGCACATGGTTTTGCAAGATAGCCTTTGCATTACCAAATCAAAAAGTCCATAGAGCTACCTGCATATTTGTCTGGGGCAGAAAATGCTTCTTCCAACTAAAAAGTCTTTGCTGTTTTTGATGTAACCTTTGATGTAAACTATTGAATTCTTTTTACCTCAGAGGTCAACAGTTGAAAATCCCATTCTTAGATTATATAATATATAAGAATCCAACTGTAACTCTTGCCTCTATTCCCACTTCTAATGTATAGTCATACACATTATTACAGGTGTGTTTTATGATATAGGGGGAAAACTGGTAGCATTTCGTCAGATGGACCAATCTGCACTTATGAGATCTGTATCCATAGGTTTTGAAAGGTCAGTTGGTAGGTCATCCTTTATATTTAATTGCTACTTTTGAATGATTCAAGTCTATTGGTTTTATTTGTTTTTATTCTTGCTAGTCTAGTTTTATTACTTCTGAATCTTGTATATAGGGCATATTACTAAATTTTGGGGTGGGAGAGAGTTTCTTTTTATTGAAGTTTTTAGTTGCATGTCATCTAGATTTTTGCTAAGGAGTCTGGTATGCCAGATATATAATATTCCATTGTGGCTGGTAGAAGAGAATCAAGACATTCCCTCTCTTGTTTTGCAGTAATATTTCCCATCTTTTTTCTAGTGATCTTGAATTTTAGATGACAGGCTAAAATGTTTTGCAATTCTGGGTTGAAAGGCAAATGCAAATAATAGTTCAATGATTTTGATGTAATGGCAAACTGTAATTTGTCACAAATGAAAAGGTACAGGAAGATACAAGGAGAGAAACTACATGAACTCAAGATCATTCATGCTGTGTCAAAACATGGCTAAATGTCACATCTTAAATGAGATGCATTCTTTCTTATATTGATTTTCAAAACATTAAATATTGTAGGGTTTTTTTTCCTTTATCCTCCCCCCAGGCATTATATTCCTAGAAATGAGAATTTTAAAAAGTATATGAGAGGGAATGAGCTGTGTAGCTGTTTTTCTTCGGTCCTCTTACCTGTTGTAAATCTGACTATTTATGATGAACCAGGTACTCATATTAAGTTAAGTTATTAACCTAAGTTTCCTAGCAGGTATTTTTTTTAATAAAATACCGCTTTTGATATGTATGCCCTGTCTAAATATAATGATGCTGTGGCAGATACTTATTACACATGTCTATATCATGCACATATAGTTGCTAATTACATACAATAATAAATCATTTGAACATCCTACAAAAAATATGAGGATGATTCCATTTAGGATGGGACATTCATTCAGATGGATTAATAGGTAAAAATAAATACTTTTTGGGGGAATAAACCTCATAAGTGTAAGTTTATTTATTTATTTATCACATTTCTACACCGTCCATTTTACCTAAGTGAATCTGAGCGGCTTACAATAAAAGTTGCATGCATATTTTGTATTAATAGTACTAAAGGATTGATTGTATCTAAATATTCAAACATTGGGAAAAATTCCTTCCCTTTTCCCCTCATTAGTTGTACTCTATGTTGTTTTTGCAGATTTAGGAATGATGTAGTCAGGGGGAGCTGTTCCACAACAAATGTAGCTGAAATTCACATAAACTTTGGAAGCAAAACCCTAAAAAAACAGTTTCTACAGCATTCATTATTAAGATATTCATTCTTATAAGAGGATGTTAAATAATTAAGCTGAAGGAGGGAGACTATGTAAATAAATGCAGGAATATATTTAAATAATGAACATTTTTAATTTGCTCATGTAAAATAATTGCAGGCTGATGGCAGCTTAAACCTTCAAATTTATTAAATTGTTCTTTTCATATTTGTTGCAAAGGAGCAAGGTTGCATTATTTTCTTAACAGTAAAAACTTGTAGCAATTTCAAGAATTTCCCCTTTTATTCAAAAATGGAGTCAGTTATGCTCTGAAGTTGCTTTCTGAACCAGTTCTATATACCTTGCTGGTGAGAGCAGATCCCTTGTGTCCCTCTTTTTGGGTATGCTTGCGTTGTGTGTGAGTTCATGTTCTGTCCCCCTTATTTTTGATGGATAGGCTATAGTTCCTTTGCTTCAAAATATGGAGTAAAGACATGAGAACAGATTCTTTATTAAATTCTTTGTAAAAAAAATTAGAATATATTGTGCTTATTTCTTACCATATCCATATTACTTATATGCTGGTTTTCAAACAAGGATTCTAGGAATAGGAGAGGATAGGACAGGACAGGACCTTGGTGTTCTTCTAGTCCAGCTGCCTGCTGGAGCAGGAGAACCTATACCATCTCAGAACAAGTGACTGTCTCTTTTTAAAAACCTCCAGTGATGGAGCACCCACGATTTCTGAGGACAAGCTGTTCCACTGGTTAATTGTTCTCACTGTTACGAACTTAATTCCAGGTTGCTTCTCTCTTTGATCAGTGTTCTGTACCAGCCTACTACCGGCCCTGCAGATAAGGCAGGGACAACCCCTTTACAAGAAGGCAAGAGGCTGGAACTAAGCCTGCCAAATTTATGGACACAAAAGCAAACAGCAAAAACAAGACACGAACCATGAAACAGGAGCTATTCAAACGGTTGCCTTCAGCAAACCAGCCCTCCCACGCATTCCCCTTTTAAACAGTTCAGGGCGTGGCTTCTCTCTGCCTCCTTCCGAGGTGCCCCATTGCCTTCCTCTGTTTACTCCTGATTGACTGCCTCCTGCGTCGGGCATCCTTGAACAGGGCCAGCTGTGGGTCATCTTCATCCACGCTGTCAGGCTCACACAGCTGGGTCTGCATCGTAACCAGGTGGGAGGGGCCTGGCTGAGGGCTCTCATCAGCAAGCTCTCCAACACCCTCAGCAAGCTCTCCAACACCCCCCCTCCTCCTCTGAATCGTCCGACCCAACTGCCAAACCCACAGGCTGACCCTGAATCACAACAATCAGTTTCCAACCATTGTTTCTTGTCCTGCCGTCTGGTGCTTTGGAGAATAATTTGACCAGCTCTTCTTTGTGGCAGCCTCCCAAATACTGGAATGCTGCTATCATGTCACCCCTATTTCTTTTTTTTTTTAGACTAGCCAAACCTAAGTAAGTCCTGCAGTCATTCTTAATATATTTTAGTCTCCAGGCCTTGGATCATCTTAGTTGCTCTACTCTGAACCTTTTCCAACGTCTCGACATCTTTTTTGTAGTATGGTGACCAAAATTGGCTGCACTCCAGCTTGTAATCAAATTGTATCAACAGCATAAAGGTTTGACCACAAGTTAGAATGATAGAAAAAAGCACATTATTTTAAGCAAAAAGGGACAGAAACATTCTCTAGAGAAGGAATGCTTTATTCTCTTCAAAACTCTCTAATGCCTAGAAACTTCCAGTTACTAGAATAAATGAGATAGTTCTTGTTCTTGCAAAATTCTGTTTTAAGTCTCTTCTGCATGTAAAACCTACTGAATCAGAGTAAATATATTCTGAGCAAAAGGAAATAATGAAGAAATGCATAAAAGAAATGGGGTTGACCCTGTGTATCATTATATTGAGTCCAGTCCTAAAATTGAATTCCTGCTGTAACCATGACAGCCCTTCTCCTGGAAAAGTGTCCAGGGTGGATTTGTGGAGTGGTGTGTGCAAAAGAGGCAGAAAATGTAACCAAATATCTGACCATTTAAACATAGATTTCAAACAATCTGTGTATTGACAGCAATCAATTCTCAGGCCATTGAAACTTCCCCCTGTCATTGAACTGGGAAAGGTAAACCAGCTTCAGTGCTCTGTGCGCTGTAATTGCAATAATTTAATTTAGCTATTTAACCTGTAATTCAGTGGTATTTATTAAAGAGCATAGGAGAAAATGAGGCCATTAAGAGCCAGAGATGAATACATTGAAATGAAAATGAACACTTCTAACTGCTAGTTGACCTTCGTTTTGTAGCAGTTTTTATTAGAGTGGTCATGGTAATTACTGGGATGTGAATCACGAAGAAAAGTGAATAATTCCGTAATGAACATTTTTATTCATTATCTCACATTTTCAGAAAGTGGGAAAGTCTCTTGTAAAAGGACTGGCAGACGGTCTCCCCTTTTGTTTGTTTTTCGACAAATAATGGTTTGTGGACAATAGCCCAGTGCAAAACATCCTTCCACTGGGCGAATTTGTGTCATACTAAATTGATGGGCCTGTGGTGTTCAATATGCAGCATACCAACTTTCATAGTGCACTCAGGGAGACATAGCTGTTTGCAAATTGAACAAGAAAAGTACCAGCAAACAGAAGGCAGGCAAGTTGCACAGATTCAAAGACAGACTGTGCAATGTTTATTAAAACAAGTTTCTCATGTTACAAGATTTAGTTGTATCCAGTACATGGGGGAATGGATCTGCAAAGATGAATCCCATCAGTGTTTTATTTTCACTCTTGTGTCCTTTATTGAGTAAAGTGAAATATTTATGGTAATTAACGCATAGGTAAGCAGCTGCCTTTACTTCAGTAAGGAGCTGTTTGCTTGATTTTTTTAAAAAAATACACTCTCCGCAGTAGAGTGCATGGAACAGAGCAATTGTGAAATATTCTGAATGCTTCTTAGAGGACAAATGAACAAAAATTTCTTCTCTCTTTATCAAAGGAACCCTGATATAATACAAGCACATAAGAGTAGTACTGAAAGAACACCAATAATCTGAAAATGATGATGAATGTTTGGGTAAATGTAAGAGGGTTAAAATGGAACTCATTTTTTCTGCTGAGGTAATTTCCTCAGAATAATGTGAGACATAATTATTGAGGACTAAGTTTAGCTTTTTTTATACTAAAACAAGGCTTGCTGAACTACTAGTAATACCATGCATACTATGCAATAGATAAAAGCAACATAACACAGAGTAGTGTGATGTAAAAGCTGTTCTTATACTCCCCCAAAGTATATATTCTCCAAAGAATGCAAGAAAGATTCTAATTCAGGGCTGCAAAAACAAATGACCACTTAGTGGCAAGAAAACCCTCTGTGCTGCCAGCTAGTGGTTTCTTGGATTTTACAGCTCAGAAACTGTTAATGAACAGATATCAGAAATCTAAAGAGACGTTTTCTTAAAAAGCTACTAAAGTAAAGTCTCCTGGACTTATGGCTCCAGGTAGAAGCTATGCCTTGGGATGCTTTTGCTTAGCTTTGATTTGAGGCATTGGTTTTTGGTGGCAGCACCAGTCCTTTGGAAAAGCCTGCCAGGGACATCAAGTTGGCACCCACTTTGAATGCTTTCTGGAAGTAGCTCAAAATGGAGTTCTTTTGGAGAAAATGTTTGGACCGTGATACCATCTCGCCTGAATTTATATATTGGTTTTATTTTTATTTTATTTTTGCATTCTGTACTTTATTTTAATTGGATTTTGGACAGTTTAACTGTATATTTTACCTTTGGAAAGCACTGAGAGAATCCTTTGGAATTGTGATCATGGTCAAGCTCAACTCCTTAAATTCAAGGACATGTTTACGCATTTTCATAGCAACAGTGCATAAATTGGTTACTGTTGTCTTCTTCTGGAATATTTTTTCACTTTCCAATCTAGCCTAGAGCCCTGTTTTTCTGTGGCAGACTCCCATCCATTTAATAAGGAGGCTTGATTCTTCTTAGTATCAGACCCTTCCAGTCAGCAAGTAAAAGTATTAGGCAATTTAGAATAAAAGGCACATAGCTATAGATATCTTTCTTCATAAGTAATGGCCTGAAGGAGAATAATGACTAGGATATCTAAGGCAAAGATTTTTGGAATCTACATGACACCACAGGTATTGGAGATGAAAGTCTATTTTAAATCCTAGAATCCCAAAATACTGTGTATATTTGACATTACTTGGAGTTTGCCAGGTCCATCTGAATGCAAGATCAGTGGGACATTTCTATAGCTTAGTATACTACATGGGTATGCACAGTTATGTCATAGTATTCCTGATATATTCAGTATAGGTTTTTAAATAAAATGTCTAAACAGATAAACTTAATTTTATTATTATTATTATTATTATTATTATTATTATTATTATTATTATTATTATTATTATTATTATTATTATTATTATTATTAATGATGTTGGGAGGTACCTTGGAGGTCATCCAGTCCAACCCCCTACTATACCATTTCAGACAAATAGCTGTCCAGTCTCTTCTTAAAAACTTCCAGTGTTGGAGCATTCACTGCTTCTGGAGGCAGGTTGTTCCACTGGTTAATTGTTCTAACTCAGGGGTCTTCAAACTTGGCCCTTTTATGACTTGTGGACTTCAACTCCCAGAATTCCTCAGCCAGGCATGCTGCCTGAGGAATTCTGGGAGTTGAAGTCCACAAGTCATAAAAGGGCCAAGTTTGAAGACCCCTGTTCTAACTGTTAGGAAGTTTGTCCTTAGTTCTAGGTTGCTTCTCTCACTGACTACTTTCCTTCCATCTGTTGCTTCTTGTCCTGCCTTCAGGAGCTTTGGAGAATAGCTTGCCTCCCTCTTCTTTGTGGCAGCCCCTGAGATATTGGAATACTGCTATCATGTCACCCCTTGTCCTTCTCTTCATTAAACTAGGCATACCCAATTCCAGCAACCGTTCCTTATATATTTTAGCCTCCAGTCCCCTAATCATCTTTGTTGCTCTTCTCTGTACTCTTTCTAGAGTTTCAACATCTTTTTTTACATTGTGGTGACCAAAACTGTGCAAATAGATCACCACATTCAGTTGTCTGAAAATATTTCACTAATGAATCTCATGAAGACCAAAGGGTAATTAGAAAAGTGAAGAGCAGCATTGTACAGGTAGTCCTTGCTTAACAACCATTCATTTAGCAACTGTTTTAAGTTATGATGGTGCTGAAAAAACAGGTTAGCCACTTGATTTCTTGCTGTTCTTGACCACTTAACTGATCATTTGAGAAATAGCATTAATCAGTTGACTGACCTGCACATCTACCTATTACTCTTGTTGTAAATAACATTGGTGATCATTCATTGTGTTTCTAAAAGGTTGACTGCCATGGTAAGTCAAGAATGCAAAACAATGCAGCCTTCCTTAAAAGAGCCATAATGCTTGCTGGTACTAATGTCAAGCTCTTGGTAATTTTGTCAAATGAAATCAAGATTTTAAAAAAGTCTTCTTTAAGAAAATGCAGGGCTTTTTTTCTCATAGAACGCTCAGAACAGCGTTCCGGCACCTTTTTTGGATGGAACCTTGTAGGGTAGGCAAGGCGGGTTGTATGACATGTGTGAGTTCTGGCACCTTTTTCTTTTACAAAAAAAGCACTGAGAAAATTTATTGAAAAAGTAAGGGATAGCATTACCAAAGTCTGAGCAACTTGATTATTTTAATTTTGTAACCTATTATCTTTCAGTTTGTTAGAGTTGAGGTTATTTTTTAGTCTTTTCCTAAAAGACATTGGTGTGAACTAGGAGCTGGCTGCTTTCTTTTTAGATAACTGAGGAAATGTGCAGGTGGTTGTTTTCCCAAGTGTCAGTTGAAAATTTATCTGGTTTTGGTCAAGACATTATAATTGTTTCTGAAGCCAAACAAGGTCAAGCAGGCGCTGCTGTTTGCTGAGACCTTAATAAGGTACTAAATTCTAATTTTATTTTTCCTTTTAAATTCAACTATGTTCCAATCTATTACCTGGTGTGATGTTGAAAGACTGATAGTAATTTCATACTCATTATTGGTTTATTTTGTTTTGGTATAGAGATTTTTTTAGCAAGCCTGCTTTTCAGTAAGTCAAAATATATTTGAGACCAATGGTTGAAAAACTATACATCGCCAAGTAAATAATATGAATTTGAATAAATAAAATAAAATATTAGAAATGATTCACTTATAACTACTCTGTGAAAAATACACAGTTGAGTTAAAAATTGAGTCTGCTTCCTAATCTAAAAGTTGATACAGAGTTTTAATTCCCTCAGGCATTTTCTTCATTACCTGTGGGCATGATAATCTTAACCAATATTAGGAAAGTGCCTCAAGATATATCTATATTAAATACATAACAATTATGGTTATTATATAATACAGGCACAAAGCCACGAATTATAGGAAAAGTAATTCCGTTCCTACCACTGAATATTCCTGTATATAATATCTAGCTCTTTTGCTTGGCTCTAGGTCTATAAATTAAAGTGGTAAAATATAGCATTTTTACTCTATTTAAGAGCCGTGGTGGCGCAGTGGTTAGAATGCAGTGCTGCAGGCTACTTCTGCTGACTGCCGGCTGCTAGAAGTTTGGCAGTTCGGTTCTCACCGGCTCAAGGTTGATTCAGCCTTCCATCCTTCCAAAGTTGGTAAAATGAGGACCCAGATTGCTGGGGACAATATGCTGACTCTATAAACCGCTTAGAGAGGCCTGTAAAGCACTGTGAAGCGGTATTTAAGTCTAAGTGCTGTTGCTATTTGATTATATTTTATTCTGTTTCACTGGAGGGCAGAATGTTTGTTTTTCCTTTTTTAAAAATACATCTTGAACCTTCAGAATATAGTGAACTGCATATCTAAAATAAATAAATAAATATACAGATTTTGATCCAGAAATATCCCTGCTTAATTTTTATATGGTTGATATTGCACAGTTGCAATTCAGATATTATTTTTTAAAAAAACAACCCACAACCTAATATTTTGGAGCACATTCAGGATAATTTAGGTTCTGACATCCTAATTTAGAGAATGTGATTAGAATGGATCTTTCATCTTATCTTATCCTTCATCTTATCAATCTGCCTGCCTAAAAACGTTGGCTTGTACTTGTCTACCTGTGCCATAAATGTTGAACAACTACTTTTAAGTCACTTCTTTCTTACCTCAGTTGGAAAACTGTAAGGGTCTCTTCCCTGCTTAAAGTTTAACTGATAAAACAGTTTCTGCTGCTTGCACATCTCCATTTGTTTTAGATCTGATTTCTATATTTATTTTGAAACTAACCTGAAAAACTGGTAGCTTTATTCTATTGAAAGGCTTGGACAGTTGCAGTATAGTCACATGAATTTATCCACTTGCTAACATGGTGTTAGATATACCACAGTGTTTCATTTGTTATAAAAAAACTGCCTATAGGAGAAGAGCTTGTTTTCTAGTCTGCAATACCACAGGCAAAGGCCTAAAATTGCTTGACTGAAGGTATGGAGGACCAATTTGTCTCAAGATCTAATTTCTGTTATGGTTGACCAATTAACATATTGGCTTGGACAGATGGAAGCACAATATTTGAAAGACACACTCATTCCATATTGCTTTGTTTGGCTTTCACCTCTGACTCCCCCCCCCTTTGCTCAAAGGTAGGAAATGGGAATAGTTCAAAGATCCCCAAAGCAGGTCCTCCCTAGGTAAATTGCTCCCATAGATATACATTCACAGAAAACTAGAAGAAGCCAGAGACATACCAGTATAATTATGGCAATATGGGATCTTTCAGATTGGTAGGTCTTCTTCAAATGTATGTAATTTGAGATAATTAATCCTTTTCTGAGTTATGCATACTGAATCAAAAACAATTGTCATCGAGGCTGGACTGGTGGTGAGATAAGGGCAGAGGAACAAACCAGTGTTGAGGTCATTGGGATCAAGATGAGGAGAAAGGCTATAGCAGCTTAAGGGCAGTGTTAACCTATTTCAGTTACCTAATGATGTTGACAACTTATGCTGTACAGATCTGTCTTTCTGATCTTGTTCATTCAGTGCTTAGAGCAGAGGAAAGGTTATTACTTTAGTAGGCAACTGAAATAGGATAACACTGCCCTTCCTTTTCAAAAGGATTTGGCAGATTTTGTGCTTTGTTATGGTACACATAAGGGGATATGCAGTTTTCTTGCATTACTGCCATCAGGAGTAGGCTTTGTGTGCAACAATAAAGAATTTAAACACAAACTTGTCTGTAAGCATGTATGTAAAAATGAGAGTGTATATGTCATAGTCAGAATATGAAAAGAGAAGAAGAGATTATTGTTATATGCAAGTGACTAATAATTCCATCCTGACAATACAAAAACATCCCTTTGTTTTGTGCAACAGTTCATGCACAAGAAAACTTAAAACCAGAAAATTCTTAAGCTTTGAAAGAGAAAATCAACAGCAGTGAGGAATAATTATGGGCATCGGAAAAGGAATATCACCTCTTTGGTTGGATCCTGTTCTCCTAAAATCATCAGCAAAAAATGATCACATGCTGGAACTTTGAAACTCTTCATCTAACTGGTTGCTTGGTTACAGTATCACTTGTCATATATTCCATTAAAAGGGGAGGGGGGAGAGTTGAGGAGAAGATTGGATGTGCTGTTGAAAATGCAATGATCATATCTAATTCCCATTCATATTACTGTGGGCAATGCTGTTGTCTAACTATCCTTTTGCAAGGCTCCAATTTATACGTATTTTGGCATGAATGAGAATAGGGCCCTGGGCCAGATTTTTGTTTCTAGGCTTTTCCATTTTTATAACCTTCCGACTTTTAATTCTCTTCTGGCTTCCTGTGAGATGTTTGTCTGGAGAAGCTTTAGAGGTGATAGCTAGAAGTCACTGGTTACTTGTATGAAAATTAGTTTTTCTTAACATAATAGAAACATATATAGCAAAACTATTTAAATGATGATAATACCTAGGAATCATACTGAATTGCGGCACGTAATAAACTGATTTCCCATGACTGATTAAATGTATGTATATACCTCTATTCTTGCCTCACATCTTCACAAACCTATTGCCAAAGCACAGGTCTTTTCATTTTCTGATGGCTTTTGAGAGTTCAGTAGATATAAGGAGAAAACACTTTTTAAAAGCAGCATGCTATCTTTAAAATATATTACATTTAATATATTTTTATCTGGAAATTTCTGCGAGATCAGGGTACCAAATATACTACTATTCACGCTCCTCAGGCATCTTTGAAAAATGTACGTGTGATTTTGAAGAAGAGAAGATTAAGAGAAATTATGAAGGCAGATATCACAAGGACTGTTGGGCAGAAGACTTCTCTGCGATTCCTGAGGGTAGGACTAGATTACTTGAATGGAAGTGGCAAAGAAGTAGATTTTGGCTAAACATTGATCAAGTTTGTAATAGAATCTGTTTGAAAGTGGATATAACATCTTTATGGAGTGGCAGGTTATTTTTCATTGGAGATACTTTAGTAGCAACCAAATGACATCTTTGAGGGATACTATGGCTTCAGTGATTGGAGGAGAGAACAGAAATAAAGTACCATAGAACAATCTTTCTGTTCAGTTATTTCTTTCTGTACTAGATGCCGTAGTTAGAAACATACGGTAAGAATAATAATTCAGCTCTCCCTTTCTTTTTTTAAAAAAGCAAATTAACATGGAAATGGGATGAAAGAACCATCAGGTTAGACAAATGGAAACATTTGCTTAAACTGACTTTATCAGATTTGAACAGCCAGTGAACAGCCAGTGCCCAGCTCATCTTTACCCTTCTTTCACCACTTTTTTTTTTACAGCAAGTGAGGAGGGAGATTGACCATTGTGCAGAGAAGCAGCAGAGCAACTGTTTGACTAACTGGGAAAGATGAGAAGAAGGGGCTTCGGTGATTTGGATTCCAGAAAGAAAGGGAAACTCTGTGAAACCCAGTGATGGGTCAGGGTGGGATTTCTTGCCCGTGGAAGTCCACCAGCAGAACAATATGTATAGGTTGTCTTCTGGAGCAGAGCAGGACCAAACCCAAAACTGGATCAGATTACTGAGGCCCTTGATACTATGGGGTTCAAGGATATATAGTGCAACCCTTGCAGCAGAAACTAAAAATGTTCACAGCATTTAATATAAAAATGGTAAGAAGGAGTTTTCTCAACATACAGTACTAGTAGTGGGCTTTTAAGGTTCTGGTTATAAATGCTGTGGGTTTGCAATAAATAGTACTGGGCTGATATATGTGTACCTAATTTTAACTTAACAGCATAATATTGCTATTTTAGGTGGGTCACGTTTTTTTAGTGAAGAGAAGATTTGCTTTGAATGGAATTGAAAGGGCTGAACACCAAAGTCTGTCCCAAATTCGTGTTCCTTTCATGTAGCTTTTATAATTTTAACTAAAAAAAATTATATAATACTATGTCCTTAAAAATCTCATAGGTTATGGACTTAGAATTCAAAACTGCTTTTTAAATACATTTTCCTCACAAAGCTGATGTCTGGCTTGGAAGTTACCAATTTAAAGTGTTCCTCTTTCCCTTACAAACCACTAATTTTTAAAGGATCAGACATTTTAGAGTTTTAAAATACTTTAAAAGAACTTGATGGAAAAAAATCAACCATCAATCTAAAATGTTTACAAATTTCAGTTTTAAATGGCATGTGTTAACCTTTCTGCCAGAGTTTTACTTTCTATTTGTGTTATCTTAAAAAACGAAAAGCCTAATCTTTGAATGTGTCATATGTAATTACAATTTAAACATGTAACAAATGAGCTAATTTCATCGTTCTGAAAGACGGTATTTTTTAACATTGGATATGAATGCCTTAAACTGGAATTAACTGATATTCATTTTTAGTTTTAGTAAATATGAATGGGAGAAATATAACTAAAATAGATTATTGATCTCACCAAGAAAACTTTGGTTTCCTGGATCATAGACTGCATTTCCTACATGAAGGACTCCTGGCAAGGGATTGTCTGCACTTCACCAAAACAGGGAAAAATGTACTCAGAAAAAGACTGGCCCAACTCATCAAGAGAGCTTTAAACTAAAATTGAGGGGGAGGGTGACTAACCTTTAGAATCTCTAGAACCCAAAACCAATCATAAATCCCAAGAAAACAAATCAAACAATGAGGTAGGCATAGACGAGGGGGGAAAATATTAGGAGATGCAGGAAACATGCTCATGAACAGGCATAAAAATCTTAAATGCTTATATACAAATGCTCAAAGCTTGGGGAACAAACAGGGCGAACTAGAAGCAATAGTACACGAGGGAGGGCATGACATAGTTGGCATTACAGAAACCTGGTGGGACGAAACCCATGAATGAAATGGACTGATGGATGGATACAAATTGTTCAAAAGAAACAGGTCTACAAAAAGAGGAGGGGGAGTTGCACTATATGTAAGAGAACACTACATATCTATAGAAATGCACGTGATTCAAGATAAAATCTCTCCAGAATGTACATGGTTCAATATAAAAGAGAAAAAAAAGTGACATTACCATAGGTGTATATTACAGGCCACCCAACCAATCAGAAGAAATAGATGAACTCTTTGCCAACCAGCTAACAAATGTATGTAGGGAGCATACCACAGTAGTAATGGGAGACTTCAACTATCCAGATATCTACTGGGAGACAAGCTCTGCAGCGAGCAGGAGATCAAACAGATTCCTAACCAACCTAGCTTTGTCATCCAAAAGGTGGAGGAGGGAACTAGACGTAAAGCCATACTGGACTTAATTCTAATTTATAGAGAAGAAGTGATAGAGGAAGTTGAAGTTGCCGGAACCTTGGGTGAAAGTGACCACGTCATACTGGAATTTAATATAACGCAAACACTAGCAACAGATCCAACCAGTATTTTGAACTTCAAAAGAGCTGACTTTAACTCATCCCATGGAAGAAAATCCTAAAGGGGAAAACAGCCCAAGAAGTGTGGGAAACTCTGAAAAATGCGATCAAAAAAGCCCAGACCAGCACAATACTACTGAAAAAGAAAAAAGAAATTCAAGAAGAAACCACCGTGGCTGCACAAAGCTCTGTCTGACAAACTGAAAGACAAAAAGCACATATACACAAAATGGAAAGAGAGGCACATAACTAAGGTTGATTATCAGCAGAGAGCCAGAACATGCAAAGATGAAGTCAGGAAACCAAAGACTCAGAACCAACAAAGACTTGCAACAAAAATCATGAATAATAATAATAAAAAAATTCTTCCAACATATTAACAAGAAAAAGTCAAGGAAGCTGTAGGTCCACTAAAGAGAGAAGATGGCAAGGAAATAACAGGCAACGGAGAAAGCAGAGCTGCTTAACTCATACTTTGCAACAGTCTTCACACAAAAAGAAACTATAGCCCAACATGCCAAAAAAAAAACACCACTGCAAAAGACAAATTAGAAACAAAAATTAAAATAAGCAAAAAAATGGTAAGAGAGAACATATCCGACCTTGATGAATATAAATCAACAGGACCTGATAGATTATATCCCAGAGTTCTGAAGGAGCTAGCAGATGTTATCTCAGAACCATTGCACCACATTGCACTTTCAAAAATCCTGGAACACTGGGGAACACCTGAGGATTGGAAAAGGGCTGTGTTTCCCATCTTCAAGAGAAAAAAAAATGGACCCAGGAAACTACAGATTAATCAGTTTAACATCAATACCTGGGAAGATCCTAAAAAAGATAATGAAAAAACAGATCTGCAAACAACTAGAAGCAAACAAATTTATTTATTTATTTATTTATTTATTTATTTATTTATTTATTTATTTATTTATTTATTTATTTTATTTATTCGGTTTATATACCGCCCTATTCCCAAAGGACTCAGGGCGGTTTACAAGGCAAAATTTAAAAACAATCCAATATAAAATTAAATTAAAATTAAATTATTACTAGTAGCCTGCACAGGTTTGTTAAAAACAGATCATGCCAAACCAATCTTATTTCATTCTTTGACAAAGTGACTAAACTAAACCAGCAAAATACTGTGGACATAGTATACTTAGACTTCAGTAAGGCATTTGATAAAGCAGACCGCAACTTACTCCTTGGTAAACTAGAAAAAGCTGGAATAGACAACATCACCACCAGATGGATCTGTAGTGGCTGGCAAACCGTATTCAATGAGTAGTCCTCAATGGCACTACATCCACATAGAGAGAAGTAAGCAGTGGGGTACCACAGTGTTCTGTCTTAGGCCCACTGCTTTTCAATATCTTCATCAATGATTTAGATGTGAGAAGTCATCAGATTTGCAGATGACACCAAACTGGCAGCAGTAGACAACACCCCAGAAGACAAACTCAGGATCCCAAAAGATCTTGACAAACTTGAACAATGGGTCCTATCCAACAAAACGAGTTTCATTATGGAGAAAAGCAAAGTTTTACATTTAGGTAGGAAAAAATCAAAGGTACAAGTACAGATTGCACAAGTCCTGGCTTAAAAACAGTGACTGTGAGAGGGAACTTGGAGTCCTAGTGGACGATCACTTAACCATGAACCATTAGTGTGCAACAGTAGCCAAAAAAGCTAATACAATCCTGGGTTGTATAAACATAGGCATAGAATCAAGATCACGCAAGGTATTAGTGCTGCTTTATAAAACCCTAGTAAGACCACACCTGGAATATGGCAGCCAATTTTGGTCACCATATCTCAAAAAAGATGTTGAGAGTTTGGAAAAAAATCAGAGAAGAGCAACTAAGACTGGAGACTAAAACATACAAAGAACGGCTGCATGGTTTGGGTTTGGCTAGTCTAAAGAAAAGAAGAAATAGGGGAGACATTATAGCAGTATTTCAGTATTTGAGGGGCTGCCACAAAGAAAAGGAGAGTTCCCTTCCAGTTTCTATTCTATTCTATTCTATTCTATTCTATTCTATTCTATTCTATTCTATTCTATTCTATTCTATTCTATTCTATTCTATTCTATTCTATTCTATTCTATTCTATTCTATTCTATTCTATTCTATTCTATTCTATTCTATTCCTATCCCACTACTAAAATTAGTGAAGGCTGGATTTTTTCCTGGAAAAACAATCATTTCAATAAACAAGTTACTAACTGCCTTCAGGCTTGGGTTTGGAAATGAAATTGAGAATTTGTTACTGGCTTTCTGTTTCTGCTTCTTAGGGCAGTAAAGTTCACAGGGTTGATAAGATTTGTCCTTGTCTTAGCATCAAAATTCCTCTCTCTGTAAACCATGCAAATTGCATTATTTAAGATGCCAGTGGAATGGTATTTAGAGTGGTTAAGAAAAAAAAAGTAGTCTGCAATGGGATACACAATTTAGAATCTATAGGAAAGGAGCAATTAATAAATCTGTTCAGTTGTGATTTGTGTTGTAATTTTACCAGTTTTACTGTTGTGCTAAGCTAAGAAATATTATGTGCTTATATGTACCTTTGCATAAATTAACAGATGAAGGTGGATCATTGGTTAGTTTTAGTTTCCTGATAGAAGACAGATCATAAGAGAACAGTTTGGGCCTTAGAAGCAATTTGAATACTGAATTTTATTTTTTCTATGCACAATAAAAGGGTGTCCACTTTGCAAGGAAACAGTATGTTTTTGTTAGATCTCTGCTACACTGTAGCTTTTAATATTCAAGGGATATTTGAAGATGGGGACTAAAGAGAAAAAACCCTAATGCTTCCCCCCTTCAAGGGTGTACTTTAAGAATATATATCTATAAGAAATTATTTTGCCAGAGAAGTTTGGCATTAAAACATCAGCACACAAGAGCCTTTGAAATCCATAGTTGACAATTGCTAGATCTAAAATGGCCAAACCAATTTTGATGCAACATTGGCTTTTTGCAAGAATAAAAAATAAAAATAAAAAAAATTAAAAAAAGAGAGTACTTCAGATTATCAGTCTATATTATGTGCGCTCGGCTACGCTAAAAATGAAAGTTTAATGAACAAATTCTTGGTTTGCTATCAATACTATAAAAACTAATTCATGTATATTGATCATGTAAGAAGAGTGAATTGTTATATGAATTGGTCATATGGCAAAGACTGTGCTCATATACATCTGTAATAACCAGTTTGGTTTCTTCCTGTTAGGCTATTAGTAATGGCTAGTTTAGTACTTGTACATTTACTAGCTTTAATTGATTTCTTCGTGCCTTGTAGAAAGGTTTCCTAAAGAACCAATTATTGGTTCTCTGGCATTTTCCATTCCTATGTGAATAATCACATTGTAGATGGATCTAGAAAGCAGATGGACGATGGAAATACGAAAATAAGCCATTTTGTACTGCATATTGGGGAAGGCTATGTCTGCTTACAGACTATGGCTGTTACCATATCTTCTAAGGGAAAAATGCCCCATAGTTTTTCGATCAAGTTGCCACAAATGGATAGGCAGACAATGAAAGCACTGTATGATTAATTTATTAACCATGTTTACATTTTAATGATGATTTGCCCCTGTAGCTTCACAGTGAAGAAAGAATGAATAATTCTTTTACAACGTTTTTAAAGAGCACTCCAGAAAAGTAAAGGGAAAAAAGAGCTGGAGGTCACAACAGAAACAAGTGAAATATGCTGTTCTTGTGTAAGGCTTTGTGCAACTGATAATTTTTTTTCAAAGAAAATAATGTCTTTTTTATTTGCTTTTAACATTTTGCCCTTGGCATCTGTTTCATCCATTGTGGACTAACCTAAACAATGGGTTAAAGTGAGCACTTATTGAAAAGTGTTCTGTACTTAATTACTTTTCCTTCTTCTAGAAGCTATTTTTTCATAATCACATGTTAATTGTGTATTAGCAGCCTTCCTGATTAGTTGAAAACATAATGAAACCTTTGTAAACAAGGGAGAGAGTGAAGTAGATAGAATATAAAGCAAAACATAAGAGGTGTAAACAGGAAACATCTCTAATGGGGAAGTTTCTAAAAAAGTAATGCCAGTGCACAGGACAAACCCATATATTAGAAGAAATGTGGGATGTCACTGAGAATAGCTTCTTCAGGCTTGATGCCTCCTCCCTAATTTATTGTTTACTTATTTAACATCTAATATCTTTTAATATTGTCTGGGAAGCTTACAAAATTTTAAAAATTGTAACATGTCATACATTGGAAAAAAATGCCACAAAAGAACTAGTAATGATGGTAAATAAAATCTTTAAGCAAAGACTAATAATTATACATGTCTGGACAAATAAAACATCTGGGTTTATACAACTTACTCGTTGATTATGGATGTCTTTATGGTAGGTGTTCTCTTCTGACTTCCATTTCATCCAAGGCTCGCTTTCTCCATATGACAATGAAATGGCTTACTCTAGAACTATTAAGCGTCGTCCCTTGTTTTGGAGCTGGTTCTTCTTTCTTTGCTGTTTCCTCTTTCCCTTGTGAGAGAGAGAGGCAGAGAGTAGATGAACCTGATGCACTAGTATGCTTTTTAAATAATTTATAGCAATATTTTCCAGGGTTACTAAAAGCTTTTAATATTGCTAGTAAGAGTTGTTGCAGGTAAATTTAAACATCTCATTTTACAGGGATTCTCAGTCTCTTACTTTCGTTTTCTAGATGCATTACAAACTTTCAGAAAATAAAATGTCAGTAATTATAAGCTACTGTGCCACAACCTGATGTCATACAGAAAGTCAGGATGCAGCAGGTGCTAATGAAGAATCCAGCACTAATTGTAATATTTCCGGAAACAAAAGGGAGAAAGGTTGAAAGTTTGCTTTGCTGGTTAGATCTAGTGAAAGATGTAGCTTCAGTTGAAGAGAATGTAAATAGCAGTAACACGTAGACTTACATACTGCTTCACAGAAGTTTACAGCTCTCTCTAAGTGGTTTACACAGTCAGCCTATTGCCCCCAATAATCTGGGTCCTCATTTTACCAACCTCGGAAAGATGGAAGGCTGAGTCAACCTTGAGCTGGTCAGGATTGAACTCCTGAAGTGAGCAGTGAGTTAGCCTGCAGTACTGCATTCTAATCACTGTGACACCATGGCTCTGCGTGGTCTTATGCAGCTGAGTTTAGCCCCTAGTTTAGGAAAGGATGCGGATACTGTTTAGCATTTTCCTTTTTCTTGTGATGTTGATTTACTTTCTTGCTTTTTAAGGAAGGCATGTATTTTGGAACGCTCAAAGTACAGTTTGTAACTACTGTAGCTATGTAGTTATTGTTTTTTGGTGGCAGGTGCACAATTAGCATTTTGTTGGTCTGTAAGCGTTCTGGATTTGAAATATGCAATCCTGGCATCTTCTGTCTTATTGATTTGGCACTATCAGTGTGCTTGGTGTATTTCCTTTTCTTGCTTTACTCCTTCTGTTTAAAAAGTTTTCACTATTACAGCTATATGCTAAAACAGTTTGTTTCCATTTAAAGCTCTTTTTGATAAGGTGGACATTACCCTTGGTTACCCCCTTCTGTTGCTGCAGTAGGGAATGTCATTCAAATAAGTTTCTTGCAGTTCTTTTTTCTTTCTTTTTTTTTAAGAAAATGGGTGGCTGCAATGCTTAAAACGGGAATGCTACTGTATGTGAGAGCAATATCCACTGTAAGCACTCCAAGGGAAGCCTGCCAAAGCTGTATGTGAACAGCAGCCAAACAAAACACAGGCGCCTTTCCAGTGAAAACCAGCACACTTCTGCAAATAGAAGAAAAATTGACTTTCTGATTTGGAGTGTTTCTACAACTCAGAAGCAATGCTACAGAAATTGTTCTAAAAATAATTTCAAGGAGTACATTTTTCCAAAGCTTTTGAAATGCTATTCTTTTATCATACCTTACAAGAGAATATGACTAGAGCAGGCATGTCAAACACAAGGCCCAGTGGCCAGATCCGGCCCGCGAAGTGGTTCCATGTGGCCCACGAAGCCATCCTGGAAACAGTGAGGGAATGGCCCCCACTGCCTTGGCCCTGGCCCAGAGACCCTCCTTCTGCCAGAGACCCTCAGATCTGTCCCACTCCTGCCCAGGCCCCCATAGGCACCCTTGATGCGAATGATGTAGAGCTGGCCACGCCCACCCGGTAGGCCATACGCACTCTAGCCACGCCCACCCAGTAGGCCACGCCCACCCTGGCCACACCCACCTGGCCCCCTGAGGGCAACTGCAATGCTGATGCGGCCCCTAATGAAATTGAGTTTGACACCCCTGGACTAGAGTAATATTAAAATAAATTTGCACAATTTTTAAAAAATACAGTGATATGGCTACATGTAAGGAGCAATATATAATATTTCTCCCACTTCCATTTTGAGGATTTTTTCCTTTTGCTGCTGTAGCTACTTCATTCATGGTATTTCTATGGTATTATCAGTAAACTGAGTAACAGAGAAAAAAATATTAATATATAAAGAATAGGGAGCAAAATCATACAATTTTCCCATTGCCGTCTTCAAGACTTTAACAAACCTTTTTCATAAATCCAGCATGTCATTATTTATATTATTGGGTTGATTTGTCACCTATATTTCCAATTTGATTGTCAAAGCTTTAACCACTTTCTTTTGTATACCCAGAGCTCTTATCTAGCAATCCATACTTTTTGTATTTCAACTTTGATTGTTTACTATTGTTTGTTTACTATTCTAAGTCTATTTAGAGACCTTGGAATGACAAGTTTGAAAAGCTAGCTGGTGAGTTTACTTTTCTTCATGAACAAAAGAAAAAATTCTAAGTTTAAGAATGTAAAGAATTAGAAATAAACAGCAAAAAGTTAAATAAGATTTTAGTCTAAGGAAGTTATAAACATACTTAAGATCCAGACAACTTTGAAACATTGAGACTTTTATTAAAACATATTGCAAATAGTTTAAATAAAATAAATGGCATGGTAACCAGAATGTTTTGTCTCTCTTAAGAAAAATCAGTAGTTTGAGATACAAGATTTCAGAAGTTTAGACACTAGAGGAGACTGAAGATTCCAAGCAGAATAAGAAAGAACGGGGTGAAAGATACAAGATGCTTTAACATTAGAAATATTCCAAGAAATTTTTGAAGAATGGGGCCAGACATTAGTAACTACTATATCAGAAATATCAGTAACAAAGTTTATATATTTTCTACAGATGTGAGAGTTGGGTAGTTCAGGAGAATCATAAAAGCAAGTTGAATGTTGTAAGAATGGGGAATTTAAGAAGCAGGTGTGGCAAAACGAGATATGGGACAGATTACAAAAGTGAGTAATCAATATAAAAGAGGTGGTTTAGTAATTTGGTCATATGGGAATAATTTATCAATACAATTTACAGGCCACCTGGCTCCCAATGACTCTGGGTGGCTTAGAATTAAATAGTAAAAAAAGGACAAAAAAAGAAGATCATGAGTGGCTTAAAGACAAACATAAACTCCCCAAATCATCCAATATGACTTAATCATCATCTTGACCCCTTCATCCCAATGCAGCTTAAACATCCCTTGGAGAATAGACAGATTTTAATAACTTCCTAAACATAATCATAATCTCTGGGGGATATCCAGAGGGCAGGGATAGTGACAAATAAGACACACTTTTGGGTCCCACTATAGGTGACACTACTTAGGACTCCAGCCCTTCCAGTCTGCCCTGTTTCACCAGACAGACAGAAACAAAGCCACCTGTTAATGAGATTTGATTGATTGATCAAGTGCCATCAAGTTGTTTTTGACTCCTAGTGACTACACAAATCTTCTCCATGAAGAGCTATCCCTAACCTGGACATTTAGGTCTTCCAGTGGTCTCTCATCACTGCAAATTAATCCATTTTGGTGCTAGTCACCCTCTTCTTTTTCCTTTAATATTTCTGAGCTTTAGAGCCTTTTCCAGAGAGCTAGATCCTTGCATAATAGGTCTGAAGTAGGATAATTTGAGTCATTTATGTCTCTAGTGAAAACTGTGGCTTGATTTATTTGATGATCCATTGGTTTGTTTTCTTGGCTGTCCACAATATTCTTAGGAGTCTTTCCCACACCAGTGTTTAAAACCGTCAATATTTAAATTCTGCTTTTCAAAATAGAGTGTCACAAGGAATATTACAGCTTACATGATTCAGATTATTGTGGGTATAGAGCTATCATGGCATTTGAATTTCTTTTCCAAAACAAGGCTTGAATCACTAAATATATATGAAGGAAGAGTGAATCTGTTAAGAGGAAGGAGATGTCTGAGAAAATCATATTTGGATGGAACTGATATGAGTTCCTTGAAAAGAGATGTGAGAACAATTTTAAAAATGAAAGGTAATGTATGAAGCCTTGTGCGTACAAAGGATAGAAAGGTATAGTGATATAGTTAATGGAATTAGTTTAAATTAGATGTATTTCCTTTTCTTACTTATTACTATTGTTATATTATTTCTTGCTATTTGTCTACTGTTTCTTTGGCTCTATTTTGCATAAATTGCATATCCTGAAAAAAATGATGGATACATTTGTATTGTTGTTGTTAGTTGCGAAGTCGTGTCCGACCCATTGCGACCCTATGGACAATGTTCCTCCAGGCCTTCCTGTCCTCTACCATCTTCTGGAGTCCAGTTAAGCTCACGCCTACTGCTTCAGTGACTCCATCCAGCCACCTCATTCTCTGTCGTCCCCTTCTTCTATTGCCCTCAATCTTTCCCAGCATTAGGCTCTTCTCCAGTGAGTCCTTCCTCCTCATTAGGTGGCCAAAGTATTTGAGTTTTAGCTTCAGGATCTGGCCTTCTAAAGAGCAGTCAGGGTTGATCTCCTCTAGGACTGACCGGTTTGATCGCCTTGCAGTCCAAGGGACTCGCAGGAGTCTTCTCCAGCACCAGAGTTCAAAGGCCTCAATTCTTTTGCGCTCAGCCTTTCTTATGGTCCAACTTTCACTGCCATACATTGCAACTGGGAAGACCATAGCCTTGACTATACGCACTTTTGTTGACAGGGTGATGTCTCTGCTTTTTAGTGTGCTGTCTAGATTTGCCATGGCTTTCCTCCCTAGGAGCAAGCGTCTTTTAATTTCTTGACTACAGTCCCCATCTGCAGTGATCTTGGAGCCCAGGAAAATAAAATCTGTCACTACCTCCATTTCTTCCCCATCTATTTGCCAGGAATTAAGAGGGCCGGATGCCATGATCTTAGTTTTCTTAATGTTTAGTTTCAACCCAACTTTTGCACTCTCCTTCTTCACTCGCAACAAGAGACTCTTCAGTTCCTCTTCACTTTCTGCCATTAGAGTGGTATCATCTGCATATCTTAGGTTGTTGATATTTCTTCCAGCAATCTTAATTCCAACTTTTGATTCATCTAGCCCTGCCTTTCTCATGATGTGCTCTGCATATAAGTTAAATAGGCAAGGCGACAGTATACAGCCTTGCCGGACTCCTTTCCCAATTTTGAACCAATCAGTGGTTCCGTGTCCAGTTCTCACTGTTGCTTCTTGGCCCGCATATAGGTTTCTCAAGAGACAAATAAGATGTTCTGGTACTCCCATCTCTTTAAGAACTTGCCACAGTTTGTTATGATCCACACAATCAAAGGCTTTAGCATAGTCAATGAAGCAGAAGTAGATGTTTTTCTGGAACTCTCTAGCTTTTTCCATGATCCAGCGTATGTTGGCAATTTGATCTCTAGTTCCTCTGCCTCTTCGAAATCCTGCCTGTACTTCTGGTAGTTCTCGATCTACATACTGCTGGAGTCTAGCTTGTAGGATTTTATTGGGAGACGGCAGTGACAAAACACTTCTGTTTTGTTGGCAAAAAACTACATGGATATTAACTATAAAGTCATCAGGAATGGAACTCAACATGCAGGAGATTTTAATATTATTGTTATTGCAGGTCAGCTTATACAGCTGTTTTGATAGAAATAAGAAATCCCTGCACTTGTCAACATCCTGCTATTGGACACCCACCATTTACTAGACCACTGTTTTTATTTATATGAAAAAAGACTAAAAAAAATTTTCCTCTAACTTAAAGGTCCCCAACCTTTGGGGCACCAGTGACCGGTTACCTGGAGAGATGTTTTTCCATGGACCAGAGAGAGCATGGATTTATGTTCTGCCTGCATCCTGTGGATGGGTCTTTGCTTGTTTTTGCGGACTGGTTGCTGGCATGCCGAAGACCGGTACCGGTCCATGGACTAGGGGTTGGGACCCTTGCTCTAGCTGTTATATCCCATATACGTGCAAATTGAGTGGCTGTGAATATAGTCAAGATTGAAGATCATGAGGTAGTTACATGAAAGCCAAATGAATATCGATAGCCTTTTGGTCAATAAAACAATACATATCAACCCAATGAGCAAAATATAGACGTCAAGATGAAGCAACAAATACACTAAGATTAGGGCTGCTCATGTGTTGATAAACTGCAAAAAAAAAAGCTTCAGCTTTTTTTTCTAGTTCATGCAGAAGCCTGAAAAAACACAGCCTGCTTTAAAGTGTGGCAGAGAGGGGCTGTGGTTGCATAAGGGCCAAATACTTTGTTCCAAATCCTTGTTGAAGCAGGCAAAGCCTGATTGTGTATCTCAAACATACGTTGCTTAAGCAGCTGCTTCCAATGCCATGATTTTTGAAAGTGGGAAATTTTAGATCTAGTTTAAACATGAATTATTTAGAAATGTTTGAGAAGTGAAGTGTTCAGTATTGAATCTAATGATTGTAACTTTTTTTCAAATAAGAGGACTTATAATTTTTTTCCCTGTTTACTTGTGTCCAAATCTTAGACCCCCGCCTTGGACAAGTCCAGGTTTTTTTGTATTTCTTCAACTACTGTGTTCAGTTCTGGACACATACTGTAAGAGTTAGTCTGAGAAATAAGTTTTCAAAAGTTTCAGAAAAGGGCAGCAAGGATAATAGAATCTAAGCACTGGGGAAAGAGATTGAAGAAGCTGCAGATATTTATTTAGTCTTGAGAAAAAAATGAATAGGGCAAATAGTAGCATTCTTCAAATTTTTAAAAGGAAGTCACATAGAAGGTCAAGACCTAATCTGTCTCATTCCAGAGTGGAGAAAACAGAACAATTAATTTAATTCACAGAAATCAGGGTTGCACTGGTTGCCACGTTGCTTCTGGGTGCAATTCAAGGTACTAGTTATCACCTCTAAAGCCCAGCTGGTTATTTAAGGGACAACCTATCTCCTGCAGTTTCTGTCTAGGTGGTAAGAGCTGACAGAAAGGGTGCACGTTGGGTCTCCTTGATCAAACAGTGTCATCTATCAAGATTGAGGTAGTATGCCTTTTGTGTTACGATGCCTTGCTTCTGCAATGATGAAATCAGTAACAATAATATAGTTGGAAGGGACCTTTGAGGTCTTCTAATCCAACCCCCAGCTCATGTAGGAAACCCTATACCATTTCAGACAAATAGTTGTCCAGACATCTCCTTATGGCCTTCAGGAAGGTCTTTAAAGCATAGGTGTCCAATCTTTTTGTTTGCATGGGCTGCATTGAGCGAAGAGAAATTGTCTTGGGCTGCATATAAAAATAGTTAATATTTTTTTTTAATTCCATTTATATCCCGCCCTTCTCCGAAGACTCAGGGCGGCTTACAAGCTTAGCAGTAGCCTTCATTCTATGTATATGCCTGCTTATTAGGGTTTTCACACACCCCCAAGCGGCATTAATGTGTTTGATCACATAGAATGTTAAAGGTTTACGATCTTGGATTGTATTACTAGCTGTCCAGGGCTGCATGCAGGCCCTGGGTTGGACATGCCTTTGTTAAAGATTTAGCTGTTCTCCCAGGTTGTGGGATAGGATGGATAGAACCTTACTTATTAGAGATAATTTATATTTTTTCTTTTTGTGTTGATGTTGTCTGGACTGCCAATCTGTCATTTCTTGTATTGTATTTTTTATTTTTTATTGTATTTGTATTCTGTTTTTATTGTGAGCTACCCAAAGTCCCTCTGGAGTTGGGCAGCACCAAATTCAAAACAATAAACAAATAAACAAGTAAGTACACTTATAATATATAAGTACACTTATATATAGTAGAAATGGTGTAAAGATGCAATGTTATAGCTCTTCATTATGTAGGCAATCTAGTTATATTGCCTTGGATTATTCCTTCCATTGATGATTAAAAATAAGTAAATTTATGAAATATTGAAATTCTAGTTCTAGCCACCTTGTCAGTATTACCAATACTGCACCATTCATATTCTCTATAGCCAGATCATCTTGATTTTAGGTATTTGATTCACAATATAATGCAACAGACCATGAAGGCTTGTATTAACAAGCAGGATTATGGAGTAATTAAGGTAATGTTTCCATCATGTGAGGATAAGAGTCACGTACACTGCTTTATGTCTCTTGCTATTCCACATACATAATATCCCACTGTTGTATTCTGCATCAGCTCCTTCAGAGTAATGAACACCTTGCTCACAATCAATAACGTGGATTAGAATCCCCACTTCATACATTTGAAAGGTTAGCCTGGGAGGGGGACTCCACCATTTAACTATTCCGCTTTATTTTGTGATTACATCAGGATGGTTAAGGAACAGCTAATCCATATTAAGTGACCTCACATATTTCATCCTTAGATTAGTATGCAAACAAATTATGTAGCAGAATGGGGGTGGGGGGGAGAAAAATCATTAATTTTGCTTTGAATACTGGGTTTTCAGTTTGGGCTTACAATCAACTGGGCTTTGGGGTAAAGTTACCTCACGGCAACCAGTAATTTTTGAAGTAGGGGGATGGAGGTAGCAGAAAAGACTAATAATCGTTGCTGCAGGTTTACAGTTTTCACTTTAATTTCTACTGGGGAGAGGAGGAAGGAAGGTTTATTTTGAGACATCTATAGGTTGGCAGCTATGTCAAGCAACGGAAGCTGCAAAGCCAAGAACCCTGGCATTTTTGATAGTGACAGTGTTGCGAATATTGGTTGCATTGCAGTGTGCCAGCATTTCCCCCTCTCTTCCTCCTTTGCATATGTTTTTCATGTGTTTGTATGTCACATGCACATATGGAATGGTGAGGGAAAGGGTTGTTTTGTGTTTTAACTCCAGATAGCACTTCCTCAGTTTGTGTGCATGTTCATCAGCATCCTAGCAGAGCAATTTTTCTAATTATATTGAGCAATCCACTTGAAATTCAGGAACATTGCAACTTTGAAATTGTAGCATTTTGACTGGTTAGAATGACCAAGCTTCCTTTTTCTCTCTTTTGCATCCCCCTCCCATTTCACAGTGAGCTAGTTGAAGGAAGCTGGCATTGTCGCAGAGTGAAAGCTCTGCAGAAGTGCCGCAGGTTTTTTCATATGGAAATGTGAAATAATGGGGTGATTAAATAGAGCTGTATATTAAAGTACATCTGACATTAGAATTAGCATAATGTGCTCTAGCCCTAGGCTGAGTACTTTATTTGCCATCTGCGTCGGACCAAAATCCCCTGGGGAAGCGCTAAAATATTCTGAATAAACTCAGCCCGAGTTCTTATTGAGAGTAAAATACCATTTGTGGCACGTCGTATTGATTCGTCTTAATTGCGGTGCAGAAAAGAACATTCAGTCGCCGATGACTTTTGTATTCTGTGACAAGTCAGCTGGAGTTATTCTAACACTGTAGTTGGTTAACCTGAACAGACTGTGGTGCTCGGAGTAGAAGAAATACCCTATCTTCAACCACATAAAGTGCAATATCATCCCATTTTACTTTGGGATTTTCAAGGCAAAAGCCTTAAAAATATACCCACAAAATTAACAAAGAAGCAAGTAGCTATTAGAAAATGTAGAGTATTTTTTAAATTAAACTTGAATTTTACCCTATTAATTTTCTATGATTATTTGAATAGCATTCTTTGAAGGGGTTGAAAAAATCGCTTATTTTTGATCATCCGTATTATAAAGGATACTTCAAACAGTGCTGCTTATGTATTTTTTTTGTTTTCTCACTTGAAATTCATATATCTTCCCATCATCATATTCAACATATAATGAGGCAAGAAAAAAATAGAACAATCTCTAAATATCGTGGAAATCTACAAAAGGATTTTTTACTCTGTAATTTTGTACCATTGTGAACCATTTAAATATTCAAATTTCCCCAAAAACTCTAGGAGATTTTTATTACAAATTCAGATCAAGGGAATAACTCTTAACTTCAGAGACAAATGAGACAAATTTACAAGAGCATGTCTGCTGTTTTCTTGTGTTTTATAAATCTCTGCGGACCTGAACACTTTTGCTATAATGCCACTCTGAATAATATACATACATTACTACTTGTTTGTAGTGCTTCAATGAGTCCCCATTGTATTAGATAACCTATATAATTCAACATCCAGGCTCTCTATAACATCAATTATCTCCTCATACCTTAATGTACATTCTATTTTAAAAAAAGATTTACAGCCTTTACAGTATTTTTTCTGCTTGAATGTGGAGATTTTGTGGATTTGAAGAATCCAGAGTAGTGACTTCATAATTGTTAAAGCAAAGAATTAAAACAAAAGTACATTCATTTACAGACTAGGAATAATCTAATATCCTCCAATGTATCTCACGTTAAAATATATTTCACCCATGTACAATCAAGGACATACATTATGTCAGATTGTTTTCTTATCTTTTGATGTCATTTTTAAAAAAATCACTTTTTTCACACAATGTGATTTACATCATTCCCCCCCCCCCTTAATATTACCATCCATTCTTTTGATTTTCAAACTATGGAATTATTCTGTTATTGAAACGGAATCCACTGCATGTTTACATTCAGAACATCTTTGTTCATTGTTTAATTCAGAGTTACTGAAGAAGAAGCATTGTAAACATTTAGAAGTCCAGTAAAGGACTGACAGCAAGGAAGCTGGATTGTCTCCAGTGTAAACTCTTCCTTCTGTTTTGGTCTAGGGCAGAATGGCCTGCTCTGACTCTGATTTAATTTAGTAACAAATAGTGAGAGAAAGAGAGAACAATTTCAATGGTGGTAAAATATTTTTCCAATCCAGCTCTTACAAGTGAAATAGTGTTATTGAGAAGTCATCCTCTAATAGTGATCATAGTATAAATAATGTCTTCTCCCACAAGTTTGTTATTTCTTAGAAATACAAGTAGTCCTTGAGTTATGACCACAAATGGGACCAGAACTTCCATTGCTAAGCAAAGCAATTATTAAATGTACCCTGCCCAATTTTAAACCTTTTTTGCCACAGTTGTTAAGAGAGTCACCCCAGTTAAATTGTATGGTCATTAATCAAATCTGGCTTCTCTTAGTGACTTTGCTTGCCAAAAGCCAGCTGGGAAGGTCATAAATTGAGTTCACATGATTCCCAGAATCCTGTAATTGTCATAAAGATATGCCAGTTTCCAAGTGTCCAAATTTTGATCACATGACCATGGGGATGCTACATCGGTGGTAAGTGTGAGGACCAGTCACTTTTGTCATAACTTCAAATGATTGCTGACTGAATCATTGTAAGTTGAAGACTGCATTTGTGCCAAAATCAGTCACTTTTTTATTGAAAAGTTTTATAAAAGTTACAATATTATCCCATCCCCAACCCACTCCTAAACCCCCCTCCCCCTCCCCCACTTCCCAAAGCTGATTACAGGGTTACAAATATATAATAATCATAATCTAACTGACATTAACCAACTATATAAATAACCAAATACATAATGCACTTTAACCCGCCTATAACATAATTACAAACAATCTAAAAGTATCCAACTTATACTAATACAATAATAATACCGTATAATATATATATTATTGCCAAAATCAGTCACTTAATTCTATGAAATCACCCCATCTATGGGCAACTCTTACTTTGGTTTCATTTCCTATACATTTCTGTATTGATGAGATCAGTTAAAAAGCTGTTGAATATAACCCCATCTTCTGTACTTCTCTCTGTGTTTTGTGTGTGCATAGCTTTGAGTCAGTGTTGACTTCTGATGGCTGCCTGGACTAGTATGTGCAGTTTTCTTGGCAGTTTTTTCAGAAGTGGTTTGCCAATGCCTACTTCCTAGTGTGATAGAGAACTGACCCAAGGTCACCCAGCTGGCTTCATACCTAAAGCAAGGACTACAATACACAATATCCCAATTTCTAGCCTGATGTCTTATCCACTACACCAAATTGCCTGTCATATTCTTTTTAATATTTTCCAAATCAGATGCTTAGATTTACCAATATTTTTTTCCATTACAAATCTTGATTCCACATTTTTCCTTGTTTTTTATGATGTCTGATGTTGATTTGTAAAAAAAATCCTTTGATGTTTTCTTAAAAGTTAAGATTTTGTGGTGTATTTCTTTCAGCCATGCATACAGATTACACTCTTAAATTCAAGTGTATTTGTAACTAGGTTATTTTTTTATTTATTTCATAACAACTTTAATTAAAATATAAAATATAATGCCAAAACAGGAAATTTACAAATTTGAAAAGTGATATAGTGAGACACAGTTCTACTGATTCCTGTTTTAAAATTCTACTGATCGCTATTTTAAAATTCTAAAGCAAGTGAAACTAAAACAGGTAAAATTATTGAATTAAAATACTACAATAGGAAGCACTGTTACATTATTCTTTCTGTTATAATTAGCGTATATACATTTGTAAAAATATAATTAGCTTATATACATTTGTAAAAATATATTAACTACTGTGTTTTATTTTTATGAAACCTAAGCAACAGAAGCAGATTCTCCTTATTTATGCTTCTTTGACTACCAAATAGCATATTTTTCACCAAATACCTACAAATGTTACAACTGTAGAATATAAAAGCTTTGAAAATTCTTGTTTAAGCCTTTACATTTGGAAATAGATCAGGAGAATTCTACATGGTTGTTGCTTTTTCTGCATATTGCATCATAATGCTTGCTCATAATCAGCCCTTTTGTTGGTTGAAGTATATTCACAATGTTAATATTCTACTTTCTTGTCCAGTAGACATTTTGTCTATTGAATAAAAAATGTAGCCAGACCTGGTTTAGAATCCAAATATATAATTAGTAATAATTTTTATACATAATATGTTAAATCTTACATAAGTTTATAACTCTTCACTTTAAAGAACCACAGACTTAAATGAAACTTAGGAGAAAAAGTAGCCACATAGTTTAAATTGAGTTTGAAGCCATATTGCTTTTTTGTTTATGTTAATCCTGTAAAACAATTAGTGTTAACACCATAGCAACCAGGAACTAAATCCCCCAAATTCTTTATCTTTAATATAAACAGATCTTTGTCTGCAAGAGTTTGATTGCTTGGGTATAGTGGAGACAGGTTGAATCAGAATGGAACGATGACTAGCAAGGACTTAAACCAGAATAAAGCAAGAACTAGCAGCTCCCTGCCCCTCCAACATCAAAAAAGGTTGTACAAGGTAGAAATTAAAGATACTTCAAAAGAAGGAATTTGTCCAGCATTCTTTGTTGAGTGTCCATTGGGAAAACCTTTTTTCCAACCCAAGTCAAAACCACAGCAAGAAACAGAGCTGTTTGGGGAAGCCCTGTCTTGAGCTGTGGATGTGCTTTGCTTTGCTTGCTTACCTTTTAATGCATACAGGTTTTGCACATAATGCCAGCCATCACAGAATAAGGAAGAGAACAATTATTTTCAGAAAAAAACATATATTTCAAAATAGGGTGGGTTCAGCAAATGTACATACTAATTACTTGTATAGGTTTAAGCTATGGGATACTCAAGAATCATTATTTAATCTAATGAAATACATTTGTTAGAAGTCTTAAGTGGTTACCAAATCATTGATAATACTTATATACCAAAAGTGAATTGTGTGTAAAAATGATTTAGAATAAGGAGTTGATATGGGCTAACTGAAGAAATTATTGTATTTTAAAATTAATTTTATTTTCCTTGCAAGGAAAAAAATACATGAATAGTCATATATTATTCTGTTAACATAGCACATATGATCATGTATTATACAGTTAATTTGTTTACATTTAAGTAAGTTTGCATAATATTAGAAATAAAAATGATGAAAAATCAAATATAGAATAATTTATCTATTTGGTAAATAATCTTACTGTTGACACTGCTGGTATTAGAATGCTTGTTTAAAAATGAGAAGAGAGGTAATTTTTTAAGGTAATTGATGGAGGACAGAGGACTTTTTTCAAAGCTAAGTGCACACAATAACCATTTCCTTTGTCCTTTTGTTTTAATACTAGTATGTAATTCAAAATGATATGACCATCCGTAAAACTAATGCATCTGAGATAATTAGCTTATGATAACCAGTATGGTGTAGTCGTTAAGGGGTCCCCAGTTCAAGATCAGACTCTGCCATGGAAGCTTATTCTCTTTTAATCCAATTTATCTAACAGGATTGTTGAAGGAAAAAATTGGAGGAGAAACTATTGTATAGGCCACCATAAGCTTCTGGAAGAAATAAATGATATAAATGATAATAAGATTTATTCAAAAGGGTATCATAATAGCACAAGACTATATCTTTTGAATTGGTGTGACATCATCCTAAGCAATTAATTAAATGTCCTGTTTTTTCCCCTGAAAACAATACACATTTGTCAAATATACATAATCAGATATTTTGATCAATAAATCAAAATTCTAATTCTATAGAAATCTGATTTATAGAAGCAAAAAACCTTAAAATATGATGAATTTGATTTTTAGAAATTTTTAAAAAGTATCCATTGTTATTGACGGAATTAAATTGATAAGCACATCCAATATATCCAGAGGATTTAATCTAACCTTCCACTTGTAATTTTCTAGTAACCCATTTTGTAGAATTATATTGGAACTCTAACCCTTCTTGAAAATGGCCTTCAGAAGTGTTGCTGATTAAATATGAGATAATAGACCTCATGCTGTTCCTGTTTAGTCCTACTTGCTATTGTAACCAAATTCTGAATCAAAATAACATCAACAGTAAGCTTAGGATTTGTAATGTCAGTCCTGCATAGCACTTCATATATGATTGTGTTATTTTGTGGTCACTTGTAGATGTACTTTATTATGCGTTCCAAAATACAAGCATTATTGTTACTAGAGTTACTGTACCAAAGATGCATTTTCACAAGGCAACTGGATTTTGTTTGAAGATGTTTTGCTTCTCATCCAAAAAGCTTCTTTAGTTCTGACTGGATGGAGGGGAATGGAAGGGAAGTCAGAGCTGAAGAAGCTTCTTGGATGAGAAGCAAAATGTCTTCAAAGAAAAACAAGAAAGCCCAATTGCCTTGTGAAAAAACACCTTAACTATGACCTGGATGACTGCGAATCTCCATAGATATAAAGTTATGTAGTATTATTATGGTGTATCTGTCTACTTGTAGGGGGAATACTGCAGTTTTCACAGTCTGAATGCAGATGGAAATGACAAAGGAATGGCTTTTTGTGAATTATAATGATGTTCTTCATTATTTAAACAGATTTATTGTAAAAGCAATAAAAAAGAAATAAGCTTGAACAAAGCAAGGAAACAGAAAGAAATATAAATTGAATTTTATTCAACTTTACATGCTGGAGAACTGCATTTTTTCATGGCCATATGCCAGAAGTTGAGCACTCTATACTGGGGACAGGAAATATCCTGTATTCAGGTAGCACACTTCTGCTCACAATATAGAACCTTATGTATACCATTGGTATACAAGAGGAAAGTATCAGTCATTCAGGAACACCAAAGTGTGGAGAAATGAGCACCTTAAGGTTAGCAATATTGATCATATTCAGTGGACCCAGAATGCTAAAAGTGTGAAAGGTTAGGAAAATAGATAAATGAAGGAAAAGAATGGAATACCCCTTTAAGACCAACTGACTAGAACACGGGTGTCAAACTTGCCACATCACGTGATGTGTTGTGACATGTCGTGACTCTTTTTGCATTGCCGGCAATGGGGTGGGCGCAGCTTTGGTATAATGAAACCGGCCCACGGGCCGGCAGTTTGACACCCCTGGACTAGAACATTGCCCTCCACACCATAACATTTATTTCACCCTTAGTAACAATAAAGAGTGTGACTCAAATGCCTTTTTCCCACTTATGTATAATATGCAAAGCCAAGCTAAGACAACTTAGATACACAGTGAAACTAACCTTACGGCACATTTTTTCCAAAGCAGGCAATGTGCATCAACTATAGCAATCACTTTACAGCGCTATCTGACCATCTTGAGTATTTTAAAACTACTTGGCAAGTTTTAAGCATATAAAAATATTCGGAGTGGATCTTCAAAGTCTTTTTGACGTTGTTCTGATCTTAAAAGTGAGCATTTACACTGCTTAGAGCAATTTTGAGGCATGATAACCATGAAGTGATAATATGGAAATGAACATTTTATGTATTTATTTATAATAGAACTTCATATAAAATAAAGGGGAAATCTAAGGAGAGCATTTGAGGGTTGTGAAAAGTGAAGCAGGCAGAAAAAGAAGAAGGGGGAAAAAAAAACCCAGAAATGAATCTGTCAACCTTAGTAGTTGGGGAGCTTTAGTCAGTCTCTTAGCATTGTGAACAGGGGTTGCTGAACAAAAAACATTTAGGGCAATAGATATGAAGTGAAAGGCCTATTTTTATCTACATTAGATTTTCATACCAATATCTTTATGTCAGGGACACATATTAATAAGTGGGGTTTGAAAGGGAAGCAGGAAGCAGAAGTGAAGTAGATTAATTTTCTCTTGCCTTTCAAAATGGTGAATTTTTTTTGTAATAAGCTTTTTTCCCTCTCTACATACATATGTTAGTTTTTCAAACAGCGTGTGATCTGGGTTCATAAAACGCTAATACATAATCAAGTCCTACTCTTTGGTTCTCTCCTCTAGCCATTTGTAGAAAAAAAAATGGTGAATTTTTAATGTACAGTAAATATATGGTTTAAAAAAAATCTTTTCAGCCACAGGAAACAAATGCCAATGGCTAGGGCTGGGCAATTGCTATTTTGAAACTCTTTTTATTGGATTGGCCTTAGACTGTCTTTTAATTATGACAGCTATTTTTCAGGAGCATCCCTTGTAGCTGATAGCAAATTCTTTTGGTGATTTAAAAAATGGAAGACTCAGTTGGCCATGAGTATTCAACCAATATTTCTAGGGGCCAGTTGAAGAGTATCTTTTCATTCAGGGCTTCTGCTTTCCTTTTCTCTACCCACACCTCAATTTTAATTAAGATCATTTTACAGTGCTTTAGTTTATTGTATAATTTTTGTTTGTAAATTGCTCCAAGTCATATTTGCATAGGAAGTGGTATAAATTATTATTGATAAATAAAAAATAATTAGTTGCATAAAATCAGTTTAAGGAAGTGGAACATTCATTCTTTTGAAGCTATATCGCTTTATAAGATTGTGTACCTCATTTGCTGTTAGATCACATTTCAAAAGAAGGATTTGTTAAAATTCATTCATGGGTAAGCTGAGGCAAAATGTATTGTTCAAATAGCTTTTTGACAGAATATACTATAAATTTGAACATACCTCTGTGATTTCTATCACTTTTTATGCTACCATTGTGTTTTTAAGAGGCATTAATGGTCTAGATTTTTTTTCACATTTAGTTTGAAGAAAGAAATATTTAACTTTGAGTAATAATAATAATAGAAGCACTGACTGTTGAATCAACCTCAGAATTGGCATAAAACACCTTCTCTGTCAAATGCCTCAACTGCTAGGATTAAGAGGCCTTTCTTACATTTTGGACTATAACATCAATTTTAATTGCTTTTAGAAAGCTATAGTTGAAATTCATATTGTTCCAAAGCTCTACCATACATTTGGAAATACCAGTGTTTCTATGGCCATTTGCCCACTATTAAAATTGGGGGGAAGGGGGAATGAGAGTATTATATTCTCAAGGCATGAATATCCCTCCACCTATTTGTTATTTCTTAGTACACTTTAACTCTTAATGTAGCCAACACTTTGGGAGGTAGTAGCATCTGTGTGCTTAAATTACCTGGTTTACTTACTGATTAGCTTCTCTCCCAGCCTGTATATAAGAGTAAGACAGTTTGCTGTTTCAGTCATGAACTGGCTCACATTCATTTATTCTGTCTTGTCATATTCAGGGCAAGTACCCATGATCAAAATAATTAAATGTCAGGGCCCATGTACCATTGGCAGTTAGTATGTCTGATCATATTGCCATGTTTCTTTTTTACGGTATGTATGTATTATGTTCTAGCATAAGTCGGGAAAGAGGAAGATCAACATGATATTCTCCTGGTCCATCACTCCTATTGTTGCTGGGAATAAAAAAAAATAAGATTAGAAAATGTTAATTTTTTCTGCATGAAACAGCTGCTTTGAAAAATCAAGGTGGAATACCTAGGAATTTATCTGAATTAGAGCTTCACAATGGAGGAATTCACATTTTAGATAATGATAACAAATCCTGCCCTTTGTGTCCAGTATTCCCTTTTATAATTTGTAAAATCATGAGTGTTGAGTTATAGGTTGCCTATGTTGCCTTTGAGAAAACCTTCTAGGAACTTTCAAACCTTTCTTCTGGCTATTTCAAGGAAAAAGAAGGATATTTAGAAAGGCAAATAAATTGCTAATGTTTTCCTATTAAATAATGGGTATGATTGTTACATTAAACACAATTCAAATGCAGTTCTAAAAGCTATTACTATTCAGTTATTATAGTAGCTTAAACATCAGCATGTTCAAAGCTTTTGATAAAAGGAAAGATGGAATACTTGAACACAAGATTAATTTTTCAGATTTAGACATGATTCTAACATTCAGTTTTTGCTAAATGCTCAATGTGATTGAGTAGAACCTTGGATTGCAATATGGAGAAATGTAAGTTGGTTTCTTCTAAGTTGGCATTAAAACTTTAAAGAATGTTTCTGCTATAAGTTAGGACCGAAATTACTGGTTTAGGATGAATATGGATTTTAGGCAGGTACAGGTTATGTTAAACAAGAACAGATGCCCCTTCTTTATTAAATATATTTACATTATAACTGTTGGGGGTAAAGTTTATTTACAGTCCCCTAGGTTACTTTTCTAATTATTCTCCCTTTTTCTCTATCCCTTCTTTTTCTCAACAGGTAAAGATGAGCCTTCAAGCTATATTTGCACAACATGCAAGCACCCTTTTAATAGCGCTTGGTTCTTGCTTCAGCATGCCCAGAATACACATGGATTCCGCATCTACTTGGAAACTAGCCCTTCAAACAGCTCCCTTACTCCACGCATCACCATCCCTCCTCCTCTGGGACCCGAGACTGTTGCACAGTCCCCGCTGATGAATTTCCTAGGTGACAATAACCCTTTTAGTCTCTTACGAATGACAGGTCCCATCCTGCGTGATCATCCTGGCTTTGGTGAAGGTCGGCTTCCTAATACACCTCCCCTCTTCAGTCCGCCACCTCGTCATCATCTGGATCCACATCGCCTTAGTGCCGAAGAAATGGGGTTAGTTGCCCAGCATCCTAGTGCCTTTGACAGAGTCATGCGTTTAAACCCCATGGCAATTGAGTCGCCAGCGATGGATTTCTCCAGAAGGCTTCGAGAACTGGCAGGAAACAATGCCACCCCGCCACCAGTCTCGCCTAGTCGCAGCAACCCTATGCATCGCTTATTGAATCCTTTCCAGCCAAGCCCTAAATCTCCTTTTCTGAACACCCCTCCATTGCCACCAATGCCTCCAAGCAGCACTACGCCTCCTCAGCCTCAGGCAAAAAGTAAGTCCTGTGAATTTTGTGGAAAAACCTTCAAGTTTCAGAGCAATCTCATTGTCCACCGGCGCAGTCACACAGGAGAGAAGCCCTATAAATGCCAACTCTGTGACCATGCTTGTTCCCAAGCCAGCAAGTTAAAACGCCATATGAAAACACATATGCACAAAGCTGGATCCATGACAGGGAGGTCTGATGATGGATTATCTGCTACAAGTTCCCCAGAGCCTGGCACAAGTGAACTTACTGGGGAGGGACTCAAGTCTAGTGAGGCAGATTTCAGGAATGAGAGTGATCCTTCTCTAGGCCATGACAATGAAGAAGAGGAGGAGGAAGAGGAGGAGGAAGAGGAGCTGGAAAATGAAAGTCGACCTGAGTCGAGCTTTAGCATGGATTCAGAACTAAGCCGTAACCGAGAGAATGGTTCCAAATCGTTGCCAGATGAAAAATCCCTTGTCCTAGGAAAAGTGATAGAGAATGTAAGCCTCGGTACTATCCAGCAATACAGTGACATGTTGGCTGAAAAGCAGAAAAGAGGTGGCTTTATGAAAAGGTCTTCAGATCAGCGAGATCTGTGTCCTCGAGACCTTTGCCAGAGAGACACAGGTGATGAAGACTCAGTAGCTGGAGAACTTGACCGCACTGAGGAAGGGACAGTGAATGGGAGAAACTTTGGGCCAGGTGAACCCTTCCCAGGGCTATTCCCTCGTAAGCCCACCCCTATCACAAGCCCCAATTTAAATAACTCCTCCAAAAGAATAAAGATAGAAAAAGATTTGGACTTGCCACCAGCAACAATAATACCTTCTGAAAATGTTTACTCTCAGTGGCTGGTAGGATACGCAGCATCAAGGCACTTCATGAAGGATCCATTTCTAGGATTCACAGACTCCCGACAATCCCCCTTTGCAACATCTTCTGAGCATTCCTCAGAGAATGGAAGCCTGCGTTTCTCTACTCCACCAGGTGATATGCTGGATGGTGGTCTCTCAGGGCGCAGTGGAACGGCGAGTGGAGGCAGCACCCCCCATATCAGTGGACCTGGTCCTGGTCGACCCAGTTCAAAGGAAGGACGGCGGAGTGACACGTGTGAATACTGTGGCAAGGTCTTTAAGAACTGCAGTAACTTAACGGTGCATCGCCGGAGCCACACAGGAGAGCGGCCTTACAAATGTGAGCTCTGCAACTATGCATGTGCCCAGAGCAGTAAGCTGACACGTCATATGAAAACGCATGGCCAGATAGGGAAGGAGGTCTACCGCTGCGACATTTGCCAGATGCCCTTCAGTGTTTACAGCACCCTGGAGAAACACATGAAAAAGTGGCATGGCGAACACTTGCTGACAAATGATGTAAAAATTGAGCAGGCAGAAAGAAGTTAAGCCCCCCTCCCCCAACTGGGTTAAAAGCAGGGGTCTAGGTAACATTTAAGTTGTACAGTTTAACTATTGCCAATTGAGAAAAGCTGACCTAACTTGCCTCCATAAACATATCTTAGTATAACTATGGCAGGTGCCAGAATTTGGCACTTAAATATAATCTGTGTCTACAAAGTTCTATTAAACCTTAGGATTGGTTAAGGCAGTAAAAATTGTGAAGCCTTTTAACTGTGCAATAATTTCTGTATTTATTGGGTTTTTTTGTTTATGTTTTGGCATGTGCAGGTACTTTTTTAATACTTTTTTTTGTTTTAGATTTCCTTTGAAATTTTGTTGGGTATCCCATTCTAGTTTTCCCCAATAGTAACCTGAGATTCTTTGCATTACAAGGGGAGATGCATATCAATTTAAATTATAATTTTAGAGGGCCGCAGCTTTGTTGAATCTTACGCTGAGTGTGTGTAATTTCTTGTGAAGAAGCCAACATTTTATGTTTTTGTTGTTGTCCTTTAAAAAGAAAAAAAATATCATTGGAGAATTAGGAAATATTAAATAGTGTCGCGGATAACAATCTTAAAATTTTAGCACTTTCTTTTGGATTTGGATTTAAAAATTAGCACTGATGATGCCACTTAAAATAGAGGCCTTTATTTAAAATATTATTTTTAACAGATTCTAAAATAAACATTTTGAGATAAAAAAATGGGCACCAAATTTTCTAAAGGCAGCTATAATAACAAAAGCAATAGCAAAATTTGTGCATTATTTTTAAGGAATTTGTTTAAATGCCTTATCCGTTTTCTTTTCTGCCACTTCTGTTACACAGTTCATTAAATAAGGAGAAACTGAGAGTTCTGAGATTCGTTGCAAATCTTAGGAAGCAAAACAAAGAAAGCTTGATGTTTTGTTTTTCCAGGCATGCTGCTTATCTTTGTTCACATTACACATTATGCACATGGTAATTTTTACTTGATAACCTGAATATGTACATTTACAGTAACTGACCATTCCATACCAATATGCAGCAAAAGACTAGCGAGTGTTTTAACTGAAGAGTAGTTTAATTAGTAAACGTGTGAGTATATGTGTGCATCAAGAAATGCATACACAATATACAATATGAGTAAAATGATATTTTGATTATGCCATTCACTGAAAAACCAATCAGATTAAATCTGCATAAATTTGCTTAGGAGTAAACAAAACCTCTGAAGAAAAATTTTACGTTTTTTGTTATAGAATATGTACAGTAGGCGTTCATTTTAGAGGAATCATTCCATGTGTGTGAAATGAAAGGGTACGTTGTGCATGCTCTGTGTGCAAAAAGTTCCCAGTTCATTTTTTGACATCCTCAGGTTGGGCTGGGAAACATCCATTTCTGAAATTCTGCAAAGTGTTGTTCATATGGGCAATGCCAAACTGGACAGATTCAGTAGAAATCAGACAGTATATTGTAATTGTTAGGGGAAAATGCTTTTTCTTATATGATGTTTACTATTGGCATTTTATAATTGTATTAGTTGACTAACAAAAAAGTTGCCCAATTAATCATAGATTTCTTTATTTACTTATGGTACAATTGTACTGTATGCTGAGAATATTGTTCTGAGAGTAAGCCCTGTTAAAGATTGTGAATATGCTTTTTAAAGCTGATTAATCAATTAAAGACTGCGGCTCTAAATCTTAAATCATTGTCATACCAGGAACTTTTCCTAAATGTTGTCCTGATTAAATAAGTATTATTTAATTATAAAATAGGTTAATCCTTTTTCTCTAGTTTCTTCTAATATTTTTTGAAAGGAAATTTCACACAATTTTAACACTTTGCAGCCTCCAATGCAAAAAAATTGGATGCCAGCTAATTAGCTGATGTAATAACATGTACTTTAAACAAGATGGATAATAAACAGAATTTTAAAGATGTACTTATATCACTGGAAAACTAGACATTTCATTTGATATGTAATATGCCATGCTAGTAACTGAATAAAGAATAAACCATATCAGTTGTATAATCCGGCTCTTTCCCTAAGGATTAGTTTTTGGGGCCAGTATTTTTAAATGCATTCGTAAATGTTTAAAATTAGGACTGAGCAACCAGTGGCCAATTTGCTTGATGACATTTCAATATTTTAGGGGGTTAAAACAACGGATTGCAAAGAGCTCTAATAGAGCTTTTTTCAAACTGCATAACTGGGCATTAAGATGGTCATTGCAGTTCAGAACAAAAAGTATATTATCATGTACGTTATATTCCTAATTTCATAAGTTTTTTATGGAATGTAGCTGGCACATATACACTCAGAAAATGGATTTTACAAATAGTGATAGTTAGCTTAAAGATAACATTGAGACCGTGTACAATTCTTATAAAAACAATAACAGCAAAAGTGTTACCCCACAGTAGGGATCATTAGGAAAGGAATAAAAATAAATTAATTTCCTGATACTGTAATATCTTCATAAAGATACATACAATAGTTATCTTCATTATGTGATCACGCTCAGATATCTATGTTTCTGGTCACATCTCATAAAAACATACTGGAAAATGCATGAAAAGCAACAAAATTATCAAGGGGCAAAAGCAATTGCTTTGTGAGGAAACATTACGTCTGGGACTTTTTAGCTTAGATAAAAGCAAGTAGCTTGGGAGAAAACAAACATGTATAAAATTATGTCTACTGTGGAGAAGCTTTTCTTTCAGTTATTAGAATCAGGATTATCCGGTAAAGTAGAATGTTGTGAGAATCAGTATAAATTAAATCTGCTGTTACTATAATGATTTTTCCTCCCTTCTAATTTTTATGCCAAGTGATTTAGATATTTGGCGTATGATTTCTTTATCCATGAATAGTAGACACGATGGCCTTACATTGTTTCCTGAATCAAAGATGGTATGTTTCAAAACACCAGTTATTGGGGAACATAAGGTGTGCCATGAGAGGTTCATGTTTTAAAAATAAGATTCCCAACGATAGCTAGTTGTGCCATTGAAGAAGAGAGAGCAGGACTAGTCAGGACTTTTCAGTATTATCCTTCTTATGTGATTTAATTTATTACTTTTTTTCTATAATTGAGTAAAATCATATTTGGAATGCAGTAATAAGGGACTGCCAATATCATTAGAGCACTCTGAATCCCTGGGTATAGGAAAAACAGAAGTATATGCCCTAGATGATTTCAAAACATATATCTCCAGAACATGAAAATAATATTCAGTTTAATCTTAGGAACAACAGTTCTTTACCTGTTTGAAAGATGGCAATTTTGCTTCCTTCAGTTACTGTTCCAAGAACTTCATCATCCAGAGTCACAGGTTTGACATGGGCAGCTATACAAATTGATTGAATGAATAATTGAATGAATAAATCAGAGGTCTTCAAACTTGGCCCTTTTATGACTTGTGGATTTCATCTCCCAGAATTCCTCAGCCAGCATGCCAAGGGCCAAGTTTGAAGACCCCTGGAATAAATACATACATCTCCAAACTCAATTCTCAGTATTACTGTAAATTACACAGAGATGCGATGGGTCGGCCACGACTTCGCAACTAACAACAACACAGAGATTTACAGCTTCATTGTAGGATCCTTTAATTTCTCTTCTGACATTATCCTCTATGTTACCATAATTGTATGGAGTACAAGCAGGGTTATGGCGGGTGTTCTCACAAGAATCTAGCGTTCTCATGAGATCAGCTGCAGCCTTCTTTAGTCTCCTAAGATAATGCTTAAATTGGGCTCATATTTAAAGTTCATCTCTCTTTCAAATGGCCAACTTAAAAGAACAACTGAATAAACAGTAAGATTATATGTCTCCCTAACTTTGCCTAGTATTTAACAGATACCAACCAGCATAACATCCAACACCCTAATAGTTGCCTTAGAAACAGCCTACCACCCACATATGGTAGTTCACTAAAGGCTTCCTGTTTTGGCTGCTTGCCGGAGATACAGAAGCAAAGATTTTTGAGTACCTGGCAGGCCCCTATATTGCTGGTGATTTGTAGTCAGCTTGTACAGATTTCTAACTAATGGCATGCTGAAGCCAATACATAAGGCTGCTAATCATCACAGTTAAACTCTCATGGGAACACATGTAAGAATATTAGACCCTGATATTAGAATGTAAACAGCATTTTCTTTTTAAAAAGTTGCTCTTGTATGATCACATAAAACATGATGCAACTCTTCAGACAATCTTCATAGCTTTTAAATTAGTTCAAGATGAGAGTAGACACAAGGCAGATATTGCTCCCAAAATTAATGAAAGTTTAACTTTTGATAGGCCCACAGGTATATTTGCACTGGCTTATGTGGCCAGCAGCTTTACATTAAACACAGCAATGTTTTTACAGTTGCTATGGCTGTTTAATCAAAATGTTTCTTAATGTGTGGGGCAAGTGGAAATATTAAAACTCCTAAAGGAGCTTCTAAAAGTGTTTGAAAAAAGTAAAAAAGAAAACACGTTAATATAGCAGCATGCAACTTAAGTCTGAAAGTAAACCTTTTAGTTGGACCTCAGTAGCAAACTCTTACCCAACAATAATAGACATAATAGGTACAGCAACTATTATATAAGGACCAATTGTAAACTGATGAGGCATTTTTTCATTGACAAAATATTCTCATGTAATGCACAATTATGTTATTGTAAGGAAAATAGGTCAACAACCAGTCTTAGGAGGGTGCCATTTAAACAACTTGTAAGCATTAATTTTTTTAAGGTTTTAAATTTTGCAGCCTTTCAAATGGTATTGAAATGAAAGGTGCTTGATTTCACTAAACTCTTTGTGTTTGAAATTGCAGATCTGAGTCCTTTAACAAAATGTAGAATGCAATTTCTTGATAAATTCTGAATTTATACAGTTATACAAAGCTCTTCTTAATATCTGAAATTAAAACTTTCTTAAGAACTCTGCCATTTTAAATAAGATGCTTTGGACTTATGCATTTTTTAATTTAGCATTTTTAAAACATACACTGTTTTTGTACATTTGTTTTGCTAAAAACATTTCAGTTCCATTTTACACATTGCATAGTTATTGGAGATACTTCATTTATATTAAATATTTTTTCCAATTAAATTGTAAATGGTAAATAGAGGTTCTTTCAATGGGAATTGCTGAAATGTTCCCTGAATTTTACTGAAGTCACCAGTTGCTTCACTGTTACTTCTGTTTGAATATTTTATTGAAAACCCTTTTAATTCGGAACCTTCACTTGGTAAATAACATTGATTTAAAGAAGAAAATATATCGTAGTGTTTATTCACTTGCTTTGCTTTTCTGTTTCTAGTTCCATGGTTCTTCTGAGGGAAGCATGGACAGTGGCTAGAAGAGATACAAGCTCTTCTTCATTTTCTTCTCCTCAACTTGAGTATTTTGACTGAGAGCAAAGCCTAATTTCTTTAACTGACATGTTAATTGAGCAAACGTGGAACAATATGCTTTCCCTTATTTACAAAGGTCCTTTCATCCTGACATATAATACTTCTTGCAAGTTATTATAGCTCTAATTCTTTGCTGTTCTTTTAGCCTTTCAGACCAGAACAGGTGCCCTCAGATGAAATGTTAATCTTTATCTGTTTGTGTATGTATGTGTGCTTTTGATGTAGTGGTTAAGTCAGAAACCAGTTAGAAACCAGGAGACTGTGAGTTCTAGTCACGCTTTAAACACAAAGCCGGCTGAGTTATCTCGACTAGTCACTTTCTTTCAACCCTAGGAAGGAGACAGTGGCAAATCACTTATGAGAAACTTTGCCAAGAAAACTTGCAGGCAGTCTCCAAGAATCGGACATGATTGGACGGAAGGAAAAACAAAACACACGTGAACACATATCCATATACAAATCTTCATAACCTAAGACTTTCTAGGTAATAATTTGAAAACCCCTGATATAGTTAGTTACATTATTATAAAATTTACATTTTGATTCTGTTGACCCGCACTTTAAAGCTATTTTTTTTGTTTATTTGTTTGCATTGAAGACCAGTGGCTTCTAAACAAGAAATTACAGCATTTTTGTCTTTGCTTGGCCCAGAGATGGGTGAAATTATTAAAGGGGGGACATCTGAGATTAAGTGTCAGTGTTGCTAAGCATGGCATTCACAATACTGGCACTATAAAAAACTAATAATAATTTATTGGACAGTTTTTCTACTGCCATATCAATTTGATGTGAGTGCCTTGAAAACTGATCTTCCTATTTCAGTCTCTTGAGACACATGCAAACAATTTTTGTGAAATGAAAAGACTTTTCAAAAAAGATAGAACAAGAAAGATATGTTCTTTAGATGAAAAAACAAAGAGCCACATTTACATTTTTTAAAAAAAGCCTGGTTGAAGATAGTGGACATGAAAATGCCATAAGACCCAATCAAATGAAGATGTATATCCAGCACAACTTCGGACATCCATTTGCTGAATTATTCTCAGCCTTTCTCTTTTTTTTCAGGACAACGCTGCTTAGGAAATGGAATGGAAATGATTTACTGCTGAATTAAAACTCAAATGACACAAATTGCAAGTTGTTATCATTGAATGAAAAATAATTCAGGAACAACGGCTAATTTTTTAAAAAGTTAAATTTAGTGCACTCTGTCTTAAAATACGTTTACAGTATTGAATACATACAAGGGTAAAAAAAATGTGTGTATGTGTGTTTGAGCAATCTTTTTTTTTTCAAAGTTTGCTTAATAGGTTATTAAAAATGCCATAATGGCCATGTGTATATTGTTTTCTTTTGGTGACGGGGTTTTAGTATATATTATATATATTAAAATTTCTTGATTACTGTAAAAGTGGACCAGTATTTGTAATAATGGAGAATGCCTGGGCATTTTACAAAACCAGAAAGAAAAAAAAAACTTTTCTCTTTTTTCCTTGAAAATGTTGCAGTAAAATTTAAATGGTGGGTCTATAAAATTTGTTCTTGTCACTGTAACTGTAAAGTCTGAGTTTTAGTATTTTTTTTTCTGCCTTGGGTGTTGAATTTTTATTTCAAGAAAAAATGTATAGAAACTGTATTTGGGGATTAAAAGGTGACTGCTACACCATGTAGAAAAAGTACTTAGAAAAAATGCTTAATATTGTTATTGCTTTGCAGATTAAAAAAAATCACATTTCTGACCTGTACCTATTTTTATCTCTTCCTTCCTTACCCACCTTCTCCCTTCCCTCTTCTGGAATGAATATTGATATTGGTTGATTCATATAATGTAGGCACTTGCTGTATTTTTACTGGAACTTGTAATTTTTTAACTGTACGCTTGTCCTTTTAAAGGGATTTAATGTACTTTTTTGTTAGTGAATTTGGAAATAAAAATAAAAACAAACAAACAGGCTGCCATAATATATTTTTTTAATTTGGCAGGATAAAATAGTAAAAAAATTTGTATGTCAAGACCTTATTGTACAGAAGAAGGTAAAGTAAAATGGTTGTTTGACAACCTATGGGTAAAAGAAAAAAAACAATTATTATTTTTAATTATTGGAGGGGGTGATAGGGTTATTAAATTTTGTTTCATTTAAAATTTTTGTTCACTATTTTAGTTGTGTGCATGTGTATATATATATATATATATATATAAATATAAATATATATATAAATATTTTTTCTGTCAGAAATGGCCTAAAAAACTGCTTGTTCCTTCAAGGCAGTAATAACTTTGAAGCTGCCTGGACCCCTTGTATCAAGGCCTTCCCAGGTATAGTTGAACTAGGTGGTTGGCTGTTGTCTGTTGTTAAAAGAAATTTCATTTTTGTGAACTTGTTTGACTTAACATTCCACAATTCCCCTCACCCCAAAGGAAGGTGACTTTTTCCTAGCAAATGTAAACTTTCTAACTACATTCCATAAAACTTATATGTGTGTTTAAGGTATCCAGCGATACTGAATTAGATGGCACTGCATCTCCTGAGGGATGAAGTGGTCTGTTTGCTCTCCTCTCATCATTGAACAGATGGTAGCACTCGTGTCAACTGTGGGTTAAGGGAATGTGTAACCAGACCTCAACTCACCCAACTGTGCAAGGTTTTCTACTATGTAAAGCCTTCTTCCTTCAGAGGGGCCTGATCTGGAGACTTTATGGGATCAGGGTACCTGTTCATTTCCACCTTCTACCCTATTCTCTTCACTGCTTTCAGCTGAAGTCATTTTAAAAGGGAAAAAAGAAGAAAGAGCAGCATTCTGTTGAGTACAACTGTGAATTGCAGTGGAGTAAAAATTGGTCCAGGCGCATCCTACTTTTTTTTTTCTCCCTGTAAGAAAGGGACCATTGTACAGGTTTTGCCAGTCTGTGTTCTTTTGTCTGCTTTGCTGCTACTGTTGATTCCTAATTGTACATTCCATAAATTTTACAAATATTTGAAGGACTAGGATGAAATTCTGTACTTATTTTATTGATTAAGGTATGTTTCCCCTCCATCTTTTATTTTATTTGAGTGGAGTAAGGCAGGCAGTGATTGCTGAAGTCTGGTGAAAAAGCTACTGATAATTTTACTTAAGAGGGTTCTGATAATGTTATGAAAAAAATCATTTGAGAGGAATTGATCATGAAAACAAAACAGATTTAGATCTAAAATGTCTCAGTTGGCAAGAGGGCTTTTCTTGCCCATGAGAAGTTCCTTGTGCAGTGGAGAGATCCATCAGTAGATGAAAAGTTAGATCTTCATTAATTCTCCTTTCCCAGCAGTCTATTTTATCCTCTCCTCAGTTTCTTCCATTCCTGAGGGCATCTTATGCTAAATTTAGGGGCAGAGAACAAAAAACTCAGGTGAGGGCCTTGCTCTCAGTGGAAAATGTCCAAGTGTAAACTCTCTTTAGGAAATGCTATGGTCAGGAAAAGAAGATGCATCTAACCTGTTCTGTTCATCTTTTCCAAATTAGGGATAAAATAATGCTAGTAGTAAAATCCATTGTGGAAAGACAGTTCACTGGTTGTATCTATAATGAACTTCAAAGAGCAGAAAATAAAATTAACTTCTTAAAGGCACAGTACAGTATTTTATGCATTTGACTTTTCCTACATTGGGAAATGGGTCAGTGAATTTTGGAATATTTTTGGTCAAAATTCAGGAGTATAATTTTCATTCCAAGAAGTTAGTTTCACCTTATTCTGTAATCAGGTGAATTCAGATCTGTCACTGTCTTTTTCATTGTAGATGAACTCAAAACTGAACCACCGGCAGTTGTGATTTGAATTCCTGAGAATACAGTGTGTGGTATTCTAAAACACAAACGTTATATTCAGTGAAACTAGCAGGACCCCACCTTTTTCTGCTTTTAGGATTCCAGTTTTACAAGGCACAATGTGGGCATATCCTAGTTATCTTTGCTGTTACAACTGGAAAAAAAATTGTTTAAGTCAAAATTATTCCATATTTCAAGCCTGTCCCGCACTTGTTAAAATTCATTCACAGAGCATTTCTGCAGAGACTTTTTTTTAATAAAAAATGTTTTAAAATAAAAAATTAAGATGTACTTTTTGAATATTGTCATGATTTCAGCATTTCATCCTAGTCCTGATCACAGTCCAAGGTTTTATTTTCACAGGCATACTCATTTTATGGTGCTCTTTGTATTTTAGAATTGCAAAGCAAAGTACTGTTGATTTCAGTTGTTTGCATTTGTACCAGCAAGTAAACTATTTTTATTACCTTTTCTATTTCTTATTGTATGAGCTTTTGTTGTTTACTTGGAGGTTTTGTCTTTTACAACAAGTTTGGAACTATTTATTATTGCTTGGTATTTGTGCTCCATTTAAAAAAACAGGAGCACATTTTCTATTATGGATACAAATATTGAGATGGCAGGATGTCATTTCAATATCACTTAGTAAAATATTTATTGTTCCTTTTATCCTCTGTACAAGACTTTTGGCCTCTTTTCTCCCCTTACTGTCATATTGTTGAGTTCAGCATGTGTCTACCATTTCATTTGTACACTCATTCAAAACAACGTTTGTTCCAGTTTCAAGTTATAAAAACTAATAAATTGGACATTTGACATGATCTCCAAATATTGTCTTTACTGCTTATTTGAAGGAGTTCAAACTAGCATGGATTATATGGAAGACATTTTCCTTAACTAAAAAACTCCATGTTTTTTAGGGGGAGGGGGTGGATTGTTAAAATATATTACTAAGCTCCTTGTATACAGCAGTCCCAGAAACACTATTTTAATATGGAAGTGTACTTTCAAACATTTGTAAAGAACACCTCTTCATTTTCCCTTCTTGACTTTGTAGACTTGTGGATAAAAGGAAAATGTTTCATCTGAAAGTAAAGTTGTGGTCATTCAAAGAGACTCAAGTACTTGTTTTCCTTGTTCAAGGAGTGAGTCTAGTTTCTTAGACTTCATACTCAAATTTTATTTATATAGTCACAATTCAGACAAGTGGCATTACTTAAAAGAAAAGCAAAACCAACAAATAAAAAATAGTGCATATTATTATGCACCAATACAATAATGTGGTAATCAAGGCTGAAATATAATTCCTCAAAGTTGAATCATGGCCCAAAGTCCAGGTCATAACTGCCCTCATAGCTTTATACCTTCAGTGATATCTACAGTAGTAGAGTGAAGAGAATGGGAGTGTATGGGATGCACAAACAGTCTTCACCATTAAAATGATTGTTAGGGAGCACTTTGTTCACAGCATAAGTTAAGAGAACTTTACACATTCAAATAAATATGCTTTAAACATTGTGTTTTGATGAAGGAGCAGTAAAGAATATTAGGAACTGAAAAGGATGTGTTCTGAGTTAAAAAGGGAATAAGCAGTAGCACATTGCAGGAAACAATGTGCAAAGGCATTAGAGTAAACTTAAGAAACACATTGTGCTTATGCACATTCAGGATACCTTGGGTACATGAACTTCAGGAGGCTGAAAAAATCCTACTGAGAATGATAGACTAAGTAGATATCAAGAAAATATCAGTGATAGCCTTTTACCTAGAAGTAAGGAAACTGGCTTTAGTTGTGAAATATAACATCTTTCACCATTAATGATGCTGTCTTGAGCTGTGTGGGTTGTAGGATTATATAAAAGGATTGGAGTTTCCACCCCAATTCTTGACAAAACTTGAAGAAACAGTAAAAAGTGGGCAGGAGAAAAAACAATTGTATGTGGAGACCATGGATGGATAAGTTACACAAAAATGCAAAATTCACATTAGGATCATGATGTGGGTCATATTTTCCTATTTTGATATTCAGCAGTGGTTGGGATTAAGCAGCGTTTTAAGATTTTTCAAACAATGCAGGGTAATTAAGATGGTTTTTTACATAATTTTATCTACATGGTTTCGTTATTCCTAAATTAGCAAGTAACATCAGGCTATGATGGTGATCAGGACATAGTTTTTATGAGGCCTGTTGCCTTCAGCTCTGATTCAATATGACTTGATGATTGGGGGATTCACAACAGGCATGATTTGATTCAAGTTTATGTTCTGAAATTTGAGAGCAACCTGATTCAATCTGAGTTGCTGTGAAATTTGATTTGGGAAAAAAAACCCATCCACAGATTATAATGGGAAAGATTCAGAGATGTTTAATTTTTTTGATCGAATGGGATGAATATAATAGAAATGGTAAATGCTGCAGAGGACACTAATTAAAGGCAGCTTTAGTTGGGTACCTTCAAAGTTCTTAGAAGAATATGTGTTTAAATATCTCCCCTCAACCTCTTTCAGGACAGAAATGTTTGTGAGCAAAGGACAACACTTCTTTTAATAATGTGATCAGTGCAACAATATGCGTGATTGTTTACAAAGCAGAGCAGGTTGCTAGATCAGGGCATTTTCAAATACATTTAAACAATTTTAATTGCACCAACTCTATACATCATATATCCACAGTTCTCCAAAAGTATGTAGAGAGGTGGTAAGATGAACCTGAAAACAGCCCAGAATGAAAGAAGTCATTGGTGACACTTTCTGTCCAGCCGCCTGCCATACTGGACAAAACCCTTTCCTCAGAGGCATATAAATATCTCACTGAACTTGGAAAAAGGAAAGGAGAAAAAAAAGAGTTTTATGCTTAGAAGACAGAGACTTCTCTTTCTCCCTTAAACAGATAGTATGTGTCTTGCCACTCCAAAAGTGTTCCTACATACCTCTTTTTCCACAATTAGTATTATAGAAAAGTTGGGCAGTATTTCCTGACCACTTGAAGAACGGAGCGTAACACAGAGGTAGAGAACCCAGTCTAGGGCTATGCGTGCTTCAATAATGGTTTGGAAGAAGCGATTTGGACAACAGGTATTTGAATGTAACAGTCCTTTAAAGAAACTGTCTTTTTCAGGTTTTGGGTGGAAAACATATAGCAGAATAATCTGGTTTATTCAATTAGAATTTCACTTGTGCATTTTTCTGCAAAAGGTGAATCTGAGCACTGTGTTTTAGACAAGAGTTTCCCCCAACGTTTCTGGCTTTGCAGACTGGGGGGAGGGAGGGGATGGCTCATGCAAGCAGATAGCAAGTGCACGCTTGCGTGCAGCTCCATTTGTGTAAGTATTGTGCATGCATGCCTGCCTCTCATGTAACTGGAGCACACTCAAGCTTGCCTGCTGCAAGTGAGGATGTGTGTGCACACTTGCCGGCCATTTCCACAGCCCAGTTGCAAACTCCTCAGCCCGCTAGTGGGCCACTGCCCACAGGTGGGAACCCCTGTTTTAGACCACTGTAATGCACACTATGTGGGGCTTCTGAGAATGTTTGATGATTGCAACTGATATTAAATGTGGCTAAATTACTTTATTGACACATACTATGTAGATAATTAAATTCCTTCTACTTTTTTATTCTGATGTATGTGTATATCCTGCATTTCTGCTTAGAGATCATACTTATGGCTTCACTATATCTCTGGAACAAACCAACATTTATTTTATCAAAAAGGTCTGTGGCTATCTGAGAGATTGTTTTTACTTCATTGTTTAACATTTAATGAGGTTTATCAACAAACATAGAAAATTAGATTGTTGCATATGTGTGGCAAATTTCATTTGTGGGGCGGGGAGAGAGAGAATATTGTCATTTTTTACTGTGGGCAGCTGGCACACATTAAAATGAAATTTTGTTGCTTGCTCTCAAAAGTGTATACATACATAACACACATTTAAACACGGTATATATAACACATGTATAAATTTACACCCTTACATATAAATAACATAAATATTGATCACTGTCCATCCTGTCCATAGTGGAAAAAGGAAGCTTGAGAGTTCACAAGGTTGATACTGTATGGAATAAAACTGACTGAATCTGGATGTTCTGCTTCAGATACCACGGAGCCTCCTCCCAGAAGGTAACAAGGAAAACAGGTCATGGTGGACCCTGCTTAAGCAATGGAAGGAAGAGAACTGGCAATAATCTTTTCTGCCATCCTCACCACTCTTTGCATCGCCTTCCTGTCTGAAGCAGATCATAGTGATCCAATATTTCCCTAGCTTTAATGTTTCCCTGTGCTATAATGAAGACTTAAACTTGGATTAAGTTGCTCCCCAGTTTGTTTTAAATATGGGCTTATTTTATTTTGTGTATTTTTTAAAAATATATATATACCATCTTGGGGGCCTTTTGGACAGGAAAGCAATCTTCCCATTAAAAATCTTGAGAATACCAGTTGGTCTCTTTAAAATTGATTTACTGCAGGAATATACCAGCTAAGAGCCATGAAAACCTTGGATACAGTTTCTAGAATCCCCCCAAACATTGTCACCAAATCCTTCAATTTTAATGTAGCAGAAGTAGAAGTATTTAATAAATTGTACTTAATTAGTTTATTTAATTGGGATTTAATTTAAATCAAATTAAACTTTGTCCTTCCCCAATCTCTTCTGAGTTCTGATCATCCTAATCCTTGATATGCTGCTCAAAAGGTAAATTCTGCAATCTTCCCCTGGGAAAATTTGTGCATTCCTGATTTAGTGAGAAAACAAAAAACTGAGATATAAAACTACCCAGTCTTTCAGTGTTGAGTGTTCAGTGCCTTAATATCTGAAGTCTACTTCTCTCTTATATAGCAGAATTATATCAGGGAAAGTTGTAAAATCCTCCCCATGGAGAAATCTTGAAGGCGGGGGGGGGAGTCTAACTCATAGTAGAAAAAACAGCATATTGCTCTTGATCTTTGTCTACCAAATGTAGGGATGTTATATATTCAATTCTCAATGCTTTTCAAAGCAATCTGGAGAAGACCATTGCATATATCAAGCAGGACAATTTAAAATTTCATTGGAGATGGCTTGCATCCCCAAAATGTTTCTATATCGCTGGTTTCACAATACATCCAGTACTCAAAATGGAAAGGTTTAAGATTACATAAAGGCTTGAATTTTATTAGTTCATCAGTAGACTATGGATGAATTCCAGGTTTCACAGTATTTACAAATACACTTTTCTGTCTCTATACTACAGCATGAAGACACATCTACATCCATTGTGAATTTGGGGTTAAATGCCTACATGACCTGCCGACTGAAAGAGAAACTACAGAGATTAGGCCTGCAGTTTGTACCTCTACAAGAATATTTGCAAACAGTGCTGGCATTTCACTTTTCTGGGCAAAACTGGAAAGTGAAATAATCCTCTTTTACATAAGAGTATATAGCTTTATAGAATAATAGTTAAACTTTTCATTTTGCTTTTATCATTTGAAAACTTACATATTCCTTTCATAACAGAAGCTAGTGCTCTTTTTTAAAAGAAAAAAAAAGGAGAAACAAAATCTGTTCCTTGCCCAATATTCAAGGGATATTGCAGAACAACTTGGGAAACATATTTTGAATTCAAAATCCCACATGTTCATGCCACAAATATGCTTCTGAATTTTGAATTGAAGTAAAAAACTGAACCATACTGTGCAAGTCACATTGCCAATAAAACCCTACAAAAAACCCCATAATTTTTACTTTGCTCTTTATTCTTTAATGATACACTTATTTGTAAACATATTTTTAGGGTGGGTGAACAAAGGCGAATATATACATCTCTGCTAAATCTTTAGTTATCAAATGCCATTGTGTAATTTATTATTCCAATGGTTGATAGCCTATTCTTCTCTGGGGAAAAATTCCACAAGCATAATTAGAAAGAGAACAGTCAAAGAGTCACAGGTTTGAGGGGACAGAGTGAATACGTGTTTTCAGAAAGCAGATGTTGTAAAGATGTCCCTAGCTTTTTTGCTGAGCTCCTCAGCTATTTCCTTATTTTGGAGGATGAAGATATTTAAGGGGACCCTGTAAAAATACTACACTACTGCTACATATTCCAGGGAGAAACTGTACCATCATGGAGACTAAAGAGTCTTTTAGAGATATCGTCAAGTCTTCTGCTAAGTATGGGGAATCCAAATTAAAACGCTTCCAAAATGTGTTTAGCCTTAGCCTCTGCTTAAATGCATACAGTGAAAGAGAATATACAAGTTCTCCAATTCAATCCTTTAACTGCTCTTATTGTTTGGAAGTGGGCTTTTTTCTTCTCTAACATTTGCTAAGAATCCACCTTAAAAGAACTTGAAATCATTGCTCTGGATCCATACTTGGGAGTGGCGGAAAATAGATCTTGATCTTCATCAGTGTGATACCTTTTAAAGTATATGCATAAAAACAGATTTCTCCTCCGTCTTCTTTTTCTGGGGCTAACCATTTTCAGTTTCTTCAGTTTCTTTTCACAGGATTTGGTTTCTAGTCCCCTTATCATCATTGTTACTCTACTCTGAATCTGTTCCAGTATATCTGAATCCTTCTTAAAAAGTGATACCCATAACTTAATATGGTGGTTGAGATAGGGTCTGCCCCCAAAGAGCGTAGGTTGGAACTATTACTTGTCATGATTTATAAATGGTATTTATATTAATGCAACCTAAAATTACAGTACATTGATCTCTTTTGCATTCACATATTCAGTTTGCATTTCATTACTATTACAGCGTTCCGTGCGCCTCTGGCGTCTAGTCATGCCGGCCACATGACCACGGAGACGTCCTCGGACAAGCGCTGGCTCTTCGGCTTTGAAACGGAGATGAGCACCGGCCCCTAGAGTCGGAAACGACTAGCACGCATGTGCGGGGGAACCTTTACCTTTACCTTTACCTTACTATTACACAATCTTTTTCACAAATGCTGTCACCATATCATAAAGTAAGAGTCAGCTGCTAGCAAGGACCACTTCAATATATAGAATAATGGCAGGAGGCCTTTTTTTGTTCTTTGTCTAAGACAGGGGTCAGCAACCTAAAACAATGAAAGAGCCACTCGGAACCGGTTCCCTCACAAAAGGAAAAACTGGGAGCGGCAAAAAATGTGTGCACATGCGCGTACATGTGCACATGCGCAGAACAGGGTTTGACTGAAGAGTGGAGCCAAGGTGAGATATGCACCTACCCTGCATATTTGAATTGATTGGTTGAACTTTTTTAGTCCCACTTTTTTTTGGGGGACTGCACATGGCAGAGGACTGGGAGCCGCAGGAGACGGCTGAAAGAGCTGCATGCGGCTCCGGAGCTGCGGGTTGCAGACCTGTGGTCTAAGACAACATAACATCATTGGGTCAGCCCTGGAATTAGTCTTCTACAACCTGTTACTTTTCAGATGTATTGGGGTTTGTAGTTCCAAGATTTTTTCAGCAACATAGCTTTTGTTGAGTCCTGGTGGTTATAGTTCCAACATATGGAAAAGAATATTTGTAACTCAGGAATAAGCCATGGAATCCTTAGTGTTCTCTGAGTTTGGTTGTTTGTTTGCAGATATTTTATTACCAAACTAGGTAACATCATCAGTACAAGTACATTGCAGTTCCAATGCATCTAGACAGCAACAGGTTGGCTGATTTCCTTCATATCTTGCCCTAAAAGAGATAAATGGTTGAAATCATAGCTTTTGAACCTCTCTCAATATGTGGTACAAAGCAGTGGTAGTTGGCCATTGAGATAATGCTTTTAATTTAGGAGCTTCCTGCCTTCCTCATTTATCTTAGTCTCTTCTTATTGTTATTATTACTCCCCCACCCTCAGTGCATCCAGCTCTATCTTGGAGTCTGACATTTTCTATTTGGTGGCTTTCAAGGAATATGGATTTTTAAAAGAAATATAATTTATGTTCTGCCCTTTTTAATGATGCATCTTTTAACCAATGAAAGAACACCACTGAATTTCTATAGCTACAGCCCTGCCCGCCTGGTTGAGGCAGATCATTTTAGCAAAGGAAAACAAAAGGTTGTCTGCAGTGGGTATCTCTCGGCTAGGGAAGCTACTTTGTCTTAATTACCTCAGGATGAGAGACTGCCCCTGAAGCAATCATCTTTGTTTGTTAACACACCCTATTGGCTCCACTGCTCTGTATAAATAAAACATGACCAAGATTACAATGTCATGTTCTTCTGCACTGCATACTCTGGTAACTGCTCAAGCTGAATTGCAAAAACATCCCAGAGCAGTTTGGTGCATATCAGAGGGCATCAAGGAATATTATTCATTCCTAAGCAACCACATGTAAACTTGTTTCTAATATTAAACTAAATTGTTTGCTCAAATGTTAAAAAAAAGTGCAGGAAACTCACTTTGTCTTGTTTTTGTTTCGGTTAAGCAGCAAGCTGCAGAGCCAAGAAATGACAAGGACATATTGTTGCATTTATCTTAAATAAAGCTTTTATCCTCTCACCCTTTTCAACTCCTTACTAATCATTTTTAGCCTTATATATATCACTGTGTAGGTATATTATACACACATACACATACTGAAATCAGGCCTTGTTTTGTAATGAAAGCAAATGTCTTATCTAAATATTAAGAAATGAATATTTTTTTTTCTTTTAGGAATTATTTAGTATAAATTGTACATTTCTCTGCTTTGTTTTTCCTTAACAGGTATTTGTTTGTGTCATTATTCTGTATCTTACACAATAGGCATATTTATGCAACACTATTCACCTCAAAGGAGAAGGTATCAGCAGATTTGGAGAAACCTGTAGCAAATACTTTGTAAAAATATGTTTTTAAAAAAAGCTTCAAAAGAAAATAATTGTTTATGAGGAGCAAACATTGTAAAACAGTTCACTGAAGACCTAGTATGCTCCATCATGGGGTGAGTGGGTAGACAATAGAAAAGCAGTATAGAGATAGGAAAGAAGGAAGAATTCATAGAAGCACCTTGAAGAAACGCTCTCGCCACTGAGAGTCTTGCAAGTCTCACTTGTTCTACAGCAGATATTGCTTATCAGTTTATGCATTTATGAGTCATGTTGTATGTTGAAAAATTGTGTTTGAACATCTATTTGTTGTAAATACATTTTGGTTTGGAGTTTTCATGTAAAAAGATCTTATACATTATTAAAGCTAGAAATGATAATCAGTTATGCCCAACAGAAGATTGCAAATGTTCATTATAGGTAGTCCTTCAATTATGACTGGAATTTCCATTGTTAAATGATGTGGTCATAAAGCATAAGGCCACATGGCTGCATCACTTAGTGATGGCAATCCCTGTAGGCCCTGTTGCTGTTGTTAAGCAAGGATTATTGGGTCATTAAGCGATCACCTCCTTGGAACTATCTGCCAGCTTCCAACAATCAAACTCAGTGGGGAAGCTGGCAGGAAGTCCCAGAAGAATTCATAGAAGCACCTTGAAGAAACGCTCTCGCCACTGAGAGTCTTGCAAGTCTCACTTGTTCTACAGCAGATATTGCTTATCAGTTTATGCATTTATGAGTCATGTTGTATGTTGAAAAATTGTGTTTGAACATCTATTTGTTGTAAATACATTTTGGTTTGGAGTTTTCATGTAAAAAGATCTTATACATTATTAAAGCTAGAAATGATAATCAGTTATGCCCAACAGAAGATTGCAAATGTTCATTATAGGTAGTCCTTCAATTATGACTGGAATTTCCATTGTTAAATGATGTGGTCATAAAGCATAAGGCCACATGGCTGCATCACTTAGTGATGGCAATCCCTGTAGGCCCTGTTGCTGTTGTTAAGCAAGGATTATTGGGTCATTAAGCGATCACCTCCTTGGAACTATCTGCCAGCTTCCAACAATCAAACTCAGTGGGGAAGCTGGCAGGAAGTCCCAGAAGCTTGCAAATAGGCAGGTGAAGTGGCTACTTCTGGCTGGGAGGGAGAATGAGGGCTTGTCCTGGTGCTAGAGAGGCACAGAGTGAGAACAGGCTTTCCCATTTGCCGAATAGGAGAGGGCATGCAAGTGATTAGGGAAGTGTAGCATAAGTGCAGAGAGGCTTGGAGATACTGTGTGAGGATGTCTGAGTGGCTGAATGCAGAGGGCCTAGGGGAGGTTCACAGGGGAAAAAAAAGAGATTTAACTAAGTAACTTGTGACCTTCTCTGCCAGTTTCCCCACTAACTTTGTGGAAAACTGGCAAGACAGTTGCAAATGATGATCACATAACTGCAGGATGCTGTAAACATCATTAAGTGCAAGCTAATTGTCAAGCACCCAGATTGTGATCATGTTAGCACGCAGATACTAAGTTGGTCAGAATTTTGAGAACGGGTCATAACCACCACTCATTCAGCACCATTGTCACTGAATGAGTGGTCATTAACCAAAGTTGTATGTCCTATGAGAATCTATGTTGCCAATACAATCCTGAATTCTCTTGCTAGAAGTCCCAGGCTAACAAGATAAATTCTTAAAGAAACACAAAGTGTAATAGCAATAGCAACACAAACCCACAGCCACACTCCACCAGGAATTACCCAGAAACAACGACAAGATACAGAAGGATGAAAGAAATAATGTAATTTACAAAATCAACTATAACAATTGCAACCACTTCTATGTGGGACAAACATCAGATCAATTAAAAAGCAGGATCCACAAACACTGTCTGGCAGTCAAACGTCCGGATCCCAAATTCTTAACCTCTACCCACACCAACACCAAACAGAACCAGTTCGATTGGAGCAACACAAAAATCATTGGCCATGCTACCACCCACCATGCTCATGAGTTCGTCGAAGCCAGGCACTCCACAAGCAATTCCATCAACAGACACATTGACCTACAACCAACCTACAAACCCCTCAGAATCCAAATCAACCACATAGCCAACCAGAGACAGCAGCAACCCTCAACCAACCCATGCAAGCCCCCCAAGCAGCACTTCACCTCCCAATGACCCTCACCTGATGTAACCTCCCCATCACATGACCCACACTGATGACTCACACCTGACCCATCACAAGATGCATTATAAGACCCTCACTTGACACATGCCTACTTACTACATGAAGCCCTTACAAACAGAAGAATACTGACACTGACATCCCCTAAACTCCACTGAAGATGTTACCTAGCCTTGTAATGAAACATTCAGAAACCAACCCACAAATTCGGAGAACAAACCTTCATCCTCATTCTACACCTGAGCTACAGATATTCACCACTATTGCAAACACAAAGTGCTAAGTTCATCCTCCCCACTTTGATATTACCCAGTTTGACTGCTGGTGATGGCCAAACACTACTACAACTGACTCCATGGATATTGTTCTTATCCAAGAAATGAACAATCACCAGCTATTTCTACTCTGCTAGATCACAGATGTTCCTTCACTTGGGCTATTAAATCAATCTTTTTTCCATGTTTCCTAACACATATCTTGCTCATCACAGTCATAATGACATGATAGGAAGACCACTGAAAAGGGCACTTCTAGAAAGGAGAACAAACAACTCTTGGTCCTCGTTGATTGATGGTAATAACCTTGCTATCTCATCTCCCTATTTCCTGCCACCAAGTGAATAATTGCTGGTCTGAATTGAAAGGGTTGGTCCTGGATAGGTGATAGAAAGGGGTATGCTGCTATATTTTGCCTTCTGTGGTGACCATGGTGTTACACATAAAGTCACTGCAAAGCTCTTGTTTTGCTGTTGCCCTTTGCACTAATTTATCTTGGCTACCTACAGCATACCTCTCAAATGTATTCAATCAGAAAGAAACTTTGAAGAACATATTATAGGAAATGTTGACAGGAGAGATAACTGTTTTCTCCCTTCCCCCCTTTTTTTTGGTTGGATATAAATGCATCCGATCATTAAGGTTGTGCCAGCATCTCTGTGTTCCCTTGGTACATGTTGGCACTCCAACGCTCAATCTGGGAACAAACATGCTTACATAATATGCATTAAAAACAAATAAGTTTTGCTTGCCTCTTGAAATTGAGGAACAAGGTGGGGGAGAGAAATGAGGGGAAATTCATTTTGAAATAGCTTATTTTGTCCAAAGGGAGAGGGTTCGATTTATTTGGCTTATTATCTATGTTATGAATTGCGCAAAAGATTTGCTGTAAGCTTTTGCTGAAGCAAAATTCTGTTGCTCATAACTGGTCGGGTGCTGGTTATAGAGAAGATATTACATGATAAATTGTTATATTTTTATATAAGCTATATTTCAAGACACTACTGTTAATATAACATGAGAAATACAGTACATCCCATACTGCCTTAGGAAGTAAATCAAGTTTGTTTCTATAGATTTACAACATTGTTTTCAATGTCAGAAAATTTAAGGACTTCAACTCCCAAAATTCTCCAGCTAGCATTCTGGGACTTGAAGTCCAGACATCTTAAAGTTGCTGAAAATGAAAACCACTGACCTACAACTTTTGTTTTCCTTCTTTACCTCACACTTCTTTCTCCTTTTCACTTTCCTATTCCCTTATTATCCCCTATTTGTATTTTACATTATAATAAACTTCAATATAAATATATATATATATTAAAAAATCCAATGGATGAATGGATCAAAAAAGTGACAAGAGTTGGCAAAAATGGCAAAATCAATTGTTTTAATTAAGAAAAAAATGTACCCTGTTTTGTTACCACTTGGAGACTGCTTCGAGATTTTGTGCTCGAAACAGAAAAAAATGAAATTTTGATTTTGGGTTATGATTAGTTTGCTGTTATAAAAATGGCTAGTATTTCACCAATGATGTAAAAGTATAAAGCTGAGTTTGCAACTCTATTTTGTAGTTTACTGCACTAAGGAAATTGGAAGTCATTTCTTTTTTTTCTTTCCCCTCACACTACTTTCCCTCTTTTTTTCTTCTGCATTCCCTATTATCTTCATTTCTATTTGTATTTTATATTATGATAAATTTCAATAAAAATTATATAAAAAAGAAACAGGGCTCTACAGAAATCTTTGTCATATACACAACCTCGAATACTGTATATCTTAATGTTTCTACTCCACTATTTTCTTATCATTCCTCCATAGACACCTTTGTCATCTGCTCCCCTTATTTTTCTTGCATGCTTTTCACATTTTAATCCCCTTCTGAGTCTGATACTAGAATCAATCTTAAATATTCTTAATTCTAGTTAATTTCTAGTAGGATTACCAGATTCTGTAACAGCTTTGTTCCCCATGCCGTCTGTCTGATAAACTCTCAAGATTCGTTTTTCTCGCCACATCCGAACTAGACTGTGTTGTTTGGGCCATATATGTGTGTACAGTATGTGGATATATGCATGATTTATTTATTTTTTTGTCATTTGTGCAGTGTATATTGGAGATGGTTACCCTTTGAGAGCTGTATGCAATGAGATCTCATTTTAATGTATGCCAATTAGTGTACATTTAAAGTCACAATAAAGTTATTATTCCATTCCATTCCATTCCATTCCATTCCATTCCATTCCATTCTATTCTATTCTATTCTATTCTATTCTATTCTATTCTATTCTATTCTATTCTATTCTATTCTATTCTATTCTATTCTATTCTATTCTATTCTATTCTATTCTATTCTATTCTAGAATAGTTGCCTTTTTTCTCCATTCTTGATGAGATGCTGCCATGATTAAATTTTGGTTTAAATGAATAAATGGGGTGCTAACTGGTGATAACAATTAAGAGAATCCACTACTTTTGTATTGGGGACAATGGCTCAAGGAAGGGGAAGTGCTATTCTTTTCTGAAAGCTTTAATTATTTCATTTCCTTGCCCCATTCCTTGCTCTGTTCCCCCAAAGCTCACAGAACAAAGATTGTGGTCATATCTTTCCAAACCTCCTTGACTCCTATCAAACCAGTGACAAAAAAATGTGGGAGTTGTAATTATATGTGTTCAGTAGAATCCTTGATGGTGTCACATACATTGTGACATTATTGTCAAATATCACACATCATGTAACTTGTGCTGGTTTTGGAATGCAACCAGGAAGTGATGTTATGAAGTATTTGATATTCCTTCTTTCCTTTCCTGTGGATGCCCACTGCTATATGATAACACATTTGATTGCCTATGCCTGATGCAAAACATCTTTCTTAATGAATGGAATATCTGAATTATGTCTAGGAAATTACTAGTAGCCTGTGACTGAAAGATGAAACATTTAAAGACTGCATCAAAATATAGTGAAAAAACATTGTGAAGTGTTACACAATTCTCCTGGTCGATATGCTCTTCTTACCATTTCCAATCTCCGGACTAAATTCTAAACTACAGTTAATGTTTACAATAATTAGTAGAAACAAGTCAGCTTCATAACAATGGTTTTAAGTTCACCTCTTTCTGCTATCCAGGTTAAGACTAGCAAAATTTTTGATGCAGACTGGACATTAAAACTATTGTTAATCTAAAGTGTAAGCACAGTTGTCTGAGTTCTTTTCTGTAATCATACTGAAGCAAGAAAGGGAAGCACAAGATAATTGGAGGCCAACTTGGTTTATTCTTGGAACAGTGAACTATGGTTTAATATTATGTCTCAATCAATCCACTGAAATAAGTGAAGAAGGTATTGTTCTGTTCCAGCCTATGACTGGCCCTGTTTGAATGTCAGGGACAACCCCTTTTTATTATCAACAGGCTGGAAAAAACCCAACCAAATTTATTTCCAAAGAGTTCAAACAAAAGTGAAACAAAAAGTTCAAACAAGACTTAAACCAAAAGGTTAAACAAGAGTTAAACAAGAATAACAGACCAGGGCTCTAGCAGAAGAACTTCAAACGGTTGCCTTCAGCAACCAGCACCTCCCACACCTTCCCCTTTTATCAGCAGTCCCAAGGCGTGGCTTCTCATTGCCTTCTCCCGAGTTGCCACATTGCCTTCCTTTGTTCTGCTCTGCTAGATTGCCTCCTGCTCCTAGCATCCCTGAACAGAGCCAGCTGTGGATCATCTTTTTCCAATCCCTCATGCTCACATGGTTGAGTCTGAACAAGATGGGAGGGGCCAGGCTGAGAGTCCTGCAGTGCATCAGAACCTCCCTCTGACACCAAAGGCTCTCCAAACCCCACCTCCTCCTCCCTCTTCAGAATCATCCGACCCAGCTGCCGGAACCACAGGCTGACACTGAATCACAACAGGTATGCTGGACATCACTACAAGACTATAGAGTTTCAGTATGTCATTTGAAGCAGACATACATTATTTGCATTATTCATCTGGAAGGTGCTTTGTGCTTTGGTAAGAAAAGTGGGGTCAAATGCATGGATGTGAACTATTGGCATTATGAGGTGATAAAATGCTATTATAGTTCAACTCCGGAACTATTTAATGTGCTTCTCATGATTGTCAATGTTTTTTTCAATCCAGTGATATATCTGTATTTCTATATTGCCTTTAGTAGTAGTTTTTGGTGGGTGGGAAAGCATATGGAATGGGAGGAGAGGAAGAGAATTCCAAACAAGACCATGTTGATGTCGATATTAGGATATCTGTATTGTTGCTTAATATGAAAGACAATGAACTTAAATTTAAAATTAGCAACTGGGATTCAAATGCAACTTTTTATTAAAAGAGCCCATTCTTTACCAAAGTATCAGTGATCCCTAAGGAATGCATTCTTTTCTTAGAAAGTAGTTATCAAAGCTATGATCTAGACAAAAGGTTTATAGAAGTAGAGTCCATCGAAAATAGCTAAGTAGGTGATCTCATCCCATTATTTTTAGCTCTGTACACTATTGATAATTAATTTGTCTGACATCATATTGATTTCCTGTCTTTTGTTTTTTGTAAACATTTTGTTTTGTAATGTACAACAAAAATTGCTTAGCTGTCCAAACAACATCTGAAATGCTAAAAAAAAGCCCTCTAATTGATTTAGGAGAAAAAGGTGTATTTTTGATCAGCATAGATTTAAAAGAATTAATAAGTAAATTATTCTTTATTAAATAAACAAATATAAATATGACAGAATTGGGATGTAGACTCTGCAAGTAAGAAATTATCGTCAAATTATTTTTGCCAGTTCTCCGAAGCTGCTCTGTTCTTGGTTTTCACTTTGCCAATTAGCATTTGTTAGAAAATCTTTATGCATGAACAAATCACTTATGTGTTACTTTCCTTGATGGAATTTGATACATTAGAAAGCTTGCTATTCTTATAGTACAGATACAATTTTGTCCTGAGCCACTGTGGCCTGACATAGCTTTCATTGTCTTAATTGCAGGTTCTCTTATTTCCCATCTCTGAGGTGTCACAAAGGATTTAACAGGATAATTACAAATGTTTATCACCACTTTTCCAGTTCTTTTCTTTCAATGTTCTAATAATACCAGATCCTGCTTCTGAACCATCATCTCAGTCATTGTACATATCAATCTAATTTAAAGTAACTTGAAAGCCATAATGGGGAAAAACCCAACTTATGGAGTGATAATATAAACTATTATTTTTATTTAATGATGTTAAACAATAAAAGAAAATGGAGCAAGTGTAGCATATATAATTTACATTAACTGATCAAAAAGCATACATAGTATTGCATATACATAAATAAAGGACACTATTTGTAGCTCAGGTTTGAAATGAAGAGTCCTTGGTGCTCTCTGAGCTTGGTTGTTTTCTTGCAGATGTTTCATTACCCAAACTAAGTAACTTCATCAGTGCTACTACTAATGTTGACTAGCACTGATGAGGCTACCGAGTTTGGATAAGGAAATGTCTGCAAGAAAACAACCAAGCTCAGAGAGCATTAAGGACTCCTCATATGTAAATAGTTTGAACTCAAAGAAATATATATTTTCTTTATATATTTTTTTATTTTTAATTATGTGTGCATATTTTTAATTATGCACAAAAAGATCATAGCAACCATCATTTTTTAACAAAAGCTTCCCCGTATCTGGGAGGAGAGAATAAAAACTTTTCTAAGAGGGTCCATGTGACCTGTTATTTTTGCAGTCTGTTGCATGGATAGATGCCTCTTTTTATTCAAAGAAAATAGATGAATGGCAACTGCTCTCAGATTAGAAGAGCAGCCCTACAGACCCTGGGAGATGCTATGGGTGCCACTGATTATTTTTTCCTCTGTGGTCAAACATTCATCCATTCAAGGTGCGATGGCTCAGTGGCTTAATGATGCTGGAAAGGGTCTCTGCTCCAGCGGTTCAGTCCTAGCACTGTGTGGCAAGGTGAGCTCCCATTACTTGCCTCAGCTTTTGCCCACCTAGCAGTTTGAAAGCCTGTTCTATGCAAGTAGATAAGTAAGTACCGCTTTAGTGGGGAGACAAACCAGTGCTTCATGCAGCGATTAGAATCTTGCCAGCACTGAATTTTCCTGGTTGTGACACTAATTTGCGAGGTGGCTTCGGTGAGGGAGAAGGGCCTTGGATGACGCTGCAGGAAAAGCCACTTGTTTTTCTTTCTGGTGCAAAGCTAGTTCGCTGCCTTGTGATACCTCAGAGTTGGTAAACAGGCAGGCAAACTACTACTTTGCATTAGCATTGTAGTCTCCTGGCTAATGTAACAACGCCATACAATTCATTCATTCATTCATTCATTCATTCATTCATTCATTCATTCATTCGTTCATTCATTCATTCCATGTCACGCCAAGTCTAATGGTAGAAAAGGACGACTCCATGCAGAGGAATCATACTAAAGGAGTCATGGTTTCTCTGCCACCATGGAGATAAGGGAGTATGTTGGGACAAATCATAGGAGGTTTTTGAACTTGATGCATTCGAAGCCTCCTTTCCTGTCAGATGTGACCCTTGCAAGGGGAATAAACTGTTTCTCCCTGGTGTTAATGTAGTCAACATATTGTATAATTTTCTAATCATAGGCAGTGGGATTGATCAAACTTCCCAGAATTTTCTCCCCATAAAATTCATCTGTCACTGTTCATCTTTAGTTTTTTTTATATCTTTCTAACTTTCTAAATCCCTAGTTCTCTATGGGCTTTAGTTTATTATATCATTAAAACTTTATAAAGTATTCTATCCTTTATTTCCCTTCCAAGCATTTTGAAAATCACTTTGTGAACGTGTATCCTTAAGAAGCAGTTTGTATGTTTGTAATAATACTTATCAAATTCATCAAGTAATTTTGAATGCTTTAATCCAATGATTTATATATTTTGAATTACATTCTGCTGTATAATTTAACATTTTCAGTCTCTTACATTATATCAAGTGTTTAGAGTTAGAATGACATGTGCAAAATACTGAGAGGCAGTACCTTAACAGGAATTATTGCAGATGGGATGTCAAATAGCACATCAAAGAGTATCAAACAATATTATAATCTATATCTATCTCATGGCTTATTATCGTAGCTCAGATATAAGATTGCATATGTTGTGATCTCTGCCAGTTTCAGGAATGGCTGGGGAAGATTCCAGGTGAAATCCTGACATAAGTTTCTAGTAGAATTGATTTCTTGAGGACAAAACAATTAGATCACACTTTCTAGGACAAGGCATACCCCAATGAAAAACATTCCATGGGAGTTCTATCAATAATGTTTCCCATGGGATTTGACTTAAGTGTGGAAAGCCAGGGAGGTTGTAGATCACTGGGGAAAGGATGATGAAACACAGAACATTCAAATATATCCCATTTACTCACCTCCTAACCAAATAAAGGCAACAACAAAATATAAGTTTTCTATGCACGAGAGTTTCTCTAACATCTTCTTCTTCTTCTTCTAAAGAATTTCCTAAATTTTATGATGAAATAAAAAATGACAGAAAAAATGGCATCTTTTAAAATTACTGATACAGTTTATCTAATTACCAGGACTGATTATTCATAAAGTAGCTCATTATGCTAAATATGTAACAGAAGCACATCATATGAAGAAGAGGGAGGTATATCTGTAACAGTTCAATGCTAGTCTGATTTTTATAAATAGTTACTTTCAGTTTCAGCATTTCATTAAGGATGAAATTTAATGATTATTTCTCTTTACTACGTCTCAAAAGAATGGCAATGAAATAATTTAAAATACTGTGATATGAGAATATATTTAATAATTAAAACTGAAATATATTAAATTCTGTGATATCATCCAATTCCCAACTGTACAGAGACAGGTTGAACTTTTATTCTATCCTTTCTCCATTTTGGAATGCTGACAATTTTGTTTTTTGTTTTTCAATTAATTCTGGAAAAAAAATATCCAAGAAGAAACAAAATATTCTGTTCCAGTGAAATGCAGGAGGCACATCTAAAAGATGGAAACCACCAATCCTCATAGACCCACCTACAGAAAGGAAAACAATTGATACCTACTTTCCCAGCACAGGTGAGAAGATTAAAGAAGCTGGTAATCCACAATTAGGAGTCACAGTAAACTTGATTAGAAAATCATTGTGGTGAGAGGGATTTAAAACTGGAAATGGATTTCTGTAGCCATCTTCATTTTCAGCTGGTTTGTGTAAGGTTTTAGTCTACTGGGGCATCAGCTGTGAATAGAGAATTAAGAATGTAAATATTCATCATGGTACCTTGACATCTGAAAACTGCACATACAGTATTGTGGAAATATTCCTTGCCTTATTATTAAGTCCTTCAAACTATGGATGCTCATAAAATGCCCTTCTCCTTATCTCTTGTAATGTCACATTTATGTGCCTCTGGGGAAAAAAAGTGTTTTTGGCATCCCCCCCCCCCTGCGATAATTACAAATATACTTTATTTAGGTTATAGCAACTAGAACTGTTGTACTTCTTAGATATTCATTTTATTAACTTCAGAATTAAGGCTCTTAATTTGATGGATGGCTTGGTATCATTTTGGATGTTTCCCCCCCCCATATTCAGTTTAATTAGAGTAGGTAGAAACATCATTTTTCTAGAGATACAAAAAAAGGGAGGAACTAAATGTCTATTGCAATTGCTAAATGGAGGGATCTCTCTCTCTCTCTCTCTCTCTCTCTCTCTCTCTCTCTCTCTCTCTCTTTGTGTGTGTGTGTGTGTGTGTGTCTATGTGTGTGTGTATACACTGTGCGTATGTGTTTTCCAAATTCATGGCTGGAATGGGCAGAATAAGACTTCATGATAAATATATTATGATGAGTCTATGATAATCATTTCAGCTTTTGGAACAGGCACTTTAGTTGGCTTTAATTTGTAAATCTCATGAGTCTTTCACGATTTGATGGTCCTCCTTCAGGGGAAACCTTCAGAAAATGGAGACACAGTAAATGGAATTGGCAAGTCTCTTTCTTTCTCTCTGATGAGATTGCCAGTAAACTATAAATGTATGATGCAATGATGGAGATGAAAAGCAGTTTTAGCATTCAAGCAAATGCATCCTGAAGTTTATGCACAATAGCAAGGATGAAGTTTGACCAACGATAGTAGGATGATAATGTAATATCTTGTAGTTTGGGCCTCCAATGTTCATCATCATCTTCCATAATCTGATTTGTGCTGCCTGGAAATTCTGGAAGTTTTGGTCCTATCTCACCTGGCTGAGCACCAAGTTGAAGCATTGTGTCCAAGAGCACATCAAATAGTAACTCAAGATTTATTTTCCTACATAAAAGAAAAGTGGAAAAGTGTCAATTTGCAAATCGATATGATTTTCCCACTTAGGGAAGTGGTCAATTTGCAGATACTCTGAAATGAACACAATAGATTTATTATGGCAAGTTCCACCACACTGATTGCCCATTTTATTTTTTTAGGTATTGCATTAGTTGCTGAGAGTGAGATACATTCTGTCTCCAGTGAGTGACAACTAGAACTCTAGACTCTTCTCTTCCTTTGGCATAAAATATTATTCTCCAAGAAATAGTTCTGTTATTGAAAATGTAGATGTAAGTCTCTTTTGTATGTAAGCAATAAATATGTAATATATATAATATATACAGGCTTGTTTTTGTTTATTGAACATTTTTGCACTATCTTTGATTAAAAGAAGTAAATAGCATACAGAAATTTTAAACCTTAAGATAAAAACAATACAGTCTCATAACATACAGTCAGATGTATACTGCTAGTATGTTCCAAGCATCTTACTGGATGCAAACTAGTGGTGATAGAATTATTACTTCTTACATATTGTGTTATACTCTACCATTTGGAAAGATCACCATGTCCAAAACTTCCTGCTATATCTCATTACCTTGGAACGTGGTTCTAACATTCAATTAGGACAATGTTAAACCATCAGAATATGAATACCTCAGAGCAAAGGTAAGCAAATTTGGAGGTTCAAGAATCTATGTAGTCTTTTATGATATCCGCCAGAAGCCATTCCAAAAATATAGAGAGACAAAAAGTAAAATTGATTTCATTAATTTCTATGAAAATACAATTAAATTAAAGAAAACTTAATAAGATTATTCTCCACTCTTAAATTTAATCATACCCTCCTCCTGTCATATTAGAAATTAATAGTTCTTAGAAAATTCTGGAAAAACCACCTTCACAAATTGCATCTATCTCTTGAACCTCAGTTTGTGCATCTTTGCTCTAGCTGGAATTAGTGCTGTTCAACACTGTTTCAAAAGAATCTTTCAAAAGGTCTTTCCCACACATATAAAACACCACGTGTGTTTGGTTATTCTTACAATTTACCAGGGAACTTCAGAGATGCTAAATGAATTAGTTGTGGAAACCTGGCTTACCTCACAATACTCTTCAGAGTTTAAGTAATGCCAACTTTCAATGAAAACAAGAAATTTGGCAGGCCTAGAGAGAATATTTCATTATACCTCAAAAATATAAACAAGGGTAATGTTCACATCATGTATTCAGCAGGTAGACAGCTCAGACTAACTAAGTGGTGTTCTGGCTCCAAGTGCTTTGATTGCCTGCTTAGGTCTCTTCTGCACCAAAATCAAACATGATGAGAGACCCAGCATAATGACATGACTGGGTCAAAATGGCCAGATTTAGTAAATCCAAATATGCAGCTGAAGCACTGGCCATTACTGGATTAAGATCAGGGTTAGGGGTTATAATATAATCATAACAAATTTATGCCAAGTACTACTGACAGAGATTTTGCACTTAAAAATGTTCACTCTATTTGTGCATAATTGAATATGGAAACTGTCATGTGATCTTGCCAGCAGTTTAAATACTGCAGACAAATTAAGGAAGGATAAAGCTATTGATGACTACAAATCAATAATGGTTATGTTATTATGAGGCAACATGCCTCTAAATTCCAGATGTTACTGTGGGAAGTGGATGTTACACAAATTAAACCTTGTTCTGATCCAGCAAGGCTCTTAGTTTGATCTCAAGGGACATGGAATGCCATGCTACTGAACTCATGACAGTCATACTAACAAAGCACTTGTTAAAATAATGTAATTCATAAGGAAAAAAACCCTTCTATCTTGATCTTTTGGTGCATTCATTCTTTAGAATGAGAGACAGAACTGTTAAACATAGGGAAGTGAGCCTTTGTTTTATGCAGCAAAGGCCCAGTGCTTCTTTGACTGTGCGATCACCAAGAGAGTGCAGCTTCTTTCCCAGGTCATAGGAGTTCAGCCGAATGTTGTAGAGTAGAAAGAGCATGTATGCTGTCTCTTCGAGGCATCAAACTTTGGTAATTCAACATTGCCCTTGGCTCTGAAGGAAAATCACCATGGATTGAAAGCCCTTACATCCCTTGGTCCAATGCTCTTCCAGTAAAAAGGGGAGGGGGAGAGAACCAAGATGAAACACAGACAGCCATTGTCAACTGTTCACTTTACCTGTAACAAACCTTAATGTTGTTTTGAAATAACAATAACAACAGCATTATACTTAGAAGGTCATTGGTGAGGTTCAACATACATAATTACAGCAAAATAAAAAGATACATTGGCTTGCTTATTTTAAGTCTGGTGGTTTTTATAATGTGTGATAAATAACAAAGCACACAATGTGAAATACAACATAGTTTAGTATTTTAAAAGGGAGACAAGTCTACTTAGGAAATGAGGAATAAAATTAGGGCCAGCAGAATGTGGCAGCTGCCTCAGGCAATATAAATGCTTGAAATAATGGCACATTGCTGCAAGGCAGAGCTATGTATGTCTCGTATGTTTGGTTCTGATCGCATGAAGAACTGTGCATGAAGAACTCATACCTCTTGAAAATCCTGGCTATGGCTTTCCCTAAAAGCTTCGGAAATTCTTATTGTGATTTGTAATATAAGAGAAAAAGGAAATTAGTAAATATTAGAACTCTCTTGTTAAATATATTTTTAAATAATGTAAAAGAAGGTAAAAGAAAAAAAAACTTGCTTCTCCCCAGCATTCTATTGGACAAAATTACTCAAATTCACTCACAGCTGGATCAGTGGCGATGTCTAGGGAGGAGTCATGTTGTGTATCAGTTGTGCCCATTCCTGAGTTGTGGGGGTCACACTGGTCACTGTCACTCATGCCCTAATCATCTCATGTTTGGATTTCCGTAATGCTGTCTACATGGGGCTGCCCTTGAAGAGTATTCAGAAGCTTCAGCCAAAGGAAAAATGCAGCAGTGCAGGCCTCTAGAGTGGTCCTATGCAGCTTGTGGCACACATTATAGCTCTGTTCCACAAGCTTCATTGGTTGCCAGTGAGGAAGCTTACGGAATCTTCTCTCCCCAGAAGTGAGGTTAGCTCCATCCCTCTTAGCATTCTACAATCACTCAAGACCCAGCTATGCTATCAGGCTATGGTCTCTTGTGATATGGTTGGGATTATATAAATATAATACATGAATGAATGAATGAATGAATGAATGAATGAATGAATGAATGAATGAGTGAATGAGTGAATGAGTGAATGTCACTTGAAATCAAGCAACTTTACTGTACTATCCTCTGGTGTGGTAATGGATGCTGATCTCATGTTGAAGGAAAAGTGAAATGCTGGCCCAGTCATCTCTTCATGGTATGGTGGGACATCAAATCTTGTTTATTGCCTCCAACAAGAAAAGTCCTAAGTTGGTTCAGTGCATGAAAAGGCCATATCAGCAGAAACAGAATTATAAATTAGAATATTTCAATGTCTCATTGATTTTGTGCTGAATTTGGGGTACGATAAGCAATATGGCCATGCTATAAATTATGTGGCATAAGCTTGCCTTCTTTCTTAACAGAAATAGTGGAAAATGATTTTGTGAAGTTGGAGTACAGGTTATACCTTCTACAGTTTCCTATGTGCAGATGACCAAACATGAAAAAAGGCTTAAGATGGATTGCATGCTTTTCCAGCTCTTTGCCAGTCTAGGTTGCTTGCATTTGAATGTATAAAAATGAGTGCCTGAATGTATATCTCTCTGTGCAGAAAGGTCTCTTTATATTGTTAGGTTGTCCTGAAAATCCATTTTCATCACTATTGGGAAAACCATCTGCAAGCTGCAGGACTCTAAAGGGAAAAAGTACATTTGGTACCCCAAACCTGAGTGTCCCAACCATTGCTCAGAGCAATCAAATGGGAAAAAGCAAGAGACATTAAAAAGCCGTGGCATCATGGCACACAATGGTCAGGGGTCACATAACATGGCTAATAAAGTCAATTAAGGATACAGTGCATCCTGAGAACCTACTAAATAATTCAATATTAGAGCAAGAGAGGGTCTATTAGACCCAGAATAGTGGAGCACCTGAGATTCAGACAATTTTCCCCTGCCAGACTGTATGAACTCAAATTGGGTCAACTGTGCAGGATCTATTCTTTGTAGCCAGAATGTTACAGCTTTGTAAATGCAAGCCACTTGTTTTCAAGATGCATCTTGGAGTTTAAAACTTTTGGTAAAACAAAAAAAAACAAAAGTCCATTGCTTAAATGAAAAAAACAAATACATAAACCTGTGACTGAATTAGTGAAAATAATTTATTCTGTCTCAAAACTCCTAAGATTGCTATTCTGAATGGGAAACCTTGGAAGTTTCCTAAGAACCACCCCCCCTCACCGAGTTCTGACATTCTCTTTGGTTTCACCCATGTCTGTAGCCATCGCTATTACTCCTATACACCATGGATAGATAATAAGCCCCCTTTTCAGGAATAGAAAAAGCTCTTATACATTTTAATGTGACCTTAGACAGTGCCTTTCAGAAATCACAGGCACATCTGACTACACTTGAGGTTGAATTGAGCTAATGGCATTCACCTCATCTTTAGATGCAAAATTGGAAGATAAAAAGACCTTGATATGAAAAGGAAAGAGGAGAGAAGGGAGGGAGGAAAGAGAGGCAGATTAGAGATATTGCTTAAAAATCTTATGATTGCTAGTTGATAACAAAATGTCTCCTCTTTCTGGGGGGGAAAACCCTGTGGGCTTGCAAGAAGTCCTCATGCTTTTTATTTTTAATGATAGAATCTATTTTATTCCCTGGCCAAAAAAATTTCAATGTTGCTGCATATGTGACCAGGAGATATGCTGACCTTTAGCAAATCTTATTTTAAAAAACTGATGGAACAGTTATTGCAATATTCCTTTCCTGTAAGATTAAAAAAAGAACTTTCTTCCTCTGTAATCAGAAGTGGATTAAATTTATTAAAGGTGCAGTAACTTGTCCCCCTTTAGAAAAAAAAGGACACTTGCCAGTCATATTTCATTATGAAAAGCTGTTTGAAGACATAGTTTCATTTTTTTTCTTCCTATATCTAAAAAAACATGCCAAGTTATTAGAAAGTGAGCGGGTTACATTTATTTGACTCTGAAAGATACTTAATGTTAGCAAGAGGAGGGCACCCAGTACAAATAATAATAATAATAATAATAATAATAATAATAATAATAATAATAATAATAATAATAATAATAATAATAATAATAATATCTGGAGATAGCAGAATAGAAGAATGAACTGGAGAAAATAACTAAATACAAAGGAATAGAACAACTGTGGCAAAAGGAAGCAAAGTTAGTATCAGTAGTAAAACGTGCCTTAGGTGCAATCCCAAAACATTTGGAACACCACTTGAACATCATTGGCATTGACTAAATCACCATTAGTCAACTGCAAAAGGCAGCTTTACTCTGAGCAGCTTATATCCTGCAACAATATCTTCAACACCACCAAACAACAACATTTGTCTATTTAGTTCCTGGTGGATAAAAATGCCAAATCTGATCTAAACATCTGGTTGACTGTGCAATCAATGATAATAATAATAAGACACAAAAGGGAAAAATAAACTAAATCTGAAAAAGTGTGTTGATAATAGAAGAAAATCTTTCTCAGAAGAGGGTGATTATACTGGCAAATCATTTTTGATATTAAAATAGAATATTTTCTAGTGGAAGAAGTCATTGCTTAATACTTAATATTGTTTGTCTCTCATTACCATCCAGCAGTGCACATCTTTGCAATCTGAATAATGGTTAATAAGTAAGTAATAAGTTAATATTTACATACACATTTTAGTATCGTAAATCCAACTGTTTTCCAGAAAATAAATGTTTAGTGACTTGTGAAGGTGCAGAATTTCCAAAGCACACTCAATCTGCACTCATTTTATCATGTTTAAGCATGAAAACATGGATCTGTCAAAATTCCCACCTTGGCAACCCATAGAATAATTGTTTCATGGGCTTGCAGAACTGGGACTATACTGTATAACAAAACTCAACATTTCTCAAACCTCTATGCTCATCTCATCTCCTATCATTGGTATATTGATGGATGGTTTCTTTGTGACTGTTAACACTGGGAAAGGAGAGGATTCATTGGTGGCATCTGCCCAAAAATTCAAGATAGTGGTTACAACTATGTAATTCGAAGCCACCTCCCTTTTTCCTCATGTGTCAGAGATGAGGGGCTTCGATAGTGTGGCCATAGGTTCCACATTATTTTTTGCTATTCATCCTCAGGTTTACTTGTGTGAGGCCATTATCACCATAATAAATTTTATTAAGTTTCATTATAAGGTAATAATGTAAAAAAAAGTTATAAGAATAAGGAAAGAAGACAGAAAAGTGCAGAGAGAGAGAGAGAGAGAGAGAAAGAGAGAAAGTAATGACTTCCAACTTTCTTTGGTGCAATACATTGCAAAAATAATACAGCATCAGCCTTTTGCCTTACGTTTCAAAACATTTTAAGCAATTTCTATAATTAAATAATCAGTCTAATCACTGAAACCAAAAATAAAAGTTTCATTTTTTCAGTTTTGAGTAAAAAAAGTCCAGACGTGGTATCCAAGTAGGGGAAAAAATGATAGATACATCCTTTTAAAAAATGTCAACAGTCAATTATACCATCTCCACTAACTCCATCACCTTTACTTGGTGAATTCATTATAATAGATTATAGTTAAAAAAAAAGGGGGGGTTACTTGTAAACCATTTGCAAGCAACAGGAATTGTAGTGGCAAATTTTATATAACACACCTGCCTACTGATTTTACTGAATTTACAGATTAGTTAACTAATTAACAAAATCAAGCCATGAGATTTCAAACAAGTAAATGTGAACATGCATGAAGTAGAAGTTTTAATTATTTGCTCTACTTATTATTTATTTCTAGAATTTATATGCTACTTTTCCACTAGGGCCCTAATTCCTGTTTCAAATTTTCTCCTTAACTATTTTGTGAAGAAGCTTTGAATCACAGTGACTCATTCAGAGATGGCCAATAAGCTCCTAAGGAAACTTGAGTCTCTTTAGTTTTAGTCAGACACTAGACATAACTAATTCACCACTCATGCCATTATAGCTTTCTTTATGTTTTGTTTTCTCTTTTAAGAAACTTGTTGCCCAAAGAAAAATTGAACACACAAAAACAATGAGGCAGAATTATTACTTTTTTTATCTATTTGTTGAGCAGGCAGAAAAGTTTATGCCTTCCCCCTACGGTTATGGAAAAATGCAAGCATAAAATCCACACCCGTAACCAATCTTAGATTACCACATGATTCTTCTGTATTTAAAAAATTAGCCTTTACCACAGCACATAGAATATCACTCTATTAAGCAAACTTTGCTGTCATAATTTTATAAGTAATATTCAAAGGTTCCCCATTATTTTCTGTGATACAGTGAGGTGTCCAAAACACACTGACAGGGGAACACTTTCTAGCAAAAAAATGTTTTCATTATTATTATATTACTATGCAAAATATGTGTGTCAGCAAGAGTTGGGAAGGGAGAAAGTGACTGGTAGCCTTGTTTTCCAGAGACTTACAACATTATTTTAATCTGCCTTCTATTGGCCTGAAGTCTGGGTAAGAATTACATTCATTTTTAATCTTGTTTCTCCAATTGGCACAAGAAAATAAGTTGTCACTGAGATGCACTGGCACTGAAGGGCCATTTTCTTAATTTCTTCTTTTCAGCACACATTGCAAAATATGCACTGCTATTTTCCCATACTTTTTGTTTTTATGTTATTTGATTTATTTATGAGATATACACTTAAAATACTTGATCTGACCCTGCAGGGGAAAAAAAATCTATGGAACATTTTTTATGTGACCTTTTGAAAGATGGCTACCAATAAGGGCAAGAAGCAAAGCAAACATGAAGGTCCTGTAATATACCCAATTATTAACTGTTGCAAAATGATATCCATGAATATTAATTGTTTGCACTATGACCTGAGATAACGATCATTATTAAGGTTGTATGAGCAATTTATTTCCAGATAGCTAAAATCTTAGGCTTTCCAAATCTCTGTAGATCTTTTTTGACATCTGTAATTATTTACAATTTGCAGATGCGCATCCTTTTGATAAACATTAGCTTAAAATGGAAGATAATATAAGCAGTACGAGTTGAAATTTCAGATTACCAAATTGAATAAGATTAGTTATTTGATGAACATGGCAAGGTGTTGTATGTCAGCCTTCAAGGAAGTTACCTGACTAAGAAAGTATTAGAGGCAGCTCAACTTTTCTGAAATTAATGTTACAGATTGAAGTGTGGCATTATTATACAACTACTGTTAGGAAGCTGGCAACAGTTCAACAGATTCTGTACAGTAGTTCTGCCACTGATAGGTAGAAATAGCTACATGGAATATTCCAAGTATCTCTGTTATGACAGAGATCAGGCCAGAACAAAAAGACACTTTTCAAGATGATCTGGTGGCATGACCTTAAAATAAAGCTATACATTTTTAGAGTCTATTTTCCTATGACTTACAAAGTGCCATTTTACACTGATCTCACATAACCTCAGACATTCTGTTATTACACAACATCCTGCTCTCCAAAACGCACGGAATTACATTAAATTGCATTCTCTTCCCAAATCCAAGTTCAGTCATCTTCCCCAAACAGTAACCCTATTCAGACATTCAGTCTGGAATGTGACAATGCAAAGGTTTGGAGGCCAAGATATAGGTGCTGTACACATACTGTACAATTCCATCTCTAAAACCTTGGTATTAAGGTTTCAATCCTGTAAATATTTTCTTGAAAAATTCAATTCAATGGGACTTAATGTTGATGAGATATTATATGGTATAATCTTCTTATGAATAATCGCAAATAGATGTGAAATCATCAAAAATAAAATTATTATTGGGTTCTATTTTTTGTTGTTAATAATTTGATTTGAACAGGAATGTTTATGTTTACTAGAATCTACCTGTATTGTTTCTGAATGTCCAGGTTGGATTGCAGATGTATAAAGATAAATAAATAGAAATGAAATGGACAACGTGCGGGAATTAAGGCAGCGTATGATTATTATATATTTATTCAAGTTATATGAGATACTTATAATTATGATCAATAAACTGTGGCTTTGTCATCATGTGGCAATAAAAATTGAACTGTAGCCATGATATTGTTCAACAACTGATTGATCAACTTTATGAGGAAACACCAAAATGGGGAAGCCATTCAACCTTCAAATGAGAATTCAATCATCAAATGCTCAGATTGTGTATTATACTCTATTCTTTGCTGGTCACATCTAATAAAAATAACACAATCCTTTTCTTTAGCTTCTTGGTCATTGGATATCCACCTTTATTGCCTTTAAAGCACTTGCAGATGAAACCTATAGAAGAGTATTGAGATGACTTTGAGAAAGGTATTCCAAAGTTGTTTTGTAAACATTAGCTTAGTCACAGAAGAAGCAGGTAATAACAAAGGAATTCAAGATTGCCCCACCTTGTTTTTCTTTGGTTTAAGAGGGAAGAGCAAATATCTCTGTCAGCTTCCCAAGATTCTGTTTTCATATCCTTCAGCAATACACTAGAGTTCCCTCAGTCTTCATGAAGTTTACTCTGACCTGCCCAGCATTAAAATGCTGACAAACTCATCAAATTTGCAGACGACACCAAGCTGGCAGGAATAGCCAATACTCCAGAAGATAGGCTTAAGATACAGGAGGATCTGGACACACTCGAACACTGGGCACTATCTAACAAAATGAAATTCAATGGTGAAAAAAGTAAGGTTCTACATTTAGGCAGGAAAAATCAAATGCACAGGTATAGTATAGGTGGTACTTTGCTCAATAGTAGTAACTGTGAGAGAGATCTCGGAGTCCTAGTGGACAATCACTTAAATATGAGCCAGCAGTGTGCTGCAGCTGCCAAAAAAGCCAACACAGTGCTAGGCTGCATTAACAGAGGGATAGAATCAAGATCACGTGAAGTACTAATACCACTTTACAATGCCTTGGTAAGGCTACACCTGGAATACTGCGTCCAGTTTTGGTCACCACGATGTAAAAAAGATGTCGAGACTCTAGAAAGAGTAAAGAGAAGAGCAACAAAGATGATTGGGGGACTGGAGGCTAAAACATATAGGGAACGGTTGCTGGAATTGGGTATGTGTAGTTTAATGAAGAGAAGAGTGAGGGGTGACATGATAGCAGTGTTCCAATATCTCAGGGGCTGCCACAAAGAAGAGGGAGTCAAGCTATTCTCCAAAGCACCCGAAAGCAGGACAAGAAGCAACGGATGGAAACTAGTCAAGGAGAGAAGCAACCTAGAACTAAGGAGAAACTTCCTGACAGTTAGAACAACTAACCAGTGGAACAACCTGCCTCCACAAGTGGTGAATGCTCCAACACTGGACGTTTTTAAGAAGAGACTGGCCAGCCATCTGTCTGAAATGGTATAGGGTTTCCTGCCTGAGCAGGGGGTTGGACTAGATGACCTCCAAGGTCCCTTCCAACTTATTATTATTATTATTATATTATATTATAAAGTCCTTTGATTTTCGCATCTCATTGAATTTCCTATCATTTTAAAATTTTATTTGTACCTCTGTTATGTAATATTAAATGAAAACTATGTGAAGGTTATATGCCTTCTTCTTCATAATTTTAGTTGGATTATATGCTATCAAGTCAATGTTGACTCTTAGCTTTAGTTTAAATATGAATCTTTTAATTTGATCTAGTGGTCAAGGCTCCAGGCAAGAAACCATAAGTTCAAGTCCCACCTTGGCAACGAAAGCCAGATGGCTGACCTTGGGCCAGTCACTCACTCTCAACTTAAGTCACCTAAGTGTTGTTCTCGGGAAAATAGGAGCAGGAAGATGTGTTGGATATGTTTGCTTTCTTGAATTATTTGTAAAAATAATAAAGGTGGGATAGAAATAAAAAAATAATTCTTGCAATTTGCTCTTTTGGTATCTGTATTTACTATATATACTGTATAATCACCACCATTTGCTATATTCTTCTGTCAGTGACATACAAGTTTAATGGAGTTGTCATGAAAGAATTCCACATTTTGTCTCTTCTACCAGGTCTTAGCAGTTCTCTCCATCTCTTCATTTGAATTAAACAGCTACCCACAAAGAAATTCCTTTATTTTTGGGCAGAGGTGGAAGTTGCATTCTACCAAATCTGGAAAATATGGTGAATGGGGTAAGAGAGGAGTTTCATTTGTAGTTAGCTCTTAGATGGCTCATGCTGTGTGAGGTTAGGGAGGTCATGTTGCAGAAACACTTCCTTCTTGTGCTTCCAAATTTTGTTTAATCATTGTTTCAAAGTTTTGAGTGTCGCAATATAGCATTCTAAATTAATAGTGTTCTCAGATTCAATGAAATACATGTGAGTAATACCGTTTGCATCCCCAAAACTGTAACCATAAATTTTGATGCTGGGATTTGATTTTTTTTGGTTCATCATCTTTATATTTTTGGCCCAGTGATACACAGTACTGATGTCAACACAATTATCACCAGTTTGGTTAAAACTTTGTTATCATATTCCATGGACTGACACTTCTTTCTACATCATAATGATGAGGCCATGATTCATTGGCTATCACGGTATGTGAAGAAATTCCTCCCCTTTATTTTTGCCACATGACAATAATTGCCATCAAATTTCAACTCCTGAAGCTTTCATCTCTGTTATCAACATGCAAGGCACCCATCTTTCTTTTGACTCATGTACCAATTCTTCTTAATAAGTTCACCTTTTTTTTGTAAAACTCTTGGCTGCTGTCATGTGTAATTCACTTCACTTTTGATCATACAAATTAGTGGTGGGATTCAAATATGTGAACAACTGGTTCTCTGTGTAGATGCCGCTTCCGGAAGTCCATTCTGGGCCTGGGCAACAAAAAAATTAGCTGCCGGTTCTGCCGAAGTGGTGCGAATCGGCTGAATCCCACCACTGAAATTAGTTCTTTCTGGTCCATCATCTTTATATTTTTTGGCCCAGTGATACACAGTACTGATGTCAACACAATTATCACCAGTTTGGTCCAGTGGTAAAGGCATTAGGTTGGAAAGCAGGAAACCAAAAGTTCCAGTCCCAGTGACTTTGGGCCAGTCACTCTCAGCCCAACCCACCAGAAAGGGTGGTTGTTGTGGGGAAAATAGGAGGAGGAAGGTGTGTTGGATATGTTTGCTGCTTTGAATTATTTGTTAAAATAATAAAGGTGGAATACAAATAAATAAAATAAACAACTGCATTTGGTGAATTGCACTTGGAGAAACTTTTTCAGCAACTCAGAATTCAATCACAGCCTGTTCTTTAAACCCCCTTGACAAGCACACTGCAGCCTTTCATTTGAAGTAACATGGTTATTCAGTGAATCTGGCTTCCCCATTGGCTTTGCGTTTCAGAAGGGCGCAAAAGGTGATCATGTGACACCAGGAAGCTGCAACCATCATCAATACGAACCAGTCGCCAAGCATCCAAATTTTGATCACATAACCATGGGGATGCTGCAAAGCTTGTAAGTGTGAAAAACAGTCATGAGTCACTTTTTTTTCCAGTACTGTTATAACTTTGAACAGTCACTAAATGAATGGTTGTCAGTTGAGGACTACTTGTATGCTGGTTTTAGATAGGAGTCCTAAACGTCTAACTGGAGATGTTGGGATCTGAACTTCAGCTGTACCTGTGATACAACAGAAATAGGTGCCTTAGTCAGCCTTTACCTGATGCCAGAAGGATAATGATAATGAAAGCTGGTGGGAAGTATGGTTATGTGATACTATTTTAGAAATTCATTCCAGAAAGGAAACCTGCAGATCTCTAAGGTCAGTTTTTAACTTGTGGCCAGTTTTGTCCATCAACTATTTTTGCCTAAAAAAAAAGCAAGCACATGTCATTTTTATTGACTAAAAAGATGAATGACTAGGCAGGGCTTCTTTTCAAGTCTCCCCATTGTGTTTTCGCTATGATTTCTAATCTTAAAAGGGAAGAAGGGAAGGATTTGTCTCCATAAATACATTGGCACAGTGGGTAAAGGGAAAAGGAGTTCACTTTTTTTGAAACTGTGATGAAAATGATACTATGATGAAAAGAGTTCGTCTTGCATTGATTTTGTCAGGTTGAAATGTATTGTTATATATTTTTAAAGGAAAGGTTTTGACAGTTTGAGTGTAAATATCTTAATATGGACATTTAAACCTTGCTTGGTAATTATGCAACTCTAGTGTGTTCTCTTTCCATATCAAAGTTCTATGGAACTTCATCAATTTTTCTTCAGCAAAGTAATGACCTTCCATGTATTTTCTGTGGCTCTATTATCTTATTCATTTGGTTGCTGATATATATATATATATATATATGTATGTATGTATGTATGTATGTATGTATGTATGTATGTATATATATATATATATATCTATATATATATATATATATATATATATATATATATATATATATATATATATATATATATATATATGTATATATGTATATATATATATAGATAGATAGATAGATAGATAGATAGATAGATAGATATGTATGTGTATATATATATATATATATATATATATATATATATATATATATATATATATATATATATATATATATATATATATATATATATAGATATATATAGAGATATATATAGATATATATATAGATATATATAGATATATATAGATATATATAGATCTTCTTGGATGTTTTTCTGTTTCGCAGTCCCCTGCTGAATTATAGAAGAAGAACAGAACAACAGACGAGCCATCTTGCCCTACATAAAAGGAACAACCGACAAAATCAGTAAAGTACTACGCAAACATAACATCAAAACCGCATTTAACACTGACAGAAAGATATCAACCATCCTGAGAAATCCCAAAGACAAAATAGAACTGGAAAACCAGGGCATATACCAAATCCCATGCGCCTCCTGTCCAGCAACATACATCGGACAGACTAACAGAAGAATAGAGGTACGTGTAGAAGAACATAAGAACTCAGTACAGAAGAAAGATCACACATCTTCACTAGTACAACACATAAACACTACGGGACACAACATCAATTTTGAAGGTACAAAAACAATCGCCAAAATAGAACATCTCAATAGCAGAATAATCAGAGAAGCCATTGAAATAGAAAAACACCCAGACAGTATGAACAAGCGAGACGACACCTCCCGCCTACATGCCATTTGGAAACCAGCATTGATAGACAAACGAATTTCAGCAAACAAGGATTTAAAAAACCAACAAACAACCCCAAATGCCACCAGCCCCAGCAAGACTCATCCACACCCAGAACAAAAACTCTCCCACACAGAAGACAGAACAAGTCAAGCAAAAGTGCTATCACCCAAGCAGAAGAACGCACACACGAACCTGACTGACCCATACCAGAGATGCATGGCGGGTCCTCGAACTCGGAGCCAAGCCAAAGCTCTGGAGGCCACTACACAGCCCACTCCTCAGGACATCAAATCACAACACTCAGGATATTACGACACAACAAAAAAACCCACCCATTCAGAACACACCCCACCCAATCAGAAGACAGCCACGCCTCCAACCAATCGGAAGACAACCACACATCCACCCAATCAGAAGACAGCCATGCCTCCACTCAATCAGAAGACAACCACACCTCCACCCAGTCGGAGGACACCCCCACCCAATCAGAAAGCAGCCACGCCTCCACCCAGTCGGAACACAGCCCCACTGGCAGTTGGAAGGAAAGGAACAGACAGACCACGCATTGCTCCTGAAAGCAGCAGGAGGAACACTCTGGCCTGATGATGACGGATGGGATTTCGTCGAAACGTCGCCACAACTTTCTGAAGATGAAAGGAACGCGGGAAGAAACCCGAGACTCTAGACCTACACATACAGACACCCGTGAGAATCTACGAAAACATATATATATATATATATATATATATATATATATATATATATATATATATATATATATATATATATATATATATATATATATATATATATATATATATATATATTCACAACAGTGACAGCTCATATTTGTGTTGCATACTTGTAGGAAATACAAAGACATACAGTAGACAATACTGCAATCTTATTTTTTTTTAAAAAACATATAATCATTTGCTTAAGATATGTAAAGTGTGCCAGTAATTTTAAGCTGGTTAATTTAAATTTAAAATGACATATCTCAAGCTTCTAATCACTTTGAACTGAAGTGGTTTAAACCAAATGTGAAGTGCCAGAGAACAGCAGTTGAAGTATTTCGGAATGGAGCAGAAAGTTGTGAATTTTTCAGAAGAGTTTAGTTATTTAAAAAAGAAGATGAGCAGCAATATTTTAACACTTTCTATATTAAAAATAATAATAATAGAATGTGTTAGGTTTCAAATGATCAAGGTTTTCTTAAAACTGTGCAGAAAAAAAGATGCAAGTTATGCACAGCTTGTAAAAAGTTGTGATAAGAGAAACAAATAACAAGAATTTAAAGAAAGCTTTAGCTTTAGAGGTTTGGGCAAAACATAAAAAGTTGCAATTAACAATAAGCTAATTGAAAAAAGTTTTTTTTTACATTGAATCCACAGTATCTCTTAACCGGAATGACAGGGCTTCTTCTGTTCATGGAAAGACTGCAGAAGTAATGGATGATTCTTTAATGGAACCTGGATGGAGGTGATTGCCATCAGTTCTTGTATTAATGATTTCCTGAATTTTCAAAAGAAATATTCAATTAGCATATTCCTTCCTCCCATTGGAGAATTCCACGAATAGAACTTTGCTCATAGATTGTCAGGATCTGGGTCTGTGTGTTTGATTGGTTAAACGATGAATAAGAATGATTCTCAGTAGGAAAATATTTCAAATAACTAAATAGTAAGCAATCTTATGCTGCTTCTTTGTCAACTGCATGCAAGAAGTTGTAATATTTCAGAATATTTAATATTCTCAATATTAATAAGTTAATGTGCTTTAAACATAATTCAGAAACGTGATAGGCCTTCTGCAAATATAAGCACAGAACTTACCTAGTATTTTTTTTATTGAAAACTTTTAAAATACATTTTATCTTTAACAATCCCCCCTCTCCCTCCCCTACCTATCCCTCCCTACCCCTCCCCCCCCTTTCCCCCCTCCCCCCCTGACTTCCCAGAGCTAAGTACAGGGTATAAAAACAAAAAAAACAATCATAAGCATCCATTTGCTACCAATAATAAATTCTTAAATCTATCACTCTCTAGCTCATATAAGATAACTACAAGCAATACTATTATTTCATATAGAAAAATAAGAAAATAGAAAGGAAGACTTATTCAAATGCTAAATGAAACTTTTTAGTCCCATATTTGTTCTGGATATATTCAATCCATTTTTTCCACTCCATAATATAACGTTCTTGCGAATGATCTTTCAAATAAGCCGAGATCTTTGCCATTTCTGCCAGGTCAGAAACTTTTAGAGTCCATTCTTCTATAGTCGGCAGTTCCTCCTTCTTCCAATATTGACCTATTAAAAGTCTTGCTGATGTAATTAAATTCAACATCAACTTAGTGTCCACAACAGTAGCATCTGCAATTGTACCCAACAAAAAGAATTGCGGACAAAACTTTATCCTTTGCTTGAAGATCTTCTGCATATTCCACCAAATTTTTATCCAAAAAGCCTTGACCTTTTTGCAGGTCCACCATATATGAAAATATGTTGCATCTTCGCCACCACACCTCCAGCATTTTGGCTGATAATTCGGATACATACTTGCAAGCTTTTTAGGATCTAAATGCCATCTATAAAACATTTTATAAAAGTTCTCTCTTAGATTTTGAGCTTGTGTGAATTTTACATTCCTCACCCAGATCTTTTCCCACGTGCCCATTGTAATAACTTCTTGGATATTCTGGGCCCATTTTATCATACAATCTTTAACAAGTTCTGTTTCTGAGTCAATTTCTATCAATGCAAGATATATCCGTTTGATATGTGCTGGACCCTGATTTCTAATTTGCTTTATCAAATTTTCATCAGTCATTGCAAAACCAATTTTCTGATCTTCTTTCTACCTGGCCCGTAACTGAGTATATTGAAACCAAGTTTGAACAATCTTCTCATCTCGCAAGAGGTTGTACGGCTTCAAACACCAGACATTTCTTTCCAAGCTTAAAATCTCCTTATACGTAGTCACATCATGTTTGAAGCCAACATTTATGTTTTCTATTGCGTGCTTTGGGATTGCCCACAACGGCATCTTGTAATCTAACTTATGTCTATACTTCTTCCAAACTCTCAACAATGCCTGTCTTAAAATATGCACTTTAAACACATTATCTACCTTCTTATCATACAACAAATATGCATGCCAGCCAAATAACAAGTCATGGCCCTCAAGATTTAATAATCTCTCTTGTGTCAAATTGATCCAATCACTTATTCCTGCTAACACAGCAGCTTCATAATATAATTTAAGATTGGGCATTTTAAGACCTCCTCTTTCACGAGTATCCTGCATAATCTTAAATTTAACTCGTGGCCTTTTCCCTGCCCAAACAAATTTATTGATACCCCGTTGCCATTCTTCCAAATTAGAATCTTTCTTAAGAACCGGTATCATTTGAAATAAGAATAAAAATTTAGGCAGGACATTCATTTTCACTGCTGCGATTCTTCCCAGCAAAGACAATTGCAATTTTTCCCAACTCTCCATTTCTTTTTGAATTTTTCCCCATAATTTTTCATAGTTATTTTTATATAACTTAGTATTAGAGGGTGACAAAAACACCCCCAAATATTTGACCCTTTTAGCAATCTCAAATCCAGTTAATCCTTCTAAAAGAGCCTTTTGCGATACTGTCATATTTTTGGCCAGAATTTTAGTTTTTTGTGCATTAACTTTAAATCCAGAAACCCTCCCATATTGCATTATTATCTCCATCAGGTCCACAACAGAGTTTTCTGGCTGGGTCACTGTAACAACCAGATCGTCTGCAAACGCCCTCAATCTATAATCCTGATCTCTAATTTGTATACCCTTAATTCTTTCCGAATTCCGTATTTTAACTAGTAATATCTCCAATGTTAACACAAATAGTAAAGGCGATAATGGACACCCTTGCCTTGTGCCCTTCTCAATATTACATGCTTCAGTCAAACTATTGTTAACTATTATTCGGGCAGTTTGTTTTTGATATAATGCCCTAATTGATTGCAAAAATTTATCCCCAAAATTCATTTTATCTAAAACTTTCATCAAAAATTGCCAATTCAACTGATCAAAAGCTTTTTCAGCATCTAAAAAAATTAGCGCCGCAGAAATCTGGTTGTTCCTTTCCAAAAACTCTAACACATCAACTATATGCCTCACATTATTTTTCATTTGCCTACCACTAATAAACCCGGTTTGATCCCCATGAATCACCTGTTGCAGAACCCTCATCAATCTGTTAGCCAACACCTTAGCAAATATCTTATAATCTGTATTTAAAAGTGATATCGGTCTATAGTTTTTTACTTGAGTAGCATCTTGATCTTCCTTCGGAATCAAAGAGATAAAAGCAGTTCTCCAAGATGGAGGCACCTTTCCCCCTCTCTGAATTGTCTGAAACAGTTCCTTTAACGGCTTTATCAACTCCATTTGTAAATTTTTGTAGTAAACCGCAGTCAAACCATCCGTACCTGGCGCCTTATCCATCTTCAATTCCTTAATTGCTATAAAAATTTCTTCTTCTGTTATCAATTGATTAATCTCCTCTTTTTGTGCTTGCGTAAGAACCGGGATGCTAGTATTCTCCAAATATACATCAATGTCTTTTTCATTAATCTTCTCCTTAGCATATAATTTAGAATAAAAATCCACAAAGGCTTCCTTAATAAGATCCTGTTGAAACACAACCTTTCCCTTATGTTCAATTTTATCTATATTAGAAGCCCTTTGCTTTTTCCTTAGTCTGTAAGCTAGCCATCTACCTGGCTTGTTAGCATTGCAAAAAGTATTATGCCTGGCAAACCGCAAGTTGGTTGCCACTTGATCAGCCATCAATTTATCAAATTGTCCTCTTAATAGCTTAATAACCTCCTTAGTCTTCACATCCAATGGGTTCAAAATTAAGGCCTTTTCTTTTTCCCTAATTTCATTCTCCAATTCTTTCCTTCTGGCTTCCAAAGTACGTCTGTATTTATTATTCATATATATCAACACCCCTCTCATGTAGGCCTTGCTAGCATCCCAAACCATGTCCATAGAGGTATCCTTATTCATATTAATTTCAAAAAAATCCTTCATCCGCTGTTTACATTCTTCCACATTTCTCTGATTTCTAAACCAATTCTCATTTACGCGCCACGAGCGCCTATCCCTATTGTCCTTATTAATCTCTAACCAAACTGGACTATGGTCCGAAATAGTTCTTGCACAGATCTTTACCTTCTTAATCCTAGAAAAAAAATCATTAGTCAGCAAAATAAAATCAATCCTGGAAAAAGATTGATGTCTGTCAGAAAAAAAAGTATAATCCTTTTCATATAAGTGTGTGTCACGCCAGATATCTCGCAGTTCCAAATCATCCTTCATTTCAAAAAAAGATTTAGGCAATCTGGCATGACTCGGAACACGCTTAAAAGAACCAGCCTTATCCATCTGTGCATCCAAAACACCATTCCAGTCCCCCATAAAAATAAACGATTTGTAATCCAATTGAGTAAGCTTTGTATGAAGTGAACTAAAAAAATCAGCTTGTTGTTGATTAGGAGCATACAGTCCAACTAGAAGCGTTTTTTTACCTTCTAACAACTAATCTATCATAACATATCTTCCTTGCTTATCTGCTTCAATTAATTCCGCTGTTAGAGTACTTTTAACGTAGACAACCACTCCATTTTTCTTATTCATCGCAGAAGCAACAAATTGCGTGCCCAACCTTGAGTTCGATAAATACTTTTGGTCCATAACCCTAATATGCGTTTCTTGCAAACATATAACATCAATCTTAAATTGTTTTAAATATTGAAAAACTTTCTTTCTCTTCTGTGGTGAGTTTAATCCATTAACATTCCAAGTTAGAAATTTAGTCACCATGCGTGGCGCCCCGAAGCTTTTGGAGCACATCTTCAATAGCCCCTGTATTTTCTTTGGGCCGCGCTCCTCCCACAGCTTCACTATAAGTACGCTTTGAAAGTTCCATAAACTTCTGCTGGTCTTGCTCTTGTACTTGTCTTGCTCGTTTTAAAGCGGCACGCGTCAACCTCTGCTCTCCAGCAGCAGCCGATGAAGCTATAATTTGATCCCCTCCAGCACCATTCTCCTCTGTCTGTCCACCTTCAGCCTCTTGAGGTTTCCACTCTCCAGATCCCTTTGCAGCTTCCAAGAGTGATAGAGGGGTTGCTTTTAAAACATTGCTGTAGAGGTCACGCGCCTGAGTCACAGTAACCAGACGATATCTTTTACCTTCGTGCATCACCACCAATCCGACTGGAATCTCCCATCTGAACTTAATATCACGTTGCTTAAGTTCCTGTACAAGAAATGCAAAATCTTTCCTTCTCCTTAAAATCTTTGGAGGAATCTCTTTTAGAACCAGAACTTCTTGCTCAGCAACCACAACTTTAGTATCATAAGCAGCTTGAATAACTTCATCTCTAGTTGCTCTCTTTGTAAAATAGACCACCACATCTCTAGGTAGCTTCCTCTGCCTTGCAATCCATGAATTTACACGAAAAACTTGATCCATTCATCCCTCTATCTCAGATGCTGGCTGGCCCAATACTGCTTCCAGAGCCTCAGAAATCAGCTGCTTTAAGTCTTCTTTAGGATTCTCTTTTAAGCCCCTAATTCTAATAGCATACTGCATCTGATGGAACTGGACAAGACTCAATTCTCCGTCCATTTTATCCCTTAAATTTTCATTCTCCAGTACCTTTACTTCTAGTATAGAGTTCTTTTGACTAAGATCCTCCACTTTTTCGTCCAAACGTTGCACACATTCAGCCACGCTTTCCACTGTAGACAAAATGTCTACCCTCATTGCACTAAACTTCTCTTCCATCCTCTCCTCCATTACGTTAAACTTCTCTTCCATCCTCTCCTCCAATTTCTCCAATTTCTCCTCCAACTTTGCCATCTTATCACCCAGCATTTCTGACATTACCTGGGATTGCTTTGCAAAGGCATCTTGTAAGTCTTTAAGCGTCAATGCCACAGGAGGTGTGGGAGGAAGCAAAGCTTGCAACGATGTCTGTTGCACCGGGGAAGTTCCCGCACTCCGAAGAACTTTAGAGGAAGATTTAGCCGCCATCTTTCCTCACTTTCACTTGTTGCACACTTTCACTTTAAGTTTATAAAGTCCATTGAACTAGGGAGTAAGAATAAAAGTCCTCTTCACCTTAACCTCCTGTACCGCTCTGCCTGCTCCTTTTTACTCCAAAGTCTTTCCTTCTGGCAGGGGTGGTCGCAAACGCCTGGCTCTGCTCCAAAAATCCCGGAACAGAGACACTAAGCAGCTCGGAGCAACCCAGGCTACGGGGGAGCTCAATCCTTCAGCCGCCCAAGCTTTCAGCTCAGGCGGCCCCGGAGAACTCAACCCCTACCTGGGGCCTCACCCCCTCCTCTTCTCCAGAGGAGGGGGCTTCAATTCCACCTAAACAGCTGATCGGCGCTGTTTTAGGTGGAAAAACTCAGCTGCGAAGCGGACAGCCCGAAACGGCTATCTTTGGCGCCGCGCCGCCACCGGAAGTCCTAGAACTTACCTAGTATTCATTAAAGCAACCTCATCTTCTTTTGTAGTAAAGCCTGAACCCAAACCTGAAAAAAAAGATATGGCTGCTTTGAATTTGTTAGGTATATGTCTGTGGCCTAACTGGTTGGGTTGGCAATATATATGAACTACGATTGTATCATTGTTATAGAAACTGTAATTTATCACTTTATGTAATGCATTGCATCATACCTTCTAATGATTGGCCAGCGCTGTTTCCTACGGCCATAAGAGGGAGCTAGAGACATAGCTTCTCTCTCTCTGTTCACTCTCGCTTGCTGTTACTTGCTGTTTATCGTGGTTTGTGGGTTTGCTACTGTTTTGCTAAACCTGTAGAACTGTGTTTGACTTACGGACTGGTAAGAAGACTCTGTATTGGATAATCCTTGGACTGTTGTTATCTGCTATCTTTTCATTACTCGTGTATGATCTGGACTGTTTTTCCCCTGGACTGTGCTATTGTTTTATCCCACAAGTAAAACTTTTGTACACACCTCAGTGTATCTGTGTGGTTGCTGTGTAAACTTAACTACTCTCAGTATCCTCTTTTTGTGCAAGCTCTCTTTCGCTCAAGAGTTGCTCTGCTCATCCTTGTCAGAATCAAACCTTTTCAGCAGCTGCATTGCTTTTGCAATTTGCCTGACATCCTGAAAAAAATATGGGCTGCTTTTATGAATAGCAGAGAAATGTGCTTGTATTCACATGTTCTTCAAAGCAACTCTTCCAAATCATTTTCATAGCATGCACAATTTACGACTAGTGTGAAAATTTATTTAAAATTTAAATAGCAAGATTTATTTATTTAATATTTTAAAATTATAATATAAAACAATATAATATAATATAATATAATATAATATAATATAATATAATATAATATAATATAATATAATATAATATAATATAATATAATATAATATAATATAATATAATATAATATAATATAATATAATATAATATAATATAATATAATATAATATAATATAATATAATATAATATAATATAATATAATATAATATAATATAATATAATATAATAACAAACAATATCCAACCTACAGTATAGAATTACAAATATATTAATAGTCTGATTTCCAAAAACCAATGATATTTCCTTATAATACAATCATTACAGGTCTGTTTAAATAAAACTTTCATTCATTCAGGTCTTCAGGCCCCGGCGGAATGAACGGAGGTCGGGGGCAGTCCTCAGCTCCACTGGCAGCTGGTTCCAAAGGGCAGGCGCCCCCACTGAGAAGGCCCTATCCCTGGGTGTCGTCCGCCGGCAATCTCTTACCGGTGGCACCCTGAGAAGACCCTCCCTGTGGGAGCGCACTGGACGAAGGGAACTTGATGCCGGCAGCAGGTGTTCCCTCAGATATCCCGGACCCAAGCCATGTAGGGCTTTATAGGTCATCACCATTTTATTGACTAGTCCTAATAAACTATATTTAAATTCATTTAAAAAGAAAGCTACACTCTACTGATGTAAAAGAGAAAGTAAGGGCAATGGCCAATTAGGTACAATTTAGAGCAGGGCAATGGGGAAAAAGTTCCAATATATCGTGCAACGTCACATGACGTCATGAGTTTGACATGTCTGATTTAGAGCTTTGCTTTCTGTATCCTCAAGAGTGGATTGGCATTTTTCTTGTTTTCCTTTTTAGTTAATTCTCAGTATCAGATTGACATTAACACATATTTACATATGTGAATGTGTAAGACCATGGAAGGCCTCTGCTGCCCCATATCAGGGTGATGGCAAAGTCATATTTAGGTGTGTAGGGCTAAAACTCTCTGTGACTTCAGGCTTTTGAATAGGAATTCATGTCATCATTCCTCTGAAACTGCCAAACAACCTGTGCTGGCATTCAACTCTCAGTGGTTCTTTTGGGAACAATTTGTTCCCAGAGGCAGGGGCCATCTGTATCCAAATTGTATGTCTAATTGCTCAACATTACAGTATGTAGATACATTTAACAGTAAAGAGGGATCTACTTTCCCTAGTATAAATATATAAATATAAACCCTGGTTTAAAAAATTAGCACCATATCTCCTCCTCTGCTGAGTCTAGAAAGTGTAGCATCGTAGGTACAAGTCTAATCTATGAATTAGAAATTCACTCAGGATTCATTCAGGTCTCTTCTCTGCTACTCTCACAAAGTGCCCTTGAATGGACATTTGTGATAAGATATCAGAAGTACTTTGACCTGTCCCTAAAATGTTTTGTAAAGAAAAAACAGTGTAAACCTGAAGAAAATTTACCTAATAATGCAGTGAATATTTCCAGTGGAAGGTCGTTCCTTAGTTGTAATTACATTTGGGCTAAATCCTTAATTCATTTTAAAGGAGTAAACAGATTCTATCCTGATAACCCCAAGTAAGTAATATAAATGAATGCACCCAATATGTTTATGCTATTAATTAAAAAAACAAAGTATCATGCACAATGAGAATCTTTACTGCCTCTAGATACACATTTATAAATAATAAACTCCACATAAAAAGATGAGATGCTTTTATAGATAGTCCTTGACTTACAATCATTAGTCAAACTCGCGACATCATGTGACGTTGTGCAATGTATCGGAGTTTTTTCACCATTGCCAGCAATGGGGTGGGCGTGGCTTCCTGATGACTCATCTGGCCTGCGGGCTGGCAGTTTGACACCCCTGGTTTAGTGGCTATTCAGTCATGGTGGCACTGAAAAAAGTGACTTACAACCAGTCCTCACACATATGACTGTCACAGAGTCTCCGTGATCATCTGATCACAATCCAGGGACTTATTAACTGGCTGAATTCACAATGGGGTCATTTATGATTGCTATTTGCGATCTTCCGCCCCCAAAGGATGCAGAGTTCCCTGGGTACTAGCCACCGTGAGAGGGTGGCTTGAACTTACATCTGCCGCCCCTAGAGGTGAGAGCTCTAAGGGACAGGCTATACCCAGGATGGGTGTTACGGACCATTCCCCCAGGAATAGGCTTTGCGACTGTCGTGAGAGGACGGTGGCTGGCCTGTCCTGGGGTGGCACCCAGCTGAGTGGCAGTGGCTGGGTGGAAGCTCGTGACACCTATTTGTTCTCTGTTTGGACCCTCCTTAATTAATTGACTATGGACTGCCTGTATCTGGACTGCACTTATGCCTTGTTTTAGGTACTCCTCTACGGACTTACTCGCCCTCAGGGGTGCTCCCCCTTCCTGGGGGCGACCCGCCTTTCCAGCCGAGTACAATCTCGAGGAAGGGCCCATTTATTGGGACCCTGAGAGATGGCTGGGCACGGGTACGGGCCTCCGACGTAAACCTAACAAGAGGCCCTTGGTTTGCTTTTTGTCAAAATTTTTTTGGGGGTTAGGGAGGAGGGAGGGCTTTTCTTTTGGTTGTTTGGACGAGGGGGGCAGTCCAACAACCTCTGTTCAGGCCAGTGCCAAGGCGGATCGCGGGGGGGAGGAGCGGGGGTCGGTTGCTTCTGGGGCTCCAGGGCCAGTCGTGGGACTACCCATTCCCACGACGTTAGGGAATGGCAGCAGGTGTAGGAACAGAGGGCCGTATCGATCTCAGGGAAGGCCTCTCCGCTGCTTACAAGCGGTGAGGCACTCCGACCCTCTGGTTCCGCCCCGAGGTCCCGGGAGTGAGGATGTGCAGCCTCCTGAGCTCCGGCTGGTGTACTTGAATGCCAGGTCGGTCGCCAACAAAGCTCCTCTCGTCCGTGACTTGGTCGAGGGTGAGCAGGCGGACCTGGCTTGCATTACGGAAACTTGGTTGGGCCCAGAGGGCGGCGTTCCTCTGGTTGATCTTTGCCCACCAGGTTTCCGGGTGCTGCACCGGCCTCGGGCTCAGGGTAGGGGTGGGGGAGTGGCTGTTGTTATGAGGGAGACCTTGTGTCCACGGGAGGCCACCGTTCCCCAGATAGTCGGGTGTGAGTCTCTCTTTTTGAGATGCGGTCCTGGTGCGCAGTTGGGCTTGCTGCTGGTGTACCTTTCGCCTAGTCACGCAGCAGCAGCCCTGCCTGAGCTTCTCGATGCCCTCTCTGGGTTGGTGGTTGAGTTCCCGAAACTTATAGTTTTGGGGGACTTCAACCTACCATCGCTGGGAGGATCATCTGAGTTGGCTCGGGAGTTCATGGCTTCCATGACGGCCATGGACCTGACGCAAGTAATTTCGGGACCGACTCATGAGGGAGGCCACACCCTTGACCTAGTTTTCTTATCTGGACGGTGGTTAGATGATCTTGGTGGGGGCTCTCCAATTATTATGCCCCTGTCATGGACCGATCATCATCTCCTGCGGCTGGTCTTCCGTTTTGCCACCCCCCGCCGTGGGTGTTTGGAACCAATTAAATGGTACCGCCCCAGACGCTTAATGGATCCCCAGAGGTTCCAGGCGGCGCTGGGGTCCCCACCTGCCTCCCTTGCTCACAGCTCGGCAGATGCCTTAGTGGAAGCCTGGGAAAGGACGGCCACTGAGGCTCTTGACCGAGTTGTACCCCTGCGGCCCCTGACCCGGTGCAGATCCCGTCGAGCTCCATGGTTCTCTGCGGAGCTCCGGGAGATGAAGCGTCGGAGACGGGGCCTAGAGAGCGGTTGGAGGTCCAGCCGATCCGAATCCGACCGATTGCGACTAAGAGCCTACATTAGGTCTTATCTCGCTGCGATAAGGGAGGCGAGGTCTAACCACTTCGCCACCCTTATCGCGTCCGCAGATAATCGCCCGGCCGCCCTGTTTAGGGTGACTCGCTCCCTCCTAAATCAGGAGGTGAGGGAGGATCCCTTGCAGGGTCGTGCCGAGGAGTTTAACCAACATCTGTCGGACAAAATCGCTCGGATTCGGACCGGTCTGGACTCTGACTGGGCAGAGTCTGACATTCAGGACGCGGGCGGTCTTGTCGATATCACCTGGGAGGAGTTTGATTCTGTGACTCCGGAGGAAGTGGACAGGATCATGGGGAGGCTGAGCACCACCACATGTTTATTGGACCCGTGCCCTTCCTGGCTGGTCTATGCAGCCCGGGAGAGGACACGCAGCTGGTTCCAGGCAGTTATATCGGCTTCTCTGAGTGAGGGTAGCTTCCCCGCCGTCTTGAAGGAGGCGGTGGTGAGGCCTCTCCTCAAGAAGCCTGCCTTGGACCCAGCTGTATTGAACAACTTTCGTCCTGTCTCCAACCTTCGCTTTCTTGCGAAGGTTGTTGAGAGTGTGGTGGTGCATCAGCTCCCTCTGGTCCTGGATGAAGCGGATTATCTAGACCCGTACCAATCGGGTTTCAGGCCCGGGCACAGCACGGAGACGGCATTGGTCGCGCTGGTGAATGATCTCTGGAGGGCTCGGGACAGGGGATATTCCTCTGTTCTAGTCCTATTAGACCTCTCGGCGGCTTTCGATACCATCGACCATGGTATCTTGCTGCGGCGTCTCAGGGGACTGGGAGTGGGAGGCACAGTCTTACAGTGGTTCTCCTCCTATCTCCAGGGACGTTCGCAGTCGGTGTTGGCAGGAGGGCAGAGGTCGACTGCGAGGTCTCTCATTTGTGGAGTTCCTCAGGGGTCGGTCCTCTCGCCTCTCCTGTTCAACATCTACATGAAACCGCTGGGTGAGATCATTCGTGGCTTTGGAGTTGGGTATCATCAGTACGCTGATGATACCCAACTTTTCCTTTCGACCCCAAACCACCCCAGTGATGCCCTCAACGTGATGTCCCGTTGCCTGGAGGCGGTTCGGGTCTGGATGGGGAGGAACAGACTTCAACTCAACCCCGACAAGACCGAGTGGCTTTGCATACCTTCATCCCGGGTTTATTCGGACATTCCACCTCTGGCTATGGGGGGTGAACTATTACCCCCCGTAGATAGGGCTCGCAACTTGGGAGTCCTCCTAGATTCACGGCTCACCTTGGAAGACCATATAGGAGCTGTGACTAGGGGGGCCTTCGCCCAGGTTCGCCTGGTGCGCCAGTTGCGGCCCTATCTTAGCCGGGATGATTTGTGCACGGTCACTCATGCGCTCGTGTCCTCTCGTCTGGACTACTGCAACGCTCTCTACATGGGGCTGCCCTTGGGGACCACCCGGAAGCTCCAACTGGTACAGAATGCAGCCGCGAGAGTTGTGTTGGGAGTCTCCCGATACTCCCACGTTACACCTCTGCTCCGTGAGCTGCATTGGTTGCCAGTTGTCTTCCGGGTGAGATTCAAGGTACTGGTAACGGTGTTCAAAGCCCTCCATGGCATGGGGCCGGAGTACCTTAGGGAACATCTGCTGCCGGCATCAAGCTCCCTGCGCCCTGTGCGTTCCCACAGAGAGGGCCTCCTCAGGGTGCCACCGATCAGAGAATGTCGATTGGTGGCCCCCAGGGGGAGATCCTTCTCTGTGGGCGCTCCGGAGCTGTGGAATCAGCTACCGGTAGAGCTCCGGATGGCGCCCGATCTTCGCTCCTTTCGTCGCGATCTCAAGACGTTTCTGTTTGTACAAGCCGGCCTAGCCTGATGGGGATTGGTGGGGTTGTTTTATTCTTTGGTGTCTTAATTTTATCTTGGGGTTTTTAGAATTGTATTCCAATTGTTTTAACTTGGGCAATCATTTAATCTCTTTTTAATGTTTGTATTTAGTATTTTATTCTGCCCTGTGAACCGCCCTGAGTCCTCAGGGAGAAGGGCGGTATATAAATATTATTAAATTAAATTAAATTAAAATTCCCAGCTGGATTCCAGCAAGTAAGATCAAAGGAGAAGTTTGGTAGAGAAAGTCACAAGTTATGGGGTTATGTGTTATCTCACTTAATGGCTGTACTCCTTAATGGTGAATGTTATGGTCCCAGTTATGATAATAAGTCAAGGACTACCTATATTCAGATTCAATTTCTGAACACCTTCAGATATGTGAAATATAAATGAAGTTTCTTTCCACCGACTGGATCCAACAACATTTTACAAGACCATACAAAAATACATATCTTGAGTTTTTGTGTATATGATTGAAAAAAACTCATTCAGCTGTGTATTTTTTGCAGTTATATGGCCTTCATATCTTCCCTTTACCAGTTGACAGCAACTTTTAATTTCAAAGCTCTTTCTTTCTTTCCCTCACACCACTTATAACAATTGTTCTAGAATAGTGAAACTAAAATGACTATGAATATTTCTTTGCTTTTATAACAACCTTGAGATTGGCTGTTCTGTTTCAAAGGTGGGGACAGACAACATACTTTTGAAGAGGATAAAAATTGGAACATTTTGTTTTTCTCCACACGTGCAGAAACATTTTAAATTTGGGGATCTGCCATCTCTCTCTCTCTCTCTCTCTCTCTCTCTCTCTCTCTCTCTCTCTCTCTCTCTCTCTCTCTCTCTCTCTCTCTCTCTCTCTCTCTCTCTCTCTCTCTCTCTCTCTCCTGCCTCTTTTCATATTGTTTGGGTCAGATAGTTAACAGTAAAATAGCTACAGCAAAGTATATCCCATAGCATCTTTTATCTGACAGAACTGATACCAGATAGCTCCCCAAGATTGTAAATAATTAAAGCCAGATTATTAAAAATATACAGTGTCTATTTGCCTTTTCATGCAACAGTATTTTTAAATCTGAACCATTAGAAAATATGGAATTGGTTTCAGTTATTAGATAGCTTCATGCATGTCATGGTAGGCAAGGCATTCTGGAAATCAAAGTCCACACATCCAAAGCATTAGGAAAAGCTTGCAAAGCATAGATTTTTTTCCCCAGTGCCAGTTAGGTGTGTCTTTCATAGACATTTTCCCTTCAATCCAACTGTCTCTTCCAATTCTTTTGTTTTATCATATAAAGGTAGTCCTCAAGTTACAACTATAATTGAGCCCAAAATTTATTTTGTTAAGTGAAACTTTTGTTAAGTGAGTTTTGCCCCATTTTATGACTTTTCTTGCCATTGTTGTTAAGTGAATCATTGCATTTGTTAAGTTAGCAACATAGTTGTTAAGTGAATCTGGATTCCCCATTGACTTTGTTTGCCAGAAGGGTGCAAAAGCAGATCACATTTATTTATTTATTTATTTATTTAATAATATTTATATACCGCCCTTCTCCCGAAGGACTCAGGCCGGTGAACAGGGCAAGAATAAAAAATACAAAGTTACAAAAGTTAAAAAAGGATTAAATATATGCCCACTAAAAACAGTAAATACAATATTAAAACAACAATAAAAAACCCCACCAATCCCCCATCAGGCCAGGCCGGCTTGTTCGAATAAGAATGTTTTTAGATCGCGACGAAAGGAGCGAAGATCGGGCGCCATCCAGAGCTCAACCGGTAACTGATTCCATAGCTCCGGGGCGCCCACAGAGAAGGATCTCCCCTTGGGGGCCACCAATCGACATTGCAACAGTCATAAATATGAACCAGTTGTCAAGCATCTGAATTTTGATCACGTGACCATGGGAATGGTGCAGTGGTTGTAAGTGTGAAAAACGGTCATAAGTCACTTTTTTCAATGTTATTGTAACTTTGAATGGTCACTAAATGAACTGTTGTAAGTGGAGGACTACTTGTATCCTGATGTTAAAAGAGATCAGTTGGTTAAGTAGCTTATTAGAGAGGCTGAACCCTTATTAGACAGATTTGGATTGCTGTTTAATGAATTATTTTGATTTTTGTTATGTCTGCCACTCCCATAACAAGTATTAAATGTGATTTAAATTGTTGATTGCATTACCAAACTAATATTTTTGAAAAATTGTTCAACACGCTTAGCAGATGAAAATCAGTATCTTTTTAGCTGTCAATAGATACAATTCACTTGGTGCAGTTTAAAATAAAAAAAACCATGGTACAACTGAATTAGTAATATATAATTGGAAATTGTTACAGAATGTTCCAGTATAATTCTGTGTCAACAAAAGAAGGAAGCCCATGCATTAGAGTTAAAGAAGGTATTTGGAATGTGTATCTTTGCTTTAATTGCTTGAAAGATGGGTTAAATGTTGATTGTTAGAATTACATGTGGAGTAATACATTTAAAAAATGCGTACACTAAACCATAGGAAAATGAAAGTGGACTAAACCTTAGCTCTTGCTGGGACTGCAAGCAACTTGATTGCCTTTATTTCATCTCTATAGTCTAAAAACCAGCAGTTGCTCTAGCATATGTTAATACTATCAGAGAGTTCAAGAGGGTTTAATCTCATACATCTGCTTTTGACACTGAAAAAAATTACAGAAAACAGAATAACAGAGTGAGAAGTGACCTTGGAGGTCTTCTATTCCAACACCCTGTCCAAGCAGGAAGCCCTATACCATTCCACACAAATAACCATCCAATCTCTTTTTAAAAACCTCCAGTGATGAAGCAGCACAACTTTCCGGCAAACCAGAAGGTAATTGTTTTCATTGTCAGGAAATTTCTCTTTAGTTCTAGGTTGCTTCTCTCCTTGATTAGTTTCTCTCCATTGCTTCTTCTCCTGCCCTCAGGTGCTTTGGAAAATACCTTGACCCATTTGTCTCTATAACATCCCCTCAAACATCATCAGTACTGCTATCATGTCATTGCTAGTCTTTCTCTTTGTTAGACTAGACATATCTAGTTCCTGCAACTGTTCGTTTTATGTTTCAGCCTCCAGCCCCCTAATCATTTCTGTTGCTCTTCCCTGTACCTTTTACAGTGTTTCAATATCTTTTTTGTACCATCGTGGCCAAAACTGGATGCAGTATGCCATATGTTGTGTTTCTAAAGGAGTATAAAACAGTACTAATACTTCATGTGGCCGTGATACTATCTCTTTGGCTTTCCTAGGCTGCATTTGAAAGAAAGTGGGGGAAAACCTGAAAATGTTCAATATTTACTAAGTTTTAATCTATAAAGTATTAACCTTGCAGCATTTGCACAGTATTTTATTGAACATTGATTTGGAGAAGAGCTATGAACAATACATTCTACTGCATTCAAAAGCAGCATCACTATAATGTCCAAACCAGATGACCCATTCTGTGTCTGCATTCTGAACATTACAGTAGCAATGTAAAGTAATGTAATGAAAGCAATAAATTTCACACATGCTTTTGAAGTTCAGTAATGTAGACTGGGGTCAGCTTTTTGTAATGCCCCCCTCCCCCACTGAATATTGTGCTATTTTAAGGAGGGGAGATGAGAGGAGATAAATTTACTTAGAAAGCAAAAATAGATACGATAAGACTTCAGAAACTTAATATACTTATTTGGTTCCTTATTTGGCATAAAATACAAAGTATTACACTGCCCCAAATTAATGCTATTGCGGAAAATGCGGTTTGAGGTCATGTATGAGATATGACTATTTTTTACTAATGTTTCTTATCTACTCCATCAGCAAAGCTCAGGGCTAACTGTAGTTTACAATCTGTGTAAATATAATCTGTGAAACATTTTTTTGTTGATTCTGACTTTGTAACTTCTGGGACAATGCAATTATTTTGATAAGAGATTTCAGCAACTACATTCTTATTATTTAGTTAAACAGATGCCATGTCTTACTGCAATCATCAATACACCTACTTGAAGAAGAATTTGATGTCATTATTTTTCTACTGCTATTATTGTAAATAGGACATATATCTGGAGGGTGTGCAGTATGTGGAATAGCAACGAATAGATATCCATTGGTAGTGATTTTTGATGGTGAAATCTGAAATACCAGTTGTAGCAGTAGTGAGGATTTTCCAAGGAAGATTGCACAGATGTAAGAATATTACCATTTTCTCCAGGTTAAAACCCAATGAAGACTTTCAACATAGACTGCTGAAAAAACAAATTTAGAGCTGCAAAGAAGTATTGAAAAGCTATTTGAAATGCTGAACTTTGTGGATATTTTTTTTAAAATTTAAATTCATGCTGATCTCCAGCAGATCCCTAGCAGTAAGTACAAAATATGGCAGAGAAAGCAATGAGTACTCATTTGGTCAAATGGTCTTTAAAGTATGTGTAAATCCTAAGTGAGGTTATTGTTAAAAAAATGGGGGCCGAAATTAGAATTAAAACTCTAGATTGATGTTGCTGAAAGTAGAGCTGTATCAAAAGAGAATGATTCCTGGGGATATTATGGCAGACACAGAGAGACAATTCTTGCTCTACTTGCTTTTGACAGTCTGTCGCATAGGATGGAAGTTTTTTCACATTCTACATTTTGACATTCCATAAAGGCTAATTAAACAAGTCTTCCAGGTCCAAATGCTACTATCCTAGGAGCACTCATTCTTCTTACCCAAATAGTTAATATCAGATATCATGGGCATGTGGCTAGTTAATGTGATATAACACATATTGTTGGAACCTACTGAACACAGATATTACTAATTAACACATGATATCAGCAATCAGCATCCCTGCCATTTATAGAACACTTCACATCTTCACATTCCAGTTCTCATAGCTTCAAGCCTTGTAACAATCTGAAGCCTTTATAACGGAAGGATCTGTGTGTCAGATGGAAAATTAAGATGCTGGTTTTGAAGGGGGTTATAAATAACTCATAAAGACACACATTTACTGTGAGTGTATGTGCACAAAATTAATATTTTCTTTTGTGATTTGGGGGGGGGTGTAAATTACTTAAGCTTTGCTATCCATCTTCAAACTGCACTAACAGATACAACAAAATAACTCATGGTATATTTTGACTTAAGTCTACAGAGTTACTTCTATCAGATAAACAACAATACAGATTTGGAATTCAGATTGTATTGTATATGCCATAAAATCCCCTTTAGGCATAGATGACAATAGGATTGTACGGTACTAGCTGCTGCACTGTGCAGGCGATATGAAAGTCTGATGGTCACCTCAGAAGCTTCTCTTCTAGCTTTCCTTGATAGCAACACTATCAGTTTGCTGATTTCAACCATGGTTGCCAATATTTCATACTCAAGTCTAGATTTGGCAGAGGTCCTTATAGCTGTAGCCTTGATTGGTCCTAACAGATACACCACAGAACCGCTATACCTATGTTCCTATGTCTGAGCTCTGAAAAATTGTAAAATGACAGTAGCTCTATAAGATCATGCAAAGTTTATGAGTATTAAAACAACAGCTATTCTTTGTCTGATAAATTCATTTCTGCTTCTGCCATAAGTGGTAAGAATTTTTATAGAACACATGAAATGATTCTTCTCCTTTTCCCTCTCTCTCCTTTTTTGGCTACTACACCAAGTGATGTCAGCTAGTCGATCAAAGTGGCCTCCTGACAAGAAATAGGTACTTTTGGACAATAGCACATCCTAATCAAACCACTTATCTCTGAAACAGCCTGGATTTATTATTTAATATATTAGCAGCAGGGCATACTGTATAGACTCGATTCAATATATTTTGGTAAATTAAAGAACCCTTGTAACTATGCGGTAAAGGCTCTTGCTCTCCATGAGCTACCACAGAATGATAAATAGAAGTTCATTCCTGCATGACACTAGAGACTTAACTTGAGAGGACAGAAGAAAGGACTCTTGATGATCGTGCATCCTGATGTTAGTTACTTACAGGTCATGATAGGAACTCTTTGAGACATTTGGAATTATGAAGAAAATTTATATTCACATATCTATTTACTTCATTAGATATAATGATGCAAATAAATATTTAAATATAAATTCCCTTCATAATTCCAGATATTTGCCAAATGCCAAAAATATTTTTAAATGCTTTTTTTAATATGTAAGGAACAAGAAAAAAGTCAAAGGAATGATTGATCCACTAATGGGAGAAGATCGCAAGAAAGTGACAGGCAGCAGTCTTTATGCAAAAGGAAAAAAAAATAGCCCAACCTATCAAAAGTAGCACAGTAGAAGACAATAGAAATGCAAGTCAGAATAGGTGAGAAATTGATAAAAAAAACTATCCAGTTTAGACAAGTTCAAATCACCAAGATCAGATGGTTTACATCTCAGAGTACTTAGTACTGGCAGATGTGATTTTGGAACCACTGAACAAATTTTTTCAGAGCTCCTGGAGCATAGGGACCAGCCAGAGGACCGAAAAAACAACAACAAACAGCTGTGATTTCAGTCTTCAACAAGGGAAAAAAATGGATCCAGGAAACTACAAACCAATCCACTTAACATCAGTAATCCTGGACAACATAAACAAACTGGATTTGTGAGCACCTAGAAATTAACAATAGCAATAGCACTTAGATGTATATACTGCTTCACAGTGCTTTACAACCCTCTCTAAGCAGTTTACAGAGTCAGCACATTGCCATCTATCTGGGTCCTCATTTTACTGACCTTGGAAAGATGGAAGGCTGAGTCAACCTTGAGCTGGTGAGAATCGAACTTTAGCAGTCAGTAGAATTAGCCTACGATTAGCTTGCACTGCTGCATTCTAACCACCACAGATCCACAAGGTGATCACTAGAAGCCAGCATGGGTTTGTTAAAAACAGTTCATGCCAGACAAACCTAATTGCCTTCTTTGATAAAGTGACTAAAGTAGTGGATCAGAGAAATACTATGAACATAACTTTACTTGGACTTCAGTAAGCGATTTGACAAAATAGACCACAGCCTATTTCTTGGAATGATAGAACAATGTGGGATAGATAGTACCACCACCAGATGGATTTGCAGTTGGCTGACAAATTGCATTTATCTTCTTGTCCTTAATGGAACTACATCTAAATGGAAGGAAGCATGCAGTGGGTTTTCTCAAGGTTCTGTCTTGGGCCCAGTGCCCTTCAATATCTTTATAAGTGATTTAGAGGAGGAGATAGAAGGAAAGTCATTAAATTTGCAGATGACACAAAACTGGGAAAGTTTTCCAAAACTTTGGAAGATGGACTCAAGATTCAAAAGGGTCTTGATAGATTAGAGCATCGGACCCTATCTAACAAGATGCAGTTCAGTGGTGAGAAAAGCAAGGTCCTACACTTGGGCAGGAAAAAAACCAAATGCACAGATATAGCCTAGGCAGTTCCAGGTCACAGTAGTAACTGTGAGAGGATTTGGTATCCTAGTGGATCATCATTTAAGTAAGAGCCATGAGTGTGGTGCAGCTGCCAAAAAAGCCAATGCAGGCATAGACTGCATCAACAGAGGGATAGTATCAAGATCAAGGAAAGTAATAGTGCCCCTGTATACTGCACTAGGGAGACCACACTTGGAATACTGTGTTCAGTTCTGGTTGCCATGATACAAAAAGATGCTGAGACTTTAGAAAGGGTGCAAAGAAGAGCAGCAAAGATGATAAGGGGTATAGAAGCTAAGCTGTAGGATGAATGGTTAAAGGAATTAGGTAAGTGTAGCCTAACAAAGAGAAGGATTAAAGAGTGATATAATAGCTGTCTTACTTGAGGGGCTGTCACAGGGAAGAACAGGTCAATTTATTCTCCAAAGCATCTGAGGGCAGGACTAGAAGCAATGGATGGAAGCTCATTAAAGAGAGATTCAATCTGGAACTAAGGAGACATTTCCTGACAGTAAGAACAATTAATCAATGGAACAGCTTGCCTCCCAGAGTTGTGGGAGCTCAATCACTGGAGGTCTTCAAGAAATGATTGGACAACCATTTGTCTGGGAGGCAATAAGGTTTTATGTCTTGGGCAATGGGTTGGACTAGAAAACATCCAAGATGCCTTCTAGCCCTGTGATTCTATGATTCTATTTTACTCTAATCTAATCCAATGTAACCCTTCATTCATGTCCATTTGCTTAGAGGTTTTCATTGGCATTTATATAAATTTTTATATATAAAATATAGTATTTGTGCAGCCATTTCTTTATGAATTCATTTCTAGATCTTTGTAGGCTGAAATTTAATTATCTAAAAGTTGCTACTAAAACCCTAGAATGAAGACTGAATTTTATATAGTTTATTCTAAGTTCAAATTCCATCCTAAAAGCTCACTAATAAACTTTAGATATCATTAGAACTAATACTTTCATCTTCTGAGACAGGCAACCCCCCAAGGCAATAGTTGTGAAGTTTCTTAAATATCATGATATATCGTTCTAATTCCATTTGTACAATCCTCCATTTTTTAAAAAAGCTGTCAAGCTGTCAACAGTTATTCTAGCCATAAAATTTGAACTGTTTTGGACTATTCATATCTGGATGGAAATTGCAGCAATCAAGTGCCATCTTTGGATGTTCAGTTTCTAATCATGAAAGGAAGCACCATGTCCCTGTGCCACCTATAATTTCACTTTACTTACATTGACCTAAAAAGCTTCTTCAATTTTTGAGGTATGCTGGATTCTCTTAATCAAAATTACACTGGCAATTCTGAGACCTGTAGTCCCCTCACATCTAGAAGGCAACAGTTTGGGAAAAGTTACCATGAGCAGGAACTATAAGTAACATTTGCCTGAACATGATCATTGATCTCAATATAGTTGTGACAACTTTGTAAACACCAGATTGCAATTATAGTATTTAGATTTTCTGGCTGAATATATGGAGGTTGAGATTGGAACTTCCCAAAATTCTGGATGAAAAAGGACCACTAGTTTAATAAATGTTGCTTTTCCTGGAATTTGAGAATTTTAACTATAAGTATCTTAATGTGTATCTAGTGATGGAATATTTTGGTGTATCTCAAACCAATGGAATTCCTCTCCTATACTGTAATTTGATTCAGGCCAATAGCCTCTTATCTCATTATAAATCTCTCTGTGAATGGCCCTGGGTGGTCAGAGAGTCTTCTGCTTTCAAACCCTTGAATCTACGGTATTCAAAAAAAGTGGGACTTTGCTCATCTTTGTTAGATAATGGCATTTTCAAACAATCAAGACTTTCTCCCCAAGATCACTTGAAAAATAATTAGCAGATTATTAAATCTACAAGATATGTATCGTGATCATCGTGATCATAATCATCAACATCATAGCTGCTGCTGAAATGTTGTTATTTTGATGATGGAAAGAATGGAAAGAAGGAAGGAAAGAAGTGAATAGGAAATATATATTTAAAGTCCAGCATCTTGATTAGTGTGTGAATGTGTGTGTGTGTGTATGTACACATACACACAAGCTCAAACACATTTCCCACCTGTGCTGTGACAGATGGATGAATGGGGCCCTGGGAAAGTGTTAATTGCTCTTTTTTATGCTTGTGGTTTGGAGGTTCAAGAGACCTTCTAATTAAGGAATCCGTAGAAGAACTGGTCATCTTATATCCCAATAAATGACAATGGTAGTCCAATTGCTTGACAGCTTGAAGATGCATGCAGGGTAAGAAGATAAAAATGCCAGAAATGCTGGATTGTTGTCATGTGGCAAATGCAAGCTATTTCTAAATGTTTTTTTAAAATGAAGACATGCTCTGAGTTTGTAGTTTCTGCAGTTCTGTGCCAAGAGCGAGTTATAACATGCAGAATTCAGCATCCGGCTAATTTCAGTTGCCATAAAAATCCCCAGGTCTCTCTCCCAAACCTGTCTGTTGCTTGCAACATCCACTGCCTTTTATAGTTGGGCCGACAAGCCATCAGTTTAAATGAACAAAGCAGATTGTTCTCTTATCCTCCTAAGACCTACGTTTATAGTATCCACATGCTGGGGTAATTATGGCTAAATAATTTAATACTATAAAAAACTGACATATCCATTTACGCACAGTTCTGTTATATTGTTTAACTGTATTAGGGTGCTGACCTCTATTAGATGACTAATATTCTGACTAAGGATTGGTCATTTCCCCCTTTCCTTCAGGTTAGATTTTATCCATAAAGAGTTTACTCCACTCCTAAAGACTGGTTATTAGTGAGCATGGACTGGTTGGCATTATGGAAGTTCAGCACAATCATAATCACATTTGATTACCAGTTCTGAACAAGCCAGAGATCGCGCTTGTAAATGAAAATGTTCTCTCTGTTTAATAGCTCTGGGATTTGTATGTGATCATGCTGTGTGACCAACTAAAATAAAATAATAATAAAAATGAATTAGATTATTTGCTAATGCCAAGGCACATTAAATATTTTTGACAACAGAGAAGATGCTTTGTAAATTGTAATTAGCCTGGAAATTATTGCACAAAGTCGGCTTCCCTATAATCCTTTAAAATCAGAAGGGTTGTAATTGGCCTTAGAGATTCAACACTGCTTTGTGCTTCATTTTCCAGAAGTTCTGGTTCTGCATATGTACAGTAATAGCTGGATCCTTTGTGGCTGCGATACAAAACTCCATCAGGGAAGGGGAAAGTGTGATGCAAGTAAAACAATTGGATTATTTCCCACACTTTCAATGCATGCTAATGGACAGAGAGCATTTATAAACTGTATTTAGACTATCATGTAGAGGAACATGGTGTATATTGAACTGGATTACATAAGGTCAAGAAGAAGAAGTTAGATGCATATTGAGAAATCGTGTGTCAGAATATTTCAGGTGTTGGTAGCTTAAAATTAATTAAATTAAACTCTATCTTGTATAGGGTTGCATTTATTTCCTGCTCAGCTTTCTAAAGGGGAAAGTGTGTGTCCTTTTTGAGAATTGATCACTGTATCATATACAGGAACATATTCTGACATTTTACAGATGATCTTCTAGAATTCTTGAAATGATATGGCAATAAATGTGCAACAACTATATTGATTAGTTCTCCTAAGGGCAATTCAGCCATTCCCCATGATACATGGAAGGCAAGGCACTCTAAGGTTCTGCCAGGTGGCAAGAACATTGGTGGCCAACAACCCATCATCAAACCTTTCAATGTTGTATGAATTTCCAAAGCTGTTCAGTGAGCACATGAAGCATATTTCAGCACAGGAAGCCTGAGGGAACTCAATATCCTGCTGTTCTACTCTGATTTCACATTATGTACTCCTCCTGTGTGTTGTTGTTGTTGTTAGTTGTGAAGTTGTGTCTGACCCATCGTGACCCCATGGACAATGGTCCTCCAGGCCTTCCTGTCCTCTACCATCTTCTGGAGTCCATTTAAACTCACACCTACTGCTTCAGTGACTCCATCCAGCCACCTCATTCTCTGTCGTCCCCTTCTTCTCATTCCCTCAATCTTTCCCAGCATTAGGCTCTTCTCCAGTGAGTCCTTCCTTTTCATTAAGTGGCCAAAGTATTTGAGTTTCAGCTTCAGGATCTGGCCTTCTAAAGAGCAGTCAGGGTTGATCTCCTCTATGACTGACTGTTTTGATCTCCTTGCAGTCCAAGGGACTTGCAGGAGTCTTCTCTAGCACCATAGTTCAAAGGCCTCAATTCTTTGGCACTCAGGCTTTCTTATGGTCCAACTTTCACAGCCATACATTGCAACTGGGAAGACCATAGCCTTGACTATACAGACTTTTGTTGGCAGGGTGATGTCTCTGCTTTTTAGTGTGCTGTCTAGATTTGCCATAGCTTTCCTTCCCAGGAGCAAGCATCTTTTAATTTCTTGGCTGCAGTCCACATCTGCAGTGATCTTGGAGCCCAGGAAAATAAAATCTGTCACTGCCTCCATTTCTTCCCCATCTATTTGCCAGGAATTGAGAGGGCTGGATGCCATGAACTTGGTTTTCTTAATGTTAAGAAATTTGATCTCTAGTTCCTCTGCCTTTTCGAAATCCTGTCTTTACTTCTGGTAGTTCTCGATCCACATACTGCTGGAGTCTAGCTTGCAGGATTTTAAGCATAACTTTACTAGCATGTGAAATGAGTGCAATGGTGTGATAGTTTGAACATTCTTTGGCACTGCCTTTCTTTGGAATTGGAATGTAAACTGATGTTTTCCAATTCTGTGGCCACTGTTGAGTTTTTCAAATTTGCTGGCAAATTGAGTGTAGCACTTTTACTGCATCGTCTTTTAAGATTTTGAATAGCTCAGCTGGAATACTGTCACCTCCACTAGCTTTGTTGTTGCTCTGCTTTCCTAAGGCCCACTTCACTTCACATTCTAGGATGTCTGGCTCAAGGTCAGTGACCACCTCATCGTGGTTATCAGGGATGTTAAGCTCGTTCTTGTATAGTTCTTCTGTGTAATTTTGCCCCCTCTTCTTTCTTTTTTTAATATGTTTTATTGATTTTTTAATATTTACATATAAATGTATTTGTGAAGCAATACGGAGTTTGGGTAGTCAAAATAACAAATAACAAGTTGTAAATAGTTCAGCTTGCATCAACAGGGATTCCCTCTCTGATTCCCTTAATTATCACATAGTCAAAATAGTCAAGTTAATACATTTCTAGTTGTAACCTAGTCAGTTAACAAAATTTTCAATATATTTTCACTAATACATATCAATATCCTGTTTTTAAATTTTATCTAATTGCAATAGAATATTCTAGAATAGCCTGTAATGTACGAAAGAAAGCTTAATTTTTGGGTAACCCACAATTCCCTATTTCAATAAAGAATAAATCTCTTGCCTACAAAACTTACATTGTTCATTACAAAACATTCTTATGTTTTACCATTAAAATCTAGTTTTCATCTTAACAAATCACCAATTATTAGAAAAATATTTTTATCTTAACTGTTCAACAATTATTGAAACACTATCTTTTGTATATAAAATTCTAGATTCTATAATATAGTTCAAAAGTAACAACTAATATATTCTATAAGTCATCTTAACCATACATCAATTGTTAAAGTACTATCTTTTGATATATCATTCCAAATTCTATAATATAGTTCAGAATTATATTCTAAATGTTTACTTTTGTTTTCCCTTAGAGATCTAAAACCTAAATGTAAAATCAGTTGTATTTTTTAGAGATTCCCCTTAATCCATTGAAAGGTATTTTTATAGTCTATCTTTAGGAATCCCAAAAAGGAAACAAGTTCAGTTTTTTAAATCTAACTCTTGCCTTCCTTTTGTGCCAATCAGGATTCCCTTTTGGCATCTTTAAATTCTCAAATGTATCTCCCTTTCTTCCTATACCCCTTATTTGAATGCAGGGAGAGTATCCAAATGTCAGTTTTGCAAAGAAAGTGTCCCCTTTGTAACCATTGGATTTTTGCTTTAATGATTCAGTTTTTGATCATTGATGTAATACAGTTGTCATTAAATCAGGCACATCTTTTTCTTCTTCCAATTCCATCTGGATTAGGTAGAAAGTAGTAGCTGGTGTAATGATTGTCATTTGATTAGCTGAATTTTCAATAAAGTATATTTGAAGGCCTTTAATGTCTTCACTCTTAATATTGCTTTCTTCAGGTGCTGTTGCTTTTTGAGTTGTAAGTTTTGTAGTTGACATTGAAGTTTGGCCTTTAAGATTCTCTGTAGGATGCATTTGTTGTTCTTCGAAATCTCCTATTTTAGTGTTAGTTTCCACTTCTTCTATTTGCTCTTGGATTATTATTTCCTCATTTAAGGTCAGAATTTGATTTGGTAGCTTTAAGTTGTCAGATTTTTCTTGCCGTTTGGCTTTAATTTGCTCTGTCATTGCCAAAATTGTGTCCAGTATCAGTTTATAATCAAGTGGTGGGATATATTCATCCATTTCATTGTTGTTTGCAGCTAAATCTTCCATGGAGGCTATTTTAATAATAGTCAGAGATTATCCACCTCCAAGAGTTGTTTTCAGTGCCAGGTGTTCCCACACTTATCTTTAAAAGTAATGTCAAGGACAGCTCTGTTATTCAGTCAGCTCTCACAACAGGAGATAAATTTACTTGCTGTACCAAGTTTCACCACAAGATGTCCTCAATAGCATATAAAATGCAATGTAAAATTTTTCTTTTTTTTCCAAATTAATATAAAACTTTTGTAGCATTAGTCCAATTTTTTTTCTTTAATTCACAGCTTAGAGAGGAAATAGGGTAGTAGATCCCCACCAAAAAATAGGAGCTTTTTAGTAAATACAGATAAAATTACTTAATTTCTTTGCTGAATTACTTGAATTTCTTTAAGGCTTGAAGATTTGTTCCCAGAGTAGATATTCACCATTTTTTCAAAAAGTGGCGAAAGAAATTTTCAGGAAAATCCCACAGGAAAATAGTTAAGGAAGTAAGAAAGGTAAAGTCTCACCCAGGTCCTCCAGGTTGCTTCTTAGTGCTAGGTAGTGCTTTTGGCTTTCGGCAGGGAACGGCTTAATGATCGGCCATCTTTATGGCCGGTCTCTTCTTCTTCAGGCCAAAGGAGTTATCCCGGATTCAAGTGGAGGGCTGCCGCCCTTCCATGATCACAGGGAAGGCCTCCTCTCAGTAGTCACCCCTCCAGGGCGATGTTTGACCCTTTTCAGGGTCCTCCAAAAAAGAAAGAACGGAGGGCAGGAATCAGACTGTTCCTGAGCATCGAGAAGTGCTGCGCACGTAAACTGAAAGCCCTCTTCTTAATCTTTTCTCCCTCTGTTAGGTCCCTGCCATTTTGGTCCTTTATCATGCCCATTTTTGCATGAAATGTTCCCTTCATCTCTCCAATTTTCTTGAAGAGAACTCTGGTCCTCCCTATTCTATTGTTTTCTTCTATTTCTTTGCACTGTTCATTTAAGAAGGCATTCTTATCTCTTCTAGCTATTCTCTGGAATTCTGCATTCAATTGGGTGTATCTTTCTTTTTCTCCCTTGCCTTTCGCTTCCCTCCTTTCCTCAGCTATTTGCAGAGCTTCCTCAGACAGCCATTTTGCTTTTTTGCATTTCTTTTTCTTTGGGATGGTTTTAGTTGCTACTCTTGTACAATGTTGCGAACCTCTGTCCATAGTTCTTCAGGCACTCTGTCTATCAGATCTAATTCCTTAAATCTATTTGTCACCTCTACTGTATATTCGTCTGGGATATGATTTAGTTCATACCTGAGGGGCCTAGTGCTTTTCCCTACTTTCTTCAGTTTAAGCCTAAATTTTGCAATGAGAAGTTCATGGTCTGAGCCACAGTCAGCTGCTGTATATTTGTCAGGGATATGATTTAGTTCATACCTGAGTGGCCTAGTGCTTTTCCCTACTTTCTTCAGTTTAAGCCTAAATTTTGCAATGAGAAGTTCATGGTCTGAGCCACAGTCAGCTGCTGGTCTTGTTTTTACTGACTGTATAGAGCTTTTCCATCTTTGGCTGCAGAGCACATAGTCAATCTGATTTTTGTGTTGACTGTCTGGTGATGTCCATGTGTAGAGCCGTCTCTTGGGTTGTTGGAAAAGAGTGTTTGCTATGACCATCGTATTCTCTTGACAAAATTCTATCAACCTGTGCCCTGCTTCATTTTGTACTCCAAGGCCAAACTTACCTGTTATTCCGGTTATCTTTTGGCTTCCCACTTTAGCATTCCAATCCCCCATGATGATAAGGACATCATTTTTGGGTGTTAGTTCTATAAGGTGCTGTAGGGCTTCATAGAACTGACTCCGGAGGAAGTGGACAGGATTATGGGGAAGCTGAGCTCCACCACGTGTTTATGCTGATGATACCCAGCTTTTTATTTTGACCCCAAACCACCCCAGTGATGCCCTCGACGTGATGTCCCATTGCCTGGAGGCGGTTCGGGTCTGGATGGGGAGGAACAGGCTTCGGCTCAACCCTGACAAGACTGAGTGGCTGTACATGCCGGTATCTCGGAAAACTCAGAGTATTTATTTAATGAGTTATTACCCCCCGTAGATAGGGCCTGAAACTTGGGAGTCCTCCTAGACTCACAGCTTTCTTTAGAAGATCATATAGTAACTGTGACTAGGGGGGCCTTCGCCCAGGTTCGCCTGGTGTGCCAGTTGCGGCCCTATCTAGCCCGGGATGCCTTGCATACAGTCACCCATGCGCTCGTGACCTCTCGGTTAGACTACTGCAACGCTCTCTACATGGGGCTGCCCTTGAGGACCACTCGGAGGCTCCAACTGGTGCAGAATGCAGCCATGAGAGTCGTGTTGGGGTCTCCCGATACTCCCATGTTACACCTCTGCTCCGTGAGCTGCATTGGCTTCCAGTTGCCTTCCGGGTGAGATTCAAGGTGCTGGTAATGACCTTTAAAGCCCTACATGTCATGGGTCTGGAGGAGTTTGATTCTGTGACCCCTGATGAAGTGGACAGGATTATGGGGAGGTTGAGCTCCACCACATGTTTATTGGATCCGTGCCCTTCCTGGCTGGTTTATGCAGCTAGGGAGAGGACACGAGGCTGGTTCCAGGCAGTTATATCTGCTTCTTTGAGTGAGGGTAATTTCCCCACCGTCTTGAAGGAGGCGGTGGTGAGACCTCTCCTCAAGAAGCCTGCCTTGGACCCAGCTGTGTTGAACAACTTTCGTCCAGTCTCCAACCTTCGCTTTCTTGCGAAGGTTGTTGAGAGTGTGGTGGCACATCAGCTCCCTCTGGTCCTGGATGAAGCGGATTATCTGGACCCGTACCAATCGGGTTTCAGGCCCGGGTACAGCACGGAGACGGCATTGGTCGCTCTGGTGAATGATCTCTGGAGGGCCCGGGATAGGGGATATTCCTCTGTCCTAGTCCTATTAGACCTCTCGGCGGCTTTCGATACCATCGACCATGGTATCCTGCTGCGGCGTCTCAGGGGATTGGGAGTGGGAGGCACGGTTCTACGGTGGTTCTCCTCCTATCTCCTGGGACGTTCGCAGTCGGTGTTGGCAGGGGAGCAGAGATCGACCCCTAGGTCTCTCATTTGTGGAGTTCCTCAGGGGTTGGTTCTCTCGCCTCTCCTGTTCAACATCTACATGAAACCGCTGGGTGAGATCATTCATGGTTTTGGAGTTGGGTATCATCAATATGCTGATGATACCCAACTTTTCATTTCGACCCCAAACCACCCCAGTGATGCCCTCGCTGTGATGTCCCGTTGCCTGGAGGCGGTTCGGGTCTGGATGGGGAGGAACAGACTTCAACTCAACCCTGACAAGACTGAGTGGCTGTACATTCCGGCATCCCGGGACATTCAAAATGTACCATCACTTTCCATGGGGGGTGAGTCTTTACCCCCCGTGGATAGGGCTCGCAACTTGGGAGTCCTCCTAGATTCACGGCTTACCTTAGAAGATCATATAGTAGCCGTGACTAGGGGGGCTTTCGCACAGGTTCGCCTGGTGCATCAGTTGCGGCCCTATCTAGACCGGGATGCCCTGTGTACGGTCACTCATGCGCTCGTGACCTCTCGTCTTGACTATTGCAATGCTCTCTACATGGGGCTTCCCTTGAAGACCACTCGGAGGCTCCAACTGGTACAGAATGCGGCCGCGAGAGTTGTCTTGGGAGTTTCCCGGTACTCCCATGTTACACCTTTGCTCCGCGAGCTACATTGGTTACCAGTTGTCTTCCAGGTGAGGTTCAAGGTCTTAGTGATGGTTTTTAAGTCCTTACATGGCATGGGTCCGGAATACCTTGGGGACCACCTGCTGCCGGCGTCGACTCCCCTCCGCCCTCTGCGTTCCCACAGAGAGGGCCTCCTCAGGGTGCCTCCAGTCAGAGAATGTCAGCTGGCGGCCCCCAGGGGGAGGGCCTTCTCTGTGGGCGCCCCGGCTCTGTGGAATCAACTGCCGGTTGAGCTCCGGATGGCACCGGATCTCCGCTCCTTCCGGCGTGGGTTAAAGACCCATTTGTTTGAACAGGCTGGCCTGGCCTGATGGGGAGTTATTTAGGGTTTTAATATTTGTATATATTTTTATTGTTTTTACTTTGGGCAATAATTTAATTCTTTTTTTAACTTGTGTATTTTTGTAGTTTTATGATATGCCCTGTTCACCGCCCTGAGTCCCTCGGGAGAAGGGCGGTATAAAAATTTAATAAAACCTAAACCTAAACCTAAACCTACCTTAGGGAGCACCTGTGGCCGGCATCAACTTCCCTCCGCCCAGTGCGCTCCTACAGAGAGGGCCTCCTCAGGGTGCCACTGGTCAGAGAGTGCCGACTGGTGACCCCCAGGGGGAGGGCGTTCTCTGTGGGTGCGCCTGATCTGTGGAACCGTTTACCGGTTGAGCTCCGGATGGCTCCCGACCTTCGCTCCTTCCAACGTGATCTAAAGACCTATTTGTTTGAACAAGCCGGCCTGGTCTGATGGGTTTGGGTTTTATCACTGTTTTTATGTAATTTATTTGTTGCATTGGGCATTGGTTTAATCTCTTCTTAATTTTTGTATTTCTGTATGTTAGTATTTATTGCCCTGTTCACCACCCTGAGTCCTTTGGGAGAAGGGCGGTATACAAATTAAATTAAATTAAATAAAAAATAAAAATAAACTGGTCAATTTCATCCTCTTCAGCACTGGTGGTTAGGGCATAGACTAGGACTACTGTGATATTGAATGGTTTGCCTTGGATTCGAACTGAGATCATTCTGTCATTTTGGGGATTGTATCCCAGTATTCCCCTTCATGGATTACTGCCTTGTCGTGGCGAAGGGGCTTGCGTAATTCAATGAAGCTATGAGCTATGCCGTGCAGGGCCACCCAAGACGGACAGGTCATAGCTGAGAGTTCTGACAAAACGTGATCCACTGGAGAAGGAAATGGCAAACCACTCCAGTATCTTTGCCATGAAAACCCTATGGACAGTACCAAAAGGCAAAACGATATGACGCTGGAAGATGAGCCCCTCAGGTCGGAAGGCGTCCAATATGCTACTGGGGAAGAGCAGAGGGCTAGTACTAGTAGCGCCAGAAAGAATGAAGCGACTGGGCCAAAGCCGAAAGGACGCTCAGCTGTGGATATGTCTGGTGGTGAAAGGAAAGTCCGATGCTGTAAAGATTTTTTCTCCATAGGAACCTGGAATGTAAGATCCATGAATCAAGGAAAGCTGAACGTGGTCAAACAAGAGATGACAAGACTGAACATCGACATCTTAGGTATCAGCGAACTAAAATGGACAGGAATGGGTGAATTTAATTCAGATGACCATCAGGTATACTACTGCGGGCAAGAATCCCTCAGAAGAAATGGAGTAGCCTTCATAGTCAATAAAAGAGTAGGAAAATCAATACTGGGATACAATCCTCAAAATGACAGAATGATCTCAGTTCGAATCCAAGGCAAACCATTCAATATCACAGTAGTCCAAGTCTATGCCCCAACCACCAGTGCTGAAGAGGATGAAATTGACCGGTTCTATGAAGCCCTACAGCACCTTATAGAAGTAACACCCAAAAATGATGTCCTTATCATCATGGGGGATTGGAATGCTAAAGTAGGAAGCCAAAAGATAACTGGAATAACAGGCAAGTTTGGCCTTGGAGTACAAAATGAAGCAGGGCACAGGCTGATAGAATTTTGTCAAGAGAATACGATGGTCATAGCAAACACTCTTTTCCAACAACCCAAGAGACGGCTCTACACATGGACATCACCAGACGGTCAACACAGAAATCAGATTGACTATATGCTCTGCAGCCAAAGATGGAGAAGCTCTATACAGTCGGTAAAAACAAGACCAGGAGCTGACTGTGGCTCAGACCATGAGCTTCTCCTTGCAAAGTTTAGGCTTAAACTGAAGAAAGTAGGGAAAAGCACTAGGCCACTCAGGTATGAATTAAATCATATCCCTGTTGAATATACAGTAGAGGTGACAAATAGATTTAAGGAATTAGATCTGATAGACAGAGTGCCTGAAGAACTATGGACAGAGGTTCGCGACATTGTACAACAGGTAGCAACCAAAACCATCCCAAAGAAAAAGAAATGCAAGAAAGCAAAATGGCTGTCTGAGGAAGCTTTGCAAATAGCTGAGGAAAGGAGGGAAGCGAAAGGCAAGGGAGAAAAACATAGATATGCCCAATTGAATGCAGAATTCCAGAGAATAGCTAGAAGAGATAAGAATGCCTTCTTAAATGAAAAGTGCAAAGAAATAGAAGAAAACAATAGAATAGGGAGGACCAGAGATCTTTTCAAGAAAATTGGAGAGATGAAGGGAACGTTTCATGCAAAAATGGGCATGATAAAGGACCAAAATGGCAGGGACCTAACAGAGGCAGAAGAGATTAAGAAGAGGTGGCAAAATTACACAGAAGAACTATACAAGAATGAGCTTAACGTCCCAGATAATCACAATGAGGTGGTCACTGACCTCGAGCCAGACATCCTAGAATGTGAGGTGAAGTGGGCCTTAGAAAAGCTGAGCAACAACAAAGCTAGTGGAGGTGACAGTATTCCAGCTGAGCTATTCAAAATCTTAAAAGACAGTGCAGTAAAAGTGCTACACTCAATTTGCCAGCAAATTTGGAAAACTCAACAGTGGCCACAGGATTGGAAAAGATCAGTTTACATTCCAATTCCAAAGAAAGGCAGTGCCAAAGAATGTTCAAACTATCGCACCATTGCACTCATTTCTCATGCTAGTAAAGTCATGCTTAAAATCCTACAAGCTAGACTTCAGCAGTATGTGGATCGAGAACTACCAGAAGTACAGGCAGGATTTCGAAGAGGCAGAGGAACTAGAGATCAAATTGCCAACATACGCTGGATCATGGAGAAAGCTAGGGAGTTCCAGAAAAACATCTACTTCTGCTTCATTGACTATGCTAAAGCCTTTGATTGTGTGGATCATAACAAACTGTGGCAAGTTCTTAAAGAGATGGGAGTACCAGACCATCTTATTTGTCTCTTGAGAAACCTATATGCGGGTCAAGAAGCAACAGTGAGAACTGGACACGGAACCACTGATTGGTTCAAAATTGGGAAAGGAGTCCGGCAAGGCTGTATACTGTCGCCCTGCCTATTTAACTTATATGCAGAGCACATCATGAGAAAGGCAGGGCTAGATGAATCAAAAGTTGGAATTAAGATTGCCGGAAGAAATATCAACAACCTAAGATACGCAGATGATACCACTCTAATGGCAGAAAGTGAAGAAGAACTAAAGAGCCTCTTGTTGCGGGTGAAGAAGGAGAGTGCAAAACTTGGGTTGAAACTTAACATTAAGAAAACCAAGATCATGGCATCTGGCCCTCTCAATTCCTGGCAAATAGATGGGGAAGAAATGGAGGTAGTGACAGATTTTGTTTTCCTGGGCTCCAAGATCACTGCAGATGGGGACTGTAGCCAAGAAATTAAAAGACGCTTGCTCCTGGGGAGGAAAGCCATGGCAAATCTAGACAGCACACTAAAAAGCAGAGACATCACCCTGTCAACAAAAGTGCGTATAGTCAAGGCTATGGTCTTCCCAGTTGCAATGTATGGCAGTGAAAGTTGGACCATAAGAAAGGCTGAGCGCCAAAGAATTGAGGCCTTTGAACTATGGTGCTGGAGAAGACTCCTGCGAGTCCCTTGGACCGCAAGGCGATCAAACCGGTCAGTCCTAGAGGAGATCAATCCTGAGTGCTCTTTAGAAGGCCAGATCCTGAAGCTAAAACTCAAATACTTTGGCCACTTAATGAGAAGGAAGGACTCACTGGAGAAGAGCCTAATGCTGGGAAAGATCGAGGGCAATAGAAGAAGGGGACGACAGAGAATGAGGTGGCTGGATGGAGTCACTGAAGCAGTAGGCGTGAGCTTAAATGGACTCCAGAAGATGGTAGAAGACAGGAAGGCCTGGAGGAATGTTGTCCATAGGGTCGCGATGGGTCGGACACGACTTCGCAGCTAACAACAACAACAAATCCCAGTATTGCTTTTCCTACTCTTTTACTGACTATGAAGGCTACTCCATTTCTTCTGAGGGATTCTTGCCTGCAGTAGTATACCTGGTGGTCGTCTGAGTTAAATTCACCCATTCCTGTCCATTTTAGTTCGGTGATTCCTAAGATGTCGATGTTCAGTCTTGTCATCTCTTGTTTGACCACGTCCAGCTTTCCTTGATTCATGGATCTTACATTCCAGCTTTCTATGGAGAAAAAATCTTTACAGCATCGGACTTTCCTTTCACCACCAGATACATCCACACCTGAGCGTCCTTTCAGCTTTGGCCCAGTCGCTTCATTCTTTCTGGTGCTACTAGTACTAGCCCTCTGCTCTTTCCCAGTAGCATATTGGACACCTTCCAACCTGAGTGGCTCATCTTCCAGCGTCATATCATTTTGCCTTTTGGTACTGTCCATGGGGTTTTCATGGCAAAGATACTGGAGAGGGTTGCCATTCTGCTATGACCTGTCTGTCTTGGGTGGTCATTCACAGCATAGCTCATAGCTTCATTGAATTACGCAAGCCCCTTCGCCACGACAAGGCAATAATCCATGAAGGGGTAAAAAAAAATGATTGTGCCGCCCGGGAATCGAACCCGGGTCGCAAGAATGGGAATCTTGCATTATACCACTACACCATTAATTTCTATTAATTTTGGTTGGGAAAAAAGAGAAGGGGTTCAATTATGTTTAGTGTTTCTTTGGTAAAGAAAGGTCAGCTTAGCCTGGAATGAAGTCCTTAGAGAGATCATTTAGTTCAGTCAAGACTTTGTCTCAATTTGTTAAAAGAAAAGCTGGTTATTGTCAAATAATGTGTCAAATAAATAAATAAATAAATAAATAAATAAATAAATAAATAAATAAATAAATAAATAAATAAATAAATAAATAAATAAAAAGAAAGGGGAAAAACCCACTCCAAAGCAAGGACATCAAAATCCCCATGGCATATACCTTTTGAGAGAAAATAGCAAGGCAGATTTTGGCCTCGATGGTTACTTTTGTCAGCATTTCTTGAAATGGATCTTCTCCAGATCTGATTTATTTTCCAGCCAGACTGAAGCCTCCAGCTATGAATGCAATCCTTAATTAAGGCCTCTTCCTAGGCAACATGTTAAGTTTTACTGCTGTCCCTTCAGGACAGCCAAACATTTTACTATTACAAAATTTGGGCAGGTTCTTCATTCATTGCCAAGTGACAAGGGCTGAAAGCTGCTGAAATACTGTTGCACAAGGGTTACATAAGCTTCTTATATATCCGATGTGAACGAAACTTGCAGAGTTTGTATTCTGTGTAACAATCTGCTGTGTTGGAAATGTTCTGAGAGAAAGCAAAAACTGGATTACATAGAATCCTATTTTCATTGTTAGTTAATATTTTAAAAATATTATCTCCTTTCTAGTGAATAATTTGAATTCTAATTATTTGAATCTATGAAGAAGCAATCTATTGCCCTTCCAAAACTGGGCATTGGCCCTTTGACTGGGGCATTTTGAGGTCCTTTTCCTTGTCCCACTGATCCTGGATCAATAGCATTGAATTCTGTATAATTCAACATTCATGCTCTTCTTCAGAGCTGCACGTGAAAACTACTCCTGCTTGGAACATGTATAGCCTGTGCTCCAATGTCCTGTAGAGGCTACAAATCTGTATGTAATGTGGCTACATTTAAAGAAATACCTATTTTCTATGAATAAATTTAAATCTCTAGGTCTTGATCTATTTCATCCTAAAATGTTAAAGCAGATTGCCAGTGGTCTGACTTAATTACCATGTATAATTTACAAAAAACCTAGAGAACTGATGACATACCTGACAACTGAAGATATGCATACATTGTACCTATCTTCAAAAAGGAGAGAAAGGAATATCCAAAAAATACACACTTGTCAATCTGCCCTCAATACTTTACAATCTTCTACAACAAAACATAAAGAGAGTAATCATAAGCATCTTGAAAACAATGCAACAGTTATCACAACTTTCAAGAAAAGTCTTTTTCAATCAAGTAACTTCCTTAATAGATGGTGGGAAAGCTGTAGAAACATTATCTTGATTTCAGCAATTCATTAAAAAAAGAATTATATGATATTCTAAGCTACATTTGCATGGACTTGATGGCATAACAGGTGAATGAATATTTGGCTTGAAAATTATATTAAAAGAGGAATTCCTTGAGATGCATTAATCTATGATACTTTACTCTTAATATTTCTATTGGATAAAAAGGTAGAGACAAAACTTATCAGACTTGTAAATGGCAAAAATTAAATGAGAGAGCTAATTTCCTAAAAGGCAGAAATGAAGTATGAAATGATATTGGTAGTTTAGAGAGATGGACTAAAAATAACAATATGAAATTTAATGGGAGAACTGCAGAACTCTTCATTTGGAAGGAGAAACAAAGTCAGAGAAATTGGAATTGTTCAGAGAGCAGCAAAGTGGATAATTTGGCTGGTCAGATCTGAAACGTAGAAACCAATCATATAAAGAAACATTGGAAGAACTCAAAAGGATGCAATACCAAAGATGATCAAGACTTGTTTTCCACAATTCAGGATACAGAACACAGTTTTCAGTAATAGGAACACAGATTAGAACAATGTTAGAAAAAAGTTCTTCATAACAGCAGCCTGCCAGTGGAACCAATTATTGACAGAGATAGTGGTTTCTCTGTCTTTAAATATGTTCAGGCAGAGGCTAGATAAGTATCTGACAAAGATGCTTTCAGTTGAATCCCTGTACTGAAAAGTAGTTGGACTCAGTGGCCTGAATAGCTTCTTCCAACTCTACAATTCTATGATTCTATAATTTACATTATAGAAGAAAGACCCTCAGTTCCAAGAATTATTATTTCAAACTCTGCTTTAAAGAACAGAGGGAAGGGAGAACAGGGGCCTTTAAGTTGTCCCTCAATGCTTAACCTCTGGGTAATAGACTGAATAGACACGGAAACCTGGACAGAGTCTTTTCCATTATGAGGAAATGCACTGTATTGCTCTTTTGATCAGGAATCAGCAATCTCTTGTAATCCTGGGCACTATTACATGACTGCCTCTATATATCATATGCAAATGTAAATTTTTTTCCTACTTACTGATGAAGCATTTCCTCTTTGAGACAGATATGCTGGCTATCATATTTCCATGAAAAAGAACACTGCTAAATTTATAATTCAGATCAAAGGGCCTACATTCTATGTGCCAAAGGACATGAGGAGCAATCCTTAGAGGGCCTCTTGGAAAATGATTTAGATGCTAGTAGAGTGTGAAAAAAATACTTGCTAATTGATTGTACAGTAAAACTAATAAGTGAAATCTTAAGACTAGGGCATTGTTGAGGTTTTTCAAATAATGATGCTAATGCAGCTGAGTGCCTGCTCACTTGGACTCACATTTTTATGACCAACTCTTGTAATCTTTATTGTGGGTTTACTCAGGCAAAACTCATTATGAGTCAGTGGAAAGTGTGGACTGAATCACAGTTGGCTGAAACTGCTAAGTCAGCTAGCCTTGGGATTAATAGACTGGATGACCTACCCGTCTTTTAACCTTAATGGATAGCTGAAAATTTGGGATTAAGAGATTGGAAAAAATGAGAAGAAAAGATAGTGATAGTAGCAAATTGATGTTTTCTTAAACTTTTAAACTTTTCCCATGAATATTGGAATTCACATGTTAAGAGACTGGATTGCCTTCATCTAAAAAATATCACCTGCATTCAGTGTAAGGCTTTTAATATCTCTGGTCTTCTAGAGGATTTGGGTTGCTCCTTGTCAGGCACTATTGCTGATTTGCATCCATGACTGTGGATGATTCACACATTCACACAGAGGTTGGGAAAAAGCATTATTTGAGATCCTAGAAACCAGTGCTAATAGATCAACTTTTCCTAATCTGCTACCTGTCCATTGTGTGGGAAATTAATTCCCAAAATTTCTTGCTGTAAAAAAAAATCAATATATCTCTATTAGTCTGGGAAAAGTGCAATGGATAATAATGGACTAGATAATAATTTGTGATCTTCATATTTGTGGTTGAAGTCTATCTCCTAGATATTATTTCCATTTCACACATACAAATGGCCTTTTCCTGATGTAGTCAAACAGTGAACCAATATTGTTAGCGTGGATTTTACAATCTAAATCTGCTTTATAATATTTACCTTCTACTTTTTTGCCCTCTTATTAATGCTGATATTGAGTTGCACTGTATTATATTGCCTTTTAAGTAATTTATTATTAATAGGTTGAATTCAGACTTCATTACCTTGATTAAACATACATCGGCAAGAATTAATATGCACCTTGCATCCTAATAATTTTCATGGATTTTATGACAAATAAATCCAGATCCAACCTATATTAACTTGAAATATAATTTTATGAAGGATGGGCACATTTCTTTTTAAAAAATATTATCTACTGAAGTGATTCCATTCACCTTTTTGTCAACAATCCAGGATTCATCTGAGTCAAAACAAGAGAATCCAACATAATTTTTCTGTGTTGTCCTCCTTTTTTCAGAACTTTTTGAAGGTAATTTACACTATCTTTTATGAAGCGGTTTCTGCCTTGTCTTGATCATGGAAAGAGGGGCACATAACTAAGGCAGAATATCAGCAAACAGCCTGTGCCTGCAAAGATGAAGTGAGGAAGCTAAGGCTCAAAATGAACTAAGGCTTGCGACCAAAGTCAAAAATAACAAAGAAAGCTTCTTTCAACATATAAGAAACAAGAAAATAGTTAAGGAAATGATTGGTCCATTAGTAGGGGAAAGTGGCAAGAAGGTGACAAGCAACAGGGAGAAAGCAGAACTATTTAACTCGTTTTTTGCATCTGTCTTTACACAAAGGCAAAAAATAGTCCAACCTACCAAAACCAGTGCCATAAAAAACAAAATAGAAACGCAAGTTAAGATAGGCAAGAAAATGGTAAGCGAGCACCTGTCTAGCCTAGACGAGTTCAAATCACCAGGACCAGATGGATTACACCCCAAGGTTCTCAAGGAACTGGCAGACGTGATCTCAGAACCACTGAACTATATTTTTCAAAGATCCTGAAGCACTGGGGAACTACCAGAGGACTGGAAGAGAGCTGATGTAGTTCCCATCTTCAAAAAAGGGAAAAAAACAGATCCAGGAAACTACAGACCTATCACCCTGACCTCAATACCTGGGAAGATTCTGGAAAAGATAATCAAACAACAAATCAGCGAACACCTTAATGCGAACAAAGTTATCACTAAAAGCCAAAATGGGTTTGTCAAAAACAGATCATGCCAGACAAATCTTATTGCATTCTTTGACCAAGTGACAAAACTAGTGGACCAGATGAATGCTGTAGATATAATTTACTTGGACTTTAGTAAGGCATTTGATAAAGTAGATCAAAAGTAGATCAAAACCAAATACTTGATAAGATAGAAAAATATGGGTTAGATAGCATCACCACCAGATCGATTCGTAGCTGGCTGACAGGCCGTACTAAGTGTGTGGTCCTCAATGGAACTGCATCTACATGGAAGGAAGTGTGTAGTGGGGTGCCCCAGGGCTCTGTTCTGGGCCCAGTGCTCTTCAACATCTTCATCAATGATTTGGATGAGGGGATAGATGGGGAACTCATCAAATTTGCAGACGACACTAAGCTGGCAGGAATAGCCAATACTCCAGAAGATAGGCTTAAGATACAGGAGGATCTGGACAGACTCAAACACTGGGCACTATCTAACTAAATGAAATTCAGTTGTGAAAAAAGTAAGGTTCTTCATTTAGGCAGGAAAAATCAAATGCACAGGTATAGTATAGGTGGTACCTTGCTCAATAGTAGTAACTGTGAGAGAGATCTCGGAGTCCTAGTGGACAATCACTTAAATATGAGCCAGCAGTGTGCTGCAGCTGCCAAAAAAGCCAACACAGTGCTAGGCTGCATTAACAGAGGGATAGAATCAAGATCACGTGAAGTACTAATACCACTTTACAATGCCTTGGTAAGGCCACACCTGGAATACTGCATCCAGTTTTGGTCACCACAATGTAAAAAAGATGTTGAGACTCTAGAAAGAGTACAGAGAAGAGCAACAAAGATGACCGGGGGACTGGAGGCTAAAACATATAAGGAATGGTTGTTGGAATTGGGTATGTTTAGTTTAATGAAGAGAAGGACGGGGGGTGACATGATAGTAGTGTTCCAATATCTCAGGGGCTGCCATAAATTATTTTAATTGGGGTTTTTAATAGCACAGGGTTGATTTAATATTTTTTTAACTTGGCTTTTAACTTTTGTATGTTTGATTTTTAACTCCCTGTACACCGCCCTGAGTCCTCAGGGAAAGGGCGGTATATAAATGCAATAAAATAAAATAAATAAATAAATAAAGAAGAGGGAGTCAAGCTATTCTCCAAAGCACCCGAAGGCAGGACAAGAAGCAACGGATGGAAACTAACCAAAGAGAGAAGCAACCTGGAGTTAAGGAGAAACGTCCTAACAGTGACAATTAACCAGTGGAACAGCTTTCTGTCAGAAATCATAGGTGTTCCATCACTGGAGATTTTAAAGAAGAGACTAGACGGTCACTTGTCTGAAATGGTATACCGTATATACTTGAGTATAAGCCGAATTTTTCAGCCCACTTTTTGGGCTGAAAAATCCACTTCGGCTTATACTCCAGTGAACAAAAAAAAAGAACTTCCACCCCCCAGTTTGGAGAGCTGCTGCTTTCATCAAACATGGACGAAGGCAGCAGCTCTCCAAACGGGCTGCGGCGGTTTGGAGAGCTGCGCGCGCAGCTCCGCCGCCACCTCTGCAAGCCTCCGCTGAGAGAATGGGGCGGTGGAAGCTTGCCACCCATTTTCTCGGCGAAGACTTCTTTCGGGGGATGCAGCCTCTGTCACCCCCTTCTCTCAGCTGGGCAGCTGAGAGAAAGGGGCAGCAGAGGCTGCATCCCCCAAAAGAAGTCTTCGCCGAGAAAATGGGCGCTGAGATTTTCTCAGCGAAGACTTCTTTCGGGGGATGCAGCTTCTGCCGCCCCTTTCTCTCAGCTGCCCGGACAGCTGAGAGAAAGGGGCGGCAGAAGCTGCATTCCCCGAAAGAAGTCTTCGCCGAGAAAATGGGCGCTGAGATTTTCTCGGCGAAGACTTCTTTCGGGGGCGGCAGAGGCTGCATCCCCCGAAAGAAGTCTTCGCCGAGAAAATCTCAGCGCCCATTTTCTCGGCGAAGACTTCTTTCGGGGGATCCAGCCTCTGCCGCCCCCGAAAGAAGTCTTCGCCGAGAAAATGGGCGCTGAGACGCCTCATTCTCTCGTCTCAGGGCCCATTTTCTCGGCGAAGACTCCTTTCGGGGGATCCAGCCTCTGCCGCCCCCTTCTCTCAGCTGCCCTGGCAGCTGAGAGAAAGGGGCGGCAGAGGCTGCATCCCCCGAAAGAAGTCTTCGCCGAGAAAATGGGCGCTGAGACGCCTCATTCTCTCGCTCAGCGGAGACTTCTTTCGCGAGATCCAGCCTCTGCCGTGCTGCACCGAGAGAACAGCAAGCCGCCCCATTCTCTCGGCGGAGCACTCCACCGCCCCATTCTCTCAGCGGCTTGCCACCCCGTTCTCTCATCTCAGCAGAGACGTCTTTCGGGGGATCCAGCCTCCAGCTGCTGCATTTCCCAGCCTCGGCTTATACTCGAGTCAATAACTTTTTCCAGTTTTGGGGGGGTAAAATTAGGGGTCTCGGCTTATACTTGAGTCGGCTTATACTCAAGTATATACGGTAAGTTCTCCTGCTCGAGCAGGGGGCTGGACTAGAAGATCTCCAAGGTCCCTTCCTATTCTATTCTATTCTATTCTATTCTATTCTATTCTATTCTATTCTATTCTATTCTATTCTATTCTATTCTATTCTATTCTATTCTATTCTATTCTATTCTATTCTATTCTTTACTGTTGCAATATATGCAAATGAGACATGCTCTTTTATATTAAAAACAAATGGCCACTGCAAAAGAATTTGGTTTAAGGCCAAAAAATGTGCTACACGAGCCATTTGTTGACCAACAAAGATATTTTTGCCTTTGCTTTACATAAAACCTGGACTGATAAAACTTTTTGTGAAAACAATAAACAAGGAACATGAAGGTTTTTGTTATCTGAGACAGATGTTTCCAAGAATAATTGGTGCCAAGATTAAAGAAAGCATTTTAGTTGCTCCACAGATCAGATACATCATCAGTGACAAGCAGTTCAAAGATCTGTTAGTATAGACATAAGTTAAATTATAAGATACCTATTTGGGCAATACCTAAACACGTAATAGAAAATATAAATGTTGGATTTAAACATGATGTGACTACATATAAGGAAATTTTAAGTTTTGAGAGGAATGTATGGCAATTAAAGTCATATAACATTTTAAAAGAAGAGAAGATTGTACAAACCTGGTTTCAGTATGGGCAATTACAGGCTAGATGGAAAGAGGACCAGAAAACTGGTTTTTCAATGATTGATGAAAATTTGGTAAAGCAAATTAGAGATCAAGGTCAAGCACATATAAAAAGGATATATATTGCATTGATAGAAATTGATTCAGAGACGGAACTTGTTAAAGATTGTATGATAAAGTGGGCTCAGAATTTTCAAGAAGTTATTACAATGGATACTTGGGAAAAGATCTGGGTTAGAAATGTAAAATTTACACAGGCCCAAAATTTAAGAGAGAATTTTTATAAAATGTTTTATAGGTGGCACTTAGATCCTAAAAAATTAGCAAGTATGTATCCAAACTGCCAGCCCAAATGTTGGACGTCTGGTTGTGAGGATGCAACGTATTTTCATATATGGTGGACTTGTAAAAAGGTTAAAGCTTTTTGGATTAAAATTTGGTGGAACATGCAAAAAATATTTAAGAAAAGGATAAAGTTTTCTCCGCAACTGTTTTTACTGGGTATTATCATAGATACCACCGTTGTGGACACTAAGCTGATGTTGAATTTAATTACGGCAGTGAGGCTTTTAGTAGCGCAATATTGGAAGAAGGAAGAACTGCCGACTATAGAAGAATGGACTTTAAAAGTTTCTAACTTGGCAAAGATGGCAAAGATCTCAGCGTATTTGAAAGACCAATTGCAACAGAGATACATTGTGGAGTGGAGAAGATGGATTGATTACATCCAGAATAAATATGGGACTAAAAAGTTTCACTTAGCATTCGAATAAGTAGCGAATATATATGATGTATAACTAGCTTGTAGTTATTTTACCAAGAGTTAAAGTGCGACAGAATTTAATATTTTATTGTTGTTTGCATATTTTAGGTTATGTTTGTTTGTATTTTTATACCCTGTATTTTGCTCTGGGAAGTCGGGGAGGGGGGAGGGGAGGGGAGGATGGGGGGGTTGGGGAGAGGGGAGGGGGAGGGGGGGTTTGTATTCAAAAATGTATTGTAAAACTTTTCAATTAAAAAAAAAGATCTGTTAGTGGGGCCAGACAAAATCAAGGATCTTGTTGGGAATTTCTTGGCAAACACAGAGCTGGCTGACTAATTTCTTACAGCGTACAAGACAATGAAGTGCAACATGTCATTGAAGATTCTTTTTCTGAATTCAGACTTGGATTTCTTTCCCAAAAATCTAGGTGCAGTCAATGATGAATATGGTGAAACGTTTCACCAGGACATTATGGAAAAATGGTATCAGGGCAACTGGAATCCATCGTGCTAGTTGATTATTGTTGGAGACAGCTGTGAGATGCATCAGACAATGAGTGCAAATGAAAATTAGCAGCAAAACACTTTTGACCCTGTTGAACTCATGCAGCAAATCAGAAACATTATGTGGTTAAATAAATAGTAATTAACAGTTAATATCATATTTCTCATCATTTCTACATCATACAGTCATTCTGACATTACATTTGTGTTCAACTTGAAGGAGTCTATTATAATCACTAAAGATTTTTCAAGAAGCAAAAGTTTTGAACATTTTTTTGTCCAGTTTAATCTCTGCTTTAACCATGAACAGCAAAAACATAATAGAAATTTCATTCTGAACTGTTGGAAAATACTGTATTCTTCTTTTTGGTCAACTTGTGATCAAATAAATGTCATATGGCAGGATACAAATGGGTGAAGATGTGGAAGGGGATGAGATCAAAGCACTCTTAGGCTTAATCTAAGCTCCCTTGGAAAATATTTTTCTAGTATTCCTTCAACAAACTTACATTTTGGTAGTAATGGAAATGGACAGCAGCACCTAGAGTGGACCAGAAAAATGCATTCCCTAACATGGTGGAAAGTAGATAATTCTTCTAGGTCATAATTTTCTTTTCCTGATCAAAGTGAAGAAAATTTGTGAGGAAATGGGAAAATTTCCTGCAACTTTTTTGGAAAGTGAAATTCAGATAGATTGTTGGGATTGGGGAGTGGCATTTTCTTATTTAAATGCTACATCTGCAGCATAGTAATAATAATAATAATAAACCACACAAACAACAATCTATTTGCTGTATCAGAAATTATCATAAACTTAATAGGGCAAATTTAGTTTCATTTTCTTTTAACCAATTCATTTCCCAAGATTGTTTCTCCCCCCCCCGCCCCCTCCCCCAAAAGAAGAGGGTTTGACATAAAGTATTGGACCATCTCTATAGTTGTTTTCTTAGCTTTGGCTATTTGTCCTAATTGCAAGATCTTTTCAGGCAAGGATTTCGTCAGGTCCTTGACAAAGCTTGTTGCTACTCTACTGGAAAAAAGGTTCAGAATATAATAATAAGACCTGCCAACCTCAGGATCTTGCAACTATGCAATAGAGATTGTGGGCAGGCGAGAACAAGCAACTTTTGCAAAGGTAGTGATTGCAAAATGTGAAAGGTTCCCTATGTGAACTCAGACTGGTGACTAATAAATAAATAGCCCTAATATACTCATGTCTGCCATTTGATACATCAGGCCTTTTTTTGCCAAAGGCTCCTATGAAAACTGAGAATCCTTTGCCTCATCATGAAAGGGGAAGGAGGGGGGGGAGGATGAGGACTTCTCTACAGAAACCTTCAACCTCAGGGTAACTGTGAACTGTGCATCATTAGCCTGGGGCACAATTTTCAATGTTGAGTAATGGCTTTTCTCACAATCCATCTTTTATATTAATGCCTATAATAGCACTGGGTAGTATTTCTGTGTTTAAAGTGACCTTGAAAGAGAAGCATGTGCATTTCTAGAACTTGGTGGACTATGGCTGAATCATAGTTTCCAGTAGCTACTTTTGGCTTGGCAAGTGAGCAGCAATAAAGCAGACAAATCACAAAATCCCCTTTACTATACTAGCTCAAAAAGGTCTTCATTTTGGTTGAATTTTTACTCCTTGCTTATACTGTATCTATGGATTATAAAATATGTCATTATTTTATTTATTTTTATTACACAAAGTACATAGAAACCTAACCTACACATAAGGTTGAATTACAAGGTTTGGCTTAACCATGAGTTTTTATAAGCCATACTTCACCACATTTACATATGCTAAGCAGCAACCAAACCACACTATGAGATATTGAAGAAATGGCTGGTTTCACATAATAAGCTAAGCTTTCTTTGCAGTTCACATCTAAGTCCAGTAAGAATCCTCACCTCAGCCCCTACAACACACATATTCTTTTGTAAACTATTAACAGACAAAATAAAACTGGAAAAGAGCAGTTCCTCAACAATCCTGGTAAAAGGAGGAAAGTGAATCCCCCAATAATGGTGGTGGATGGAAAGGAGATAGTGGCAAACCACATGGTCACAAAAAGGAGAAACAAAGTTCTGTGAGAAGCAACAACAGAGGAAATGTTGCAGGACTTTGTTCACCATTTTTCCTCTGGAAAAGCAGCATATATTGGCCAAGCTAGATAGCTAAGCAGAACCAATCCTGGATAGTATGTGGTGAAAAAAACATAGCACATGAAGACAATAGGAAACTACTTTTGTATCATGTTATCACAACTTCAGGGGTATGTCTACGTAAGTCACTATGATTTGCCTTCCGAACTAGAGTGTTCTGTACCAGCCTGCTACCGGCCCTGCAGAAAAGGCAGGGACAACCCCTTTTACAAGAAGGCAAGAGGCTGGAATTACGCCTGCCAAATTTATTGCTACAAAAACAAATGGAACAAGACAAACCAAGAAACAGGAGCTTTAAGAAACAGGAACTATCCAAGCGGTTGCCTTCAGCAAACCAGCCCTCCCACACATTCCCCTTATATAGAGTTCAGGGCGTGGCTTCTCTCTGCCTCCTTCCGAGGAGCCCCATTGCCTTCCTCTATTTACTCCTAATTGACTGCCTCCTGCGTCGGGCGTCCTTGAACAGGGCCAGCTGTGGGTCATCTTCATCCACGCTGTCAGGCTCACACAGCTGGGTCTCCATGGTGACCAAGTGGAAGGGGCCTGGCTGAGGGCTCTCATCAGCAAGATCTTCAACCCCCTCAGCAAGGTCTTCAACACCCCCCTCCTCCTCTGAGTCGTCCGACCCAACTGCCGAACCCACAGGCTGACCCTGAATCACAACATAGAGAGTGTTAAGTTGAAGTCTGTTGTCCCCCTTCTAAACTCCTATACAGTAGTTTCCAGCTACTGAGACAGGATGTTGACAGCATTGCTCACCTCAGTAGGTGATGTCACTCAAAAAACCTTCATGTTGCTGTTAAGTAGGAGTGGAGAAAATACGGAACCCTGTTGCACCCAACAATTAAGGTGCCAAGGGTGGGACCTGTCATCCTCAATCAACATCAACTTAAATCGGCTACTGAGGAAGGAAGAAAGCTAGCTCAGTACAGGGCTTATCATTCCCAACTGCTACAGCTGGTCCAGAATGAAACCATCATCAAAGTTATCAAAGGCTCCTGATAAGACAAGTAGTGCAAGGAAGAACACACTATCTCCATCCCACTCTCACCACAGGTCATCAAAAGTGTGACCAATGTTTTTTTGGTCCCATACCCAGGTCTGAAACCTGATTGAAACAGGTCCAGATAATTTGCTTCATCCAGGACCCTTTGAAGCTATTGCATGACCACTTGCTCAACAATCTTCTCTAAAAAGGAAAGATTGGATACTGGATGAAAATTGTCCAGAATGGTTAAGTCCAGTGAAGGCTTCTTAAGGAGAAGGTAACCCAACACCCCTTTAAATTCCCTCTCTCAAAGAAGAATTTAGCACTGTTGAAATCCAACCACATGTCACTTCCCTGGAAGCTTTTGCCAACCAGGAAAGGCATGGATCTAATAACCATATGACCAACTCATAGTCATAAGGACCCTGCCTGTTTCCTGGGACCAAGAGGTTCAAACTCCTCCCAGATAACATGCCAAGACTTCCCCAGTCCTTGCCACAGGTATGTAGCTGGGAATGAATCCAAGCAATTTTGCTGATAGATGCTCTGCAAACTCCTCATCATAAACCTGAGATAGTATCCCAAAGTCCTGCTTCATTGTACTCCATCACACCATCTCCTCCTTTGTAGGTACAATCCTTCATAATAGTTTACATAAATATAGTATAACCTGGATTGTGGTTTCTGAAACATCTACCAGTATCTACTCCTGCCATGATTTTACAGTTCTTCAGTTTCATCTGCACAGTCATGGACTGGGACTTGTGATCAGCTGGGAAATGTGGAGATTAGTCAGATAAAAATAATAATGAACTTATGGTAAATAGAAGACTGAGGTAAAGCATCACTACTTTTATGATTGCTATAAAAGTAGTTGCTTGTTTAATGTGATATAAGGAAAACAGAAATACATAGGATTCCCCTGGGATTAGTTCCTACATTACTTTAGGCAAGTATAATTATTGGCTGACTCAACAGAACTTAATTTCCAAATTACATAAATAATTCCATTTTATTCTCCTTTGGTTATATCCTCACTTCAAGTTCTGGCACCATATTTAAGAAAGTTCTGAAGAAATCTAGAACAGGTTCAGAGAACCTTACCAGTATGGCCTTACCAAGGCATTGTAAAGTGGTGTTAACACTTCACGTGATCTTGATTCTATCCCTCTGTTAATGCAGACTAGCACTGTGTTGACTTTTTTGGCAACTGCAGCACAATGCTGGCTCATATTTAAGTGATTGTCCACTAGGACTCCAAGATCCCTCTCACAGTTGCTACTATTGAGCAAGGTACTACCTATACTATACCTGTGCATTTGACTTTTCTTGCCTAAATGTAGAACCTTACTTTTTTCACAACTGAATTTCATTTTGTTAGATAGTGCCCAGTGTTCAAGTCTGTCAAGATCCTTATATATCTTAAGCCTATCTTCTGGAGTGCTGGCTATTCCTGCCAGGTTGGTGTCATCTGCAAATTTGATGAGTTCCCCATCTACCCCTCATCCAAATCATTGATGAAGATGTTGAAGAGAACTGGGCCCAGGACAAAGTCCTGGGGCACCCCACTACTCTCTTCCCTCCATGTCAGTGATGGCAAACCTTTTAGAGACCAAGTGCCCAAACTGCAACCCAAAACACACTTATGTATTGTCATGTGCTGGGTGGGCCCATTGAGTGGGTGTGGCCCATTGGGTTGGCGTGTCTGTGGTGGTAACGGCAGACTGGTTGGGACTAAAAAGTTCAATCAATCAATTCCAACTTTGCAAGTTCTTTTTTCCCATGAGAAGTTGAAAATGATTGATTGAACCTTTTTTTTTTGCACACGACGGTGGAGGCCTAAGCGAAAAGGTTTTATAAAACCCAGCTGAAGGCCTAGGACTGGGGCGATGGCAGGCATGCCCACAGAGAGGGTTCTGCGTGCCACCAGTGGCACTCGTGCCATAGGTTCGCCACCATGGCTCCATGTAGGTGCAGTTCCATTGAGGACTACACGCTGAATACAGCCGGTCAGCCAGCTACGAATCTATCTGGTGGTGATGCTGTCTAACCCACATTTTTTTTTATCTTATCAAGTAGTGGGTTGTGATCTACTTTATCAAATGCCTTACTGAAGTCCAAATAAATTATATCCACAGCATTCCTCTGATCCACTAATTTTGTCACTTGGTGAAAGAATGTAATAAGATTTGTCTGGCATGATCTGTTTTTGACAAACCCATGTTGGCTTTTAGTGATGACTTTGTTTGCCTCTAGGTGTTCGTTGATTCGTTGTTTGATTATCTTTTCCAGAATGTTCTCAGGTATTGAGGTCAGGCTGATAGGTCTGTAGTTTCCTGGATCTGTTTTTTCCCCTTTTTTGAAGATGGGAACTACATCAGCTCTTTTCCAGTCCTCTGGTAGTTCCCCAGTGCTCCAGGATCTTTGAAAGATATAGTTCAGTGGTTCTGAGATCACGTCTGCCAGTTCCTTGAGAACCTTGGGTTGTAATCCATCTGGTCCTGGTGATTCGAACTCGTCTAGGCTGGACAGTTGCTCATTTACCATTTTCTTGCCTATCTTAACTTGTGTTTCTATTCTGTTTTTTATGGCACTGTTTTTGGTAGGTTGGACTGTTTTTTCCCTTTGTGTAAAGACAGATGCAAAAAATGAGTTAAATAGTTCTGCTTTCTCCCTGTTGCTTGTCACTTTCTTGCCTCTTTCCCCCACTAATGGAACAATCATTTCCTTAACTTTTTTCTTGTTTTTTACATGTTGAAAGAAGCTTTTTTTTGTTATTTTTGACTTTTGTCTTGAGCCTTAGTTAATTTTGAGCCTTAGCTTTCCTCGCTTCATCTTTGCAGGGTTGGGCTATTTGCTGATATTCTGCCTTAGTTATGTGCCCCTCTTTCCACTTCTTATACTTGTCCTTTTTATCTTTCAATTTATCAGAGAGTTCTTTATGCAGCCATGCTGGTTTCTTTTGAGAGGTGTTATTTTTCTTCTTCATTTGTATTATGCTAGACTGGGCTTTTATTATCTCACTTTTCAAAATTTCCCAAGCTTCTTGAGTTGTTTTCCCCTTGAGGATTCTCATCCATGGAATCCTTCCCAAGCTCTCTCTAAGTTTATTGTTCAGGTCTGGATGGGGAGGAACAGACTTCAACTCAACCCCGACAAGACTGAGTGGCTCTGCATACCGGCATCCCGGGATATTCAGAATATTCCACCTCTTTCCATGGGGGGTGAGTTTTTACCCCCCCGTAGATAGGGCTCGCAACTTGGGAGTCCTCCTAGATTCGCGGCTTACTTTGGAAGATCATATAGTGGCTGTGACTAGAGGGGCTTTCGCCCAGGTTCGCCTGGTGCGCCAGTTGCGGCCCTATCTAGACCGGGATGCCCTGTGCACGGTCACCCATGCGCTCGTGACCTCTCGTCTGGACTACTGCAACGCTCTCTACATGGGGCTTCCCTTGAAGACCACTCGGAGGCTCCAGCTAGTACAGAATGCAGCCGCGAGAGTTGTCTTGGGAGTTTCCCGGTACTCCCATGTTACACCTTTGCTCCGCGAGCTGCATTGGCTACCAGTTGTCTTCCGGGTGAGGTTCAAGGTTTTGGTAATGGTTTTCAAGGCCCTACATGGCATGGGTCCGGAGTACCTCGGGGATCACCTGCTGCCGGCATCAACTTCCCTCCGCCCTGTGCGTTCCCACAGAGAGGGCCTCCTCAGGGTGCCACCGGTCAGAGAATGTCGGCTGGTGGCCCCCAGGGGGAGGGCCTTCTCTGTGGGCGCCCCGGCTTTATGGAATCAGCTGCCGGTTGAGCTCCGGATGGCACCTGACCTTCGCTCCTTCCGACGCGGCCTGAAGACCTACTTATTTGAGCAAGCTGGCCTGGCCTGATGGGGGATGTGCTGGGGTTTTTATTGGGGATTTTTATTATGCTACTGTTTTTAGCTCGGGCTCTTATTTAATTCTTTAATTCTTTTTTAATTTTTGTATTTTGTATTTTTATGTGCCCTGTTCACCGCCCTGAGTCCTTCGGGAGAAGGGCGGTATATAAATATAATAAAGATAAAGATAAAGATAAAGATAAATTAGCTCTCTTGAAGTCCAAGACTCTAGTTTGACTGTATTCTATTGCTTGTGCTTGCATAATGTTGAATTCCAATATTGCATAAACCCCTCAAACTCCTAGGCCTTTGGTAGATGACCTGAGACTGCAGAAGACATATACTTCCCATAGGAGTTAGAAGGGATTTTTTTTCACGCGTATGCATTAAAATATAAAATGAACTAAAATTGATTGTTTAATCCTGCTGGACCCTTGAGAAATGCCCCTAATTTGCCTCAAGAAAATTTAGATTGTGAAGTATAGGATTCTTGTTCATTTAGGATCTATAATTTCAATTGTAAGAACAGAAATAATAAAGTTTATTTTCAGTAATTACATTTATACTGCTTAGTTTCAATCCTAGAAATACTTATTTTGAAACATATTCCATTAAAATCATTGAGTAATTGTGCTTCTGATCAATGAGTGAAATCATGCCTTGCTGATAAGCCTGTATGAGCCGGTCTGCCAAGACTGGGTAAGCTGGAAGAATAGAAATGTTTTATCTCTGGCTAAATGGTAAACATACTAGGCACTTGCACAAGGCTGTAATAAGGTTCATACAAAGAGATTAAGCATTTTGTCTGACTTCTTCACAATGCATTTAACTCTCTGTATCCACCCCTACCCTGTCTTGAACAATGCAGATATTTCACAAAATCATGGTTGAAGGTATTTATTGTTTAGAGATGGAATTGTGGAAAGGTGCTTCTTGTCATGATGTGTGATATCACCTGTCTCCTCTTAAATCTATATACAGGTCACAGCTCAATCTTGTAACATCTTAGTTACCCAACCTCAGGAATCAGTGTGGGAGTGTTGGCTGTTCAACTAGGATTCAAGTTAATACTCTTGGGAATCAGATACACCATCTCTCAAATACTATATATGTGAGCAGATAGAGACATATATAGACATATTTTGCTTTACTGTCTTGCACTGTTAATAAGTGGCAGTTTTGTAAATTGCTAGTAAAGAGCTTAAAGGTCTAACTAGATCTTGAAGATGTATATGACTTTGAAGAATGTGATTGATGCCCACAAAGGTACAGCTTCTTAATGGAGGCCTCCTGACAGCAGTTGCCAAAGCCCATTTAACGGCTGATGCCTTGTTGTGATTCATGTTGTCATTTTTTTCATTACTGATTAAAATTAAAAATCTGCTTGCAAAATCCATTGTAAAAAATTTCCTTCATGAAAATCGATGGGTACAAATTATTTTGTCAATCGCCTGGCAATCAAAATGTGAGTTCTTCATGCACATTTCATTTTCTTCCTCCCCCTTTTTTATGTTCATACCAGGCACTCCTCATAACTAATTTTTGAAAAGATAGAAAGCAGCATTTGTAGCACTTAAAAATATATATATTAAAGACTTATCTGTATGTTTTGATTAAAAGTCCTCTTTTTCGCTCTTGTCATAAAAGTGGAAGAAATATTTCCCCCTTATTATAGAACTCATGGTATGCTGTATAATTGTCTAATGTTGTATAATGACAGGTGAATCGCAGTAATAAAAGTCTTTAATAGGAAGAAAATGTGTAGAAATGCAGCCCTCCCAGCCCCCCAAACCAGCAACAAACCAGCTCTGCCTGATATGCAGAATAAAAAAATAAACCTTGCTATAGCTATTTTCTGAAACCATCTGCAGCACATGTTCTCCCTTCTCTTCCCATTTTCAAGCAGTTAAAAACAGAAAAGCAGCCTTTACAAAAAATGAGTGACCAACTTATCAACCAGAGGAGTGATCTGTACTTAACAGCAGCTTGATGTAAGGACATGAAAAACTGAGCACATCTCTCATAATGTCTTTAAAAGCTTCAACCAGTAGCCTCCTTAGCAAACTGAGTCAGACTTGTCCCAGTTTGGACATTTAGGAAAGGAAGACCATCTACTCTATTTGTAGTGAAAGTTAAATTTTTACTAAAGCGAAGTGGTTACAGAATAAGCAAAGTTGGATTGGAATATTTCCACTCAAAATTTGCCTTTTCCCCATCTCCTGGGCCCTATCCCCTTGACCAGTTCATAAGTGTTCAATAGCATTCATATTTGGTATTTTGATAACAGCTTTAAGGTTTGGCACCTCTTTGGTGTAGTTTTGCATTCCGTTCTCATGCTCATGTCCTTGGATGCCCTGATATGTTTCGGATTGGCACCTCTGATTTTTGTCATCCCATCATCCCTCTCCCCTGCATTCCTCCTCCCACATTTTATGGCAGGATGCCAGCAAAGTGAAGCAGGCCGAAGCATTTACGATGGCAGATTCTGACACTGAGTGAATCAAAAAATGGTGCACAGTAACTTCATCATCCAAATGCCACTTTTGTATGCTGATGTCTGAAGCAAGTATATAAGTCATGGCATTTCTGTGATGTTGTAACACACATTTCTTCATTTGCTTCTCTCTTGCCTGCCCTGATGATGATCATGGCTAAGGGGAGGATATCACAGCAGCTTTGCACGTAGAGCTGCTGAATCCTAATGAGCCAGCTGCTTGAGGCTGGAATGAGAGGAATTGTTTTTCATGGTTCCATTCTTACTTATTGCATTAATTTCAGTTAGTGATACTAAAAGACTTCTGCCTGACTCTTTGTGGTGCCATGGTAGTTTTCCCTTTATCCTTGCTGTTTTTTTTTCTATAGGAAGCCCAAAGGTAAGCATAGAGAAATTGGGATTGAGTAACACTGCAGGTCTTTGACTGATTTATATGGGATGTAGCCCAATAAAACTAAGAGTCTGACCCATCAGATACTCTGCGCTTTATAGACCTGGGAATTGGATATATTTCTAACTCTAACTAGAGCTACAGTCTTGCTGAAGAAACAGATACATGGCATTGGTGTTTTCCTAGATTCATTTCTGTAACTTCAGTCCAAACCTCATCGAGCCGTAACTTCAACCAGAATCCATACTCCAATAGCTTTCCTGTTTAAATTGTTGCAATATGCATGTCAGTCTGCCCTTGAAGATGATGTGGAAGCTACAACTCATGCAAAACAAGATTGTTGCCTAGTCAGCCAACTAGTTATATTTTATTGATTTTTTTTTACTTCAGACTCCTAAATATCTTGGTAGCTTGTGTATTAGGCTGTTGGCTGTTGGCAGAAAACACTAATTGCAGCTCTGCTTCAGGTAGCAAAATATCTTTGATTAAGTTGCCTATTTTTTTCCTTTGGAATGGAAAGATATAATAAAAGTTAGCTGAACTACCCAATCAAGCAACTAAACAAATATGAATTTTCAATGTGAGTGGTTCATACAGATACCAACCTATACACACAATTCCTGATCACAAAGACAAATTTCATCCTGTGTTCTAGGGCTCCTCATTTTTTTTCCTCCTTGCTCCATGCAAATTACATCTGATGAAGCATCATGGTCTTGTAGAGGCAGAGGAAGACAAAAGCTCTTCTTATAAATTTCTTGATACTCCAGATATGAATGCATTGATCTTTTGCCTTTCCATTGAGATTGTTCCTAAAGCTTTTTAAAAGAAACCAATCTAGTTTTGCTAGGTAGTTTTCCCTTGGCATCAGTGCAGCTGTATGAACAATTAAAGGAGACAAACGGTAGTAATTTGCAACATTCTTTTGCAAGATGACCCAGATGTGCAATTTTGTCACTAACCTCTATGTTTATGTATATGAACATACAGGCTTTTCAAACATTTCCAGTCTTTGCAATGGAAAGGTCAGGAGAGAGCGAATGAGCATATCTTTCTCTTTTCAACAAACTAAACTTGCCTGCAGAATTTGATGCACTGGCCTGTTCAAAGTAATCTGGGGCTTACTGCACCTTCCAAAACAATTGCAATAGATTCTTGCTGCTTCATTGATTATTGTTTGCAGTATTGGTAAAAATTAGGTTGTAATGGAAGAATGATAGGAACAAAAGAGCAATTCCAAAACACTGGATTCTCCCCCCCCACCCCAAAAAGAAGGCTTGATTTTATTTATCATTTTGTCAGAAAAACAACAGTTTGTTTGTTTGTTTACTGAATTTAGAGACTGCCCATCTCACTCACAGTGACTCTGGGCAGTGTACAATTAAATACATTAAGCCATATTATATTGCATTTCAATAAAAGAGGCAGTTGAAACTAGAATAGAACAATTAAAGTTAAAAAGGCAGGGGGAGGCTTTTCAAAGCACTAATCAACCCCAAGTTTGCTAAGGAATATTAAGTCACAGATTATTTTTGCTTTCTGAACCAAAACAGTGGGGAGGATGTAGGGCTGAGTATCAAACTCAATTTACTAATTTGTATGATTTTTGTGATAAGAGCTTCCAGAATTTTCTCATGGCACAGGAAACAGTTGCCTTGCAGTGGCTGCATCTTACTGCCATGGATGTGACATCTGTTTTCACATCTTTTCTTTTAGTTTCGCTAAAAAGAAGTCAAGACTTGGAGGCCCATTCAGAGAGAAACATAAGGTTACTTTTTAATGTATATAAACAATGAAGTTAAAGGAAAGTAGTTTGTTTTCTCTTAATTTATAACTTAAACAACTATAGAAATCTTTTCAACATAGTTCAGCTTACCTGGATGATTAGGAAAGGAGTTTTGCCATGGATTATCCTGAGTTGTTTAAAGTTTTACAAAAGTGACCTGTGAAAGCCCTGGTGTAGTATTCTCCAAAAACTGCCATTAAATTGCAATTATTATTGAGGCAGAAGAAAACCTTATATCCACATGATATGATTAAAATTAATAAGGTAATAAAATGGCAACATGGCAACCAAATTGTTGCCCAGTTTTTGTCATGCAATCCGCATGCTTTGAACATGTGTCCACAGCCACTTTCTTTTTGCTCCTCCTGCTCTTAAGATGGCCAGTTTCAAGGTTTCTGGTTCTAATCTTTAAGTTAGAACTGATGAAATGGGCCTTTGAAAAAGATATCTTGAATCCTGAATTTTCTTCTACTGCTGTCCTTCCAAACAGAGCCTGTTGTGTAGTGAGTTCTTCGCGCAGGAAAGGAGACGAGGCAAGTGAGTTCAACAAAGCTCATGGTTTATTGCTTGCAGGATCTGAACTGAGAATTGGGCTGCAGCTTGCAGCAATTTATAGCCTGGCCCCTAGGCGGCAGCCAATAGGTTTAAAGCAACCCATTGCTGCCTAGGGACAGCCAATAGCAGCACTGGAGACCTGGAGTTTGGGTTGCTGGAGGGCCATTAGCTGCTCCAGCTTACCACGTGGTGTTACAACTGAGCCCAATACATAACACCCTTCCCCTCTTAGATCAGACAACATCATAGCAATAATTGGCAAACAGTACAAGTTACATGACTTAACATCATAGCAACTTTTGTAAAACAATACAAGTTACATTATAGCATCAGTTAGCCCGAATGAATAGACTTCCATTATAGCTCCTGTGTGACCTGCATTGGTTACCGGTTGCCCTCCGAATGAGATTCAAGGTGCTGGTTCTTACCTATAAAGCCCTACATGGCTTAGGCCTGGGTTACTTGCAGGACCGTCTGCTGCCAGGAACGACTTCCCATCGCCCTGTGCGCTCACACAGAGAGGGCCTCCTCAGGGTGCCGTCCGCCAGACAATGTCGGCTGGCGACCCCCAGGGGGAGGGCCTTCTCTGTGGGGGCACCTGCCTTGTGGAATCAGCTCCTCCAGGAGCTCCGGATGGCCCCAGATCTCCAGTCCTTTCGTTGTGACCTCAAGACATACCTTTTTTAACAGGCCGACCTGGACTGATGATAAGGGTTTAAATTATGTTTTAAATGTTTTTATTGGTTTTAGTGGGGCTTTGTGATAAATAAATAAATAAATAAATAAATAAATAAATAAATAAATAAATAAATAAATAAATAAATAGCTAGCATACGAGACAGTTAACATCATAGCTCCAATACTGTTTCAGTACAGTGACAAGTTACAGTACAGGCTACTACTTCAAATTCAAATTTTGATTTATTTGCGGTCACAGACCAAAGTACAAGTGCAACAAAAGAAAAACATGGGGAAAGTAAAATCATAGACAATTGGACACCAGAAGCCTTGGTTGAAGGGAATTGCAATGTTCTCGCAGTACAGGCAACATTATAGTTCCTTTATTTTACAACATAATCAGTTAGATAACAAGGAGGCTTGCATGCCCTTGTGGAACGCCTTGGGGTTCCAGTCACTTTCTGGTCTACCAGCTTACCCATCGGGCCAGGTAGACCAATGTCCCTTGATGCACTTGAGTCAAAGGAATTAGATGCTCTCTGGCTGGCCTCTCCAGGTTGGCCCACCCCAGAGTCATACTGATCAGCAGAGTTGGCACAGCATTTGTTAAAGTCTGGTTGGCTTGCTCCTTCAGGGGATCCATGTTGCACTTCTGGACTCCCCTCCTCTATGCCCAGTTCCTCATTGCTTAAGAAGGAAGAGTCTTGAGAGTCCATGTATGGGCTGACTTGGCTGCAAGCTTGGGGACTTTGGGAGGGACTTATGATGCAGTCCTCACTTAGTGGCCGTTCTGGAAACCATTTTCTGAGTTGATCAATGTGGCGTCTGACAACTTGCCCTCCCTCCAACTCCACTTCGTAAGAAAGGGGACCAGATGATTTGGTAATTTTACCAGGAACCCACAGATTCCCATGTCCATAGTTTCTGGCCCATACCCAATCGCCCACTTGCAGCCCCCTTGGGGGTTTTGGTCAAGAGGCTTCTGCTGCCACTCTATCTGCAACCTGTCCTTAGTGATCAGTCGCCTCCCCCAATGAAGTTCTGCAGGACTTTTGCCTGTAGCAGTGCAGGGCGTAGAATGCTGGCAGAGTAAAAAATCTGCCAGTCTGTGATACCAGTCACCTGTGACAATGCGTTTGAGTGATTCCTTCATGGTCCTCACCTTTTGTTCAGCTTGACCATTAGAGGATGGGTGAAAAGGGGCAGATGTTGCATGTCTGATAAGATTTGCTCTTAGGAAGGTCTGAAATTCAGCAGCAATGATCACTAAGGACAGGTTGCAGATAGAGTGGCAGCAGAAGCCTCTTGACCAAAACCCCCAAGGGGGCTGCAAGTGGGCGATTGTTTGTCTGTTATGAAAAGTCCCAACAGTGGTTTGTGGTCTGTAAAGACCGTGAAGTCCCTGCCATATAAATAGTCATGGATTTTTTTTATTCCAGCTACAATGGCTAGGGCCTCTTTGTCAATTTGAGTGTAGTTAGGCTCAGCAGAGGACAGTATCCTTGAATAAAATGCAATTGGGACTTGTGTTCCATTCTTTTCTAAATGACTCAAGACTGCCCCTACCCTATAAGGAGATGCATCACATGCTAAACAGACTGGTTTAGACTCCCTAAAATGAGTTACAGTGGATTTAACTGACAATAGTGCCTTTAAGTCCTGGAAGCTTTTTTCATGAATGCAGTTCCATTTCCATGGAGCTTTCTTATCTAAGAGCCTGTGAAGAGGCTCTGCCAATGCAGCCTTGTTAGGCAGGAAGGCATGGTAGAGGTTGAGGAGGCCCAAGAATGCTTGTAGCTCTCCTTTAGATTTAGGACTAGGAGCCAATTGAATGGCCTTCACTTTGGATTCAGCAGGGTGAAACCATTAGCATCAATTCGAAATCCTAGAAATTCTGTTGAAGGGATCCCAATACTACATTTACTCTTCTTTAATTTGAGGCCTGCTTCTCGAAGCCTCTGTAAGACAGCCCTGAGCCTGCTGGCTAACACTTCTGTAGATTCTCCAGCAATAAGTACATCATCAAAATAAGGGCAAACACCCTGAATGCCTTTAAGTGTGTGTTCCATGATTCCCTGAAAAATGCCTGGAGCAACGCTAACTCCAAATTGTAAATGCTTTACTTTGAAAGCCCCCGTGAGTCATGATCGTCTGAGCCATGGCTGTGGCCTCATCAACCGGCAGTTGCTGATAGGCCTGTGCTAAATCTAATTTAGCGAAAAGAGTGCCCCCTTGCAAAGAAGCTAAAATGTGGTTCACCACTGGGACAGGGTAAGCGTGTTGTTTAAGGGCTTTGTTAATTGTACATTTATCAAAGGTAAAGGTAAAGGTTGCCCCGCACATGTGTGCTAGTCATTTCTGACTCTACAGTAGGGGCTGGTGCTCATCTCTGTTTCAAAGCCAAAGAGCCAGCGCTTGTCCGAGGACGTCTCCATGGTCATGTTGCTGGCATGACTAGATGCCAAAGGTGCACAGAACGCTGTTACCTTCCCACCGTAGTGGTCCCTATTTTTCTACTTGCATTTTTTACGTGCTGTTTAAGGGCTTTGTTAATTGTACATTTATAAAAGGTAAAGGTAAAGGTTGCCCCGCACATGCGTGCTAGTCGTTTCCGACTCTAGGGGCTGGTGCTCATCTCCGTTTCAAAGCCGAAGAGCCAGTGCTTGTCCAAGGACGTCTCTGTGGTCATGTGGCCGGCATGACTAGACACCAAAGGCGCACAGAACGCTGTTACCTTCCCACCGTAGTGGTCCCTATTTTTCTACTTGCATTTTTACGTGCTTTTGAACTGCTAGGTTGGCAGAAGCTGGGATGAGTAAAGGCGCTCACTCTGTTATGCGGCACTCAGGATTTGACCCGCCAAACTGCCGACCTTCTGATCAACAAGCATTTATAGTCTGCACATATTCTAATTTCTCTGTTGGCCTTAAATGGAGTGACTATAGGAGTTTCCCACTGCCCACCATCAACTGGTTGTAAAACGCCCTGTTCTACAAGCTTGTCTATTTCTGAGTCAATTTTATGTTTGAGGGCAAAAGGGACCCTTCGAGGCTTAACCTTAATGGGAACTACGTTGGGATCTAGCTTGAATGAGATAGGCAGGCCTGTGTACGTTCCAAGGACTGAATCAAAAACTTGTGCAAAGTCCTCGTAAACTGACGAAAGGTTTGCAGCTTGTGTCCGGTTGATACCAGTTATTTGAATGCCTAAAGCATCAAACCAATCGAGTCCTATGAGACTTGTTCTCTGGCCCCCTACTACTATGACATCCAGGTGCCCATAAAACCCTTTAAATTTTATGGCCAAGGTGGCTTCTCCCTTAACTTTGACTTGAGCGTTTTGAAAGTCAGTTAAAATTATGTTGGAGGGACTTAGCTTGGCCCATTTTCTACTGCGACTGCACATGAAATTGAAGGTGTCCTGGAAAATAATGGAGACAGCAGAGCCAGAGTCCAACTCCATTTTACAAGGAACTCTTTGTAGCTCTACCTGCAGTTTGAGTTTAGGTTTGAGGGGGCGTTGGGACCTGGTGTGGCATACACTTCTACGGCTTCTACAAAACCCCACACTAAAGGGACCCTGGGCCCCAGTACCTTTCCTGGTCGGACCTTCCGACTGATGTTTGGGTGGCTGGTCCCTCTGGCGAGCTCTGCAAACTGCTGCAATGTGGCCTGTTTTGCCGCAGGCCCTGCACGTGGCTGACCAGAATCTACAATCAGTGCGTAGGTGGCTGCCGCCACAACCTTTACATCTAGGTAAGAGAACTGCCTTGTAAATGTTCTCTTGCTGTTTGCTGCTGTGGTGCTGTGCGTCGGGTTGCTTGTGAAGCTTGTTGACTTCAGGATCTTCTTCCTCCGAAGATTCCTCTGAGCGTTTGGCATCCTCGTGGTGGACTGTTTCATCTTGTTTCATCATTTTGGTGGGCTAGACTGTTTGGACTGCACCCACAGCAGCTTCATCTGCCATTACTTCATCTTGGGCTTCGATGAAGGTTAAATTCGGTCTGGCAAAAAGTTTTTGCTGGAGCGTTCGGTTCCGTAGGCCGCAGATGAGCTGGTCTCACAGTCGCTTCTCTACGTTGGAAAATTTACAGAGGTGTGCGGCCTGCCTCAAGGCCACCATGTATTCGGACACTATTTCGCCGGGCTGCTGCATTCGCTGTTCAAACTTGAAATGCCAAGCAATCACCGACATATTCGGCTGGAAATGCTCTCCCGGCTTTTTCTTGAGGTCCGCGTAGGAAACTTACTCCAGCGACGTTGGGGCGAAGAGGTTTTCAGCCAGGTCGAATGTAGCTGGGCTGCACACACAGAGCAGCATGGTGGCCTTCAGCCCATCTTCTGCGACTTGGTTTGCCAGGAGGTAGTTTTCTACCTGGGATAAGTAGGAAGGCCATCCATCCCTCTGGATGCTTGACATCGAATTTGCGTAGTCTTCCGACTTTCGGCATTCTGTCTGGCTGGTTCCTGCGGTTTTTGATCCTGCTTCTCCAAGGCCCAGGGACTGAATCCGCTGAGCACATGGTCGCTAGCATGGCTTGCTAGCCGACCATAGGCATGAGCTGCCTCTCCCCTAGTGAACTTCAGCTCTTTTGGAGAAGCAGGATCCCACCTTTGTCGCCAGTGTTGTGTAGTGAGTTCTTCGTGCAGGAAAGGAGATGAGGCAAGTGAGTTCAACAAAGCTCATGGTTTATTGCTTGCAGGATCTGAACTGAGAATTGGGCTGCAGCTTGCAGCAATTTATAGCTTGGCCCCTAGGCAGCAGCCAGTAGGTTTAAAGCAACCCATTGCCGCCTAGGGACAGACAATAGCAGCATTGGAGACCTGGAGTCTGGGTTGCTGGAGGGCCGTTAGCTGCTCCAGCTTACCACATGGTGTTACACCTGAGCCCAATACATAACAGAGTCCATATGCATTTTCATTCAAAAGAGAATTGGGAATTACACAAAGTGATGACACCATAGTAGAAGATAAGATACCTATTCAATAGCAAAGAAGGAAAGGAGTTTAAGACTTTTCCTTATCATAATTTGGCAGACCTAAGGTGATTCTCTTACTATGTTGTGCCCTAACAATTAAGGTAAATATTTACTTGACAGAAATAAGGCAAGATTTTCCCAAAGGTGCTTTTTTCAGGAGGCAACTGGACTTTCTTCTGTTTCTCTGAAGATGTTTCGCTTCTCATCCAAGAAGCTTCTTCAGCTCTGACTAGATGGTGGGGAATGGAAGGATTTATATCCTTCTTGTGTTATAAGAAACAAAAGAAAGTCCAGTTGCCTCCTGAAAAAAGCACCTTTGCTTTTTTTTTTAAAAAAATATCTCTAATATTCAGACACTACATAATCAAAGCATACCAACTTAACCTTCTTCTGAATGTTAAAATCATATGTGAAGCCACCAATCCTAGTGCTTTTTTGTCATACTAGTAAGTTAAAAAAATCTTTATATGATTTAAACCATATTTGTTTAAGTATGCTTCTGCAATGTTGTGATTGTGAGTGCCAGGTTTCAGCAAATTCTTATATGCTGCAATATTAACCTCTGAAAAGAAAATATGTGGAGGAAGCTTGGCCTACTGAGGAGCAGGCAAGCATTAGGAGTGCCAATATTAAGTCTGGCAAGATTCAATCTTAAATTTCTATGGACAAATTTCAAATCATAATGTAGTATCTTGTCAGGATATTACATAATGTGCTATCCTCACTGCTGTCATTGCAACTCTCTATATAGTGCTGACCCCTAAATTATCATAAGCTCGTAGAATGGAAGTGTTTAAAAGGACTTTGGAGATTATCTACAGTACTCTAACCTTCTCCCCAGTGCAGGAATCCACTACCACAGCATTCCTGACAGATGGCATTCTGCTAAAATTAACAGCTTTACACTGTATAAAATGAAAGCTTTTGTATCTTGATCTTAGAGAGAGGATAAAAAGGCTTGTCCATCATTTTGCTGAGAAATAAAATTGAAGTTACCTTGGATCCTGAATTGTGTTTCTATTCATAAAGGAATAGATCTGTTGAAGGTTCTCATGGGGAAAGCAAGGAGTAACTTTTCATCATTCTTCTTTCTTCTACTTCTAATTTCCAGGCTATGTTTTATCCTTTTATCACAGCAACCCGCCTTCTTCTTTTCTTGGATAGACGTATTTCTATGCTCCTGATTGTTGTCAAGAAACATTATGCAACTTAGATAGATAGATTGATAGATAGATAGATAACCTTTATTGTCATTTTTTTACTGCGGGTACAATGGCACACATTAAAAATGAAATTTAGTTGCTTGCTCTCAAAGTGTACACATACATAACAGACATTTAAACATATTATATACAACATATGTATAGACCTACAGCCTTACATATAAGTAAAATATAAATATTAATTAAATATTAATCAACTTCATCTGTAAATAATAGTTAACAGCTCAGAGCTACTCCTACCACCATATTCTGTATAACCAACCTCTTGGATTGGCTTTTTTTTTTAAAAAAAAATCATTGTAGCTTTTCCATCTTTTTTCTTCTCTTAACATTCATGAGACAATGCAAAATATTTACTGATGGCAGTTTCCCTTCAATAGAGGCATTTGATTGTTCACTGCCTATAATATGTTGTTCCCAATTGGCTTCAAGGACTGCTGGAAACCATCAGCACCACAGTCTTACATATTGAATTGTCACTACCTAAGTCTATTTTATGTTTCTTTTGTTTTTAAATTCAAGAAAACTTAGGGTAACTGAACTGAAGTACTTTTTAATGCAAAATAAAAATATTCTTGATTTTCTTTAAGACTGAATTATGATAAACAATGCACTGTTTATCTATTCATCAAAAAGACTTTTTAAAGTTAGTTTTGTTGCTTTGGAATCATCTTTCAGTGATCAAAGCTTTACTTGATTAACAGATATATGATTTAGACAATTGTACTAACTTCCTTTTGTCTTTTCTCTTTGATTTAACCTTTCTGTTCCTTTTTTAAAATTTAGCTTAGGAAGGTGAAGGAGAGTACTGTATTTTGACTGGCCCACATTTTTAAATGATAGTGTATTTTTCTAACCTTTTCATGCTGTTTTTTTTTACCCAATATTGCTTACAAAATGCACCTTAGGGAACTTTTATACAAAAATGTGTACAGTAGAAAAAGTGACATACAAAAAATTGCATGATTTCTCCAAAGTATATATGAAGATAAATGTGAATATTTATGCACTTGAGCATGGGATGAACTGACGTTATACCCAAATATAGATACTGATAATGCCCAAACACAAATGCTTGGCACTAAATTTGTGGGTTTAACTCTTCTACTTGGGGAATTTGATACAAGCGTCACAACTGATGCAGATTTCTATGATATTTTCAGAGAGAAAGAGAGAGGAAGATATTAGTGCTTACATTTCCAAGGCAATTTTTGCCCATGATAACCTTGGCCAAAGGGTCAAATTGACAAGAAAATATGGAATATACTGAATGCAACATGTATAGATATTAAGGGAATTAAGTAGCTTTCAAAGAAAGGATGACCCCTGAGTTCAGATTTTCCTATAGAAAGGAAAGAAAGAAAGAAGAAAAAAAGGAAGGATGGAAGGAAGGAAAGAGAAAGAAAGAAGAAAAGAAAGAAGGAAAGAAAGAAAGAAAGAAAGAATGAAAAAGAAAGAAAGAAAGAAAGAAAGAAAGAAAGAAAGAAAGAAAGAAAGAAAGAAAGAAAGAAAGAAAGAAAGAAAGAACCACACACATGTATATTGTCAGAAACTAAGCAGCTCTAAATGAAAGGCTTTTATTTTAACTTTTAGCTTTTATTGAGCTTGTTACCCGAGTAATAGAATTCTCAGCAAATTTCAAACTGAAATTTCCATCTGAAGTGTTTTGGAAGGCTATTATTACCGACCTTCTAATTTCCACTGTAGCTAAGCATGTATTAATAACAAGGAGAGGTGAGGCAACCGCTGATATATCCAATGGTGCTTGACATTTAGTAGATGAATTAAAGTTTACAGTCCAATTGGTTTTTAACCAGTAATATTAGAGATCTTTGTTGTGAGCTTTTCTTTTTTTAAATGTTCCTCCCCCCCTTCACATTATAATTAGCCATTTCTATTATTTATATTTCTGAGTCCTCATTTGTCTTGTTTTTCATGACAAAGGCACAATACACTGTACGTAAAGTGGCCAATCTACATTTTGCAAATTCACATTTGGAAATAAATACAAAACGACTGAACTAAATCTTATTCCAATCTATACCTTAATCATCATGATACCGAAAGACAAAGCTTTATCTACAGTATAGATGTAAATTGGTTTAATTGGCACTTTTTCTCAGCAGGGAAAACTGGGAATAAGATTTCTATAAGGATGGGAAAAGGTTTAGGGACCAGTGATGGATAATTAATAGTGTGTTATAAAAATTACCATTTCCCCAATTTTTTGATGGATGTGAAGGATATCAAATTAAATTTAAACTAACCCCCATAATTAAATTGAAATTACACAGCCAGGGGTATTAGAAGCTCCTTGTGTCACAATAGTGTTCAGAATTGTTTCAACTCCTAGTGCTTAAATGTGTGGTTGGACAACATCTGGCTTAATAGCCAAATGTGGCCTGTAGTCAAAGTTAGGAGAAATTTTGGAGCCCCTGGAAAGTCCTACTTACAGGTCAGGAAAATCATCTGTCTGATTGCAAATTTTCTGCTTTCCCTGATGCATGAAAATTAAATGATGAGGTCCTAGCCAGCCATCTGCAAGCAGCTCCTCAAAGGAAGGGAAAAGGATGAAAGCGTGTGGGGGTATACTGTATATGATATGTGCATGTGTGCAGAAGAGGTCATTGCATGCAAGTAGATGCCTGGACCCTGCTAGTCTTTGGCTGCAGCCCAAGAGACCATTGTCCTCAGGATTGAAAAATCTGTTTAGAAGTGCTAACAATATTTGTAAAACAGATAAAAACTGGGATAGTGGATTATATAAGAATGAACTGTTGACCTCCTAGGCCCAAATGCAGTCAAAATATCCCTATAAAAACAGAAGGAAATTAACCTTGGCACAATTCCTACTATTTTTAACTGGAAAGCATGTGAAATAAGTTGCTTTTTCTTTTTAAAAATGCCAACAAAGGTTCATTTACAATCTAAATTTTGCCCTTTTCCAAATCTATGATTCTATGATATAAAGTAGGAAACACATGTTGCATAAATGAACAAGGACAAAATTTCTGTTTTGAATGGACCTTTTGTGGGCTTTTTATAAAGCATGTTTTTAATCATGACCTCACATTCTGTGGTTTGCCCCATTGTTATCCACCCCAGCATTAATTAATTCTACTCCCAACACTGAACTGCTGCACTTCAGTGTCTACAGGGAAGGCAAAAGGGAAAGGGAAATGATATATTTATTAGGCCAACATCATGTACATGATTTAGGCTGGGATCTGGTACCCAAATTACATCATTCATATTATTTGTGCAATGAAGATATAGCACATGAGACATCATTATGACTTCTGAACACCAAACCTGATTCATTTTCAGTTCTGTTCTTTCCAATAGTAACTACTTATATTTTAAAAACTCAGTTGAATCAGGTACTTACATGATACTAGCATTATGCCTAGCTGAACCTTGTGTCCTACTATTAGCACCTGAGGGCAGCTCTCAAGAGTGGGCAGAAGCACGATATAAGAGTGAGTCAGCCATATGGATAAAAGTAGACGTAATGACACGGGGACATATTGGCTTTTTCCTTTTGGCTGTTATTTGATTTTATATCTTATTATTTTACACTACACTGTCAAATTACAGCATCCAACTATTTTAGCACTGGAAAATTTGACTACAAACTGTGAAGCCAGCATTCCGCAGCGAGCGAGGAAGGAGATTCTCAGGCTCAAACCATCAAAAGGACTGGTGCCAGTCTATAGCCCTGTAACTGTTTTTTTCAAAGGGCTTTTTATTACACGGTTGCTGAGAGCTACACCTACAGATCTTCAGTGGCCACACCTTTCTACCATAGCTCTGCTTAAGATCAACAATGATTTTTTCCTTTTTTATGGCAGGACTATGACAGGGGTAATCACCAGGTTTGGGGAAAAAGAAGTCAAGATGTCAACCACAATTGTGCAATTGAAGATCCACCTGTTTTATGTGCATTGCAGAGCTTTATTATGAGCTATATTTATTTATTCATTTATTTATTTAGGTGCTCTTTAGATGGTGGCTTAAATATTTGTTTTTCTTCTGACTGTTAAATGCTTTTTAATTTGTTTTTACAACTTTTAAACCAAGTTTGATTTTTTTAAAAAATTCCCTTTGTATGTTTGTAATCCCTCTGACAGGAAGGGTTGTACTATACATTTAAAAATAAATGAAATAAAGCAGTATTGCTTTGATACTTTTGATTGTATGAATTAGTGCTTTAAAACACTGTCAGTGCCTTTGAATGTCATTTAGATGGAAAAGTGTGGTCCCAATTGTACAGTGAAACATTATAACATTACCGCTTCATATTGCCCATCAGAAAAGTATGTAAGTATTTTAGACAACTTAAAGGATTGTGGACAAAGAAAAACATTTATTTATTATCTGCTGAAAATTGGGATGTCCTTGATTCATCCTCATACTTCTCTTCAAAGGAGAATAAATATATCCAGTGTTAGCCAGCAAGAGAAGAATAGCTTTATGGCAGCTGTCCAGTGAATCTTCAGATTTTGGTAAAAGGCAGCAATAATTTTTGCATGAACATGTGAGTGGAGCTATCTCTGTCCTTGGCTCCAACCCGTCCTTCACAGATACTTGAATAAGTTAATTATAAATTGCTACTTAATGACATAACTAGGCTTCCTGATTTCCCCAGAATGCAGTTTATGAAGTAAACAGGCTTCTCAAGGTTTCTTGATGCACTGAAGAAATTTAATGCCAGGGATGGACATACACTTTATCAAACTGCTTGGGAATTCTCAACATATCTGGACGATATCAGGAAAGGCAGTGCTCATATTTCACTCAGAAATGTCTGGTTTCAGTTCAGAGAGGGGCTAGCTGGCGATGTACATAAATAGATGTATTCCTATTGTATCTATTTTCAAAAAAGTATACGGTTTTTCAGCTTATCCTATAGAAGTTTAGAAATCCAAGGATGAATCTTTCTTTCTTTCTTTCTTTCTTTCTTTCTTTCTTTCTTTCTTTCTTTCTTTCTTTCTTTCTTTCTTTCTTTCTTTCTTTCTTTCTTTCTTTCTTTCTTTCTTTCTTTCTTTCTTTCTTTCTTTCTCTCCTCTTTCCCTCCCTTCCTCCCTGTCCACTTCTCTCTCCTCTCCTCTCTCTCTCTCTCTCTCTCTCTCTCTCTCTCTCTCTCTCTCTCTCTCTCTCTCTCTTTCTCTATGCTTTTCTCTCTCTCTCTTCTCTTAAATTTCTGGATTTCACATCACCATTCCCACATGTTCAAAAGGAGGAATACAATCTCTATGAAAGAAATAAAAAACAAAAAAGACTAGAATAATCCTCTCCAGCAGCCTACATGCAGATAAGCTAGGATCAATACCTGACAAAAGAAAAAAATCAAGCAGGAAATAATACCCTAATCAAGGAACTATAGGTACCAAGGGAAAAACGCCACACCTCAACCACACTCATTAGCACCAATGACGTTACCTAGTTGGGTAATGAAATGTCTGCAAGCAAAATAACTAAGCTTAGAAAGCACCAAGGACTCCACAATTCAACCCTGAACTACATATATTCCCTTCTATTACAGTCATATTTCCCTACTTCAATTTTAGTATAAGTAGGCTTTACATTTTGAGAGTAGTGAAGTGAGTTGAAAACCTGTATTTTAAAAAATGAAGGGAACAATTATTCTATTCTCATATGCACATAAAGCACTTTTATAAGTGTCTAATGGGGAATTTCTTTTCTTACAACATTCATTCAGTGTGCAGCTTATGTGCTAGGTACCACACATAGCTCTTGGGCATTTTTAAAAATCATATATGTACTGTGAAGACTTGTAACTTTAAAATAAAAGGGTTTAACTGAATGTGAAATGCCTAACATATGGCAGAATTTCCAATAATAATAATTTAATTTAATTTAATTTATTAATATTTCTATACCGCCCTTCTCCCGATGATGATGATGATGATAATAATAAAGTTAGAAGGGACCTTGGAGGTCATCTAGTCCAACCCCCTGCTCAGGCAGGAAACCTTATACCATTTCAGGCAAATGGCTGAACAGTCTCTTCTTAAAAACCTCCAGTGTTAGAGCATTCACCACCTTTGGAGGCAGGTTGTTCCACTGGTTAATTGTTCTAACTGTCAGGAAGTTTCTCCTTAGTTCTAGGTTGCTTCCCTCCTTGACTAGTTTCCATCCATTGCTTCTTGTCCTGCTTTCAGGTGCTTTGGAGAATAGCTTGACTCCCTCTTCTTTGTGGTAGCCCCTGAGATATTGGAACACTGCTATCATGTCACCCCTCACCCTTCTCTTCATTAAACTACACATACCCAATTCCAGCAACCGTTCCCTATATGTTTTAGCCTCCAGCCCCCTAATCATCTTTGTTGCTCTTCTCTGTACCCTTTCTAGAGTCTCAACATCTTTTTTACATCGTGGTGACCAAAACTGGATGCAGTATTCCAGGTGTGGCCTTACCAAAGCATTGTAAAGTAGTATTAGTACTTTACTTGATCTTGATTCTATCCCTCTGTTAATGCAGCCTAGCACTGTGTTGGCTTTTTTGGCAGCTGCAGCAAACTGCTGGCTCATATTGAAGTGATTGTCTACTAAGACTCCGAGATCCCTCTCGGAGTTACTACTATTGAGCAAGGTACCACCTATACTATACCTATGCATTTGATTTTTCCTGCCTAAATGTAGAACCTTCTGCACTTTCTTCTTTCTTGTTCCCTACCCTTAAATTTTTCTCCTTGCTTTTCTGTCTAGTGCCCCCACATTATTGGATCTCCCCATAGAGATTAAGTCTGCCAGATGGACCTCAACTAAGATTCACCTTTATTTCATCAGATATATCCATTGTTTAAAATTCTTTCTGTTTACACTCCTTATTGAGTGCTAAGGGCAACTATAGGATTTGTGTATGTCCGTATCAAAAAGTCAAGATAGGGCCATGATTCTGGCACACATATAAAGAGGAGCAGGATTTTGATCTCACGGTTCAGCTGTCATCTTGATTTTTTTAGTCCCTTTCCCCCAAGGATTTCCCTGGGTTGAGCACTCTCCATGATCACTGTGGATAGCACAACCACCTGACCATACATTTCCATCAGGATATTCCCTCTGCTGTTAGTTTTAGGTTTTTGTCTCTTTTGCTTGTATTACCCTATTGATTTAAAGTCTACCTCTCTAAAAAAAATTATAAACACCTGTTATGTACTGGGCTTATTGAGGGAATATCACGTGGGTTGCTGGAGCAGCTAACGGCTCTCCAGCAACCCAGACTATCAGTCTCCTGTGCTGCAATTGGCTATCCCCAGGCGGCAATGGTTGATTCAAACCTATTGGCTGCCACCTAGGGCCTAGACTATATATTGCGGCCTGTTGCAGCCATTTCCCTTGGTACAGTCACAGCACAAAATAAAGTATGAGTTACCTGTACTCTGTTCACATTTTCATTCCTGCGTCAAAAAACCTGCTATTTAACAACACCTATAACTATATGCTGAAGGGAAAGGGGGCAAGGTAAAGAGAAGGGTGCCTGGGCTGCTTTCTCCCAATTCTGAATTTTAGAAGAAAGTATCATTGCTTTTTGCCCTGTCTGCAAATTTTCTTAACCATTCCTTGGAGTAACCTTTTCTACATGGCAAAGAAACAGGCTGATAAGAAAAGCACAATAGTTAGGTGATAGTAACAGACTTTTGTAGTTGGTGATGTATTTTTAGTTTTTAGAACATGTGATGGATACTTACCTAGTATCGAAATGGCAACCATAGACGTTTGTCCACTCCCCCAAAGGCTGTCAATAATAGGCATGGCTTCTCTTAAAACAATCATTTATCAGAAGATAAATGAGTTCCCAGGATGGTCTTTATCATCCCAGTGATCTTGACAGGGCCCAAAAGGTATGCCTGCAAATCCATATGATGCTAGAGGCTAATGCTTTGCTTGGCAGAAAGCTAACTAGCTTTTTTTTTTAAAAGAATATTTAAAAGGCAGGATCTGGTGGGCATCACGTGATCTACAGGTAGTCCTTGACTTAAAACTGGTCATTTAACAATCATTTGGAGTTATAAAAAACTTGAAAATGTATTAACCTCCAATAAGCAAATGTTGACCACCCCTCTGTGGTTAAATGACCGCATTTCAGGCATTTGTCATCTAGTTCACATTTATGACTCACTGCAACATCCCCCAGTCATGTGACCATGATTTGTAATGTATTTTTATTGCTGTCCACTGTGTTTTGCTGGTTTCTGGCAAGAAATTCCTCCTTGAGAGAATGGATTCAGATTTATGACTGTGTGATTTGCTTAATAACTACGTGATTCAAACTTACAACTGCATGTTTCGCCTAACAAATGGTCATAAAATCTGGTCCATCACATGGTTGCTTCGACTGACAATCAACATGACTTACAACTGAAATTTTGGTCCTAATTAAGTCAAGGATTGCCTGTTCTCCTGATTTAGCTCTTCTTCATTATACCACATTGTCCCCCATTTGGAAAGTATATGCATTTTCTTTGGAAGGGATGCAGGGAATTAATTTAGAAGGAAGAATTATTTAGCTTGTTATATTTTAAAACCCTTCTTCTACTCTCAGATTAAACAGGTAAAGGAAGTCTAAGGACGCCCACTTCACTCTGCTTATCTGTTTCCCACCCTGACTTGTAAAGCAGCCTTTTAGGTTAAAAAAAAAAGACTGCATTCACATATAAGATATAGCTTGCCATTTTTATTACTTACAGTACTCCTCTCAAATTCATCACTGACAAAAGCCTTAAACAGGAAGATAATATAATTTTTGACATGACAGCCAACAGGAGGCAGTCATAAATAATTTGCCAAATAATTCCAAGGGAACACTCAGGGGAAAAAAATAACTTGGATTTAAGTATTGTATACTCTAAGCACAATATACACACCAAGCACTATGGAGCACATAGATGACGAGTATCCAATTTGAACCTGCTAATCCAGCTTGTGTCTGAAGTTTTATTCCCCTTCCATCAAGCTTCAATATGCATCTGATCTGAGAATATTGGATTCTTTTTTTTTCTTTGAGGAGAGAAATAAATGACTTATCTGGGGAATAAATTCCATTCTACTCTTAACATATTACTTCCCGTATATATGGTGCCAAAATAAGGCTCACTTTTTAATGTAAATCTCTGAAGATGAACCATGATAATGAGTTTCTCCTTTTTTTCTCCTATGATTTCTAGGCAGGATGGAAGACTTTCTTGGAAGAAAAACATGTATGCAGGAACAGACACAGAGTGTTTGCTCTTTAGAGGACCCACAGTCACTGACATAGATAGGTTTAGTATCTGTAATTTCATAATGAGGTAACTATAGTTGGTAAAGCACTATCCTTTTTGTTTATATTGAACTGAACCCCATAAAGAGCCTTGGTGGAGCAGTGGGCTAATGCCTCCTTAAGTAACACCAGCTGCCTGCAATTAGTGCAGGTTCGCATCCCACCAGGCTCAAGGTTGACTCAGCCTTCCATCCTTCCGAGGTAGGTAAAATGAGGACCCAGATTGTTGGGGGCAATTAAGCTGACTTTGTAATAATGCCGCTTGCGGGGGTGTGTGAAAGCCCTAATAAGCAGGCATATACATAGAATGAAGGCTACTGCTAAGCTTGTAAGCCGCCCTGAGTCTTCGGAGAAGGGCGGGATATAAATGGAATTAAAAATAAATAAATAAAATAATATAGCTTTGAGTGATGTTTGTTGCCCCAAGCTTATCCTTCAATTATATTTCCTAGCATCCAATTCGGGAATATAATAACCTGTTCTTAATTCAGTATTATTAATATGCTAGTGGCATAGAGTGCTTTTCAAGTGTGTGTTTTGTCAAAAAGAATGAGGGGAGGTGCCATTTTGTGTGACTGCAAAGGCCTCTTTCAGTGCCAGATGAAAACTTGCCTTTTTATTCCTATACTCCCCTGAGTATTCCCAAACTGACCATGTCTTTCTCAATGCATCTCAGTCAACGTTACAATATTTATTATTCGGTATTCTGCTTTAATTGACCATAGGACTATAGGAGCCTCTGAAATAGGCTTTAAATATTCTAATTAAATAGCTTGAATAATCTCAGTTAAGGACACTGTACAAAATACTCATAATCAAGACAAACATTACTCAATTGATCAGGGTTACATACATACAACAACATCATAGATCCCTATAGTTGCTGCAAATTTTTCTGTTCAGTTTGAACAGAAAGGGGGCATATACATGAACCAAACCCCCCTCCCCCCAAGACATAATTCAGCAGGGACAACACATTGTACAATTCAGATGCAGAGCTTGGAAATACTTTCCTTGTTGATTTTTATGCCCATCACACATAATTCTTACAGACTGTTATGCCAGGTGGACACTTTTAATGAGACAGAAAGAGAAAAAAATGCAGATTCTGGACAGTCAAAAAACAAGGAACCATTTTCATGAAAGCCTAGAGTTTTTAACAAGGGATTGGTTTTTTTTAAAAAATAGCCTCTGTTTTGGCTAAGAGGGCCGGATGGTTATTAAAAGCCAAGCAGCCAATGTGGGAAGAGAGATTTTTTGATAAAGATGGTGACTTTGTTGGGTTACAGCCTGTGCAACCTGTTTAGTTTCAAGCTGTGTTACACAGAGTCATCAGAAAGGCACACCCCTAGCAAGTCTGCCTGTGTGACCAGAACTAATCAGATGGATTGGCCATGACATTATTAAAAGGTAAAGGTAAAGGTTCCCCCGCACATACGTGCTAGTCGTTTCCAACTCTAGGGGCCGGTGCTCATCTCCGTTTCAAAGCCGAAGAGTCAGCGCTTGTCTGAGGACATCTCTGTGGTCATGTGGCCGGCATGACTAGATGCTAAAGGCACACGGAACGCTGTTACCTTCCCACCGTAGTGGTCCCTATTTTTCTACTTGTATTTTACATGCTTTCGAACTGCTAGGTTGGCAGAAGCTGGGACGAGTAACAGGCACTCACTCTGCTATGCGGCACTTGGGATTTGACCCGCCAAACTGCCGACCTTCTGATCGACAAGCTCAGTGTCCTAAAACGTTTCAACTAAAAAGGTTTTTTTAAAAAATATTTGTATGCAAAAATTTAATCCCAATTCAGAATGGGTATGGATTTTCTTGTAATTCAGGAACTGATCCTATGATGAATAATTTGGGTTTATGTGTTAGTTTGAGTTATTTATAAGAAACAGAAGTAGATTATAGTGAATGTTATGCGTCAGCCCATCTATATTTGTATATACAAATAGCTTAATGTAATTATCTTTATAAAATATTTTATATTATCAAGTAAATTACAGAAAAAGGAGGAAAGGATATATAAATACTGTTATGTACTGGGCTCTTGTGATATACCACATGGGTTGCTGGAGCAGCTAATGGCTCTCCAGCAACCCAGACTGCAATTGGCTAGCTCCAGGCAGCAATGGTTGGTTCAAACCTATTGGCTGCTGCCTAGGGGCTAGACTATATATTGTGGCTGGTTGCAGCCCTTGCTTCAGTACAGTTCCAGCAAGAAATAAAAGTATGAGTTATCCTGTACTCAGCCTCGTGTCGTCATTCCTGCACCAATAACCCACTATTTAACAGTGGCGATGAGGATGGGATCCTGCTTCGCTGATTAAGAGCTGAAGTCCAAGAGGGGAAGGCAGCACACGCCGGAAGGAAGAGGCATTTCCCCCCCCTCTCTCAAGGCCGGCTAGCAAGCTACACTAGCGGCCTCGTGCTCAGTGATGCATTCCGTAAGCCTTGAAGGAAGATCCAAAGATTGCAGGAACCAGAGAGAAGAATGCCAAATATCGGCAAATTAAGAGAATTCGATGTGAAACACCTGGAGGAATGGCCATCGTATCTTTTGCAAGTAGAAAACTATCTCAGAGCCAATCAGATCACGGAACAAGGACTGAAGGCCGCAACGCTGCTTTGCATGTGCAGCCTAGCAACCTTTGATTTGGCCGAGAATCTTTTCGTGCCGACACCAATCAAAGCGGTCTTCTACGCAGATCTAAAAAAGAAGTTAACCAGACACTTCCAGCCCAAGATGTCTGAGATGGCTTGGTGATTCAAATTTGACCAAAGAGTGCAGCTATCCAGGGAGACAGCTTTGGAGTTCATTGCGGGCCTAAGACAGGCTGCACACCTATGCAAGTTCTAAAATTTAGAAGAACGACTAAGAGACCGGCTCGTCTGTGGCCTACGAGACAGAACGCTTCAACAGAGACTATTTGCTAGACCCAATTTAACATTTTCTGAAGCACAGGACGAGGTGATGGCCGATGAAGCTGCCGGGGGCGCAGTGCAGACAGTTCAGCCCACCAAACCTTCAAAAGTCGAAGAATCGGTCCAACTTGAGGTCGCCAAATGCACCAGAGAATCGTCAGAGGAAGAAGAACCTGAAATCAACCAACTCCAAAAGCAACCCAATGCACAACACCTCAACAGCCACCAGCGAGAGGATGGTTACAAGGCAGTTCTCTTACCGAGATGTAAGAGGTGCAGCGGCAACCATCTTCACACCAATTGCAGATTTCGTTCAGCCACGTGTAGAGCTTGTGGAAGAACAGGCCACATCACGGTGATTTGCAGAGCCCGACAGAGAGACCGGCCACCCAAACACCAGTCGGAAGAACTGACTAGGAGAGGTACTGGGGCCCAGGGTCCAGTTAGTGTGGGATTCTTCAGAAGCTGTAGAAGCATATGCCGCACTGGGGCTTGACGCCCTCTCAAACCCAAACTTAAGCTCTTGGTAGAGCTACAAGGAGTTCCATGTAAGATGCAATTGGACTCTGGCTCTGCAGTTTCAATTTCTCAAAACACTTTTAACTTTGTGTGTAGGCGCAGTAAAAATTGGGCCAAACTAAGACCCTCAGATATAATCCTAACAGATTTTCAAAACGCTCACGTTAAAGTTAAGGGAGAAGCCACCTTGTTGGTAAAGCTTAAAGGGTTTTTGGGATACCTGGATGTAATAGTAGTAGGGGGCCAGAGAACGAGTCTCATTGGACTCAATTGGTTTGATGCCTTAGGTATTCAGATTACTGGCATAAACCGGACACAAACTGCAGACCTCATGTCAGTGTCCAAAGAATACGTGGATGTTTTTGATTCAACCCTAGGGACATACACAGGCCCACCTATCTCTTTTAAGTTAGATCCCAATGTTGTCCCAATCAGGGTTAAACCTCGCAGGGTCCCCTTTGCTTTAAAACATAAAATTGATTCCGAAATTGATAAGCTTGTAGAACAGGACGTGTTACAGCCTGTTGATGGGGGGGAGTGGGAAACTCCTATAGTCACTCCACTTAAAACCAACGGGGAAATTCACATTTGTGCTGACTATAAATACACATTAAATAAGGCCCTCAAGCAACATGCTTACCCGGTCCCAGTGGTCAATCATATTTTAGCTTCCTTGCAAGGGGGGACTATTTTTGCTAAACTTGATTTAGCACAGGCCTATCAGCAATTGCCGGTTGACGAGGCCACAGCCGCGGCTCAAACGATCGTGACTCACAGAAGGGCATTCAAGGTTAAATGCTTACAGTTTGGAGTCAGCGTTGCACTGGGTATTTTCCAAGGGATTATGGAACATACACTTAAGGGTATTCAGGGCGTCTGCCCTTATTTTGATGATGTTCTTATTGCGGGGAAATCCCCTGAAGTGCTGGCCAGTAGGCTCAGGGCTGTTTTGCAGAAGCTTCGTGAATCAGGCCTCAAATTAAAAAAGAACAAGTGTAGTATTGGGGTTTCATCAACAGAATTCTTGGGTTTCCGCATTGATGCTAATGGCATTCACCCCTCTGATTCTAAAGTGAAGGCCATTAAAATGGCTCCTAGGCCCAAATCAAAAGGAGAGCTTCAAGCATTTTTGGGTCTCCTAAATTTTTATCATACATTCCTACCTCATAAGGCAGCAATAGCAGAGCCCCTCCACAGGCTACTAGACAAAAAAACTCCTTGGAAATGGACTAACTTACACGAAAAAAGGTTCCAGGACTTGAAAGCATTACTGTCAGAAAAGTCCACTGTAACTCATTACATAGAGTCTAAACCTGTATGTCTTGCATGTGATGCATCTCCCTATGGGGTGGGGGCAGTCTTAAACCACATAGAAAAAAATGGGAAACAGGTTCCTATAGCATTTTACTCAAGGACCTTGTCCTCTGCTGAGTGCAACTATGCTGAGATTGACAAAGAGGCTCTGGCCATAGTTGCTGGAATTAAAAAATTTCATGATTATTTATATCGCAGGGATTTAACTGTCTACACTGACCACAAATGTCTGTTGGGACTGTTCACAACAGACAAACAAACCCCCCACATACTATCTCCAAGAATGTTGAAATGGTCTATTTTCCTGTCTGCATACAATTTTAAACTAATTCACAAACCGGGAAAGGAAATGGGCCATGCTGATGGCCTCAGCAGGCTACCACTGCCACTAATGGATTCAGATCAGGCTCCTGCTGCTAGAATACTGTCCATACAGGACATACCTGAGTTTTCCCTCCATGCAGGGGACATTGCTGCTGAAACTGCCACAGATAAAATACTGAGTAGAGTGTTGTCATGGGTATACATGGGCTGGTTGGAAAAAAGTCCGGGCTCTGAATTTCAAAGCTATTTTATCAGGAGGCATGAGTTGTCTGCACATAAAGGGTGCATTTTATGGGGGAACAGAGTCATAATTCCCACTTCCCTAAGAGACAGGGTTTTACAGTCATTACATGAAGGCCATCCAGGCATTGTCAGAATGAAAGCTTTAGCTAGAAGCTACCTTTGGTGGCCTGGCCTTGATAAGGCCATTGAGGGTCAAGTCCATGGTTGTTATACATGCCAGCAATCTAGGCCTGAAATGCCACAGGCTCCAGTTCACAGGTGGGAGGAAATGCACACTCCCTGGTCTAGGATTCACATAGACGACGCTGGGCCTTTTCAGGGGCAGCTCTTCCTGATAGTAGTGGATAGCCACTCAAAATGGCTGGAAGTAATTCCAGTTCCTAATATGACTACTGGTAGGACCATGCAGGTGCTGAGAAAACTCTTTGCAACACATGGGTTGCCTGATGTCTTAGTTTCTGACAATGGGGCCGAATTCACTGCTGCTGAATTTCAGGCTTTCCTTAGAGCTAATTTCATCAGACATGCAACGTCTGCACCTTTTCATCCATCTACTAATGGTCAAGCCAAATGCATGGTGAGGACAATGAAGGAGGCACTCAAGCACATTGTCACAGGTGACTGGCATCACAGATTTCTTACTCTGCCAACATTCTACACCCTGCATGGCCACAGGTAAAATTCCTGCAGAACTACATTGGGGAAGGCGTTTGATTACTGAACTGGACAGGTTGCATCCAGACAGAGTGGCAGCAGAAGCCTCTCGACCAAAACACCCGAGGGGGCTGCACATAGGCGATTGGGTTTGGGCCAGGAACTATGGTCAGGGGAATTTGTGGGTTCCTGGTCAAATCACCAAGGCATCCAGACCCCTATCTTATGAAGTGGGGTTGGAGGGAGGGCGAGTTGATCAGCTCAGGAAAAGGTTTCCAGAATGGCCACTAAGCGAGGACTGTGTCATAAGTCCCTCCCAAGGTCCTCAAACTTGCGGCCAAGCCAGACCTCACATGGACTACCAGGACTTTTCCTTCTCAGTGGAGATGGAACCAGAGGGAGAACTGGGGAGCTCAGGAGTGCAACATGGACCCCCTAACAAAGCGAGCCAACCAAACTTCAGCAACTGCTGTGCTTACTCTGCTGAACAGACTGACTCTGGGGTGGGCCAACCTGGTGAGGCCAGCCAGAGTGTTTCGAATCCCCTTGACTCTGGAGCACAAAGGGACACAAATCTACCCAGCCCACTGGGTAAGCTGGTAGACCACAAAGTGATGGTAACTCTGAGACGTTCCTCTAGGTACACAACCCTCCTTCGTACCTTAAAGCTTACATTGTAAAATAAAGAGATATATATTGTTGTAAAACCTGTTGCCACTAAACTACAGAAACTAGTGCTTTGTGTAATTGCCTATTACTGCAAATGGAAGCCTGATAATTTAGACATTGTTTAATCTCATTGTATTCCACAGTGATTTTTATTATTTTTATTATTATCACTTTATTGTGTGTGTATTGATTAATAAGTCTTGACAACCGTCAAGACTAAATGTTGTTGTCATAGTCTGATCTAAGAGGGGAGGGTTGTTATGTACTGGGCTCTTGTGATACACCACGTGGGTTGCTGGAGCAGCTAACGGCTCTCCAGCAACCCAGACTAACTGTCTCCTGTCCTGCAATTGGCTAGCTCCAGGTGGCAATGGTTGGTTCAAACCTATTGGCTGCTGCCTAGGGGCTAGACTATATATTGCGGCTGGTTGCATCCCTTGCTTCAGTACAGTTCCAGCAAGAAATAAAAGTATGAGTTATCCTGTATTCAGCCTCGCGTCGTCATTCCTGCACCAAGAACCCACTATTTAACAAATACAATTAACAAAGTCATGTAAATCTGTAAGGAAAAAGCCTGCAAATTTATATCATGAAAAAACAACTGACAAATTTTAACCCAAAAGGACTCTTCCTTCTTCCTTGTTCTTTGCTGGAAACCAAAACAATATTTCAATGTTTCTGAGTTCCTTGTTAACAAAACTGATAGGCCATTGCTGCAATTGAGGCATAGATTTATCATTGTAATGTTACATAAAGCTTCATATAAATCTGATGCAAGCCTTCCAGTTGAGAAAAATGTTTTGTATTTAATACAGGTAATGGAGCCTGGAACTGTAACTCATGATGGTCACTTATATGACCAACCCAATTTTACAATGTTTTTGAAGTAGTTGGAAAGTAGACATAGAGGTCATTAAGTGAACCCCATGTCTGTTAAGTGAGTCAGTGCATTCCTATGGGTGTTTTCTTTTTGCCAGAAACTGGCCCAAAAGGCCAATTTCTGTCAAAAAGCATTGTAACTTGCATCAAGTGACCATGAAACACTGCAACTGGCTGTAAAGGTGAGCCAGTTGCCAAGTGCCTGAAATGCAGTCATGTGACCATGGGGAGGGGTTCCCACCAAAAGTCCCAAATGGTTGTGAGTACCTTTTGGAAGGGTCCATCAGAATTTTTAATGATTTTCAAGTGAGCAGTCGTTGAGCAAGGACTATCTGTACATTGCTTGAAATTGGCCTTAAATGTTGATTCTAGGCTTGGCTGCCACTTGCGAAACATGATTTGTTAGCTAAAATAGGCCTAGTAAAGAGTAAACTATAATGTGGTGGATTGATTTTGGTTCAGTGTGATATCTGAAACCACTCCTTATGTTGTAGTATTAAGTGCGAACTGGTCACTATGCTTTGTTCAAAAAATCCTGGCTAAAATAATTCTGACTTATGATAAATGAATCTAGATTAATATAAATCTATTTATGCAGCTGACCTGATATAGGAATAGTGCTGCTATCTGAAAGAAATCAATCAATTGAACCCAAGTGCTATAAACCTGTTTCAATTCAAGAGTGACTGGTAGAATAAATTTTACTGGAAAATAAAATAGGAAATAACAATAGAATCATAATTTGCTAGGGTAAAAGTTAGCAATCCTACCTTTCTTGGCAACTAAAACATTTTAGCTTAGAGACTGTCAGCTACATCCATGCAAACATTAAGAAATGAATATGAAATATAAATAAAAATTCAATAGCTTGTATATATAGTTTGCTTGATGTAAACTGCTCTTGTATGCTCAGTTTTATGGGACAAAGACTATTTCCTGTGATTGAGAACAGCAAATTACATTTGTTATACTTCTATTGGATTATTGGGAAATGTTCAGAGATGAAAGTTTAAAAATGTAATAAAAGTGGATCAATATGTGTTCAAGAATTTCATCAATCGTGTATTAACAGCACTATTTCCTCTGACCTTTTCCCCCCCCTTACCTAGTCCCTTGATCACAGCAAAAATGGATATAATAGATTACACTTTATAAACATCCCTGTTGTAGAGATCATATCAGACTCTCTCACCTTTCCAATGGACCTTGGAAGAAGATGCAAGATTGCTAAACTTCCAAGATAAAAAAAGGTCTTGTCAATAGCGTGCCCACTTTCCTACTTTCAATTTTTTTTAGTTTTCTATTTATTTTTGCAGAATTTTTAACAATGAGGAGAGTTCTTAATTTGTTACTGAGGAGCAAAATCCAAAACTGCTTATTTATTCAGTTGAAAGATTGATTTTCATCTCATTTCTAAAACAAACTTTTGTACACCTTGCTTTAAAGACTTGTCAACCACAAATGAGCTGTAAGGAGAAAGAACTCATAATAGATGCTATTTCATCTGTTAAAAGCTACAGTTGGATAAACTCCCAATCTATGGGTGACTGTTGGGGGGGGGGGGGAGGCAGGGGAGACAAAAGGAAACAACTGATATCCCATATATCATGTGACTCCATCTAGAGGTAATTCCACAAAATTAGCATTTCTATTTTCTATGTCTTCATAGAGCAGCTTGAAATGGAGCTGTGAAAATCTTTACCACAGGTAGATATTTACTGAAATCTAAATGTACAGAGTATTGCCTTATTCTTCCTTTTGTAAGCTTATTGTTACACAGAATTACAAGACTTACTCAGTGTCTATCTTCTCTGACACAGATGATCAATGCAAATGTACAAGGCTATTTCCAATTGGTATCACATACCCTGAATGGTGGAAGCACCATCAAAGCCATTAATACCTGAGCCATACCTGTGATAAGATTCACTGCTGGAATTATTAACTGGATACAAGCTGAACTGGATCGTTTGGACTGAAAAATAAGAGAGCCAATTACTATTCACTATGCACTACATCCCTGTAGTGATACTGATAGATTATACCTGCCCCATAGAAATGAAGGCAGAGGTTTAGTTCAAGTTAAACAAACTGTTGAAGAAGGAAAGTGTGCATTGGCTGATTACATAAAAGACGCTCAAGAACAAGCATTGATGCAAGTTAAAAATTGAAACTTACTGACTGCAGAAAACAAAACATGAATATGTAATAAAAACAAGAACAGAATGCTGGTAAGGGGAAAAACATAACACGTACAATTTCTACAAAAGATTTTTGGGAAAGTGAGTAAAGATAAACCAGGCAACGGTTTTACTGGAACATTACAAAAAGAAAGTCTTGATTTTGGCTATTTAAGAGCACACTATTCAAACTAATGCAAACAAGACCAGAACTGAAAAAAATCAGCAAATTACCGTATATACTTGAGTATAAGCCGACTCGAGTATAAGCCGAGACCCCCAATTTCACCCCCAAAAACTGGAAAAAGTTATTGACTCGAGTATAAGCCGATCCGCCGTTCTGCAAGCCTCCGCCGCCGCCGGAGGCTGGATCCGCGCTCTGCAAGCCTCTGCCGCCAGCAGAGGCTCGATCCGCCATTTTGCAAGCCTGAATACACAGGAATACCCTGTGTGGCCGCGGCTCTCGGGGAAGCCCTGGCTGTCCGCTTCCTCGCTCCACGCTGCCATTCGGGGCCCGCGCGTTCCCCGGGCAAATCGCGGCGCCCAGCAGGCGAGGAAACACGCCTGCTCCAGTTGCCCCCCCTTCCCTCAGGAGACGCGAAGCAAGTGACCGCCCGGAGCTTACCGAGGACTTGTGCGTGGCCGAGGCTTCGGTGCTTCCAGGATCGTGCGCACCTCTCCCAAGCCGCCGCCGTCCGGAGACCTGCCGAAGTTTGGGGAGGTTTGGGGAGGTGCGCGCGCACCTCCCCAAACCTCCCCAAACGTCGGCAGGTCTCCGGACCTCCGCGCCCAGGTCTGGAGACCTGCCGACGTTTGGGGAGGTTTGGGCACCTCCCCAAACCTCCCCAAACGTCGGCAGGTCTCCGGACCTCCGCGCCCTGCCTGCCTGCTTCTTTCCGCTGCGGAAAGAAGCAGGCAGGCAGGGCGCGGAGGTCCGGAGACCTGCCGACGTTTGGGGAGGTTTGGGGAGGCGCGCACGCACCTCCCCAAACCTCCCCAAACTTCGGCAGGTCTCCGGACGGCGGTGGCTTGGGAGAGGTGTGCGCGATCCCGGAAGCACCAAAGCCTCGGCCGCGCACAAGTCCTCGGTAAGTTTTTTTTGTTGACTGGAGTATAAGCCGAAGTGGAATTTTTCAGCCCAAAAAGTGGGCTGAAAAATTCGGCTTATACTCAAGTATATACGGTATTTATAGTTCAGATTACAAAAAGAGGCAGAAGATACAGTAGGTCATATACTCAGCTTGTGAAAGAAGATCTCACAAACTGATTATAAACAATGTCATAACTCAATCACCAAAAATATTCACTGGAAAGATCTGTAAAAACATCATATGCCAGTAATGAAAAATTGGTGGGAACATAGACTTGAAAAAGTAATTGGAAATGAATGGGTTAAAAAAAATAAGGTGAGATTTCCAAATACAAACTGAAAAAGTCTTGACTCACACACGCACACACAGCAGTAGGTTAAAAAGTCTTTATTGAGCTGCCTGAGCCCAAGTCTACAGTCCGCAGCAGCTCTTGAATAACAAAAGCCCCCCCCCACACCTCCTGAGTTCCATCCTGAGCTCTAAGGAGCTGGCAAGAGGAAGTAGTCTCAATTACCTAAGCCAGGCAGAAGCCAAAACAAAGGCATTTGACAAAGCAAGAGTTCCAAAGGCTTGAATGAGTCCATGAGGCAAGGCGCTAGGTCAAGGCACGAACCAGAGGTCCAAAGATCAACACAAGTTCAAAGGCAAAACATGAGAAGCAGGAATCACGGAACAAGGAATCCATACATGTTGTTCCAGCAAACCCATGGGCAGGATCAAATAAGTAAGGCTGGTATGGCCTCTCACAATGGAAGCTGCCTGCTTGTGAGTAACCTGGCTGATCGGCATTGTTCCTGTCACCTCTCCACCCTGTGCATTCTTGGATCAGGGGAGTGGTGGACTCCACCTCCTCTTCCTTGCTGACTGCAGACAGCTGCTCCTATTCTTCACTTGAAGCCTCCAGGCTAACTTGCTGCAGCTGCAGCTTCCTCTGCTTGGGCTCAGCCTGCTGTCCTCCTGTCATTCTGCTGTGGCTGGTCCATTAAGCTGGAGCCCTCTTTTCTCTGGTCCATGTCTTCATGGACCTCCATACTCATTTCCCCAGAGGGGGCAGGATCCAGCTCATCCTCATCCTCTGATCTCGTGTCCAGAGAGGAGGCCAGAAGAATGTTCATGACAACAGATTTAATGATGATTGAAAATAAATAAGTGTGGATAATTTAGGTGGCAATATCAGGAGATACTAGAACACAAAGAACTGGAAAAGACTAGATAGTATCAAGATCTAAAAATCAAAACTGGAAAATTATGGTGTATAAACTGACCATGGTGGTCCTAATGATTATCAGCACAGTAATGCCATACCAAAAAATCTTAGATAACACTTAGAAAATCTGCACACCAAAAAAACTTACATAACACTTAAAAATGATAAAATCTCCACTTGTCAATTGCAAAAGGCCACACTTCTTAGATCTGCACATATACTATGCTGATACATTACAAAAACCTCAATGCATATGGTGACCAACACCAACTAAAGCAGGGCTTTTCAACCAGTGGTATGGGTACCACCTGTGGTACATTGGCACCTGGCAGGTAGTACGCGACCATCCTAGAAAAGTGGTAGTGGGGGAGGGTAATGAGCTGAACTGAATGACCTCAGGCAGCACCGCACAAGCCTGAGCAGGGCTGTCAGGGCTCAGCGAAAGCGCCAGGATCAGCACTTCTTTGGGGCTGTCAGGGCTCAGTGGAAGTGCCAGGATCAGCGCCAGGATCCAGCTGGAGCTTGGCGCTGATCCTGGCGCTTCTGAGCCCAGAAGAAGTGCCGATCAGCTGGAATGTTGCAGCATCTCCAGGGTCTTGTGATTTACATTCAGATGCTTGGCAACTGTTTCATATTTATGACAGTCACAGTGTCCCAGGGTCATGTGAAGTGACCAAAACCTGCTGCAACCACCCAGCAGAGGGGGGGGGAAGATAAAAAACAACCCCCCCACCCCTGCTGCCAATCCTCAACAGAAATGCTCACAACAATGAAAACCTCGGACAGGAGGAAGAGCACCGCTGCGCGGGCAGGCAGATGTCTTGCTCGGCTGTGGCTTGAGGGGCACTTTTTTCAGTGCCATTGTAACTTCGAACAGTCACTAAGTGAACTGTTGTAAGTTGAGGACTACCTGTACTTCATCACTTTTTTCTTTCTTTCTTTTTTTTTTTTTGGTCATCAGGTTTTTGACACCTTGCTAGGTGACTGATGGTACTCGGATGTTGCCATATCCTAAAAGTGGTACAATGGGTGAAAAGGTTGAAAAGCCATGAACCAAAGAACTGGCAGCTATGATTTCAGATTGTTATGTGTATAATAATAAAAATCATCAAACAGCAACATCTGCCTATCCTACGTCTTTGGGAAGGACTCGATAGGGAGATCAAAATGCCAAATCCAATCTAAATATCTGACTGACTGTGAGACTAACCATAATATTATCTAAGAGGTTGTGCCTAGGAGAAGAAGCTATAAAAAGAGAAATCAATTGTTAAGAAATGTAAATAAATGCTTCCTGGTTGCCATGCCACCTATCTTCTCTTGCATTGAAAGCTATTGTGATTTTTGAGACAGAACGCAAGCATGTTGCAATTTTGTATTAGGTCATTTTTTGCAATGACTGTGACAATGATGCCTGCCGGTATTGTGGCCAAACAGAAAGACGAGGAAGTGGATGAAGATAAATTCTTAGCAATGTTTCAACAAAGAGTCAGAGGAAATTCTTGGAAAAGAATTCTAAATTTCTGTGGGTAGGGACAGCAAGGCTAAAATCTGGGAGACAGGATAAGGCAAGAATTTCTACCAGTGGGAAAATGGATTGATCACAAAAACGCAGAAGAGAAGCAGTATCTCCTTCTCAAAAAATATCAAACGTTGTGCTTAAACAGAAACATAAATACAATACTGCTCTGCTTTATTTTCATGGAAGAACCAGAAATACATTGATTTAGTGCTTCCAAACAGATAACATTGTAAACAAAGTTAGATGCAGAATTGATACAAAACACCTCTAAGCAAATGCCCTAGCTACCCGAAGGGTGCATCTTTAACTTTTCTCTGAGACTGATTTATTAAGTTTAGATCCCACGTTTTGTTTAGAAACAAAAAACAAGGATGCATACTAAGTGGTCTCTCCTAATTTTCCCCACAAAAAGCCTGTGAGACAGGTTGGGGTAAGAAAGAAGGCTAGCTTAAAAGACACTCACTCGGCTACACTGGCTGAGGATGAGCTAGGTCTGCCCGGTTCAACACCTTAACCACTAAGTTATGCATTGGGATGCCAAAGCCCAGCCTTCTTTCCACCCACCACTGGGCTTTGTTGAAAGCACATCTCTGCCTGCTCTCCGCGCTGCATTCACTTTCAGGGCAATTGCCTGTCTTCTGTGGCTATAAAAGCAAAATCAAGTGTTTGTTTGTTCTTTTGCTAAAGATATACTAGTAAAACATAATTGTCCTACAATATGTTATCAACAGTGCAAAATATACCTCAGCAGATGCACTGTGAAAAATGGCAGGCTGTGCACTGCATGATGCCTTAGTGTTCATATGCCTCTGTTTGCACGCATGCGCATTTGAGATACGATACACCCTCCCCATCAGCTCAAAGAGATTAAAGACCAGAGATGGGGGGGGGGGCAATAAATGCACCCATTTGACCAGAAATCATTGAGGGGTAAAAATAAGGAGAAAAACCATGGGCAGAAGTTTATAGGAAACAAGAAAAGCAAATAAAGCTCCTTGGATCATGTACTGTATTCCAAGTATGGCTGGACAGTTAATTTGCATCATGAAAAAAGCCAACGTGGAGGCCCCAATTTCTTTTTCCTGTTCCCGTTCCCATTTACAGAATCTGATAAGACTGGGAGATGATCCTCACTACAAGTGCTCCTGGGACAACATTTTTCATTAAACCTGAAAACAGCAAGCTAATTTAGGGGCTGTAGGACAGGCTCCCCATTATAAGGCTATTTTATTTTTTTACACCCACCTCATTGCTACCATGGTTGCTGGTCTTATATTTCGGTAGCTTTGAACAGATTGAGGGGAATACCTGAACCTATTGGGGATGAATGAATGAAGTCCATAAGAAAGGCTAGAAGGGGAGGTACATCTCTTTCATATATTATCAGAAGTTGTAGTTCTCCTTCATCCTCTGTTTTTACCTGATGTTTGCATCAGCACCAGTCAACTTTGGTTCTAAGGTAAAGGTAAAGGCTCCCCCGCACGTGTGTGCTAGTCGTTTCCGACTCTAGGGGCCGGTGCTCATCTCCGTTTCAAAGCCGAAGAGCCAGTGCTTGTCCGAGGACGTCTCCATGGTCATGTGGCCGGCATGACTAGACGCCAAAGGCGCACGGAACGCTGTTACCTTCCCACTGTAGTGGTCCCTATTTTTCTACTTGCATTTTTACGTGCTTTCAAACTGCTAGGTTAGCAGAAGCTGGGATGAGTAACAGGTGCTCACTCTGTTACGTGGCACTCGGGATTCGACCCACCAAACTGCTGATCTTCTGATTGACAAACTCAGCGTCCTAACCCACTGTCCCTAACTTTGGTTCTACTGGCTGTCAATTTTCTACTTTATGCTTGGGATGTTCAAAAATGGTTTAAAACTGTTATAACTGACCCTTCTTGCTTATTTTTTAAAAATTATAAACTAGCAAGAAGTGTTCTCATCACGTTTGGATTTTACTTCCTTCTATTATGCTGCAGGCTCTTTAGCTGCCCACACTTCCCTATGAATAAGCCCCATTAGAGGAGATAACTGATGAAGCTTTTCCTTGGGACTGAGGTGAAGTGCAAGTAAATGGGAAAGTTGAAGCTAATCAGTGAAATGACAGAATGAGGGGATGCTTCTATAGCTTTGGGCCACTTTGGAATTAAGATAGAACAGTAAGAAATCACTGACACTTTCTTCGTCCTTGTGATTTTGGGTTGGGGGGAAGCTTTGCTGAGAAAACTGAATGAGAATGGTCCAAACATTCTATAATGAAAATTTTATTTCTGGATTAAAATATAAAAAAAGCTTTTCTCCATTGCAAGATAGAATTTAATGCATCTGTGTGATGACAAAGGCTGAAAAACTGCTTTACAAATGTTGGGTCACCATATCATGTAGGTATCCACTCTAAATTGAAGATTACGCACATGTGGAACTGCAAAACAAATGATCAGGCTTCCTGGATATTTATAGTTATCAATGGATACATCAACCCAGGATCTACAGAAGTAAGATAAGATAACCTTTATTGTCATTTTTTAAAAAAAATGTGGGCACAATGGCACACATCAAAAATGAAATTTAGTAAGTGGAATTATGTATGCTAATTTGGTTGATTTGGCTTCAGGCCTTTAACCACTCACTCTTGAGTGTTCCTCTTAGAAACAACTAAGTGTTTTAATGGTTTTGAACTCTGGCTGGAAGCCATACACCATTTACTCTGGAGTAGCCCCATTGGTATTTAGGAATGCTACTAGTTTTTCCCCCCTCTGTATCTTCCTATTTTTTTTTTTAAAAAATTGTTTGCTACAAGTGATGTGAGAGAGAGGGAAAAAAAGCCACCTGGAAAATAAACCATCACTGCAATATTGAAGTTCTTTGGGCAAGATGTTGATGGATAATTGACAATATATTTTTAAAAGATTTTTAACTAGTACCATGCAGAAAAAGGTTATGTGCATTTTTAAACCCAGTTATTCTTATTCTCTCTTGATGGAAGAGAATTTGCTTACAAAATTGATTTTGGTGGAATTCTAATGCATAGAATGTGGTACAGGGAAAAACTTGGGAGTTTTTCTTCTCTCTTTTAGCTAACGACTATCACTTGTAGCACCATTAGAAGCAGAAGAGTGAGGATCAAAGGACACCCATAGGAAACTACTGTTCCCTGTACATGTTCCTATTTCTGAGCTGTAGAACTTTCTTTTTTTTCTCTTTTTGCCAGCTTTCCTTTTCTTCCTTTCCTCCCCTCCTTCACATTTTTTCAATCCAAGCCAATTCTAATCAAAACCATTCCAAGACACCAGGATGCCCTCTTGCAGTGCCTAGAGGCTGTGGGGTTTAGATGGGGGACAACAGGCTTTGGTTGAACCTTGCAAGACTGAATGGCTTTTGGTGCATGGAACTTTGAGATAGCAATAGCATCAGACTTATATACCACTTCATAGTGCTTTACAGCTCTCTCTAAGTGGTTTGGATGGGGTTGTACTACCTCAGGAAGATCCAGTGCATAACCTGGAGGTTGTCCTGGACTTACAACTCCTGCTTGAAGGAAAGCCATTTCACAACTTAGTGTTGTGTGTGAGTTGTGCCTTTTTCTGAATCGGGGTCCCTGTGCTCAATCACTCACCCCCTAGTCTCACAGTTGGACTATTGGACTGTCTATCCTGATATCAGGATTCAGAAGAAAAACCTTCTTTGCTGCATTGCCTGCCCTTTGGAACACCTTATCCTCCAAGGAAAGATCTGCCTCTACCCTCCTATCCTACCATAGGAGCCTAAACACCTGGCTCTGACAGTTGGCCTGGGGGCCAAATGGGGGAGTTCAGTGCTGGAGGTGGCTGCTCGATTGATGGCAGACTCCACTTCCCCCTCTTGTTCTCCACTTCTCCACCTGTCCATTCTTTTGGTTATCATATTAATGTATTCCCATTATGTTCTGTTTCATTGTTTATTTTATTGTTCTGTTATTTTACTTTTGTTCTACTTACGCTGTTTTCATTTCTTCCTTTTTAGTTGTTGTAAGCCACCTAGAATAGTCCCATGGTGAGATAGGGAACAAATAAATTTAATAAAGAAATATTCATTCATTCATTCATTCATTCATTCATTCATTCATTCATTCATTCTCACTCTTCTTATCCTTGAAGATCATTCAGAAGCTACGACTGGTGCAGAATGCAGCAGTTTGGGCAGTTATTGGGACCTCTAGGGTGACCCATATTCTATAGTTGCATTGACTGACGATTTGTTTCTGGGTGCAATTCAAGGTGTTACCACCTTTACAGCCATTCATGAGTCCAAGCTATCTGAGGAACTATCTCACTCCACTGGATTGGCTCACCCCACCTGTACCAGCAGAAAGTGCATGCCATTGGTCAAGAAATTTTGGCTGGCAGGGTCCAGGAGAAGAGCCTTTTCTGCTATGGCTTCTGCCCTTTGGAACATCATATCACCCTAGGTGAGATCCATACCCACACTTCTGACTTTCCATAAGGGCCTGAAGACTTGAGTCAGCCAGTTGACCTGGGGCCCCAATGGGGGTGCATCATGCTGGAGGTGGCTGACAAATTAAGACCAGACCTCCACCTTTCTCTGTGTGCATCCTGCTCCTTCCTCCCCTTCTTTTTCATTGTAAATTATTATGAGTATTTATTGCTTCAATGTTTTATTGGCTTTTAGTGATTGTAAGATACCCAGACTCACTTGTAGGTGGTATGGGCAACAAACAAGTGAAACAAACAAACAAATAATGTAAGGTAATGTAATCAGGTGTTTCCAGATATGCTAGTATCAATTTCAGAAGTTGATGACCAACACTTCTGGAAGGTATGGGTTTGGGACAGCTATTGAATTGGATTGATCAGAATTGGTATAAGTAATCTGTAAATCTGCAGTTCATGGACTTTATAATTTTTTAAATCAATTTTTGTAACCCCTGAACTCGTCCAATCATGCCACTGAAATGTGATGGCTATAGATCTCAAATAAATTGTAGTTTCTTCCTTAAAGATCCACTCAAATCCTGAAAAAAACCCTATTTTTGTCTATACACATGCTTTGTTGGTTTGCTGCATCATCATCATCATCATCATCCTTCTCACTTTGGCCACTTGTCTCATCCCTCCTAAAAATGCAACACTTGGGAAAGCAAACAGTAAGCAAATAAGAATGCTGTTTTAGGGGTCGCTTATTCCGTTTCATAAGAGTTAGTTGTTGCTTAAAGAATATTTGAGATCAAATCTGGTTTCATAATAGAGAACATAAGAAAAGAGAACAAGAGCTTTGAAGCTGCCCACTACTACTTAGCACCCACTGACACTATTTTTATTTAAATTATAGCAATTTTTAAATGTGCATATTAATAGATACAAAAAAGTTATGCAAAAATCATATCCCCTCTATTTTTAGTGATGCATTTCCCTCTTTTTTAACATTGTACATTTTGTAGGAATCCATGAGTTTTTCCAGACAATAGTGTATATCAGAAAAGAGATTGGGATGAAAACTTCTGCAGATCATAATGTCATGTCCATCGTTCTTAAATTTTCAAACCATCACCTCTGATCTCTTTTCAGTGAGGAATCACATTCTTTCAAGTGAACACTGCTGCAGAGTGATGTGAGAGGTCATTATCTTGAATGCCAATGGATAGGCTATATTGTCAGTGCAGTGATGTCTGGGGATTTCAACACATACTGTATACATTGTGACTAGACTTCATACCAGGATAAGGAGCTTTGATTTTTTGAAAGTGGGGGAAAGTCACTTGTTTAAGCACAAGCTTAAGGGTGGAAATGGAGCCATCAGTTATAGGACAAAAGTTGGGTAACAATTCTTAGTGATTGAATAGGAAAGACAAGTGCTGATTGGCTTTCCATTTTCTGCTAGAATTGTAGACTCCCTAGTAATAAAAAAATAATTCAGAGTTATCTAGCAGAGTTTCCAAGTGCAACAGAAGTGATGGGTGATTGAAAGGCTACTTATCTTGAAGGGTCCTGTGTCATTACCTTCTGTTTTTTGGGGGGGAGGATATTGAATAAATGGCTTTCTTATACTCCTTCCGATCAAAAACCTTTACTTTGTTCTTTGTTAAAATCTGGCCCAATTATGTTGGATACTGACATTGGATTTTGATTGTCATAATAACATTTAAGTAGATAAGAAACAAAGAGTGACAGAATTGGGTAACAATTTATAAAGCAGGATTGTACGTCTAACTCCCAATGAAAGAATATCAGGATTTCAAATCTCTTATAGAAATCTGTGTTACGGTCAGGGGAAGGGATTCCATTTCAGACTCCATGCAGATATCCATGTGCATTTTGATTCCCTATGTGGGGCTTTGCGGTTCCATGAAAAAGCACTTCCCTGTATCTGCACATGATGAAAACAGCCTTATGGAAGAATTCAATTAGATTAGCAGCGACAAGCAACTGCTTGCCCCACCATTCCTAAGCAACAGTTTATTCCTAGGGTAGTGAGAAGGACTTGAGCCAGCGGTCAGCAAGCTGACAAATCTGTCTTCTTTGCTGGGTGGCTGTCACTCAAATTGGGTGCCTGCTGATTGTTATGGCGCTCCCTGTATTAACAGCCTGCTGGGATAATTCTTTTTTATCCCTTTTTTTGGCCACCAAGAGGGTCTGCTACCACACTGCTGTTTTTCATCTTGTTAATTGAGTCATTTATTTCTTCAAAAGGTGAAACTTTATCAGGCTTTACTTGCCAAAATGTGAGAAGGCATTTTTAATGATACATCAAATGCTAGAACCATGCAGGTGCCACATTGAGGGGAGAATAATACATTTTAAAAAATGCTGAGCAGGAAAGTCAACGAAAACTGCCCAATAAGATCTAAGGAAAAAAAAAACTAGTGAAAAAAAAATCGCAAAAATCTAGGTTTATGCAAGGCCCACAATCACTTACAAATGTCTTATGTCTCTGTATACAATGAATGTTCTGTCTGTCTGTCTGTCTGGCTGGCTGGCTGTCTACCTGTATGTCTGTCTTCTGGAGTACACATTCCACAAAACCTATTGGAGATTATGAATATTGCTAAGACAATGTGTAAAATACAGTTAAGGGTGTAATATGCATATTCTGAGATATATCTCTTTATGGAAACATTATGTGCATTATCTCTCAGTGAACAATGGCTGTTTCTTATGTATTTTAATCATTTGAAATGTATGTAATTTTCAAGTTGACTTTAAGGTGATCAGTGTGATATCCAGGGATACTAACCTAAGTATAGACATCTTTCTTTGCATCAATATTTTTACCTTTTAAAAACAAAAAAAAAACCAGAATACTAAAAATTCCCAATATGTGTAACAGCCCCAAAATCTCTGAATTAACCTATAAACTGTTCACTTTTCTAACTGACCAGCTGAACTTCTACATTCCACATTCTGACTGGACAGAAAAATAATAAACTAGTGCCAAGTAACAATATAGGAAGAGTTCCCCTGGTCAGTAGCCTCAGTGGCAGAAAAAATATTAGAAAGGAGAAAGAAAAGAAAAGAAAAGAAAAGAAAAGAAAAGAAAAGAAAAGAAAAGAAAAGAAAAGAAAAGAAAAGAAAAGAAAAACACAAATGCCATATGGATCAGTTCAAGAAGGCCATGGCTTCCTGAACAATCAGCATGGCTGGTGGGATGGGGGAACCAAAAGACATTTTCATGAAGAGCAAACAAGCAAAATGCTGAAGCTGGCAGTACTAACAGAGCAGAGGGTGTGGGGGTGACAGCCAAAGGAATACGTGACAAACATGATTCTGAAGGGGAGGGGGACCGATCTAGGAAGGACCTTGAAGCTTGAGAGGATATAGCACAAACTCAGATTTGAAAGAGATAGTCCAAGAGTACAGAGACATAGAATAAGTTAATTAATTGGATCTGAGATGTTCATAATCAATAGAGCAGGGTTTAGGTTGTTGACTGTCTCAACAGGACATGCCTTATTTATTCCAAAGAACTTTTTCTCTTGGAAGATAAACATACTGTTTTATTTTACAACAAAGGCATTAAGAATAGAATAGAATAGAATAGAATAGAATAGAATAGAATAGAATAGAATAGAATAGAATAGAATAGAATAGAATAGAATAGAATAGAATAGAATAGAATGGAGTTGGAAGGGACCTTGGAGGCCTTCTAGTCCAGCCCCCTGCCCAAGCAGTGACTGTCCAGCCTTTTCTTAAAAACCTCCAGTGATGGAGAGCCCACAATTTCTGAAGGCAAGCTGTTCCACTGGTTAATTATCCTCACTGTTAGGAAGTTGCTTCTTAATTCCAGGTTGCTTCTCTCTTTGGTCAGAAATAATGCAAGTTTTTTGAAGGACAAAAAAAATGAAGATTAAATGAACAGAGCTCATTTTGTCACACTGTGTTGGCCAAGTAATGGAATCCAAATTCAGGTCAGTTTCAATATTTATTTATTTGGAAAATTTATATTGCTGCCTACTCTCTCATGGTGACTCAAGGTGGCTTACATGAAATAAAAACACAACATAAAAGAAATAAAAATAATAAAATAATAACCCCCACCCGAGCAAAAACATACCTTCATACCAGCCATTTAATGGGCTCCATGCTGTTCTGGGTTCCCCAGATCTGCTGGCAGAACCACATCTTCAGGGTCTTCCAAAAGACTGTCAGAGTGGGGGGCAGTCTAATTTCCAGAGGGAGGGAGCCATGGAGAAGGCCCTTCTTCTGGGTCTTACCAGATGTACCTTCTTAGGGGACAGGACCTGCAACATTCCTTGCCTCCCCACTGTAGTGGGTCAAGGGGATGTGATCAGCAAGAGACAGTCCCTCAGATAACCTGGTCCCAAGCTCTATCAGCTGAAGAAGCAGGCGAGACAGCTGGCTAACGAAAAACCTTTTATTTTCAGAACCGGGCAAGGAACAGACTTACAGTGCCTTCTATTTATACTCCAGCTGTCAAAAGCTGCTGAAGGTTTACCTCATAACTAGGAACATGGTAACATAACATATAACGTGTGAATACACAACAAAGGGTTTAAAGATGACATCCAGCACCTTGATTGCACCTGGAAGCAAATTGGTAACCAATGCAGCTCCCACATGAGAGTTGACACTGAGATCTGCACAAAACCATGCTGGATTTTGTACCAACCGGAGCTTCCAGATGGTTTTCAAGGGCAGCTCCATGTACAATGTGTTGCAATAGTTAAGACAGGAGGTGACTAGGGCATGAGTGACCATGAGTAGGGATTGGTCCAGGAAAAGGCATAACTGGCACACAACCCACTGTTACACAAAGGCCCTCCTCTTCGAGAAGGAGTCACGAGTCCAGAAGAACCCCCAGATTAAGCACTGGCTCTGTTTGGAGCAGTACCATCCAAAAGTGGCGATTCTCCATGGACCAAAGAACCCCAAACCCAGAGCCACTCAATTTTTCCAAGGTTCAGTTTCAACTCATTGCTTCCCATCCAGCCCCTAACACAACCTCCAGGCACTGTGAAAGGGAGATCACGGAATTACTTAACTCACCATGGACTGAGATATACAGCTGAGTATCATCAGCATATTGTTGATATCTCAGTCCATGTGATGGATGATCTCACCCAATGGCTTCATGTGGAGAGAGTACCGAGCCCTGCGGGACCCTGCAAAGCATGGGGGAGAGCTGGATCTCTCACCTCCTATTAACGCTGACAGAGAGCAGCCACAGAGGAAGGAGTGAACCAGGATAGCACAAAGCCCCCCATTTCTAGCCCCCAAAGCTGCTTCAGAGGGATATCATAGTTGATGGTATTGAAAGTAGATGAGAGGAAAAGTAGAGCAAGGATGGATGCACTATCCCTATCCTGCTCCCGCCAGAGATCATCAAAAAGCATGACCAAAGCCATTTCTGTCCCATATCCAGGCCTGAATCCTGACTGGTAGGGTTCTAGATAATCTGTCTCATCCAGAAACTCTGGAGCTGTCATTTAACCACCTTCTCAACAACCTTCCCCCCAAACGGAAGACTGGAGAGAGGTCAGAAATTATTCAACAGAGGGGAATCCAGCAATGACTTAAAGTGCTAGGGCACTACCCCCTCCTGTAAGGACACATTAATCATCTCCAGAGTCCACTCACATCTCAGATGAAGCTTTCACAAGCCAGGAGGGACATGGGTCCAAAACATAGGTGCTTGAGCACATACTCCCTAGGATACTGTCCACATCCTCAGGAACAACAGGGTCAAACCATTCCCAGATAACAGGGCAAGAACCTGCCTGAGGGGATTCCACCGGACCAGCAACCACACCGGCATTTAACTTGGAATGAAGTTGAATGATACGTGGTACCTTTGGATTATTTTCAGAAGTAATGTTGCTTTATTTAGTTATTTTAAAACCACCAACATAATAATCCCAAAATCATATACCGGTACAGAATAGGATCCATAGGGTCGTGATGGGTCGGACACGACTTCGCAGCTAACAACAACAACAGAATAGGACAATGTGTAAGGCATAATAAAGCAATTTCATTATGACTTATACTTCATCTTATTCTCTTAATATATCAATACGGGCTTGTGCACACTTAAAAATGAGAATTTTTTTAGGGCCTGTACAAGATAGGTCAATTGAGTGAAGCAAATTTAGGTTCACTTGAAGGTGAGGGTAAGATGGCCGTAGCTCTTTCTTTCTTTGATTCCTTTTGAAAAGTTCAGTTATGTTGTTGGCGAAGTGGGAATATTTTTGCAATGGGAATATTTTTTTTGCCTGTGTAGACTGGAGTCCCCATAGGATAAATTCTGTATCTAATACAGAATTGAGTGAAGTTGAGTGAAGTGATGGAAGTGTGAAGGGAAAAAAATGATACCACTAACCTTTTATGTGTCCCAATATGTGTATGGAATATAAAACCGAAATAGATGATTCAAGCTGCTTCCTGAGGTAAAACATGTCACTTGCTCAGATTCTATTGAAGGCAACTTCTAAATTTTGTAGGCCTTACTTCCAATCTCCAATAGTGTAAATGTTGTTATTTTTGGAAAGTTATTGAAATTCTGATGACGGACCAAGCAAAACGAAATCAGTAACAGTTTAAAAAATGTTTTAAGTAAGTATGCATCGAGATTGATATAAATGGTTTATGCTTGCAATTATTTAGCGCCAGAAGCAGGGGGTGGGGTGAAAAAGAAGTAAAACTGGCAAATAGTAAGCAGTGGCAAATGACTTAAGCAGGAAATACAGTCAAATATATTTCACTCAGTTTAATTTGACATTTAACAGCAAAAAATTAAATCAACTTAATTAATTGTCTCTAGTGGTTGAAAGATGCTGCTGGCAAGGACAGAGTCCAGAGACTGAGTTCGGTCACTGATTTGTCACACGAGTTCTTCATCTTTCAGTTACCTGAAATTCATTGTCTGAATTATATATGAGAAAGAAGCTGATGCCTTGTAATGAAATGAGAATCAGGTTGTATGAATGGCTTTGCTTAATTTTTTGGCAAAACTTTCCTTCTCAGGCAGTGCAGAAGTGACAAATGTAAAAGAAAGAAGACATTAATTAATGCTGTGGGTAATTTTGGTCTATAACTGCAGGTAAAAATTAATATCAGCCTTAAACAACAGTGGCAGTGATCCAGCACATATGAATGTTTCTAACACAAAATGATTTCTGAGTCCTTTTTATTAACTTATCTTACATGTTATTTGTCATTTCCCCAAGATTTAGAGAAAAAAATGAACAATATAGTCTTAGGCATTCTTACCCAGAAATCCTACTGAAAACAATGAGATTTGTGTCATGGAAACTATGCCTAGAACTTAATTAAGCTTTCTTCTGAGTAGTCATTCTTTTCAGATTCTAATGTGATAATATTATTGGGTTACAATTTTTTGGAAGAAAAAATATACTTGTTTTACTCTGATAAAACTCCCTGTGGTGACATGATTTTGGCCACTTGGCAACTGGTTCATATTTATGGTCATTTGCAGCATTCTGTGGTGATGTGACCACAATTTTTTGTGGTTTTTTTTTGCCAGTTTCTGGTATTTATTTCTGTTTTCTGAAGCAGAACATTCAGATTCAGTCACAGTTTTGTTTCATACAGTATTAACCTTGTGAACTCTAAAGTTTCTGGCTTGTGGGGCAGTAAGGATTACGCGGAGACAGCAGGTTCAACTTCTCGGTTTATTGAGGTACACCAAGGCAAGACCGTTAGTCCGCTGAATGTTGGTTCAGCCAATCCCTGGACCCGCTGCTTTCCCGCTCGACGGCTGGGCCAATCGTCTGCGTTGGTTTCTGACAGCTTGGGTCCGCGTGTGGAGCTGTCAATGTTGCGCCTGCGTGTTAGCTGCCGGCAATTTGACAGGTGTCAAATTGCCGCGTGCTGAACTGTCAAGGGAGGTTTACCTCACGAACGTCCTAAAACCTTTTCTAATCTAGATGTAACATAACTAAATAATATGTTATTAACATTTGAACACTTATAACAATTAACTGATGAATACATATCACCCCTTACCCCTCCCCTGAACTGGTGCCGTTCCTCTCCCTCCGTTGTTGTGTTTTCCCCCCCCATTCGAAGTCTCGTAAATATGCTGGTGGTTGTCTTCTTCGGCTGGAGCGTCTTGGGGTTCCGACGTTCTCTTGTTCCCCTTCCCCTGGTGCTGGTTGGTAGAATGTGGGGATTTGCCGGGTTTCGGTTGCCATTTGTGGTGGTGTGTGGGGCGGGGTAGGCGGTGGAATGTTTTGGGGTTGTTGATTCAGCAATTGATCTAAGTGTCTGCGGATGTGTTCGTTGAATTGGGTTTGAACAATGTATGAAAGTGGCCCTGTTTGGTCGATTATGGTGCCTTGCAGCCATTTGGGTCCTGAGGCATAGTTACGGGCCCATACGGTTTGTCCAATGGCGAAAGTTCTTGATGGAAGGGGATGTTCGTTTTCAATGTTGCCTCTGTCTGGGTGCATTCTATCTAAACGGGTGATCAGTCTTCGTCCCCATCGTAGTTCCGCTGGTGATTTTCCGGTGGTGGTGCAAGGTGTGGTGTGCTGGGCGAGAAGGTATTGGGAGAGTCTGCGATGCCAGTTGCCTTGAACGATTTTTCTGAGGGCGTCCTTGGTGGTTCTCACCATGACTTCAGCCATCCCGTTGGAGGAGGGGTGGAAGGGAGCTGATGTAACGTGTTTAATAGAGTTGCCCCTCGTGAATATCTGAAATTCGCGGGATGTAAATTGGGGTCCATTGTCAGTGACAAGGGTGTCAGGGAGGCCATGAGTAGCAAAAACCCCCCGTAAAGCCTGAATTGTGTTGATAGAGGTGGTGCTGTGGATTGGGGCAATTTCAAGCCATTTAGAGAAACTATCTACAGCTATAAGGAATGTCTGCCCCTGGAATGGTCCAGCAAAGTCCAGATGGACCCTGGACCATGGGTTCTTTGTTGCTTCCCATCTGTGTGGTGTGTTTTGAGGTGGGGCTGATCTTGTTAGCTGGCAAGGGTAACAGCCTGCGACATAATTTTCTATGTTGGTATCTATGTCCGGCCACCAAACATAGCTTCTCGCTAGGGCTTTCATTTTTACGATCCCTGGGTGGCCCTCATGCAGTGTTATTAATGTCCTTTCTCTGTGCTTTTGGGGAACTACTACTCTGTTTCCCCATAGAAGGCACCCTAAGTGTGCTGACAGTTCGTGTCGTCTAGCGTAGTATGGTTTAAATTCCTCCCCTGGGCACGAGGTTGGCCATCCTGCGGAGACCCATTGGTAAATTCTGCTGCATATTCTGTCAGTTGCCGTAGCTGTGGAAATGTCCTTAGCTGACAGGGGGGTATCTGGCAGTTCTGAGATCGCCAGGATCCGCCCTGCCGGAGCTGGGTCTGGGTCAGATTCAGGCAGGGGAAGTCTGCTGAGCCCGTCAGCGTGTCCTAATTCTTTCCCTGGTTTATGGACTAATTGGAATGAATAAGCTGACAAAAAGGTTGACCAACGTAATGTTCTGGGTGAAAGTATTTGCGGGGTTAGTTTGTTCCATGTGAATATGCCCAGAAGGGGCTTGTGATCGGTGAATATGGTAAATGTTCTACCGTATAGGTAGTCGTGGAACTTTTTGACCCCCGCAACGATGGCTAGCGCCTCTCTATCAATCTGGGCGTAATTTCTTTCTGTCTTTGTTAGAAAACCTTTTCTAATCTAGATGTAACATAACTAAATAATATGTTATTAACATTTGAACACTTATAACAATTAACTGATAAATACATATCAGTTTCCTCCTTCCGTTATGTATTCAAGATGGACAGTGATTAATATTTATATGTTACTTATATGTAAGGATGTAGGTCTATACATATGTTGTATATAATATGTTTTAAATGTCTGTTATGTATGTGTACACTTTGAGAGCAAGCAACTAAGTTTTATTTTAATGCTGTTGTGCCCACAGGAAAAAATAACAATAAAGGTTATCTAATCTAATCTTTTCCAGAAAAAAATATGCCCATTGAGGAAAATTAGTTTGCTCAAAAATGTCAGCATATGCTTAACAACTGCTGCAGAAAAGGTCATAAAATTGGCCACAATCAATTGGTGACTTGTTTAATGACCACCATGACTTATGACTGTAATTCTGGGCTCAATTATGGTTGTAAATCAAGGGCTACAGGTATGTATATAGGCAAGAGGTTGAACAACTAGCCTTGTGGTGGGGCTGGAATAATCTTGAAGTGAACACACTCAAAACTGTAGAAATGGTAGTACATTTTAGGAGAAACCCTCCTATTCTTCCACCTCTTGCAATATTACTGTAGACAACACAGTATCAACAGTAGAGACCTTCAAGTTTCTAGGTTCTATAATAGCTCAATATTTAAAATGGACATCTAACACCAAATTTTCTTCCTGTGCCAACCCAGAAAGCTCAAACAGCCCAAGACTGCTGCTGATATAGTCCTACAAAGGAATTACTGAGCCTGTCATTTGCACCTCTATAATTGTCTGGTTTGGAACTGCAACCAAACAAGACAGACACAGACTTCAAAGAATAGTTAGAACTGCAGAAAAAACAATTGCTACCAGCCTGCTTTCCATTGAGGACCTGTGTGAGCCAGAAAGAGGGCTGTGAAAATATCTACAGACCCCTCACATCCTGGCCATAAACATTTTTTCCCCCATGCTGTCACTCTGCTAAACAACTAATTCCTAGAACACTATCAAACTACTTAGTAAAGCTGTATTAATATTATTCTTCTCATCTTTCCTATTACTATCTTTATCTTCTTATGACTACAACTTTGTTGCTTGTATCTTACAATTTATATTGTTTTATTTAGAATCCTTCTATGGTTTATGTTGTTTGCTTAGCTAGTATCCTATGATTATCACTAAGTGTGAACCTTATGATTTATGATGAATGTGTTGTATTTTATGATTTATGAAGAATGCAATTTTTATGTTGATTATGATAATGATTTATCACTATTGCTTGTATGTACACTGAGAGCTTATGCACCGGAGACAAATTCCTTGTGTGTCCAGCCACATTGGCTAATAAAGAATTCTATTCTATTCTATTCTATTCTATTCTATTCTATTCTATTCTATTCTATTCTATTCTATTCTATTCTATTCTATTCTATTCTATTCTATTCTATTCTATTCTATTCTATTCTATTCTATTCTATTCTATTCTATTCTATTCTATTCTTATTTGTATATGGATTGGATCATAAGTCAAATAAATAATGCCCTATATTTCACTGAGATAATTTCATATTTAATTTGTGCAGCGTCAATACTGCTATAATTAAGCTATATCCCATTTATGGAAGTCAATCCTCCCAATTTTTTTAAAGGACTATGCAAACCCAACTTAAAAATATAGAAATATTAGGAGGCAGAGCAGATAATTTGAAGTTATTTACCATTACCTACCACTACTATAGTAAATTAATCTAGAATTCAAACTATCATTGCATTTTCCCTCTGCTGTGAAAGGCATAGCATTAATATAATAGATTTTATTTTATAAATATGCTATTATATTATATGATAGGTAGGTGTATAAACTGATATAATAAATAAATGAACACATGTTTTTTAAAATGTGTCTCTTTTAAAATAAGTCAATTTGTCCATAAATTACATAGCCAGTGGAGTTATTACTTAGCTATTGGATTGACCTTGGTAATTTAGCCACAAAGCCCAATGTTCACCTGTTGTATTTCAGTTTTGTATTAAGAGCACCCAAACCCACTTACCACCTTAGAGAAATGAAGTAAAATCAACTTTGCATGATCACCAATAATTTTATGGGAGTTAGTCTTAATGTTATTCATGTAATATTATATTGCAGATTCTGTCTTTCAGCTACTGAAATGGTCACCATGATTGATATGTCCAACAGATTAGGCTTTCCAATATATTTGTTTCTAGAAATGACTTCATTTCTTCCTCTTAAGTTCCTTCTCTTATATAGCGCCAATAGCTAATTTTGGCATGCAAATACAACATAGCTAACATCCCAAATTACCACATAGAATTACTCTAGTATAAATAAAATTTGAGCTTTAGTTTGAGAGGTGATTATTTTGAGACTGTTACTTCTAATTCTGTTTTTCCTACAATCATCTGACAAGCAGAACAACAGTTTGGAAGTCAGTAAAACAGAGATTGCAGCAATCTCTGGAAGGTGAAAATGACAAAGTATTAAAACTGCGGAAACAATATTAAAACAAGAAGTTATTTTACTATGACTGTCTAGAAATCATAATTATTTTGATGCTACAGTATATGAGTATAGAAGCTCCTTATCTTTAGTATTTTGTGGAAACAGTTGACCATATTTGTTTCACTTTAAATTCCCATGTTGTGATAAATTATGGAAATCTGACCTCAACAGCAGTTGCCCTATAATTTTGAACTTTTTTTGGAAGTGGGAGGGAAGCCAATAGATTGCGAGGATGTAGACAGGCTATATGGAAAATATTACTCAAACTTTTCTCCTCCTGGCTAATTAAAGTAGCCATAATTTGAATGGATTGCTAGTTAAATGAAATGAGATGTTTAATGTTTTCTTGCGGAAGCAATGGATATCCAGTGCTTAAAGCACTTAATAATCAATCTTGTATGAAAGAAACTCTTCACTGACCTGGGAATTCAGTAAATTTGTTGCCAGTCTTAAATATTGCATTTCTGAAAAAGATGACTGAAAAGTTGATAGCTGTACAGCTCCAGATGCATGTGGATGATATTGAAGCCTCTGAGGGATGAGTTTATTAATTACTCTAGGCCTGAAGAAGGACTGTGAAGATAATGATTTGCATTTGCCATCCTTTTCTTGGACATTTTTGAATTGGTGAAGTATTTTGCCTTATTACACTGAGTTTGGTCCCATGCATTATATATGTCTTCTCATTTGAAAGATATGCCTGAGTCTCAGAGGAAAAAAGAGGAAGCCAGTCCTTGGAGAAAAGCATCATTTGCTACAGAAGATCTGAACAATAATTATAACAAAAACAAACATATAAAATTAACCAGCCAGCCACCTCATGTCCAAGATCCACTTCCTAGACAAGGTATTCAAGGAAATGGTGGCTGATCAGATCCAGATGCTCTTGGATTAAATGGATTTTCTAGATCAAATTCCATCAGAGTCCAGATCCACTTTCAGCACTGAGACAAAGGAGTCCGTGATGTTGTCTGAGCTTTGTTCTTCTCTTGCAGATGTTTCATTACCTGAGCTATGTTACATCATCAGTGCTACTTAACTAGTTGACTAGCATTGATGATGTAAACTAACTGGGATAATAAAACATCTGCAAGAAAACAACCAAGCTCAGACAACATCAAGGACCCTTTATTTCAACCCTGAACTACAAATATCCTCCTTTTTAGTACTGACACTGATGTGTTACCATGTGGTACAATTTGTGCCAGAAGAGAACTAGGCAGAAGGCAATTCTACTGGAGATTTTTGACTTCATAATAACTTCAGCACCATCCTGTCAGAGAGTTTGTCCAAGTTAGGTAGGTGTAGATTTGTGGGGATTAGGCTCATCCTTGGATGGTAAGGAGATAGTAATGTACAGAAGTTGTGTTGAGGATTTATGTTCAACTCCATTATGGGGATCTACAAGACTCCATTTTAATTTCCATGCTGTTTAACATTTGCATTAAGCTGTTGGCTAAGATAATTTATACATTTAGCATGCTTTTGGATCATTAGGCAGGACTGGGCCTTGAAGACACTGTTTTCCAGTCATTGGATTTCTTTCAGCCAGGCTGTGTCCAAAAGGGGGAACAAGGGAGCAGGAGCATGTCAAAAATGATGACAGGAAAGGACCAATAAGGACTCATAGCTACATAGGGGACAGGTTCTCCTTTTATTAATTTCTTATGCCATTCCTTCCACAATACATATTCAGAGTTTGTTGCATCTTTTTCCATTCCTTATTTGGGGGAGGAATAATTTACAGTGATTGACAAGATAGGGGAAATCCTTTTGGGGAACAAGCAAAAGAAATAGCTATGTAATCCTCCTTCTCTTCCTTTCCCCATTTTCCTCCCTTGGCCTCAGGAGTATGGAGGAGAGGTATTGATTGAGTTTTCTCTTGCCCGTGAGGGGTACCATGTGAGAAGTATAGTGTGAAGCTCAGAGTACTCTGTTTATACTCCTGTTGGGGGAATAAGCATATGACATGTAGGCCACTGACCTGTGCTATCCATCTTATCCCCCAGTTTCTGTCTACCACAGTTAAACGGACAAGACAGAAGAACATGAGATATACTTTCCTCAGCTTGAGATATTGAGTGTTTACTCAGTTATGTGAACCAGTCTTTCTCTAGGACAATGTTCATGCTACCATAGCATCTAATCATAAGTGAGAAACTGTAATTTGGAATGTATCCTGAATAGGAAGAGATGCCAGCTAAAAAAGACTATTAATTCTGTGTTGCTTGCTAAATGTATGTTGAAAGTTAAAATATGTATGAAGCTTTTTAAAATAACTGGTAGACACCTGATGAATATGTGAAGGCCGAGTCCTATCACATATTTTATAGCTTTTGATACTTAATGGCTACCTTTCCCATCTGTGATTGATGCTGTGCTAAGATTAGGTCAACTTTGTACCAATATGCAAGCTGTTCTCAAGTGTAATATACTTTAGAGACACTATTCTCCTAGGATACTTTTTGTATTAGGCAAATGAAAAGCTGTAAACCTGACATTGAGCCTGGAGGCTTTTTACTTAGATGCTAATGATAGAGATGGCAATGAGTAGGCTTGCATTCAATAGTAGACCATAAAAACATTTTTCCCCTGTCTTCAAAATGTTGCTCTTAGTTTTCCAGTGTGGCTTCAGACCAAAAGACAACAACTGATTTTGAACTCTGTGGATAGCTTCTTGGGTTCTGTTTGGAAGACGAGCAGTGGTTAGCCCTTTGTCAAAAAGCAATTTTAAGTCAATATCTCTTCAATAATGTCTTTTTTTAATTGAGTTTAATAAAATATTAGGATGTAATTCCATTTTTTTCATGAGTTTGTCTAATGCTACTGGTAGCAGTATCTGGACTGCAAAAGTCCAGATGATCACTACATGGCAGGGCAGCAGATTCCTTCTGGTTTTACTCTTTCCTTCCCTGCTATTTGCATCTCTGCTGTGTACTTCTGGTAATCTTAATAATGCCAGTTATTACTGTATGTTTTCTTTGTTTCACAACTATGCTGGATGTAGGCTTGTTATTGGTGGCAGTGGCAGTGGTTAACCTCTGCTAAATGTATCTACAAATATTTGTTGAACAGAAAAGCTAGGGAGATAGAGAGTCTTGCTCTCAAATTTAGCAAAGTTGAAAAAAATATTGCTGCAAATGTCATCTAATACAGCATTGTTTAAACACAAAGAAGAGACACATCAGTTTTTCAAAACATCAGAATTTAAGCAGTTTAGCTTCAAAATGTTCATTTATGTGGAATTATGCACGTTTTGTTCTTTCAGTAGGAAATTCTATGAATGGAAATTTAATCCATTCTATTAAAAATTAGAAACAATATAACCATAATAAGTTCATCTTAATAGTTGGATGCTGAAGGTTTGGATCTGTAAATTTCATTTCTGACTTGGGTTTTGACTGTGATTTTAAACCTCAGAGCTAATCATTTAAAAAAGTCACCCAATGAACAGCTTTTATGACGTCCATGTTATACAGCCAGGCCGGGCTGAGATAAAAAACAAATGGAGAAAAAAATGGAGAAAGAATGCAGTTGGTTTTAGATGTCTTTGCATTTCTCAAATAAAGTAATAATAGAGACTTTTTGGGCTCTGTGCTAACATACGGAGTTGCACTGACTGTTCTTGTATCCACAGATATTAGTTCTTGTTTACATGTTTATGTATTAGTAACATCTAGACTGGATCAATGAAATGCACTCTACACAGGGCTGTCTTTTAGAATAGTCTGAGAACTTTACCTGAAGCCTATTGTATCGGTGGTTGAAGGCAATCAACTCTACTGGTATTCAGTTGTTTGTGAATCTAATTCAAAGTGCTGGTTTTACTCTTTAAAACCTTAAATATTTAGGATCTGGCTGTGATTGATCTCTTTCATCTCTCTACATTTTAAGATCAGCAGTTGAAATCCATCTAATATATCTTTGCTAGAGTGGTTTGTCAAGTGGGATCCACCATCACTATAAATTTCTAGGAAAAATCTAAAAAATTATTTGTTCATGTTTTGTTTCCCCAAGTGAGTTTTATTGTCCTGCTCTAGATTTTAGCTATTTTCATGTTTTGATTTTTATTATATTCGAGGTAAAAAGTTTCAAATGCAACAGTTTGAAATTGTGACAATGTTAGCTGTTTTATTAACTGTATGGACTTCATTGTTCTGAACCACCTTGAAAAATACTTGACCTTGAAGCTGGCCTTGAAACTAATTAAAGATAAAACAATAACCATCAGTATGCTTTAATTAGACTTCAATCAGCTTTCAAGCCTCCTTTCTCAATAGCATGCTTTTTGTATTTGATATATTCAAGATTGTTTCTAACTGTTTTGCTTTTCTCAAAATACACTTCCAGATGGATGGATCTTAGAGTTATTTAATAATTTATCTTACCTTATATACCTTTAGCAGAACTGAAAGATGTTTTTCTAACATTTTGTAAATACTATATATATTTTTAACCTGGGCAGTCCATTTCACTGTATTTATATTTTTAGTCTGGCACAGTTGCATGGGTCAGGTGATGATACCAAAGAGGGCATACTGACAAGTAGGATACTCAATTCTTCTGTGAATAGAGATTCTGCAATATATATTATAGTGTCCTCCTCATATCTGTGCAAAATCTTGTGGTAACCTTTTTCAACTGTATAATCATTTCATCTAATACTGATTTTTTTTTGCCTTTGGTTCTTTCTTCTTCTTTAAAAATAGTAGTTATATTTTTCACTAGAGTATCCTGTTCTTCCACTCCTGTTTCTTAGGGAAGCTCCAGACACTGTTATTTAGTTGCAAAGCCTAGGCATCAGCAGGATGGCAAAGGGGGGCAAGTAATGAAAATGATGAAAAGTAATCCTCACAACTCATGTACCTTCATCAAACATTGGGAGGCAAGTATTCATGCCTATGTTGTAAAGGGTACCTTTGGTCTGAAAACAGTTTTTACACTTTAGGTAGCTTAAGTCAGTCTTTGGTAGCCCATTTATTGGCTACTTTAGAAAAAGCATTTTGCCTCCTTGATATTTTACTTTGCCTTAATTGTAAACATCTCACATATCTATATTATCTCAGGATGATTCAATATTTATATTATGCATTTAATAATCCTATCTCAGAGTTATATGTTGAGATTGGTAGTTATACAAACTGATGAGAGAGAGGGAAAGAGGGAGAGAGGGAGAGAGGGAGAGGGAGAGATGCTAAAGGTGTTGTGCTGATACCATGAAATACTATTTGCTGTTGAACTAATGATTTTTTAATTTTATTTTATGGCTTGGATTCTGATTTTTGTCACATAAATAGATCTATTTGATATGGTCTAAGGCCTGGAGATCTGAGAACTGTTTATCTCCCATCATATCTGCCAACTCTGTATATTTGAGCAGAGTATATGTGCTCCAGGTCCCCTAGATTAAATACTTTCATCTTATGGGACCTAGGAAGCAGGCCTTCTCAGTCCCAGCCCATACTATCAGGAACATGAATCCTGGGCTGTCTGTCTGATTATGTTCTTAGCTGTTCTTTTTTTTTTGTATACTAGCCTGAGTACACTAGAATTAGGTGTGCAATAAATTTAAATAAAACCGTGATCATCATCACCTATGACCATTCACAAGAAAGTTTGTGTTACTGTAGAAAATCTTGCTGGTGGAATAAGAAGGGAAGCTGTGGGAACAGGTAAATTTGTTGATTCTCTCTCCTCAAATTATAACACCCAACTCTTCACAGGGTGTTCTTTTTGCTCTATGTATATGTGTGTACATGTGTGGGGCAGGTGAAAGTGGAAAATAGGAAAACATGATTCTCCTGTTTCACTAGTTTAAGCATTCCTTGAGCAAACTCACAGAGATCTCCTAGTGGGAAGAAGATCAGGATCTCACCCTACGTGATAAGAGTTAAAAATGAGAACGGGCACAATACACTGATATGCCAGCTATTTTTCACTTTGCAAAAATGTATCTCATATCATACTGATAACCTGAAATTCTATTGACATGTCTTATAATATTAATTACATTTATTTTCAAGAATGAAAGTTGCATCTCATTTCATGACTTTGTTAGTTATCCTGAGTTTTATTTCTAGACAAACATCAGAAAAATCTAAATCTGTGAATGTCCCATGTTTGTATTTCAGATTCTGAACTTTTAATTTTGATTTTTTAAATAACTCAATAATGTTTATACATAATTATCCAGTTTTTCTACTGAGATCTCACACTGGTTTAAACTTGAATATTATTTAGTTAATGTTGCAGCCATTTGCAAGGACATCTTTTGCTGACTATAGAATCATGTAATTGAAAAAATGGACAATCTCCCCCTCCAAGAATGAACAGATGGAAGGTGAATTTAGAAAGGACTGTACCTTTCTTTAAATGTCAGTTATTGTATTGGATTTCATTATGTTTATTCAGGACAGATGGCCATGTTTAGGATCTGGACTAGGCTGATAGCTATTATTGACATGATAATGTTGGGAGAAAATATCCTTTGGCTAAGATGCTTATTGGCAATTTATTATGATAAGAGCAAATAGCTCCATAATCTCACATATAAATTGCAGATAATATCTCTGTGCATTAATGATTCACCTGTGGAGATGGTTACCAGCATTAAATTCCTGGGTGTTCAGCTAACGAGTAGGTTGGCTTGGTCGCTCAACAGTGAGAAACTGGTGAAGCGATCACAGCAGCGCCTGCACTTTCTGCGTCACATGAGAAAAGCATATCTTCCTTCCCCTGTCCTGACCACTTTCTACAGGGGGTGATTGAGAACATCCTGTCATACAGCATCACAGTCTGGTTTGGAAGCATCACTGCTTCAGACAGGAAGGCGGTGCAGAGAGTGGTGAGGATGGCTGAAAAGATCATTGGCAGTTCCCTCCCTCCCATCCAGGACATAGCACAGAAGTGTTGTTTGAACACAGTCTGTAAGATTATCTGGGACACTACTCATCCTCTTCACATCCTGTTTTCCTTGTTACCTTCTGGGAGGAGGCTTTGTGGTATCCGTAGCAGAATATCCAGATTCAACCATAGTTTCATTCCATACAGCATTAACCTTGGGAACTCTCAAGCTTCCTCCTTCCATTATATATTCAAGATGGAAAGTATTTAATATTTTATTGTTATGTATAAGTAGAGGTGTGGGTCTATACATATGTTGTATATAGTATGTTTTAGGTGTGTGTCATGTATGTGTTTCACTTTGAGAGCGGGCAGCTAAATTTCATTTTTGATGTGTGCCGTTGTGCCCACAGTAAAAAAATGACAATAAAGATTATCTTATCTTATGTAGCAAGCATAGTGTAAGCAAAATCTCCATACATTAGAAAACAAGAGAAAGAAACTCTTTATGGTTTCTTTGTGGCAGCCAATCTTCTTTGGCATAGCTTTTTGGGTTAGCAATACAACCAATTGTTCTGTTTAAGCCATGTGACTTAGGCTTGCTTCTCTCTTATGTGTCACTTTTTTCACAACCCTTTGGAAGCCTCCTAATTGTGTTAGTGGACATTATTATTGCCGACTAACTGCTTTTGGTGATTGATTCTCAAGTAACATTAGCATCCAATTAAGAGAGCAGAATCCTCAGTTGACCAACCTTATAAGCAAACAGGTTAAACTGTAGGACAGCAGTCAAACACAATGTAGTTGAACAATGGATAGATAGTTTGAACAATATGAGAAGACACAAATTTAACCCTATAGCAGAAACTAGCCAGAAAAGCTAAAATTCCTTGTCACTGAATAATATTATTCTTCATAACTGGGTGAGTTCTTCCAGTCCTTCAGGATGGCCTGAAGTGGTTGGTTAGATCAGACCAAAGTCAGAAGATATCATTAAAGCTAAATACATAGTGCATAATTTTGTCTTTTGAGGTTGCTATTCATTCTAATTCCAAATTTTAGGTAGATATGACTATTAAAAAGAATGATAAATATTCATTGGGCTGAACTACTTTTTTTTAGTTACCAATGGTCATTTAAAGTTATTTATCATGTAGGTACACAAAAGCTGGGGGGAGGGCAGAAAGACCCAGAATGGAAAACAGCAAATTTCCCATATTTTAAAGCTGCATGGAACAATACTAAATGAAAAACCTAGAGTCATGGAAGAGATAATTGAATTAAACCCTTTGGCCCTTATTCATGCCTGACTTAGAAGTATAAAATAATTAAGATATTTTAAAATGCCTCTTTCATCTTTAATTTCAACTTTATCAGTGAACTCTTCTTCATGTATCCTATTCGGTTTGTTAAATATACTGTACTTTCTTTACTTTAGCTGCACCTTAACTATGCACCTTAACTAAGCAAACCACAGGGGAAAGTAATTATATATTAGTCTTGCTTGAAGCTACTCCGATATAAATCTACATAGATAAGTAATTAAATTTAATAGTGGACTCTGCTTCTAATGAAGGATCTACAGCCTAGTCTATGTATGATAGAGAAATGACCATAACTGCTGATAACCACATCATCATCATCATCATCATCATCAGAAATACTTGTACGCTTGAAATTGTTTGAATCAAATATCCTTCTACAAAGGAATGTCCTCTGTTTCAGGAATGATGGAATGTGGAGTAGTCTAAACATGTCCCCTGATTGGCATGTGTGAGGATGCAGAAAGAGAGAGACAGAGAAGCAAGGGTGGGGAGGGGATGGGGAAGGACATCAAATGAAATAAAATTACAAAAGAAGCCCCCAAAAGTCATGCTTTAATATTGCATGCTCATCTTCATCAATCACTGAAGCAATACCCCCTAGATCAGTGCATTAACTTGTTTATCTTTTACGAGGGGAAAGAAAAAAAAACTTCATAGCTTCATCATTCATTCCAGAGTGAGGGGAAAAACAAAAGCCAGCCACCGAAATTTGCATGGTGCTCAATTATACATTAGTGAACATCACTTGGCAATCTGTTCATATCAATTTAATTGGATTTTAATACTGCCTCTGATCTTGTTTTCTAATTAACAGCAGTGCCTGGCAATAAAGCAGAACCATGCACCCAGCAACACCTTTGATCTCAACCATATGGAGCTCCTCCGTGCTCTTGGAAAAAGAATCTCCTTTTCCTCCGATGCAGGCCGAGAAATACTAAGGGCCCCCAGATGGCTGCATACTACTCATGACTGCGACTTCATTGATTATTTTCTCTTCTGATTGGTCCTGATTGAAAATAAATAAAACATGCACTTGGAACTGGATGCAAATTGGTGTCACAATCTTTTGGTGATGTTGATCGTTTTTCTCAGCTCCTTCTTCGGATGACAAGCGTTTTCAGTAAACATTAATTGACTCAATGGTCTGTATTTAGGAGCAGCGCTTTTATCACCAGGACCTTGTGTTTTATGTATAGCTACTGTCCTCCAAGCGCAGAATTTTAATTACGATTGAATCAACCTACGTAATTGTTCATTCTTTATCTTTCTGATGCTATCAGCATAGAAAAACTATTTAAGCCTGATTTGAGAATTACAGTATGTGATTTATATATCCTTTTTGATAGCTTGCTATTGACAGAGAGTTCTTTAATTTTCTTATGTTATTATTTTTCTCCCTCCCAGATCAACCTGAAGAGCCCTGTGCTTAAGAGGAACAGATGCTGTCATATCACATTTCATGTGTTCTCCCTTATTGCTAATGATTTTATCTGATTTGTATGTTGGAATGAATTGATTAGGAGCTGGAACCTGTAATGTATTGGGATTTACTTGAACTGCTTTCACGTGTCTTTTGAATGCTGCTTAAGATTGCTCAATTGGTGTGTCTGTGTAACAGTCACTGACTAGCCAGACTTGTTGTCCCCAGGAAGATCATTGGATGATTTGGGGCGGGAATGGGTTCCTTTAAACCTATTGGCCACCCTCTCGTGGCCAACCATATAAGTAGCTGCACAGACGCCTCTGTTTTAGTTCTGTTCCTGTTTGCCTCAATAAAGCAATGTTCCTGTTTGCAACCTCTCGTCTCGCTTACTCCCTCCAAAGAACTCACTACACAACACTGGCGATGAAGGTGGGATCCTGCTTCTTCAGAAGAGCTGAAAGTCACTAGGGGTGAGGCCAGCAAAGAGCCTGGCAGGGACCATGTTCCCCCCCCCCTTGGTCAGCCTAGCAAGCCACACTAGCAACCATACCACCCTGCGGACCAGTCCCAATGCCTACAGAAGAAGCAGGATGAGGCAACGAGAGGCCCGAGCTGCAAAAACTTCCCTATGATGGCAAAAGTTGGAAAGCTTGAGGAATTTGATGTTACTCACCCAGAGAGATGGTCATCCTACATCTCAAGAGTAGAAAACTACCTCTGCACCAACCAAGTCACCGAAGATGGCCTGAAGGCCACAACATTCCTCTGTGTCTGCGGGTCTGCAACATTTGACATTGCGGAGAACTTAGTCGCACTGGTGCAGCTGGAGTCCATCACTTGCGCGGACCTGAAGAAATGGCTCGGTGACCATTTCCAGCCCAAGCTGTCAGTAATTGTGTGGAGGCACGCCTTTGAACAACAAGTTCAACAACCCAGAGAGACGGCCACGGAATTCATTGTGGCATTGAGACAAGCTTCGCACCTGTCCCAATTTTTGGACTTGGAAGAAAGGCTTTGAGACCATCTCGTCTGTGGACTAAAGAGCAGAGAGGTACAACAGAAACTTTTTGCAAAAGAGACTCTCTCGTTTCAGGAAGCCTTAAAAGAAGTCATGGCAGACGAAGCCGCCAGTGGAGCCGTGAAGGCCTTGCGGCCCACCAAAAGCACTCCTCACGAGGAAGCTGTCCACCATGAGGAGCCGAACTTCCAAAAGACGCCGACTTCGACCATGAAATTGACAAGATCCAATGGCACCATGACAAGGAACTGAAGCCCCCTTACAAGGCAGTTCCTTTCCCTTGGTGTTCGGGCTGTGGCGGCCACCACCAACGAGCTGACTGCCAGTTCCGGACAGCCACATGTTGGGCCTGTGGCAAAACTGGCCACATTGCATCAGTCTGTAGAGGTCACCAGAATGACTGCCAATCGGATGATCTGATCAGGAGAGGTACCAGGGCCCCAGGGGCTCATAGAGTAGGGTTTTGCTCCAGCTGTTGGAGCATTTACCGTACGGGAGCTCACCACCCCCTTAAGCCCAAACGTCAGCTTCAAGTCGAGTTGCAAGGCATTCCTTGCAGGATGGAATTGGACACTGGTTCAGCTGTATCCATCATTTCCATGGAGACTTTCCAGTTTGTGTGCAACCGAGGTAGACCAAGCTTAGGCCATACAACATTTATTTTTATTTTTATTTTTATTCCATTTATATCCCGCCCTTCTCCGAAGACTCAGGGCGGCTTACAAGCTTAGCAGTAGTCTTCATTCTATGTATATGCCTGCTTATTAGGGCTTTCACACACACCCCAAGCAGCATTATTACAAAGTCAGCTTATTGCCCCCAACAATCTGGGTCCTCATTTTACCTACCTCGGAAGGATGGAAGGCTGAGTCAACCTTGAGCCTGGTGGGACTCGAACCGCCACTAATTGCAGGCAGCTGGTGTTACTTAAGGAGGCATTAGCCCACTGCTCCACCAAGGCTCATCATCCTGACTGACTTCCAGAATTCCAGAGTAGCTGTCAAAGGCGAGGCCACCTTGGCCATCAAATTCAAGGGGTTTTCGGGCCCCTAGATGTGATTGTGGTGGAGGGCCAGAGAACAAGCTTAATAGGGCTTGATTGGTTTGATGCTCTGGGCATCCAAGTAACCTGGATCCACCAGACACAAGCGGCAAACATGGCGTCAGTATGCGAGGAGTTCGTGGATGTTTTTGACACTAGCCTGGGAGAGTACAAGGGCCCTCTGATAGCCTTTAAACTTTGCCATAATGCCTATTAGGATCAAACCCTGTAGAATGCCATTTGCATGGAAAAACAAAATCGATGCAGAGCTGGACGAGCTAGTCAGTCAGGGAGTACTACAGCCTGTAGATGGGGGTGAATTGGAAACTCCAATTGTCATTCCACTTAAGGCGCATGGGGAGGTCAGGATTTGCACTGATTACAAGTGCACCATAAATAGGGCACTTAAGCAGCACGTGTACCAGGTGCCAGTTGTTAGTCACTACTTGGCATCACTGCAAGGGGGTACCGTGTTTGCTAAGTTAGATTTGGCACAGGCCTATCAACAGTTACCTGTGGACAAGGCCACAGTGGCTACACAAACAATTGTGACACACAGGGGGGCTTTTAAATTCAAACGCCTTCAATTCGGGGTTAGTGTAGCCCCAGGAATTTTCCAAGGAGTTATGGAGTGTATGCTCAAGGGCATTCCAGGGGTTTGCCCCTATTTTGACAATGTGCTCATCACCAGTGAGTCCACTGAGGTGCTTGCAAGGAGGCTCAAAGCTGTTCTTCAACAGTTCTGCGAAGCGGGACTTAAATTGAAAAGAAACAAATGTAACATTGGGGTCCCTTTCACTGAGTTCCTGGGATTCTGTATTGATGCTGAAGGCATCCACCCTGCCGAGTCCAAGCTGAAGGCCATTCAGCTGGCACCAAGCCCCAGGTCCAAAGGAGAGCTTCAGGCATTCCTGGGTCTCCTTAATTTTTACCATACATTCCTTCCTAACAAGGCTGCAGTGGCAGAGCCGTTACACTGGCTCTTAGACAAAAACACCCCATGGAAGTGGACTGAAGTTCACAAAAACAGTTTTAGGGCAGTAAAATCACTACTGTCCTCCAATTCAGTGCTTACACACTTTAATGAAACATTGCCTGTGTGCACTGCATGTGACGCATCCCCTTATGGGGTGGGGGCAGTTCTAAGCCACTTGTCAAGTAATGGGACTCAAGTCCCCATTGCCTATTATTCAAGGACATTGTCCTCAGCTGAGCGCAATTATGCTCAGATTGACAAAGAAGCCTTGGCCATTGTGGCTGGGGTGAAGAAATTCCACGATTACTTGTATGGCAGGGAATTCATGGTCTTCACTGACCACAAGCCACTGTTGGGGTTATTTACTACAGATAGCCAGATGCCTCAAATATTGTCCCGTAGAATGTTGAGATGGTCTATTTTTATGTCAGCCTACCGCTACAGGCTGGTTCACAAATCCGGCAAAGACATGGGCCACGCAGACGGCCTTAGCAGGTTGCCACTGCCACAAGTAGAGCCAGATCCGGTTCCAGCAGCTCGCATTTTGTCAATTCAGGATTTGCCTGAATTTCCCCTCCATGCTGGGGATGTGGCTGCAGAAACTGCTGCAGACAAGATTTTAAGTAGAGTCTTGTCATGGATTCACACCGGGTGGCTGGAAAATAGCCCTGGACCAAAGTTCCAGAGCTATTTCACACGTAGACATGAGCTTTCAGCTCACAAAGGCTGCATATTATGGGGGAGCAGGGTTATTGTCCCCAGTTCATTAAGGCACCATGTACTTCAGTCTCTGCATGAGGGACATCTGGGCGTAGTCCAGATGAAGGCATTGGCATGAAGCTACCTATGGTGGCCAGGGTTAGATAAGGCTATCGAGGCCCAAGTACATGGATGTTACACATGTCAAAGTCCAGACCAGAAATGTCACATGCTACTGTCCACAGATGGGAGGAAACTCATACACCGTGGTCAAGGATTCACATTGATTTCCCTGGGCCCTTTCAGGGACAGCTATTTTTGATAGTGGTCGACAGTCACTCTAAATGGTTGGAAGTAATTCCTATTTCAACTATGAGTACTGCTAGGACCATTCAGGTGCTTAAAAAGCTTTTTGCTACACACGGGCTACCAGACGTCGTAGTCTCGGACAACAGGGGCCAGTTCACAGTTGCAGAGTTTCAAGCCTTCTTGAGGACTAACCTCATAAGGCATGCAAAATTGGCTCCCTTTCACCCCTCAACTAATGGGCAGGCCAAATGCATGGTGTGCACAACAAAGGAGTCACTCAAGCACATAGTGACTGGAGATTGGCTCCATAGGCTGGCTGATTTCTTGCTTTGCCAGCACACTATGCCTTGTACAGCAATGGGCAAGAGCCCAGCAGAGCTTTGCTGGGGGAGAAGGCTCATCACAAAACTGGACAGGTTGCATCCTGACCGGGTGGCAGCAGACACCGCATGCCCAAAGGCTCCAAGGGGGTTGCAAGTGGGTGATGGGTTGTGGGCCCGGAACTATGGGCATGGGAACTTGTGGGTGCCAGGTAAAATTGTCAAAATCTCAGGCCCTCTTTCATATGAGGTGGGTCTGGATGGGGGGGCAAGTCGTTCGCCAGCATATTGATCAGCTACAGAAATGTTTTGCAGAATGGCCACAAAGCGAGGACCTCATGACGGGTCCGCTCCTAGAGCCAGAAACCGGCAACATAACAGAGCAGTTCACACACTCTGAGGACTCATGCAGTCAGTACAATGGGGAGGTGGTCGTAGACAGACACAGTCCGGGAGTGCAACATGGATCTCCTGATGGGGAAAGTCAACCCAAACAAGGCAGCAACTGTGCTAACTCTGCTTCTTCACTGGACCTTGATTTGGGCTGACCTGGAATGGCCAGCCAAAGGGACTCGAGTCAATCCAACTCTTGTGAACTCATGAGTCCTGGTCTACCCAGCCCGGTGGGCAGGCTGGTAGACCAGGAGTTGCCTGGATTCCCCAGGTGGTCTGCAAGGTCACACAGACAAGTACCATATCTACAAGACTTTATTCTTAAATAATATTAATAATGTGTGTGTACATTCTAGTGGGGGAAGGGTGTAATGTATTGGGATTTACTTGAACTGCTTTCATGTGTCTTTTGAATGCTGCTTAAGGTTGCTCAATTGGTATGTCTGTGTAATGGTCACTGAGTAGCCAGACTTGTTGCCTCCAAGAAGATCATTGGATGATTTGGGGCGGGAATGGGTTCCTTTAAACCTATTGGCCGCCGCCTAGTGGCCAACCATATAAGCAGTTGCGCAGAAGCCTCTGTTTCAGTTCTGTTCCTGTTTGCCTCAATAAAGCAGTGTTCCTGTTTGCAACCTCTCATCTCGCTTACTCCCTCCAAAGAACTCACTACACAACAGAACTGTAACTCCCAGAATTCCTCAGCTACCATTCTAGTTAGTAATTCTGAGATTTAAATTCTTAACATATCTTGAGTGCATCTGGTTGAGAAAGCTGCATTAGGAGACTTACATCTATTTTAGAATAGAATAGAATAGAATAGAATAGAATAGAATAGAATAGAATAGAATAGAATAGAATAGAATAGAATAGAATAGAATAGAATAGAATAGAATAGAGCTGGAAGGGTCCTTGGAGGTCTTCTAGTCCAGTCCCGTGCTCAAGCAGGAGACCCTATATCATTTCAGATAACTGGATGCAGTATTCCAGGTGTGGTCTTACTAAGGTTTTATAAAGTGGTTCTAATGCTTCACATGATTTTGATTCTATGCCTTGTTTTAATTATGTTTACAATTTTAACTCTATTCTTTAATTTATTTTAATTTATTTCAATTTTTAATTTTAATTTACTGTACAGAGACCTTTAAGTTTTGTTGTTGTTAGCCGCCCTGAGTCCCTCGGGAGATAGGGCGGGATATAAGTCCCATTAATAAAATAAATAAATAAATAAATAAATACAACCAAGGATTGTACTAGCCTTTTTGCCTGCTTTGGCACACTGCTGGCTCATGTTTAAGTGATTGTCCACTAAGACTCCAAGGTCCCTCTCACAGTTACTGTTTTTGAGCCAGGTTTTTCCTGCCTAGCTGTAAAACCTTGCTTTTCTCCACATTAAATTTTATATTGTTGGATAGGCCCCATTCTTCAAGTCTGTGAAGATCTTTTTGGCTCCTGAGCATGTCTTTTGGGGTGTTGGCTGTTCCTGCCATCTTAGTGTCATCTGCAAATTTGATGAGTTCTCTTTCTATTCCCTCATCTAAATTATTTATGAAGATATTGAAGAGTACTGGGCCTAAAACTGAACCTTGTGGTACCCCACCGCTTACTTCCCTCTATGTAGTATCTAAGGACTACTCGTTGTGTATGATTTGTCAGTCAGTTACAAATCCATCTGGTGGTGATGCTGACTATCCCACATTTTTCTAGCTTACCAAGAAGTAGGTTGTGGTCTAAACTAAGTATACTATGTCCACAGAATTTTGCTGGTCTACCAATTTAGTCACTTTGTCAAAGAATGAAATAAGATTGGTTTGACAATTTTGGTCTGTTTTTAAGTCTGCTGGCTTTTTGTTACAACTTTATTTTTTTCTAGATGTTCTCAGATTCACAACATAATACAAAATAATAATAATAATAATAATAATAATAATAATAATAATAATAATAATAATAATAATAATAATAATAATAATAATAATAATAATAATAAAGTTGGAAGGGACCTTGGAGGTCCTCTAGTTCAACCCCCTGCTCAGGCAGGAAACCCTATACCATTTCAGACAAATGGCTCTCCAGTCTCTCCTTTAAAACTTCCAGTGTTGGAGCATTCACAGCTTCTGGAGGCAGGTTGTTCCACTGGTTAATTGTTCTAACTGTCAGGAAGTTTCTCCTTAGTTCTAGGTTGCTTCTCTCCTTGACTAGTTTCCATCCATTGCTTCTTGTCCTGCCTTCAGGGGCTTTGGAGAATAGCTTGACTCCCTCTTCTTTGTGGCAGCCCCTAAGATATTGGAACACTGCTATCATGTCACCCCTCACCCTTCTCTTCATTAAACTACACATAGCCTCCAGTCCCCCAATCATCTTTGTTGCTCTTCTCTGTACCCTTTCTAGAGTCACGACATATTTTTGCATCATGGTGACAAAAACTAATATATATAAAATGAATAAATCTGAAGTCAGAAAAGTTAAAATCTCATCATATCTATAAGTTAGATAAAATAAATCTTGAGGGACGGGAGCTCTTTTCTACAGAAAAACCATATCATCAATCTGCTCAAAATAATTTAAAAGTAAATATGTTTAATGAAAAATGTATTTTTACAACATTTATCTTTCCTCAAAAAGTCAGATTAGGGGGTCAACCTATTCTCCAAAGGACCTCAGGGCAGGACAAGAAGTAACAGAAGTAACAGGTGGAAGATCATTAAAGAGAGAGCCAATTTAGAACTAAGGAGATATTTCTGACAGTGTGAATAATTATTCAGTGGAATGGCTTGCCTCCAGAAATTGTGGGTGCTTTATCACCAGAGGTTTTCAAGAAGAGATTGATCAACTATTCATCTGGAATAGTATAAAGTCTCCTGGCTTGAGCAGAGGATTGGACTAGAAGATCTCCAAGATCCTTCCAACCTTTTTATTCTGTGTTAGAAAAGGAAAAAAAAGATATAAAAAGTGGCTTCTGATATTTTCAACATTTGTTAGTACTATTATGAATTACCACTTTCTCTAAAATTATAGCATGGCTCTTTTCTTTCTATAATCTATCCTATTTCATCAATTTTCCCCTGAGGTAAGTAATCTGATATTTTAAGATTGACCAATGAAGAATATTTCCTTAGAAAAATATTCTTAGAAATTGAAAACAATTCACACAACAAGGAAAACCTCATATTTACAAATTTCCATTGATGTACTATATCAGCACCTACCAGAAGTATTTGAGACTTACTCTAATTAATAGAGGAATCAGATAAATTTCTAAACTCTTGCACAGTATCAGTCAATTTTGATATAGAAAATACATACCGGTAATTATCAACTACTACTTGTGTTCAACTCTAGCTACTGTTTTGTCTCAAATGCCTTCCATTTGTCTAACAATGGGCCAATGATTTCAATATCTAATTATAAATTCATAATAGGTTCCACAAGACATTTTGATAAATGAAAATCATCTTAGCAGATGTACTATAGAGTACCACATTTTTATCCAATTCATTAATGAGGAAGAAATCAAGATTTAGATTAAAAACTTTCTATAAACCTTTATTATATCAAAGGCCTTTTTCACTTCAATGCAACCATCACTTTTGATTTCAATTTTGTGTTTATTAAGCCAGAATGTTAACTAGTACTATTATTGGATATTGGCCAGCTTTTTATAAAATCAGATTGTGCAGGATGGAAAATGAAAATTAGTATCATCTGTAATCTGCATATTATGGTTATTATTAATACTTTTGCATCAATATTTAACAAGGAAATGGCAGGATAGTTTATAGGATATTTCCAGGTTTCAAAATGTTAGTTATATAAGCTTTCCTGAAGGAGGTTAAAAATGCATAATTAAAATAATGGTACAAAGAAAATATAAGCCTTATTCCACCTCATGGGATGACATGCATATCAGGAGTTTTTCCTGCTTTGAAGGATTTAATGGTATCAATAAGAAATAAATGGGAAGTTTGAGCATGCATAATCTTAGAATTATATTCAAATCAAGCAATTTCTTCCTTAGTTATATTTATTTTTTTAAATGTTAATTTACTGAAACTGAATCCATCACCTTGTATCCAATGGATGTCTGGAATACAAAACACCTCAGAAGATTGGGTGAGATTGATACCACAATTCCTTTGTACAATATCAGTTCTAAATGACTTCCTGGTTTATTGAAGAGCATAGGAAGAAGAAGCAATTGAATGTATTCCTAGAATGAAGATGACAACAAACTAGAAGGAAGTAAGACTGAGCATTTATAAGAGTCAATTTTTGAGGCTACACAGTGTTGATAAGTGTAATTAAGCATCATTTTTTCCTCCAGGTTTATTAGGTCTGTGGAATCTCACAGTAAACTTGTTCAGAGTTACTCAGACCCTTTTGGAGGACAGGACAAGGGCCTACAATCTGATCTGATGGTTTTGTATGTGTCTTAGAAGATAAATCACACTGCCTCCAGGCTAGATGTCAGAGTCTAGTGTGATGAGTGAGGTTCAGTTTTATTATTCTTTTGTGTCTATTTATTTAATACAGGCTACCCAATTTTAAATGAGCCTGGATAGGTTACAGTTTTTTAAAAGCAGGAAAAATAATAATTAGAACAAAGAGATTATAAATGTACCCAAGGAAGTGGATAGGGTTCTTTGTGGCATGAGTTCTTTATCTGTGGCCTGGATCCATGCCCTCCATGGCCACTATGTTGTGAATTGTGGATCAGGAAAATTGTCAATACTTACTTGAGGGAGGGAATAATGCCACCTGATTTAAAATACCGTAGGTAGTTATGTGCCTCCTTTTAAAGGTCTCCCTGGGCTTCCAGCACTGTCGATCATTTCCAACTTTTTGCCCTCTCTTCAATCTTCCTTTTTTGGAGAAAGTGGTGGAAAAAGTGTTGGCAGCTCAGCTTCAAAGAATCTTAGAGTATTAGAGGCAACAATGAATCCTGCAAATTTCATGCTGGTATAATTTTCTGCCAACTCAAGGATGGGTGGAGACCATTTCAGCAGTAGGGAAAAGTCTCTAGTATACAATATATTTTGGACCAGGTGGAAACATAAAAGAGAGATTTAGTAGCAGATATGAGATAGCTCCCTGTCTAGATTGGAAACATCTAGAGGTCTCACAGGTCTCAGATACGATTGGCTGTATTTCTTCAAAAGAAAGATATAACTGGAATTATAAACTGTATGCACATATATATTATATAATGAAGGCTTTGACCTTGATATATCAGCCTATAAACATGTTATTTTGCTTTCTGCTAGTATGTCCACCCTACTGATTGTAGCCTTTAAAAACATATATGTTCTATTATTCTCCTGATGCAAATGAAGAGATTACAGATGTGTAACAACATTAACCTGCTTGTTATGAGGTAATAAAACTTTCCTCCAATCTTGGGAACGGAATGAAGAGATCTCTATTCTTCAGGCATGTTTAGGGAATTCTAGCAACAGGAGCTCTGTTCTCTATATTAAATACCTGTTTAACAGATCTGTCCTATGGATTCAGTATGTGTTTAACAGTCACAACAATTCATAAGACGATCCATGCTAGAGTAGTCCATCTGGTCTCACAATGCATTCAGGAAGTTCACAAGCAAGGAGAGAAGGGCAATCACTTTCTTCCATCTTGTGCCCAGCAGCTGGTAGTTAAGATTTATTGACTGAGTATGCAGTCATCAAGACTAACAGCCATTGGAAGTAGTTCTATGCTTTAGTCACTGTTAAATAATAAAGGAAATACAGTAAAACAAACCCAAATCACAGGATACTGTAATGAGTTCAGGTGGAAATAAGCAACATATATTTTGAGAATATTATTTTGTGTTTCTAGAGCTGAAATGTTGAAACCAATCCAATCATTTTGGAATGGTGCACATTTTAACTGGTTTTCATTTTGAAGGGGAACCAAGATGCAAATATAGGCATATGACTTATGAGGTGTGAAATTACCTTTCAATAGGGCTTGACAAGAATGTAAAACTATTGCAGTTGTGGTTTTCAGCTGCAGACAATTCCCTTCCAGGTGAACTAGTAATCCACTCAAGTGAGCGAAAAGCAGAATTCAACTAGAAAGAGGTTGAGTTCTAGGACAGCAATAAAAACTCAGTAGAGGGAAAAACAGGTAACCAGTCAAAAACAAACCTGGGACATATAAAGAAAAGCATGGGACCAGAAACAAGAGTTGTGCACAGTAGATCTTCTGCTTAGATTGAGTAAGCTCTGATGCTGGTCTTTAATGATCAGCTGATTTGATACTCAGGAATGTTAAGTGTAAAACCTAAATAACATTATTGGAGTGAAATAGTTGGTCTGCCTATTGTGGAGAGAAAACTATATATTGATGCCAATCAGTTAAAAGACACCATCTTTTGTTTGAGAATTCCCTATCCTAATGAATATCATTTACTTGAATTCCTGTTCTGCCAGACTTTATGTGCTGTGTCTAGTTATATATTAATATACATTAATATATATTAGTTGGTTGATGCCTGGGAAAGGGCGGCCACGAGGCACTCAACTGTGTTATACCCTTGCGACCCCTGACCCAGCGCAGATCCCATTGGGCTCCATGGTTTTCTGTGGAGCTCCGGGAGATGAAGCGTCGGAGACAGGGTTGGAGAGCGGTTGGAGGTCCAGCCATTCCGAATCTGACCAATTACAGTTAAGAACCTTCATAAGGTCTTATCTTGCTGGACCCGTACCAATCGGGTTTCAGGCCTGGGTACAGCACGGAGACGGCATTGGTCACACTGGTGAATGATCTCTGGTGGGCTCGGGACAGGGGTTGCTCCTCTGTCCTAGTTCTATTAGATCTCTCAGCGGCTTTTGATACCATCGACCATGGTATCCTATTGCGGCATCTCAGGGGGTTGGGAGTGGGAGGCACTGTCTTGCAGTGATTCTCCTCCTATCTCCTGGGCCGCTCGCAATTGGTGTTGATGGGAGGGCAGAGGTCTGCCTCGAGGCCTCTCATTTGTGGAGTTCCTTACCTCCTGTTCAACATCTATATGAAGCTGCTGGGCGAGATCATTCGTGGTTTCGGGGTGGGGTATCATCAGTACGCTGATGATACCCAACTTTTTTTCTCCACCCCAAACCAACCCAGTGATGCCCTCACCGTGATGTCCCGTTGCCTGGAGGCGGTCTGGGTCTGGATGGGGAGAAACAGGCTTTGTCTCAATCCTGCCAAGACTGAGTGGCTGTGCATACCGGCATCTCGGACTAACCAGTCTATTCCATCTTTAATGATGGGGGTGAGGTGTTACCCCCCCATCGATAGGGCTTGCAACTTGGGTGTCCTCCTGGATTCGCGGCTCAGTTTTGAAGACCATATAGGAGCCGTGACCAGGGGGGCCTTTGCCCAGGTTCGCCTGGTACGCCAGTTGCGGCCCTACCTGGACCGAGATGCCCTACACACAGTCACTCATGCACTCGTGACCTCCCGATTGGACTACTGCAACGCTCTCTACATGGGGCTGCCCTTGAGGACCACTCAGAGGCTTCAGCTGGTGCAGAATGCAGCCGTGCAGTTTGTGATGGGGGTTTCCCAATACTCCCATGTAACACCTCTACTCTGCGAGCTGCATTGGCTTCCGGTTGCCCTCTGGGTGAGATTCAAGGTGCTGGTGATGACCTATAAAGCCCTAAATGGCTTGGGTCCGGGATATCTGAGGGAACACCTGTTGCCGGCATCAAGTTCCCTTCATCCTGTGCACTCCCATAGGGAGGGTCTTCTCAGGGTACCGCCGGTAAAAGATTGCCGGCAGACAATACCCAGGGGGAGGGCCTTCTCTGTGGGTGCACCGGCCCTTTGGAAACAGCTGCCTGTAGAGCTTAGGACTGCCCCTGACCTTCGCACATTCTGCCGGGGCCTGAAGACCTGGCTATTCAATTTTAATATAAAGAATCATTAGAATGATTGCTCATCAACAATAAGCATCTGGTTGGCAAACAAAGCAGGTGTTTGTTTCTCCACTTTCTTCTTTATGATATTGATGTATTATTATATTTCTGTGAAAATTAAAGCAGCATTTTGTGTATTTATATAAATGCTGATACAATTGCATGTAAAAGTTTAGGCACCTCATTCAATTGAAGAGAAGCTAACACATTCTCTGCATAGCACAGTAAAATACCACATCCTTCTATAAAATTGAAATCATGCTTACTATTTATGTATGCTAATTTACAGATTCAAAATAAGAAAACAGTGGGCTTTATTAACAACTTTGCAGTTTTTTTTAAAAAAAAGTAGCAGAGAATCAACTGGAAAAGTGTCCACAGTTATACACTTGACATATTCATTGTTTCCTTATTTTGAAACAGTAAACAATTGCACATAAATAGTAAGCAGAATTTGCAGAAAGACGATGTCTTTAACTTTGTAGTGTAGTAGACTGTATCTCCTTCTGTTCACTTAGAGATTCACTAGAATATGCAATTGGACCAGCATTGCCTACCCTATGCATAGTACTGTAGCATAGGCAAAAATGTTGCCATCTATCAATAGTTGGTAGTATATAATATTCCAACCAACTACATCACGGGTGTCAAACCTGCGACATCATGTGATGTGTCGTGACGTATCGCAACTTTTTCCCCATTGCTAGCAATGGGGTGGGTGCGGTTTTAGTGTGATGCATCTGGCCCATGGGCCGGCAGTTTGACACCCCTGAACATGAAAGTTTTGTTGGTGGAAAGTTGTATATTTGTACATGTGATATATGTGAATGCCTTCTGATAAGGAAGAGTTTTTAAGGGGTAGGGTTGGTTAATGAAATGGTTCTGTTACCAGGCATGGTTCTGTCAAAGGCCTTCAGCAGCCATTCCCAGACTGAATGATGCTACAGGGCTGGATAAAGTTAACTTTTTATGTGAAGCTCTGACAGAAATCTTGCCAGACCTCAGCAAACCCACTATGATGACAGATCTAATCTGATAATGAAAATCATGTGTTGTTCTTTAAGGTCTCTTGAGTAAAAGAATGTTTAACACCCTTGAATTATTTGAATGGGAAAGCTTAATGGAAAGCAGAATATGGAGGATTATTTGGAGACAATAACTTTTATTTGTTTGCATTTATATGCAGTCATAAAATAAACAGGCTGCATCCACTTTCCATCCACTCACCCATTCTATTGAGAGTAGGAACTGGTGATTGCTATCCACCCAGGAAAGGGTAAACAGAGACAAATGAAGTTCTTAATTTGTTAATAATCTTCCCAATCTGATCTTCTTCTTCCTTCACTTCAAGCAGTAAGAGGATAAGTGCAAATGATAGCCCATTGTATGAATTATTTCTTGCAAGCTGAATGCTTTAAAAAGGAATATAAAAACCTGCTATGTGTGAGGCAATCCTTAGAGACCTTAGTAAGAGTAGCCGATTTCTCAAACTCCCTGAAAACAGGAATGATGGTCTGTAAATGTTGCATGTGTAGAAGGACAATTTATTATTAGTCTGAGTAATATGAAGAGAAAAGAATATATTATTTAAACAGAAAAAGGAAGGTCATCAGTTTAATTTTAACAAATATATTTTAATAGAATTGTTGTCAAGCAATAACATTAGATAACGTCAGAAACTTGACAATTGTATTATTACATTTTAAAGACCAGTGAAAGCATCTTTTCCCTTACGGATTTAATTTTTAGGCAATATGAAATATACTGGGATTTGGGAATGGTAAATCTATCTATCTAATTCAATGAAGCTATGAGCTATGCCGTGCAGGGCCACCCATAGCAGAGGTCATAGCAGAGAGGTCTGACAAAACGTGATTCACTGGAGAAGGAAATGGCAACCCACTCCAGTATCTTTGCCATGAAAACCCTATGGACAGTACCAAAAGGCAAAATGATATGATGCTGGAAGATGAACCCCTCAGGTCAGAAGGTGTCCAATATGCTACTGGGGAAGAGCAGAGGGCTAGTACTAAAAGCGCCAGAAAGAATGAAGCGACTGGGCCAAAGCCGAAAGGACGTTCAGCTGTGGATGTGTCTGGTGGTGAAAGGAAAGTCCGATGCTGTAAAGATTTTTTTCTCCATAGGAACCTGGAATGTAAGATCCATGAATCCATGAATCAAGGAAAGCTGGACGTGGTCAAACAAGAGATGACAAGACTGAAAATCGACATCTTAGGTATCAGCGAACTAAAATGGACAGGAATGGGTGAATTTAATTCAGATGACCATCAGGTATACTACTGCGGGCAAGAATACCTCAGAAGAAATGGAGTAGCCTTCATAGTCAATAAAAGAATAGGAAAAGCAATACTGGGATACAATCCTCAAAATGACAGAATGATCTCAGTTCGAATCCAAGGCAAACCATTCAATATCACAGTAGTCCAAGTCTATGCCCCCACCACCAGTTCTGAAGAGGATGAAATTGACCAGTTTTATGAAGCCCTACAGCAACTTATAGAACTAACACCAAAAAATGATGTCCTTATCATCATGGGGGATTGGAATGCTAAAGTAGGAAGCCAAAAGATAACCGGAATAACAGGCAAGTTTGGCCTTGGAGTACAAAATGAAGCAGGGCACAGGCTGATAGAATTTTGTCAAGAGAATACGATGGTCATAGCAAACACTCTTTTCCAACAACCCAAGAGATGGCTCTACACATGGACATCACCAGATGGTCAACACAGAAATCAGATTGACTATATGGTCTGCAGCCAAAGACGGAGAAGCTCTATACAGTCAGTAAAAACAAGACCAGGAGCTGACTGTGGCTAAGACCATGAGCTTCTCATTGCAAAGTTTAGGCTTAAACTGAAGAAAGTAGGAAAAAGCACTAGGCCACTCGGGTATGAATTAAATCATATCCCTGTTGAATATACAGTAGAGGTGACAAATAGATTTAAGGAATTAGATCTGATACACAGAGTGCCTGAAGAACTATGGACAGAGGTTCACAACATTGTAGAAGAGGTAGCAACCAAAACCATCCCAAAGAAAAAGAAATGTAAGAAAGCAAAATGGCAGTCTGAGGAAGCTTTGCAAATAGCTGAGGAAAGGAGGGAAGCGAAAGGTAAGGGAGGAAAAGAAAGATACGCCCAATTGAATGCAGAATTCCAGAGAATAGCTAGAAGAGATAAGAATGCCTTCTTAAATGAACAGTGCAAAGAAATAGAAGAAAACAATGGAATAGGGAGCACCAGAGATCTTTTCAAGAAAATTGGATAGATGAAGGGAACGTTTCATGCAAAAATGGGCATGATAAAGGACCAAAATGGCAGGGACCTAACAGAGGCAGAAGACATTAAGAAGAAGTGGCAAAATTACACAGAAGAACTATACAAGAATGAACTTAACGTCCCTGATAATCACAATGAGGTGGTCACTGACCTCGAGCCAGACATCCTAGAATGTGAAGTGAAGTGGGCCTTAGAAAAGCTGAGCAACAACAAAGCTAGTGGAGGTGACAGTATTCCAGCTGAGCTATTCAAAATCTTAAAAGACGATGCAGTAAAAGTGCTACACTCAATTTGCCAGCAAATTTGGAAAACTCAACAGTGGCCACAGGATTGGAAAAGATCAGTTTACATTCCAATTCCAAAGAAAGGCAGTGCCAAAGAATGTTCAATCTATCGCACCATTGCACTCATTTCTCATGCTAGTAAAGTTATGCTTAAAATCCTACAAACTAGACTCCAGCAGTATGTGGATCGAGAACTACCAGAAGTACAGGCAGGATTTTAAAGAGGCAGAGGAACTAGAGATCAAATTGCCAACATACGTTGGATCATGGAGAAAGGTAGAGAGTTCCAGAAAAACATCTACTTCTGCTTCATTGACTATGCTAAAGCCTTTGATTGTGTGGATCATAACAAACTGTGGCAAGTTCTTAAAGAGATGGGCGTAGCAGACCATCTTATTTGTCTCTTGAGAAACCTATATGTGGGCCAAGAAGCAACAGTGAGAACTGGACACGGAACCACTGATTGTTTCAAAATTGGGAAAGGAGTCCGGCAAGGCTGGATACTGTCGCTCTGCCTATTTAACGTATATGCAGAGCACATCATGAGAAAGGCAGGGTTAGAGGAATCAAAAGTTGGAATTAAGATTGCCGGAAGAAATATCAACAACCTAAGATATGCAGATGATACCACTCTAATGGCAGAAAGTGAAGAACTAAAGAGCCTCTTATTGCGGGTGAAGAAGGAGAGTGCAAAACCTGCGTTGAAACTTAACATTAAGAAAACCAAGATCATGGCATCCGGCCCTCTCAATTCCTAGCAAATAGATGGGGAAGAAATGGAGGTAGTGACAGATTTTATTTTCCTGGGCTCCAAGATCACTGCAGATGTGGACTGTAGCCAAGAAATTAAAAGACGCTTGCTCTTTGGGAGGAAAGCAATGGCAAATCTAGACAGCACACTAGAAAGCAGAGATATCACCCTGTCAACAAAAGTGCGTATAGTCAAGGCTATGGTCTTCCCAGTTGCAATGTATGGCAGTGAAAGCTGGACCATAAAAAAGGCTGAGCGCCAAAGAATTGAGGCCTTTGAACTATGGTGCTGGAGAAGACTCCTGCGAGTCCCTTGGACTGCAAGGCGATCAAACCAGTCAGTCCTAGAGGAGATCGACCCTGACTGCTCTTTAGAAGGCCAGATCCTGAAGCTAAAACTCAGATACTTTGGCCACCTAATGAGAAGGAAGGACTCACTGGAGAAGAGCCTAATGCTGGGAAAGATTGAGGGCAATAGAAGAAGGGGATGACAGAGAATATATATATATATATATTCAGATTTGGAATTATAAATATTGAAATGTACACATTGCAATTTGCCAATGGATTTGAAAAGGAAACATTGAGAAAACTTGGATGTGGATCAAAGGATTCTCTCCCCCCAATTTCTATAAAAACATGTTAAAGGTGTCTGCTTCACCTAGGATCTTCTTCACTATAAAAGGTAAACTTGATTCAATGCTGTAAGTTCAAATATATATTCAAATATAAATTCAAATACACACACACACACACACACACACACACACACACACGTTTTGGGAAAAGGTTCGACTGAAATCAAAGCTAATTTGTGAATACATTGGACTAAACTGTCAGCTTGGCCTTCTTCAGAGAAGGAAATATACACCAACCTTCTGTCTTATTTAACACCTTTAATTAATATTTGTTCAGCTGCATTCAATGCCATTGTTTATCACCTTATCTATCAACATTACATTCAAGGCCCCCTTATTTTCTTCTGTAGTCAAGCTGGTAGAATCACACTTGGTTGAATCTTCACCCTGAAATGCATGAACTAGGCATTTTTTTTCCTGGAGAAATATCATCATCCACAGATACAGATCTGTAGTAGCAATTCCAATTAAATGTCATAAATGAATAATTTCTTCCCCAAAGTAAAGAGTCAAATTTAATAGGATACTTATTGTGTGTTAATTAAGTATTATTATAGCCATAGAGTAGAGAGACTGAAATTTAATATCTATATAAGAGGTACAGAGATAAAACTAAGTGATACATATTTTGTGCCTACTTGTACAATTTCAGTAAATATTGATATTAATTTTACACACTCCATTTGAATTTGCAGACCAATAAAACTACTGATTTGAGCTTTAATCATGCAGTTATGAGGCCTGAATCTGTTCAGCAACCGCAAGCTAGTAGTGAAGTGGTCAGTGTGCAAAATGATGACAGTGGCAACATGGGTCTCTTGGTGCTTGGCCCAATATGAATTAACTTGAATTTCTAAATATTCTGCCATGCTGCTCTTTATGTTAAAAGCCATTTTTAGAATGATTATCTAGGCTGTGCAACTGAATCTGTATTGACTTCATTTTTGGACTATTAGACTATTCATGCTACTGCTGGATTCCTGCTGACTCTGGAAAAGAAAGAAAGAAAGAAAATGGTATTACCTTCTGGCATCAAAGCTAAAACATTTTTCACTGCAGACTTGGATTTTGTGGCTAGAGATCTCAATATTGATCTCTCTCTATTTTCCCCATTTTCCAAGTGTTCCAATAACTGTACTACTGGAATTTGCATTCTATTGGAATAATCTTTATAAAGTTTGTTTACAAATATATGAGAAGCAAGTAGGCAGCAAGGCAGTTTGCTCATCTATCCAGTGGTGGGATTCAGCTGGTTCGCACCACTTTGGCAGAACCAGTAGCTAATTTTTTGTTGCCCAGGCCCAGAATGGGCTTCCGGAAGCAGCATCAACACAGAGAACCGGTTGTTCACATATTTGAATCCAACCACTGCATCTATCTCTCCTAGAGATCATCTTGTGCATAAGCAAACCAGAAGCCCTAGCACAGGCAGGCCATAAAAAAAACGTTCTTCCTTGTGCAGAAGAACTTTTCATTAATGGCTCAGCATGTATAACCTTCTATGTAACTCTTTTATGGCAGTGGAGGTGGGGACTGCAAAAACAGACACTTAATATTTAAAGGTGCAGGGATATAATCAGAGGCTGAAGATTTTGTTAGAGAATGGAGAAGCCATTTCAGTCAGTCCTTAAAATGAAGTAATCTCCACAGCCTTAACTTAGGGTTAAGGTATAGTCTAATTGAAGTATAACATAAGTGGGAAGTACAATGGTGCAATGGCCTAAGGACGCTGGATCTGCTGACCAGAAATGGTCGACACTCTGGTGATTTGAACCCTGGTAGCACTATGGGATGGGGTGAGCTCCCATCACTTGCCTCTAGCTCATGCCCTGCCCACCTAGAAATCTGAAAGCATTATTGAAAGTAGATAAATGGCTACCACTTATGTAGCTAGTTACCCGGTTGGAATGTCTAGCCACATGCGGAGAATGGGAGCTGATGCTGGACCTGCCTGGACATGAGGCGATATTTGCAGAAGAGGCCCCAGAAAATGTCATCAAGCCAAATGCTACTGGCCAGGTGGTGCATGCCAGTTCACCCCCATTGCACAGGGAAGAGCTATGTGTTAAATTCAGATGTTTGTTAAATTTGAATTACATAATTTACATAATTATGGGACTATGCAATTATATAAACCCTAATACTCAGTAGATACTAGATTGCACAATGTAAAAGCAAATGGTATCTATATGAGATTATATTTAATCCCTATAATAACCTTAAGTGAAAAATACAGTTTTCATTAATACTCTATTAATTATTGTTGCTAAAGGCAGTAATTGATTACTCTGTGTCTTAGTTCATGAATTAATGATAACTAAATATTTGCTTCAGTACTTCTAATTGCCTGTATATAATACTTGTTTCTTCTTGATATCTCCAATGTTCAGTTTGTATTTCCTGTTTTATGCAAGCAGCCGTAGATGTTTACATCATCCATAAAGCAATAGAATGTGCTATTTCTTTTTCCATTAGATAGAAGATGGACCTTAAATCATAGGTCCCCTTTGATAGCCCTGATATATTTCAGTTTCTCATTCCTTTGAGGAATAAAGTGCTCCCATCACTTCCTATTCTCTCTGGGATAAGCAACCTTGAAATTTGTAGCTTCTTTACCTATGAGTCAAGTTTTGTGGGCTTCCTTATTTGAAGCAGCGTCCAGCCTACCTTGCCTGATCACAAAAAGCTAAGCAAGGTTAGATCTATTTACTCTTGGTTGGGAAACCACTAGAAAAGTTAGATTGGAAAATGAAAAGTCCCAAACTGTTTCCCAGTTTTCCTTTTTGGACCGAGATGCCCTATGCACAGTTACTCATGCCCTCGTCACCTCTCGCCTGGACTACTGCAGGCGGGTGCGATTCAAGGTGCTGGTAATAACCTTTAAAGCCCTGCATGGCTTAGACCCGGGGTACTTGCGAGACCACCTGCTGCCATTGTCAGCATCCCATCGCCCGGTTCACTCCCACAGAGTTGGCCTCCTCAGGGTGCCGTCGGCCAGGCAATGCTGGCTGGTGACCCCCAGGGGGAGAGCCTTCTCTGTGGGTGCACCGACCCTCTGGAACGAATTACCCCTGGAGCTGCGGATGGCCCCTGACCTTGGGACACTGTGACCGTCATAAATATGAATCAGTTGCCAAGCATCTGAATGTAAATCACAAGACCCTGGAGATGCTGCAACATTCCAGCTGATTCCAGCTGGAGACTGGCACTGATCCTGGCACTTCTGCTGAGCCCTGACAGCCCTGCAGCTCCAGCTATCTTTTGCTCAGGTTTGTGTGGTGCTGCCACTGGTTCAGCTCATTCCCCTCCCCTGCTACCACTTTTCTAGGATGGTTGTGTACCACCTGCCAGGTGCCAATGTACCACAGGTGGTACCTGTACCACTGGTTGAAAAGCCCTGTACTATACTACACTTCCTACTTCCTATGATCTGAAAACAGTACATTGACTGACATAATATAAAACTGCACTTATTTCACTGTACATACAACTATGCCAAGGAAACAAAGCAGCAGATAAAAAATGTAAAAGCAATAACAATAATTTAATGTTTAAGTTTGTAAGTGCAGAAAAGTAAAGGTAGACAGTTGTTTACAAATCTCTCCAAAACACTGAGCAAGATGCAGCAAACAGATCAATAAAGCATTGTCCGCATTCATTTCCCCTAGAGATCCTTGACTTATGAACTTCCTAACATTGTACCCTTAATGGAAGACCTACAGCTCCCCCTGACTTTTAGCATTGTCACAGCCACAGTATGCACATGTAATCTGGTGAGTGTGTATGTGTGTGTGTGTGTGTGTCTGTGTCTCTCTCTCTCTGTGTGTGTGTGTAGAGGGGTTGATGGATGTGGTGGGGGGGACAGGTTGCAGTTCGTATTTCGTATTTCGTATTTTATTAAATTTGTATATCGCCCTTCTCCCGAAGGACTCAGGGCAGTGAACAGGGCATATATAAATAGAAAATACAAAAATTAAAAGAGAATTAAACAATTGCCCAGATAAAAAACAGTAACAATATAAAAACCCATTAAAAACCCTAACGTCCCCCATCAGGCCAGGCCAGCTTGTTCATAAATGGGTCTTCAGACTGCGCCGGAAGGAGCGAAGGTCCGGTGCCGTCCGGAGCTCAACCGGCAGTTGGTTCCATAGAGCCGGAGCGCCCACAGAGAAGGCCCTCCCCCTGGGGGCCACCAGCCGACATTCTCTGACCGGAGTCACCCTGAGGAGGCCCTCTCTGTGGGAACGCACAGGGCGGAGGGAAGTTGATGCCGGCAGCAGGTGGTCCCCGAGGTACTCCGGACCCATGCCATGTAAGGACTTAAAGACCATAACCAAAACCAGTTAATGTGTTGTTGTTGATGATGATAATCATCTTCATCATCATCATCATCATCATCATCATCATCATCCCTTATGACCTCAAAATAGGCTTAGGCAGGAAAGAAGCTGTAGAGGAAAAAATATGGGTAGCAGAGTTATTCTGGTTCCATACCTGAAGAATTGTGGGTTAATGATGTGCAACCACAGGGCTGTAGTTTCATGATAAAACATATACCTTGTATCAGATTTGGGCCTGGAAAGACTCTTGCTTGCCAGCGTCTTAATCCAGTGTTCTTAATCCTTGGCCAATGGTCAGGCAGTACAAAGTCATTTCCTATGTTCTTAAAACTGACTTATCAAATTTATACCATTGTTTTTGGGCACTGCCACTATATGCAGGGTTTCCAGAACAATGTGACCACTGTGTTGACTTTTATCATACATAACTCTTGCTTTTAATACAGGGTCACTTTTACCTTGAGTGCTTATTGCTGTGATTGGAATCAGAGCACCTTAGTCAATCTACTGGGGGAAAAGTAGCAAAAATGCATCTGTTTTTATTCTATATTATTCCCATATATCTCAACATAGTGTAGCCCTTTCACATCTTTCTTAGCAAAAGCTGAAGAGAGTAGAAACTGGCCTATCTCCATGCTGGATGAGATATCAGCAGTTCAGGCACATGCCTTTTGGTAATGTTCAGGTTAAAAATAGTGATGGGATTCTACTGTCTGCTGCAGAGGACAACCCATCATTCTATACAGCCTTAAAGGTTTCTTTCTAGCATACTAACTTACATTGTAGAAAGGTCAGGTACAAATACCGTGAATAAGTATATAAATAAAATAGGTCTCATTAACTACCTGGAAAGAGCCTAACTGGGGCTACATTAAACTCTGATCTTCTGTTTCATAACTTCAGTTATGAAATCAATTTCCAATTCGCTGGCTCATTCAAGAGTTCTTTTACATTTCTTTTGAACTTGCTTTTGATAGGAGTTCCAAACTTAGTATGAAGGGTGCTGTTTGCTGTCTTTTGCTTTATCAATTTGCTTCTTCTTCAGTACCCTGTTCTTCCTGATAGAAAAAAGTCAATGGGATAAATTATGCCATCAAGCCTTCTTTTATGTTTCAACATATTCAATTTAATTCAATTCAATTCAGCTCAGTTCAATTCAGTTCAATTCAATTTAATTCAATTCACTTCAATGGAAGTTAAAGCAGATTGCTGCCCATTGGAGAAACAACTTTTTAATGAAATACAATTGATTGATGGCCAATCGCTGACCATCCCGTAGATAGGGCTCACAACTTGGGAGTCCTCCTAGATTCACAGCTTTCTTTGGAAGACCACATAATAGCTGTGACTAGGGGGGCCTTCGCCCAGGTTCACCTGGTGCGCCAGTTGCGGCCCTATCTAGACCGGGATGCCCTGCGTACGGTCACTCATGCGCTCGTGACCTCTCGTTTAGACTACTGCAATGCTCTCTACATGGGGCTGCCCTTGAGGACCACTCGGAGGCTCCAACTGGTACAGAATGCAGCCGCGAGAGTTGTGTTGGGAGTCTCCCGATACTCCCATGTTACACCTCTGCTCTGTGAGCTGCATTGGCTCCCAGTTGTCTTCTGGGTGAGATTCAAGGTTCTGGTAATGGTTTTCAAAGCCCTACATGGCATGGGTCCAGAGTACCTTAGGGATCACCTGCTGCCGGCGTCAACTTCCCTCCGATCTGTGCGCTCCCACAGAGAGGGCCTCCTCAGGGTGCCACCGGTCAGAGAATGTCGTCTGGTGGCCCCCAGGGGGAGGTCCTTCTCTGTGGGCGCCACAGATTTATTGAATCATTTGCCGGTTGAGCTCTGGATGGCGCCCGACCTTCGCTCCTTCCGACACGATCTGAAGACTTATTTGTTCGAACAAGCCGGCCTGGCCTGATGGGGGATGGGTTTAGGTTTAATTGCTATTTTAAATGTATTTTAATCTACTGTTTTAACTTGGGCATCTTGTTTAATTCTTTTTTTAGTTTTTGTATTCCTGTATTTTTATATGTTTGCCTTGTTCACCGCCCTGAGTCCTTCGGGAGAAGGGCGGTATACAAATAAAATTATTATTATTATTATCCATACACCAATCAATCAATAGGAAGGCATCACATAAATACTCGTACAGTAGACCAAAGCACATATTCCAGTAGAGAGAGGTTTCCTGAGGATGGGTTCCAGCATGAGTCTGAAAGTTCGGAAAAGTAAACCTCTAGTCCCAGTGACTGATCCAATTTGGATCTTGAAATACAGACACCATGCAGACAGAGTGCAGAATTAGAGGAGGGAAATGCCAAGGTCCTAATTTCCACCTGTCTTCTCCTGACATTGCATACATCATATACTAAACCTGTAACAATCAAAGGCTACTGTCTTTGGGTCTGTCCATGCTAACTCCCCACAATACTATTTCAAGTTAGATAATATAAATTCTTGGCTGTTGTTTATATTCCCCCCCTTCTCCCTGCTTTTCCCACCCCTTAGTGTCCCTTTTTTGCCAGATGATTATTTTGATGTTTGCTGATGTTTAATAAACTACCATCAATCTACATTTTTCACTAGCTGAACTAAGTGGCACATGTGCTTGCTCTGGTGTGATACAAGGCTTGACTGGGAGTGTACTGGGGGCAAACGGGAAATTATAACAAGAAAAACACTTGAACTGCATATGTAACCAATGAGAATTTGGCCCAAATTTTCTTCTCATTTCAACTTTCCAAAGCAATCTTGTTTCTATCAATTTGCATGGGAATGGTGGAAGAGAAGGCAGAAGGTTTCGATTTGCTTTTCATGTTTACTTTATAAACTCTCTCATCCTAAGCCAGATGATTGGTCCATGTAGCTAGGATTTATTTATTTATTTATTTATTTATTTATTTATTTATTTATTTATTTATTTATTGCCCCATTCTGGGTGGTGGAGAAATAAGGAACAATTAAAACAATTAATTACAAGAAAGTAAAATAGCCACTCTGAAATTCATTCTGAACCAAAGATCTATTGAATAAGAATGGTGCTACGTGTCTTCCAAATATCACATATGTACCTCCAGAGCTTGCATGTTCACTGTGAAGGCCACACAGGATGGAATTTGTAGTACCAGCAACATGGACTTTGCAGTATTACTGTACTTGCTAACAACAGTGTGGGAGCTATTGGCAAAAAACCCGTCAATAACTTATCTTTGGGGCATGAACCAATAGCTGTCAAAAGCTACAGGGAGGACCGTTCCCAGGTCTGTTGGAAATTGGAGATTGAAACTGGAGCTTATGCTATGTAAAACATGTACTGTACAACTGAGCTTCGGCCTTTAACATTTGTTGACTCTCAGCTTAATTATGGGAACAGAACTACAATGGAAGCAATATAATAACTAAGGCCAGGTTCAGATGCCATGTAAGCCAGAGTTAGCATCAATATACTGTATGTTGGTGAATTTCTGCTCAGTTGCTCCTTTTTGGTTCTTCCTGGAAGCTAAACCAGTTAAAGCAGAAATTCTTAATATTTGGTACCAGTGGTAATAGTTAACATTTAAAAAACATGCTTTGGGTGGTCAAAGAAAGTGGTTGACTACTAGGACAGAGGCTTTCCTACTCACAAAATGTCCCCTATGCATGTGGCCAGTCACAAAGCAATAGTTGATACTTTGGATCCTAGAACCAAAGAAACTATAGATTTGACTTTTGTGGTTTGTTGAACATGATATCTGAAATGGGACCTTGGCTTGTTATTGTTCTAAAAAGCTGATGTTAGGCAAAGAATAAACTCTGGGACAGATTTCGGATATCTCACTAAATAAACTATGAAATAAGCTTCTGTGATTTGATTTGATTTGTTTTGCCTTTCCTACTGGCATGAACAGCTTAAAAGGAACAACTGAATATTTCTTTAGTGGAATTTTAAAGAATTTTGGTTTAGCATGATATCCATCTGTGGCAAGTAAGAGGCTTTCACTGGCCTGAGTCTGCAACCCCAAAGCGTAAGATCTCAACTGACAGCCATGCACTGCACTTTTTCACCATAAGAGATTTCAGTGTCATGATCTGTTGTCTTGCTGAACATTCATGGAAAGCAGATGGCCTCTCATTGGTTACATGTCTGAGGAGGATCAAGAGTGAAAGTTATTCCTTTCAAACTTGACTATGTGGGACTGGCGCACATTTAATTGGTTCCAGATCCAAGGCACAAGGCAGTAAAAGAGAAAACAATTTGAGAATTGGGAGTGGGGGTGGATAGTTACTGCTTCTCAGGCCATATTCTCTTTGGAGACCTGCCATGGTGAACATGGAGGACATATAGATCTAAAGTTCCATAATTTATGGAGGAAAGTTGAAATCCCAAACAGATCAAAAGTCTAGCGGTGCGGCTGTTGTCAAGTGTGCAAAAATTTAACTGATTGCATTTGTGAGAGATCTGTAGGATAGATCTGAAGGGACAGTTTGTCCTTTTGTGATGCTGGTTTTCATCCCGTAATTTTTGAGTGAGTTCTTTGTGCCTTGTTTACTGTATAGTATGATTAGATTTTAATTTAACAAGAAAGGAATGTATCTTTCATGTGGCATGTCTCGTGGGGCCTGAGTTTTAGCATGGAGAAGGGGGAATAGGTCTGGAGCTTTTAAAGATGTAGTGGAGAGTCTCAGTATATTGCTCATCTCAGAATTACTGTTTGTAAATAGGCCTGGCCAGTCTTGAGCAACATGATTTCAATAATTTTCCCTGTGTAAATAAACTATGCCTTCTGACTGTACTTGTTACAGGAATTCTCCCTGGCTTTAGATTTGACCACAGTCTCCCAGAGGCCTGCAACCAATCTAAGTGGTGAATGTAAAAAAGACACAGCTTCTCTCTCTTTTGATAACCCATTTGGAATTCATCAGGACAGCAATCAATTATAAAATCATGAGCAGTGTGGAGAGAATGAAAAAAAGAGAAACTAGAAGCTTGCAGTTGAGTTGGCGAGTTAATTCAAATCAATATATGAAATTAAGCTTCCCACCACCACCCCTATGCCTTGCTGCACATTTTGAATTTTCAGGTCACATTATGCATCAGAAGCCATTGTGCTCAGGCTTGCCTTGATATTCTTAAAGACGTAAAAGCTTTGTCAAATTATGAACCTGAGAGTTTCTGAAGTTTGACGTCTGTTCTCCAGAGCTTTCCAAAAATAGCTGCCAAACTGTACTTTTAAATGTAACGGGAAGGGAAATGCTTAAATTCATAAGAAGCAGATACATTAATTGAATCTGAATTACATTTAAATCAAACCAAATTTATTTTGATCTTTTTTTTTATTAAAGAGTTTTACAAAAACAAAGTTTTACAATATATCCCCAAATCCCTCCCACCCCAAACCCGCCCACTTCCCCCCCCCCACTTCCCAGAGCTAAATACAGGATTATAGTTACAATAATCATATTCTAAATAAAAATTATGCATAATATACAATTAACCAAATTCATAATGTGCTTTAACTCCCCTTTAACATAACTACAAACAAAGTACCAATAACAATATCCTGCTAAAATCTACTCATAAGCTAAATGGAACTTTTTAGTCCCATATTTGTTCTGAATATAATTTATCCATCTCCTCCAAACTGAAATATATATTTCCTGTGAATGATCTTTCAAATAAGCAGAAATCTTAGACATTTCTGCAAGATTCGAAACTTTAAACACCCATTCTTCTATAGTAGGCAAACTATCCTTCTTCCAATATTGTCCCACCAGTAACCGTGCTGCTGTTATCATATTCAACATCAAATTAGTTTCTTTAACATCACAATCTACAACAATACCCAATAAAAACAATTGCGGAGAAAACTTTATCTTTCTCTTAAAAATCTTTTGAATGTTCCACCAAATTTTGATCCAAAAAGCTTTTATATTTCTAGAAGTCCACCACATGTGAAAATAGGTAGCTTCTAAACTACCACATCTCCAACATTTAGACTGTAAATTAGGATACATGTTGGACAACTTCTTGGGATCCAGATGCCATCTATAAAACATTTTATAAAAAATTTCTCTTAAGTTTTGAGCCTGAGTAAATTTAACATTTCTGACCCAAATTATCTCCCAGGTGTCCAACGAAATTGGTTCCTGAATATTTTGTGCCCACTTTATCATACAGTCTTTAACCAGTTCCGTTTCCGAATCCAATTCAATTAAAGCATTATATATCCTCTTTATATGTGCACAATTTAAATCTCTAATTTGTTTTACTAAATTTTGATCTGTAATTGTGATGCCAACCTTTTGATCTGACTTCCACCTAGCTTTCAATTGGGTATATTGAAACCAAGAGTAACTTATGTTTTCTTGTCTTAACTCCTCTAATGATTTAAGTTGATCTTAACCCCAACATTTTTCAAAGTGCAGCCACCAACACAAGTCTCAAATGTCATGTGTGGACCTTGCCCCTCTCTGAGAAAGGTATATATCCCTGACTGAGGCCTTTCATATCTACATATCACTGTCTTTATCTGTATTTCTTTCTTCTGCAGTCAATATCAGGGTTTGGCTTCTCTCCATAGAATGTTTCCTCAGAACCTTATTTTGAAATCTGCTTCATTCCCCTTTTTAGTCACTGTCACCTAAACATGCATACCTTTCTTACCTAAAACCTCTAGAGACTTTTGCATACCTTTCTTACCTAAAACCTCTACAGTAGAGACTTTTGCAAACAGTGTTTTGAGCAGCAGGTCCAGCTGCTTCTAGGGGTTTCATCTTATCATCTTCATCTTCCTTACTTCCTTTTCCTCAGCATAATTCCCATTTATTTCAAGAGTGATTTTTCATTCAACCACCTGCATTTCATTCAACTGGGCATCCTATTTGTCTGTAATAGTAAATAGTAAATACTAAATAGTAAAGTTATCTTTCTGATTTACTCAATTCCTCCTGGTTGGCTCAAGTGCTTGCATTAAACTTGTTTTTCAGATTAATCAAAGTCTTTCCTTTTGCTCCCTAATAAAGTTGCTTTTATTTTTTTTCTACCTTCACACCATTCCAAATGGTTGGAAAGGGTTTGATGCTACTAGCAATAATAGGACTAGATTTTGACTAAGGAAATTGCCCAGATGAAAAAAAGAGGAATTTCTATTTGGTTCTTCTTTCTTTTATCTGGGCAATTGTTACATCACTCCCAAGGTAATAATTTGCATTTCCCCCTTTTTATAAATACCTACACAGTATAATCCTATTTAATACAGAATAACAGAGTTGGAAGGGACCTTGAAAGTCTTCTAGTCCAAGACCTCCAAGACCCCTCAAGCAGGAGACTCTATAGAACTATAGTTTTCATACTGAGAATAAATACTGAATAAGAAATGGCTGATAAATGGAAATTGACATATTAGAAATGTAAGTCTTTCAAATTATTGATGATGACATCAATCTAATATAAGATGTTGTTGTTGTTTTTAGCTGCGAAGTCGTGTCCGAACCATCGCGGCCCTATGCACAACGTTCCTTCAGGCCTTCCTGTCCTCTACCATCTTCTGGAGTCCATTTAAGCTCACGCCTACTGCTTCAGTGACTCCATCCAGCCACCTCATTCTCTGTCGTCCCCTTCTTCTATTGCCCTCAATCTTTCCCAGCATTAGGCTCTTCTCCAGTGAGTCCTTCCTTCTCATTAGGTGGCCAAAGTATTTGAGTTTTAGTTTCAGGATCTGGCCTTCTAAAGAGCAGTCAGGGTTGATCTCCTCTAGGACTGACCAGTTTGATCGCCTTGCAGTCCAAGAGACTCGCAGGAGTCTTCTCCAGCACCATAGTTCAAAGGCCTCAATTCTTTGGCGCTCAGCCTTTTTTATGGTCCAACTTTCACTGCCATACATTGCAACTGGGAAGACCATAGCCTTGACTATATGCACTTTTGTTGACAGGGTCATATCTCTGCTTTTTAGTGTGCTGTCTAGATTTGCCATGGCTTTCCTCCCAAGGAGCAAGTGTCTTTTAATTTCTTGGCTACAGTCCCCATCTGCAGTGATTTTGGAGCCCAGGAAAATAAAATCTGTCACTACCTCCATTTCTTCCCCATCTATTTGCCAGGAATTGAGAGGGCCAGATGCCATGATCTTGGTTTTCTTAATGTTAAGTTTCAACCCAAGTTTTACACTCTCCTTCTTCACCCGTAACAAGAGACTCTTTAGTTCCTCTTCACTTTCTGCCATTAGAGTGGTATCATCTGCATATCTTAGGTTGTTGATATTTCTTCCGGCAATCTTAATTCCAACTTTTGATTCATCTAGCCCTGCCTCACTGTTGCTTCTTGGCCCACATATAAGTTTCTCAAGAGACAAATAAGATGGTCTGGTACGCCCATCTCTTTAAGAACTTGCCACAGTTTGTTATGATCCACACAATCAAAGGCTTTAGCATAGTCAATGAAGCAGAAGTAGATGTTTTTCTGGAACTCTCTAGCTTTCTCCATGATCCAGCGTATGTTGGCAATTTGATCTCTAGTTCCTCTGCCTCTTCAAAATCCTGCCTGTACTTCTGGTAGTTCTCGATCCACATACTGCTGGAGTCTAGCTTGTAGGATTTTAAGCATAACTTTACTAGCATGAGAAATGAGTGCAATGGTGCGATAGTTTGAACATTCTTTGGCACTGTCTTTCTTTGGAATTGGAATGTAAACTGATCTTTTCCAATCCTGTGGCCACTGTTGAGTTTTCCAAATTTGCTGGCAAATTAAGTGTAGCACTTTTACTGCATCGACTTTTAAGATTTTGAATAGCTCAGCTGGAATACTGTCACCTCCACTAGCTTTGTTGTTGCTCAGCTTTTCTAAGGCCCACTTCACTTCACATTCTAGGATGTCTGGCTCGAGGTCAGTGATCACTTCATTGTGATTATCAGGGACATTAAGCTCATTCTTGTATAGTTCTTCTGTATAATTTTGCCACCTCTTCTTAATCTCTTCTGCCTCTGTTAGGTCTCTGCCATTTTGGTCCTTTATCATGCCCATTTTTGCATTAAACATTCCCTTCATCTATCCAATTTTCTTGAAAAGATCTCTGGTCCTCCTTATTCTATTGTTTTCTTCTAGTTTTTGCACTGTTCATTTAAGAAGGCATTCTTATCTCTTCTAGCTATTCTCTGGAATTCTGCATTCAATTGGGCGTATCTTTCTTTTTCTCCCTTGCCTTTCGCTTCCTTCCTTTCCTCAGCTATTTGCAAAGCTTCCTCAGACAGCCATTTTGCTTTCTTGCATTTCTTTTTCTTTGGGATGGTTTTGGTTGTTACCTGTTGTACAATGTTGCAAACCTCTGTCCATAGTTCTTCAGGCACTCTGTGTATCAGATCTAATTCCTTAAATCTATTTGTCACCTCTACTGTATATTCAACAGGGACATGATTCAATTCATACCTGAGTGGCCTAGTGCTTTTCTCTACTTTCTTCAGTTTAAGTCTAAACTTTGCAATGAGAAGCTCATGGTCTGAGCCACAGTCAGCTCCTGGTCTTGTTTTTATTGACTGTATAGAGCTTCTCCGTCTTTGGCTGCAGAGCATATAGTCAATCTGATTTCTGTGTTGACCGTCTGGTGACGTCTCTTGGGTTGTTGGAAAAGAGTGTTTGCTATGACCATCGTATTCTCTTGACAAAATTCTATCAGCCTGTGCCCTGCTTCATTTTGTACTCCAAGGCCAAACTTGCCTGTTATTCCGGTTATCTTTTGGCTTCCTACTTTAGCATTCCAATCCCCCATGATGATAAGGACATCATTTTTGGGTGTTAGTTCTATAAGGTGCTGTAGGGCTTCATAAAACTGGTCAATTTCATCCTTTTCAGCACTGGTGGTTGGGGCATAGACTTGGACTACTGTGATATTGAATGGTTTGTCTTGGATTCAAACTGAGATCATTCTGTCATTTTGAGGATTGCATCCCAGTATTGCTTTTCCTATTCTTTTATTGACTATGAAGGCTACTCCATTTCTTCTGAGGGATTCTTGCCCGCAGTAGTATACCTGATGGTCATCTGAATTAAATTCACCCATTCCTGTCCATTTTAGTTCGCTGATTCCTAAGATGTCGATGTTCAGTCTTGTCATCTCTTGTTTGACCACGTCCAGCTTTCCTTGATTCATGGATTCATGAATCTTACATTCCAGGTTCCTATGGAGAAAAAATCTTTACAGCATCGGACTTTCCTTTCACCACCAGACACATCCACAGCTGAGCGTCCTTTCGGCTTTGGCCCAGTCGCTTCATTCTTTCTGGCGCTACTAGTACTAGCCCTCTGCTCTTCCCCAGTAGCATATTGGGCACCTTCTGACCTGAGGGGCTCATCTTCCAGCATCATATCATTTTGCCTTTTGGTACTGTCCATAGGGTTTTCATGGCAAAGATACTGGAGTGGGTTGCCATTTCCTTCTCCAGTGGATCACGTTTTGTCAGAACTCTCTGCTATGACCTTTCCGTCTTGGGTTGCCCTGCATGGCATAGCTCATAGCTTCACTGAATTACGCAAGCCCCTTCACCACGACAAGGCAGGAATCCATGAAGGGGAATATAAGATAGGTATTTATATTTATGATCTGTAACCTATTACTTATCATTTATATTGTACACTATGAGCTTATGCACTGGAGAAAAATTCCTTGTGTATCCCATTACACTTGGCCAATATTCTATTCTGTTCTACCCTACCCTACCCTAATTCTATTCTATTCTATTCTATTCTATTCTATTCTATTCTATTCTATTCTATTCTATTCTATTCTATTCTATTCTATTCTATTCTATTCTATTCGCAATTCACTGTTTTGATTAATTTTACAGTTTTTCTAAAACAAATTCATGAAAACCTTCTTTTAATTATTCAGTATCTTTGGGACAAAATCCATGGCTAAGACAATGCATTAGACTTGATTCCTAAATCCCAAAGGAAGGTACAGTAAATTTGATATCTAACAAATTATAAACCAAAGTGCACTCCTGAGGTGGCTCTCACCAACCTATTTGCAGATAAGAATATATAAGTGATTCTTGACCTTGGCATGAAGTCCACAAGTCTTAAAGTTACTGAACTTGAGAAAAACTGCTTTAAATTATACTTCTTTAAAATATGTTTTTTTTAAAAAAACAGTCTTTAGGTTTGATGATTTGGGCTGGGATATAATGAAATTTGTGGCACTGACAACTATACAATAAAGAATACTTGTGAGAAATAAAAATTCAAGCATGTAGACTAGATTGAGAAGTTGAAAAAAGATTCTGGAAGAAGGCAATGGCAAAACACTTCTGAATTGCTGCCAAGAAAACTACTGGGATATGTCCATGGCATCAGCTGAATTGAGCTTGGACTTAAAGAAGACTATATTTTAATATAATGATTTCCGTATATTGTTGTGTTTGTGATGATAGTAGAAGAATGGGAGAAAAAATAAAGCCCAGATTTGAGGATTCCCATTACCCTTAATTCTGGCAATGTTTTTAATTTTCCAAGGACAAATTCTAATTCTGGAAGAAAAATTTATAGTAGAAAACATATCAAGTAAGAAAAATCCTGAAAAATGTGATTTAAACCTGTCCCTTCAATAAATGTTACAAATTCAACATTTACCTTCAAATCAATATCTTTACCAGGATACATTTCAAAGAATTGAATTTGACTTATAACAGCTTTTATTTGAGGAAAAAAATCCTTGTTAAATAGTAAATTAATGAATTATAAATAAAAGGTTGCCATTGGCAGACAAATGACTCATTCTACTTTTTATTAGTATATAAAATCATTTGCATTTTCCATTTAATATAGCTTTTAATCTCATTATCAGAATCATAAAAGGGATTGAAGTAATGGATTCTTTTTAAAATGCAATGTATTTCAGACAAGATACAGTGGATGGGCTTTTCTTTTCTTTATATTTGCAGGTATGTGTATGAATGTGTTTATGCATTCTGCAGTTCTATGTAATATTTCTTCAAAATCTTTTTTAAAAGATATATAAAACAAAATAATTGCAATGAAAAGTTCTAGATGTCTAAAGCTGAACAGAAAAGTAATTCACATTAATTCAAAACAGAATCTCTTTATTGGATTATAGGCTGATTGTGTTTACAGATACATTGCCAGAAGGTTTTTTAATTTTGGGGCAATTTCATTGTTCGTAGATAGATATATCTCTCTATAGATACATAACTACAAAATTATGTGGTTATGTGTTTTAAATGAGATACAGCTCCTTCCTCCTTAATGTAATATATATGCTTCCATTTTTACGGTCCTGTGCAAAAGCTATGCAAGTTTGTAAGTATATTTATTCAAAATATCATCATAAATGAAAGAGGTAAACAACATTACATTTATATACTATGTGTAGGTTTCCATTCATGGCAACTTAGTAACTGCAGCATCTGTGAGGAATGGATAGCAACTCTTTGATCCTCTGAATTCCTAGGTTTCCATTATGCTCTTAAAACAGCAGTGTGTTTTGCTTAATAAGCACTGTTAACTTTTCCCTGCTCAGCATCTTGCTAAAAATGTTTTCATCATCTTGAATGAAACAATTTAACCCCAGGCTTAAATTTTAATGCCTTAACTGAAAGATGGTTTGGTACAAAATTCTGGGCATGCTTAACCCAAAAGGAGTTGTATTGAATTTAGTAAACTTAAACTTTAAACTTAATCCTAGTTTTTTATGGATAATACAGTATCCTGATTTTCAGGTGCACTTATAATTGAGCTGCAGTCCAGTGATATTGTCACAGAGTTAAGAAATGAGCACTTAATATAGGGCAGCACCAATAACTTCACTATCTATAATAGACACGTGGACATTGATGGTGGTGTTTTTCAGCTTTTTCAGAGAACCACTTTCTCTCCTCCTCTATCTTCCACTGCCCTACTTTAACAACCACAGTGGAATTTAATTATTATTACAGCAGGAATGACTGATAAAACAACTCACCAGATGAAATGTTTACTAGTTTAGTAATAGAGAAGTAGCTGTTTCTTACTATTACCCAATAGTAATAGTTCTTTTAGACCAAAGTTGTATGATTTACTAATAAGAGTTCCATGATGATCTCAAACAGTGCCCTTGCATGCATTTTGCTAAGACCTGACCCAAGAATTCCTTGCCAGGTAGTATATCTTTGGGAAAATGGGTGTATTATCCATAGGTGTATTTAAAATATGTCTTACTGGAAAGGTTATATTTATTTTATTTATTTTTATTTTAATCCCATTTATATCCCGCCCTTCTCCGAAGACTCAGGGTGCCTTACAATTTAAGCACAAACCAATGTGCTTAGCAATAGCCTTCATTCTATGTATATGCCTGCTTATTAGGGCTTTCATACACCCCCCCAAGAGGCATTATTACAAAGTCAGCTTAATTGCCCCCAACAATCTGGGTCCTCATTTTACCTACCTCGGAAGGATGGAAGGCAGAGTCAACCTTGAGCCTGGTGGGATGCGAACCTGCACAGTGGCGTAGCGTGGGGGGTGCAGGGGGGGCCGGCCGCACCGGGCGCAACATCTGGGGGGGGCGCTCGCACTGAGCTGCTCAGGGAGCCCCAAGGGCTGCACAGAGTTGGCTTGGCTCCGCTCTCGAGCTGCTCTTTCTTGCAAAGCGAAACGAGTCCGGCAGGTGAGATGGGCGGCCACATAAACTGAATACAATAAATAGAAGCGCCCAACTCTCCGCCCAGGCTCAGGCCAACCGCAAGCGCCCCGCAGGCGCCCCGGCAGGCTTGGCCGAGCGAAGACGGACCCGCCGGCCGGCTGGCCTAGCTTCGTGCGCATGCGTGGCTTTATTTAGCGGGGCTCACGTGCGAGCTTGAATGCAGCGGCTCTTGCAGGTCGGAGCCCCACCCAGCCACCCTCGAGAGGGACCCGGAAGCATCCCGCATGCACGCGACTCTTCTTGGAAAGTCTACGCCGCTGCGGGGCGCGTCTTTTCGGAGGTGCCGTGACGTCACCGGGTTAGGGGGCGCAAATTGCCCCGGGTGCTGACAACCCACGCTACGCCACTGAACCTGCACTAATTGCAGGCAGATGGTGTTACTTAAGGAGGCATTAGCCCACTGCTCCACCAAGGAGGCAATGACACTAAAAAAGGCATATATTAAGGAGAGAACAAATTTTTTTGTTTTAGTTTTTTTTTAATAATTGAAAATTTGATAGAAACAAAATAGCTGGCAAAAACATGCAAAACAACAAAGATTGATTTCTGCACTCTGTGAAATTCTCACTCTGATCGGTTCCAAGTTGGCCATGGCCACAAAGTGAAAGGGCAAGGTATCAAGCTTGAACCTGTGGTCCAACCATGTTATATCAGGATCAGTTTGTTGTAGCAGAATGATTAGAAAGTGCCCCAAAGATTCGTTTAATAGATTAATTGTGGATGTGTTAAATAACAAGGAAATTGTCTTTGGACTAGTGATCATGGACATGTAATGTTTTAAATCAGACATGTCAAACTTGTGATGTATCGGAACTTTTCCCACATTGCCACTTCTGGCCCGCCGGCCGGCACTTTGACACCCCTGTTTTAAATATTTAAATGGGCCACATACAGAACTTTATATGGAGTTACAATACTTAGATAATTATGACAGAGTTCTCTGAAACTACTTGTTGTCAAAGTTAACAAAATATATTTTGAGAATAATGGAATAAAATATTTGAACATCAGACTATTTTAAATCTATAGTTTACACTTGATTCAGCCATTAATTTAAGAATTAAAATATTGGAGGAAAATTCAGATGGGAAGAATTTTGGAAGCATCCTTTAGCTATTATGCAGTGCAAAACTCCATTTCACCTTGTTTTCAGATTCTAATCAGGCAAACACAATTGGCAGATGTCTTTCTCATTTCAGTATTCTGATTTGACTTTCTAGTTTTCTTGGGGCTTTGTTAATAGCTTGTTAAAACTTTGTTTTATTTTCAAATGTATTAGTTGCTCTTCCACAGAAAGATATTGCCCAAGGCAGCATATCAACAATATAGAATGGAAACAGAAAAAAACAACAATGAAAGCTAAGAAGCATAGCAGGCACAGCAAGAAGTAAACTAGAGTGCAATATCTAAAACTAACTTCAGTTGCCTCTTAAATGCCTCCAAGGAAGGCTTTAGCTGGGCTTCTCTGGAGAGTAAGTTCTACCCAGAAAACTCAAGGCTGTATTCTTCTTAGTCTTATACCAAGTTGTTATTCAGTAATGAGGGCACCTGTGCTGATTCCAATCTTTCCTCTATCCATTATCTTCACAAGTGCTTGTCCTCAACTTCTAAAAATTCTAAAAATTCTGGATATTGTAGCAGATTCACCTGTAGTCAGATTCACCAGATTGGGGAAGGTGATACAAGTAAAAATCTGTGCAGAAATATGAGAGAATTTATTGCTGCAGAGGTAATAAGCAACACCTAAGACATGTTAATCTTCTGCAAATGAATCACAGTCAGTGCCATATGGTCTCAGTTACTCATACAAGTGGAAATTACATAGCTACCACATTTTGCACCTTGCAGTTTGCACCCTTTCACTCCCTTTGATTGATTGTCAGCTTCAGTAGGACTCTGAATGGGGTGACACGCTTTCTTTGAAAGAAGAGGGCTACTACCAGATAATCTGGAGAACTTTGGCCATGGGTTCCTTTGTCCAGCTATTGATGATATACTACTTATGACCCATCTTGGGAGAAGAGGTCCTAGTCACAATAACTCACACTTTTCACTTTTGATATAGATTACAGTAATGTTCTCTATATGCAGAAGCTTCTTAACTCTATTGGGAAGCTGCAGAAATTACAAATCTTATTTGAAGAAGAATTAAGAACACAGATTACTCTGGTTGGTGGAATGATGATGTGAAAAAGACTAATAGTAGTTGAAAAAAATGCATGTAATAGAATGCTGAAAAATGTGGATGAGAAAAAGATACTGTAGCACATGTATGGAAAGAACAAGATAGTTGCAAATATAATATAGTCAAAGAGAACAAGGAATTTTAAAAAGGGAGGGAAAATATTGGTTTTGGTGGAATTTACAAAAATGAAAGTGGGCGAAGACCCCTGAACAGGGCATCTCCAGAGAGTGAATTGAATTAAACATAAGAGTGATGAAATGATTGGGATAAAACTGGGTTGTGTGAGAGTTGGACAGAGAATTTAGGGACTTGAATGAAAATTATAGTGATATAAGAGCTGAGGTGGCACAGTGGTTAGACTGTAGCGTTGCAGGCTAACTCACTGCTCACTCCAGTAGTTCGATTCTGAGCAGCTCAAGGTTGACTCAGCCTTCCATCCTTCTGAAGTTGGTAAAAATGATGATTGTTGGAGGCAAGATTCTGACTCTGTAAACCACTTAGAAAGGGTTGTAAAGAACTGTGAAGTGGTGTATATATATGTCTAAGGGCTATTGCTATATGTTGAAGAATGGAGGACAAACAAATAGCAAGTACACATAGGTGTAACTAAAGACATGTTAATATAGGGAGATGGTCAGTGGTGGGATTCAAATATGTGAACAACTGGTTCTCTGTGTGGATGCCACTTCTGGAAGTCCATTCTGGGTGTGGGCAACAAAAAATTAACTACTGGTTCTGCTGAAGTGGTGTGAACTGGCTGAATCCCACCACTGGATATGGTTAGCTAATGCAGTAGCTGTGGGAGTTACTACATGTTTGCATTCAGCCTGTGACTGAAATTGGAAGAATGCCATTATTGTTTCCCTATGCAAAAAGAAATGTAGTTAGGTCAATGCAAAAGGATTATGAAGTGGCAATGCACAACATTTGATTACTGTGTCTGGTCCCTGTCTCCATATTATGAAAAGATTGCACGTCTTTCCATATCACTGAGAATGGGGTACATAAATTTTTAAAAAAATGTTTGTAAAGAATTGAGAGAATTGCAAACAGGATTGGATTAAGTTCAGATTAGTTTTGAAAATGCACAATAGACTCTATAAGGCAATATGTGTGTTTGTGTGTCTATGTACATAAACACTCTTTGTGTGTATAAACCTTCAATTACTATTGAAAGGGAAGATAAGGGAAATAGATAGGGTCTCATCTAACTTGAATATTTCCCTTTAAAGTTATGCAGCTGATTTTGAAAAAAGATACTATGATATTTCCTATCACACTATATTTATGCATTAATGGATTTTTTCCCTCATGAAATGTCTATCTCTCTTCTGCAGGGTAACCTTTGCCCATGACACTTGTTTGATACTGAGGGCCTTTCCACAGCAATCAATTGTGATGTCATGCATGGAAAGATTATGAGGTCAAAAAGCATTGAAGGCGGAATTAAAAAAAAGAAATGGGAAACAGTCAATGAAAAGCACAAATATTTAAAAGTCAGGTATTCAAAAGGAATACAAAATAGCTCAAAACCCATAGCATAGCTCAAAAAACATTCAGTCTGAGTGGCGGGTATTTTTAAAAAGTGGAAGTTTTAAATCCATTTGAAATCTATCCATTTATGTGAAGGGAGGGAGGAATCCTAAATCAGACCAAGGTCATTCAGATACTCAGTTCAATTTGCATCATCAATGGGCAGGCTACCATTTTTTGGAACTTAAATGGTCATAACAGAGTTAAGGTTTGTTACAAACAGGTAGAGAGACTAATAGAGGGAAACTGTCCAAAGATCTTAAACTGTAAAAAGTTAGAATTGGGGGAAGATACTACTACATAAGAAATTCTATAAAAAGGAGATAGAAGGGAGACATTAAGAGAAGATAAAATGATCAGATTGTTTGGAATTTATGAAGAAGAAGATTAGGATATGTAACCTCCCAACAAGGAAGCAGTATGCCTTAGAAATAGAGAGGCAGAAATGAAACTCGGAAAAATTAAGAAAGGTACAAAAATCAAGCTATAGAGCTGAATGAGAGAGAAAAACTGTTGTGGATATAGCTGAGAAAAATTCTACAACAAAGCAACAGCAGCAACAACAATGATGACAACAACACACCAGGTTTACACCACAGAGAGCTGTGAAAGTGACCCATATAAACAATGGCAGGAAATAAAAGAGGGAAAAGATTATATCCTTAAAAGAAGCATTCTAAAATGGTAAGCAACCAAACCGGGGGGGGGGGGGGATCTCTCAGGTCAAGCTGAATGGTCAGTCTTGTGGCAAATCACTCCAAGTTAAGAAATGGGATTGCTCCAGCTCCTAAGGTTACCTGAGGTAATCACAGGCAGGTCCCACCTCTGCTACTGGATTTTTTTTTTTTACCTTTTGGCAGTTAGTGAATTTGGGCTCTCCCAGCACACCAGAAAATATCTCCCATTTCTCAGGCAGTGAGAGATGAAGAGGAGGGTCTTTGGGACAGCTACTCTTACTGAAAAGACTCATTTGCCCATAGAAAGAAGAAGGGAGGAAGGGAATCTTCTGTCAGTTCTCACAGAACAGCACAACAAGTAGCAAAGAACCACTCTCTTCTACTTCCCCTTTCTACTTTTCTACTCCATCTAATGGCAGGAGCAGCAGGGAGAGGAGGAGGAGGAGGAGGAGGAGAAGCATATAATGAAATTGACATGTAAACTGACATGGGTTTTTGAGATGCCAATTCTGATGGAAGCTTTTATAAGTGAAATTAAACAACCAGAATAATAAATTTTAACAACCTCTGCCTAATCACATACTTTCAATTCAATGGACAAACCTATCAACAAATCAAAGGTACATCTACGGGATCACCACTTTCAGGTTTCATAGTGGAGGTCATAATGCAACATCTGGAATCAATACAACGCCCACAGATACAACCCAAAATATGGATCAGATATGTAAACCACACCCTCATCATAATAAACCAGAGAACACCCACAAAACCATCAGCAAAATATTCAAATGAATCCATTTCACAAAGAAAGGACAACAACAACTCACTAGTCTTCTTGATATCCTTATCAGTAGAAATTACAATGGCAAACTAGAATCACAAGTGTACCAAAAAACCACTCACACCAATCTAGTGCTCAACTACCAAAGTAATAACCCAACCTCCCACAAGAGGTTGGGCTATTCAGACAAGCACAAACACACAACATTGAACAGCAGAAAAAAGAAACAGATCATCTATATATCTTCCAATTAAATGGATATGCACACAATTTCATTAAAATGTGCCTGACCACTCAATCTAATATAGTACAACTAACACAAGTCATAAAAGGATAATACTGCCATACATCAAGAAGATCTCAGAAACCACCAACAGACTATTACAACCACATGGCTCCTGCAAAGGACACAAACCAACTTAAGACCTCAAAAACATTCTAAGTAAATCAAGAACCAGCCCCAGAAGTGAAAACAAGTCATCTGCAACAGACAGTGTAAAGACTGCAACAGCCACTATGTAGGACAAACAGGCAGAAAACTAGCAGAACACATCCATGAACACCAAATAGCAGTCAGAAAACATGATGAAATCTCTTTAATTTCACAACATATGGGCAGATTTAACCACAGTTTTAACTGGGAAACTGTGACCATCTTTGTTGTTGTTAGCTGCGAAGTCGTGTCCGACCCATCGCGACCCTATGGACAATGTTCCTCCAGGCCTTCCTGTCCTCTACCATCTTCTGGAGTCCATTTAAGCTCACGCCTACAGCTTCAGTGACTCCATCCAGCCACCTCATTCTGTGTCGTCCCCTTCTTCTATTGCCCTCGATCTTTCCCAGCATTAGGCTCTTCTCCAGTGAGTCCTTCCTTCTCATTAGGTGGCCAAAGTATTTGAGTTTTAGCTTCAGGATCTGGCCTTCTAAAGAGCAGTCAGGGTTTATCTCCTCTAGGACTGACCGGTTTGATCGCCTTGCAGTCCAAGGGACTCGCAGGAGTCTTCTCCAGCACCATAGTTCAAAGGCCTCAATTCTTTGGCGTTCAGCCTTTCTTATGGTCCAACTTTCACTGCCATACATTGCAACTGGGAAGACCATAGCCTTGACTATACGCACTTTTGTTGACAGGGTGATGTCTCTGCTTTTTAGTGTGCTGTCTAGATTTGCCATGGCTTTCCTCCCCAGGAGCAAGCGTCTTTTAATTTCTTGGCTACAGTCCCCATCTGCAGTGATCTTGGAGCCCAGGAAAATAAAATCTGTCACTACCTCCATTTCTTCCCCATCTATTTGCCAGGAATTGAGAGGGCCAGATGCCATGATCTTGGTTTTCTTAATGTTAAGTTTCAACCCAAGTTTTGCACTCTCCTTCTTCACCCGCAACAAGAGGCTCTTTAGTTCTTCTTCACTTTCTGCCATTAGAGTGGTATCATCTGCGTATCTTAGGTTGTTGATATTTCTTCCGGCAATCTTAATTCCAACTTTTGATTCATCTAGCCCTGCCTTTCTCATGATGTGCTCTGCATATAAGTTAAATAGGCAGGGTGACAGTATACAGCCTTGCCGGACTCCTTTCCCAATTTTGAACCAATCAGTGGTTCCGTGTCCAGTTCTCACTGTTGCTTCTTGACCCGCATATAGGTTTCTCGTGACCATCTTAGACCAAGCTAAATCCAAAAACTGTAGAAAATTCTTGGAACTGGAACTGAAAAATTGGCCATCAATAGACACACAGATATGAAAACATCTACATAATGTACAAAAAAGACAATCAACAAACCCAAAAGAGAACAAAAGAGAACCAAAACACCTTCCCACCAACAATTAATACCCAGATGAGCATTAGATTAACAGATTATTCTCATTCATCTTCAAAACCCCAACACTTTTGAGAGCTGAAGCAGCTGCAGCCAAGCAAGGCACTACCATATGGGGGAAAAAAAGAAAAGAGGACACTACACATTCTCTTCACGGCCTGTTTTCCTTGCTACCTTCTGGGAGGAGGTTTCATGATTTCCAAAGCAGAACATCTAGATTCAGTCATAGTTTTGTTTCACATAGCATCAACCTTGTGAACTTTCAAGTTTCCTTTTTGCACTCTGTATTCAAAATGGACAGTGATTAATACGTATATGTATATATATATGAGTGAGTCTCTCTTTTTGAGATGTGGTCCTGGGGCGCAGTTGGGCCTGCTGCTGGTGTACCTTTCTCCTAGTCGCGCAGCGGCAGCCCTGCCTGAGCTGCTCGATGTCCTCTCGGGGTTGGTGGTTGAGTTCCCCAAACTTATAGTTTTGGGCGACTTCAATCTACCATCCCTAGGAGGATCATCTGAGCTAGCTCGGGAGTTCATGACTTCCATGACGGCCATGGACCTGACGCAAATAATTCTTGGACCGACTCATGAGGGAGGCCACACCCTTGACTTGGTTTTCTTATCTGGACGGTGGTTTGATGATCTTGGTGGGGGCTCTCCAACCGTTATGCCCCTATCATGGATCGATCATCACCTCCTGCGGCTGGACTTCCGTTTTGCCACCCCCCGCCGTGGATGTACGGAGCCAACCAGATGGTACCGCCCCAGGCGCTTAATGGATCCTGACAGGTTCCAGGCAGCGCTTGGGACCCCACCTGCACCCCCTGCTCACAACTCGGCGGATGCCTTAGTGGAAGCCTGGGAAAGGGCAGCCACGGAGGCACTTGACCGAGTTGTACCCTTGCGGCCCTTGACCCGGCAGAGATCCCAGCGAGCCCCATGGTTCTCTGCGGAGCTCCGGGAGATGAAGCGTCGGAGACGGGGCCTAGAGAGCCGTTGGAGGTCCAGTCAATCTGAATCTGACCGGTTGCGACTAAGAACCCATATTAGGTCTTATCTCGCAGCGATAAGAGCGGCGAGATCCAATTACTTCTCCGCCCTCATCGCATCCGCAGATAATCGCCCGGCTGCCCTGTTTAGAGTGACCCGCTCCCTTCTCAATCAGGAGGTGAGAGAGGAGCCCTTGCAGGGCCGAGCTGAGGAATTTGGTCAATATCTGTTGGATAAAATCGCTCGGATTCGAACCAGCCTGGACTCCAACTGGGCAGAGTCTGATGAACAGGACATGGGCGGTCTTGTCGACGTTATCTGGGAGGAGTTTGATCCTGTGACTCTGAAGGAAGTGGACAGGATTATGAGGAGGTTGAGCTCCACCACATGCTTATTGGACTCGTGCCCTTCCTGGCTGGTTTATGCAGCTCGGGAGGGGACACGAGGCTGGTTCCAGGCGGTCATATCTGCTTCTTTGAGTGAGGGTAACTTCCCCGCCGCCTTGAAGGAGGCGGTGGTGAGACCTCTCCTCAAGAAGCCCGCCTTGGACCCAGCTACATTAAGTAACTTTCGTCCGGTCTCCAACCTTCACTTTCTTGCAAAGGTTGTTGAGAGTGTGGTGGCGCATCAGCTCCCTCTGGTCCTGGATGAAGCGGATTATCTAGACCCGTGCCAATCGGGTTTCAGGCCCGGCTACAGCACGGAGACGGCATTGGTCGCTCTGGTGAATGATCTCTGGAGGGCCCAGGACAGGGGATATTCCTCTGTCCTAGTCTTATTAGACCTCTCGGCGGCTTTCGATACCATCGACCATGGTATCCTGCTGCGGCGCCTCAGGGGACTGGGAGTGGGAGGCACAGTTCTTCGGTGGTTCTCCTCCTATCTCCTGGGACGCTCACAGTCGGTGTTGGCAGGGGGACAAAGGTCGACCCCAAGGTCTCTCGTTTGTGGAGTTCCTCAGGGGTCGGTCCTCTCGCCTCTCCTGTTCAACATCTACATGAAACCGCTGGGTGAGATCATTCGTGGTTTTGGAGTGGGTTACCATCAGTATGCTGATGACACCCAGCTTTTCATCTCGACCCCAAAACACATCAGTGATGCCCTCGACGTGATGTCCCGTTGCCTGGAAGCTGTCCGGTAATGGATGGGGAGGAACAGGCTTCAACTCAACCCGGACAAGACTGAATGGCTGTACATACCGGCATGTCAGGATATGCAGAGTATTCCATCCCTTAATATTGGGGGCGAGTTATTGCCCCCCGTAGATAGGGCTCGCAACCTGGGTGTCCTCCTAGATTCGCAGCTCTCCTTAGAAGATCACATAGGCGCTGTGACTAGGGGGGCTTTCACTCAGGTTCGCCTGGTGCGCCAACTACGACCCTATCTGGACCTGGATGCCTTGCGTACAGTCACCCATGCACTTGTGACCTCTCGTCTAGACTACTGCAACGCTCTTTACATGGGGCTGCCCTTGAGAACCACTCGGAAGCTTCAGCTGGTACAGAGTGCAGCTGCACGAACACTTTTGGGGGCTTCCCGATACTCCCATATTACACCTCTGCTCCGTGAGCTGCACTGGCTTCCAGTTGCCTTCCGAGTGAAATTCAAGGTGCTAGTGATGACATACAAAGCCCTACATGGCATGGGTCCGGATTACCTACGGGAGCACCTACTGCCAGCATCAACACCCCTCCGTCCTGTGCGCTCCCACAGAGAGGGCCTCCTCAGGGTGCCACCGGTCAGAGAATGCCGGCTGGTGACCCCCAGGGGGAGAGCATTCTCAGTGGGTGCGCCAATCCTTTGGAACTGCTTGCCAGCCGAAATCCGGATGGCCCCCGACCTTCACACCTTCCGGCGTGACTTAAAAACCTATCTATTCCAGCAAGCCGGCCTGGCCTGATAGATCTGGGATTTTATTTGTTTTATTATTGCTTTATTGTATACTTACTTTGCTCTGTACACCGCCCTGAGTCCTCCGGGAGAAGGGCGGTATATAAAACAAACAAACAAACAAACAAACAAACAAACAAACAAACAAACAAATAAATAAATATGTGTATGTATATTTGTGTGTATGTGTATAATGTCTCTGTGTATGTATGTATATAGCATGTGTATATGTGTGTTATGTGTGTTATGTATGGGTAGATATATGCTTTCTTTTGAGAGCAGGCAACAGAATTTCATTTTTAATGTGGGCCAGTGTGCGCACAGTAAAATAATGACAATAAAGGTTATCTTATCTATCTTAGATTAACAGATTAACATCAGACCAGCAATCAAGAAGTAAACAATATCCCAATCAAAGAACTGCCAAATGAGATAACAATAAACAGACCAACCAAAGAACCACCAAGACCACTTCCACCAACACTGACAGGGCAAACCACTAGAATATAAACTGAGAGAAAACCCCACTCCCTACTACCACTGATGATGTTGCCTAGTTTGGGTAATGTTTCCACTCCTGGTGACCCAAGTCATTCCATGGCTGCCCTCTCATGATGCCCAAATCTGCAGGGGCCTGGATTGGTGACTATAGGCTTCGATTGGATCCTGGCAAGACCGCATGGCTTTGGGTACATCGGGTCCCAAGATCTGGGACTTTGTCATCCTTGACTCTGGATGGAGTGACACTACTAACCCAAGCAGATTTGGTCCATAACTTGGGGGGGGGGGGTTCTCATAGATTCACAACTTCTGCTCAAAGTGCAGGTGGCTGTCATGGCTCGGAGAATCTTTGTACAATTTTGGGTTATGCACCAGTTTCCTGGATCAAGATTCCCTGTACTCAGTCATTCACCTTTCAAACCTTCCATGGCATGAATCCAGGCTACTCCCCATTTCAATCCTGAGCTACAAATATTCTCTTTTATCAAAAATAAAATTGTTATGCAAATTATGTGGTGGAGTGGTGAAAGTTCTATAGATCATAAAAACATGAATAAAATTAAATCACATTTAGTTCTGGATGACTCTATATTGTTTTCAGTAGAATCGAATGGGCCATGGTATTTTTAAAGTGGTCATCAAGGATATCCTTGATATCCTTATCTTTTGCATATTTTGAAAGCTACAGATCACATTCTTGTCTACAATAATGAGAACACACAATTAAAGTCACCTCATGGTAAGATGGGGGGCAAATGAATTAAATGAATAAATAAACAACTATATTTTTTTCTTAGTTCTTGAACCTAACTATAATTCAGCTGGGATCCAAATAGACCAGGCTCCCGAATCTTCCAAGGAACAGTACTCTTTCTGATGTAATCATCTGTAAAACCTTTCTTTAGATCTCCTCATTGAAATGTTGGGTGTTAAAGAAAACAAAAGACAGGGGATATGTGGATTCGATGGCAGAGTGTTTAATACAGTTATGCATTTCTTTATTCAGCCCCATACTGTTAGGGAAATATCCCAGTTGGCGTGCTGTCCAGTTCAGGATCTTGAGAATATTAATTGCAACTAAAAGGTAAAGGCTAAGAATACTTTGATGAAAGTTAGATTCCTAGCAATTAATTCAGCAGTTAATCCAGAGAAATAGCACAGCTGGTTAACTCATGGCAGATGTTAAGCAGAGAAATTTACTTGCATTTTTCCTATCAGTTCTGTTTCAATATAATTGGTCGTGCTGGTGAATGATCTCTGGCGGGCTCGGGACAGGGGTTGTTCCTCTGTCCTAGTCCTATTAGACCTCTCAGCGGCTTTTGATACCATCGACCATGGTAACTTACTGCGGCGTCTCCGGGGCTTGGGAGTGGGAGGCACCGTTTTATGGTGGTTCTCCTCCTACCTCCTGGGACGTTCGCAGTCGCTGTTGGCAGGAGGGCAGAAGTCGGCCTCGAGGCCTCTCATTTGTGGAGTTCCTCAGGGGTCGGTCCTCTCGCCTCTCCTGTTCAACATCTATATGAAGCCGCTGGGTGAGATCATTCGTGGTTTTGGGGTTGGGTATCATCAATATGCTGATGATACCCAGCTTTTTATTTCTACCCCAAACCACCCCAGTGATGCCCTCGACGTGATGTCCCGTTCCTTGATGGGGAGGAACAGGCTTCAACTCAACCCTGACAAGACTGATTGGCTGTGTGTGCCGGCGTCTTGGGAAATTTAGTTCATTCCATCGTTAACAATGGGGGGTGAGATATTACCCCCCGTAGATAGGGCTCGCAACTTGGGTGTCCTCCTAGATTCACAGCTCTCTTTGGAAGAACATATAGGAGCTGTGACTAGGGGGGCCTTTGCCCAGGTTCGCCTGGTGCGCCAGTTGCGGCCCTATCTGGACTGAGATGCCTTGCGCACAGTCACTCATGCACTCGTGACCTCCCATTTGGACTACTGCAATGCTCTCTACATGGGGCTGCCCTTGAGTACTACTCGGAGGCTTCAGCTGGTGCAGAATGCAGCCGCGCGAGTGGTGGTGGGGATTTCTCGATACTCCCATGTAACACCTCTACTCCATGAGCTGCATTGGCTTCCGGTTGCCCTCCGGGTAAGATTCAAGGTGCTGGTAATGACCTATAAAGCCCTAAATGGCATGGGTCCGGGTTACTTACGGGAGCACCTGCTGCCGGCATCAACTTCCTTTTGTCCAGTGCGCTCGCACAGAGAGGGCCTCCTTAGGGTGCCATCGGTCAAAGAGTGTCGACTGGTGGCCCCCAGGGGGAGGGCGTTCTCTGTGGGCACGCCAGACCTTTGGAACCGTTTACCGGTTGAGCTCCAGATGGCTCCTGACCTTCGCTCCTTCCGACGTGACCTAAAAACATACTTATTTGAACAAGCCGGCCTGGTCTGATGGGTTGGGTATTTTAAATATTATTGTATTAATTTATTGGATGTGGGCTGCAGTATTTAATTTCTTTTTAACTTTTGTATATTGTATTTTTTATTGTATTGCCCTGTACACCGCCCTGAGTCCTTCGGGAGAAGGGCGGTATAGAAATTAAATTAAATAAAAATAAATAAATAAATAATGAAACAAAATTTGCTTCTGAAATTTCTTGCAAAGGAGATAAAAAAGTTGGTGACATTTTCATGGGTGGAGTGGGAAGTTTTTACACTTCTTTAATTAGCAGTTGCTCAAGGCATGTGTACGAACATCCTGTCTTACATAATAGAATCTTCTTCCCAGCAATTTTCAATTCTACTTTCCCATGCCTCCATTCAGTCTCAAGGGAAATCAATGAATGACCTCCTTCCATTCCCAAAGGAAGACATTCTGAGGGTCTTCCTACTCTCACTACCTGTTGGGGAATTTCTTCTTCACCTGGAGAAATTCTGAGAATTCATTTATCCATCAATGTAGATGAGATTCTCATTTAGATGAGAATATCATAGGACCATTTGTCTACCTCTAGTTGCATATTCATTTTCCTGAAGACCCAAGGAAAACTTAGAAGTTGAGACAAACATATTTCACATTATCACATTTGATTAATTACAGGACCAAATATGAGGCTACTAGCGCCAAACCCATTTTCCCAAGTCACTGCCTATATTCTGAGTTGGATGCAACAATACAGTATATTGTCATAATGGTTGATACTTTAAGCAGTTGCCTAAGTTATCTCTATCAGTCTTTTCAACTTGCAGAAATACTATCTGGCTTTACTATGCTTTGGGTAATGGTGGAAGCCCTAACTTTCTGACAAGAGTAGAAACTTTATAAGTCTACCTTTGTTTACACAATAAGTAGATAATAATCTCCCTTATTCCCATCACTGGTGCTGCTTCTCACCATAAATGAAAGAAGACAGAGCCTTCAACAATCCCTTATTGCTAAAGCCATTGCCAACCATTCAGAACAGCTGGAATGAGATGTCCAGCTGTGATAAAGGGATCTTCCAGGGCAACTCCCATGTAAATGTCCCGATAAAACTAGAAAGTAAAGATACCTGATAGGAGGGAGTGGTGCTGAAAGGTCCCATTTTGAACAAATGTAGTAATTTTAAGCTACCGCCCTCAAGGTAATTGGCAGAAGAAGGTTATACTTAATGTGCCAAGAATGTAATTTTGCTAGACCAGAAACAGATAACCTTACTTCCCTGTTACACAACTCTCACAGGCAGTCAGTAATGGAAAAGCACTGTCATCCTGTAGCGGATTATTAATATTGTCCCACCATCCCCCAATGCCAAATAATACATAGTAATATTTATCTGTCATATGCATAATATGTGTGTTCAATTATGTGTGCATACTTTCATAGAACTGCCTGGTTTTTTTGCAAAGTTTTCACGTTTCCAGACTCATTTGGATGAAACAAATTGCATTGTACTGGTTTTTGATCTCACCAATAATCAAAGCAATATTAAATAAGCATGTTAAAGATATAGATGCAGAACATTATTGGCAGTTTATTCTTGTGGTGACAGGAAAACCCTTTTCAATTTTAAAATATAATGGCTCCTGGAATTTAAAGGGAGAACTTTTGTCTCTGTTCAATATATCTTGGTAACTGCAACCAATAAGAGTAATCTAGGATAGCTTAAAATATATATTGGAATAATGGACATGAAAACACACATTTTTGGCATGTCTTCTTGACATGTGGGTTAAATAAGATTCAAAAAAGTTTGAAGGAGTGTAGAACTATAAGTTATGATTGACCAAACATTAAGTGTTGCGCAAGGGTGTGGAGATACAGTACATGCACATAAACCATGAGCAAAAGTGAGAATGTGTGAGAAAAGGGATTTCGCCATTGCTGAACCACATTTCTGCTGAGGCTCAAATTTATTACGTGTGCTGTTTCAGCTATATCTGCCTGTGAAATGTTAAGAGAGGATGAACATGAAGGGACAGGAAAGGCCCTGATAAAGCAGTAATGAAGATGGATTAATTAGTAGGAGACCCAGAATAGGTGAGGCTGTACAAATCTAAGAGAGGTTTCCAAAACAAGCATAATTTGCATGCAAATTTCAAGTTGGAAGATAATAGCAGGGAGAGTGAACCTCACACTGGAAATGAAACAAATGAAGGAGATTTTCTGATAAAGGAGAAAAGAACACAATAATTCATCTTTGAAGTCTCTGCCAGTCAGTGTTGATAACACTGGAATGAAATGGACAAGTGCTGAGCTACCAGAGAAGGAAAATTGACCATCCTTTCCTCGAAGATCACTCTAGGCTTCAGCCCAGACCATTAATTTTTCTGCCTGGCTTTTCAATGGCTCTTTTCTTAGAGAAAAGCAGAATTCTCAGCCTACTTGGTATTTTGCACCTGATGACTGCCTGTATGCATCTTCCCATTGGTCAGTTTCCCTGTCAATTTGTCTGTCCAGGTTTCCATCTGCATTCTAATCCAATTTCTGGGGTTTCCCCACATATTTTGACAAGCTGGAGGTATCTCATACCTTTTTTTTTAGCTAGTATTTTTTAATATCCAGCAGATTTGAGACAAAATTTGTAATTCCTCACAGAATCTGTAGACACGATGAAATTATAGTCTTTTTCAAAATAATTTTTGTGGCTAATTTTATTTTATTAAATTGAATAAGAACCAGTTAAAAAACACAGGAGATATTTCTGGAATATAAAGACTGATACACTGGTCTGGATTCTGGACTGTTACCTGTTCTCTATGGATAAAAAAAGGGAAAAAAACCCCACCCTTAGCAATATATATAAGGAAGGATTGTGCAGATAGTATATATATGTGTGTGTGTGTGTGTGTATATATATATATATATATATATATATATATATATATATATATATATATATATATATATATATATATATATATATATATATATATATATATATATATATAGAATTGCTGTTGAATGCAAAGAAAGAAATATTGCAAATAGATTCATGGAACTGTGGTCAATTTGTCCAAGCGAAAAGATGATTATCTTTGTACAACCTCCTTATTCATTTCTAATTAAGTGAATTTAACTTGCAAACTTATTTCCACTGTGTGCTGAAGTCAAAGTTATTGCAGAATTACAAGACTGTGTGAGAGCAACCATTCTGAATTTTGCAGGCATTACTGCTCTTGAGGAGCCAACATTCCTCAAGTGATGTTATAGTGTTGTGTTTTGTGTGCATTGATTCTGGTTGATACTCTAGAGAAGAGAAAAAAATATAAAAACTGGTTTAAAGATTGGCAGCTCTGCACCCTGTTCAATTTGATTATGTCATTGGAAGATAGTTAAGCATAATTTAACAAGCACAATTTATTCTATCAAAGATTGCTATTGTGTATGAGAGACAACATTAAGTACAAATGGCTGTTTGGCTGAGCCTTCTTTGTTTACTTGTCGGTACTACTTTGGAGGAGGAAGTGATTATAATTTCTTATGAGAATAGGGGAAATACACAAGACAGTATCATATATATTCTACATGAGCTGAGAAACCTCTTTTGGCATCCGATAGATCATGGGTGTCAAACTCACTGCGTCACATGATGTGTCATGATGTATTGCAACTTAATAATAATAATAAAGTTGGAAGGGACATTGGAGGTCATCTAGTTTAACCCCCTGCTCAGGCAGGAAACCCTATATCATTTCAGACAAATGGCTGTCCAGTCTCTTCTTAAAAACCTCCAGTGTTGGAGCATTCACTGTTCTGGAGGCAGGTTGTTCCACTGGTTAAATGTTCTAACTGTCAGGAAGTTTCTCCTTAGTTTAGGTTGCTTCTCTCCTTGATTAGGTTCCATCCGTTGCTTCTTGTCCTGCCTTCAGGTGCTTTGGAAAATAGCTTGACTCCCTGAGATATTGGATCACTGCTATCATGTCACCCCTCATCCTTCTTTTCATTAAATTACACATACCCAATTCCAGCAACCGTTCCTTATATGTTTTAGATTCCAGTCTCCTAATCATCTTTGTTGCTCTTCTCTGTACTCTTTCTAGAGTCTCAACATCCTGGTGTGCATGGCCTCTGAATGATGCAACCAGCCCATGAGCCAGCAGTTTGACATTCCTTTTTTTAAAAAATATATATATATATATTATTATTTTTTTACAATAAAAATCTTTAGTGCTTCGTGAAGAGTGTGTTGTCTGGATTCACAAATCATTTGCCCCATTATACTTTTTTTTTAAAAAATTAAATATGGTCCAAGGCTGAAAGTTAGGTTTCTGGCAGTTATCTCAGAACTGATTAATCTAGACAATGGCCATAGCTGGTTAACTCATGGCAGATGATTTTTAAATATATCACAGATAAAAAAAATAAAAAGCAAGAAGATCCAGAATGTTCTTGAATTCCATATAGAATACAGAATAACAGAGTTGGAAGGGACCTTGGAAATCTTCTAGTCCAACCCGCCCTGCTCAGGCAGGATACCCTATAACATTTAAGACAAATGGCTGTCTGTTCTTTTCTTAAAAACTTCCAGTATTGGAGCATTTACCACTTCTGGAGGCAGGTTGTTCCACTGATTAATTGTTCTAACTGTCAGGAAATTTCTCCTTAGTTCTAGGTTGCTTCTCTCTTTGGTTAGTTTCCATCCATTGCTTCTTGTCCTGCCTTCAGGTGCTTTGGAGAATAGCTTGATTCTCTCTTCTTTGCGGCAACTCCTGAGATATTGGAACACTGCTATCATGTCACCCCTCATCCTTCTCTTCATTTAAACTAGACATAGCCAATTCCAGCAACCGTTCCTTGTATGTTTTAGCCTCCAATCCCCTAATCATCTTGTTGCTCTTCTCTGTACTCTTTCTAGAGTCTCAACATCTTTTTTACATTTTGGCGACCAAAACTGGATGCAGCATTCCAAGTGTGGTTTTACCAAGGCATTATAAACTGGTATAGGTCCCATTGTGTTTTTAGAAGGTGGCTGCAACCCATCTTTGGTCTACAGTTATGCTCACCAGCCCAGGAAAAAAAACACAGAGGTGTAAACGAGGGATTGTAAATTTGGAAGCTTGGAGGCAAAGGGTGTTCTAGGGCATGTGCACTGAGAGTAGCCTCATCAATTTGCTTTCTTGTAACTAGTCTTTTCTGATTGGCTCCATTGCTATTTTCTTTGAGTAGCCACAGTGTGCTTTGAAAATGTCAGATGCAATCACTGGCTTTAAAATATTAAGGGTCTTTGGTCAGGACTGTTTTGAATGGAAAAAGCTTTCATTTGGGGGAATGTGCCACGGTTCCAGCTATAGACAGGGAACAGATGTTTTGTTTGCCCATAAATGTATAACTGCATGTGATAAAAATGAAACTTGTTTGGGAATACAACCACAGTGGCCACATTTGCACATCACTTTAGGCCAGTAATCCTTGCCTAATAAACCACATTTAGGTCCCTAGGAGACAGAAAGCAATAGCAGTGAATATCATTTTATCCATGGACATAATAAGAGTGTACTACTGTATCCTAGTTATTGCATAAAACAAACCTACTTTGGACTACTTTGGAGAAGAATTGTTTGTATAAAACTGTTAGATTTCCAATGGGAAGACTCACAATCCTTAATTGTGAAAAACATGTGAAACACCATGTATTCATGGTGAAAACTTTTTGCTTAGTGAATGGAATAATTAATATGATTTATTATTAATATTATTAATATGATTTATAAAATTGTGCATGAAGAAATGGTATAGCCATTTGCTCTAGCCTAAGAATGTAACCTGTAATTGCCTTCATGTAGCCCTGTTGGATACTAAACAACAACCTAACCAGGCCAGTTACAAATCTAGGATCTACACTCATAGAATGTGGCAAACTCGGCCAGTTTTAACCTTTGTTTTTTCATGGTTAGCATGTTTGTCTGAACCTAGCCTATTCAATTAGTTGTTCATAAAGTAGTATATATAAAGCTAGAAACAGACTAATTGAATAATTGATTGGGGAAAGAAATGGAAATTATCTAAATGAAAAAAAATACAAATATTTATACTAAAAGTTGATATTTATCTAATATTGATGAAATTTATCTAATGTTAATGTATCTGGTATTGAGTAATATTTTTTCTTTATGTTCTATTGTCATCTAATAATATGTATATTTAATTGAAAAAAGATTGTGTGGGAGTGGGTGAGGACAGAAGGACACACACACTGTGTAGCCTCTTCTACCTTCCTGAAGTTTCATGTTAAACCTGAATGTCTGAAGAGAGATAGTAAGTATTCTTGATTAAAACCTGGTTAGAATCCTCAGTGTAATAAGGATTCCTGCCTAACCAAACTTCTAGTTGCATGAAGTGTGACTATAATAGCTTTAATTCAGCACAGGAAAGTTTAAAGTGTGCTGAGAGAGCAAGACTGTCACACAGGCTTTTGTACTTATTTTGCACTTTGACATTTGAAATAGGCTCCTGATTCCATAAATTAACTTAAATAAGAGGAAAGGAATCATTACAATGTCTGAAACTTTTGTCCCTCCTGCCATGGCTTTGGATTAATACTAGATCAAATAAGTATAAAAAGAAAATCAGATACAATATGAACTGCTATGATTGCCAGTAAATATGGTTGATGGCAATTGCTTATAGAAGAAATATAATGAGTACCTGCCTTGTGCCAGGTTGTGCATTTGGATAGAAATGCACAACTAGAAATGGTTAGTAGAACAGGTTTCAAAGTGTGAGAAAATGCTTATTGACTTCTTATATTCATATTGGCTTTCATCCTCATTATTGCAGGAGGATTAGCTCTGTTTCTCATAATGCCAGGCCATGGGTCACATGAAAAAACCTGCCACAATTTGCATGAGGATTCACACAGCAGGTCAGTACAAATGAGAATAGAGTGCTGGAAAAGATGGGTCTCTGCAAGATATTGCAAGGTAGGGCATTATTTGCATGTTCTGGTGCCAGGGATATGATAGATTGCTTATATAATTATCCAACTCATCAGCATGATCACTTTTCCACTCTTGGTACATTCTGAGATGTAGTTGTAGCTTTGCATACATTGATAGCGTAGGAGCATGAATCCACGGAGGTTTGATTCTAGCTTAAGCACTTTTATCAGAGAGTGAATCTCTCAGAGGCTAGAAGTGAACAGCAAGCGGAAAGTAAATTTTGAAGGCCAATGGTGGGAAAGATTCCCTCCCCCCTCCCCCCTCACACACATACAACAAGAAAGCAAGCAAACTACAAACCTCTTCCTGACTGTAAAAAAGAGGAAGAAAAGAAGCAATGAATTCATCTCCCCTCCCATCTCCCAGCATGCATGCACTTCCTAAATTAGAATTTTCCTCTAAATTAGAACAATTAACCAGTGGAACAACTTGCCTTCAGAAGTTGTGGGTGCTTCTTCACTGGAGGTTTTCAAAGAAGAGACGGGGGGGTTGGACTAGAAGACCTCCAAGGTTCCTTCCAGCTCTATTCTGGATTTAAATTTAGAATCAATAATGTTGTGGCTTCTGGATACTCTCCTAAGAGAGCTCCAAAACCACATAGTGGGAGAAGGGCTTCACAAGAGTTAACCAGTATCTATTCTAGGTTTGCTCCAGCCTTGTAAATAATAATGAGCTAGATGGACTAATGTTTGGACAGAGTCTGCCAACTTCCTGTGATCTCATATTTTCAGGGGGGTCTCAAAACCCATAGTTTCAGCTGCCAAGAAGACTACAACAGCAGTGCCTGTCACAACCATTGTTGTAATAATGCCTACTTAATATAATTACACTATTTCATAGGCTTATCTAATGCACACCTAGATCATGGGGTCTCCCATACCAATTGCTATTCAGTACCTTCTAGCTAAGGATGGTTTATAGAAGACTCTTACTGCTTCTAATTCTTCTTCTACATGAGCAGTTTGGGATTAAATACATATAATTCAATGAAATGCTACTTAATATTTGTTCTTAAATAAACATGTCACTGAAAAGTTTCCCTTCAGGTCCTTAAATATATTTTGTGCAAAACACTGAAACAGTCAAAATTAATGACAGCTGGCCTTAATAAAATATCCCCAGCCGCTTTTGTTACCAATAAATATTTAAATATCAATTTTCCATAGGCTCTGGAAAGTTAGAAACAAATCATTTAGATATGCTAAGATAGCTTTCTTGTGCTTGCCACTTTTCTATTGCTCTTTCAATCAGTGTATAACTATTAAAAATAAAATGGCTGTAATCACTGTGGAAATAGGTCCCCCCCATAAGACCATTCTAATAAACTAGCTATAATCCTCTTTCTCATTGTTATTTCAATCTTCTAAGATGGAACAGAAAGAGATGACACAAAGGATTATAACTCATCAGTAAGAGAGCATAGAAAGACTATTCTTTCTACAGTGAGGCTTATTAAACATGCAAGACTTTCCAATCTGAAAACCACCACAAAATCTGGCACTATTTTGTGTGTGTACTGTATATGTCTGTGTGTATTTCTGTATATACTTGCATGTGTCCTATTAACCATATAATAAAAACATATTAATTAGAATAAAAAATAATTTGCATTTTTTTTTACAAAAGGGGTTAATATAATACATACGGTGAGAAATAATTTATAGGACAAATTCTCCATCAGATCAGTTCAAAAAAGAAAGGTGGGGAAAAACCCCTCTTGGCTCTTGACACTAAAGGCTTAACATCAAATACGGCCAGAAATCCATTTTCACAGTTTTATTGCCCATTCTGGACGCTTCATTTCAAAGGAAAAGAATTTGAATTCAGACACATAAAATTCCCTTTGTTCTCTTGCCCTCTAGCCTTTGGTGCCAATGTGGACAGTTCTGTAGGGAGAGTCAGAGATTAAAAAAACACCAGGAAAAACAAAAAAAGAAGCAGCTTAGATACCTGCCTTCAAATCATACCCCTTTGGCTTTGCTAATTAAATCAGGCTTGCAATAAACTTGACAAAGCACTGTCAATTATAATAATTTACATTAGCAAACTGAGCAAAAGAGGCTTTAAACACTCATGTAAAAAAGGCACACACAACTCTCATACGGCTTTGGAATTAATCTATTCTAAAGTACAGCACTTTGAATTGCTGGGGAGGGGTCATGATCTAGTTGGACAGCTTGATTAGGTGCTTTTTAAAATCACAGGCACTTTGAAGATGTGTTTTTGTTGGTTTCCTGTTAGTTCTACCTGGCCTTTCCCCTCCATAAGTTATTATTCCTGGTATAGAAGGCAACTTGATTATCAATGATTCATGACTGATACACACATGCATATAAATTGCCTGGGGCCTGCTCACCTGGGAACTCATAAGCGAGCCTCTGCATGTTCAGAACAGGAGTCTCTAGGAGATTTTGCTGACAATTGGTTCTGACCTCTGCATCAGCCACCTGCACCTACAGAGTTTATCTACTCAGGTATAGAAGCAGGAACAAAATGGAAGCCTAAGCAGTTTCCTTTGGACCTTTTCTTAACTGAGCAACCCCAGGATGTGTTGAGACTGCCATTCCTAAGATTCCCAGTAAGCAGGGCTGTCCATAGTCCTATCATGTCTGGAAAGCATCCAGATGACAAAAAGGCAATCCAGTGCTGACAGAAAGTGCCCTATGTTTGAGCATGCCTAGAAGAATGGCCTGAGTCTTTGAATGGACTTTGAGTAATAATAATAATAAAGTTGAAAGGGACCTTGGAGGTCATCTAGTTCAACATCCTGCTGAGGCAGGAAACCCTACAACATTTCAGACAAATGGCTGCCCATTCTTTTCTTAAAAACTTCCAGTGTTGGAGCATTTACCACTTCTGGAGGCAGGTTGTTCCACTGATTAATTGTTCTAACTGTCAGGAAATTTCTCCTTAGTTCTAGGTTGCTTCTCTCTTTGGTTAGTTTCCATCCATTGCTTCTTGTCCTGCCTTCAGGTGCTTTGGAGAATAGCTTGATTCTCTCTTCTTTGCAGCAACTCCTGAGATATTGGAACACTGCTATCATGTCACCCCTCATCCTTCTCTTCATTTAAACTAGACATAGCCAATTCCAGCAACCGTTCCTTGTATGTTTTAGCGTATTGTATTTCATCCAATTTTGTGGTGACCAAAATTGGATGAAATATTCCAAGTGTGGCCTTACCAAGGCATTGTAAAATAATAATAATAATAATAATAATAATAATAATAATAATAATAATAATAATAATAATAATAATAATAATAGTAGTAGTAGTAGTAGTAGTAGTAGTTGTTGTTGTTGTCAGGGGCCTTGGAGGTCATCTAGTCCAACCCCCTGCTCAGGCAGGAAACCCTATACCATTTCAGACAAAAAAGGTAGTATTAACACTTCATGTGATCTTGATTCTATCCCTCTGTTAATGCAGCCTAGCACTGTATTGGCTTTTTTGGCAGCTGCAGCACCCTGCTGGCTCATATTGAAGTGATTGTCCACTAGGACTCCAAGATACCTGTCATAGTTACTACTACTGAGCAGAATACCACCTGTACTATACCTGTGCATTTGTTTTTTCTTGCCTAAATGCAGAAAAACCAAATGAGTGAGATAGAAGAGCTGTATCAATGCTGCAAAGATTGATATGTTTTTGCACTGACAATATAAGAGGCAGCCTTTTGCTTTAACTGTTTGGCTTTGAATCACTAAAGTGTGGGAGGAATTCAACCTGGATGTTTTGAGAAGATAAGAGCATGCTTCAGAAGGGAAGTGAAACTTCGTGTGTTAAACTAATTGGTGAATGTGATTCATGATGTGTAATTAAGGGAGGGAGATTCTGTATGATTTGATGTGTTAAGGGGAGGAGAATTCAGATTCTGGCATCCACCCATGAGTGCCGATGCTCCGTTTTCATTATTATAGAGTATTTTGCAATAAACAATCATGCAGTGTACTTTGATCTGTCTCATTAATCGGAACCATGACAAGCTGCTTGTCACACAGAGCAGTGTTTTCCAAACTCAGCATCTATGGGACATGTGAACTTTAACTTCCAGAATTTCCTAACTAGCACGCTGGGGAATTCTGGTAGATGTCTACCTACCCACCCACTGACAGAGAGGATTCAGATATCACGGGACACTTGTCTTCATGTTATAGTCCATAAATAACGCTTGAGAATTCAATATTTTTTTAATAGTAGTAATCATAGCTATTATAATTGCTAGTGCTGAGATATAGTAAACTATAATGTAAGAATTGAGAATCAAGTATTGGATATAATTTATTGCTACCCAGGCAGAGTCCAATCCTGGTTTAGATAGCTTTACAGGTAGTGAGACATGTGCTGTTTGTACCACTTCCAATCTATGCATTTTCCAAGCCAGTTTAGGAAGAGAATATGTCAGTATTGTCTTCTGGTTTGATTCACTAAGGCAGACATGTCAAACTCGCGATGTCACGTGACGTCGCGCGACATATCAGAACTTTTTTCCCCATTGCTGGCAATGGGGTGGGCGTGGTTTCTTTGTGATGCGTCCGGCCCGTGGGCTGGCAGTTTGACACCCCTGCACTAAGGCTTCTCTTACATTCTTGTAGTGGGTTATAGAATGCAACTAGAATGGATTGATAACTGGGCAGATAATATAAAATGGGGGAAAGTAAACAGCATAATTTTAGTGTTTCAGGAGAAAATCCTTTAAAAATCCAATGATATGTACCCCAGGATAAGAATAAATATTAATATGCATCCACTGTCAATCACATGAATAAAAGGCTTTTTCATTTAATAGGTGTTTTCCCTTTCTGTCTTCTGTTATCATATTGCATAACCTACTGACTCAATATTTACATTTTGTTTTGCTAGACTACCTATGACTCTTGCCTTTGTAAAGATTTCCATGGAGTTCCTTTCCACTCTGAAAACAAAACAAAACAATGCAATGTTCTAAAAGTTATTATGTAATCTCTTTATCCTATCTATAGTTACTGTAGGTATTTTTTGTTAGAGATAGAATCTGAGCAACTGATTAATAAAGTTCTTGAGAGAATATACAAACAAACAAAAAAAAATTTGTGATAAGAAAAACATAATAATGGTCTGATTACATATTATGTTAATCAAGTCATCTGCAGTTTATCCTCTTTTTTGTATTCTTTCCAGTCTAGTGAGATGTTGGAAAGAAAGTACATAGAAGGGTTGTTATTCTTCTGTCTTCCTCGCTATCCATCAGAAAGGTAATTTTCTGAGAAATGAACAGAGGGAAGCCAAATTTGTTGTATATGAATGGGGGAAGTTGAGAGGAAGGGAAGGGAGGATGACGCTGAAAGATGAGGTGAATTAGGCTGGGGTCTGCAAAGAAAAAAATCCCAAGGGAAAAAAAAACACGTGTTTTCCCCAAAAATCCTTATTAAAAAAGAGAGATGTGCAGCAGCTTGATATGTTGTTATCTAACCTTAATCAGAACAGAGCTGGAATGATGGCAATTAAAGTCGTTTAATACTTTAAAAGAAGAAAAAATAGTTCAGACCTGGTTTCAGTATGGGCAGTTACAAGCTAGATGGAAAGAAGACCAGAAAATTGGCATTTTGACAACTGATGAAAATTTGGTAAAACAAATCAGAGATCAAAGTCAAGCGCTTATAAGAAGGATATATAATGCATTGATAGAAATAGATTCAGAAACGGAACTTGTTAAAGATTGTATGATAAAATGGGCCCAGAATTTTCAGGAGCCAATAACGATGGATATTTGGGAAAAGATTTGGGTCAGAAATGTAAAATTCACACAGGCACAAAATTTAAGAGAGAATTTTTATAAAATGTTTTATAGATGGCATTTAGATCCTAAAAAATTAGCATGTATATATCCAAATTATCAGCCTAAATGTTGGAGGTGTGGTTGTGATGATGCAACGTATTATCATATATGGTGGACTTGCAAGAAAGTGAAAGCTTTTTGGATTAAAATTTGGTGGAATATGCAGAAGATATTTAAGAAAAAGATAAGGTTTTCTCCACAGTTATTTCTACTGGGTATTATTACAGATTGTACCGTTATAGATACTAAATTGATGTTGAATTTAATAACGGCAGCAAGACTTTTGGTTTTGCAATACTGGAAGAAGGAGGAACTGCCTACTATAGAAGAGTGGACTTTAAAAGTTTCAAACCTGGCAGAAATGGCAAAAATCTCAGCATATTTGAAAGAACAGTCGCAATAGAGATATATTTTGGAATGGAGAAGATGGATCGATTATATTCAGAATAAATATGGGACTAAAAAGTTTCATTTAGCATATGAATAAGTATTAGTATTATAAGATGTATTATTATTTAGTTATTATTATTTAGTTATTTAGTTATGTTTAAGGGGAGTTAAAGTGCGATAGAATTTAAAGTGTTTTTTTAAAGTTAGTTAACATATTTTAGCTTAAGTTTGTAAAAGTTAATACCCTGTATTCAGCTCTGGGAAGTTGGGGGGTGGGGAGGGGGAGGGAGGGGAAGGGGGAGGGGAGGGTGAGGGTGGGAGTTTATGTTTTTAAAATGTATTTTAAAACTTTTCAATAAAAAAAAGAACAGAGCTGCAATGGACTTTTGAGGTCTTTTAGTCCAACCCCCTCCTCATACATAACACAGGTGGCTGTCCAGTCTTTTCTTAAAAACCTTCAGTGATGAAGCAACTACAACTGCTGAAGGCAAGCAGTTCCACCAGTTAATTGTTCTCACTGTTAGGAAGTTTCTCATCAATTCCAGGTTACTTCTCTCCTTGATTAGTTTCCATTGTTTCTTGTCTTAGCTTCTGTCTTTTGGAAAATAAGTTGACCCCCTCTTCGCACTAGCCTCTCAAATACTGGAATACTGCTATCATGTCACCCCTAGTCCTTCTTTTCTCTAGACTAGCCATACCCAATTCCATTCTACATCGTTGTTTTTTTTGGTCTCCAGGCCTTTAATCATCTTAGTTGTTCTCTTTTGCACTTTTTCCTAAAGTCTCAACATCTTTTTTGAAATGTGGTGACCAAAACTGAATGCAGTATTCCAGGTGTGGTCTTAATAAGGATTTATAAAGCAATACTAATACTTCATGTGATTTTGATTCTATGCCTCTGGTTATACAATGAAGGATTGTATTAGTTTTTTGGGCTGCTGCCACACCCTGGCTCATATTTAAGTGAATGTGCAATAGGACTCCAAGGTCCCCAAGTTACTGTTTTTGAGCCAGGTTTCACCTAATCTGTTTTTTCTGCCTAGGTATAAAACCTTGTTCTTCTCCACATTAAATTTCAAGTTTATTTATTTATTTATTATTTATTATTGGGACTTATATGCCGCGCTATCTCCCGAAGGACTCAGGGCGGCTAACAACAATAAAACACAATAATACAAATGTTAAAAAAGATTAAACTTACAAGTCCCAGTGATAAAATATCAAAAACATTTTCTTTTTAAAAACCCCTATCATCAGTCCAGGTCAGTCTGATGGAAAAGAAATGTTTTGAGGTCGTGACGAAAGGACCGGAGATCTGGGGCCATCCAGAGCTCAAGGGGAAGCTGATTCCACAGGGCAGGCGCTCCCACAGAGAAGGCCCTCCCCCTGGGGGTCGCCAGCTGACATTGTCTAGCTGACGGCACCCTGAGGAGGCCCTCCCTGTGTGAGCGCACTGGGCGATGGGAAGTCGTTCCTGGCAGCAGACGGTCCTGCAAATATCCCGGGCCTAAGCCATGTAGGGCTTTATAGGTAAGAACCAGCACCTTAAATCACACCCGGAGGGCAACCAGTAACCAATGCAGCTCACGCAGGAGGGGTGTAATATGGGAGTATCGGGATACTCCCATCACAACCCGCGTGGCCAAATTCTGCACCAGCTGGAGCCTCCGGGTGGTCTTCAAGGGCAGCCCCATGTAGAGAGCATTGCAGTAATCTATACGGGAGGTAACGAGCGCATGAGTGACCGTACGTAGAGCAACTCGGTCCAGATAGGGGTGCAAATGGCGCACCAGGTGAACCTGGGCAAAAGCCCCCCTGGCCACAACTCCTATATGATCTTCAAAACTGAGTCATGTATCCAGGACGATGCCTAAGTTGCACGCCCTATCAATGGAAGGTAACACCTTTCCTCCCAAGTTGTTGGTTAGGGCCCATTGTTCAAGTCTGTAAAGATCTTTTTTGATCCCGAGCTTGTCTTCTGGGGTGTTGGCTATTCCTCCCTCCCTGCTACTCATATGAGAAAGCACATTCGGCCTGTCCTATATTTTCCAGTGTTCCCATATGCACAAACTCACACAGATTCCACAGAAGGGCACCACAGAATATGCTTACGTTCATACAGATGCAATATGTTTATTACACAAAAATAATGAAGATGCCTCCTATGGGCACCACAGGTAAAGAGGTTTGTTTGTTTGTTTATTTATTTATTTGATTTGTGTAGTCACCCATCTCAAACAAGTGACAAAGAGTTCCTGAAGAACTGCTTTGCATGTCTTCCTCACCTTATATCTTCTATGCAAATAAGTGATTCTCTAATCTCTAATTGCCACGTAAGATTAAGTTACATGGACTGGTCCGTTTTCCTGCCCACTTCTGCTACTTAGCTTTCCAACTTTTTTTTTATTATTAAATGAATGCAGACAAAATATTCCTGGATTGTTTGTGGGCAGGATACAGTGACCTATGTAATACGTATGAGTTTTTTGAGACATGTTTTCTTTTTTTTAAAAGAGTAAAAGTGCTCTACGTGTCACAGGGTTGCTTTTTCCCTTGGCAGTTCTGATTGTGTTACCATACAACATTCTTATTCCAGGAAGTGCTGTATCAAAGAAACAAACTCTGTGAAAAATATGGATTATGAATGCCCAAGACCCACTTTTATTGTTAAAAACAAAAAGGACAAATCAAGAGCTTCAACCAACTGATACATGTTTTTTACCTATAGAAATTTCCCTTCATGCCAACTTGTTGAGCTGAAGGGAGTTAAATTGCTGGTATTCGAGGATAAACAGATTCTAGATTGGCCCCAAATTGAGCTCATTATGATGAAAGAATTTGAATGAACATTTATGAGCTGTCCATGAGATCAGAGATTTATCACTAATCTGGTTAACTTTTGCTTTTTTTTTCTTCTCACAAGGAATTTCTTTCATAGAACAAATGCTATATCTGTAAATATTCTCTCTTCCAAAAGTGAGAGCTGCACTGGGGTTCCTTTTGAGAGTCATATGAGTTAAATGAGTGGGACTGATGGGTGGGGTTTGCAATACAGAGATACGTTCATGCACATTAGCACACATTCTCTCTGCCATCGGCGATCTCTCTCTTTCTTTTATACACAACCACATATTTTTCTTATGATACAAACACAACTGAAGATTGCGGGGAAAGGCTTTAAACTTTTTTTTATCTCCTCCCCTTCCCTCCAGTGATGCACCTGGAGAACAGGCTGAGGAAGCACATATATTACTTGGGCCATCTTCTCCATTGTAGCGAGTGTTTTTTATTTAATTGCAACAGATATGGTTACTACATTAGCAATTACACATTGATTAGGATTTGCATTTTTCTTTGCAAAGCCATGTAAAGTTCATTTCCTTTCTTGATGCTATGTTCTCTAGCAGTAGCTGTTTGATTTTCAGATTAAAATTAGGCATGCAACCCAACCTATTTTCTTGCTGAGAGCTAGACAGATACCTTTAAAAATTGCATAAATTAATCAGGACAATAAAATCTCTCTGGTTCATTCCAGTGATCAACACACAACATTGAAACTTGAATAAGGAAGGGAATCATCCCTGAATGAATAACAGGCATGGCTAGGATTGTCCTAGATGGAAGGATGTACTCTATTACATTATCCTTTTTTCTTCCTACCCAAGTTTAGCTTTTGGGAGACTTTAAACCAAAGAATATACTAGGGTAGGAGCTTGCAGACCTCAAGGATAAAACACGCAGAAACAAACTAAGCGAGGGCTTTTCAACCTTTTCACCCATTGTACCACTTTTAGGATATGGCAACATCCAAGGACCACCAGTCACCTAGCAAGGTGCCAAAAAAAAAAAGAGGAAAAAAGTGATGAAGTACAGGTAGTCCTTGACTTACAACAGTTCGCTTAGTGACTGTTCAAAGTTATAATGGCACTGAAAAAAGTGTCCCCCAAGCCACAGCCGAGCAAGACACCTGCTTGCCCACCTAGCGGCGCTCTTCCTCCTGTCTGAGGTTTTCATTGTTGTGTGCATTTCTGTTGAGGATTGACAGTGGGGGTGGGGTGGGACTGTGTTTGGTTTTTATTCCCCCCGTCTGCTGGGCGGTTGCAGGAGGTTTTGATCACTTCACATGACCCTGGGACACTGACCATCATGAATATGAATCAGTTGCCAAGCATCTGAATCACAAGACCCTGGAAATGCTGCAACATTCCAGCTGATCGGTGCTTCTTCTGGGCTCAGAAGCACCAGGATCAGCGCTGAGCTCCAGCTGGAGCCTGGCACTCATCCTGGCACTTCCACTGAACCCTGACAGCCCCAAAGAAGCACTGATCCTGGTGCTTCCGCTGAGCCCTGACAGCCCTGCAGCTCCAGCCATCTTTCGCTCAGGCTTGTGCAGTGCTGCCACTGGCTCAGCTCATTCCCCTCTCCTGCTACCACTTTTCTAGGATGGTTGCATACCACCTGCCAGGTGCCAATGTACCACAGGTGGTACCCATACTACTGGTTGAAAAGCCCTGAACTAAGCAATGTGGTATATGCAGTACAATGCAGTGAGATAGGTGCAGATCTGTACATTGGGGAAACAAAACAACCACTTCATAAACACATGGCACAACATAGGAGAACACGCCTATCAGGACAAGATTCAGCAGTCATCTGCAAAGGCCACTCTTTCAAAACCAGTAAAGTCCACATTTTGGACAGAGAGGATGGTAGGTTTGAAAGAGGGGTCAAAGAGGCCATCTATGTCAAAATTGAAAAGCCCTCTCTCAATTGATGGGGAGGGATATGTTATCATCTATCTCCAGTATATAACACAGTCCTTTCAGCAGTTCTAAGGTGGCTCCACATCCATTTGCACCACTCAGGTGACTTTGAGGACACAGATAAACTTCCAAATAGCCTCAAAGGCTCTCTAAAAGAATGCAAATGACCAGCTGGCTGCAAGGAATATAAATTCTTCCATTCCTACCCAGTCAGAGCTGAAGAAGCTTCTTGGATGAGAAGTGAAATGTCTTCAAAGAAAGAGAAGAAAGTCCAGTTGCCTCATGAAAAAGCACCTTTGGGACAACCATGATCTGGATGACTGAGAATCTTCACAGACTTTTGGGAGAGCTGGTTTGAAAAGTCAAATATGGTCTGGAGTAATATGAGTAAGACAAAATATTGGCCAAAACCCCTATTTTCTCATTAGTAACAATAAAATGTATTACAAGTAGCCCTTGACTTATGACCACAACTGAGCCCAAAATTTTGGTTAATAAATGAGACATTTATTAAATGAATTTTGCCCCATTTTATGACATTTCTTGCTACATTTGTTAAGTGAATCATGGCAGTTATTAAGGTAGGAACATGACTGTTAAGTGAATCTGGCTTCCCCATTGACTTTGCTTGTCAGAAGGTTGCAAAAGCTGATCATGTGACCCCAGGATACTGCAACCATCATAAATATGAATCATTTACCAAGTGGCTGAATTTTGATCGAGTTGACAATGGGGCTGCTGCAATAGTCTTAAGCATAAAAAACGGTCATAAGTCACTTCTTCCAGTGCCATTGTAACATTTAATAATCACTGAATGAACTGTTGTAAATAGAGGACTACCTGTATTTTATATTAAATAACTACTAAAGCATATTTATCATTAGTCAAGTGACCAATGTATAATGTTTCTGACTATATTGGAAACCCCATTCTTTGGCTTATAGTTAACTTAGAATGATTCTTGCAGTTATTAATCGGCACATGATGTGACTTGAATGGAAATACGCCCTCCAGGTGTATTTGATTTATAACTGGTTGCTTAGCCATTCAAAGTTCAAAGTTGCGATGGATCTCTCAAAAGCTGCTTACGATCCAATTTTACAGTTATGACTCATTCCCCCCCCCACATGGTCATGTGATTGCATTTTGAGCCCTGGACAACTGAATCACTTTTACAGCATTTTGCAGCATCCTGTGATCATAGGACAGCAATTTTTGATGTTTTTTTTTTGCTGGTTTCTGGCATTTGCTTCTGGTTTCCAGCAAAAAAAAAGCCCACTGGATAAAATGGACACCCTGAATGACCATGGCTTTTGCTTAATGACTACAGTGTTCACCTGACTGCAGCTTTTGCTTAAGGACCAACTGCAAAAAATATCATAAAATCAAGTCTGCGTACATGGTGTTCTGCTTAATGACCACCAGAACATACAACAATAATTCTGGACACAATCATGATAGTAAGTTATGGACTATCTTTAGTAGTGTTCTTTCCCATTGTGGTGGAAGCAACAAGGATGGATTTGAAATTGTCCACCCATGTTTTATTAATAGTTGAGGATATCATCCAGATTGCAATATACTTCTAGCAAAGGAAAATAGCCATTATTTGTGGGATGATTTTTATAGCTTTCTTTTCTGATCAAAAATAGCATATGCTGCATTCAAACAATATTCTTTATCATGAACATTGTTTGGAAGTTGTAACACTTCAGCTGAGCATATCATATGAGCTTGTTCACAGCATGAGAAGGCAATGTGATCTAATGGATTAGGACTAGGGAAACTCAGATTCTGGTCCATAAAAATCCAGTGAATGATTTGGGGTCACAGTGAAGTAGGTTCAAAAGGACTCTTGTGGTGGAGGAATATTGTAGTGGGAATGCAAACATAATTGTAATTTGGTTTGCAAGACTCAATGATGTCACTGAGGAGAAGAGATAAAGAGTATTCAGGATTGCCATTTTTGGCAAATGCTGTATTTCTGCCAAAACATCTGGTCACAGTCTTTATAATGTCCACAATTCATCAGTTGATGACTCATGGTTGAACATTTGAATTGTTCCCACCAAAAACAATTATGTCAGAATGAACATCAGGAGACAGAGGAGTAGCAGTGGCCATTCCAAACAAACTGTTCTCCTCATCTGATGTTCTGGTGTTAGAGAAATAAATATGTATTCTTTGTAATGCCCAGCAGCATGAAGCAGCTGCTGTGCATACGTGTGCTAAAATTGGCATTAGGCTGACATATTTCAAGCACAATTAGGACATGACTCATTCATATTTCCATCAGTTAACCTCATTGACATCAGTGACACTGCAGAAGAACAAAATCCTTATCATGTGTTTAGCACATGGTCAAAAGTATGTGTGTCCCCTGCCATCTTCTCTCATCTGCTCCTCATTAGGGCTTGAAAAGGAGAGGGAAGGAGAGAAAAGCGTAAAAGAAGATGAGAGTATGTGTTTAAAAATCAGTCAGCTAGTGCTTGTTGGTGAAAATCTTTTCATCTTCTTAAGATTCTTTTCATTCCTTTGCTTTTCACTTTCTTTGTTATTTATTGAGAAATCAAAATAATTTGAAATTTTGTGTGATAGTTATAGTACATGGCTGGATGTTTGATACTAATGGTCATGCTTGATGAGTCCATGTACTGAAGCTAACTGCATCAGTTTATCACTTTCTGGATCCCTCTTGGCTAGTACCAGAAATCTTCAGTAAATTGAAAAGAGATCTGGTCATTTAGCATGCAATTTAGCTTTAAAGCACATTATTTTACTCTGCTGTAGTGGACACGGTTACTGAATTTTAGAAGATAGCTCGGTGTTTTTAAGCAAGGCTGCTTTGGCCTCTTGGAATGCAGTAAGACCAGTGTGTTGAAGCTGAGAAAGAGTGTTATCGTTGCCACTCCTCAGAATTTTCCTCCTGTTACTGACAGATGCTTCTGGAGGAGAGACAAGAGAGACAGTGGGAACTTTCTCAGCTGATGAGAAGACCGCATTTTCTCAGAACTTTGGGCATACAAAGGGTTCCACACAAGCAGACTCTGAAGATCCTGTTTCTGGCTGCTGTACAGATTGTGCGTTCAATGCAAATAACAGCAACAGCAAAAACATGCTTGTACATGATTTGGACTGTGAGAAGGCATGGTTCTGGCTCAGGCCAAGGCAGCTATACATTTACTTTGCTGCTAACATTCATACTCACATGCAGGTGCCCACAGCAACCATCATAGTTAAAACAAACTTGCAAGTTCTTGTAATTCCTCTTCAACTGCAGTAAGCTCTCTATTGGAAGTGAGGGTTAGATTGATTTCTCTGTGGGTATGGGGGGGACTTTGGTGATATGTTTGATATCCTTTCTTTATCTTTTATTAGATTTTTAAAAATGCAATGAAAGTATAAAAAAGTTAAAAGGAAGATAAGAAAAAATAAGGGAAGGAAAAGAGGAAGGTAGAAAGAAAATAAAGAATTATGGCTTTTGCTCTTCTATGTTTCTTTCTAGTCACTCTAATCTTACTCTTTTTCCTCCCTCTCCCCCCTTACTTTGTACCTTTCCCCTCCCTTTTAACTTGTTTTAGTCCTCAAATTCATCAATCATCAAATTCAATCTTTTCTTTCTTCAGCAAACAATCCATGTACATTTCCAGTCTTTCAAAAAAGGTCTTCACTGTTTTTCCCTGACAAAGTAGTCAGCTTTTCCATTTTTGTAAACTGTTAATTTCAGAAACCAATCTTTTATAGTCCAATCCTGCTTAGGTTATCATATACCGCACAGGTCCCAACCTCTGAGCAGTGGCCAACTAGTGGGCTGTAAGCTGTTTGCAATCAGGTTGTGGAAATGGTGGGCAAGCACGCACATGCATCCCCACGTGCACAAGTAGTGCCTGCCACTCGTGCAAATGGAGTTGCGCATACACTTACCAGCCACTCATGCGAAACCATCTTCTCTTCCCTCCCCTCCCACCATCCACAAAACTGGAAAAGTACACAATTTTAATTTTAATTTCCCATATTTTTTTCTAGTTCAGTCTCCATAAAACAAAACAGAAACAATTCTGCTTTCATTGTAATGCTAATCCACAATGTCTTTTGCATCACTGTATGGATTTGCACCCCAAATTTCTTTGTCTTTTTACAAATTTACCATGCATGATATAAGGACCCGTTTTCATACTTCAACACTGGTTTGATATTCCTTTATATATTTTTGATAGTTGATGGAGTAATATTTTGTACCTTTTTTCAAATGGCATATATTTTGATTAGGGATGTGCAAAAAATTTGTTTGTAAGCAAACCAGTAATAATTGAAACTGTTGTTTCTTCCAGTTTCATTCTTCTCCAAATTTTGTTATACAGTTAAAATGCAAAGCTTTGATTGGAATCTATGTAAAATACCTTTTAAAAGAAGATCTTTACAACAGGTGTACATCAAGAAAAAATGTTCAAAAGAAATGCAGAATTTACCTTGTCTATTGGAATTCCAAACTGAAATGAAAATGATTGATAGACTTATGAATGAATAAGACTGGAGTAAACTGCATTGATCCAATTTATTCAGCTATAATTTTGATAAGGTGATATTTATTATAAGCTACTTTGGATATTCTGGAAAAGCAGAATATAAGTAACTAACCAAAGCAAAGCAAGCCATATTTTTATTTATTTTTATTTTTATTACATTTATATCCCGCCCTTCTCCGAAGACTCAGGGCGGCTTACAAGCTTAGCAGTAGCCTTCATTCTATGTATATGCCTGCTTGTTAGGGCTTTCACACACACACACACCCAAGCGGCATTATTACAAAGTCAGCTTATTGCCCCCAACAATCTGGGTCCTCATTTTACCTACCTCGGAAGGATGGAAGGCTGAGTCAACCTTGAGCCTGGTGGGATGCGAACCTGCACTAATTGCAGGCAGCTAGTGTTACTTAAGGAGGCATTAGCCCTCTGCTCCACCAAGGCTCTTTTAGACCTACTCCAAATATAATTCCATAATGGAATTTTGGTTGTGAGCATTTGCTTTTCCCACTGCATATAGGAAGCAACACAAATATTTTCAGGGGAAAAAAAGAACTGTTAAATTGGTTGCAACAAAAACTTCAGCTAACTTTCATTCAATGTCAGACAATAGGCTATTCACCAAGATCCTAGATTAAGTGGAATACTTGGGTTCTCAATGGAAAATAAGTTTTTTGGCACTGATCTAACTTCTCTTCTTCACTTTAGAGACTTAAACCTTCCCTGAACAATGTGAGTAAGACATGGAAGAATACTTGGAGAGAAGACAAGTTGAAAAATTTTATGTTGGGGAAATGATAGGCTATCAAGATGAAAGGGAAGAAAGAGATAAAAATTGCTCTTTGCCGTTTCCTTTTAAAAGAACTTTCCTTCCCACTACAGGAAACAAATTCTATATACTTTGGTATGATGGAAGGCTGGACCTTCAGCATTCTCCGTCCCTGCCAAATCTCCCAATATATACCGTTTGGAAACTGTCTAAATTTGTCATATCCTTGAGAACATCCTGAATCCCTTACTGTACATGCTGTTTGAGGATCATTCATCTAACCTTAGATTAGTTACCTCAGTATCAACAGCCCCTTTGGATTATTAAGACAATTTCTTGCCTCATTGCTCATTGTTAACTATGCCACAAGACATTTAGCTTCTACTTTTAGGGGGAGGGGTGTGAACAGTTTTTTAAAGGTTAGTCATATTGACTTGATTAGATGAGTACTCTCTCTCTGTTTCTCTCTCTCAAAAAGTGGGGTGAGGAGCTTGTTGGAATATTTTAAAATATCCCTCCTAATTTATTGTAAGAAATTTCTCATAGTACATCCTATAAAAAGGCTGTTTTCATGATCAGCGGACTAATAGAAGATTGTTTGGGTGAGGAACAGAGGACAAGTTTGTGGTTCTTTAGCCTGCCATGCATATTCAGTTGAAACTGTAAACAGCATTATTCATACCATTAATAATAATGCAGTTTCAGAAAATGAGGAGGGACCCAGGAACTGAAAAAGGAAGAATTAACATGTTCACACAGTGGAAGGGAAGAAAAAAAGGATTCCCTGCTTTGTTTTTTTTCCTTTTATCATTTTGGTCCAATGCCTTCAGGGAAGACTTTGAAGTATATTCCTCACTGTATATAAATTAATCTTAGTATTCCTTTACTTTTATTTTTCCAGGTTTTCTACATTGGCAGTTGGCAGTTTTATGCATTTAGCTATGAATAAGTGCTGGGAATGAGTAGGAAAATGACTACAGGAGAAGTTGAACTACAGATACTGGTGACCACTGGGCTGTGTAAAGGCAGGATAGAACTAAATTATTGGGTAGAAATCATAGAGAATATGATTTCGGTGGAACATTAAGGGACCTAATGGTAAAAGGAGTTCAGTGGTGCTATAGACTATAGACTGCCTCAGGACACAATGGGCTTTTAAGCAAAGACTGAAAAGTCTAGTTGCAGAAATTCCTGCCTTGAGCAAGTGGTAGAATTACTGTATATAGTCTCTAAGATCTGTCTAAATTTCCGTGGTTCAAGCAACATCAAGTGAGTTATATCATCCCAAGGTCTTTGCTTGCCATCTGTATTAAATATAAGTTTCAAGTCATTTTGAAAAAGTCACCTAGGTTTATTTTTACGCCAGACACCTTTTCTATTATTTTGTAACTTCATATAGTTTTAAGTGATGAGCTACAAGTGAAACTGCTGTTGGAATGAATTGGGAAATATTGGTGGCTGCTGTTAATTTTACTATTGGATTTTGTTTGTTTGTGGTGAAAGTGCCTTGAGTATTGTGGGTTAGTATAATATAAGGTAACATTGTTGTAAATAAATAAACAATAAATAACGAAGAACTTGAATTGTATTCTTTATGTGTACAAAGGGGATACTTCAAAAAGAGAAGCATTGAAATTCCTAGTAATGGAGAAGTAATGGAGAAGCACAGGTGGTTTAAAAATGAAAACTAGCATGTTACATGGATGGAGTTAGTAAAGCACCAGAGCAATATGCTTATCAAAGGATTTGCTAATAGTAAGCTTAGGCTCTGAAGAATATGGGAGTGAACATTCCCAAGGTTCTGTCCATTGCAATAAATGAAGTCAATTAATCCCCTGAGAGAATTATATTTCCAAGAACCCATCCTATTCCAGCAGGCTGCTAGACAGAACATGATATATGTATGTGTATGTCTCTGTGTGTGCATGTGATGTGTGTATGTATATATGTATGTGTATGTACTGTATGTGTAAATATATGCATGTGTGTATTCATGTCTGTGTAATCTTATATGCTACTCTAACAAGCAGAAGGAAATTCTCCTTTGCTTTAAATTCTTCTCCTGTGCTCTCACTGGTGCCTACCTAGTGGGGGGCAGGGGGTGGGTGGGGTGGGGAAGGGAGTTAGGTTATTTGCCCATTCAACATAAATCCAACAATCATTCTCCACAGACCAAAACAGAATTAAGCACATCAAAAGACAGCTATGTAAGAATGGAATTGCATACTTGCAGAGATGTTTACAGGAAGGAGGTGTTATAAAAAAATCAAGATGGTAGCCATAATTATGTAACAGAATCTCTACAGCTTGATTTTTTTTACTCATATTTCATGGTGGTCTCTGCTTTATGTTTTCTTTTTTTCTTTGCACTCCTAGGAGATTCTACAAACTTTAGGTTATAAACTTTTCCTAGGGATTTCAGATCATTAGCTATGAGCAACTTCTTCATATGTACTCTGTTCAAATGTTGTTGCTATTGTACAAATCCTTCAGGAGAGATATTTGAGAATGTGTGGAGGTAAATCTGGTTTAATGATTTGAGAGCGCCATGCAACACTAGGCATGGAGCCCGTGGCCCATACACACAGCCTTAAATTTACATTGCACAATCAAGTGAGTCTTGAGAGAAAAAAGTTATTTCATTATTTGAAAAAAGTGAATCATGATATGTTTGCAAGAAACTCTTATTAAACAGATTGACAGAAGGTATTTTAACAAATAACACCTTGGGCCTGGAATTTATTTCTGCTAATTCAAATAAAAAATTAATGGGGTAGTTTTGTACATAAAGCCCCAATTAGTCCTCATTTATTGTTTACTGATGATCAAGGAAGGTATGTAATTCTGCAAATTGAATTACAGAGAATAAAATCTATTTGGTGGGATTATATACCCCATACCAAGAAAAAGTCAAGTTTTTAAAACATCTGTCGGAACACTTACTCTCCTATTCTTTTCAGTATTCGTGTGTAATTGGAGACTACAATGGGGTTGTAACCCCACAATTGGACAGATCAGCTGATAAAGGAATTAAAGAAACACAAGGGAAACTGCCTCAGACTGTTTTCAAGTTGACACTTTAGGTTTGATCATTGTTTGGAGGTGTAAAAATGGACTAACAAAAGACTTTACCTTCTTTTCAGAGAGACACAAAACCTTTTCTAGAACTGATATGATTTGGATTACAAAAAAATCTACTTCACAAAGCAATTAAAATTATTCTTCCAAAAACTTTTTCTGAACATAATCCAGTGTCTTAAATTTGGTACTCAGTCTTTTAAATGGAGATTAAATGACTCTGTTTTGCAGTGACCATAGATTGATAAAGAATGTAAAAAAAGGTACTTCAAGACTATTTTAACAATAATTTAGGTAAGGGAACCAATCTGACAACAGTTTGGGATGCTTGTAAGGATGTGATATGAGGACATTTTATACAATACAATACAATACAATACAATACAACGCAACACAACCTAACACAATACAATACAATACAACAATTAAGAGGAAGGTGGATGAAAAATTACAAAAGGTGTTACAAGAAATTAAACTGAAGAGGGAACTCCAGAATTCACCAGAAGATTCTAACATACTTAATCAACTAAAATTATTGCAACAACAAATTTCTGTGTTGACTGTTTCAGATATTGAAAAGAAACTTAAATATACAAAACAACACTTTTTTGAGTATCTAAAAGCTTTTGACAGTTGATGTACTACAGAGAATGAAAATCAGGTTGACAAATTGTTTACATATTTTTTAAAACAATATGTGTGGCTTATGTTCATCATATCTAGGCCAATGATTTTAGACAGAAATCTACAATAAGCAAAACTTTAAATCACATGTGAGAATAGATTAGCATATATTTATCAAATGTGTTGGTGTTTTTTTTCTAGGCTGCATTAATTTTCAGGGCAATTTGCATTCCTCTCATAGAGCTTTTCAATAAACAACTAACTCTGATCTATAATACAGTCAGTTTGAACAAGGAAGGTTTCAAAAAGTTTATCCATATAGCTAAACTGAGCCTCAGTCATCTTTGTGCACAAAACACCCACGTAGGCTATTTGTCTTGGACTTGAGTGTTTGGCAGGAAGCCTGACTTAAGCCTTCAGAATGAGAGCTTAGTGAAAAATGCTGGCATTCACTCTGAGTTTAATGTCCACAGCTGACCCCACCCATTGTACTTAGCTGCAAGGTTTTTGGCAAGCATGCACAAACCACAAGACAAGTTTTATCATCTGGTAAACCTGTCACTGGAAAAAAAAAGTGTGTGTGTGTGGGGAAAGTTTTCAGTAAAATATTTCAACAATTATAGCACACTTTAATTAGGTGCATAGCACATAATTATGGCTTTTTTATAATGTATAGGGTTTCAAACAAGCAAACATCACTTTCTGGATGGATTTAGCACTGCTGCCTTTTAGAACAACAATTTAATGCAGCTTAATATTCTACCTGTGTATCTGCATGTGCTTCAGATCCAAAGGTTTGCAGTACAGAATAGATTACTATAGCTATCTACTAGGAATCATTTTTTAGACTTTCTATATTTAGGCTTTTGAGCTTGTGTTGTTTAGATCTGACTAGAAATTATTGTTCTTTAATAATCCCATGCTGAACTGATACTTGATGCTTTATTTAATAACTATGGTATTCTGGAAAAGGATTTCTCAGTTTTATGGAATAACAAACCTGCTTTCAGTTTATTACTTATAAAACTTCTGATGGAAAATAGAATGAATTGGAAATCCTTCCATAAAGATTTATGTGATCTGTTTTTATCAACATTATTGCGTTCTTTCTAAAAAGACTAATCACCTTGTGATATGCCCAGTGTTTCTTTCCATGAGTATTTATACATCTCTGTAGTGCATATCAGTGACTGAGGTTCCACTGTGTTATTGGCAGAAAGTTATTGGTGTAAAACTGTGACAGAAAATTGATAAGCCACCAAGCAATGAACTATACTGTTTTTTAAATAATATTTCCAAGAACATTGCTGTGAATTAGTTTATCAGTTTATTTGCAGGTTGAGTAAAGCAGCCAAACATAATTTACCATAACTTCTGGCACATGAAACAAATCTTCTCACTAGTCCTGGACAGTCACTTGTCTGAAATGGTATAGGGTCTAAGTGATATTGCTATTGCTACTTTAATAACTGGGCTGCCCTTCATAAAAGAGGCACATAGAAAAAAAGAGAATGACAATTTGGTCAAGAAAAGAGGTTGAGACTTAGAACCATTCTTTCTATTTATGCCATAAAACTTTAGTGTTAGCTAGCAGTTGTTAAAAGGTGTTTCAGAATTATTCTCATGCTGAATATTTGAAATAGACAATTGCTAAGCTTTGTCATAAGGAGTGCAGTGAAAAGCTGGGAATATGTTTAAATGTAAAGAAAATGAATTAATGAACCTTTATTGTCAAAGTACAACCATGTATACATTGAGATTGGCTGAGCCTCCCTTCATGCCCCCACCCCCAACTTACAGTGACACAAACCCTCCATCTTATTACACCATGTGAGCTAATTGCACAACACACCGGCCTCACAAGTCAATCATGCATAAAGTTTATAAAATTATATCCCGTTCAAAAGCCTATGGATAAAAGCTGTTCTTCAGCCTGTTGGTACGGCTGGCTATACTCCTATATCTCCTACCCAATGGTAGGAGAGTAAAGAGATACCGTCCAGGGTGTGAGTCATCCCTGAGAATTTTCCTCACTCTTCCAAGACAGCGAGCCCTGGCGGTCATCCAGTGGTGTCAGGGGACAGCCCACAATGTCTTGTACTGTGCTTACCACCCTCTGTAATGCTTTCCTATCCACGGCTGTCAGACCAGCATACCAAACCACAATACAGTATGAGAGGACACTCTCTATAGTAGACTGATAAAAGAGGGTTATTAGCCATTGTTCTACCCTGTTCTTCCACAAGACCCTGAGAAAGTGAAGTCTCTGTTGGGCCTTTCTGGCCACCTGAGTTGTATTAACTTTCCAGGTAAGATCTTCACAGAGGTAGACTCCCAGAAATTTAAAGGAGGAAACTCTCTCCACATAGTCCTCCCCGATGTAAAGTGGGGCAGGTTCCTCCTTTTTCCTCTGGAAGTCTAGCACCATCTCTTTTGTCTTGCCAATGTTCAGGTGCAAATTGTTGTTACAACACCATATGGATAGTTTTTGTACCTCCGCCCTGTATGCTGTCTCATCCCCACCTGTAATAAGACCCACCATGGTAGTATCATCTGCGAACTTAATTATCGCAGTAGTTGGGTTGGATGATACACAGTCATATGTGTACAAAGACTACAGATAGGGGCTAAGCACACAGCCCTGTGGCAAGCAGGTGCAAAGCTTCAGGAGGGTGGACAAAGCAGACCCGACCCTCACTGTTTGTAACTGGTCCCTGAGAAAGTCTTGAATCCAATCACAGATGGAGGGGGAAAATTTCAAGTCAGTCAACTTCTCGATGACAGTGCTTGGCAAAATGGTGTTGAAAGCCGAGCTATAATCAAATCAAACTAATCATGGCAACCAGTCTTAGAAGTGACAATGAAGCTATTGCTGTGTTGGGTATCTTCTGCCTTTTAGGATTAACTATCAACAGTAAAGGTTCCAGCAGTTAAGAAATATTCTGCAGACTACAGCTTGGGAGAATAGCAATGAAGGCCTTAGAAAAGATATTAAAATGCCAAGATGTGCCTATATCTACAAAGATCAGAATCGTGTCAGTAATGGTTTTCCCTGTGATGATGTTTGAAAATGAAAGTTGGACTTCAAAGAAGCAGAATAGAAAGAGTATTGATGCTTTTGAACTTTTGTGTTGGAAGTTGGAAAGGATTCTTGAGAAGAATATGGATAGACAAGAAAACAAACATAGATTATCGAACAAATCTCATTAGCTGTGTCTTCCTCTAGACAATGTATTGCAGCCCTTTTGTAACTCAAATTGAAATCAGTGGATCACAATATTCATGTCTTACTTAAGTCATGATTCAGTTTGTACTAAGCACTCAGCTGGATGCTATCCATCTGGGATTAATGCTGCCCTCTGTGTTCCCATAGTGCTATAGGGCATCCATGGGCTTGGGAAGTGAAGCTTACTAAGTATCATTACAATCCTGCTTTAGCAGGAATGCAGGGAAGCAGTTTTGTAGTTTTCTTTGGAGCTGTGTGCAAGTTTCTCATTGGCAGAAACTCATATCATCTCCTATTATATTTTCTCTCTCTGACTAGGTAGCAAGGTGCTCCTATGCCTTGGTTGATTTCATTCCATTATTTGGATTTGCCATGCCTCCTGCATGGTGGTTTAATTTCCCCCCTTGTTTCAAAAGAAATTGCAGTGAGGGGAAAAACAAGGAAGGGGACACAGCACCAACTAGCTGCAATTTTCAATGCTCATTCTTTCCCAGCTAAAGGAAGGGAAAGTGAGGACACTTTTTGGATACTGTAAAAATTCTGTTGAGGACTAGGCTGATGAAGCCAGCAATCTATGGAAGCAGCCTGGTTTATAAAGGTAATCAGGACTCAATCCTTTGTCTCTGACCTTGGATTAAATAATAAGTTAATGTTATGATATAAAGCCACTGCTCTTTGGTTTGGAAGGACATTTGTTATTCTGGGATAGAGTATCTTAAATTTTATAACTTAATAATGTTAAAAAGATTTTTTAATATTAGGTCAAATTCTTTAACAGAGGATACCACCTCTTTTTGAACTGTTCAGCAGCTGCATCTTTTCTCAGGCTCATTCAGCTGCTTTGGCTGGATGAAGGCAGCTAGGAGAACTTTGAAAGCAGCTGCCTGTGCCTGGAACAGACTCAGTTGCTTTAACAAATCAAAAAGAGGTGCTCTGTACGTGCTCTTGGGTGTTCCAAAGCACCTCCTTCACTGGATTTACACAGATCTAATTATTACCGTGCACATCCTAGGGGGCCCAGTTGAACTAGTTGTTCTGGAAGGCTAAAAAAACATCCTTAGAAATCTTTGCCAGATTCTACTTAACCGTCATTTTCATTCCTATATAACAAATATTTGCTGCTAGGCTAAAAGTGTCTCTAAAAATGTATACCAGAAATGTCTACTTTTAATATCCAGGTTAAGAAGCCATGAAAATGAAATATGTACTGAAAAGTCGGTTGGGAGAGAAGAGGCCTTCAGCTATTGTAAGCTTGCCAACTGAGTACTTTAAATTTTGATTCTAAGCTTTCTCCCATAATTGTCACCTATATGTTGAAGGATACCATTTAGGTGTGGGTTTTGCTTGATTGTGAAGAGCACTTAAGAAGACACTTTTTATCCATGCAGATTTGAGTTATTGCTTTTCCAGCTGGAATCAGTTGGCTGGAAGAATCAGCAGAAAGTTTTTCATTGAGTTAAGTGACTCTTTGATGATTTCACTGAAAACAATAGTTTTAATTAGTGGGTTCCAACCTGAAGTCCTTTCTTTACAAAATAAGTTAAAAGTATTTTTACATGTGTAAACTTTCAGAGAAATACAAACTTATAAACTATTTTTATTAAATTTTTTCACCTATAGAAAGATTTTTTTAATATACTTTTTTTCTAATTTAAAATCCCTTTTCTATTATATAATAGATAATGACTCACAAAACATCTAGCACTCCTTTAAGGTTTGCATTGTTTTAATTCTAACCTAATTTTTGCTTGCTTCTAATAAAGTTTGGGTTTATTGGTTGTGCCTGTGCTGGTCTGGGAGGCTCTACCCATGATCACTCGTGCTCTCCTGTGCTCTGTTGGGACTACTGTAATGCAGTCTACATGGGCTTGCCCTTGAAGAGCATTTGAAAGCTTCAATTGGTATGGAATACATGAGCAATGATAATAATTCTGGATAGTGAAATGGGAGGCATATAACTTTAATAAATAAATAATAAATAAATGGCACTGGATTTTTGACAGGTGTACTACGTATTCCCTGAGCTGCACTGATGACATGCATTTCCAATTGCAATTCAAGTTACTAGTTATCAACTTTGAAGCTTTTCATGGCTTGGGACCAGGTTGTCTGAGGGACCATCTCTTCCCAGTTGATTCTCTCCATCTCATCTGGTCAGGCAAGATGACTGTTTTTGGGATTTTCTTCGCCAAGGAATGCCGGTTGGTGAGTCCTAGAAGACATACCTTTTCTGCTGTAGAACCTCTGCTACAGACTCCTGTAGAATGTTCCCAATGTCCTGGCCTTTTGTAAGGGCTAAACACTTGGCCCTATGCCTGTGTCTGACACTCTGAGCATTTCTTGGTTGTACTAGTGATAATAGTGGGATATTATGTTTTCTCAGCTGCTGTATATTTTGGTTTTTCTATTGTTTTGCAATTGTTTTTACTTTATTTTAATTTTGTTCACTACCCAGAATCTCTAATCAATATGGGAAGTCATACAAATTGATTGATCGAATAAATAAATTCATTTTCTCTGCAAGGAGAAATGGTGTTTCTTTATTTCAAACACATATATCCTGAGTATTAGAAGATGTTGCTCCAAATTATAAAATATAACAAAATAAATCCATACTTCTAAATTAGAATAAATAAAAATATTTAAATTTAAAACATATTTTTTTTAAAAAATGCTTTCCATATGTGGACTAGATCACTACTCAAATATGTAGCAAACCATGCCAGCTATGGATGTTTTCTTTTTCTTTTCAAGCATCTCAGTAAAATTGAGGGGATTTACTTCAGGGTAGCCATTTATCTGACCTATGAAAAAGAGGAAATGTATCCTCAAAATGGAGGTGTTGGTTTGCATCAAAATTGCATGTAGTGACATATGTGCAGAGGTGCAATTGTAGAACACAGTTCTACATATAGAAACATAATAAACTTCCACAAAATGAGAAACATTATGAGTAGGTTTTAAGCAAAGGGTGTACAAATTCAAAGCAAGTTCTTACAGTTCTGCCTTTTTAAAGGCTTTATTTTTTTAAAAAAATTATCCTGCCATAGCTCTAAACATGCACAAGTATTGCCCATAAATTAAGTCATAAATTATGACTCCATTCTAACCTTCTGAAAGCAAAGCTCAGAGTTTTATTCACAAGTGCCAAAGCAAATACAAAATAACACCTGGGCCCAGTGGCAGAATTCAAACATGCGAACAACCGGTTCTCTGTGTGGATGCCACTTCCGGAAATCCATTCTGGGCCTGGGAAACAAAAAATTAGCTACGAGTTCTGCCGAAATGGTGAGAACTGTCTGAATCCCATCACTGCCTGGGCCCCTCTATGTATTTAAAATATATTTAATAGCTCAGTAGTACAATATATATGCCTATTAATATGTTAAGTAATATGTAATATATATGATTTTAAAGCCACCATATATCTAATATATATAACCATAAAGCCACCAAAATCAAACAAAATGTTTTGCATTTTGCCAATTTTTCTGTGAATGTTTGGTGGCGGCGGAGCGGGGTGGGGGGCAATGTAAAGGAGCTTACTTGACCTGATCTAAAAGTGACTTATTCTCAGGTATGGTGGTTTTGTCTGTATTTTCTCTTGGATGAAGGAACAGATTCAGATAGGAACAGAAAGATATTTAAAAGTTGCTCAGAAAGGGAAATATTTATCCTTGATAAATGAATTAAATGTTTCTCCATTTTATTTCAGGGGAAAAAACCCCAACACCTCTCTTTTTTATTGAGGGTTTGAAAAACATTGATGCCCAATGATTTCATATTGTTTATTTTGCATTTTCTCCAGAAAGTAAAACATGGCATCCATGCTCTCTTCCCACAGCAATCTTTGAGCCAGATTATGCTAAGAAAGGGAGAAACAAGCCAGAAATTACAGATGAGATAAAAATCTTTGAGGAGATTTGAATCTGATTTTTCTTTAGTTAAAAGTCTGACAGTTGTGCCATTATAAAATTCTAGTTTCATGATTCTCCTAAAAAAAGCTTCTATATAACATTTAGCTGCTGTGTAAGGGCTGGTGTTACTTTCCACAACTCTTCATAGCAAGAACATCATTTTAATTACAAATGTTCTGCAACATAGACCCATTTTATTGCAACTTTATTTCTTCTTCCTAGCCAAATTTTCTAGTGAGAGAAACTAAAAAGATGGTGCTAGGCAGCTTTTAATGGAAATGTTAAAAAATACAGGCAAAGGCATAATTTAGAAGATTTATATTACCCATATATGTTAATTTTCAACTGTGCTGTATAATAATTTAATAATTTGACTAGATGATAAAATATAGAGCTTTAATATTCCTCTCTGTATTGTGTGGGAATTATGGAAATGGAAAAATTAGGTACATATATTTTATGCCCTCCACCCAGATGTGAAACATACACAGTTCCTGATTATTTATTTATTGAATTCTTATCCCACCCTTTCTGCGTGCCGAGTAAGTGTAATACAACATCTCCCTTCTTCTAGGGTGCAGACATTTTATCCTTTATTCAGGCAGGCTAGGCTGAGAGGACCAGAATCACTCAAAATCACTGTGGAAAGGAGTTGAACTTTGCACTTGTGATATAAGTGCAGTCTTCCCCAATCCCAGTGGTTTTCTTAGCTTGGAATAATGAGTTATATTTTAACTCTTTCAGAGGGCAGCAGCTTGCTTAAAGTTATTTGATTCCACTACATCATAGAACTCTGTTTCTCAAAGGTGGATTCTTTGTGCAACACTGGAAATTTATGAGAAAAGAGTGAGTAAAGTACAGAATCAATGCAGCCAATGCACTTCAACAACATTTCTTGAAATTGTGATATAACATTTTCTACCTGTAATCGAATTTCCATTTCTTCCATTTAGACAGCACACAATTATATCCTTATATTCCATGTATGTATCTCTAATCCAAGCATCTCCTGCAAAACTAACGTATTTCTTCTAGCATCAGTGAAACTGCAGTCAGATATTAGAAGCAGCTATTTTGGATCAGCCTATAGAGAATCATATAATGAACTCTCATAGGCTTTCCCAACTGATGAACTGAACTGTTTTTTATCCACCACTGAGTTGTCAAAAAACTATCCTGTTTTTTTTCCTTTTGTGCAGGGGAGGGTCATTGCCTAAAGCTACTAGATGCAAAAAACTGAATTATTACTTAATAACAGCAAGTGATTTAGAAAATTCTAACTTTCAACTAAGGCTTGAGACCAAAGTCAAAAATAACAAAAAAAAGCTTCTTTCAACATATAAAAAACAAGAAAAAAGTTAAGGAAATGATTGGTCCATTAGTGGGGGAAAATAGCAAGAAGGTGACAAGCAACAGGGAGAGAGCAGAACTATTTAACTCATTTTTTGCATCTGTCTTTACAGAAAGGGAAAAAACAGTCCAACCTACCAAAACCAGTGCCATAAAAAACAGAATAGAAACGCAAGTTAAGATAGGCAAGAAAATGGTAAGTGAGCACCTGTCCAGCCTAGACGAGTTCAAATCACCAGGACCAGATGGATTACAACCCAAAGTTCTCAAGGAACTGGCAGACGTGATCTCAGAACCACTGAACTATATTTTTCAAAGATCCTGGAGCACTGGGGAACTACCAGAGGACTGGAAAAGAGCTGATGTAGTTCCCATCTTCAAAAAAGGGAAAAAAACAGATCCAGGAAACTACAGACCTATCAGCCTGACCTCAATACCTGGGAAGATTCTGGAAAAGATAATCAAACAACAAATCAGCGAACACCTTGATGCGAACAAAGTCATCACTAAAAGTCAACATGGGTTTGTCAAAAACAGATCATGCCAGACAAATCTTATTGCATTCTTTGACCAAGTGACAAAATTAGTGGACCAGAGGAATGCTGTAGATATAATTTACTTGGACTTCAGTAAGGCATTTGATAAAGTAGATCACAACCTACTACTTGATAAGATAGAAAAATGTGGGTTAGATAGCATCACCACCAGATGGATTCGTAGCTGGCTGACAGGCCATTCTCAGCGTGTGGTCCTCAATGGAACTGCATCTACATGGAAGGAAGTGTGTAGTGGGGTGCCCCAGGGCTCTGTTCTGGGCCCAGTGCTCTTCAACATCTTCATTAACGATTTGGATGAGGGGATAGATGGGGAACTCATCAAATTTGCAGACAACATCAAGCTGGCAGGAATAGCCAATACTCCAGAAGATAGGCTTAAAATACAGGAGGATCTGGACAGACTCGAACACTGGGCACTATCTAACAAAATGAATTTCAATGGTGAAAAAAGTAAGTTCTACATTTAGGAAAGAAAAACCAAATGCACAGGTATGGTATAGGTGGTACCTTGCTCAATAGTAGTAACTGTGAGAGGGATCTAGGAGTCCTAGTAGGCAATCACTTAAATATGAGCCAGCAGTGTGCTGCAGCTGCCAAAAAAGCCAACACAGTGCTAGGCTGCATTAACAGAGGGATAGAATCAAGATCACGTGAAGTACTAATACCACTTTACAATGCCTTGGTAAGGCCACACCTGGAATACGGCATCCAGTTTTGGTCACCACGATGTAAAAAAGATGTTGAGACTCTAGAAAGGGTACAGAGAAGAGCAACAAAGATGATTGGGGAACTGGAGGCTAAAACATATAGGGAATGGTTGCTGGGATTGGGTATGTGTAGTTTAACAAAGAGAAGGGTGAGGGGTGACATGATAGCAGTGTTCCAATATCTCAGGGGCTGCCACAAAGAAGAGGGAGTCAAGCTATTCTCCAAAGCACCTGAAAGCAGGACAAGAAACAATGGATTGAAACTAGTCAAGGAGAGAAGCAACCTAGAATTAAGGAGAAACTTCCTGACAGTTAGAACAATTAACCAGTGGAACAACCTGCCTCCAGAAGTGGTGAATGCTCCAACACTGGAAGTTTTTAAGAAGAGACTGGACAGCCATTTGCCTGAAATGGTATAGGGTTTCCTGCCTGAGCAGGGGGTTGACCTCCAAGGTCCCTTCCAACATATTATTATTATTATTATTATTATTATTATTATTATTATTATTATTATTATTATTATTATTATTATTATTATTATTATTATTATTATTATTATTATTATTATTATTATTATTATTATTATTATTATTATTATTATGCTATCTAGTTGCCATTTGGAATTTTATGCCCTAAATCTCGTAGTCCTTCTATAGCTAATCCCTATCTTGCTTCTGTCATCTATGTTTCAAGTCACAGTAGTCATCTGACTTGCTTCCAAGTTAATGGGAGACAATGGCTTGGAGGAGCACCCTTAGGCAGTGTTGCGGTAAGAGGGAAGTACTAATTTAATACCAATACAGCTAAGGTTGACTTAAAGCTGTATCATTCTTAGGCTAAGAAAGAAATGTTGGTAGCATCTTGGGTCATGGCAGAAGAAAAAAACATGTTCACAGACATATTTGTGTTGTTGCAAGATACACACAAGTAGGGAAAGACTCTGAATATAATAGGAGCTAATTGTAAATTATAATATAATGTATTTTCCTCCTAATAATGGTTTATTTATTTGTTTCTTCTAGTTTATATGTCACTCCTGAGTAGCTAATAACAAATCCATACTGAAAAAAGTAGACAAAATAATTAAGTGCAGTCTTATAATATCTAATGCCCCTAATTCAATGTACCAGTATAAGCTTTATCCATCCTCTAAAGTGTTTTTTTTAAAGAGCCATGTTTCACAGGTCTTTGAATGCATAATGAGAGAATCATTTAGCTGTCTGGGGATGGGATATTCCACTGGGGAGGGGAATGTCTGAGAAAATTCAACTAGGAGATCTCTGCAAATGACATCATCTCAGTAGAGGAAATTCTCCTCTATAATATAGTATAGGTTCTCCTACTTGAACAAGGTCCTTCCAGCTCTATTCTGTTCTGTTCTGTTCTGTTCTAATTATTGGACTCAACTAAAACAGGCTGTAATGTGGGGTTTTAAAGGTGATGGCCAACACTTTGAGTTGAAGCTAACTGGCAGGCAATGAAGCTCCCAGCATAGTGGGCAAGGAATGCCCATAATTATTCAAACCAGCACTTGCTAAATCAACTGAAGCTTCAAGATGGTTGTCAACAGAGAAAGCAATGCCTCTTGTACCAGAAATAGACATACAGTAACTATAGTGCAAAGGCCCATCTGATCATTGCCTTCATCTGCTTTTGAAACAAAGTTGGGAGTTCAGCAGAACTTCAGACTGCAAGCCAGATGTTTCTGGGAGATTGCAGTCTCCTCCCAGTCCTAAGATGAACTACTTCCAGAATAAACTGGTTTTAAAATATGTAACTATTCCATTTGATATAACACCCCCACCCCCACCCCATTTTGGTCCTAATTGTTTCCAGGCATTTGATGCTGGGCATATTTTGAGATGTTAAGCTATCATCCATATATTGAATACCTTACCCTGTACTAGTGGATTACTTCTCACAGCAGCTTCATATAGATATTGAATATTGATAATCTAGTAACAACTCAGCTGCCAGTTTTCTGGCCAACTTTCCCTAAAAAGGATTGGTTGACTTTAAACAATGCTGCTGGATTCTGTTTATGGATACAATAAGAGTGGAGAAGTCAGCTCACATTGCCAGCCACACCACCATCGTGTAAATTTGAACTTTTACCTATGTTGAGTTACAACAAAAGTCCAGGTACTTTTGCAACTTGCAGAGCTTGGTTTATAAAGGATCTCTCATGGATTTGGAAGCAGGTAAAGGGCATTCAGGAACAATTCTCCAAGAATCACCATCAACCAAGTACTTAACAGAGCTGGTTTCAAGGCTTCAGAAAAATCCCCAAGTACTTTTTGGCAACCTACAAGATCCCTTACGGCGACAGCGCATTGAATCCATTGTTCCTGCTGAGATATTTGGTGAAAATTAACTCCATGGAAGTCAGAAAAGTAATCTGATGGGAAATATATTATCTATTTAATCAGAGACTGTACCTGCTTACTTAAAGGCTAAACAGATTGACACTATTGCAACTTTTCATTAGCCACATTAACACAGAAATTATGTATAAAGATTCTTGGCTATAGAAGGTGTCTTTGGCCAATCTGAAGGTCTGACACAGTTCAGAGAGGTGTCACAAATCTCTTTGAAATGGACTCATTACTTGTTAATGTAAGGTATGAATCATCATCATCATCATCATCATCATCATCATCATCATCATCATCATCATCTACTTGGTACTACTAAACCAGGTAGCACTTTCAGATAAAGGGAAACATCTTTTTATTATTTAACATTTAAAATGAGTGAAAATACAGAATAGCACAGTTTTAAATGAATGTAAGAAATGTGGATGTCTTAATGTTTTCACCTCCAAATTTAGCAAGGCAAATATCTCATAAGAAAATACACACAAAGCTGCTCATATTAGCAAAAATGTCATTAAATTGTGTTACATTAGGGAAAACTGATGATAAAAACTATGTTTTATATGAAAGATCAGTATGACATTTCATGTAAAGTGTAAAATAAAACTGATATCGGAGAAATAAAATTAGAAAAATGTTGATTTGAAACAACCCTACACATTTGATTGATTGAATGAAAGAATGAATAAATAAAATATGAAACAATGAGAAACCAAAATAGCTTGATTAACTTCTCTGGTCTTGCATCCATATTTTCACTTGCAACCAAACTTTAAGAAGTAAAGAAGCGATATTGTGTACATATGACTGTGAATCAGTTATCCAGAGTATTGTCCATAGAATCCTCAGTAGCACACACAAGATTGTACTTTGTATCTATTTCAGATTGTCAAAATATTTGTGAGTGGTGAAAAAAATCACTGCCAGAATATCCATCAAGTGAACAGACTAACTGCATTTTTAGAAAAAAGTAAAAATGATTTTATAAATTATATTTGAGGTGAGCCGAATTCACAGCATATTTCTAACTTGTCTCCAGCAGGTAAACTAAATGGTAACGTTAGAATTGGACTATCCAGTAAAAATACCCACTTTGTCAAAGATTTCCCCCTTAGCAGGAACAGAGACAATATGTTATGTAACATGGCGATTAAGTGCACCAAATATTATGGACCATCCATAGATCAGTGGTGAAAAAGACTGCAGCTCATTAAAGGCAATCTCTCTCTCTCTCTCTCTCTCTCTCTCTCTCTCTCTCTCTCTCTCTCTCTCTCTCTCTCTCTCTCTCTCTCTCTCTCTCTCTCTCTCTCTCTCTCTCTCTCTCTGTGTGTGAGTGACTTTATATAAGCCATGATGTCTTAGTTTCTTTTTGCCATTTGCAAGGCTTAAAAACAATTAAATAAGCTTCACCTAAAGATCTATTGAATGATTACTATAAAAGGCTTATAAAGGGTACAGAACACATTTTAAAAGTCTTATATAAATAGTACTACTTTGTGTGGTTAGAGCAACTTATTCATAGGGCAGTGAAGGAAGAAGTGATGAAAATATTTCATCCAAAATAAGTTTTTTTCCCATTTTTAATTTTTGAAATTGTTATTTTATAAAAGTAACACTATAAGAGAGGAAGAGAGATGAAGAGAGAGAGGAAGCAAGGAAAGATAATTCAAGTAATTTGAAGCACACATAGAAAAAAATATATTTCAAAATGTAATGTATAAAACAGGGAAGTTTCATACCTGAAATGGTAATCACAAATATTTTAAAATAATTATAATTTTGATCAAGATTTATAATTATATGACTTCTGTAGGTCTCTATCAAAACAAATTTTAAAGAAATTCTAATCCCGATATTTCTTACACCAATCCAACCCCCTAAATGCTTCTTCTGCTTTCCAGTGGTATAAAATATGTTTAAACTGCTGTTAATAAAACATTCAATTCTTACCATAAGGCTTTTTGAAATTTAAAGTCTGCTTACAGTGGAATTCTACATAATTGTAAAGAAGCAAGTTTTACTACATGAAGTGTGGCTAATTGCCAGATAAACTGTATAGAATTGTGCAGTTATCCTTCATTTGTTGGTTGGGGAAAAGGTCTTGATAATATGTTCTACAAATATTGGATCAGAGCAACCGAACAGGTCTCTTCTGGTTAGCTCAAAGTTAAGATGATTCTCATTTATGAAAAGAATGGAAATGGCATAAAGTATTGTGCTTTTTGTAATCAGAAAGCCATATTCTCAATTAAATTAAATTACTTATAGTAATAGGAATGAGGATGTGTTTCCAGAATATGAGTATGTATGTATGTATGTATGTATGTATGTATGTATGTATGTATGTATGTTAGTGTAGATATATAGACTGAAAATTTCCTCTATCAGAAAAAAAATGTGTTACTGTTTGAATACATTTAATACTGTAATATGTATCATCTCAGTTGATAGATCTCAGATGATGTTTGAGCTTGATAATCCATTTTTTGGATACATATTGGAAGCTGAGTTGGCATGCCTATCTCAGCCTTATCCAGCCTGTAGTAGGGATTCCGAGAATTATAGTTTCAACACTTCTGAAGGACACCTAATTTGAGAAAAAATATCTAGTAATGATCTTCTAGGTTATGGAAAAGCTGGATACCTCTCTACCTTTGTTTTGCAGTTTGAATATTGTCTAGACATGTCTTACCTTATTTTTGAATACTTTCCCCATAAAACCTAACTGGTGTAGATTCATGAAGCCTCCTATATGGGCACATCTGATTATTTGGAAAATCTGCTTGTAGCTCATGTGCTTGTTCACTTGACTGTTACCGGCTTGTGATAAAATAGCCACATCATAGCTAAGAGCTTTTCTCAGTATCAGTTCTATAGAACCAATGTCTAAAGAATTGTATCTGATTTAATGAAATATTAAAACTCTCAAAGTTTTTTTTCTATGGGCCTTTGTGAAGCTGGTTTAAGCATTATTTATGCAGATATGTATTGGTAGTTAGATATAGATTCTCATTGTTCATACACTGAAAGGACACGTTTGTTTGTTTGATATAGCTTCTAATAGTATTTTTAAATGTTATGGGCCATACAGGTTGCTGATACTGTACATTTTAATTGTGATCTGAAACTGTACTGCAGTGTGTTACTGTATCAGTTTCTTAATGTTGTACTTTATTATTTTGCACTGTATCTAGTGACAGGCAAATGAAAAAATTACTACCACAAGTCTTCACCTACTACCAAGAAGCTGGTCTTGATTTTAAAATAGAGAACTATGGGAACTTGTGGAAGCTTTGAAGGGGTTCCTCAAATGTACAGATGTTTCTCCTAAAATAATACTCCATATGGAAAAGATTTTCTGAAGACAACTTGAAAACCATTGAACTAGACAGATATTTCTATGCAAAACTCAACATCTGCCTTATAGACAATTTTCCTTCCTCATTGACTTTGAAATATTAGTCCCATCATCATAATAGATTATAAAAATGTTGGCAAGCCTGGCATAAGTGGGTGACATATTTGATGAGAGCTCATTTCTTTTTGATATTACTGATCTGATACCAATGAATACCATAAGTAAATTAGTATTACTCAGAACACCTCAGAGCAATAGTTCATTAAGCCATGGTAGCTTAAGTCAGATTCTTAATCAGTAGCTGCTGGACATTCACTGGTCAACTGGCACAGCTGTTATCTTTATCCTTTTCATCTGGAAGGCCTTCCCACACTACTAGTAGTAATAAATAGAAGAGAGAAGATCTGGGTATATGAAAAGTCTACCAGCCTGAAAAAACCCTATGTCTGTCATGTTAAGTTACCATTTAATGCATTCCTAGGGCTTTCTGTTTCCAACAGTCCAGAAGAGTACATTCCTAGTGCCAAATCTGCTTCATTTCAGAGGTGAAGAAACATTAGAAAGCTTCAAGGCAAACACTTTGAACTGACCTTGTGTATTTTATGTGAGTGTAAAATTCAGCATGGGTTGTTCTACCATTATGTGAAGTAAAACAGCCCAAGATGGGTGCCAAGCTCCCACTTTCTGTATTCCTCACATGTCATCTGTGACAATCAAGAACCACTGTGATACTATGAATGTGGTGTTGAATAAATACCATGGATCCAAGTTTACTCTGTCATGGAAGTTTGAGAGGTAGCTTTTGGACAGACACTCTTTATTTCAATCTGTGTCATAGGTGTGTTATTAAGGGGAAAATTGAGGAGGCTTGAGCTTCTGATACTTTGAACTCCTGATGGAAAAATAGCATATAAATTTAACCAAGAAGCAGGTAGCTCTCTAGACACTTTTCTGAGATATGCTTGTCTCCTGATCACTAATTTTATTGTGGCATTTTGAGAGCTTCCTCAGAATGATACATTATAAGAATATTATAGTTTCTGCTTACAGAAAGTAGCTGTGGTTAACTTAAATTTTTAATTGGGGTTTTAAGTATACAGGGTCAATTTAATATTTTTTAATTTGGTTTTTTTTAACTTTTGTATGGTGGATTTTTTAATTTCCTGTAAACCGCCCTGAGTCCTCAGGGAATAGGGCGGTATATAAATGTAACTAAATAAATAAAATAAATAAATAAATTGGATTATTCTGAAAATTCCCTCTAGCCAATGGAGGGTGAGTGGTGATGCTACCATGGGACATTGGCTAAATTGACAGTGATAGTATGATGGAAAAAGCAGATTCTATCCTCTATAGAATAAGTTACTTTGGAATATGTGTGAAATTAGCCAAAGAAATGTGCTCTGGCTAAAGTGATGGACTTCTATTGTAGCATTTTCTTTCAAGCAAATACCAAAGGTAGGAGCTGTGATTAAATGACTGAAGCCCTTTCCTAGGTTGGTCATGGTTGCCATCTCATCCACTCTGGCAGGCACTTCTATTCCCTCAGTCACTTGGGCAGTAAAATGGATCAGATTTCTGTTTTACAGTTTCATTTTTTATCAACAGGATCTAAGCAAGCCAGGGTCCACCTGAAACTTTCCAGTAACATCTCTCTACAGCAAGGCTCACTATTCTAGTGCTCATGACCTGTTAAGCTATTCATTTTCATGACTGAGAAGAACTTATCTTTATAGCATGATTTCTTTCCTATTATTTTTCCCATAGATAGGAAAAGAGATGATACTTATTTTCAAATATTCATAAATCTTTTGGAAATGGAAGACTTCATATCATTATTATTTTAAATTTGTAATAGAAAAAAAATATCCTGAGTTTTAATACTGGGGAGATATAAATGTGACAAATGTGGCCTTGCTATGAATTCTGGTTTTCATAAAAGACAAGGTAGTTTTAGATCTAGGAAATATGTAAAAATGACTCTTTGTTAATAGGATGAGCTCTTTACATCTGGATTAGGGTTAATTGACAGGAACCAGTCACCTTTTATTCTCACAGATTCCACCAGAGAAACACTTTGTGCTGATCTGAAAAGGACAGAATTAGGTGCTCCATTTTTACTATTGATCTTAATAACCTACTTGTCAACGCTGCTAACATTGAATGTTCTTGCTTTGACAATATATGAAGATGCAGCCATTTTCTCTTTAACCTGTGTGTTACTGTTAGAGTTAGAATTAGATGATGCTGGGGGGAGGAAGAATGTGTATGGGGATTAGTTAGACATAATAACATAGCAGTAGAGCATTTTTCAAGGCTGTTTGAAATAAGAGATGATAAGAATGGTGGGTTGGAGAACTGGTATAAAGATCTGCCTTTCAAACTAATTGGAAAATTCGATTTATGACTGTTAATTATAGGAGGGAATTGTGCTTTGATTCTATATGCTTAGGGGAGGGGAATTCAGATTTCAGCTTCGACCATGTACATGCCGATGCTATGCTACTTGAATAAAGATTCTTAAGGTAAACAATGCCTTAAAGTTCCTTAAAGAGTTCATCTGTTGGAACCCTGACATTACTATTATAAATACCTATTTTGTGACATCAGTAAAAAGAAAAATAATGGCAACTTCTAACAATAAAAAATTGTTATTTTGTAATTGAAATATTTCAATGTGCATCTCAAAAAGACACCATAGTGGTATAGTACTTATCCACATTTAAATATCTCTCCAGAAAGACTGATTGTTTTTCTTCATTTTATCAGTTCTAATTAATTGAGTACACTCCACCTTTGAGGTTCTTATAACCAGTTGTTAGACCTTTTTTCCCATCTGTGATTCATTCCTCCTTTTACATATAAGAATGAAAGAAAGTGGACTCTTTAAACTGCCCACATGGGAACAGATATGAGATATTATGTTGTTTTAGACTGGATTTAGGCAAACCAAGGAAAGGCATATTCATTGAAAGTACTCTTATATTCTTAATTTAGTCAGGTGGTAGAACAACATATACTGCAATTTCATTTGTTTCTTAGTATTAAAATTTTATGCACTTAATTTGCTGCTTATACAAACTGAATCACTTTTGTTATTCATTTGTTTAACTTGCATCCATTTACTTGCAAACTCTATTGCTTTCCTTTCATTCTGTCTTTACCCAGTGATCCTGAAATTTAATTTTTTCTTTTCCTCCATATTTTGAACAAACATCCTATTCCAGAGTTGCTGCTTGCAATTCAAGGGAACCTTTGACAAGTTTTTTTCTGGTATGGCTTATTATTTGTACTAAAAAACAACCCCATAAAACAAACAATGTCCCCCCCCCTCAAAAAACCCAAACGAAACACAAACATAGCATGCACACTGATTGCATTCACTCAATTAATGCCACTTTTATTTCCCTTAAATACAAGGCTTAGGGTTAATTAAGACATTACACTGGCTCTAAGGTTATGTTTTTGTAGGAGTGGGCCTGAGATTCAGAGTTGTGAGTGTGCTTCCTAACATGAACAGAAGATCTTTATGAACTAATATTACACACACCATGTTCATCTTTATAGTGTAAATTTAATCCTTAGACATCAAAGCAAAGACATCAAACTTCTATGGGGAATAGGAAAACCCCCTGTGCTTTCCAGAATATCACCACCACCACCACCACCACCATCATCATCATCACCCTGATTTATAGGGTCATGCAGATTTCCAAACTCCCTTGTCCAAGTTTGTTAAATTACATGAAATTACATTTCAAGTAATTTGACAAACATGATTTTTGCAAAGGATCCTTATTGTATTCGCATTGGTCTGTATACCTGAAAGAAAAAAAAGGCTATAATGAGTACAGAATGATTATGAAACAAAGCTGATTTTTTTATCCATTTTAATTCTTAGATCATTTGCAACTATATTCATATTGATTTGAAATCATTTTAGGGTTATACATGGTAACAAAAAATAGAATTTTTAGGGTAGCTCATCTATAAATAAAACTTCTGAAGTCTAAATCGTTCTCTTTAAAATATTTAAAATGATATTTTATTTAGTGACATCTATCTTGATTTCTTTAAACAGTACTGCATTCATATAAAATGAATATACAGCCTCCATACCACAAAATAAACAAACCTCTTGGATGTATTTTTTTAAAATCCACACATTTGAATGTCTTTGTTGGTAATCGACCTTGTGAATAAAATTAAATAGTTTGTGAAAATGTCTTCCAGCACATTTTTTTAACCTCCCTCTTCCCTGAATGCATGGAAACACATAGCAAGGTTGTTTACGTTTCTTTTACAGTGTCTGGAATTATGCAGTAGATTGGTGCACATGAGTGTTCTCTTTGGGTATAGTTGTCATTTGCGCTCAGTGGGTTGCACACAATTCTGTCATGATTTGCCCTTCATGTTGTCCAATTCTCTCTCCTTTCCTTGATGACCTGCATATTAAACTTCAGTACTGCAAGACTCCAGATTTTGGTGGTGCCTTCCATTTGTCAGATTCATTATAGCCACTCAATTGCTCTTCTTTATCATGTCTGCTCTCACTGAACAGCACTTGGCATCCCCTGAACTAATAGATACCTTTCGGAACAGAGGTCTTCAAGGTGGGTGTTGTTGTTTTTTTTCTGAAAAGAAGCACATTCAGTATCATTTTAGAGAAGGGAATTAATTTGAATATAAAGCTTGTTTTCTTGGCCCCTGAAAACTGGAACTGCAATAGACTTAATAGTAGAAAAAGAATGAAAAAAAATGCCCTCTAAATGCAAAAATAAATGCATATGACCAGAAGTGAACAACCTTAGGTCTTGGGGCATCATGTATCTTCTCCATAATTAGGTGCAGCCCAAAGGCCTTCTAAAATTTGCAAGTAAGTTGCAGTTTAAAATTTTAAATTACTATTTGCGTGAGGAATAATCCTATTTAGAATACCTAGAACAGTGATGGCGAACCTTTTAGAGACCGAGTGCCCAAACTGCAACCCAAAACCCACTTATATATTGTCGGGTGCCGGGTGGGTGTGGCCCATTGGGTGGTTGTGCCCCATGGGTGGGTGTGGCTGTGGGGGTAATGGCACACTGGGTGGGACTAAAAAGTTCAATCAATCAATTCCAACTTTGTGAGTTCTTTTTTTCCCCACGAGAAGTTGAAATTAATTGATTGATTGAAGCTTTTTTTTTTGCAGATGGCGGCGGAGGCCTAAAGTGAAAAGGCTTTATAAAACTGAAAGACTGAAAGGCTTTATAAAGCTGAAAGACTAGGACTGGGGCGACGGTGCACGTGCCCACAGAGAGGGCTCTGCGTGCCACCCGTGGCACGTGTGCCATAGGTTGGCCACCATGAACCTAGAATCACAGAATGTATTTATTAAACCTATATGGCTGCCTAACACAGGTACATGACTCAGAGAAGCTAGACTCACAAACTCACAGGATTGGAAGGGTTTTAGATGACATCAAATCCCCTCTCCTGGTCTATAAGAATCCTCTAGAGCAGGGGTAGGCAACCTCGGCTCTTTTATGACTCATGGACTTCAACTCCCAGAATTCCTGAGTCAGCTGACTCAGGAATTCTGGGAGTTGAAGTCCATGAGTCATAAAAGAGCTGAGGTTGCCTACCCCTGCTCTAGAGCATCTCTGTTGGTGTCCATGCAGCTTCTGTAGGAAAAGTCTACTGAAGAACTGACAACACGTAGCAGATTATTTCACTGGCTGGCAACTTGCACCCTAAAGACATTCTTCTACCTGAAGCTTCTTCCTTGTACTTTTAAACCACTAGTACTGTTCTTGCCTGCTGAGGTAACAGAAAATAAATCCACTCTCTTTTTTTCTGTGTAACCATACTTCATATATATGCAAAGAGTGCTACTGTATTGCATTTTTTCTATTCTATAAGCTACACTCATCTAGATGCTGTAACAGCTATTTCCATGACTTCATTTCTTGGTAGCCTTCTCTGTCCTTTTTGAACAATAGTGTTCAGAACTCAGAACAATATTTCAAGTCAGGTCTGACCATGGCAGTGTCAAACAATGTGATAAGAACTCTGAGTTTCTATTAATGTACCCCAAGTTAGGATTTGCCTTTTAGTGGACACATTGCACTACACTCAGATTTCTATCACATGTACTACTGCAAAACCTGGTTGCCCCCATCTTATGTTTTGTGCCTTACATTTTTCTTACATAGATGCAGAAATAGATATTTCTCCTCAATAAATTCTATCATTTCAGCCACTGTTTACATGTTTAAATATTTTCTTTAAAATATTATCTATCTGTCCCAGCTGAAAAGTTGATAAGCATCTTTTCTGCTTCTTCATTGAAAGCATGGCTAAAAATGATGAATAGCACTGTGGATCTCAACTCCAAGCTGCAAGGAAGTTTAGCAAGTTTTCTTTGAGTGCAGGCTTTGTCGTTTTAATCAGGAGATTATAATGAGAGACCTTGCTGAAGACATCTTGGAGTCCAGATACACTAATGTCTATGACATACCCTGATCTAAGCTAGCAATGATTTCAAAGAAACTAATTAGTTTATTCTGCCATAATTTGCTTGCACCAACCCATGCTGGCTTCTGTATGCCTATTCAAGAGCTCACAAATATATTGTGTAATAATCTGTTCAAGACTTTGCCCAGTATAGTATAAAGCACAGGAAATCAGAAGTCCAGGCAGTGCAAATGAATATAGGTTTATTGTATGCTAATGCTCTCTCCAATAATCTGAACTACTAATGGTCAAAGCAAATTGTCATGGACTTAAGTGGGCTGGACTTAGAGCTTAGAAGGAACTTGAGACTGATGATACATTTGACCCCTTCCTTGGACTCAGGACACCAAATGGACAAGTGCATCTGCTTTCTCTTTTTGAAAATGGAAGTAACTTTGACCCCCTTCTGTCTTCTGAAATTCTCCAATCCTCCAGAAATTCTAAAATTCCAAGAATGAGTTTGCATTCTGTGTTAATCATTACTAGTTCTTTCAGTATTCTAGGATGTAATCAATCTGGTTGTGGAGACTTGAACTCAGTCCAGCTTGTTTAAAAACAATAGTAAAAGCAAGTCCTCCAGAAAACAAAAGGTATATCCCACAGACCACCAAAAGTGTTTGCAAAATTCTAATCTTGACTCTGACACACAAGGAAAATTATAAAATACATGTTTGAATAGTAATATGAATTATATTAAACTTAATTTGAATAGAGTGAAGTGAAGGTTGTAGGTCCAACCACTAGTTTTTGAAGTGTGTTTCCAAGACTTTCCCATCAAATCCCAAAGGTTCCCCTCAGACTATAAGCAACTCTTTACTTAATCTAATTCTACACTTTAAAACCATCCATCATCAATCTATTAATATTGGCCAAGAAACATACTTTCAGTTATAGGATACATATGCACAACAACATAGTTCTTGTTGGTAGAACTAATAAACTAATTGAGAAATTGGCAGGAATTTCTGCTCATTTGATCACTCTTTCAAGTAATCCCTCTCTTTCAGTGGCCACTCACCTAGGCATAAAATATGAACATAAGTTATTAGAATTAGAGAATTAGCACACAAATGAGTTTGTTTTCCTGTTCCCATCTTAACCCTATTGACAGGGTATCATCAATCATAAGCCTGGAAAATATGTTCTTCACATTTATGTGGTATTTTGAAAACTTTAGACATAGCATTTTACCCTGGGACACTGTGATATGACACATGAAATATTGTAGTTATTTTACAGTATTAGTAAATGAATTAATGATTGTTTTTATCTTGGTGGATCTATAGATTTACCAGATCTAAGATTCTAAGAATTAATTTTTAATTCCATCCATTTTAATTTGACATTTGTCTTCTGTTTTACATATTGTGATTTGCTGTTACATTTTCATGTTTGCTTCCAGGGCTTAAAAACAGCCTCAGAATTTCTAAAACAGAATTTAGATACTTTCATTTGACGGATTTGTATTTCCCATAATTACACTGGTTATTTAGTTTCCATCTTTACACTTTAGAAAATCTTTCTTCTCACTCTATAATCTAATGCATTTGGTGTCAGGTTGTCTTTCTGGAATGACATTTCAGTGTCATTGTTATGCCATCCACTAGCAACATTGACTTGGCATTTTGCTATTTTGCTATTTTGTTTGACCTTTCCTGAGAGGAAAAATATTGGAAATTTTCATATGGGAGAAATGAGTATTGTTTTTAGGATGATGATAAGGAATTTTCCATGAATGACATTGCCAAATCATAGTTGGTTCAGTCCAGTGGTGGGATTCAGCCGATTCACACCACTTTGGCAGAACTGGTAGCTAATTTTTTGTTGCCCAAGCCCAGAATAGACTTCTGGAAGCGGCATCCACACAGAGAACCAGTTGTTCACATATTTGAATCCCACCACTGGTTTCAATCTGGGAGGCTGTGAGTTATAGTTCGCCTTAGGCACAAAACCAGTTGGATGACCTTGGGCCAGTCACTCTCTCTCAGTCTTAGGAAGGAGGCAAGTTAAGTGCTTACTTTCTCCTTTTGTGCCTTGGAAAGCAACACAACTTGCATAATCTGTATTGTTTCAAGCAAGGTTTCCTCTATTATTTGTCTATTGTAAAACACTACTACTATTTGTCTATTGTAAAACATTATTACTCTCTTCTATTTTGAAGGTGGCTGTTCCTTGTTCATGTGCATGGTGTGGAAAAATGTATTAGTGCTGCCTTCTGTAAACATATTTTATTTGATCCAGGACAAGGAGCTCCAGGAATCAGTTCAGTTCTAGAGGAAGATATGATATATTCTCTAAACAAATCATATTCCTAAATCTAGGTTTGATAAATTAATAGGCATGCATTAATGTTATTAGAATGTTGATGATACCCAGTTATATATTTCCATCCCAGGCCAGCCAAGTGAGACTGTCAAGGTTCTGGCCCAGTACCTGGAGCTGTGTGGGTTTGAATGGGAAGGAAACGTTTCAACTCCATCCTCCCAAGACTGGCTATGGGTATTTGAGTCACGTAAATCTGGGGAGATTCCATCCCTCCTTCAAGGTTGCCATAAAATTTAGGGTTTCTCCTGGACTTGCACCTTCTGCTAGAAGAGCAGGTGTCAACTGTGCCCCAAAAGGTTATTGCACAACTCCATCTGGTGCACCAATTGCATCCTTTCCTAGACTGAGGTGAGGTGGGGATGCTTTCAGACAGTCACTCATGCCCTAGTCCCTTGCAACTTAACTGTTGCAATACAAACTACTTATGGCTCCCTTAACAACATCTGTAACCTCAACTGGTCTGGAATGTTATAGCATGAACAATAATGGACATGCCTTGGTATGCCTATATAATACCTCTGATTTGGAAGCTTTGCTGGATGACAGTTTGCTTCCAAGTTTGATTCAAGGTGCTGGTTGTTACCTATAAAACCATACACTTGAGGGACCACCTGTTTCCTACAGCATCTGCCTAGCCAATTTGATCTTGTAGGGCTGGCATGCTTTGGATTCTTTCAATTAATGCCACTACCATTAATTTAACCACAAATAATATAGTTATACAATTGAAGTGGTTTCCAGTGTGTTTTGAGGAAAATTGTTTAATGAAAGGTTTTGGAGACAAATTTAATTTAACTTATGGAAGGATGTACCTGAGAAAGGGGAGAAAGAAGCAGAAATATGAAAAGAATTCGATACAGTGAAATGGTAATCTCTTGAAAAGTATAATAGGAGAAATAAAAGCCACTAATAAATTATATTTATGGTAGCCATTTACTCCTCTCCCCCAAAAGAATCAGAAAAGCACACTTATTTCTGTAACGTATGCTGGTCTTAAATTTTATGGAGGAGTGCACATTTAAAATGTTTATAATTTAAATAAAAAAACATGTCTTGTCTAATAGGATTGACTGACCCATGTTTGCAAAGTGTCTATGGCTTTGGTTCTCTGTGTCTTTGGTCCTTCATCTGTAAAACAGATCTGAACAGAGAGATCTTCAAATAGAAGACTACTGTCTAATAACATAGATCTTTCTGTTCTTCAGAACTTTGCCCCTTGTGGGAACAAATGCCCTGGAGCTCAGTGTATCTTAACTTTGCCTCCCACAGACCTTTATTTTAGATCAGTGTTGTTGACAAGAACTTTTCAAAGTTCTGCCTTCCCATCTGAAGTGAGTCTGGCCCCCTTATCATTGATCCAGACCAGATTGGTTTTATTAAAAACAGAAGTTCCTCCCATGACATGTGGCGATTATTTAGCACTCTGAGGGTTTTCCCCCCCTTATAACAGTATTTCCCTGTAAATACTATGAAGCAATGTTAGCCCTCAGTCTGTACACAGAAAGTGCAGGCAAGCTTGTAGAATTAAAGGAAGAGCTATTTGTAGCATACTGGATTGAAGTCTGCTCTGTGCTTACTTTGTTTTACTCATCAAGATGAAAAAAACAGACTCAATTGTGACCAGATGATTCAATGGTCAACATAAGGAAGCAACTGATTGAAAGACAGAAAAGGTTTGGTTAGAGAAGAAAAGGCTTTTAAACCAGGAAAAAAGAACATCCAGCTTACATGTACGTGGTGCCATGTAGTGATCAGAAAGTCTATTTCTGTGTGTGCATGTGTGTACACATGTTTCTTTAATTTATTTAAATATTTTAGGCACAGGCCTCCTTCTAGATGGATTACAAGAATAAAATAGATTAAAGTCATCATTTTAAAGAAAGCAATGAAAGCTTGATTTCAAAGACATGGGCCAAAAATATATCCAAGCAATGTGGACAGAAAACCCATAAAATATTTCAGGACTATCAAAACCAGCAGCATGGAGCTAAATCCAAAATCTAATCATGTTTGAGGCCCGCTTTGGGATCTTTCTTTAGCAGCCAACTGCAATCCAATTGGCAAAGAATTGAAAGACCCCATCTATATTCTGCCATTTTCTTTTGAGATTATAAATGTGGAGTTTCTACAAGTCATCATCATCCACGAATAGACTATTTAAAAATCACTTGGTGTGCATAAGTTAGGCTTGTGACAAAATGATCTCACCAGTCTTCCTCTGCTTCAAAATAGTAGAAAGGCTGTCTTTCTACCATATTGAAACAGTGCACACATTGGAACTCAGTGCAAATGGAGGCAAAACCGTACCTTGTTTCCTCAGTCTCATTCCTTGAAATGGTATTGGAGAAAAAGTTAGCTGCCAGAGATCTCTCCAACAGTTGCCTCTTTTTGTTGGAATTCTTTGGGCTTAATTTTATTTATTTATTTATTTAGATTTATATACCGCCCTTTCTCGAAGGACTCAGGGCAGTTTACAGGATATTTAAAAGAAAATCAATACAAAAGTTAAAACAAATTAAAAAAGATTAAATGAAAACCTGAGAAAAAATAAAAACCCAGTTAAAATTAAAAATTAAAAAATTCTTAGCCTGGGCCAGAGAGCTCGAAGAGCCAGGTCTTCAGGTCCCGGTGGAATGAACGGAGGTCGGGGGCAGTCCTAAGCTCCGCGGGCAGCTGGTTCCAAAGGGCAGGTGCGCCCACTGAGAAGGCCCTACCCCTGGGTGTTACCCACCGGCAATCTTTAACCGGCAGCACCCTGAGAAGACCCTCCCTGTGGGAGCGCACTGGACGAAGGGAGCTTGATGATGGCAGCAGGTGTTCCCTCAAATATCCCGGACCCTTGCCATTTAGGGCTTTATAGGTCATCACCAGCACCTTGAATCTCACCCGAAGGGCAACCGAAGGGCAATTTTATTGGTGAAATGAAATAATTGAGATCTAGAAGATACTTGCATGTGTTAGTAGATTCTTCATTTCTTCACCAACAGTTGGGCAAACAAAAACATGCACTTTTCAGTTTGATAGCTGCTTTTGCAAACTCTTGGATGGTTCAAGACTATTTCAAAGAGGAAAGGTATTTGTTTTCCCCATCTTTTGCTCATTAACATCGGCAAACGAGATTGCAGTCATCTTTTCATGCTAGAACAATAGAAGCATAGGAAGCCTGACACTTGAAGGATAAGTATGGGAAGGATTTGTTTTCTTATCATTAATATTAAAAATATTTAAACAAGAAGATAAACACTAGCACAAACTAATAGAAAGTAAGGAAGAAAAAAAAAGGAAAGGAAAGATTTCTGTTATACATCTTCCCCTGCAATCTAGTACATATTCCACAGTACATACCCAGTCCAGAGTCCATGTTTGCTATTTAGAATTAAAGTGAGGGGTCCTGGGTGCTATCTGAGCTAGGTTGCTTTCTTGCAGATGTATCATTACCCAAACTCAGTTACATCAGCTGATGATATTACCTAGCTCAGAGATCACCCAGGACTCCGCATTTTAACCCTGAGCTACAAATATTCTCTAACGATAGAATTAAGGGTCCCTGCTTCCATAGAATTTGCTTTCCTGTGTCCTTAAAAATCTTCCCTTTGAATTTGGGAAATAAATCCTAGAATTTAAACCAATCCTGCATATCATCAGAGCAACTACCAGGAAACAAAGGGAAAAAATAGTCCAACTTATCAAAAACCGTACCGTAAAAACCCAGATTAGAAACACAAGTTAAGAAAGGCAAGAAAATGGTAAGTGAGCACCTGTCCACCCTAGATGAGTTCAAATCACCAGGACCAGATGGATTACACCCCAAGGTTCTGAAGGAACTGGCAGATGTGATCTCAGAACCACTGAACTACATCTTTCGAAGATCCTGGAACACAGGGGAACTACCAGAGGACTGGAAAAGAGCTGATGTAGTTCCCATCTTCAAAAAAGGAAAAAAAAATGGATCCAGGAAACTACAGACCTATCAGCCTGACCTCAATACCTGGGAAGATCTTGGAAAAGATAATCAAGCAATGAATCAGTGAGCAGCTAGAGGCAAACAAAGTCATTACCAAAAGCCAACATGGGTTTATCAGATTTGCCAGACAAATCTTATTGCATTCTTTGACCAGGTGACAAAATTAGTAGACCAGAGAAATGCTGTGGATATAATTTACTTGGACTTCAGTAAGGCATTTGATAAAGTAGACCACAACCTACTACTACTTGATAAGATAGAAAAATAGACAGCATCACCACCAGATGGATTTGTAGCTGGCTGACCAGCCGTACTCAACATTTGGTCCTCAATGGAACTGCATCTACAAGGAGGGAAGTGTGTAGTGGTGTGCCCCAGGGCTCTGTTCTGGGCCCAGTGCTCTTCAACATCTTCATCAATGATTTGGATGAGGGGACAGATGGGGAACTCATCAAATTTGCAGATGATACCAAGCTGGCAGGAATAGCCAATACTCCAGAAGATAGGCTCAAGATACAGAAGGATCTTGACAGACTTGAACACTGGGTGCTATCTAACAAAATGAATTTCAATGGTGAAAAAAGTAAGTTCTACATTTAGGAAAGAAAAACCAAATGCACAGGTATAGTATAGGTGGTACCTTGCTCAATAGTAGTAACTGTGAGAAGGATCTTGGAGTCCTAGTGGTCAATCAGTTGAATATGAGCCAGCAGTGTGCTGCAGCTGCCAAAAAAGCCAACACAGTGCTACCCTGCATTAACAGAGGGATAGAATCAAGATCATGTGAAGTATTAATACCACTTTACAATGCCTTGGTAAGGCCACATTTGGAATACTGCATCCAGTTTTGGTCACCACAATGTAAAAAAGATGTTGAGACTCTAGAAAGAGTACAGAGAAGAGCAACATAGATGATTAGGGGAGTGGAGGCTAAATCATATAAGGAACAGTTGCCGGAATTGGGTATGTCTAGTTTAATGAAGAGAAGGACGAGTGGTGACATGAAAGAAGTGTTCCAATATCTCAGTGATTGCCACAAAGAAGAGGGAATTAACCTATTCTCCAAAGCACTTGAACGCAGGACTAGAAGCAACGGATGGAAACTAGCCAAGGAGAGAAGCAACCTAGAACTAAGGAGAAATTTCCTGACAGTTAGAACAATTAATCAGTGGAACAACCTGCCTTCAGAAACTGTAAATGCTCCAACCCTGGAAGTTTTTAAGAAGAGAATGGACAGCCATTTGTCTGAAATGGTATAGGGGTTCCTGCCTGAGCAGAGGGTTGGATTAGATGACCTCCAAGGTCCCTTCCAACTTTATTATTATTATTATTAAACATCATCGCACAGTCAGCAAGATGTTCAGACTGGACCTGGCATTTTTGTCTACCTATCGAGTCCTTACCAAGGACCTGGGATGGGCAGATGTGGATGTTTGATGGTATTATAGATATCATCGGAGGATGGAAGCAGTTCCAAGTAAGGCTGCCTTTTGTAATTGACTAATGGCGAATTTGTCAATTCCAATGGTGTTCAAGTGGTGCTCCAGTTGTTTTGGGATTGCACCCAAGGCACCTATTGTTATTGGTACTACCCTTGCTTGCCTTTGCCACAGTCTTTCTATTTCTATTTGTAGATCTTTGTATTGTGTTATCTTCTCCAGTTCTTTCTCGACTATTCTGCTATCGCCAGACACTGCCATGTCCACTATCCAGACTTTTTTTGTCTTTCTTATCGATAATTGTTAAGTCCGGGGTGTTATGTTGCTGATGCTTGTCTGTTTGAATTCTGAAGTTCCAGAGCAGTTTAACTTTATCATTTTCTATGACTTTCTCTATTTTATGATCCCACCAGTTCTTGCTTACAGGCAAATGATATTTCTTGCAGATCTTCCAATGTACCATTGTGCTACTTTGTCATGCCGCTGCTTGTAGTCAGTCTGTGTGATCTTCTTGCAGCAGCTTACCAGATGGTCCACTGTTTCTTCAGCTTCTTTGCATAGGCGGCACTTACTGTCTGTTGCTGTCTTCTCAATTTTGACTTTGTATGCATTTGTCCTTAAGGCTTGGTCTTGTGCAGCCAGAATTAGTCCCTCGGTCTCTTTCTTCAACTTTCCTGCTCTTAGCCATTGCCAAGTCTTGTTATTAACTGCTTTCCCAGCTATTATTTTTTTAAAATGTACTGGCCATGTAGTGCTTTGTCTTCCGATGCCTCTATTCTATTCTTCATTTGGTCTTTCTTGTAGGCCAGTTTGGTCTCTCCAGTAGTCAGTAAGCCTTCCTGATATACTAATTTCAGTGCATCTTCATCATTGTCCTTCAATTATTCTTCCAAAGCCATTTTTTTTCTTCAACCATCTGATGTACTTGCAGCATTCCACGTCCACCTATTTGCCTTAGTAGATAAAGTCTGTCAATGTCATTGTGTGGATGAAGGGCATGATTCATTGTCATTATTTTTCTGGTCTTCCTATCCATTGCTTTTAGTTCTGCTTGAGTCCAGTCCACTATTCTAGCTGTGTATCTAATGACTGGAATTGCCCAGGTGTTGATTGCAATATCTTGGCAATATATACGGACAGTGTGCAACAGTGATTCTATTTCAGATTATGTTTTTCCATACAGCTTCAGATCATCCATGTAGAGGAGGTGGGATAGTCTGGCAGATATTTTTGATGTTTGATAGCCATTTCCTGAGTTATTCAGTATTGTTGACAGAGAAAACAGTGCAATAACAAATAGTAGTGGTGATAATGAATCTCCTTGAAAGATTCCTCTTTTGATATTAACCTCTCCAAGTCTTTCACCATTGACCTGCAACTGTGTCTTCCATTGTGCCATCGATCTTTGCCCAAATTTTCTGATATTTCTACTGACTCTTATTGTTGTTGTTGTTGTTGTTGTTATTATTATTATTATTATTATTATTATTATTATTATTATTATTATTATTATTATTATTATTATTATTATATTAGTACTAATAAAATGTGGGCCAGGTAGAAAGGGGGAAAATTTTCAGTACTATAATTTGATCACTAAATTGGATTCTGGTATTTCTTGCCTAGGAATTTAGGTTGAGGAGGATGAATATTGCAGTTGGAAGGAGTGAGCATGACGGGGTTTTTTTCTGAAGACAAAGCTTAATGAAAGAGACTCTCCATTTAGATGCAGTGTAGTATATCTGACTGCAACACAGAGAAAACATTGTTAAACATGTACTGCATACTGTGTTAAGAATATTTTTAACCATTCAAAATTCATTTCAATATCTGCAGAAATATCTTTCATATGAAAATTCACATAAATTCTATACTCCCTTTTTGTACAATATTTTTAAGGATTAAATTAAACAATCATTTCATGTACAACAGTGTGTTTTTTGTAAAAAAAAATCCTGCACGCTGATAGCTTTGTGGTTTTAGTTTTTATGGTTTTACAAAAATAATAATCTGATCATAAAAGCAGCACATTTCTCTTTTCCTCGTCATCTAGCCTCATTTCAATAGAGGAATATATTTTTCAACATTTACATGTAGTATTTTTGACCAAAATTACTACTAGATTTTCTATTGCTAAGCAAGGTAGTTAGGTGAATCATACCTGATTTTATGAACAGAAAGAGCTGCAACCAAGACAATGGGCAGATAAAATAACTCTGAGTCCCGGCCAGAACTGTAACCTGACATGGTGTCTCAGACAAGAATCTCACCAATTATCAGGAAAATAAATGGAGGAAGGAGGTACACATTCAGATTTGCATGATTCTTTTACTGTAACCTTACAATAAAAGTAGTATTCATAAGTTTATAAATTCATAACTTTAGTTTCCTCATTTGGTCTATCTTAAAGGGCTGGCAGGTAAGAGACGTATGCCTATGGTAAGTGATTATCCCCTTTAAGAGCTATGGAAGCATGTCTTTTAGTCACTGTCCTCCTCCTCCTCTGGAATAGTATTCCCTTGATATTCAATTGGCCCCTCGCCTGTTTTTTAGAAAACTGGTGAACATTGAATTGTTTCACCAGAAATAGTTTTGTCTCTCTCTTTGGTTGATGGTGTGATGATGTTGATGACGTTGATGATGATGATGATGACGACGATGATGATGATCATCATCACCAGCACCACCACCGCAATGACGATTATGGTGAGTATTTTGGAAATTGTTCTGTTTTGGGCTGGCCTGTTGAAGCATCTTTTTATCACTTTACAGCAAAAAGAAGGAGATTCAGCTAAACCTGATGTACACCACTGTTAATATGCATAGACTGTTAGTAGGATAGTTCTAATAATTCCTTATTTCTCCTTCTTGATGCTTGCTGTCTGGGGTTCCTTAATTATTAACTTACACCATTCATCAGCTGAAATATTTCTGCCTTGATCTAAGTTACCTCTTATTTCATTTTGCTATGTTCAATTCATAATATTCATCTTGAAAAGCAGACCTGCAAAGTATCCTCACTATTTTGTCCCTATTTGCATTCTCCTAGTAAAATAACTAATTGTCATTAGTATTAATACAGGTAGTCTTCAACTTACAACAGTTCATTTCGTGACCGTTTAAAGTTACAACATCACTGAAAAAAGAAACTTATGACCTTTTTCTCAAAGTTACAACCTTTGCAGCATCTTCTTCAGCACATCTTAGATGGGTACTAGCTGGACATAAGGATTTATTACTGTTTTTAATATGTAGTTTGAGGGATATAAAATGTATCTTATTTCTCTCCTCTGGATGAAACTATGAGCAATACTCAGCACTGAAGATATAACCTTTGTAAATTCCAACCTTTTTCTAATATGCCTTTAATGTCTCTGTTGTCCAATGTTCTCCCTGGTTGGCTTCAAACAGATTTAAATGTATTGTTCTTGATTTTATCATTATTATTAATTTTATTATAACATTCCCCAAGGTTATTCTTTTAGGGTATTTTATTAATTGCTTGCATTTTTTGGCCAACATCTCCTTTTTTTTGTTCCCAACAATTGAACAAGACCTGTATTTTATTGAAGGCCGATTTCTTATTTCTGATAATTACTCTGACTCTGTTAACCATAAAATTATATATTGGTCTTGAGGAGCAAGCATGGTTCATTAGCTGATTATGATGCTAGAGAGAAAAAAAGATAAACATTGTTCCTTTAATTTTTCCAGTGGATTTTCATATACGACATTCAGATATTTGGGGAAAACCATGTCCCCAAGTTTATTCTGTGTTGTGAGGAACTTTTCTTGTAAAAAATAGCTGTCAGGGTTCTCAGATCACCAGAGAGGAATTATTGTGTCTAACATCTGCTCTGAAGTATGGAATGGAACAACTTGCAATGGCTAGTAACACTGAAACCAAACGTGAGATCAATCTAAAATTCATCTTCAAAGATGCAAAGCAGGGTGTCTAATTTTTATCAAAATTTCATCAAATCAAATACATATCAGTTTGCCTGAGATGTGAGCTAATATAATATCTGGATTAAAAAGGATTAAATTTTCACTAATATCTTTCATACTATTTCACTAACAGTCTGGTATTTTGTGTATGACTCATGAATTGACAAAGTAAAAACAAGTAGTTTTTGCTATTATAATGTCAATGAATTAAAGATGTCATCATGCATTATAAATGCATAATAATAATAACAACAACAACAACAACAACAACAACAACAACAACAACAATAATAATAATAATAATAATAATAATAATAATAATAATAATAATAATAATAATAATAATAATAATAATAATAATAATAATAATAATAATATAACCACCTGTGGCTGGGCCTGGACAGCTATTGGGTGCGGTCCCTATGGTTATGGGATTACTAGTCTTCTGATTGGTAGTGGCTTAGCCACCGTGAACCAACCCCAGGCACCTCCCATCACCAATGATGAGAAGAAATAAAAAAAACTCCATACCAGATCGGTCGTCGCCTGGGTCAACAAGGACCACATCAGATGCTATGGCTCCTGTTCATGTGTAAAAAAATGGGCCATAGGGCTCCATTGCTACTGCTGGGGAACCAGAGCATACAACTGTAAAGTGACTGGAACAAAAGCGCAAAACCTGGACAACCGAAAAAAGAGAGAAATCATCCAATGCAACTACCAAGCAGAACCAACAACCAGGGGATTTCAAAAAAGAATGATGCAACTGTGGAAGGAAAAGCATCCAGAAAGTGATGTAACCGAACAACGATTAATGGATCAAAGATGTTTCATCATCCGTAATAAAGTTTTTACAGATGTGGAAATTCAACATCTAGGAACATTGGCTAAAAAGAAAACAACAAGCAATGATGAAGAACAGGCTGAAGAAATTGTTCCAATACCTGAACAAACTGACCAACAAACTGGCCAACCAGTGGAAGAAGCCACCACACAGGATGAAGATTCCCCTGTGCAACAACTCGTAAGTGTAGAGCTAAGTAATCTAGCAAAAATGCTGAAAAAAAAGATTAAAAACCACATCAAAGAAAACACAGAAAGAAAAAGACTGCCTGCCATCTGAGAAGTGCATAGCAAATGAGTGAAAGATCTACTAAATGCTGTGAACAACATTTTGACTTCAATCCCATCCAGCACACTGTACGAAACAAACCAACTAATGTACAGTACAGCTGCTGTTATAATTGCAGAATTGGGTTATAAAATGCCAAAAAAGAAACCCACTGGAACACCAAAGTGGAAAATTCAACTTGAAAATAAAACAAAAAACTACGAGGAGATGTCAGCAAATTGAAATACTTGAAAGAAGAAAAACTAAAGAACGAAAAGGTGAAAAATAGTTTATACAAAAAATATAACTTGGAGGAAACAACAATAACAGAATTCATGGAAAACCTAAAACAGCATGTAATAGCAACAGCAAAGAAAATTGAAAGATATGAAGGACGAATAAAACAATATTGTGAAATTGTCCAGTTCAGAAGAAACCAGCACCTCTTCTATCGGTCACTTGATGAAAATAAAGTCCAAACTACTGTTCTACCATGTAAAGAAAAAACCTTAAACTTTTGGAAAGAACTGTGAGAAAACCCAGTGGAACATAATAAAACTGCCTCCTGGATCAAAGATGTCCAAAAACAAGCAGCACAAAACAAAATGGAGAATATTGTAATAACCACTGATATGGTTGCAAAACAAGTTAAGAAGGTCAAGAACTGGAATGCACCTGGCCTGGACGAGCTGCATGGATACTGGTTGAAACACCTCACCAGCCTCCATCACTGCATGGCCACTCAGTTTGATGAAATGCTTCAAAATTCCACAAGTGAAGAATGGTTAACAGCTGGTCGAACATACTTGATAATGAAAGACCCTGAAAAGAGCACAGAACCAAGCAACTATTGCCCAATTACTTGTCTGCCAACAACGTTCAACCTTTTTACAAGAATACTGGCAAATTCAGTATTCAATCATCTGATGGAAAACAATTTGCATCCAGAAGAACAAAAAGGAAATTATAAAAAATCAAGAAGAACAAAAGATCAGCTTCTCATTGACAAAATGGTACTTAAAAATGCAAAATGACGAAAAACAAATTTAAATATGGCGTGGATTGATTACAAGAAAGCATTTGACTCATTACCCCACAATTGAATTAATGCATGTCTGGAAAACTTTGGAATCAGCAAAAACATCTGTACATTTTTGAAAGCAATATACAAAAATGGAAAACAGTTCTAACAGCAAATGGGGAGAACATTGGTGAAATCAACATCAGACGAGTAATCTTCCAAGGGGACTCACTTTCACCACTATTGTTCAACATCGTATTAATTCCATTGACAATAATATTAAGAAACACAAAACTGGGATACCACATCTCAAGCCAGCATGGCAAGATAAACCATCTACTATACATGGATAACTTAAAACTGTATGCGAAAAGCCACACTGAACATGAATCAATACTCAACGCAGTTCAACTGTTTAGCAGCAACATCAGAATGGACTTTGGACTTGGAAAATGTGCTATATTATCCATGCAATGAGAAAAAGTGGGAAAAATAGAAGGAATAGAACTGGGAAACGGAAGTATTATGAAAGCACTAGCAAAGGATGATGGTTACAAATACCTAGGAATATTGGAAGCAGATAACATCATGAATGGAAAAGTCAAAGAGTCAACACAAAAGGAATACATCAGAAGAGTTCACAAAATACTAAAATCAAATCTGAATGGTGGAAATATAATTAAAGCCATTAATACATGGGCAGTCCCAGTAATACGCTACCCAGCTGGGATTATCAACTGGATATTGGCCGAATTGGAACACCTAGACCGGAAAATGCATAAACCTTTGAACATGCACCATGCTCTACATCCACGAAGTGACATCAACAGATTGTAGCTGCCAAGAAGAATAAGGGGCAGAGGGCTACTGCAAATCCACCAAACTGTAGAAGAAGAAAAACGAAGTTTGAATGACTATGTGAATCAAAGTACAGAAAAATTGCTGCAGGCTGTGAAAACAGAGAGCATTATCAAAATAACAGAAACAAAGGCAGAATATAAGGAAAAATGACTGGATGACAGATTAAATAGATGGAAAACCAAAGCTTTGCATGGACAGTATTTGAAAAACATTGAAAGAAAATGTGATAACAACTTGACATGGGCATGGCTTAAGATGGGAACCATCAAGAAAGAAACAGAAGGCTTAATACTGGCTGCTCAAGAACAAGCACTACAAACTAATGCCATGAAAGCGAAGATATAAAAAACTACTGACAATCCAAATTGCCGACTTTGCAACAACAAAGCTGAAACTGTTTCACATTTAATATGTGAGTGCAGCAAAATCACGCAAACTGATTACAAAGCTAGACATGACTGAGTTGCTAAACTAATCCACTGGGCATTGTGTAAAAAATACGACTTGCCTGTGTCCAAAAAGTGATGGGAACATAGGGTGGAAAAATTTGTCAAGAATGAGAGGGTGAAGACCTTGTGGGACTTCCGAATACAGACAGATCGCCGTTTGGAACACAACACGCCAGATATCACAGTTGTAGAAAACCGAAGCGTACAGCTGATTGATATCACTGTACCAGGAGATGCCAGAGTCGAAGAAAAAGAACTGGAAAAAATTGCAAAATACCACAATCTGGCCATTGAAACTGTGCGATTATGGATGAAACGCGTAAGTAGCAGTGATACCCATTGTCATCGGGGCACTGGGAACTATGTTCAAAAACTTTACAAAACACATCAAGAAATTGCAACTTCCTGCAATAACTCCAGCAAAGCTACAAAAAACTGAGATACCTGGTTGATACCTAGGATGCTGGCAGCAGCCCGTGTCAACCATTAGTGCCAGTCAATTTGAGTGTTCAGTTGACTGAGTTTCATGTTTTATGAATAAAAATATAATAATAATAATAATAATAATAATAATAATAATAATAATAATAATAATAATAATAATAATAATAATAAAGTTGAAAGGGACCTTAGAGGTCATCTAATCCAACCCCATGCTCAGGCAGGAATCCCTATACCATTTCAGACAAATGGCTGTCCATTCGTTTCTTAAAAACTTCCAGTGTTTCGAGTATTCACAGCTTCTGGAGGGAGGTTGTTCCACTGACTAATTGTTCTAAGTGTCAGGAATTTTCTCCTTAGTTCTAGGTTGCTTCTCTCCTTGGTTAGTTTCCATCCATTGCTTCTTGTCCTGCCTTCAGGTGCTTTGGAGAATAGGTTGGTTCCCTCTTCTTTGTGGCAACTCCTGAGATATTGGAACACTGCTATCATACTTTGTAAAAAGTAGCAATACTAGCCTTTTGCTTACTACATGGAAAAAAAATCATATCTATGGCAGGGGTGTCAAACTGCCGGCCTGCGGGCCAGTTTCATCATACCAAAGCCGTGCCCACCTCATTGCCAGCAATGCAAAAAGAGTCATGATACTTTGCGACACGTGACATGACGTGGGGAGTTTGACATCCGTGATCTATGGTTTGAGAAGGGAATAATTTCTGTCCTAATCTCCATTTTCTCTTCCTCTCATGTATTTTCAAGATGGTGGATTCTTTTTAACTTAAAGCATCCCATTCTTTTCTTTTCTTTTGTTATGTGATGAGTGGAGACATGCACTACAAACTTTTCATTTCAACCATCTTTATAGCTGTATTCGGTAACCAAGCTTGATTATTAAATTTGAACATTATTCTGCATCAATCCACTTCTGTGCTATGTTCTCAGGCCAAGTTGTCTATGCACAAACCACAAACCAGATGTGAAGCTTAACTTTTTCAGGGCTTAATTTTGCCACTTGGTTTGGATCACAGGGAAGTTTTCAGACAGCTGTCTTTGATGCCTTATGTTTGTGTTCATAAAAATTATATGGAAAGTTATAAAAGAGTGATAAGACTTTCCAGTCTTACCACCAAATGGGAAAGCTATCTACACAAAGAATTTATAACCATCTTGTAGCAATTTTGAAAATTTAAAATCATTTTAGTTGATTGTACATTAGCAATGTTGAAAAGAATGTAAATCTATCTAATTGTCTATAGGGTTCATGAAGAGTAGGCATATTTCCTGCATTTTAGACTCTTATAAATACAGGGATTGATATTAGAATATTTTATCATAATATTTCTGAGTAAGGGGAATACCTGCTAAACATCATGTTGTAGCTTTTCTACTGATCTACTGACACACAATTGGAAGAAGGTTTTTCTGTTACTTTCTTTACTGAAAGGATAAAGTACTGCAAGAATTATACAGGCATCAGTACAAATCACAGACATACTTAAACAATCAATGACCATGGGGCAACCACTGGCAGTGTGCCTACTTTAGGAGTTGCTCTGATGAATGGTAACTCATCCATCTTTGTGAGATACAACTATTTTCTATACTTCTCTTTAGCTGCTCAGTGTTGTCTTTCAGCATTAGCATATTATTCAGTCTATTTAAGTTATTTGACTTGAGCATTTCTTCTCAAAAAAGGATTTGAGATGGTTTAGCCTTGAACGTAAACTACAATCTAAAAAACATTGTTGATGTTTGATTTGTTGCTATACTCTGTTTTGTGATATTTAAATAGAAAAATTGCAATCCTTTGATCCAATGTGACTTTTTTTCTCCAGACATTGCTCACAAAACAATGTTGAAACTTTCAATAACCTTTCAGTCAATCCATTGTAGTGGATGGAACAGTGTTGATGTTACAACTCTTACTACATTTTTCCCAGAAATGTCAAAAAGAAACAGGAACCAAGACACCACATCTAACAGTCTTTAGAAAAACAGCATTACTGAATAGAAAAAGAGGGACTTTACAAGGGAGATACAAGAGTTATTGGTTTAAACACCTCTCAGCTACTTTTCTGGGAAACATTTAAAATAACCCTCTTGAGGTCTTCACATTGAACAAAAAAGGAACAACTGTCTCTGTCTTAGCTGAAAATTCATATTGCTTTACAAAGGAATTATACAAAGAACATTTTGAAATATCTTGTAATAGGAAAAAATGATTTTTTTGAATGCCCTTCCTGATTCTTTTTTGTTTTATTGATTTTTTTCAAATCTGGAATAATAATCCCGAGAAATTGTCAGTGTTTAGCTACCCAAATAGTATGGAAGGCTTCCCCCTTCACAAGCCTGTTTATGTAAAAAAGGAAAGATTTTTAAGAGGGAGAAATGAAGGAATTAGGAAAGTTGATGTGCTTTTATGAACTTTCTGATGACCCAGATATAGGATTATAGTTCTTACTGTATTTACCTAAAAGGGCAACTTCTCTTCGCTATGGAGATTTATTAATAAAGCAGGACAAACCACAGTAAATAAACACTAGCTAATTTAACCAATTCATGCAGAACAATTCATTGACCAGGCCTCGATCAGTACAGGCATAACATTTTCATAAAAAATTTTACAAATTTTTGGATAGCAAGCCTTCATTATTGTGTAGAACACAGAATTTTCCAGCTTCTTTGATGATGTCAAACTGTAAGATGCATACAAACGTTTGCAGTTTGTACTAAGATCTCTATTTCATATAACATTCAACATAGGGCTTGCTTTATTCCAGATGTATTGGATTAGATTCTTAGAATAATTGGGCATTATGAGACTTGAGCTATAGCCTATCATGGCTTGGCAATATAAGTTTAAGGAAGGTTGCCATATGAACTGACATCCTACTTTTTCTCTGCCTCTTAGAGAGGACGTTCAGAGACCTTCCCATATAATTTGTTTTGTCTACTGCTAGCTGTTGCAATGACATAGAGTGGAAGATTGAACTAGATTATGGCTTTTAAACACTGAACTCTGTACTGCTCTTCCAGGGGGCTTCACCGTAACTCTGGAGCTCCTTTCTTCTTTGCCACTAAAATGCAGTGGTGGTGCAGTAGTCACCAGATTGTAAAGCTCTGTGATATTTATACTAAATATACATATTATACTGAGATTGAGGACTTAAACGTTTGGGTGAAATCATGCCACTTCCTAGAGCTGCATAGAATTGGACTGAAGGGGTAGTTAGTTTCAAGAAGATGCCTGGACTTGAAAAAGTGAAGCATTTCACCTTGATGCATCCACTCACAGGGACTGAGATACTTTGCTTTTCAAGCAGAAATACACACACATGCCCAGAAGGCCATCAAAGGCTTTTGAACAAATTGCTTTGCTATTTCTCTGTCATGCTTAGTCTTTCGTAAGTATTGGGTATCTCAAGCATTGTCAAGAAACTTCAGTCGAACACTTTTACCAAGACATCAGTTGAAGTAAGGCATCTCTTTGAACCTTCATACAGTTGTGACTAAAGAGTATGGTTAGGGAAAATGCCCCCAAAGCTGACTGTTGAATCTTTTATATCTGATATCTTATGATTGATATTAGTGATAGCATCACTTTTGTAATGTTCTTGTAGTAAAAAAGGGAACCTTCCTCCTTCATTCCTTATTGTCTAAATATGTCAAAAATAAATAAATAAATTTCCTTTTTTATAAAAGGAAATCATTTATAAAACAAATGATTTGCCAAGAAGAAATATATAACAAGGCCTGGGTTTAATAAAACAACCCATCTATTTAGTAAATTGTATTACAATTATCTAGTAATATTAAACTATTTTCCCAGAAAGTATAATTGGAGCACCCTCTGCTATCCATAATATTATTTCATGCACTTAATAATATCTAAGCAAAGGAAATAATAAGGAAATTTACCAAAATAAAACATATATGTATTCACATTTTTCTTCAACTGCAAGCTCTCTTTGGATCCATTTAGGTTTCTAGTAACTTCTGCTAAGGCACGAAAAGGGTTATAAAGAATATGTGATATACTGTATATCCCATGAGCCAGTGACCAGTATTGTAAGGGCATATCGGTGCTACAGTCTTAGGCTGCTCCTATCTTGTATTAATGCTGGCTTGAGTCTAAACTGTTTTTTGTTTTAAAAAAACTGTCATTACCAAGACACTTTTGCAGCAGCTTTCAAAAACTGGAAACTCTTTCTCATCAGGCCATGGACAATTTCCTTCTGCTATATTCTCAAATGACTGGAAAAATGATCAAATAGTACACCAGGTGACTTATTAAAAAGAACAAAGTACTACAGGAAAAAAAAGCTCAGCTCAGGAAAAGAAAAATAGTATTTTTTTTTAAAAAAATAGGCTCATTTTCCATGTAAGGCAAATGTTATAACCATTACATCAGTAGGAAAAAAAATCAATTGCTGTGAGGGAGGTACAGAAGGCAATCTGCATAACATAATGTGAACTAAACAGATATAAGGAAATACTAGCTTGTCTGGAGGTCATATTTTTTGTAGGTGCATCTTAAGTACAGGTCAGTGTACAATATCACCCAGCTGAAAAACCAGCTTTCATTACTTCATGCATTAATACCTTTGCTATGTGAGCTAGGTGAATGCAATGCAAAACAGTGAATGCTCTAATCAAGTGGGAGAAAAACTAATAAGAACATCACCAGGCTGATTACGGGTCAATGTCACCCATTCTTGGCCTTCCAGGATGCTTGCTTATCAATACTGAAGAGGTCATAAATTCTGACCTGAGTGAACAAAATGCCAATAGCTCTATGAATGAAAAATAAAGTTCAAATGGAAGGAAAAAACTTGTATCATCATTTAAGGTGTGTGTGTGTGTGTGTGTGTGTGAGAGAGAGAGAGAGAGAGAGAGAGAGAGAGAGAGAGAGAGAGAGAGAGAGAGAGAGAGAGAGAGAGAGAGAGAGAGAGAGAGAGAGAGAGAGAGCGAATAACTGTACTAAGGAAGAGAAATAGATATTCACACCAAGACAATTTAAAACTGGCATTTTTCTTTTCCAGGTTTACATGACTGTCCATTGAGTGAATATGAATGACCCTTTGGTCGATACATGGAATGGGCCAATAGAAAGTCAGAAAATTAGTTCTGAAATAAATGAGATATTGTTTTTAACATCTGATCATCCAAGTGAACTCTGAATATCCATAGAAAAAAATGTAATCACCCATGCTCATTTCAAGGGAATGTTAATCTTTTGTGTTTCATGGAATCCAGATAGGATGAAGAACAGGAAGGATGCGCGAGCTGTAGGATACCACTCCAAAACCTCACTATATATTCCCCATTTGGAATAACCAGATAAAAATAGCACTGTTAATAACTGGGTACCTAGTGAAATCCAGGTAATCTCAGATATGGTAGTGGAAACTCCAGAATTCTTGATTCGGATAAGTTTTTCTTTCTTTCTTTCTTTCTTTCTTTCTTTCTTTCTTTCTTTCTTTCTTTCTTTCTTTCTTTCTTTCTTTCTTTCTTTCTTTCTTTCTTTCTTTCTTCCTTCCTTCCTTCCTTCCTTCCTTCCTTCCTTCCTTTCTTTCTTTCTTTCTTTCTTTCTTTCTTTCTTTCTTTCTTTCTTTCTTTCTTTCTTTCTTTCTTTCTTTCTTTCTTCTTAACTGCCCATCTCTCTCATAGAGAGGCTCTAGGCAGTGTACAATTTAAGCAATACAATAATTCATACATTGTAGGTCTTATCCTCAGTTTGGTTTTGTATAGGAGAAGAACAAAAGTCTATGGGCATTTCTCCTATCTCCTTTGATTAGAACTTCATACTACACTACTGTGTATTAGCATAGTTGTTTTAAAGAAACTTACCTTCTATTTAATACTAATATCTTTTTACCCTAACAGATATTGAATGCTGAAGTCAAAAGGCATGATGAGAATTCTTTAATTTCACAACATATAGATATAATTAACTATAGTTTCAATTGGGAAAATGTGACAATCTTACACCGGGCCAAATCCAAAAATGCCAGGGAATTTCTAGAAGCCTGGAACTCTTAGAAATCAGTCATCAATAGACACACAGACATTAATAACATCTATAGACTATGCAAAAGAGACAATCAACCAGCCCAAAAGAGAAAAGGACTCCAGCACCTCTCCAGCAGTAATCAGCACTCAGATCAGCATAGATCAACTCCAAGGTCAACTTCAGACCAACATTCAAGTAAACAATACCTCAATCAAGAAACTGCCAAAGACCACCCCCACCAATGCAGACAGGCAAGACACCAGAATATAAACCAACAGCAAACAGCATTCCTTACTAGCACTGATGATGTTACCTAGTTAGGGTAATGAAACATCTTTAAGAAAAAAAGCAAGCTTTCCCGCATGCCTATGTGGGAAAAATAGGAAAATTTATTTGGTTTTGTTTTCTTGAACTGTCAAACAAAAAAGCAGTAGTTTGTGATTCCTTTTTCTATGTTTAAAATTTCTTCAGATTATCTGGAAATAATGGGAAAACTGGAGTATAGAGCTGTAGGGCTAAGGACATTCATTTCTCTTTGGCAAGGAACGTAGGTTGTTTAAACGAAGTAGACAGATGAATGACAAATGGCTACTCTTTAAATCTGTATTTACAGAACTAGGAATGAAGGAAGCAAAGTTGGAATGCATTATGATTGTTGTTAGTCATTAAAGCAAAGAAGCTTCCTGAAAGGATGATGACACTGAGATAATCAAGAGATAATTCTCAGATTTATAGCAGATTTAAAAAGAACATTGAGAATGCTAATATTTTTGAAAGATAATTATGATTTATGATCTATCTTCATTTCTTCTACTGCATAGTATCTTTAAAACCATTCACATATACTTGTAATAGAACTGTCTTATCAATTAAACAGAATAGTCACATTATTTTCATGGTCTTTATTTTTATTGATGTAGCAATAAATTACATTCCATTTTCCTTCCAAATCCAGAAAGAGAATGTCATAGAAATGATGAGGTAGTATGCAATCCCGATAACATTGCTAGTTATTTGAATATGATGGACTTCTGTAGATGATGCCAAATCATGGTGAATATGCTCTCATGTCAAATATGCTCTCATGTTAATATGCTCTCATGTCAATAGTGCCAATTTTAAATGGATTAGAAGGGGTTTCATCTGCTAGTTCGCTTTGGCTACCTTTTTCTATTTAGATCAAGTCCATGTTATTCATATTGTGTTTCTATGCTCATATTGCTCAATGTAAGAAAATTCTTTAAAGGTTCAGCTTAAAGTCCTCTTCTTCAACTAAGCATTACAAACAACCTCCCTCAGAATAAAATCTGGCTTGGCATACAACAAGTTGAAGAAAGTATTTCAGATACTTAGAAGATGTAACTTTGTCAACACTACCTGTTCAGGTCTGATTGCCTGTTTATTCATTTGATTTATAGGGTCTCAAATCCAAAGGTTCTGGATGGTGTAAAAAGTTAATACAACATCCAATACAATATCAAACTACATATATACATAACAATACATTGGTAAAAATGCAAGTACACACACCAACCTTCCAAACTCTACCACTCAGGATTTTAAAATCCAGGTTGTTAAAGATTTCCAAAGGATGACAAGGTAGGGTTAGATGATCCTCTGGGGAATGATAGTCCTCAGGGCAGATGCAGGCCCATCTTATGGCAATGGTAAATAAAGAGCAATTGACAATGCCATGACATCGTAGGAAACTATAATCACCCATCAGTCTATAGACTGTTTCCCTTGATCTGTAGGTTCTCATTACTGACAATAACATGTGCTAGTGTAATCAAGCATATACTTGGTATTCCTCTGCCTGGGATGAAGCTGTAGGAACTAATGTATTCTGAGTCAGACCAACTGCTGCTCATGTAGGGGGGGAAAAGAGAGAGAGAGAGGGAGAGAGAGACTTGCTTGAGTAACCGTAATAATTGGAAAATTATTTTGATAGCCTGAAACAATCTAATATATTACAGAATTTTATTAAAATAATATCAAATCAAATTAACTGCTATTCCATAATGAATTAGGTAACAAGGTAGGCAGATATTAATCGGCCTTGGCTTCCAGGCAGGGGAATCTGGAATTTATTAGCTATTGCAGGTTGTAAGAAGACAAAGTCAGGAATCAGTATCACAGACAGCGAAGGAAGCCCCTGAGACAAGCTGGTTTCCCTTTTTCTTTCATGCCCTCTCGCTTTTCCTTCCCTTCTAAGTTCTACTTTATCATCCATCATTAAACATTTATATTCTTTTATGTCAGGCCTTATGCATTTCTTTTAATAAACTAATTGCTTTGCAATTTAATAATTTTACAATTTAATAGTTGTAAACATTTTGCAGAAGATTAGTTCAATGAGTGAGATTCCAATATTGAGGGCAACAGTACTTCACTGCCCACTTATGACTAATCCCTAGGAATATTTTTTTCCCTTCTGGCTTGTTTGATTAGCTAGAAAAAAAATCATTGCCCAGTTAAAGGATTATTTAATATTTAGATGCCTGTCGTTTTAAAAAAGTGCCCACTTAAAGCCATGTTCCAATGGGTTAGGGAGTCTGGGAAGGTGCCATCTACTACATCATAATGTTTTGGCTTGCTCTTGCACAACCTGAGTCTCAGGGCCACATATTGTGCCCGAGAACTTGGAAAGAATCGCAGGAGTCTAACATTGCATGGTCAATATAATGGAAAGGGAAAATTATTAAATATAAGGGAAATAAGTATTGGCTGAATTTAATTCATTTTAATTGGATTTAAATGTAAGTGATATATAGTTCTTGTCTAGCCTCATGTGTAGACCCAGCCTATATTTTAGAAAGAAGTTAGCAATATACCACTGAAAGGTCAAGAGGGACCCACAGCTCTGAAAAATGGCATACCTTGCCCAATGTCATCTCCAGTAGCTGGAAGGGAACAAATGTGACTAAGGGAAAGTTCTGTTGTTTGGTATTTTCCTTTCTTTTTTTTAGTAAATGAAACAAAAACAATGTTGGCATTTTGAACTGAAAAAGCATGGACTTTAAATAGCAACTTCAAGAAATGTTGGCCATATTGTTCTGGAGTTGTAGGCTCGATACATTTAGAAAGTGGCAGGTTGGAGAGATTTAGCCTAGTTAAAAAGATTTCCTAATAAAGAGGCTTGCTATGATCCTTCCCACTGAAAGGATCAGTGTTAGATTATACTGTTTGTTTGGTTTTAGGATATATGTCAGAGTTAAAAATCATACAAAGGAATTATATACTGTATAGCATAATAAATATTGATTTGAGGTTTTTTTACACTCTGAATTTCAAAATACCTATGAAAAAGCACAAATATACAATAAATAAAACAGCATTAGACTATAGAATTAGACTGTAATTCTTCCTGTTGAAGACTAGAGATACCAACAAAGCTCTATTAAACCACAGACCAATTAAGGATAATGGTGGAATAGTTCTGAGAGCATGACAGTGTTTTTAACATACTTTTTCTCAGTTCTGTGACAAAAATGTCCATTTATTTTGGTAAAAAAATGAACAATTTTAAACAGACAAACATTCGGACTAAACATACAAAGCTATAATAATAATGTTTTCTTCAACATTTTGTTTTTAACTTATCTCCTTTGTAAGTAGCAAGAGCCTTGTATGATATTAAGCAGCACAATTGTAATAATTCCTTTCATGTCCACTGGACTGAAGCAGTAAGAATTTGATGCAAATGCAATGACCAACCTTCCTTATGCTTTGTATGTGTTTTTAAAGCTCTTCTCTAAAAGTAAATGGCATAACTAATAATGATATTGATAACCTGGAGATAAAATGCTCTCCAAATAGTTTTGTCAGAGATGCATTTTTCACCAATACTATGTGAGATGTCAGAATTATTACAGGAAGAGGTATATTTAAGTAAAATTCTTACAGATCAAATATCCACTATTCCATGATTTAAAAAATCCCTCTCCAGCCATATCTTTACCAAATTAATCTCACAATTTTTGTGGAAATTAAAATGACCTTTTCTCAATAGTGTGTATGTGTGATATAGTATAAATTATAGATGTAGAGAGTAAAACTTGCAATTAAGACTTTTTAAATCACTTACTTCAAAACTATGAAGTACAATGGTGCAATTTACCTAGAATCAATAGGTCAAAAATGTAAATATAATACTGGAAATGGATCAGTCCATTGTAGAATGCCAATCAATTTATTTTATAATATAGGTAATACAAATAGCTGAACTTGTTTTTTTCAATCAATTAAGCTTATAATAACAAGGTCGTAAATTAGAACTGTATTATAGAAGGGGAACTCAAAATATTGATCTTCTTTTAAGTATTCAGAGAAATTTTGATTACAGGTCATTGTAAAAACTCTTTAAAAATAACTGACAATCATTTTCTTTTTTGTATCATGTGGCCATTATAATATGAATATTTTCATTCAACTGCAAGCACATTACATAGAATTTATCACACTAAAGATAATGTTTATTAATGGAGGAAGTTCATCAGTTCCGTAAGTGCCGCTGATGATAAGGAATAAGATATTATCATAAGATGTATGTGTGAATTATGATTCTCTTTCCCCAGTTTAGTGGGAGGGGGATCCTTCAAGTCAGCCTTGGTTCCTGGCTATTGCCTGGACCAGTCCCTACAGTTTTCTTGGTAAGATCTTTGAAGAGGTTTGCCACTGACTTCTTCCTAGGACTGAGGATTTGGCCTAAAGATTTACCCTGCTGGCTTTGTACCTAAGTGGGACTAGAACTTGTTACAACTCATGGTCCTAAGCCTTGGGTCTTAACTACTGCAGCACACTGGCTATCAAATTATCTTAAAGTTAAATATTTGATGAAAGTACATGCATTTGATTTACCACTTAACTTTGGAAAAGAATAGAGTGGTTTAATGATGGCTTCAGCATAAAAACATTTTTTAAATTAATCATTTTCTTTTAAAGAAAAAAAGAAGAAATTCTACAAACATTTTTGATGCAGATAAAATATCAATAAGTGACAAAGAAATTAGCAAAGCTGTACAGTCAGTCGCCAAAGAATTGAGGCCTTTGAACTATGCTGCTGGAGAAGACTCCTACGAGTCCCTTGGACTGCAAGGCGATCAAACCGCTCAGTCCTAGAGGAGATAAACCCTGACTGCTCTGTAGAAGGCCAGATCCTAAAGCTAAAACTCAAATATTTTGGCCACCTAATGAGAAGGAAGGACTCACTGGAGAAGAGCCTAATGCTGGGAAAGATTGAGGGCAAGAGAAGAAGGGGACGACAGAGAATGAGGTGCATGGATGGAGTCACTGAAGCAGTAGGCGTGAGCTTAAATAGACTCCAGAAGATGGTAGAGGACAGGAAGGCCTGGAGGAACGTTGTCCATAGGGTCGCGATGGGTCAGACATGACTTTGCAGCTAACAACAAAGTACAGTCAGTAGTCAGTGTATTACTGATGGAAAATTAATCATAAAGACAAAATAAATTACTTTTGACAATGAAAAGAATTTTAAGTATATTTTAATCTCTGAGCTGCTTGTTTTTTAAAAATACCAAAACAAACAAACAAAAAACAAAGGAAAAGAAAGGAAAAAGAAAAAACTACTAAAATATTATAGATAGATATTTCTAAGAAATATTTCAGCTTATCTCTATTGCAGTGAATTGCCCATTCAATTGATGTTTCCTTTCTCAGCTCATATTTCTTACAGCAGGTTTCTTATTCAAGAATTCACTGACTTTAAGGCAATAAGTGACAACAAGCATTTCGTCCAACAAATATCAGAATTGATATTAGTTTAGGCTGCTTTGCTCGCTAAAGTTAATGAGTGCAGGAGAGCAAGGAAGAGCAGAAGTGTTTTGCGAAGTGAAGCCAAGTTGTTTTAACTTTTTTTGGCTCTTTAAATTAATCAAGTGAGAACGATTGTTTTAAAGGATGGAAGAGTTCATCGTGGCTCCAGAAAAACATCAAGTACAAGAGCCTCGATTATGGCAGAAGACATACAAACAGCCCACGCATTAAGCTTGAAATCTGTGCTCACACCTGCCCCAACTCATTTTCCCCCATTGCGTTTATTGAGATGACACAATGTCAGTAGAATTTTACAAACTTTATGACAAAATTGTGACAGATCTGCAATGGCAGAATGACTTATGGAAATGTTCGAGTGGCTTCTCAATCAAGTCTTTGGATGGTTTATGATGCTATTGTCCTGTAGGTCACAAGTCAAACGCTATTGAGGAGACATCACTTGGGGCTCATCCAAAGCTTTACCATCTGCTGGAAGTGGGAGAAGGAGGAGGGTGGGTAAATTTTAAAATAAGAGTCCCAGTGCCTTCAGATATAGGCTCTTGACAGTTGAATTGCATTTTCAATTCTTCCTAGAATTTTTCTTTAAAGAACTTTTAAACTATACAAATTTTCTTATTTTTCCCCTCTGTAAAAAGGAACTACAGTGGCCTTACTGATGTTAGAAAATACAGAAAGTGAGAGAGGGTACAAAACTTCTCATGTACTAAATACCCTGTATTTGCAGTAGCTCTGAAAAAGAAACGAAACGAAAGAAGGTCATCCTGAATTATTATCTTAGTAATAGTATCACAAATTTCAGGAAGCAAGTATCTACCATACTTCAGATGATTTTCTTGCTGTTGGGTCTTTATTACTTGAAAACGTATAAAATGTTAAAATAGATGAAGTCCTCTATGGCTACACTATTGATACCATTTTGCTTTGAATTGACAATAGCAATAGAGCTTGAGAAAAAAGAAGAAGAAAAGGTTATCAATTATAAGACTGAGCTCCATCATTGGCTCAGAATAATTGTGCTACTGGATATATCACAACAGCATTTTAAAATACGATGTATACGGTCATGTTTGAACCAGAAAAGCTGGAGATATCTGATATTCATTTCATAGCTGATGAAATCCAGTGCTTTTTTTGTAAAACAAAAAGGTGCAGGAACTCACACGTGTCATGCAACCTGCCTTGCCTACCCTACAAGGTTCCATCCAAAAAAGTTGCCGGAACTCCATTCTGAGCGTTCTATGACAAAAAAAGCCCTGAAGAAATCTACATCTGATTATAAAATCGAATCACATGGTTCTCATTTTGAATTGATAACACTCAGTCTCTATCTATCTATCTATCTATCTATCTATCTATCTATCTATCTATCTATCTATCTATCTATCTATCTATCTATCTATCTGACATATTGAATATAGCATATGCTGGTAAACAAGAGAAGAGAAAATTCATACCCACAACCTTGCAAATAATAGCATACATATATTAAGTGGCACACAGCAATCTAATTACAATATTTTCTCCACCTCTGAAAGAACAAGGAGGATTATAGAAACTGCACAGATACAAATGTGCATAATTGCTTGTGTTTCCTCATATGTCTATTTTTTAAAACATCACCTTGTAGGATGTTTGATACTACTGCTTTAGTAATTGGAACTATCGAATATGAAGGATATTCTACCCAGTATACTTTCTTGCATAACAAATATACATAACAATTCAGTGAAAAAGTGAAAAAGTGTTGTGAATATTTGGCAATGCATTAGGAGAGTATATAGAATTTAAAATGTGTTTTTGACAAATTTTCAGGTTCATTTATGGGAAAAGCTAATGGCCAATGTAATATAAGGATGCCCAGGTTGTTTTACCAGAGAAAGAGATGGGATAAGCTTTATTAAATTTATCTCCTACTTTACTTCTAGGAGTTCAAAGTGGCATACAAAGGTATACAGCTACTTATTCAATGTCAGCAATGTTTTAGTATTATATATTTATTTGGAAGCTGAACCTCTGTTCTAAATCTAGATTTTGGATTTAAATATAAGTCAGTTGGCCAATCCTGACTCCAAAGTCAGTAATTATTAAAATTAAAAAAAAATTGTAAATAAGAACTTTCTACCCTAATTTTTATTTTTGTCAAGGTCATTATAGGTCAATATATTGCCTTATTTTTTCTTTTAAAAGTTATAACAATATCAGCATTACCAAAACTAATCTTCCGAGTGAGATTCAAGGTTTTGGTAATGGTTTTCAAGGCCCTACATGGCATGGGTCCGGAGTACCTCGGGGATCAACTTCCCTCCGCCCTGTGCGTTCCCACAGAGAGGGCCTCCTCAGGGTGCCACCGGTCAGAGAATGTCGTCTGGTGGCCCCCAGGGGGAGGGCCTTCTCTGTGGGTGCCCTGGACTTATGGAATCAGTTGCCGGTTGAGCTCCGGACAGCACCTGACCTTTGCTCCTTCCAACGCGATCTGAAGACCTATTTATTTGAACAAGCCGGCCTGGCCTGATGGGGGATGTGTTGGGGTTTTTTATTGTGGTTTTTTACATTATTATTTATTGTTTTTGCTCGGGCTTTGTATTTAATTCTCTTTTTAACTTTTGTACTTTGTATTTTATATGTGCCCTGTTCACCGCCCTGAGTCCTTCGGGAGAAGGGCGGTATACAAATATAATACAAATATAATAAACTAAAACTAAAGTGTAAAACCAGCACAAACTTTCCTTTTTCTTTTCTCCATTCTCTGTCATATATAAGAAAAATAAAAATAGAGAATTACTTTCAGTGTTGAGAAAAGTTTGATCAATCCGATTTAATCATTCTTGGTGTAGTGTCAAGGCAAAACATTACTTCATATTTGATATACAGGTGCAGACTCATTATTTCCTGAGTTATGCCTTCTCAAATTTGCTCTAACAAGAACCATGTTCAGGATCAGGATCATGTGTATGATACCCTTTTAATACTTCTTTTGGGTATTAACAATGCTAATACATGGACTAGTTTTATGTCTATACATTCTCTATTCTTTCTCCAGATCATATCAATATTTCTTCACATTCTGAGAGAAAAGTATAATGGCGTAGTGCAAAAATATAAAGCAAGTTTCTTTCTTTCTTTTTTTTTAAATCTAAACACATGCTTTTTGATTTAACAACTTTGGATGTAACTTCCACAACATATTTTACCCTATATGATTTTTTCAGGAAATAGTAAAAATAAAATTGAAGCCAAAACCCAAACAATAACAAAATAGCTAATTACTGTTTCAACACTTGTGTGCGTAATGGACATGTGTCTGTAATCTACTGCTTTTCCCCTTTCCACTAGCAGTTGTATGATTGTTCCATCACAGTTTCATGTTGTAATAGGGATACAGTCTTCCATATTTTTCTGTATATCTCTCACTCATTTCAACATATGCTCACTAGGTGTTGATTTAATTCACATGTATGAATTAGTCATAGAGCCATTGCTTGTTTTAAAATGTTACTTTAGAAGCTGCTCAATGATTCTAAATAGGAGCACAATGCTATTGTAGTGGGATTAGTTTACTCATTCAGGTAACAGCGAACAAGGATTAAATACTAATCAAATTACTTGTATACATGTGTGATTTTTTCTTTGGTCACTTATCTATTATACCAAAAATGTTTATTTCAAGAGAAAAAAAGCTTAGAATTTGTTAGTCTTCCTAAAGATAAGCTCAAAATTGAAGTTGTCCAGAGACTCAACATGATATCACTAAGACTAATTATTTTTTGTAACTCAAGAACAGTAGCCATTGCAAATAGTTGACAGTCTCTGGCCATTAAGACTGAATACTGAACTGTCATCTTCTAATTAACCAGTGGAACAACCTGCCTCCAGAAGCAGTGGTCCAACACCGGAAGTTTTTAAGAAGAGACTGGACAGCCATTTGTCTGAAATGGTATAGGGTTTCCTGCCTGAGCAGTGGGTTGGATTAGATGACCTCCAAGGTCCCTTCCAACTTTATTATTATTATTAATCATCATCGCACAGGCAGCCAGATGTTCAGACTCCATTTGCATTTTTGTCTACCTATCGAGTCCTTACCATGGACCTGGGATAGGCAGATGTGGATGTTTGATGGTCTTATAGATATTGTCGCAGGATAGAAGCAGTTCCTAGTAAGGCCGCCTTTTGCAATTGACTAAAGGAAAATTTGTCAATGCCAATGGTGTTAAAGTGGTGTTCCAGTTGTTTTGGGATTGTTGTTGTTGTTGTTGTTGTTGTTGTTATTATTATTATTATTATTATTATTATTATTATTATTATTATTATTATTATTATTATTAGGTTACAATCTTATATTTTTCCACATTTCCATCTGGGTAACAGTAATCTGCCCTTTCTTTTCCTACATTCACCTATAAATGACAATTGTATGTTTGTAGTCTCCATATCTTGAAAAAACTCTAGCTCAGGGGTTCCCAACCCCCAGTCTGTGGACCAGTACCGGGCAGCGGCATGCCAGCAACTGGGCTGCATAAACAAGCAAAGCCCATCCGTGGGATGCAGGCAGCACACAAAACAACACACTCTCCAGTCCGTGGAAAAACCTTTTTCCATGGAACTGGTCCTTGGTGCCCAAAAGGTTGGGGATCTCTGCTCTAGCTAACTGACAAAATTTCTATTTCTCTTTATTTCTCTCTATTTCTCTCTCTCTCTCTCTCTCTCTCTCTCTCTCTCTCTCTCTCTCTCTCTCTCTCTCTCTCTCTCTCTCTCTCTCTCTCTCTCTCTCTCTCTCTCTCTCTCTCTCTCACATACTGACATGCATACATACATACACATTTAACACATTGTTATCACTGCAACCCCATGAGGTATATCATTATTTTGGCAATAGGAACTGAGACTGTAAGTTTCTGGCTTACCAATTATTTCATAGCAATAGTTGTTCAACACCTCATGCCATGATTGTAGACTTTCCATATTCTAAGGCTGGGATCCAGTTTCTGTTTTAACTCTGGAAAACATGGGATCTCACTTGAATGGATTTCTTAAAGCAGATCTTAAAAGTCACTTACCATCACTTTAAATTGATTGTATTTGATTCTTAGTTACTGATTTCCTGAGTCTCTTATATTTACATATCACACAATTATGCAGTGTTGTTTAAATTCTTTTCATTCCTACAAACACCTATAAAAGAATGTCTCATTCAAATACTATCTTTACATATGTTCAAGCAATAAGACATGCAGAGACAATTCATAACATATTTTATTACTGTAAAAATAAGAATCCTATTACATATGTAGGATTTTAACGTGAGATAGGAACTGTAGGAATTGTGCTTAATAACTTTGTGTTCTTTGCTTTGCATGAGAAGGAATGAGAATGGAATGAAAGGGACAAGCTGAAATGTAACTGGATTTACATACGAACGTTATGTTTTCATTTCATTTCAGTCCAAGCTTAAAGCTTAATATTAAAAGCATTAGCACAGTCTTTTCCATTCTCAGGCATATGAGCAAATTGCCAATATATGGAATGACAATGTACAAGTATTTTTTTTTAAAAAGAAAACATAATTCCTAGTGATGATACAGTTCTTACAGAGTCATCATTCTTTTTTTTCCTGTGTTCTTCAAATGACACCTATAATATTGCATATCGTTCTGGCACCATATTTTAGAAAGAAAATATGACATACTAGAGCATGTCTAGAGGAAAGAAACAAGTTGATAAACAGACTGGGAGAAAAGACTTATAAAGGACAGCTGGAGTTACTAGATATGTTTAGTCAATAGTAATAGTTTATTTGATTTATATGGCTGCTAGTCTCACATACATGACTCTAAATTTTCAAAAAGCTGTTGGAAGATTTGATAGCTGCCTTCAAATATCTGAAATGCTATCATGCAGAGGGTTGACTTGTGTTCTGTTTCTAAGAAAGACAAGAATCAGTAGATTTAATTTCAAGGAATTAGATTTCAACTGGACATAAAAAAATTCCTAAGAGCAAGAACTGTTCAGCAGTGGAATGGACTGTTTAGGAAGTGTGGTGTCTCCTTTACTGAAGTGTTTAAGCAGAAATTAGAATAGCCATCTACAGGTAGTTCTCACTTACTAATTGTCTTGTTTAGTAACTATTTAAAGTTATATCGGTGTAGAAAAAAACCCCTAGCTTTGCAACCAATCCTCACTTTTACAAATTTTGCAGCATCCCATGGTCACAAGATCGCCATTTGTGTGCTTCACAACCAGTGTGCATTTATGATGGTCACAACGTTCTGAGGTCACATGATTGCCATTTGTGTGCTTCCCACCTTGCTTGTGACAAGCATAATTAATGGAAAACACAGAAGTAAAATTGTATGATGTAAAGATGCCATGTTTTGCTTAATAACAAATTGGATGTGATTCCATAAGTCTGTTTGAGTCAGATGGTTTTCTGCTTAGTGAACATGGCATTTAATGATGGATCTGCTGTTCCCCATTGTGGTTGCTAAGCAAGGACTCTCTATCTCAGGTATGCTGTATTAGACAATTCTACTGAGCATGGATTATAGTAGATCTCCAAGATATGGCCACTGCATTCTGCACAATTACTATGAATTACAGTAATCTAAAGATGATGTTGCTATGTGTGAATAACACTTATTAGGCTGTCTCTACTAACTAATTAGTTAGCATTTCACTGTGGCAATAGATGCTCCTGGCCATAGAGGAAATTGGCCTTTCAATGTTAACAATTTTAGGAGTGTTCTACAAATTATATATATTTTATGTCATTCCAAAACATAGAGGTTCTTAACTTCTGCAAGATTTATTAATTTTTATGCTACCCATCTCCCCTGTAAGATCATCTATTCATCATCAATTCACATTTTCAGATGACGCAAACAGTCATTTTTCATCATTATTGACATTTTAGAGAGGTTCTAGGATCTACATCCAAATATTGGTGGTGAAGGGGTTACAGGTGATTCTGAGACCTTAGCGTGGGCATTTTGGTATGATCACACAGACTTTTCTTTCTGCCATTCTCTGCATAAGGTTGCTAGAGCTTTGGAATAGCATATGTCTTTAGCATGGAGTTCCCATATTTTGTGGTATTACTCTGCTCTTGTAATTTTGCTTTTTTTTGGAGAAAAATTTGTCAAATTTTATTTAATATATAAAATACAAAGAAAAATAGAAATAGGAGATTAAGGGAAGAAAAAGGAGAGGAGAAAAGAGGGTGTGAGGTACAAGGGGAAAAAAGGTATTGACTTCAGACTCTATTTAGCACAGTACAAGATAAAAACACTCCAGCCTCAACTTTTTGTTTTTTACACATTAATATATAACTAGCCATTTCTATAATGACAAATCTATCTTATTAACAAAGCCAAAGTCAAATTTTTATTTTTTTTTCATCACAAGGACAAAATCCAGAAGTGGTATCCAAATAAAAAAACAAAAACAAACTCAAATATATGTTCCACTTTGAATAGCATGATCAATTTAACAATTCCTGTTTTATCTTCCTTGCTGTGGAAATAGTATGTATTTCTGTTTGCACCTAATAATCTTTGTGAACTATTACCATTTTTATTGTGGTATTACTCTGCTCTTGTAATTTTGCTTTTAAAACGGTTAGCAATTGCTAAAATGCTTTGACCTGAAAAGAGAGTCCAAATTTCCAAAATACAGGCATGTATACTTTCATAAGAATTATAATTAACAAGATTATCGCTCCTGGGCACAAGATTTATCTTTTTTGGTCTTTTTTTAATTATAAATGACATTCTCAAACCACAAATATTATTAATCTGCTCAGTCAATGAAACAGGCTGTGTTATCCCTCCCTTCCCACTCCAAAGATCTTTATAAACAAAATGCCATATTGCATTTATGTGAAGGCCTCTTCTCTTAAGATTGCATAGAAAACAATGCCTCTTTTCCAACATTAAAAGCTCCTATCAGCGTACTCATTTCCCTGACATGGCAAAAACCCACAAATACCTCCCAGAATAAAAGATTTCTCTGTGCCAAAGAGGGATTGTTAAAGAGAACAGCTCTGGTTTACCTGGTCTCCCACGACAACAGACTTGATGGCAGCCAAAGAGATCCGAATGCAGTCAAGCGTGACAGCTGACATCAAAGCAGGAAAGCCACACCTTGATCCAGAGTTTGCTCTACCTGCCAGGGCAAACCTATTAACATGACCACCCTGAGAATTCAAAGGAGCAAACACACACATGCACACACATAGCCCTACCTACCCCTCCGATTTCAAAACAATTTCTTAAAACTCCAGTCTAGACAGACTTTTCTTCAGAAATCATCAATACTGACCTAATTATTCAAATCATGGGCTTTAGCATTACTCCTTCCAAAGACTCAAGAAGAATAGTTAATTTCGTTTAATGGAATAATTGTATGTCATAATTATGTTTTGTGCGTGTGTATATGTGTGTGTTTAATTTTGACAATAAGGCTTTAGCCAAGTTGCCATCCCTCTTTGTAAATCTGCTAATAAATAGGCTGCTAGGAGAGTGTGTTGGTTCCTCCATTGTTCTCTCTCTAGGCTATTTGGACTAGCTTAGGCTGATGGGGTGTGTACAAGTGTGTATATTTCTCTAATGACTGTTTTTCTCTGTAATTGTCTGGTGGAGAAAAAAAGCTTTTCTTTTCATCCACTAATTCATTTCCCATGAATGGCGAGGGGAATAGAGTAGGGAGAAGGAAAACAACATAACCAGAGGATTTTCAAATAAATGGCAAAATCCCTAACCAAGGTTGATTTCTGTAGGTCTTCAAACAGACAGGAGAAATCAGAAAATAGCATGAGTATTACAAACATAGCATAGAAAATGAATTATTAGAAAATGGCTGAACATTGTTTTTTGTAGGATCGCCTTCATTCTTAACTTGATATAGATATTCATATATCCAACAACATAACTTCCTTATGTTGTTGTGGTTGTGTTGTTAGTTGTGAAGTCCTGTCCGACCCATCATGACCCCCTGGACAATGTTCCTCCAGGCCTTCCTGTCCTCTACCATCTTCTGGAGTCCATTTAAGCTCACGCCTACTGCTTCAGTGACTCCATCTAGCCACCTCATTCTCTGTTGTCCCCTTCTTCTATTGGCCTCAATTCTTCTTTATAGAAAAGATATTTTAAAAAGGAATGTGTAGCCCAAAGCTTCTTCTGTATTGACCATTTATTCTGGTTCCCCAGCTTCCCCTTCCTTCTATTTCCCTTCTATTTTTTTAAAAAAGAAAAATGAATACAATATTGGTTAAATTCTCACAGACAGTATATAAATTTCTTGCACTTACTTTAGTTACAGATTGGTCAAGGAGAGTGGGCAACCATTCTGTTTTCAGTATACAAATATCTCTCCTGCCTCACTGGCTTCCCATAATTCATTTAAACCACAATGGAAAACGTCAGATGAATGGGCAACTATAGAAATTTAAATTATAAATAAGACAGACAGACAGACAGACAGACAGACAGACAGACAGACAGACAGATAGATAGATAGATAGATAGACCGTTATTGTCATTTTTTACTGTGGGCACAAACGTACACATTAAAAAAGAAATTTAGTTGCTTGCTGTCAAAGTGTACACAAACATAACACACATTTAAACATACTATATACAACATATGTATAGACCTCCACCCTTACATATAAGTAATGTATAAATATTAATCACTGTCTATCTTGAATACATAATGGAAGGAGGAAGCTTTAGAGTTCACAAGGTTAATACTGTATGGAACAAAACTGTAACTGAATCTGGATGATCTGCTTCAGATACCACGAAGCCTCCTCCCAGAAGGTAACAAAGAAAACAGGATGTGTAGTGTCCCAGACAATCTTGTAGACCCTGCTCAAGCAATGCTTCTGTGCTATGTCCTGAATGAAAGGAAGGGAACTGCCAATGATCTTTTCAGCCATCCTCACCACTTTCTGCACCACCTTCCTGTCTGAAGCAGTGATGCTTCCAAACCAGACTACGATGCTGTATGACAAGATGCTCTTGATTGTCCCTCTCTAGAAAGTGGTAAGAACAGGAGAAGGAAGATGTGCTTTTCTCATGCAACACAGAAAATGCAGGTGCTGCTGTGCCCACTTCACCAGTGTCTCGCTGTTGAGCGACCAAGCCATCCTATTTGTTAACTGCACACCCAGGAATTTGATGCTGGTAACCATCTCCATCTAACAGAGCCTTGGTGGAGCAGTGGGCTAATGCCTCCTTAAGTAACACCAGCTGCCTGCAATTAGTGCAGGTTCGCATCCCACCAGGCTCAAGGTTGACTCAGCCTTCCATCCTTCCGAGGTAGGTAAATGAGGACCCAGATTGTTGGGGGCAATTAAGCTGACTTTGTAATAATGCCGCTTGGGGTTTGTGTGAAAGCCCTAATAAGCAGGCATATACATAGAATGAAGGCTACTGCTAAGCTTGTAAGCCACCCTGAGTCTTCGGAGAAGGACGGGATATAAATGGAATTAAAATAAAATAAAATAAATAAATCTCCACAGTTGAATCATTAATGCACAGAAGAAGCAGGGCAACAGCAAAATAATGGTCCAAAAAGACAAAAAAATCTCTTTGCTACAATAAAGTAAATTCAAAAACAAAATCTGAAACAATGTTAAGGAAATTCATAGAAGAAAGGTTTAGGAACAGGAATATAGGATTTAAATGAACTATTTGCACTTATTTACAACAAATCCTGTTTAACTTCTTTCTATGGCAGAGTGACCAGTTTGGTAGATTAAGAGAATGTTGTGGATTCTAGAGGAAAAGATGAATAAATGTCAGTTTTGCAGCATTGGTTAACAACTGCTCTGAAAAAATTGTCATAAATGTTTCTATATCATTCTGGAGGCAAATATTGAATGGGATCCCCAGGTTCCATAGACCCAGTGATTTTATTTCTAATGACTGAGAGAATAGAAATGAAGAGATGCAGATGACACCAAGCTAAAGAATTGCTTAATAGGTTTGAAGGACAAATTCACTCAAGTTAATTACATTACAAATGTAATGTCCTCCATCTGGATTAAACAAAAAATCAGATGTATTTGGAGGTAATACAAGTAAGAAGGTCTAGACATACTAATGGCCTCCAGTTGAATATGGGCAAGAAGTGTGATGCAACAGTTAAAAGGGCCAAGACAGACAGTCGTTCTACCATATCTGTTATACTGCAATTTGAAAGGATTATAGAGAACCTGGAGTGGGTTCAGAGAGAAACTAACAAGGTGACAAAGAACTGGAAATCCAGTTTGTTTTGTGTGCTTAATTTGATAAAATGGCAAACTAGAAATATCTAAAAGGCTGTCATATGCAAGGAGGACCCTATTCTCTGTTGAAACAGGGAGCAGGACAAGAACCAATGGGTTGAAATTAAAAGGAGTGATGAGATTAAGAGTTGTTAAACTGTTTCAGTAAAATAACATGGAATGAACTTTTTTCCAACTGAAATGGGCTGGATGGTCATAATCAAAGATGATTTAGTAAAAGGATTACTGAATTGAGCAGAAATTTGGACTAGATGATTTGTAAATTCTCTTCCAATTTGTGTATTTGATGACTCTATGGAAATTAGTATGTGACTGTACATGCTATTTGTAGACTATTGGTTGCATCAGTATTAGTTTGAAGGAAATATGTTTTCACATCAAATGAAATAGGAAAAATCATAGCATCATAGGGCTGGAAGGGATCTTGGAAGACTTCTAGTCCAACCCCCAATTCCCTGAGGCAGGAATCTTTATATCATCGCAGATATATGGTTGTCCAAACTTTTCTTGAAAACCTCCATTGAAGGAGCACCCACAACTCTGATACACAAGTTGTTCCATTGATAACTCATTCTCACTGTCAGGAAATTCATCCTTATTTCCAGATTGGATCATCTTTTGACGAATTTCCACCCATTGCTTCTTGCCCTGCCCTAGAGGTACTATGGGGAAAAAGGGTATTTTTCATGTATGTTTCCTAAAAATCACTAATTATCAACAACTTCCAAACATGCTTTTTATTCCTATTGCATCTAAGTTAATTTTACCTCTTTGAAAATTATTAATTATACTGAAAAATTATATATGGTAATATGTTACTGACATAGTGTATGAGAGTTTATGCTAGCTACGTAAACCATTAGTGATTTGGCATGTTGTGGGAGCATATCAAATTGTAGTTGAGACTGTAGAAAGGGTACAGAGAAGAGCAACAAAGATGATTGGGGGACTGGAGGCTAAAACATATAGGGAACGGTTGCTGGAATTGGTTATGTGTAGTTTAACGAAGAGAAGGGAGAGGGGTGACACGATAGCAGTGTTCCAATATCTCAGGGGCTGCCACAAAGAAGAGGGAGTCAAGCTTTACTCCAAAGGACCTGAGAGCAGGACAAGAAGTAATGGATGGAAACTAGTCAAGGAGAGAAGCAACCTAGAACTAAGGAGAAACTTCCTGACAGTTAGAACAATTAACCAGTGGAACAACCTGCCTCCAGAAGTGGTGAATGCTCCAACATTGGAAGTTTTTAAGAAGAGACTGGACAGCCATTTGCCTCAAATGGTATAGGGTTTCCTGCCTGAGCAGGGGATTGGACTAGATGACCTCCAAGGTCCCTTCCAATTTCTTCTTCTTCTTCTTCTTCTTCTTCTTCTTCTTCTTCTTCTTCTTCTTCTTCTTCTTCTTCTTCTTCTTCTTCTTCTTCTTCTTCTTCTTCTTCTTATTATTATTATTATTATTATTATTATTATTATTATTATTATTATTATTATTATTATTATTATTATTATGTTATTCAACAAACCATGGTTAAACAAACTATACCTTAGTTCAGATTATTTGGGATTATAATATTTTATATTTATAATTATAAATATAATTTATAAATATAATTATTATAGTTATAATATTATTTGGCACTAGGGGTGACATGATAGCAGTATTTCAATATTTCAGGGGTTAGATAGATAGAGAAGCAACCTAGAACTAAAGAGAAATTTTAGAACAGTTAGAACAATTAATCAGTGGAACAACCTGCCTCCAGAAGTTGTAAATGCTTCAACACTGGAAGTTTTTAAGAAGAAACTGGACAGCCATTTCTCTGACATGGTATAGAGTTTCCTTTCTGAGGGAATTGGGGGTTGGACTTGAAGGCTTCCAAGATCCCTTCCAGCCCTATGATGCTATGATTTTTCCTATTTCATTTGATGTGAAAACATATTTCCTTCAAATTAATACTGATGCAATCAATATCAGGGGGTTGGACTAGAAGACCTCCAAGGTCCCTTCCATCATCATCATCATCATCAGCATCATTATCATCATTTTTCCAGAAAACACTGTCAACATGTTGTTTGCTGCCTATCCAAGCCATTGTTTCTCAGTCTTGCAAAATGTGTAGACATAGCCATCACTGAGAATTCTGAATTCTCAAAGTTCTAGAACATGGGTGTCAAACCTGTGACGTCACGTGATGTGTCATGACACATTGCAACTTTTTTTCCCATTGCCAGCAATGTGGTGGGTGTGGTTTCGGCGTGACGCATCCGGCCCACAGGCCAGCAGTTTGACACCCCTGTTCTAGAAGTTTCTAAAGTTGGAAAACACTGATTTCAACTATTTGTTGCTCACTCACAACTTGTATGTGTTCAGAGTGGAACTCCCATTTCCTCCTTTTGTGGGGTTTCACATTGGCTCTTGACAGCAAGTGGGATAAAAAATGTCATTATTCCTGTAGGGAGTGCATAACCCATATTTTATTTCTTGATATGAGATACACATTTAAGTTGCTAGCATTTCTGAAAATACATATTCTGTCAGCCTATTCTGGCTGGTGGAATCCAGGAAAAGGGCCTTCTCTGCCTTTGCACCTGCCCTGTGGAACTTGGCCTCTGGTGTGAGATTGGCTCCAACCCTCCTGACTTTCTGGAAGAGCCTAAAGACCTGGTTCTTCCAATTATCTTGGGGCTCCAATGGGGGAGTATCACAATGAAGATGGTTTCTTGATTAACAATGGGTCCCACCTTCCCCCTCCCCATCCAGGTCCTGCCCTCCCCATCTTTTAATTGGCCATAGTGTTTTACATTTTCTATCAACTTATTCATGCTTTTAATTCATATAATTTTATTTTTTATGATTGTAAGCCACCCAGAGTTACCTTGAGGTAAGAATGGGTAGCCTATAAATTTAGTAAATAAGTAAATAAACACATAAATAAATAAATAATAGCTGAAAATTCCCAACCATCTCCCCTATCATATTTACAAAAGCCCATGTTTGCCACAGATTTTAAGCACAAAGTCCTGAATGGTTCTGGGAAAGTCAGGTTTACTAATGTGCTTATGGGCCAGGTAAAAGTTCCATGAACTGAGCCAGCCAAATTCACAGCTTATATTCTCAGCATCTGGTTTTTTTCCCCATCTCTGTTTGCAAAGGACTGAAATAATTCTAAGGAAGATGCTGTACAAGTGTCACATAACACAACAGTTGTTAGGAAACAATATTTTTCACCATTGCAATAAAAAAATGAGTATGAATAAAGCCCAAGATCTAACGTATAAATGGCTCCAGGCAGAAGGAGTAGGAAACTAACATTTTCTTAATACATAGCTGTTCTAAACATTAACTATTTTTTATTTAGTTTAATCAAATCTCAATATAAATGCAGCTAAAAAGAAAGAAAAATATAGGAGGAGAGGCATGTTAGTCTGACTGGCCATGATCAGGAGGGATCTTGGGAGTACTTTCTCACTAAAACACATTTTATTATAAAGCATAAGCTTTTGTGAATCAGAGCATACTTCATCATTCATAAAAGCTTATTATCTTTGAATAAAATCCTAGAAAACAATGCAGGTCCAGAGCAAAATCCTGTTAGGGCCAGTTTTCTTGTTTGCTGGCCAATGGCCTAATTATAGTCAGGATTGGTCTTTTAGTGAAGTAGAGTAAGAGTGCTACCTCAACACAGAGATTTTTGATGTCCCAATAGGTCAGCAATTTTTCAGTTATTGTACTGTTCAATATTGTAGTTTTCATTATCAACAAAAGTGAGAGTTTATGGTATTATGTGCCTTGTACACTGAAATATAACTCCATTCTAGGCAGTGATGAATTTATAAAATTCACATTGGATTGAGGCCTGCTTTCCTTCCAAAGATTTCTAGTGAAATTATAGCTACTTAAAACAGAAATGGAAAAAAAAGGAAGCCCATGCAAACACTTTTTAAAATTGGACTTCAGAAAGAAAAAACAACAGCACCAACCTTGAGATTTGATATTCTTGGATAATTTCTAATGAGAGCACTTTCCCTTTAATTATTTTGTGGTCACCATTTCAAAGGTGATTAAAGCTGTTCTTCCCTAGATGCGGTTACGGATTTAATGCAAACCTAGCCTTTCTTGTGGTTTTTATCATAGTAATTAAATTTGGTTTGCTAACAGACTTTGTGTGGCATGTGGGATTTCACCAAGCAAAATTATTTCCCCTCCAGGTAATGTTAAATTTAGGCAAATATAATTAATTATATCAGACAGGTATCTATTATACATCATGTGCACATTCTTAAAAGGCTAATTGGGTGTCTCTCTGTGCATTTGTGTGTGTTTCTAAACAGAAACCCCCATTTCTTCTTCTGTTCATTTCTACAGTAGCTTCAAAGACCTATTTTGACAAATCCATCTATGATTACTGTTTTCTGGGGGGAAAAAATACTTTCCTTGAAAATTAGTTATGCCTAAATAAGAGACGTCCACATTTGGCATTCAACCTCCTTTCTGCATTCCTTTCAAACTTTTTGTATTCTTACCATATGCTGGTGTTATTCAGATACTATTCATCTATAGGACAATGACCAGGACTAACCTTACATGAACTGAAGGTTAGTTGGTCTAGACATGCAGTGGAGGAAGACAGTAGAAAGCTATTACATTAGAATGAATTGTACCATATCAGCCCACTAGTCAGAGATGCCACTTCTGAACAATCCATTATCTCCTTGAAAAAACAAAAATGTATTAAGAGACTAAACTTAACTCATTTGTGTGTAGGGAGTGCTCATAATGTAGGGAGTGCTTAGAGCCTTGGTGGAGCAGTGGGCTAATGCCTCCTTAAGTAACACCAGCTGCCTGCAATTAGTGCAGGTTCGAGTCCCACCAGGCTCAAGGTTGACTCAGCCTTCCATCCTTCCGAGGTAGGTAAAATGAGGACCCAGATTGTTGGGAGCAATAAGCTGACTTTGTAATAATGCCGCTTGGGGGGGGAAAGCCCTAATAAGCAGGCATATACATAGAATGAAGGCTACTGCTAAGCTTGTAAGCCGCCCTGAGTCTTCGGAGAAGGGCGGGATATAAATGGAATTAAAATAAAAAATAAATAAATAATGGTCATATTCCTTCCAAAGTAAATAGCTTTTCACCTCATTCTTAGCAATGCTAATTCAGCACTTTTAAAGAGATAGTTAAAAGAGGTTGTTAAAAGATGTAAAAAGAGGTTGTTCTTAGCCTATCAGTTACTTGGAAATCTCTAAGTATAAACTAGAGATATGAGTATAAATTTTGCCATGAGCTAAGGTTGTTCTTTTTGCTTTCAAATATCTACACTGAAGAGGCTCTGAATTAAAACTTTATTCACTTTTAAAAATGTTTATGCAGTAATCCTCATTCTCACGGACCTTTCTTGCCTTAACGAGGGACTATTACAGTTGAGAATAAATATAAGATCACCCTTAGATTTTATAATGTAATGGGTTTGACGAGAGAGACTGATGTTTGTGATTTTGGGGTGTCTATATGATACATGATTGATTTTACATTTGTGCCTTTATGAGGTAGGAAGAAAAAAGACGGAAAGAATTGGTGTTGCCACTGCTTGGGGAATGACCTATACATTTTCAGAGCTTTTTGTATCTCAGTATTTATTTTTCCTTTTTAGCTTAAAACAACAAGCTCTTGAAAGTACATTTGTGATACTACAGCATTCAGAACACTCAGCTTCTAATAATTACAAGGAAGCCATTGAAGGTCCAAGTTTTTTTTGCATGTCTTATTAAATAAAAAGCATATCATATATCATATAATTTTCAGGTGTCAGATTCAAAGCCTTGTTTTTCAACAATTTGGAATCATGGCAAAAATAACATTGGCCAAGCAGTTTTGCAATTTTATTGACCTTGGCCTTTGATCCATCTGATGTTATCAGCTTCTTGCAGAGCCAAGTGACACCTGTTTTCAGTATTTTAGCTTTGTTATTTTAGCAATAAGCATGAAAAGGCTCCAGGGGACCAGACTACACTCTGAAAAAGTAGCATAACTGCATTTTTTCCTGCTTTTGGTGAGTTTTAATTTTCCATTATTTTTTTTTCATTTTTTAAAAAAAGTCTGATGAACATTTCTTTCTTTTGTATGGCACATAAACTGATCCTGTCATCTTACCGAATCTCTATATAAAAGACATTCCAAGGCTGCATTTTAATTAAGATTCTTGTATAAAGTCCTGTGGAAATCCAATGTTGATGTGGCTCACCATATAATCAATGGCTTTTCTGAATTCTCTGGCAGTGGTATTTGCTTGTTGCATACATTATGGTCTCCAAGTACACAGTGAAATCAATAGGCTATTTCAAAAATTGTTTTTGCATCTAGGAGAAAGAAGCCACTTCCTTAAGACATGAATAGATTTGTAGACACAAATTAGCAAAGATAATGTTTTGTAAACTGAATTGTAAGCTTTCAAGAGTTTCAAAGTTTAAAACCAAGCCCTAGAATAGGGCTCAAAATTAGATCAGGAGAGAGCACTGTTGATGTAGTACAATGCTGTATAATCATAGCATCCAGTTACAATAGATAATTAGGAATCATCTTATCTGCAATTTCTGAACAGTCTCCAAAAGGACATGAATGTGTAGAACATTTTAGTAAGCTAGAGACTATTAGATTGATGGATAAGTAAGGTTAGAAAGTCTCTCATATGGTAGGACTGTAATACCACAATCCAACTTGTTGAAGGGTTCTTTTAATTCATTGATAGAGACTAGGGAGAGTTCACAACAGAGGCTATTCTTTCAGGCAGTTTTCATTTACATCTTGAGAGACAGGCAAATATAGTATTTCTGGGGTTTTTTTTTCCAGAATGAGCTTTTGATTATGAACTTTAATTTGGTCCAAATATCATATTACTTCTGGGGGAAGGGAATGCTTATTAAATTTGCAAATGACAGCTAATACTCTAGAAAAGGAAACTCAAATTCTTGATAGAGTTAGAGAAAGGGATTGACAGTAACTTAATAAAATTTAATAGAGTTCTTCTCTTAGGAAACATAAATCAAATGCACTGTTATAAGATGGGATGCATGGCTTAGTAATAACACATGGAAAGAAGAAACCGATATTGTATTTTATTGGAATGCAATCATGAGTCAGAAATGTAAGGGAGCTGCAAAATAGATAAATGCAATTTTAGACCTGATTATCAGAAGTATAATTTCTAAAATAACAGGAAATAACATTGTTTCCAGTTCTGGACTCTAAACATCTGGCTGTGGTGATTAGAGCCCCTTGCTGGGTATTCAATTTATATTGTTGACTAGATGCACTACTGCATGTTCTCTCTTTGCTATCTTTCTTTCTTTCTTTCTTTCTTTCTTTCTTTCTTTCTTTCTTTCTTTCTTTCTTTCTTTCTTTCTTTCTTTCTTTCTTTCTTTCTTAAGAGAGAACATGCAGTAGTAATAAAATATAATATATATTTATTGTTTTATTCTGTGAGCTTCCCAGAGTTCATTTGAATATGATGAAGCCTAACTTGAATAAACTCCCTTTCTATGACCCTGTAATCCCTTAATCTGGGGTAGAGTTGGGGCAACTGGATGGATCTGAGCATTTACTGGCTGTATGCCCTTCCTGACACCACATGGAGTTTGCAGCAGATATTTTATTTTCCTTTGCATCCCAGGAGGAAAAGATATCTGCTAATGTCTAGATTTGAATTCTCAACTTTCTGAGTGGGAGGTGAGCATTTTCACCACTAGGCCACCATGCTGCTTCAGGCATAACTTGAATGAAACCTATAAATACATATACTTAAAAGAGTTCAGAAAAACTGGAACAACAAATTGGAGCAGGAAATGGCAACAAAGATCAGATAGTGCTGGTCTAAGATGTGTAAAGGAGATGGACAGTTTAGTGTTGAGAAAAGACAGCTGAGAAAAGTAATACTGTTGAAATACCTGAAATCATATGACATAGAAAACATAGAGTCAAGATCTGCCCTCTTTCCTTAAGAAATGCAGGACATAGAATAATGAATTTAAGTTAGCTTCAAGGAAGGCAGTTTCTGATTGAAAATACTTTCCTTAACAATAAGGGCAGATTGACAGTAGAACCATTTTTTGTAGACTAGTGACAGATTCACCTTTATTTGTGTTTCAGTTAGATAGGGGGCTCAATTTAATCACTAAACTGACTTTTTTCAACCAATATGATTCAGTGAGGCATAACTTGTATTTCCCATGATTTTGCTTGCAGTTGCAGACTCAGTTCTCAACCACTACATTTATTTTCAGGCTATGGTCAAGATTTCTTCTATTCTATAGCTATGAGTCACCTCTTCAAGGTAGTCTGGGTCAGGAAACAGATTCTGCAAGGGACTCTACATTATTTCAGAGGATAATAAAGAATCTTGAAAGCTTGGCAGAATTTTTCTCTCTCCTTTCTTATAATATTATTAAAGTGTCTATAACTAAAAAGATCAGATCAGTGCAAGCCTGTGACACTCTATGGAAAAAAAGTTTAAAGAAGCAGGATAAGAAGAATATTGATACCTCTGAAGTTTGTTATTGGAAAAGAGTCTAGACAGACAGACAAGAAACAAACTGATGGATCATTGAACAAATTGATCCAGAGTTCTCACTTGAGGCATAAATGACCAGGCTCAAATTACCCTATTTCAGATATATTATCCAGAGATCTAGCTGTATAGAAAAGGCTTTAATGCTGGGAATGGTGGAAGGAAAGTCAAGAAGAGGATGACCAGCAAAAAGGTAGGTGGAGTCAGTCACAGTGGCAAGGAGTGGACCATTGGAAGTCCATCATGTCTCTCAGCTTCCATCTCAAATATGGGAAATAATGATATCATTTACCTTATAGGTAATTCTCTACCAAAAGCACTTTGAACATATATGAAGGCAATATAGAAATTTCTTGGTCATACTGTAGTGTATGAAATCACTTGTTCATACTGTAGGAATCCTGCACAGTCTGTTGTCTTTTCTCCTGCAGAAATTCTTATTTTGATGGAGAGATTAAAATGAATTGGGTCCAATATCAAGTAAGAATTCTATGACAAAGGTTAGACAATCAGAACTCGAAAACTCTGTAAAACTGGGTGGTCAAATTTATTCAGATGATCAGATTCATGGCTAAACCATTGTTAAGCCATTGAGGACCCAGATTCCATTGAGGACCCAGATTGTTGGGGGCAATTAAGCTGACTTTGTAATAATGCCACTTGGGGGTGTGTGTGAAAGCCCTAATAAGCAGGCATAGAATGAAGGCTACTGCTAAGTTTGTAAGCCGCCCTGAGTCTTCGGAGAAGGGCGGGATATAAATGGAATTTTTTTTAAAAAAAGTGGTTTCACACTTATTCCCGTTCCCTCATCAGTTTCCACACAAGGAATATTCCATGAAACAGACTCATTTAGGAGAGGATTATTTTAATCTAAGAGACTATTTTGTTTTTGTTTTTTTAAAAAAACCCTTCAAACACAGGAATGTAGGTTTTCTCAATAATTGTAATCAAGTCAGAATGTTTAAACTATTATCTTAGTGTCTCTTTCCTGCCTCTTTTTAAGAAAAAAATAACGTATTTATTACAAATTTGTGCTTCCATTGGAATGCCATTTCCTCCTTCCCTTCCTTTCTCTTCCTGTCTCTTCCAAATTGATTAATGTAGATATACCTCAAGACATCAACGCATAATAACACTATTGTAATTATGTAAGATACCAATTGCAAATAGAGGCTTGGAAGACAATGTTGTTGTTGTTAGTAGTGAAGTCGTGTCCGACCCATCACGACCCCATGGACAATGTTCCTCCAGGCCTTCCTGTCCTCTACCATCTTCTGGAGTCCATTTAAGCTCATGCCTACTGCTTCAGTGACTCCATCCAGCCACCTCATTATCTGTCGTCCCCTTCTTCTATTGCCCTCTTCTCCAGTGAGTCCTTCCTTCTCATTAGGTGGCCAAAGTACTTGAGTTTTCACTTCAGGATCTGGCTTTCTAAGGAGCATTCAGGGTTGATCTCCTCTAGGACTGACCGATTTGAATGCCTTGCAGTCCAAGGGACTCGCAGAAGTCTTCTCCAGCACCATAGTTCAAAGGCCTCAATTCTTTGGCGCTCAGCCTTTTTTATGGTCCAACTTTCACAGCCATACATTGCAACTGGGAAAACCATGGCCTTCACTATACACACTTTTATTGGCAGGGTGATGTCTCTGCTTTTTAGTATGCTGTCTAGATGCCATAGCTTTCCTCCCCAGGAGCAAGCATCTTTTAATATCTTGGCTACAGTCCCCATCTGCGGTGATCTTGAACCCCAGGAAAATAAAATCTGTCAGTACCTCCATTTCTTCCCCATTTATTTGTCAGGAATTGAGAGGGCCAGATGCCATGATCTTGGTTTTCTTAATGTTGAGTTTCAAGCCCACTTTTGGACTATCCTTCTTCACCCGCATCAAGAGGCTCTTTAGTTCCTCTTCACTTTCTGCCATTAGAGTGGTATCATCTGCATATCCTAGGTTGTTGATATTTCTCCCGACAATCTTAATTCCAACTTTTGATCCATCTAGTCCTGCCTTTCTCATGATGTGCTCTGCATATAAGTTAAATAGGCAGGGGGACAGTATACAGCCTTGCCAGACTCCTTTCTCAATTTTGAACCAATCAGTGGTTCCGTGTCCAGTTCTCACAGTTGCTTCTTGACCCACATTTAGGTTTCTCAAGAGACAAATAAGATGGTCTGGTACTCCCATTTCTTTAAGAACTTGCCACAGTTTGTTGTAATCCACACAATCAAAGGCTTTAGCATAATCAACGAAGCAGAATTAGATGTTTTTCTGGAACTCCCTAGCTTTGTCTATGATCCAGCGTATGTTGGCAATTTGAGCTCTCATTCCTCTGCCTCTTGGAAATCCTGCTGGACTTCTGGTAGTTCTCAATCCACATACTGCTGGAATCTAGCTTGTAGGATTTTAAGCATAACTTTATTAGCATGTGAAATGAGTGCAATGGTGCGATAGTTTGAACATTCTTTGGCATTGCGTTTCTTTGGAATTGAAAAGTAAATTGACCTTTTCCAATCCTGTGGCCACTGTTGAGTTTTCCAAATTTGCTGGCAAATTGAGTGTAGCACTTTTACTGCATCGTCTTTTAAGATTTTGAATAGTTCAGCTGGAATACTGTCACCTCCACTAGCTTTGTTGTTGCTCAGGTTTCCTAAGGCCTATTTCACTTCACATTCTAGGATGTCTAGCTCGGGATCAGTGACCACCCAATCGTGGTTATCTGGGACATTAAGCTCATTCTTGTATAGTTCTTCTGTGTAGTTTTGCCACCTCTTCTTAATCTCTTCTGCCTCTGTTAGGTCCCTGCCATTTTGGTCCTTTATCATGCCCATCTTTGCATGAAATGTTCTCTTCATATCTCCATTTTTTCTGAAGAGATCTCTGGTCCTTCCTATTCTATTGTTTTCTTCTATTTCTTTGCACTGTTCATTTAAGAAGGCATTCTTATCTCTTCTAGCTATTCTCTGGAATTCTACATTCAATTGGGTGTATCTTTCTCTTCCTCCCTTGCCTTTCACTTCCCTTCTTTCCTCAGCTATTTGCAGAGCTTCCTCAGACAGCCATTTTGCTTTCTTTCATTTCTTTTTCTTTGGGATGGTTTTAGTTGCTACCTCTTGTACAATGTTGCAAACCTCTGTCCATAATTCTTCAGGCACTCTGCCTATTAGATCTAATTGCTTAAATCTATTTGTCACCTCTGTTGTGTATTCATCGGGGATATGATTTAGTTCATATCTGGGTGGCCTAGTGCTTTTCCCTACTTTCTTCAATTTAAGCCTAAATTTTGCAATGAGAAGCTCATGATCTGAGCCACAGTCAGCTCCTGGTCTTGTTTTTACTGACTGTATAGAGCTTCTCCATCTTTGACTGCAGAGCACATAGTCAACCTGATTTCTGTGTTGGCCATCTGGTGATGTCCATGTGTAGAGCCATCTCTTGGTTTGTTTGAAAAGAATGTTTGTATTCTCTTGACAAAATTCTATCAGCCTGTGCCCTGCTTCATTTTGTACTCCGAGGCCAAACTTGTCTGTTATTCCGGTTATCTTTTGGTTTCCTACTTTAGCATTCAAATCCCTTATAATGATGACATCATTTTTGGGTGTTAGTTCTATAAGGTGCTGTAGGGCTTCATAGAACCAGTCAATTTCATCCTCTTCAGCACCAGTGTTTGGGGCATAGACTTGGACTACTGTGATATTGAATGGTTTGCCTTGGATTCGCACTGAGATCATTCTGTCATTTTGGGGATTGTATCCCAGTATTGTTTTTCCTACTCTTTTATTGACTATGAAGGCTACTCCATTTCTTCTAAGGGATTCTTGCCCGCAGTAGTATACCTGATGGTCATCTGAATTAAATTCACCCATTCCTGTCCATTTTAGTTTGCTGATACCTAAGATGTTGATGTTCAGTCTTGTCATCTCTTGTTTGACCACATCCAACGTTCCTTGATTCATGGATCTTACATTCCAGGTTTCTATGGAGAAAAAATCTTTACAGCATCGGACTTTCCTTTCACCACCAGATGCATCCACAGCTGAGCGTCCTTTTGGCTTTGGCCCAGTCACTTCATTCTTTCTGGCACTACTAATACTAGCCCTCTGCTCTTCCCCAGTAGCATATTGGACACCTGCCCACCTGAGCGGCTAATCTTCCAGCATCATATCTTTTTGCCTTTTGGTACAGTCCATGGGGTTTTCATGGCAAAGATACTGGAGTGGTTTGCCATTTCCTTCTCCAGTGGATCACATTGGGTGGCCCTGCATAGCATAGCTCATAGCTTCATTGAGTTACACAAGCCCCTTCACCGTGACAAAGCAGTAATCCATAAAGGGGTGGAAGACAATATTTCATGTCAATTATTATGTGTAGGTATTTAGATGACCTTGATCATAAAAAATTATTAGCCAAGTATACCTCCATATTTATCAATGAGAAAGGAAAGTTGCTTTCAAAATTATAAGAATCAGATTGATTAAAAGTGCTACATTTGAAACATCTGAATAGTTACAGGAGCCATTCATGATCTTTTGTAAAATGTGTTATAAGTTATGGTACAATTAAACATAATTATAAAGAGATTTAGAGATATTTGAACCTTTGTTATTAGCACGTATATATGCACGCAGAAACATATACACATATACATAACTATCCTGCACCTAGTGACATACTTTTTGGCTACTCTTGATCCAGTTAACTTATGGTGGGTACATGGACATCCATATGGTAGGTGCATGGAAAACTGGATACATGGGAAACAAGTGACATTATATGCATCATGTTATCCTCAAACAAATAAAATATATATATATATAATTTGCATTATTTGTGTTATGATGGACTGTTGTTATTCTTGAGCCAGTTTTATAATCTATGTCCAAGATGTCAGATGCCAATGGCTGGGTACATTATCATGTATTCACCGGCTGCCTTATTCCCCTTTTTAAGGTATGTTGTGAATGTAACTGAATATGCATGCCATCTGCCAATTTTGACCACATAAGCCAAGCTGACTAAAGTAGCCAAACATCACTTTTTCTAAGGGAGTATACTCACTATTGTATAAAGGGGAAAGACGAGTTATCAGGAATACTACCGTAGTTTCCGGCGTATAAGACTACTTTTTAACCCATGAAAATCTTCTCAAAAGTCAGGGGTCGTCTTATATGCCGAGTGCTGAAAATTTATGGACAGGGCTGGCTGGAAAACCTGGAGCAGATCTTCCATTTAGTCTGCGCAGGGAAAGTGGGACCAATTGGAGAAGAAGCTGCAGTCTGTGATTTTTTACAGGCTGGGGTCTGGGCGTCTTTCCTTCTAAAGTTGAAGAGCAGCTGTAGTATATCCCAACTTGAAAGGCAAGAGGGGAAGGCAGCAGCCAGAGCAGCGGCTTAGCTCTAAAGGACACATTTGACTCAGGAACTGGGCGGGCGGGCTGGAAAACCTGGAGCGGATCTCCCATTTGGTCTTTTTTTTAAAAAAAATCCCATTTATATCCTGCCCTTCTCCGAAGACTCAGTGTGGCTTACAATTTAAAGCACAAATCAATGTGCTTAGCAATAGCCTTCATTCTGTGTATATGCCTGTTTATTAGGGCTTTCACCCCCCCCCAAGCAGCATTATTACAAATTCAGCTTATTGCCCCCAACAATCTGGGTCCTCATTTTACCTACCTTGGAAGGATGGAAAGCTGAGTCAACCTTGAGCCTGGTGGGATGCAAACCTGCACTAATTGCAGGCAGCTGGTGTTACTTAAGGCTCTGCACAGGGAAAGCTTTAGAGTGAATTAGGAAAAGTGAAAAAGTGAATTAGGAAAATAGGGAACGGTTGCTAGAATTGGGTATGTGTAGTTTAACAAAGAGAAGGGTGAGGGGTGACATGATAGCAGTGTTCCAATATCTCAGGGGCTGCCACAAAGCAGAGGGAGCCAAGCTATTCTCCAAAGCACCTGGAAGCAGGACAAGAAGCAATGGATGGAAACTAGTCAAGGAGAGAAGCAACCTAGAACTAAGGAGAAACTTCCTGTCAGTTAGAACAATTAACCTGTGGAACAACCTGCCTCCAGAAGTGGTGAATGCTCCAACACTGGATGTTTTTAAGAAGAGACTGGACAGCCATTTGTCTGAAATGGTATAGGGTTTCCTGCCTTAGCAGGGGGTTGGACTAGATGACCTCCAAGGTCCCCTCCAAATTATTATTATTATTATTATTATTATTATTATTATTATTATTATTATTATTATTATTATTATTATTATTGTTTAATCCACTTGCATTGTTTTATGTTTACATGTTTGATGACAAACAGCCTTATGTTTATAAGTGACAGTTTTCCTACTAAGCACCTGCATGTCATAAGCATTTGAATTAAAATTACCATATTAAAATCAAATCTGATGTTTTTTAATTTTTATTTGGTGTGCGTTGGAAGAGGGGTAGTCTTATACGGCGAGTATAGCCCAAACCCTATAATTTAACAGTAAATGTAGGGGGTCGTCTTATACGCCCAGTCGTTTTATACGCCGGAAAATACGGTATTACTATAGTAAAAAGATCACCCAATGATGGCTAGTTAATTACAAGCTGTCAACTAGAGGGGAGAGCAATACTGATCCTGGGGGAAAAAATGAAGGGTCAGAGCACCCAACTTTCCAATGCTGACTAAAAATGACCAAGAATGATGGGTCCACACTGATCCTGCATCTTTTTCTTTTCCTTGTGAGGGAGGGTGAAGGCAATCACATTCTATTTCCAAATACCTGGGTAGTAAGCTCTGCATACAGTAAAAAAAGTTCAATCCTTTTTGTTCTAATCAGCATAACAAGTTTATATTCACTACTTTCTTTGCTTTATTACAAAATAATATCTGCCATAGAACTACATACACTTTCCACAAATATCACTGCTCTCACCCAACAATAGTATAAAAGCCTGCTATTCATGGATAGGAGAAGCGAGAAAATCTGCAGGTCAGCAGATGCTATCGAATGTAGGCAAGTTAAAGAATGAATCTGTGACTAATGGAGAAGGAGTTGCCTGAATCTTCACCCCTATCCTAATCTATCTTTTCCTGCCTATTAGTCTGATTATGGGAGGCTGTACAAAATAGACATCCTTGAGCCAGTTTTATGACCTGTATCCAAATGTACCATTTTCTCATTAGAAAAGCTAAAATGACCCATTAATCTTTTCTGCTTTCTCATATTTTCAGAAGTTCTGTATTGTTTTTAAGAAAAAAAAACTTAAAAAAGAGGTGCAATATACTGCTTACCTGAAGCTTGACTTGGCATGAGGTTTTTGTGATTTATTGTTTAGGATTTAATCATTTTTAATATGTTTTATATTATTTTAATTTTTGATTGGGAGCTGCACAAAGTTTGATATAAGATGGGCAGCTATATAAATGTTTTAAATAAATAATAAATACTTTAGAACACTAAATTTCACTTAGTAAACTGATATTTAACATTATAACCTTAGTTATTATTAAAGGAAAGTGTTGCAAAGTTTTGAAAGCATATATAATAGAGGAATTTCAATATCAAAATTTGAAAGTGTGCAAAAGCCAGTTTCTGAAGGATTGTCATATTTCAAGCTAATACTTTTTTAAAAAATCGTGTTGAGAAAAATGTCTTAATCTTACATCAAGACACTTACCTTACCTTAGATTCCCCCATTCCTTTGTTTTATTTAAAGATTTTATAGGGTTAAAAATAACATTTTAGAAGGTAATGTGGTAATTGGGTTAAACAATAGGTCAGTAATACAGTCATTAGTGAGTATCTCAGGTTACACCATCAAATATTTCTTCTCAGTTTCCCTTAATATTTGCTATTTTATATTTATACTAATAAATTTCTAATTATATCAAAATTCAGTAAAAATCTTAGTATCTCATTTATAAATACATTTTTTATTTTTGCTTATACATATCTTAAGGTAAAGGTAAAGGTTCCCCCGCACATGCGTGCTAGTTGTTTCCAACTCTAGGGGCCGGTGCTCATCTCCGTTTCATATCTTAATAGGTCTCAAAAGACAATCGAGGTCCTGTTATAAAATTTTACCAATTTTAATTTTTAGTTACAGTATTCCAATTTAACATTTAATATTCATAGTATTTAACTTTCAGGTAACCCAAATTTCCTTTATCTCATTTCATAAAAATTATAATATCTAAAATACACCTATTAAAACTTAATATGTTCTTATTCTATTCCATAAACATTTTCTACTTCCCATCCTAACAGATGACTGCTTTAAAACAGAGCATCTTATTAGTTCAGATCCATCATCTATATACACTGGGCTAATCAATAATTCAAACCTATTTTCTTATAGTTAATTTAAATTTCCCTTGTTAATCTAAACCTTCAATATTCAACCAATTAATCCCCTGTTTTTTTACTACTTTCTGACTATTTTAAATCTAGTACCCTCCCTTTGTTTAACATTCCCTTTAAAAAAGAATTAGCTTGAAATACAACATTCTTCTTTTGGAAGGTTCCTTTGATGACCTATTAAGTTTATTTTAACACATATTCTGTGACTTTATTGCTAGTTTAATTCCTCAGTGACAAATCACAGGAGAGTGAAACAAAGAATGCCATCTTTGTAACTTCTGCTATGAATTCAATCATTCCTATTCAGTGGATTGCAATAATACAGTCCAATTTAGACATAAGCACAGGGCCTAGAATTTTTGCAAGTGATGGCCAGTTACAGTCTCCTAACAGTAGAATTTGCAATTTGCCCACATACTTTGCGTGCTGACAAAATAGTAATAGAGCAAATGATAGTTTACTGTCTTAGAGTTTGCCTTAGTCAACAGGCACAAATTTAAGTATTGACCAGGGATCAGGAGTGTTCAGACATTAGGTAAAATAAACAAAAATATCTCAGGGGCTGCCACAAAGAGGGATTCAAGCTATTCTCCAAAGCACCTGAAGGCAGGACAAGAAGCAATGGATGGAAACTAACCAAAGAGAGAAGCAACCTAGAAATAAAGAGAAATTTCCTGAGCTCCCAGTTTTCCATTTTCCTGGAAACCTTGTACATCATTTACTTAGGTATAAGATTTCTACTTCCTGAGATGGCTGTTAGTATAAATTAGTACTCAGATTGATGAGTACTAATAAAGAGCAGGGATAATTTATATTCTCTGGGTCAACAGCAGCTCTAAAAAGTAAATATTGACTCTGGAGAGAAATACACATAGTATTTGCTGTCCTAATTATTTAACTTTAGTTATCCATTTAAAATTCAGCCCCAAGGCTGGTTAGAAAAACCAGTTGGAATGCAAGTTAGAATCCAAGCATAATAAAACCAAATCAGAATGCCTAATCTATATTGGGCAAAGTTAAAGAGAAAATTAAATGATATTTTACAGTAAGATATTGCAAAAAGAAACATAATCTAAAAGGACAAAATGCATAGCAGTTGAAGTTAAAACAGTAGCTGGATGAAGGTAAATATTTTTTACATTTTAAATAAATGTAAAAATAAAATAATAAAATAAATAAAATAAATCCAGGATGTTGATATTTCTACAATAATAACCCACTGCAGTTCTGTCTTTAAAATAATTACATGATTAAAGTAAAACCACCCAGAGATACTTAGATTGGTTTATAAATATTACAAATAAATAAAATAAAATATGAATTTCATGCAGGCATACATGCATGTGCAGATCTATGCATGTATATACTGTATGTATACATATGAGTCAATCAATCAATCAATCAAGAAGAGACTTGACCGCCATTTGTCTGAAATGGTAATAGTAAGGGGTTGGACTAGAAGACCTCTAAGGTCCCTTCCAACTCTGTTACTCTGGTTTTTTTCCCATTTGGGCTAGAGCTCTGCTGAACCCCTCTATAGCCTTCCTTGGAATAGTTTGCTAGGCAGAGGGAATGGATAGCCTTATTTATTTTTAATTATTGGTTTATTAAATGTATATATGCTGCCTATCTTACCATTAGGTAACTTTTAGGCAGCTTACAACAATGTTAAAAGCAGCAGTAGAAAATATTATAGTTTTAAAATGATATTTATATTAAAATGAGCAAAGACAGCTAAGGAAGGAAACGAAATATATTCATCCATCCATTCTGCTCCTCTTCCAGTGAATGTGATAACAGCTGAGCTTCAATGAGAGGAAGAAAAGAACTGGAAGATGGGATAAGCAAGGCTTCCTAGCTAAAGGATAAAGGGCTGCTTATACAAAGATCAGTTTTGCTGGGATTTCAAATCCACTTCAGCTGAGTCAGCAACACTGACTCAGCCACTGAACATAGCAGAGATATATAGAGCTGGTTCTGAATTGTTGAAAGGACCCTATGTGGAAATGCTTCAATTAAGTAAAGGTAAAGGTTCCCCCGCACATGCGTGCTAGTCGTTTCCAATTCTAGGGGCCGGTGCTCATCTCCGTTTCAAAGCCGAAGAGCCAGCGCTTGTCTGAGGATGTCTTCGTGGTCATGTGGCCGGCATGACTAGACACCAAAGGCGCATGGAGAGCTGTTAACTTCCCACCATAGTGGTCCCTATTTTTCTACTTGCATTTTTACGTGCTTTCGAACTGCTAGGTTGGCAGAAGCTGGGATGAGTAACAGGTGCTCACTCTGTTATGCGGCACTCGGGATTTGACCCGCCAAACTGCCGACCATCTGATTGACAAGCTCAGCGTCCTAACCCACTGAGCCACCGTGTCAATTTAGTACTTTAGGCTAAAACGGAGACAGTTCACCTTCACTCATAGGAGTGCATAATTTATGTCCATATGAGCTTCTTAGCTGAGAAGAAAATTCTACTGGGTTCTACTTACACATTACAAGTCCAACAACACATTGCCATACCTAAATACAAGTTGTTGCTTTTTAAAAAAAAGAAATCTGCATGTATTAATCATCTCATCAATGGAAGAATGTCCACAGTATAGCCCTGTACTGTTTTCTTAATAGTCATTTACTAAAAATAATTCTCACTGTCTTTCACTTTCTTTTATCATTTATATCCTTTTTAAATTCTCCAATAATGCCTTGTATTTCCATAAAATTTCAAGACTGCATTCCATTTGTCAGAGTCCTTACCAGCCCTGGTCCCACAGATGACAAATGATGGTTGACAAGGTAGCTGGCTAAGCAGGAACGGTGTGACCAGTGTTTAATGATGCAAAGTAACGGCAAACAACAGCATATAAAGTCAGCGCTGGGAGTGAATTGCTCCCAGCGCCTTACATACAGTCAATCCCCTCAGCTCCATCCCCAGCCAGCCAGCCAGCATCCAGTGGCCATCCTTAAAAACAGCAACACCAGCCTCTGCCTACCTCCTCCAGCTGGCTGTGCAATCCCCTGCGTCTGTGTGATCAGCTGTGTGCTGGCAGCGTGACCACCTGGCTGTCCACTGGCATGGCAAAACAAGTAGGATGACTCCCATTGCTTCTCTGAGTGCCACTCCGAATGCTTGCTACTAACAGGGCTCCAGTTGGTCAGCAGCCACGATTCAGGGACTCTGGCCATTTGGCATCATTGTCAGCAGTTTAGCGTAGTGCTGGGAGCCTCAGCTGTTTGGCAGTCAGAAAGAGGGATAGTGTGGCACCGGGAGCCTCAGCTGTTCAGTGGTCAAATTGAGGGATTCCCTGGGTGTTCAGCAGTGATGTCAGCAGCTTGCAGTCAGACCACAGGCTCCCTTGGCTGTCTCTCTCCCCCCTCCCTGAAGTGGCAAGCCCATGGGGCTTGACAGGTGTCCCCTCTACCAGGGCTCCAACTGGAAAGCAAGGAGAAACAGGTGATTAATCACCCACTGTGGTGGATGGTTCAGCTGACCCCCCTCCTGGCTTCCTAGGACACTGTCGGTGGAACTTCCTCACCAGCGAGGGGGCTTGAACATCTGCTTCCCCCACCCATGAGGCCTCTGTGACAGGGCATCCCTTCCACCTCACCCTGCCATACTGCAACCGGCCCTGCTGGTGCCAAGAATCCAGTGTCTCCTGAACCTCATAATGGGCCCCCATAATGGGCCCCGGTGCCCTGGTCACAGGCCTCAAGGAGGTCCCCTCTACCAGTTTCAACAGGCTACAATGGAAGACTGGATGTATCTTCCCCAGGAACTGGGGTAGCTATAGCCATACGGCTACTGGGTTGATGTGTGATCTAGAACAGCCCTAAGTATTTTGGTTCCAGCTTTTTGCAAGGCACCCACAAGCGGAGGTACTTGGTCAATAAATATACCATGTCCGCCACCCAAAAAGACTTTTGGGGTGTCCTTTCTTCTCTGCCTGCACCTTTTCAGCCTCCTTCGCTCTTACTAAGGCCCTCTTCACATTTCTCCAAACCCTCCCCCCTAATGTGGGCTATCCAGTCTTAGGGTTGACAGGGGGAGGGATCACTCTGCGAACACTCAGGGTGTTGTGATTCAGGGTCAGCCTGTGGGTTCGGCAGTTGGGTCGGATGACTCGGATGACTCAGATGAGGGGGAGGAGGGGGGTGTTGAAGAAGAACTTGCTGATGATGGCTTGGAGGCTCCGCAGAGCCCTCAGCCAGGCCCCTCTTACTTGGTGGAGACCCAGCTGCGTGAGCTCGACAGTGTGGATGAAGATGACCCACAGCTGGCCCTGTTCAAGGACGCCCGACGCAGGAGGCAGTCAAGTAGGAGCAAGCAGAGAAAGGCTGTGGGACTTCTCGGAAGGAGGCAAAGAGAGGCCACGCCCTGAACTCTTATAAAGGGAGTGTTTGGGGGAGGGCTGGTTTGCTGAAAGCAACCGCTCCGATAGAGGATCAAAGCTCCGGTATCTTGTTTCATGTTTTGTTGTTTGTTTAATAAATTTGGCAGACGTTTTCCAGCCTCTGCCGTTTGTACAGGGGTTGCCTTTCTGCAAGGCCGGTAGCAGGCTGGTACAGAACACAGGGATTGGGACAAAGTCCAGACCATGTACCACCCAGAAGGGGGTGAAACCAGTGCTGCTGTACACTGCTTTATTGTATGCTACTTCTGCAAATGGTAGTATGTCAGCCCAGTCGTTCTGCTGATAGGAGATGTAGCAGTGTAGATATTGCTCCACCATCACGTTGGCCCATTCTGCTGTCCCATTGGTACTGGGATGATATGCCGAGCTGAGTCCCTGGGACAACCAGATGGAACGGACGAACTCATGCCAAAAGCAGTCTGTAAACTGCACCCCCCGATCTGAGATGATCCGCCGGGGCACCCCATGCAGGCGATGAACATTTTGGTGAGCTTCCGTGTAGACGGCAATCCCTTACATGGAATAAAATGGGCCAGCTTGGAAAAAAGATCAACTATTGTCCAGATCACCATGTAACCATGGCTCTCCGGCAGCTCCATGACAAAGTCCATCGCTATATCCTCCCATGGCCGGGTCGGATCTGTCACTTTCTGCAGCAGCCCTGGTGGCCTCCTGGTACGAGGCTTTGCAGTGGCACACATAGGGCAGCCCTGGACATAGGCTTCAATATCCGCCTTCATCTGGGGCCACCAGAATTGGCGTCTCACTGGGGGCAGGGTCTTGAGGAATCTGATGCCTGCTTTACATCATGGCATCATTGTAACACCCTTATCCTCACCACCTGTGGGACATATAGCTTGTCACCCTTCCAAGCCAGCCCATCCCTCTTTGTTAGCAGGGCTTGGTGGTCCTGCAGCCAGGGATTGTCCTGGGTTGCTTTCTGCAGTTCCTGGACCAGGTTGCTGGCCAGGTGGAATGCAACCACCTGAGCCACAGCTTGCCTGAAAGGAGGCATAATGGCTTGTACCACCTCCTCCTGCTTGCTCTTATATTGGGGCATGCGTGACAGTGCATCTGCCAAAAAGTTTATACCCCCTGATACATACAGCAACTGAAAACAAAAGTGCTGAAAGTATTGCGCCCACTGTATGTGTTTTGGGGACAGGTGCCATGGTGTCTGCAAAGGCTTCAGATTCTTGTGGTCTGTCCACACCTCGAATAGTTCCTTCACGCCCTCCAGGAAATGTTGCCACATCGCCAATGCCCACCATATAGAGAATGCCTCCTTCTCCCATATTGCCCATCCTCACTCTGTATCTGTTAGCTTATGGGAGGTGTAAGCACAGGGCTGTAACATCCCTTGGCTGTTCCTCTGGAGTAACACCGCTCCCACCGCGACAAATGGGAATCCTTACCATCCCTGGTCCCACAGATGACAAATGATGGTTGACAAGGTAGCTGGCTAAGCAGGAACAGTCTGACCAGTGTTTAATGACACAAAGTGGATTGTAATAGTAAAGATCTTATGGAACATTGACCTCCTTAACTTTTAAATGGTCTTAAGTGATTTTAACAGGTCTGCTCAAAATAGACGCCTCTAGATTTCACCAGTCACCTGAGGAATTATGTTAGCTTCATCTTGTTTAGCTAACTATGCAGGCAAACAGTTCAAAGTAATCCTGTACCTGTTTTGGTCGCAATTGTCTAACAATGAATTTGAACTGAAAACAAAAAACACAACAAAATATGATGCTTTCAGAAAAAAATATGTAGATTTAGTTCTCAACAGATTCTTCTTTTTCACTTCGTATTCAATACATCTTAGAACAAGACTTTCACAAAAATAGGTGTTTGAAGGTAAATGAAGGAAATAATTCTTAGCTACTACATTAGAGCAATGTATTACACTGATAGGCTGTTAACAACTATCCCTTCAGAAAGTTACAAGATGACAGCAGTCAACAATATATTACAGAGTTAGAATGAGGGCACAGAATGAAAATGCTAATTTTCAGCTATCTTGAAAGCTATAGGTGGTCTTGGCATGGAAAAAAATGCTTTGCCTCCAAGAATGAATCTTTAAGGCATAGCAGGAGGCAGTTCTAACCAAGACTGTCACCATATGTGTTTGGGATTTCTTACACCATAATTAATAATCACTCTGTAGAGATGAATAATTTAATGCAACTTCCTGCACTAGGAGATATAGACATGCAGATGCACACCAGGAGGAACATATTGCTGTACTATCTTCATTCTAATCTAGATCAAATCCAAATAGGAGGTAACTTTGAAACAATCAAATATAATGATACCAAAGAGAGCACGGTCCATCTTCAAATATTATATGTAACATATGCTTTGATACTAACCAATGTGTATGTGTCTGTGTATACACACACATATATACATACATACAGTGCATTCAGAAAGTATTCAGACCCCCTTCACTTTTGTCAATTTTGTTATGCTGCAGCCTGAAATTCATTTTTTTCTCATTAAACTCAGTACCCGATAATGACAAAGTGAAAACAGAATTTTAGAAATGTCTGTAAATTTATTAAAAAGAAAAAACTGAAATATCACATTGGCATAAGTATTCAGACCCTTCACTCAGTACTTTATTGAAACACCTTTGGCAGCAATTTTTGAGTATGATTGGATGGCAACTGTTTGTGGACAACCATTTTCAGGTCCCTTCAGAGATGTTCAATATGGTTCAAGTCAGGGCTCTGGCTGGCCCACTCTAGGACATTCTCAGAGTTGTTCCTAAGCCACTCCTGTATTATCTTGGCTATGTGCTTAGGATTGCTGTCATGTTGGAAAGTGAACCTTTGGCCCAGTCTGAAGTCCTGAGTGCTGTGGAACAGGTTATCATTGAGGATATCCCTGTACTTTGCTCCATTCAGCTTTCTCTTAACTGTGACCAGTCCCCTGCTGCTGAAAAATACCCCCACAGCATGATGCTGCCACCACCATACTTCACTGTTGGGATGATATTGGGCAGGTGATTAGCGGTGCCTGGTTTCCTCCAGACATAACGTTTAGAATTGAGGTCAAACAGATTAATCTTTATTTATTTATTTATTTATTTAGTTATATTTATATACCGCCCTATTCCCTGAGGACTCAGGGTGGTTTACAGGGAATTAAAAATCCAAAATACAAAAATTAAGAACCAAATTAAAAAATATTAAATTGACCCTGTAGTCGATTAAAAAGAACCCCAAATTAAAATTTCTCCTCAGTCTGGGCCCGAGAGCTCGAAGAGCCAGGTCTTCAGGCCCCGGCGGAATGATCGGAGGTCGGGAGCAGTCCTCAGCTCCACCGGCAGCTGGTTCCAGAGGGCAGGCACCCCCACTGAGAAGGCCCTATCCCTGGGTGTCACCCGCCGGCAATCTCTTACCGGCGGGACCCTGAGCAGACCCTCCCTGTGGGAGCGCACTGGGCGAAGGGCGTTTGATGACGGCAGCAGGTGTTCCCTCAAATACCCCGGACCCAGGCCACATAGGGCTTTATAGGTGATAACCAGCACCTTGAATTTCACCCGGTTTCATCAGACCAGAGAATCTTGTTCCTCAGAGTCTGAGAACACTTCAGGTGCTTTTTTGTAAACTCCAAGAGGGCTTTCATGTGTTTTGCACTGAGGAAAGGTTTCCGTCTAGTCACTCTGACATAAAGCCCAGATTGGTGGAGGGCTGTAGTGATGGCTGTCCTTCTGGAACTCTGTCCCATCTCTACATAGGGCTCAGTCAGAGTGACCCTTAAGGTCTTGGTCACCTTTCTTACTAAGGCCCTTCTTCCCTGATTGCTCAGTTTGACCAGGTGACCAGCTCTTGGAGGTCCTGGCCAAATGTCTTCCATTTGAGAATTATGGAGCCACTGTGCTCTTAGGAACCTTCAATGAAGCAGAAATTTTATTGTAGCCTTCCCCAGATCTCTGCTGTGTTATATATGTAAAAAGCCACTAATAGATAGGCATACTGCAGCGTCAAAGAGTATAAATGAAAAGCCTCCTGACAGAAAAACACGCGGGAACTTTGACAGCTGTCAAAGTTCCCCGCACGGCGCAGGCGCCACCATTGACAGCTCGCGGCTGTCAAACTCCGGACCGTGAGGAAGCCTGAGCTGTCAAAGCGTCCACCGCACAGCACAGGCGCAACCACTGACAGCTCGCGGCTGTCAAAACACCCCACCACGCGGAAGCCGGAGCTGTCAGAAGAAGACGACGCTGATTGGTCCCTGTCTGACACGGCGCCAAAATAAACACTACTGATTGGTCCTCGCGACCAGCTGCCGGCTATAAAAGCCGGACAAGTTATTCAATGTTGCCTTGCTCTTAATAAACCTGTTGTTACTAGCCTGTCGTCCCGAGTGGTCCTTCGGCTACTTCACTGGCGACGAAGGTGGGATCGCTCCGGAGCTGAAGTCACGGCCGAGGAAGGAAGTTCCCGGCAAAGAGCTGTCACGGAAGTTTTAACTTCCATCGGAGCAACCCAGGACCGGACGACATGGCAAACTTTGGCCGTGTGAGGGAGTTTGATACCCGCCATCCCGAGAGATGGCAATCACACCTCGGCCAAGTCGAGGGATTCCTCCTCGTCAGTAAAATCACTGACGACCGAGCAAAGGCCGCCGCTCTACTGTACATCAGCGGGCCCCCGGTGTATGATGCAGCCGTTGGGTTGTTCAGCCCAGTGCCCATCACTGAAGTCTCCTACGCGGACTTGGTGGACCAGCTGAACAAATACTACATGCCGGCTCGATCAGAACTGTACTGGCGGGTGCAATTCGCACAAAAGAAACAACGGCAAGACGAGCCCGCCAACGAGTTCATCGCCGGGGTCAGACACGCCGCAAGGAACTGCTGCTTCCCCGACCTGGAAGACCGCATCAGAGACCAGGTGGTGATCGGTCTGAGGGACGAGAAGCTACAGAAGAAACTGACGTCCAAACCCGACATGAACCTGGCTGAGCTGACCAGGGAGATCATGGCATACGAACACAGCCACAAGAAGAAGTCGACTAACACGACCCCAGAGACCCCCGCGACCGTCTACCAGGAAAGCGCAGCCTTCAGCGACAGCGGAGAGTCGGTAGATTTCACCGATGGAGAAGCCCTACAGCGCAGAATGGAGCACCGGCAGCCGAGAAGGAGCAAAACGTCGGACCGCCGGGGGTCCAGAAACCCTCCACCGCCACCACTGCGTTACGAGCAACGAGCCGCCTGTGCCAGCTGCGGGGGCAACCATGCCCGAGGAAGCTGCCGCTTTAGGAACGCGAAATGCCACAATTGCGGGAAGACTGGCCACATCAAGCCGGTGTGCCGCAGCAAGGGCCGGGACAACATCAATGAGGTGGAGGCAACCCCCCCAGGTAGGCCGGCTGCCCAGGCCAGCAGAGAACCCCACCCAGGCCCCTTGGTAGAGACAATTGACAGGGTAAACTGCATAAGCTCCAAGGTTAAGATCTGGGTCAGAATTCAGGGGGTGCCCTGCCATATGGAAGTAGATTCAGGGTCAGCAGTCTCCTTAATTTCGCTGACAACCTATCGGGAGATCTGTCAGAAAGGCCGAGGGCAAATTCCCCTGAAACAAACTCAGGTACACCTAGCTGACTTCCAGAAAACCCCCATTCCGTTGGAAGGGAAAGCTAAGGTCGTAGTGCAGTACAAGGGGTTCAAGGGTCCCCTGGAGGTTTTAGTTACACCAGGGAACCGTACCAACTTGATAGGACTAAACTGGTTCAGCCCGCTAGGCATCGCCTTAACGGGGGTTAACACCATTCAAACACCCAGCCTAGAAGCCGTTTGCGATAAGTACGCCGACGTTTTCGATGGCACTTTAGGAAGATATACGGGTCCCCCCATCTCCTTACAGCTAAACCCTGCAATCCAACCAATTAGGATAAGAGCCAGGAGGGTACCTTTTGCCCTTAAAGAAAAAATCGAAAACGAACTTGATCGCCTCGTAGGACTAGGGGTGCTTGAGCCAACAGAAGGGGGAACCTGGGAGACCCCTATTGTCACCCCAATCAAACCTAATGGTGAAGTGAGAGTGTGCGCTGATTATAAGGCGACAGTCAACCTAGCCCTCAGCCCCCATGCCTACCCGGTGCCAGCGGTAAGGGACGTATTTGCTTCCATCCGCTCTGGCGCCCTTTTCGCCAAGCTCGATCTCACACAGGCGTATTTGCAACTGCCTGTCACTGAGGACACTGCGGAGGCCCAGACTATTGTCACCCACCGCGGTGCCTTTAAAGTAAAGAGGCTCCAATTCGGCATATCGGCGGCCCCGGGTATATTTCAGGGTATCATGGAGAAGACCCTGAAAGGAATACCCGGGGTCTGCCCCTATTTCGACGATGTTCTCATCGCCGGAGAAAACGAAGCGAACTTAGCTGACAGGCTGTCAGCTGTGCTGAGCCGGCTCAGAGAAGCCGGCCTCAAACTTAAGCGGGAAAAGTGCTCTATTGGAGTCACATCCACTGAATTCCTAGGGTACAAAATAGATAGCCAGGGCATTCACCCCACCTCAGAAAAACTTCAGGCTATTCAGACCGCACCCAGCCCTAGGAATAAACAAGAGCTTCAAGCCTTTTTAGGACTGTTAAACTTTTACCACGCCTTCATCCCCCATAAAGCCACTATTGCAGAGCCTCTGCATAGACTCCTAGACAAGGGTACAACTTGGTCCTGGACCAAAGAACATGAGAATAGCTTCCAATCATTAAAAAAGATTATCTGTCACAGTTCAACTATCACCCTTTTCAGAGAAGACACCCCAATATGCATCGCTTGCGATGCCTCTCCCTATGGAATCGGGGCTGTCTTAAGTCACATATTTAAGGACGGTACACACAGACCCATAGCCTTCTATTCACGCACTCTGACCAAAGCTGAAAGAAACTATGCACAAATTGACAGGGAAGCCCTGGCAATAGTAGCAGGGGTCAAAAAATTTCATGATTACCTGTATGGGAGACCATTTACTATATTTACGGATCACAAACCCCTCCTAGGCATATTCACTTGGAACAAAACTACTCCACAAATTCTCTCTCCGAGAATTTTAAGATGGTCAACATTCTTAGCAGCCTATTCCTATCAACTAATACATAAACCAGGTAAAGAATTGGGACATGCTGACTGCCTCAGCAGACTGCCCATACAAACCAGGGACTCAGACCCAGCCCCAGCCAGCCAGATTTTAGCAATCTCCCAACTTCCAGAATGCCCCCTGACGGCAAACATTATAGCTAATAACTCAGCCAAAGATAAAATACTTGCTAGAATCCTCAAATGGGCCACAACAGGATGGCCAGCTCAAAATCCACAACCTCAATTCCAACCTTATTCTAACAGGAAAAATGAGATCTCAACACATAGAGGTTGCCTTAATAAACCTGTTGTTACTAGCCTGTCGTCCCGAGTGGTCCTTCGGCTACTTCATCTGCCTTGCGATAATTGTGTCTCTGAGCTCTGCAGGCAGTTCCTTTGACCTCATGATTTTTGCTCTGCTACAGTCTGCATTGTCAGCTGTGAGACCTTCTATAGAGAAGTGTGTGCCTTTCCAAATTATGTTCAATCAATTTAATTTAGTAAAGGTAAAGGTAAAGGTTGCATGCGTGCTAGTCCTTTCCAACTCTAGGGGCCGGTGCTCATCTCCGTTTCAAAGCCGAAGAGCCAGCGCTTGTCCAAGGATATCTCCATGGTCATGTGGCCGGCATCACTAGATGCCAAAGGTGCATGGAACGCTGTTACCTTCCTACCGTAGTGGTCCCTATTTTTCTACTTGCATTTTTACATGCTTTCGAACTGCTAGGTTGGCAGAAGCTGGGACAAGTAACAGGCGCTCACTCTGTTACGCGGCACTTGGGATTCGACCCGTCAAACTGCCGACCATCTGATCAACAAGCTCAGCGTCCTAACCTACTGAGCTGCTGCGTCCCAATTTAATTCACCACAGGTCAATTCCAGTCAAGGTGTCAAAACATGTCAGCAATGATCAAGAGAAATGGGAGGTGCTGGGGTTAAATTTCAAGTATTGTTGCAAAGAGTCTGAATACTTATGCCAATGTGATATTTCAGTTTTTTCTTTTTAATAAATTTGTAGACATTTCTAAAATTCTGTTTTCACTTTGTCATTATGGGGTATTGATTATAGATTAATGAGAAAAAAAATGAATTTCAACAACTGTAGAATCAGGCTGCACCATAACAACATTGACAAAAGTGAAGGGGGTGTGAATACTTTCTGGATGCACTTTAGATTCTTGGAGCAATTCAAAATGTTGTTATTGACCTATTAACCGCTATATACCTTGTCACCTGAACTCAGCTTGAGAGGATTTCCAAGGAAGAATGGCAAAATATCCCCCAATCCAGGTGTGCAAAATTTGTTGCATCATACCCCCAAAGACTCGAGGCTGTAATTGCTGCCAAAGGTGCTTCAATAAAGTGCTGAGTGAAGGATCTGAATGCTTATGCCAATGTGATATTTTTCTTTTTAATAAACTTACAGACATTTCTAAAATTCTGTTTTCACTTTGATATTGAATTCTGAATACACACACACACACACACACACACATTGTGTGGATGTGTGTATACAGCACACACATGCATACATACACATACATATATGGTATATATTTCTTTTGCTCTCCCTTCCTGTATCTATCATTTTATCTTTATTTTCTTTTATTTAGGACATAATAGTTAATTGATTAAATGTTGAAAAAGCTTCATAGCACATATGTGAATATATGTTTATTCAAATAACTGGACACAAAGGGGAATGTACACAAAATCAGTGCTTATTGACTCAATTTAATATAAGGAAGTCATATAATTCTCACTAAAATTTATGTGAAGATACAAAAAAAATCAGGTAGGATTAAAGTAGATGGGGCATTTTAAAATTTATTTAAAATATTTGTATACCACTTAAAGAATCTTCTAATTCATCAGCATATTTTGAATTTCTTCTGTTTCAAAATGGTCCTCAATAGATTGAACAAAATAAAATGCCAACATATCAATTTTATCATTATTGACTTTTGGGATTTAGCATTCATGAGCCTTCATATGGAATACTGTTTACAAGTTTGGACTTCACATGTTAAGATATTATTGCAGATCTGGAAAATGTTTAAAAATGGGAGTTCCACCACTGATAGTGATATGAAGTTCTAACATAAGGCCAAATTAATTGAGCGTATATGTTTAATCAATATGACATGATTGTGCCCTTCAAATACTTCAGAGGTATTGCAAAAATATGTTTATTTAGTGTGGTTTCAGAAATGTTCAGAAATGCACCAGTATTTACACAGAAGATGGAGATATTATAATAATAAATTTCCTATATTGGCAGAAGTGTGGCTGGATTAATTTTAAGGAACCTTACAATTCTACTCTCTCTATCTGAAGCATCTGGTATTTAAATGAGGTGTGAAAAATTTACAGTTTGGTGCTTGGTTTAGTGCTTTAAGAAAAAGACCTCATTGATTTGAACAGAATTAGAGGCTGGATATTTCACTTCAAGGCCTAATCCAAAGCATAATTAATATCTCTCATTGGTCAATGTGAGCAAACATAAGTGGCAGTAACTTTTAAAAATGTCAACAGAGTGGGATGGAAATTCTAGGAATAACTCAAGATTTTTAATGCTAAATTGCTTTCATTGTTGTGATTTCATTATTAATGAACATGGTTGGGTATGGCAAACAGAATTACATCATATTTTCTGGGAAGATGAGAAAGCATTTTCATTTGCAGTTTGTTCTTTAATACAGTAAGTATATATTAAATATTTTGCCTGGAAGATAGTCTCTACCATTTTTCCAGTCTTTTTTTAGTACATCCCCGACAATTCCTATACTGTGTGATTGGAAAAAACTACACCCCATTGACCTTTCTACAGGGTTCCTGAAAGCAGCATTGGTGGCTAGGCCTATCAGTCAAAGATAATACACTCCTCTTCCACCCTCTCTTTCTTCCTTTCCCTATTTTGGTTTATACCAAGTAATGTACACATTGTCTAGCTTTTGTAGATGGTGTGTTTCATTATACAGCATGTCAAAAGTTGCACAATTCCACAAAACCAGCTAGTCCTGACTATAGAGGCTGTATTTTGCATGGTTAGGTAATAGATTGCAGCTAAGATTCTTTACTTTTGTTTCTGCTTGGGGATTTGGCTGATATTGATCTATAAACCTAGTGTTCAGAAATCTCAAAACAAAAAAATTCAGAGTAGCTCTCATGTTGTTCTGTTGCATCAATGATCATTTAGGACATTTCCTATTGTTCGGCTGTGGGCTCATATAATTGTTTTTATATCTCAGGGTACCCAGAAAGTATAGACTAGTCCAATTAAACCAATAAACTTGAACTAGTTTCTATTTAGCTGTTTACTGTATTCTAGTCAGAATGAGAAAGTTAAAATACAGGCTTTTTTGGCTTAAAGGTGTTATTCTTTTTCCATCTCATGTTATCCAATAGTTTAAGTAAGTCCCCACCCAAAGAAATGCTGGGTGCTATAGAAAAGAGGGAATTCTGCAAGGCTTCTGATTTGCTGTTCTGATTCCTGCAGATGAAGCTTTAGGCTGTTCTGTCTGTCCCTGGCTTCCTGTGTCTGGATTGGTTTGAGGTTGAGAGTGGTTTCCTGTTTCTTTGAAGCTCAGGGTTAGTCTAATTGAAAAGACATGTCTTGAAAATATGTGTCCAGTATGGTTAAAGAAACTAATCCAACCTTGGTGCTGATAGCTGATAGAAGGCCTCAAAGGATAATTAATTAAAGGAAGTGACTGAGTTAATGTCTGAAGAGATCTATAAAAGTCGTCAGGTCCTGAATAGGCTCGGTAAAATCACTGGCTTTTGGTAACAAATCAAGTAAATGGACAAAAAAACAAAACAAAACAAGATAGAAAAAAAGTACTGTATAATAGTAACACTTTCCAGTCATTTTGTGGCACACTAGTGTGTCTGTACACCTACAGAGAATGATGAGATTAGGGTAGATGGTAACAATACATGTTCTTCAATGTAAAAGGGCCAATGCGCATATATATATATATATATATATATATATATATATATATATATATATATATATATATATATATATATATATATGTTTCAAATGTTAACTATTTAGATTACCTTGCTAGGCCCCAAACATGGGGCAAATCTTTATTTCCTGTTTTCAGCCTATCTTGAAGGCTATCGAACAGGCAGTAGTCACACCGGACAATTCATATATTTGTGTAAATTACTAACAAAGAATTAAAGGGAAACTGAGATGCATTTCTGACTCCTTAGTCGTCATCAGTCAGCTATACCCTTCTGAGATTCGAACCTGGGCTGATTGCATATTAGGCAGTGTTATTTGCCTCTAAGCCACAAGGTCTCTCTCACTCTGTTTCCCTTTAATTCTTTGTTAGTAATTTACACACACACACACACACACACACACACACACACACACACACACACACACATATATATATATATATATATAATGCATATATATATATATATAATGCATATATATATATATATATATATATATATATATATATATACAGTATATATATATATATATATATATATATATATATATATATATATATATATATATATATATATATATATATATATATATATATATATATATATATATATATATATATATATATAAAGGTAAAGGTTCCCCCGCACATGTGTGCTAGTCGTTTCCGACTCTAGGGCCGGTGCTCATCTCCGTTTCATAGCCGAAGAGCCAGCGCTTGTCCGAGGACGTCTCCGTGGTCATGTGGCCGGCATGACTAGACGCCAAAGGCGCACGGAACGCTGTTACCTTCCCACCGTAGTGGTCCCTATTTTTCTACTTGCATTTTTACGTGCTTTCGAACTGCTAGGTGGGCAGAAGCTGGGACGAGTAACAGGCGCTCACTCTGTTATGCGGCACTCGGGATTCGACCTGCCAAACTGCCGACCTTCTGATCGACAAGCTCAGCGTCCTAACCCACTGAGCCACCGCGTCCCTATATATATATATATATATATATATATATATATATATATATATATATATATATATATATATATATATATATATATATATATATATACATATATATATATATATATATATATATATATATATATATATATATATATATATATATATATATATATATATATATATATATATATATATATATATATATATATATATATATATATATATATATATATATATATATATATATATATATATATAAATCCCATTTATATCCCGCCCTTCTCCGAAGACTCAGGGCGGCTTACAATCTAAAGCACAAATCAATGTGCTTAGCAATAGCCTTCATTCTATGTATATGCCTGCTTATTAGGGCTTTCGCCCCCCCCCCAGCGGCATTATTACAAAGTCAACTTGTTGCCCCCAACAATCTGGGTCCTCATTTTACCTACCTCGGAAGGATGGAAGGCTGAGTCAACCTTGAGCATGGTGGGATGCGAACCTGCACTAATTGCAGGCAGCTGGTGTTACTTAAGGAGGCATTAGCCCACTGCTCCACCAAGGTTCATATCTCCAACCTGAGACCATAATCAGAAAAGATTACTGGGAAAAGACAGGGTCATGGGACTATTCTGTCTGAAGTGGTTTCATAAATGCTTTAAGAAATCCTTGCCAGTAGAAGAGGCATATAGTCTAAATGCTAGACCAATAACAAGGAACCTTTGTGTGCTGGTTTAGAAAGAATCAAAGCTAAGCTGAAATAAAGGGGAGGGGAGGGACAGAGGGAGAAGAAAGGAAGAAAGGAAGGAAAGAAGGTTCATATAAGAAACTCAACAGAGAAGCATTATATAAAATCCCCAAACTGAGACTGTGTTGGATGTGACCTTTTTATTTAGCTATGTTGTAGCTGAAGTGGTTTTGCTAAAATCCAAGTTTCCATTGGCCTGATTTGCCAGCATTTTAATTTCCATGGTCTTTGTTTCTGTGTTTCAGTAAATTCACCCCCCCACACACACACACTTGTGGTCCTAATGGGCTTTGCTGTATATAATACAGTCTTTTGAAGGTCAATGAGTTCTTTTCTTTTTTCTTTTTAACTTGTTCATAAGCAGCACTGAGAAACAGGTGCAGCTCTTTCAGTGTGGACTCTACAATGTTTCTATACAGTGCATCCAGAAAATGTGTGCCTGCAGGGTAAAACAGAATTATCAATGTTTCCCCATGAAATTTCTGCACCTTGAGAGGCTACCCTCAACTACAGAACAGTTAGCTGCATGGCTGAGCACTGGGAGTAAATGCTTACTTCAATTGTGGCAACTGCCAGTCAGAAGAGGTGCATTTAATCTTGAAGGATAGATGTCTCAAGACATCGGCCAGGATTATACAGAGGCTTGGGATACATAAGAAGCTCTACTGGAGCAGTTTGTGGGAGATAAATATTCCTTCTCCAAAAGGGAGATAGGGCAGTTAGGTCAATACAAAGTGATGCTTAAGCATTGCTCGTTTTGCTTTCTATCTCTGTTTCATCTGAAAATTTAATTGTCAAAAGAGGCAGCAGGGATCAGAGGAAATGGCAATGAAGCTCTGGATAAGCTTCTATAAAAGTTTTTAGAGATGAGAAATAAAGAGTTAAATGCAAAATACTAGTCCATAGCCTAATTTCATGTTGGGCATCCAAGGGCATTTATGCCAACAATGGTTTGTGATAGACATGACAGAACCCAAAAGCCTCCCCTGTTCCATTTTAGCCAATAGCATCACCTCCCAATCATGTAAAACTGTAGCCATCACAAATAGCAAAGGGGCTAAGCTATGCTTCTTAATTGCTTCATTTTGGTCATCTACACTAAAGGTCCTCCCATGCCAATTTGTGGCTTGAGGCAAAGTAAAAAATGGCATCCACCTTTTTCTGCATTCCATGTAGAAACGTAGTTTGGCAATTGAATCTTATTTCAGTATAGGGTTAAAATTTCTAGTAAGGTGTTTAAATAAATGCTTTGAAGAAGTAATTCGTTCAAAGAAGCTGTTAGAGAAACATAGATGTACTAAACTGTTCTGATTCTTTCGATGCAGTTACTTCATGTAGGACTGCTCTGGAAGGAAACAAGACAGTTCTTTCGCTTCTTTCAATGGACAGTACTGTTTGATTAAGACTTTGGTAATGCTGAAATCTCTTAATGAGGGGATCCAAAGACCATGTCTACTATAGTATCCATTTCCAGGATCTGACATTTTGTTCACAGGAGCTGATGAAAGTAGAATTGGTTATAACTATTTTCATCAATCATTATCTAGAACAGTGTTTCTGGGAGCTAAAGTCCACATCACTTAAAGTTATCAAGATTGAGATACGCTTGTCTAGTCAATTTTAGACTCATGGCTGCTTAAAAAAAACACTGCAGGGGTAGAAGAAAAGTTGAACTGGTCCAGCCCAAGCATCTAATGATTTGCTCAATGTAACTGGGGAATTTTCTTATGCACCTTTTGGCAGGAAAATCCTGGCCAATGCATTGATAGTCTGCAGAAATGACATTATTATCCATAAGTACCATTTTTTTCAGCACTGCTCGGGAAACTGAGAGCAATGACATTGACTGTGAGAAAGCTGGAATGTGAATTCCTAGAAGAAATCACTCTGAGTACAGTATATAGTCCTTAAAGCTTATTTGTAATTCTTCTTTGTGACAATGGATGCATGAAAAAAAGATTTGTTTCTTTGGCTCCAATGCAACTGCACAGAACAGACTAGTGATGCTTTCCTGTACTACGTGGCATCTCCTCCATCGAGATTCTGAAGAATGGTCAGAAGCTGGCTGTGAATAGTTTTCATAATTTGCAGAAAAGAGTGATCTGATCCACCCTGACTAGGACTCTAGTGCTTGGAGCAGATCATATGGATGCAACCTTGTAAACGGATTACCCTATTTGTGTAGACTCTTCAGATTGTACAGCTTGAAGGTGTGGGCATTTGTAAAAAGTGGTGGTCATCACTGTTTGCCAGTCCTCTTGACTGATAAAGCAGTCAGTTCAGGACTGGGCCAACATTATAGACAATAATAAAAAGAGCCTTGGTGGAGCAGTGGGCTAATGCCTCCTTAAGTAACACCAGCTGCCTGCAATTAGTGCAGGTTCGCATCCCACCAGGCTCAAGGTTTACTCAGCCTTCCATCCTTCCAAGGTAGGTAAAATGAGGACCCAGATTGTTGGGGGCAATTAAGCTGACTTTGTAATAATGCCGCTTGGGATGTGTGTGAAAGCCCTAATAAGCAGGCATATACATAGAATGAAGGCTACTGCTAAGCTTGTAAGCCGCCCTGAGTCTTCGGAGAAGGGCGGGATATAAATGGAATTAAAATAAAAAAAATAATGAATTGAATGACAGGATGTCATCCAAAACAGACTCTATCCAAGAATGGAAGGTTAGATAGTGGCTTTTCTAACCTGCCATTGTTGGATGGAGTCTGTTTTGGATAGAGTTACATTCCCCCATAAATAGAAGACATCTGATTTGGAAATTTTGTAGACCCTCAATTATTACTACATTTGTATGTAAAAGCTGAGGTGAACAATAAGTTTCTGTAACTCACCCAGTCCATTAAATATGGTCCTTTCTGAGTTGGTTGTGATTATTTATGTGTTGGCTACATCTTCCCTGGAGAGCTTTATATTGGACCAATCTGGAAAAGTGTCCAGAAATTGCAACTGGTACACAATGTGGTGGTTAGGCTGCTTAACCTTGCTTATAATCCCTGCACTGAAAAATCTGGTATAGTTTAAGGTACTGGTTTTGGTCTGTAAAGCCCTCAAAGTTTGGGGCTTTACAGAGGGACTGATTCTTCTGCTGTGATCAGAGGAAAGGGCCTTTTGAAGATCTCCTTTTACCTATTTAGCAATGGAACAGGACCTTAATCTGTGTGGCATCCAAGATATAGTATAATCCCTGTGAAAGTATTTTTGTCCCCTGCTTTTCAAGTATTCAGAAAAATTACTAAATTTCTATTAGTTAGATTTTGATTTTAATGGTATTGAATTTAATCTTATTTGATTTTAGTTTATTCCTTTGAAAACTAAAAATTTCTGGGAAAATTATATATAATTTAATATCTCAGTTTTAAAAGGTTAGACTAAAAGTAGGCACTAAAATGTATAACAATACAGAAACAGGAAGATGGTAGAAATAACATTAATTTAAAAGATCCATTGCATCATAAGATTTATGATCCCTTATTATACAATACACGGTGGCGATACATTGTACAGCGTTTTGCTTGTTGTGCTATACCTTTTGCAATCTTGGTAAATACACAGAGAGGGAGGGAGGGATTTAAATGGATAACCAATTCCAAGGCTAACCTTGGGACTGGTTATCCATCTAACTTTGCTGGGAGCATAAATTGGATACAGAGCCTGAAGCAATTCAAGGTTTTCATTCATGGAATTGTCCTTGGAAAAGACGCATAATTATTTTTGCATTTTCCATATGGTGTATGTGTTACAAGATCACTTCACCAAGATATTCCACTTGTGCCAAATATTAGGTCAGAATTGGCTTGCAGTTTCTAAGAAAATGTTTTGCGTGAAATACACCAGTTAAAGAAAAGGAGGGAGGAAGAATGACATTAGACAGATAAGCTAAGCTTATAAAAGGCCAGTCTGAAACATGCTAAAGTTTCCTGACTCAACTCTTTCTGTATACACAGAGATGATTTCCCCTACTAAATATGTTGGTCTATTTACTAGGGTACTTACCTGTTTAAGACACACTGTTATATTAAGTAAAACAGAGTGCCTGAACTGATACATTTACTGAGAACCTATTTGTTTTACTGAAGAATTTATTGCAGCAGTAATAACTGTCAGAAGCAAAGTGTGGTTAAAGTGCTTCAGAAGGGACCAACTGCATAGGGTATCCATCACACTATCGACTTCCTGACAGTGGTGTGGCAAACTCCTTTGTCATAAACTCAAGCACCCAGAGTCAAAACCTAGATCAATGAAAGGGGAAGCTTGTATCCAGCTTTCAGGGAGGGTATCTTTTCTCTTTGACCCATTAGGACAGAAATAACAGAGGCCTCCCTCCCCTCCACCTCCACAGAACACATCTCAGTGCAGTCTTGATTTATAACAAGCCTTCCGGATAGCTGCTAGCTATGGCTTACCTTTGAAATGACAGCTGATGTATTTTACAAGGGAAAAAAGTTAATATGTGAAGTTTCCTGATTAGACCCCAATAAAAAAGACGACCTCTGGAAGTTTCAAATTAAAATTTATTTGTTTGTCAAATTTAGAGACTGCCCATCTCACTCGTAGAAAATTCAATTACAATGTATAATTACTTATTGTGTTGGTATTCCCTTTGCTTTCACTTCCTGTTCCTCTTTCTCTGACATTCTTTGCATCTATTATGGAAAATAGATGGCTAGCTTCTAAATTATTATATTGACTTCAAAATAAGTATTTTTTTCCTGCTAGTAAAAATTCAAAATGAAATTTACCCAATAAAACTTTCCAGAATAATTTTACCTATCTTTTGTTCAGACTCTCATTACATACATACAATCATAATATCAATAATTGGAAAATCATATCAATTATTGTTCTAACCTCCATTTCTACTGCAATGTGAAAAAAGACTTTACAAAAGTCTTTAGAGTAATATTACTATAGCCAAATGAAATGCATGAGTAATTAAAATGTGAAGTTCAAGATGTTTGTGAAGCTTCTTAAATGCTTGAACATTTATATTTTGTCAGGTAAAGGCATCAGTTCTCTTCTTCAGTAATCTCTGGGAAATAAGGAAAAAGTGATGTAGGCTGGTTTTTGTTTGTGTAGGAACTAAGAAACTACATGTAATAAGACTTCTATGAGAGGCAGTTTGTGCAGTGGTTAAAGCATCAGGGTAGAAACCAGGAAACTATGAGTTCTAGTTTCACCTTAGGCACAGAACCAGTTAGGTGACTTGGATCATTCACATTCTCTCTGCCCTAGGAAGAAGGCAATAGCAAACCATTTTTGAAAAATCTTGCCAAGAAAACTGCCAGGCAGTTTCTGAGAATTGGACACAAATGGAATTTTTTTTAAAAAGAGTCGGTATCTTTCCATTGATAATGTAAGATTTCATTACCATAATAAAATGTTGAGCCAAGTGCATTACAGTCATCTGGCTCAACAAATTTGTTGGTTGTCAGCAGGGTCCACAGGGTGTGTTTAAAAAGTTAACATGTTAGTCAGTTGTATCCCTTGAAGAAACTTCTATGATGCACCTTTCTCAGGTCACAAGGTCATAGCAAACTGTATAATGTCAAACAACAATAAATATGTCCTCCTACAATAAATACACCACAAACACCAAGATAAGTTCAGTAGAAATTCAGTAGAAAGTTCCGTTGTCTCAAATAATACATATGTTTCAAAACACAAAGAGAAATTCAGTAGAAAGTTCTGTAATTTTCAACACTAAAGAGTCTCAAAATACCAAGATAAATTCAGTTGAAATTCTATTGAGAATAAAGTAACGAAACAGAAGTCTCTTTCATACAGGAAGTAAATTTTTGAAAAATTTCAGATTATCACTGAATTGTGATTATTGCTACAAGACTGGAAGAAAATAAATTATCTGAAAAGCTCAAACCTTTTCACAACAATTACAAGCACTTGTGGAACACTTAGAACTCTATAGCAATGAGCAATAGATTTTATCTTGTATTAACAGTCCTTGTTTGTTTGCTTGTATGTATATGGAAGGATAAAACTTGCATTTATTATGTCTTCTGAGCTCAAGGGTTTATGTTTCAGTTTATATGTAATCAGTTAACAATCAATATATTTCAACTCAATAGGACTAAAATCCATTTGTCAAAACCATCTGTAATTCATCCTTTTAAAGAGAAGTGTCCTTTTGTTAATGTCTCCTGTTAAATAATAATGTTGAGGGAAAACCCCTATAATAATCAAAATTGCCAGGAAATAATGTCTTTTCTGCAACTCTTTTTTCTCTACCATGTGTGAAAAAACAGCTGGGTAATGAAAGAACTGCAAGGAAAGATTAAACAATTAATCTTCAAATGCAACTATTGAAGTCAATTTAACAGAACGAAGCAGTTCATAAAATGAAACATGGTTTACAGCCACATTGTGTGCAGGTTGTTCTAAACTGTTTTACTAACTCACACTGCAATACCAGGTTCACATACTGAGAAGTAGAGCCCACTGAATTAAGTGAGGTAGAACAACTTGTATGTGTAAATTTTTACTTTAAGAATACAACCTGTACAGTTAGCATGAAATTTAGATTCTCAGAACTGCATAGTTTATGTGTGAAACTACATTGTAAAACTTTATTCTGTAATCATAGTAACTTTCCTGTTCTGCATTACTGCCCTGTCATTTTTTCAGACTTTAGGGTGACATAAATGGAAAAAAATAGGAAGCAAATATTTGACAACCATCAAATGGTGGTTTTGCAAATCACCAGGTTTTCCTGTGCAAAATCCCACATAAACATATTTTATGATTATGTCCCATAAATCTATCACAGTGTTAGGTAAAGATGAAACTATCTTGAGCTCCTGTTTTAAAATTATATCAGATCAGTACGACACTTTGGGTATGTTTTCCTCATAACATACAATACCAGTAAGTTCTGGTAACTAATGTATAATCAATACCTCTTTCACTGGTGACCAGAGGCCTGGTCATGCATGCAGAGAAGTCGATAAATAATAACTGGAGGTTATTGTCATGGCGACGCTAAGCTATTGGGTCATTTTGATTCACTTTAGAACTGACCATGATTCTTAATGACCACTAAAGTTCAATAATAGGACATATTTAAGCTCTTTGGGCTACTGGCCTCTTATAGCTTTCTATTCCTTCTATTGCCACCTACCCCCATTACTCATATCCAGCTGGAACTTAAGATAGTTTTTTCTAAGCCATGTTCTTCTTTGGTCCATATTAAGTACTTCAGTAGCAATTATTCTGTAAGTTAAGATTCATAGCGGTACTCTTTATCACCTTGGGAAAGTGAATTATTATTATTATTTGGCTTGCACCAAATTAATTACAAGCAATTATAAAGGAATATTGCCAAAATTGTAGAGACACCACTCTTCAATATTTAGCATAACATCAGCAGCAGGACTTCAGTGAATAAATAGGGGAGAAAATGGAGATGGAACTTTTGGGGAAAGATGAGATCAGGTATGATGGCTAATTGAGAGAAGCTAGGATGGCACAGAGATGGTTTGCCTGCTTGCTGACCACATAGTATAAATGAGTGAGACTTATAGCTGCATAAAATGCCACAGGTGGATGAGATTGTGAGGTGAGGGAGATGTTTAGTTTTGTCAGGCCCCAGGCAAGCCTGGGCTGAAGAGGGCAAGCCTGGGCTTCAAGTCTGCACTTGAACTGAAATGGAACCAGGTTGCTAGCACATAATAATAATAATAATAATAATAATAATAATAATAATAATAATAATAATAATAATAATAATAATAATGATGATGATGATGATGATGATGATGATGAAGAAGAAGAAGAAGAAGAAGAAGAAGAAGAAGAAGAAGAAGAAGAAGAAGAAGAAGAAGAAGAAGAAGAAGAAGAAGAAGAAGAAGAAGAAGAAGAAGAAGAAGAAGAAGAAGAAGAAGAAGTTGGAAGGGACCTTGGAGGTCATCGAGTCCAACCCCCTGGTCAGGCAGGAAACCCTATACCATTTCAGACAAATGGCTGTCCAGTCTCTTCTTAAAAAACTTCCAGTGCTGGAGCATTCACCACTTCTGGAGTCAGGTTGTTCCACAGATTAATTGTTCTAACTGTCAGGAAGTTTCTCCTTAGTTCTAGGTTGCTTCTCTTTTTGATTAGTTTCCATCTATTGCTTCTTGTTCTGCCTTCAGGTGCTTTGGAGAATAGCTTGATTCCCTCTTCTTTGTGGCAGCCCCTGAGATATTGGAACACTGCTATCATGTCCCCCCTCATCCTTCTTTTCATTAAACTAGGCATATCCAATTCCAGCAACCGTTCCTCATATGTTTTAGCCTCCAGACCTCTAATCATCTTTGTTGGTCTTCTCTGCACTCTTTCTAGAGTCTCAACATCTTTTTCACATTGTGGTGACCAAAACTGGATGCAATATTCCAAGTGTGGCTTTACCAAGGCATTGTAAAGTGGTATTAGTACTTCACGTGATCTTGATTCTACCCCTCTGTTAATGCAGCCTAACACTGTGTTGGCTTTTTTGGCAGCTGCAGCACACTGCTGGCTCATATCTAAGTGATTGTCTACTAGGACTCCAAGATCCCTCTCACAGTTACTACTATTGAGCAAGGTACCACCTATACTATACCTGCACATTTGGTTTTTCTTTCCTAAATGTAGAACTTTACTTTTTTCACCATTGAATTCCATTTTGTTAGATAGTGCCCAGTGTTCCAGTTTGTTCAGATCCTCCTGTATCTTAAGCCTATCTTCTGAAGTGTTGGCTATTCCTGCCAGCTTAGTGTCGCCTGCAAATTTGATGAGTTCCCCATCTATCCCCTCGTCCAAATCATTGATGAAGATGTTGAAGAGCACTGGGCCTAGAACAGAGTCCTGGAGTACCCCACTACACACTTCTCTCCATGTAGATGCAGTTCCATTGAGGACCACACGCTGAGAATGGCCTGTCAGCCAGCTACGAATCCATCTGGTGGTGATGCTGTCTAACCCACATTTTTCTATCTTATCAAGTAGTAGGTTGTGATCTACTTTATCAAATGTCTTACTGAAGTCCAAGTAAATTATATCTACAGCATTCCTCTGCTCCACTAATTTTGTCACTTGGTCAAAGAATGCAATAAGATTTGTCTGGCATGATCTGTTTTTGACAAACCCATGTTGGCTTTTAGTAATGACTTTGTTTGCCTCTAGGTGTTCACTGATTTCTTGTTTCTCTTTTCCAGAATCTTCCCAGGTATTGAGGTCAGGCTGATAGGTCTGTAGTTTCCTGGATCTATTTTTTTCCCTTTTTTGAAGATGGAACTACATCAGCAATTTTCCAGTCCTCTGGTAGTTCCCCAGTGCTCCAGGACCTTTGAAAAATATAGTTTAGTGGTTCTGAGATTACATCTGCCAGTTCCTTGAGAACCCTGGGGTGCAATCCATCTGGTCCTGGTGATTTGGACTTGTCTAGGTTGGATAGGTGCTCACTTACCATTTTCTTGCCTATCTTAACTTGTGTTTCTATTCTGTTTTTTATGTTGGACTGTTTTTCCCTTTGTGTAAAGACAGAGGCAAAAAATGAGTTAAATAGTTCTGCTTTCTCCCTGTTGCTTGTCACCTTCTTGCCATTTCCCCCCACTAATTAACCAATCATTTTCTTAACTTTTTTCTTGTTTTTTACATGTTGAAAGAAGCTTTTTTTGTTATTTTTGACTTTGGTCACAAGCTTTAGTTCATTTTGAGCCTTAGATTTCCTTACTTCATCTTTGGAACCCTTCCCAAGGCCTCTCTAGGTTTATTGAAATTAGCTCTCTTAAAGTCCAAGACTCTAGTTTGACTATGTTCTATTGTTTTTGCTTCCATAATGTTGAATTCCAATATTGCATGATCACTTCCCCCCAAGGTTCCTGTCGCTTCAACACTTTCTATAATTTCATCTCTGTTAGTGAGCATTAGATCCAATATGGCTAATCCCCTAGTTCCCTTCTCTACTTTTTGGGAGACAGTTTTCTGCTAGGTTTGTCAGGAATCTGTTTGATCTTTCACTTGGTGCAGAGTTTGTCTCCCAGTTGATGTCAGGATAATTAAAGTCCCCCATTACTATTGTGATGTGCTTAAAAGTTGTTAGAAGAAATCTTTTTTTTCAAAAGGTTGCATTGCACCCTATCAAATCTTGAATGACTGTTCTATTTCAAGCACAGCAAACCTGTTTATCACTTATAAAGTTATATGAAATTTGATGTAAGTCATCTTACCTGCTTATTCAACATTTTCTTAATTTTTCCCTCCAAAATTATTGTTTACTTCTTGATTCATCTTTTACCATGAATCATAAGCACTTATATGTCTTAAGGCCATTCTAAACAATAATAGAATACCGTATATGAAATTCTCAAACTCTTGTTGCCTTATTTTACTAAAATGGCTCATTTGAAAATGATATATTTAAATGCCATCTAGAAAAAATGCTCTTCACATGAGTCCACCCTTGAAGACCACTCAGAAGCTGCAGCTGGTCCAGAACAAAGTGACATGAGCAGTGGCGCCAAGCCCCTCTATGTCCATGTAATATCTCTGCTTTGTGAGGCGTGCTAATTACCAGTAAGCTTTAGGGTACTAGTCAAGATGATGGTTATTACTTATAAAGGTTTATACGGCATCTAGGGAATATATGTCTCCCACACTATTTCTTCATATCAGACAACCTGATAGATTTGGTGTAGTGTTTAAGGAATCAGGCTAGAAACAGGAAAGTGTGAGTTCTAGTCCCACTTAGCCATGAAAGTTGGTTGGGTGACGTTAGTCACTCTCCCCCCCAGCTCACCTCACAGGGCTGTTGTTATGGGGAAAACAGGAGGAGGAAGGTTTATTGGGTATGATCACTGCCTTGAGTTATTTGTAAAAATAAAAAGTCAGGAAATTGATCAATCAATCAATCAATCAACCTGGCTTAGAATATCTCTGTTGAGGACTGTTTACTGTTTGCCAGTAAAACATTGATAACATCTTGAAGAAAAAAGACCTCTTATGCTCTTTGGCAGGGAAAACTGAAATAAATAAGTAAACTATGAACAATCACAAAATGAATAAAGCTTTGCAATGAAAACAAGTGGAATACCAACAGAATAAACAGTTCTTGCATATCTTTAATATAAAGGTAAAAGTAAAGGTTCCCCCGCACATGCGTGCTAGTCGTTTCCGACTCTAGGGGCCGGTGCTCATCTCCGTTTCAAAGCCAAAGAGCCAGCGCTTGTCCGAGGACGTCTCCGTGGTCATGTGGCCGGCATGACTAGACGCCAAAGGCGCACGGAACGCTGTTACCTTCCCACCGTGGTGGTCCCTATTTTTCTACTTGCATTTTTACGTGCTTTCGAACTGCTAGGTGGGCAGAAGCTGGGACGAGTAACAGGTGCTCACTCTGCTACGCGGCACTCGGGATTCGACCCGCCAAACTGCCGACCATCTGATCGACAAGCTCAGCGTCCTAACCCACTGAGCCACCGCGTCCCTTAATATAGTATCTTTGTTATTCCTCATATATAGACCATGAAATGTTAGATATTACAGATTTTCACTATAGACATAGTTTGTTGAATACAGCATTACACGAGTTAATCAAGCAAAGCAAGTAGCTGGGATTAGGCAATTATTCAATAGCTCTGTATTTTAAGGTAATAAGATAATGTAGTGAAGGAGATTATTAATAGCTAGAGCAGTCTTCCCGAATACAATACCCTCTAGAGCAGGCATGTCAAACTGCTGGTCAGTGGTCCAGATGTGTCACGCCAAAACCGTGCCCACCCCATTGCCAACAATGGGGAAAAAGTCATGATACATCATGCAACATCACATGATGTCACGAGTTTGACATGCCTGACATATCTCTTACAGAAGAGATATGGAACAATTTGAAACTCAAATACTTTGGCCACCTAATGAGAAGGAAGATTGGGAAAGATTGAGGGCAATAGAAGAAAGGGACGACAGAGAATGAGGTGGCTGGATGGAGTCACTGAAGCAGTAGGTGTGAGCTTAAATGAACTCCAGAAGATGGTAGAGGACAGGAAGGCCTGGAGGAACGTTGTCCATGGGGGTCGCGATGAGTCAGATATGACTTTGCAACTAACAACAACAACAACAAGGAAGCTGATGTCTACCATTTTAGTGTTTCATAAGATCTGGGCCAAAAATCCAAGTCACAGCAGCAGCCAGTAATAAGAAAGCAAAGTTGGAGAAATGAATGATGAAGAGATACAGTAAGCTTCTGTAAGTATGTAATGAATACTTCTCTCAAAGTATTCATTACATACTTTGAGATTACAAAATCATGTCATGATATGATTAATTGATTACAGTAATTTATTTGGAGGGATGCTATTTTAATGTGACAGAAATATATTTTTTTCTAGGTCCCATTTATTGCCTAGTAATTGGCATTATGTAATGGATGAGACACAAAGTGTGCCCACTGTTTTAGATTCTGTGGGACAGACATAAATTGTGGAAGAGAGGCAGTATCAATGATAGCCAGCCAGAGGCCATGAAGAGATTTATAGGTTTAATCAGTATCTTAAATTGCACCTAGAAGTGTTACAGAGGTGCATCCTTAACTGCTCATACTGCTTCTGAATGGTCTTCAAGGGATCACATTGCAATAATCCATAAGCGAAGAGATCAAGACATGAATGACTGCACGAAAGGACTTCTGATTCAAGAAAGATGCACCAGGTGAATCTTTGCTGTGAGTCCAGCAAAGATTCCTAAAATGTACATAAGTTGTGTTTGGGGAAGTGACACTCCAATCAGAACCAAAAACAGAGAATCTCTCGCACAGGAAGAGATTCTCCATTCTGTGTGCCCAAAACATTTTGGTTTTCTCTGGGTTGAGAGTGAGATTGTTCTTTCTTACTCAGACCTTCACTGTTTTAATTCTATTATGTAAAATAATCTTAAATCTATTTTTTTTTAATCTCGCCACATGTGGGAAAAATTTATCCACCCTATATGGAAAAACTTTATGCACAAAATGTTGATATCGCATAAAATTTGATTTTGGAACAACAAAACTTTAAATATTTTTTTTACTTTATAAAATTGTTTAGAATAGAATAGAATAGAATAGAATAGAATAGAATAGAATAGAATAGAATAGAATAGAATAGAATAGAATAGAATAGAATAGAATAGAATAGAACAGAACTGGAAGGGACCTTTGAGGTCTTCTAGTCCAGCCCCCTGCTCAAGCAGCAGAACCTATACCATCATGTACAGTGTTATTGACTACCCACCTTTTCAGTACTATTCTGCATGTGTCACAAAAAAAGTTATTCCCAACTTATATTTATTTTCAATTAAATTAGAACCAGAAATAATGCTCATAGGCACTACATATAAAGTTCCAAAGGGAATCTCAATTAGTGCAGCTAACAGTCAATGCATGGCAATATCTTACTATATAGAGTAAAAAAGAAATTAGTTTAATGTATAGCTTTGTAGTATAAAGTTCACTATTTGCTAATGCCTCTCCTGTATAAACTGATACAGAGACTGAACAGAGAAGGGATACATCCTATTTTAACTCCCCTCATGGTAAAAATTGTTGCTGATGAATTTCCATTTGCTCTATATCAAACTTGCATCTTCAGGAAGTATAATTAATCTAATAAAACAGTCAGCTTGGATGTGTTTGATAATTTTCTCCACAATCTTTCCCTGGAGATTGAGTCAAATGCCACCTTATATCTGGGAAGCTGTTATGCAGGGTTCCTTGAGGTTGAGAGCAATATTTTTCTGCCAGGTAGTGGAAAATAATATATTTCTCCTTACTGGGTTGTCTTCCTGAAGTTCACTTGTTTGTTTGCCAAGACTTGCTCTTGTTTTAGCCATTCAGTAAATTTGTCAAGCAGATGCTTAGCACTTAATTTACTAATAACCCTTAAAAGATTGATTGGCCAGAAATACTGAGGGAAGACTGAATATACTATCAAAATGCTAAATATGCCTTCCTGATCAGAAAGTACATTGCATCCTGGAACTGGTTTGTGCTGGTGAGTTGGCAACCAACCAAGAAAAGCAATGGAATTTTCTCTTTGAATGCTCGCACCAATCTTTCTCTTTTTTAATTCTTTTAAAAATTATATTCAGTAAGCTCTTGTGTATTTTTTTTAGATTGCAAAATTCATGTTCAAGATGATGAGCACTGTTCCTCTATACTTTATAAACTCCAGTTAGTTTATCCTTGTCTTCTATGGATTATTTAACATTAAAGCTTTTGTGAATAGAAATACTAGTAGTTGTTTCAAATTTCCTTCTTATATTCCTGCTTATGTAAAGATTATTTAAACTGGAAGGTCTTGGGAAAGTTTTAAAAATCAGAACCTAGTCTAATCAAACTCAGTATGTCATCTTATTTGGGTAGCTCCTTGGTAGCAGATTATTCTTTAGAACTCTCTGAAAGGGTGTAAAATTATGTTCACTCCTGATGGGCATATGAAAATTCAGAGATTCAATCTTTGAGCTACAAATGGAAAAAAAATCATAGTTTGTACTGTACTGCATCAAACTTTGTCCTATCAGTATAAATAAAATTTTACTTATTAAAAATAGGCTTTGTGTTTCTTCTGCAAACTCTTTCCTGAATGAGCATAATCCATAAATTCCCTAATTTCAGCATTACATATAAACTGAAAAAACCCTACATTTAATGCAGGCATGAAAGCGTTGTCTTTAAAATTCAATTGAAAACTTAAGTACAGGAAAGATTAGGCTAAAAAGGCAGGTGATGCTTCATGATTGCTATCACAAAACAGATGGGACTTTTTTTATCTTAAAAGTGATGACCAGGCAATTCATTTGCATTGCCAGCACTCATGAAGTGATACACACATCATGTTCATCCTTGTTAATAAAGTTCAGAAGATTTATTAAGATAATATCATGGAAACTTATCAACATTTTAGCTTTCTAATTTCAAGGTACTTTTTGCATTATAATCTTTAAAAGGACTAAAATCTAAGAATGGCTAGGTGTTGAACCATACAGTTTATAGAAGTACAACAACATATTCTACTGAAGAATAATCTCAGTTGAAATTGGTTGTGGTCATTACAAATTTTATAAATTGAACTGAAGTGTTAAAATTATTGTGTGACAGAAATTGCTGGAAAATATCTGTTTGGTGAGTTTTCCAATAACCCTTCTCTCTAGATGACCTCTGTCCTTAATGAACATAAAGGAGCAGAATTTCATGGTCAGTGCTGAAATTATAGGACTGATAGTAATTCAGTAGCTAGAGAAAAATAGATAGATTTGATATTCCATATTACCTGGGAAGTAATGTAGAAAAGCCTGCATATACTGTATATCATTTAGCACTTATAAAACTATTTTCCACTGCAGTGTGGAATATTGTAAGCCAGCAAGAACTGTCAAATGCATAAAATGACTGAGTTTCACCCTCAATCAAAGTCAGCTATTACTCTATTAAGATATTATAAATTCAAGATCACTTTAATTTAGCTTTCTCTTAAGCTTTCCTAAAATTTCTCAAGAGCTTTTTGCTCCAAGAGACTGACAGTCTAAGGTCAGAAGATCTTGCCCCAAGCTTCTCTGCCCTTTTTCAAAAATTATAGTGTATGTGTGATCTAGATTTTATTTTATTTTTATTTTTTATTTTAATCCCATTTATATCCCGCCCTTCTCCGAAGACTCAGGGCGGCTTACAATTTAAGCACAAACCAATGTGCTTAGCAATAGCCTTCATTCTATGTATATGCCTGCTTATTAGGGCTTTTGCCCCCCCCAAGCGGCATTATTACAAAGTCAGCTTATTGCCCCCAACAATCTGGGTCCTCATTTTACCTACCTCGGAAGGATGGAAGGCTGAGTCAACCTTGAGCCTGGTGGGACGCGAACCTGCACTAATTGCAGGCAGCTGGGGTTACTTAAGGAGGCATTAGCCCACTGCTCCACCAAGGCTCCTCCTAGATACATGGAGCACACTCAGAAATATGCATCGAAACCAGGAAGATTGAGAAATGAGTTTCTGTATCTAAAGAGGCATATGGAATGTTGTGTCTTAAGTTCTCTTCTGAGCTTCCAGTGAAAAAATACAACCTGCCATATCGAGTCCTTAAAGACTCGATATGCTGTAAAAAGACTGTAATTGCTTGTGAAATTACAGTCCACCCAAACCTGTCCTCTTCTCCTTCTATACTATCAGTGTAAGAGAAAGTTGATCGGTGGAGAGGAATGTTTTCTAGAGGTAATAGTATACCATTTGTGTCTGTTTCTAGTTTTGATAAACCCAATTGTGACCTTCCTGTTATTTATCCCTTCCTACTAAGTTAGCATGCTAACCATACTCTCTCTGAGTTGTGGCCAGTGAATATATGATTTACAGGACCACAGGGCCTTTCCTGATTCCTCCCTCTGCATCCATTCATGGTCAAGTCATCATGCTGTAAATGTTTTCTTACAAGGGCATTTTAAGCAGTATGTAGGGGAGGAGGGAAGGGACGCGGTGGCTCAGTGGGTTAGGACGCTGAGCCTGTCGATCAGAAGGTTGGCAGTTTGGCGGGTCGAATCCCGAGTGCCGCGTAACAGAGTGAGCACCTGTTACTTGTCCCAGCTTCTGCCAACCTAGCAGTTCGAAAGCACGTAAAAATGCAAGTAGAAAAATAGGGACCACTACGGTGGGAAGGTAACAGCGTTCCGTGCGCCTTTGGCGTCTAGTCATGCCGGCCACATGACCATGGAGACGTCCTCGGACAAGCGCTGGCTCTTTGGCTTTGAAACGGAGATGAGCACCAGCCCCTAGAGTCAGAAACGACTAGCACGCATGTGCGGGGGAACCTTTACCTTTACCTAGGGGAGGAGGGCATCTCACAGATTTGGTAGTGTATGGAGCTAATATGTGTGGGTGGAGGGATACCTTTACCTTTTACCCTTAAAGATAGCAGCCTAGCATTGAGTTTGAGAACATTTCAATGCAAATCAGTGCCATTTTCCCTTTAATTATGAACATACATTTGCTAGCTGCCCACCCAATCCAGATCTGGATAATCTAGAAAATAATTTCAAGACTGAAAACAACTGCAGCTCAATAAAATGGATTTCATTAAAGAAGTCAAATAATACTACTGGACTGTAAGAAATGTGAAAACATTCTGTTCCGTAGCCAGGAGCCTCAGGTGTGTTTAAAAGCAAAAGTGATATTCCAATGCACCAATCATGTGACTGGTATCATAACTGCCTGCTGTGGAGAAATTCTTTTTGGTCTGTACCAAATATCGTAGAATTCAATTTTACATAATCTTAATCACAGTCTCTATTTCTTTATTTTTACTACAGTACTCTGTGTAGAATTTTGTAAATCTGTACATTGTTTTATCTTACTCTTTATTTCAGACATGTCAAACTCACGACGTCACGTGACATGCAACGTATTGGGATGGTTTTCCCATTGCCGGCAATGGGGTGGGTATGGCTTCCGGATGATCTTTCCGGCCCATGGGCAGGCAGTTTGACACCCCATTCTAAACTAAAACTTTAAAATTAGATCGACATAGTTTCTATTCTATCTTACAAAATGGGGACAAGCTCTAGAAAAAAGTATGGAGCCTGATTCAGGGATGAGCAGTTTTATTGAAAATAGAAGTTGCGTTAAAAAAGAAAAGGCTTCCAAGCATCAGAAGGAGGATGATTTTACATGTCTGTGGTCCCCAGATATGGGCAGGAATGTCAAATTCACCATTTGGGGGTTGAGAGATTATGGGGTTATTTTATGGCAAGAAAAATGTTTTAAATCTAGAAGATATTTAATGTCCTGATAATGTTTCTTTAAGAAATATAAAATCTCGTGCTACTGAAAACTGGCAAGGTGCTGCTGAAGTTTGGTGACATAATTTTTGGAGAGGACTGGGATCTATACAATGACATTGAAGAATAGCAGGTTACTGGCACATGTTTTTATTGAACATTTAAAGAAAGCTAATTCCCTATAAGTCTGAATTCCATAGATGTCACAACAGCAACATAAAGAAAATCCATAGCTTCAAAAGCTAAAAGTCCATTTCAAGAATTGTTGGTAGAAATGAAGAACATAGTAAAACAAAAGAAATTAATTTCAGCTGTCTAAACTGGAAATGTTCTAAAATGTTTCCAATAAAACTCAGAAATTTCATTGGTACTTAATACAAATTCATATTATATTGTGTATATAACGTATATGGACAACGCAATATACAAAATAAAATATTAAATTAAGGTAAAACCATAATAAAATCATCATAATATGGCCCTGTAAAGTCACAATAGAATAAATGTTACAGTTTGATATCTAAGGAAGCTAACCATCTAACGGCTTCTGGTGTGGCTACAATGAGATCATCCCAGGTGCCTTGAAATTTCCTGAGGAGACTATGTGTGTTATTGTTTGTTCCAGTGCACCACAATCATATTCTGGGCTGTCAGCCATTCCCCACTTAAAGAGCTTTGCCTTGGTTCTGGCATGGCCTGTCCTGATTCTATTCAGATGAGTCCCTATTTTGAGGGCAACTGCATTCCTGAAAGTGATTTTGTTGGATTTGTGTGATCTGTTTGGTTATGGTTAGTAAAGGTCACCCACTTTAATTGCCATTTTTATGTAGATCATAAGACAGTGGTATATTATCCCAAATTAGTTTCCTAGACTTAAGCCTGGTCCAAGGTAGAGAGTCTAATATTTTATGTTATCTATAGGAGCTGATGGTATGTTTATCTTATTCCACCCTTGAATTGTCTGTTGTTGTCACCTGAGATCAGAAGGGACAATGTTAGAAAGAACATGGAGCTATGAAAGCAGTGTGGATTTAAAAGTTCCAGAGCCATGGTGGTGCAGTTGTTAGAATGTGGTATTGCAGGCTGACTCTGCCCACAGCTTGGAGTTCGATCCTGATGGGGCTCAAGGTTGACTCAGCCTTTCAGCCTTCCAACGTTGGTAAAATGAGGATCCAGATTATTGGGAGCATTATGCCTACATTATAAACCACCCAAAGAGTGCTGTTACACACTATGGGGCAATGTATTTGCAATAGCTAAGTGCTATTGCTATTATTCTCATCAATGATATGACAAGTCAGGGAATAGAGATTTTGGAAAAATATATATATTGGCAACCACAATGTTGTTGTTAGCTGCGAAGTCGTGTCTGACCCATTGCGACCCTATGGACAACATTCCTCCAGGCCTTCCTGTCCTGGAACTACAATACCATATGATAATTTGGGATAATTTAGGATTTTATGAACTTATTAAAATCCAATTCTTTAGAAAGCAATTTCAAAGTATAGGAAATCCAATGGACGCTTGGATTTTGCCCCAAACCTGGATGTTTCTGAGGTAACTATTATATGACTTTCTTGTGTAGATATCAAGTCTACAGGTATAGCAATAGTAATAGTACTTAGATGTATATACCACTCCAAGGTGCTTTACAATACTCTGAGCAGTTTACACTGTCAACATATTGTCCTTAACAATCTGGGCCCTCATTTTATCAACTTCAGAAGGATGACAGGCCGAGTCAACCTTGAAGTATTGCACAAATAGCATTTTTTGGCATTTGACAACTATTTGGGGGAGAATGCAAAGACTAGATTTAATTTCCTTTGCTTCTGTCTGTTCTTTCCCCTCTCCTATGGTCTATTGCCTGATTTCTGGCTTAACTACACAGTTGGATTAGGGCCACAGCATTTAAAAAAAATCCCTATCCAATAACAACAGAGGAAGATAATTTGCTTTGCAATTGTCATGTTGTATAGTGGTGTGTGTGTGTTTTAGTATCTCATTGGTATAGTACATTTGGGGGAGAAAATCAGGGCTGATTACAACTTGTTAGCTTTGCCGCTGATCCAGTTCTATTTAAGAAAAAAATATGGCTTTATATTTCCCTCCCACTGATTTTCAACTAAAACAGAACTTAGTTGCCTGCTGATCCTGCTGGCTTTTTAAAATGAAAAACTTATTCTTCTTAAACTACTGGAAAATTATGTTTAAAAATCAGCATAATTTCATTGCCTTTTATTTCTGTCTGTCATGAAAACTGCAAGGCTGCTTTCTGGAACAGCCCAATGTAATTTAATGTGCAAATTTAGTTATAGTTATGGATATACTGAGTGAAAAATATATTAATGATCCAACAGTATTAGTCACTGTTCAGTAAAATTGGCTGCTTTCCTACATTGGGAATAATCTGTTTCTATAGGTGCCTCAATCTTTATTGCAGATAATTGTGCAAGATTGAGTCTTGGCAGGTTTTATAAGAAACGAATGAATTCAAGCAATGTACCAGCTGTAGTGCAGCCACTTAAATTGCAGAGGGGTGTAGAAATTAATTCAAAGTGATGATATCACACAACCTATTATTTTTAATTGGGAGTAGAAGAGAATTAAGCCCTGGTGTTCAAGGTCTAGAGGAAAAAAATGACAACAGTTTTAAATTTCTAGACCACATGAACAGATTGAACTAGTTCCAGCATGATTTCCCAGGGATATGGAAGATGTCTAGCTAGGTGGAATTAGAGAACAGGTTCAAAAGAGGTAAAATTATTCTGGTTATTGGTAACATATTTGCCTTTCAAGAACAAAGTTTCAGCAAAATTTAAGAACATTTGTTATTTCTTCTAATTGCCCAGGTAGATAGATTTGCATGATTTAACAGAACTCAAATGGTTTTCTGCATTCACCGAGGAACTACTTTTAAATTACACCTCTGCAAACTAAGATTTTATGGTACTTCAATAAATATTAACTAAGCACGTGATGTACTGTTCTTATGTTACTGGATGGTCATAATATCCATTTCATGATGAATTTTTTGATGTCATTCTCAGGGAATGATTGCAAACAGAAAACCACAAGGATGGACCAACTGTGTGACTTAGTGTAACCATATGTTATTATCAGCATGTTGTGAGATAAAGCTACTTCAGCCTTAATAACAGTCAAAGAATGACCAGAATCCAGAGTAATTGAGTAGCTGAGCAAAGTTGGCAGCCTGATCTGTATTTGCTCACCTGTGGAACCACCTCACAGTTTCATTAAAAGGCTGTTCCAACAGCTGTTCCAACAGAACCTGTTGGAACTTAGATTCAGTCATTTGTTTGTATAGGTCTTGCTCAATATGGCTTTTGAAGTATGAAAACATATGGAACTTAATTTGTATATGCCATAATGTCATTTGTGATAGTTTCACTTTTTCTCAAATCAAATATTGTTTATCGTTGTTGGAGTGCTAAAATCTAAAGTATGCAAGGTCAGATCAGGTGCCTATACTGTAGAAGCAAGTGTATTCTATAGGAAAAGTCAACATAACTTTATTAATTTTCACACTCTGGACATTAACTTACTTTCTTGTGAACTGACCTCAGTGTTTGAAGAAATGCTAATCCATCCCATTTTATTATGTAGTATAATTGTTGATAGGGACGTGGTGGCTCAGTGGATTAGGACGCTGAGCTTGTCGATCAGAAGGTCGGCAGTTTGGCGGGTCGAATCCCGAGTGCCGCGTAACAGAGTGAGCGCCTGTTACTCGTCCCAGCTTCTGCCAACCTAGCAGTTCAAAAGCACGTAAAAATGCAAGTAGAAAAATAGGGACCACTACGGTGGGAAGGTAACAGCGTTCCGTGCGCCTTTGGTGTCTAGTCATGCCGGCCACATGACCACGGAGATGTCCTCGGACAAACACTTGCTCTTCGGCTTTGAAACGGAGATGAGCACCGGCCCCTAGAGTCGGAAATGACTAGCACACATGTGCGGGGGAACCTTTACCGTTACCTTATACTTGTTGATAACATTTTGAAATTTGAAGTTGTGGCCTGTTTATACATTTTAGTATATCTGACATGGTTCTTTAGATCAGGGGTCCCCAAGCCCCGGTCCATGGACCGGCACTGGCCTGTGGCATGCCAGAAACTGGTCCACACAAACAAGCAAAGCCCCATCCACTGGATGCAGGCAGTACATAAAACCACACCTCCTCCGGTCTGCAGAAAAACCTCTCTCCATGGAACTGATCCCTAGTGCCCAACAGGTTGGGGACCTCTGCTTTAGATCTTCAATTCATCTTCATTTCTTTTCTATTTGTTGCTCGTACATCTGCCCATGCAGTGACTAGGAAAAATGTTTTGTATAAATTTTACATCACAATTTTTTTCCGGATGTTTATAAAATTGTCACACATGCCTAACCTTTTTATGTACTTCTTTCACTGCATGATCTGAAGACACAACACTGATATGCACAGTAGTTTTAAACAAACATTTAAAATGTTCTGTTTCTTTTTTTGCCAAGTTTGTATCTTGGAAAGAAGCAAAAATGTAAAATCACAGCCATAAACCTGCCAGGCACTGCAAGATCCTTCTGATATTAGAATTCTTATGTAGAATGCTTACTTATTGTTACTTTCCTGTTAAGACATGAATGTCTTCATAATTTTAGATTGCATTTCTACATCACTTTTTACTACTATATAAAACAATTCGGGGGGGGAGGGAAGAGAAGGAAAAAAGTGGCAAATCATCACTAATAAAGTAGATTTAATAATAATAAGGAAATGAAGCAAAGTCTGGGAGAACATGGTATTCATAAATGGTCTTCATGTAAATTTCCACAAGGTCTCTGACTGTTCACTGTGGAAAATAAACTGCTGTAGTAAGTATTCCTTTAGTTTTATCAGAAGAATACATTTTTAGGGGATTGAAGGGACACAATGACAATACATTTAGCAATATTTTCATGGTTAGGGCTGTATATTTAGCAATAGCACTTAGACTTATATACTGCTTCACAGTGCTTTACAGCCCTCTGTAAGTGGTAAGCAGAATCAGCACATTGCCCCCAACAATCTGGGCCCTCATTTTACCAACCTTGGAAGGATGGAAGGCTGAGTCAACCTTGAGCCGTTCAGGATTGAACTCCCAGCAGTTGGCAGAATTAGCCTACAATACTGCATTCTAAGGGACACGGTGGCTCAGTGGGTTAGGACGCTGAGCTTGTCAATCAGAAGGTCGGCAGTTTGGTGGGTCGAATCCCGAGTGCCGCGTAACAGGGTGAGCGCCTGTTACTCGTCCCAGCTTCTGCCAACCTAGCAGTTCGAAAGCACGTAAAAATGCAAGTAGAAAAATAGGGACCACTACAGTGGGAAGGTAACAGCGTTCCATGCCCCTTTGGTGTCTAGTCATGCCAGCCACATGACCACGAAGATGTCCTCGGACAAGCGCTGGCTCTTCGGCTTTGAAACAGAGATGAGCACTGGCCCATAGAGTCGGAAAAGACTAGCATGCATGTGCGGGGGAACGTTTACCTTTACCTTTACTGCATTCTAACCACTGCATCACCACGGCTGTTTGCTCATCTCACGGTATAAATTCAGTGGTTTGAGTGCTATCAGATCTATCTTAAAGATGCATGATTTAGTTCCTTCCTTAAATTATTGCAGCATGGTCTGCATAGTTGCTTTTGAAGATGGTTTGAAAGATGATTGAGATAAGAATGCTGCAGCAAAGCTGTGGACTGTAAGCAGATACACGATACATAGGATGTTAGGTTATCCTGTTGGACACTGAACACAAATTAGGCTGAATGGTCAAAGTTATTGACTGGACTACCTTCTGCTATCAAGTACCTGCTATGAACTGTGGATTCTGCTTTCTACCCATCAACATCCATTTGTTTTTGTTTTCTTTCTCTGAGAAAAAAAAGCCTTTGTTTTTCTACCTTATTCTCGGGTGTTTTACAATTTCTTTTAATACGGTTTTATTGTTATTTATATTTTGTTACACACTGCTCATCCTCCCTGATTTTATGATCACTTCTTGATCATAAAAAATCATTATGACTGGAATTCTATTGGAGTGTCTCTTCACAACTGCAATGCGAAAAGCTATGGAGGATACAGAGCACTGGGAAGATGATTTGACCACGGAAGGTAAGACTCACGCAGATAATTTAGTTACCTTCTAAAAGGTAAACAAAAGAAACCCACTTCCTACTCAAAATAATTTCACTGGCATTTTCTTTTCCTTTGAGGAAAAAAGGTAATTTCCTTTCTATCAGTCTGAAGGAAAATTGAAAAACAAATGCAAAAGAAACTTTAAAACACAGCATTAATTTAATGGAAAATGGAATGTGCACTGTTTGTGTGGCTGAGCCCAGGTTCCCAAAGTAGTAAATCCTCCACTTTATGTTCTTCATGTTAATTACATTTGGTTGCATACTTATTCTTTTCATTTGATTTGGCTGCTCTTGATTAGAGTCTTTTGCTAAATGACTAAACAGCTTACATTTTTTGCCATTTAGTGCTTTTTTCATCTCTGCAAAATCATTGTGACTGGCTTCTTTTGTTTGGCTTTTTGCTTGTTGTATACTTGATATCTTTTTTCAGTGAGTTTTGATACCCATGATATGTAAAGTTTGAGGAATAATTTTTTACTATCTCATGGCTTTGAACAGTCTGTCTAGGGCAGGGCTTTTCAACCTTTTCACCCATTGTACCACTTTTGGGATATGGCCACATCCGAGTACCACCAGTCGCCTAGCAAGGTGTCAAAACTTGATGACCAAAAAAAAAAGAAGAAAAAAATTATACAGTACAGGTAGTCCTCGACTTACAACAATTCGCTTAGTGAATGTTCAAAGTTATGACGGCATTGAAATAAGTGACTTATGACCATTTTTCACACTTATGACCGTTGCAGCATCCCTAGGGTCATGTGATTTACATTCAGATGCTTGGCAACCGATTCATATTTATGATGGTCACATTGTTCCAGGGTCATGTGATCGCCTTTTGCAACCTTGTGACAAGCAAAGGTAGTGGGGAAACCAGATTCACTTAACCACCATGTTACTAATTTAATCTCTCTCTCCCTCTATTTCTCTCTCCATCTCTCTCTCTCCCTCTTTCTCTCTCTCCCTCTCTCTGTTTTGCTCTCCCTCTTTCTCCCTCTCCCTCTCTCTATTTCTCTCTCCCTCCCTCTTTCTTTCTCTCTCCTTCTCTCTCTTCCTCTCTTTCCCTCTCTCTCCCTCCCTCTCCCTCTTTCTCTCCCTCTTTCTCTCTTTCTCTCTCTCTCTTTTTCTCTCTCCCTCCCTTTCTTTCTCTCTCCTCTCTCTCTCCCTCTCTTTCTCTCTCTCCCTCCCTCTTTCTCTCTATCTTTCTCTCCCTCTCTTTCTCTCCCTCTCTCTATTTCTCTCCCTCTCTCCCTCTCTCCCATTGTCTCTTCCTTCTTTCCTTCCTTTATTCCTTCCCTCCTTTGTCCTTTCCTCCTTCCCTCCCTCCCTCCCATTGTCATTTCCTTCCTTCCTTCCTTCCTTCCTTCCTTCCTTCCTTCCTTCCTTCCTTCCTTCCTTCCTTCCTTCCTTCCTTCCTTCCTTCCTTCCTTCCTTCCTTCCTTCCTTCCTTCCTTCTCCATTTTTACCAAGAAACCTGATGCCCACTTAACTCTTTATGAGGCACCTGAGGAAAGTTGTGGAAGTTCTATCAACGATACTCGGAGGTTGCCAGCTCATTTAATAAGCTTTATTTCAGCAACAGAAACACCTCACATTTGCTCACAGTCGATCCATGCGCACCAACAATGCTGCTGTGGACTGCAGGGCAGGAAGGCACCCTTCACACGGGATAGATGGAAGACACGCCAAAGTGCCCTTCATCCTGCTGCCTTCTGCAGATGCAGCCGGAGTCCCGGGTGGGGGGAGATCCGGAGCTGAGGCACACTCGGGTAAGCGCATGGCAGCAACTCACAACCAGCTGCTCTTGGGGGACAGAGGCACAAAGCCAGCCAGACATTGCTCGGAGCGGTTGACCATCCCAGACCACAGTTGCACTTCCACCTTTCCCAAGGCGTCCCCCGCAGACAGAATGCAGCACAGGGAAGACGCGCCAAAGCTTGTCCTGGAGACTCCCGCTGTTGGAGGCCTGCGGCGGCAGCATGACAGGGCTTGCAAAAAGCGGGGTGGGCGGCGGTGGCTGCTCACTGTGCTGGCCAAGGGCAAGTGGGGCAAGGCTACTATCAAGCCCTGGGCTTGACAATCAACCAGGTTGGGGGGGGAGGGGAATCTGTGCAGCAACCCGGCTACCTGGCCTGCCAGCCGCTCGTTGCTCCACCAATCAACTGGGAGGCTGAGACTCCAGATTTGAGCCGCTGACAGAGCACAGCACAGGGAAGATGCGCCAAAGCTCATCACGGAGCCTTCCATTGCTGGAAGCCTGCTTGTAAAAAGTGGGGTGGGCAGCGGCAGCTGCTCATGGGACCAGCCAAGGGCAAGCAGGGCAAGGCCGCTATCAAGCCCCGGGCTCGACAATCAACCGAGGGAGGGGAATCCATGCAGCAACCCAGCTACCTGGCCTGCCAGCCGCTCATTGCTCTGCCGATCAGCTTGGAGGCTGAGACCCTGGATTTGAGCCACCGACCAAAGGAGAACACCGCTGATCAGCTGGGAGGCTGGGACTCTGGATCTGATGCCGCCGGTCACCTGGAAGTCCCAGCAGGCAGCCCTGATGCTGCCGAACAACCGGGTGTGTCGGCAACCTCTCATGGCCGCCAGTCAGCTGGGAGCACTGGTGCTTTTGTCAACCGGGTGTGTCGGCAACCTCTCATGGCCGCCAGTCAGCTGGGAGCACTGGTGCTTTTTGAGCAGCTGTCAAGCCTCAGGTTCCCAGTTGACTGGCAGCCTGGAGAGAAAGTTACCGATGCTCCCGGCTGTTCAGCAGGATCAGGGCTGCCCACTGGGACTTCCAGCTGGCCAGCGGCATCGGATCCAGAGGAAGGCGACGCCGCGTACCACCAGCCAGGTGCTTGTGTACCACCAGTGGTATGCGTACCACCAGTTGAAAAGCCCTGACTTATAAAGTAATATAATGGGAAAAAATAAAAATAAATAAAACCTGTGACTTCTTCATATTCTTTGGAATAATAACTTGTCATTTCTGGGAATGGTATCCTCAGTTCCACAGATTCATTCAAAGTGTGAGCAGAACATTATGAGAGGGAATTTTAAGCCCCCAAAGAGGTGAAAGAATATTTGAAAGAAATACTTCAGAAGTTGCACAAAATCAGCACCTCTTTTCTATGCATTAAGGTAGTTTTACTTTTTTAAGGCTTCCCTGAAAGAGACGCTACTGATAAAAGGAGTCACTCAAGAAATATTTCTTAAAGTACCACTACACTTTTTTCATGCTTTCAGGAAACTTGAAAAAGGTCGTGCTTCAATACACAGCCCACAAGCCACCATGGTGTCTATGTGTCTTAAAACTAATGAAGAAAACAATCACAACTGCACAACTGAAGACCTTCCCCCTTTTAAGATATTGCAAATGCAGGGCTTCAGTTGTGCAGCTGTGGTCACATCTTGACTTATTTTTAACTCTCTTCTGGAGGCCCTAACCCAGGGCTTTTCAACCTTTTCACCCATTGTACCACTTTTAGGATATGGCAACATCCGAGTACCACCAGTCGCCTAGCAAGGTGTCAAAACTTGATGACCAAAAAAAAAAAGGAAAAAAGTGATGAAGTACAGATAGTCCTTGACTTATAACAGTTCACTTAGTGACTGTTTGAAGTTACAATGGCACTGAAAAAAGTGGCTCCCAAGCCACAGCTGATCCTAGCACTTCCACTGAGCCCTGACAGCCCCGAAGAAGCGCTGATCCTGGCGCTTCTGCTGAGCCCTGACAGCCCTGCAGCTCCAGCCATCTCTCGCTCAGGCTTGTGCGGTGCTGCCACTGGTTCAGCTCATTCCCCTCCTCTGCTACAACTTTTCTAGGATGGTCGTGTACCATCTGCCAGGTACCAATGTACCACAGGTGGTACCCGTACCACTGGTTGAAAAGCCCTGGTCTAGGGGACAATCTATATCTTTTAAAAAACTGTTTTACAGTTTTGAATTTCTTACTCCTGTTACAGCTTAATTTTTTTTATTGAAGACTCAGCAAGATGCCTCATGAAGACATGTGAGGAATTCTTCAAAACATTTGCCCACTTTTTGTAATGGAACTTTTATATCTTATAAATGTATCACCTTTTTGGCTTGCAATAATCTGAAAACTTTTGCAGTTCAGTTCCATAGGCATAAACTTAAACCTGCCTAACACTTTTTAAATACTTCAGCTATCCAGAACTATCTTATCTTCTTAATTATTTTGCACTGCATTTTCGTCTCCACATACTATTTTGTCAGAAAAGAAGCAATACCCCTTTATGTTTAAAACAGAAACAATCATTATATTAAGTAAATATCTTAAACAATAAATACACAAGCTTTGTACTAATCCTACATAAGGATCCACTACTGTAATAGTGAATTGGCTTTCTATGTAAGAATCCTTTCATGCAGGATGAAATATCTACATAGGGAGGAAGAATGAGGAACCAGCAATATTAACAAAAACCCAAGCATTAGGACATGGGTGTAAAACTCGATTGCATCACGTGATGTATTGTGATGTATCGTCACGTTTTCTGACTTTGTGGAGCTAGGGTGGGTGTGGCCTGCGCATAATGCATCCGGCCAGCAGGCCACCAGTTTGACACCCCTGCTTTAGGAGGAAAGGGAGAATTTATAAAAATATAAATAGATACACCAAAACCAGCCACCTGAGACCCATTTTTGCATCAAAGGTGAAAAAAAGTATATTCAGAAGAGAGAACCAAGGACAATACAGATGATGAAGATTTGAATTCAGTAGGAATTCTTGAGAGAGGAATTGCTGTTGAACATAAGTACAGTGCTGAAAGATTAAGAACTTTAAGAAGAAAAAAGTTCATATTACAGTTGTCTGGGATGCAAAATATGGGTTTAACACTGCTATCAATGAATACTGAGATACATTCATTATATATGAACTAAAAGTAGTTTTATAAGTAAACAGATAAACAAACAAATAAATAATAAAAAGCCTCATTTCTGTATAAACTCTGTCTGGAAGAGAGGAAAGAATGCCGAGAGGGGAGGGGGGCAGTTCTTTATGTCTATTAAATAGAAACTGATTGAACAAAACATTAGGAAGATAAGAAATAGGGATAAGGACAGTGTGTCAAGTTTCTGATGTATGGGCTTTTCAAGTGACTCTGAGGCATTGTTTAACTTAAAAGTCCTTTATTAGCCTAATACACCAGCAAATGCTTGCTCGAAGGGTGGGCTCATCATTGCCTGCTGGGGCCCCCATTGCTGCTGACCCCACCCTAGTTGTTGGTTCAATGGCTGCTGGGGCCCCCATTGCTGCTGTCCCCCCTTGGTTGTTGGATTAACGGTTGCTGGGGCCCCCACTGCTGTTGTTGTGTTCCCAGTTGCTGCTGGCCCCCTCCTGGTTGTTGATTCATCGGCTGCCAGGGCCCCCACTGCTGCTGTTGGACTCCCAGATGCTGTCTACCCCATTAGTGCTGTTGTAGGCCCAGGGGTTGTACATTTGGGCCCTGCTGCTGCCTCCCCTGCTGTGGTTGTCTGAGGGGAGGGTGCTGTTGGTCGGCGGGACATTGTGGCACCATCTGCTGATGTAGGCTCCTCAATGATTGTTGGACAGCCAGGGGTTGCTGTTGTCTACTCTGGATTTTGGCTTCAGGGAATGGTGGCGCTCTCTACTGCTGATCTACTAACAGTCGTGTTAGTCTCAAAGGCTGTGGTGTCTCCCTCACTTGCGGGCCCCTCAGTGGTTGCTTGGCACTTGGGGGTGGTGACCAGTCTCCATGGGATTGTCATCCCCCAATTGGCTGCTGCTCTCCAGGCTTCTGCAACACCCCAATCTGCTGCAAGGCCTCTATCAGCTGATTTAGGCTCAGAGGTTGCTGCCCCTCCTTCTGTGGGGGCTGCCACACTGCCCACTGCTGAGGGGGCCCTAGTTCCTCTTCTTCTGGGGGACTGGAGGCCCTAACAGGGAACTCCATAGGTTGGAGGGCCGTTAGCTCTGCAAAAATGGGGCTGGGGGCCTCTTTTGGCAGGAGCTGTTCTGTGCTTCTCACTTCTAGTTCTTCAACCTTTCTGCTAAATTGTCAACTGATTGGCTTTGGGCTGCAGACTGATATTTCCACTCACCCGAGCATTCAGTCTCAGCTGGCCTGGCTGCTCCCCACCGGACTGGGGAATACGATGTGCAGGATTCTCTTTGTTGTCATCCCACCTCCTCAAAAAAGATGAATTATTGATTGCTCAGGCCATCTCTCTATCCGACCTGCCATCTTTCAAAACTCCCGCACATCGAATGTTATTGCTTGACACAGTGAGTAGCCACAAATTCAGGTGCCATGATGCAATTCCAGCAACAGTTATTTATTTATTTATTTATTTATTTATTTATTTATTTATTTATTTATTTATTTATTTCACACCTTTATTATTTTTACAAATAATTCATGGCAATGAACATATTCAACAAATCTTCCTCCTATTTTTCCCACAATAAAAACCCTGTGAGGTGGCTTGGGTGAAAGAGTGACTGGCCCAAATTCACCCATTTAGCTTTCAAGCCTAAGACAGAACTTGGGCTTTCTAGCCTGGTACTTTAACCACTAGACCAGAGGTAGGCAACCTCGGCTCTTTTATGACTCATGGACTTCAATTCCCAGAATTCCTGAGCCAGCTTGGCTGGCTCAGGAATTCTGGGAGTTGAAGTCCATGAGTCATAAAAGAGCCGAGGTTGCCTACCCCTGCACTAGACCAAACTGGTTCTATTTACATTTATGGATACAAGTAGCAATCATGGAGAAAATTACCATTTATGTATCTATTTATTCTGTTGTCCAAGAACTCAGTGTTGATTAGATCATCAAAATGCTTGTACAAAATACCAATAACAGTCAGACAATAAAACTTCATAATAACAGATGGATTTTCTTCAGTCTTTGCTTCTCAGTCCTTTTATTTGTCTATAATATGATTCAGAAGAATTAAGATTTTCTGCTCATACCGGTATCTCTTTATAGAAGATTTCATGGGAGAATAAGGGGACATGTCAAAACTTGTGCTCTTTTCCTTTATATACTTGAGATTTATAAATATGTTTTCAGTATTCAGTGGACTTTTGTTTTAGTAACTTCTAAAAAGCTTCTAAGATTCATTGCTTTTCAGCCAGCCACAATGAGCAGGGATGATGATGTTTTGCATGCTGTTAACATTTCTTTTATAGGTATAGAAGCAGGGCAAGTACATTTTTGTTCAGTTTTAGTTTTTTAATGGGAGGGCAAGAAGAGATGTGTGGTAAACGTAATCCAATTTAGTGCCTGCTATTGTCAACTATTAAATTTACTTTTTAGAGCTGTCCATATTGTGCTAACATGGCAAGATTTTTCTGGTTAATTTTAAAAAAAGTTTAGTATGATTTGCTGTGGGACATTTATTGAAGGTTTGGCAGGATATTCATATTGCTATATAAAGATCTTCCTCTATCATTCTATGTTTTGAAGCCCACACATCTGCTGTTTCCTGAAATCTATTTTTCCGTTCTATTTCTTCCTTCCTTCTGTGTAGCAGCTATTATTTCCTTATTTCCACCTTCTAATGCTTCCTCCCTTTTCCTGGAACCTTGCTCCTTTATTAACCTGGATGCTGCCTTCTTCCTTTCTTCCTTCCCCCTCCCAACTATTGTCTTCAGTGCTTTCTCAATAATATGTATGAGATGGAACTGGAATGAGTGGAAAAGGAAGAAAGCAAAGAGGATAAAGATCCAAGGCAACCTGGACTTGTCTTCTGTATTATAACTCTAGGAACTATGAATAAAGGCAATAGAAACATTTTATTTATTCAGTTTGTTTAGTTCTATTTTGGTGCTAGTAAAAGGTAAACGTTCCCCCGCACATGCGTGCTAGTCACTTCCAACTCTAGGGGGCGGTGCTCATCTCCGTTTCAAAGCCGAAGAGCCAGCGCTTGACCGAGGACGTCTCCGTGGTTATGTGGCCGGCATGACTAGACGCCAAAGGCGCACGGAACACTGTTACCTTCCCACCGTAGTGGTCCCTATTTTTCTACTTGCATTTTTACGTGCTTTCGAACTGCTAGGTTGGCAGAAGCTGGGACAAGTAACAGGCGCTCACTCTGTTATGCAGCACTCAGGATTCGACCCGCCAAACTGCCGACCTTCTGATCAACAAGCTCAGCGTCCTAACCCACTGAGCCACCGTGTCCCCAATTTTGGTGCTACCTGACTCCAAAATCACTCTGAAATCTTCACCTTTGGCAGGCAGACAGTTACATGGAAGGCTTCTTATGCCTAACATTGGTCAACAAGCAGAAATGAAGCAGTGACAGAAATTTGATAATGTATGATGCAATAGTAAAGGGGAAACTTTAACTGCTGTAATTAGTATGAAGTCTTATTCCAAACACTGATAGAAATTGATTGGAATAGTCACATCTTTAGACAGAGTGAGATCCATTCCAACTCTATTATTATAAACTTTTATTCATAAAACATGAAACTCAGTCAACTGAACACTCAAACTGACTGGCACCAATGGTTGACATGGGTTGCTGCCAGCATCCTAGGTATCAACCAGGTATCTCCTTAAAATGTAAGATGTTTCAAGTAGAGCAGTTTTTTGTAGCTTTGCTGGAGTTATTGCAGGAAGCTGCAATTTCTTGATGTATTTTGCAAAGTTTTTGGACATAGTTCCCAGTGCCCCGATGACAATGGATATCACTGTTACACATTTCATCCATAATCGTGCAGTTTCGATAGCCAGGTCGTGGTATTTTGTAATTTTCCCCAGTTCTTTTTCTTCTATTCTGGCATCTCCTGGTTCAGCGATATCAATCAACTGTACGCTTCAGTTTTCTATGATTGCAATATCTGGCGTGTTGTGTTCCAAATGGTGATCTGTCTGTATTCGGAAGTCCCACAAGATCTTCACTCTCTCATTCTCGACAACGTTTTCCACCCTATGTTCCCATGACTTTTTGGACAAAGGCAAGTCATATTTTTTACACAATGCCCAGTGGATTAGTTTAGCAACTTGGTCATGTTTAGCTTTGCAATCAGTTTGCACGATTTTGCTGCACTCACATATTAAATATGAAACAGTTTCAACTTTGTCGTTGCAAAGTCGGCAATTTGGACTGTCAGTACATTTTTGTATCTTCACTTTCATGGCATTAGTTTGTAGTGCTTGTTCTTGAGTAGCCAGTATTAAGCCTTCTGTTTCTTTCTTGATGGTTCCCATCTTAAGCCATGCTTACGTCAAGTTGTTATCACATTTTCTTTCAATGTTTTTCAAATGCTGTCCATGCAAAGCTTTGGTTTTCCATCTATTTAATCTGTCATCCAACCATTTTTCCTTATATTCTGCTTTTGTTTCTGTTATTTTTATAATGCTCTCTGTTTTCACAGCCTGCAGCAATTTTTCTGTACTTTGATTTACATAGTCATTCAAACTTCGTTTTTCTTCTTCTACAGTTTGGTGGATTTGCAGTAGCCCTCTGCCCCCTATTCTTGGCAGGTACATCCTGTCGATGTCACTTTGTGGATGTAGAGCATGGCACCATTACTATTATTATTATTATTATTATTATTATTATTATTATTATTATTATTATTATTATTATTAATCATTGCACAGTCAGCCAGATGTTCAGACTGGATTTGACATTCTTGTCTACCTATCAAGTTCTTACCAAGGACCTGGAATAGGCAGATGTGGATGTTTGATGGTGTTACAGATATTGACGCAGGATGGAAGCAGTTCCTAGTAAGGCTGCCTTTTGCAATTGACTAATGGTGAATTTGTCAATGCCAATGGTATCCAAGTGGTGCTCCAGTTGTTTTTGGATTGCATGCAAGGCACCTATTACTATTGGTAATACCCTTGCTTGCCTTTGCCACAGTCGTTCTTTTTCTATTTGTAGGTCTTTATTCTGCTGTCTCCAGGCACATCCACTATTCAGACTTTTTAAGTCCAAGATGTTATGTTGCAGGTGCTTGTCTGTTTGAATTGTAAAGTCCCAGTGCAATTTAACATTTTCATTTTCTATGATTTTCTCTATTTTATGGTCTCATCAGTTCTTGCTTGAAGGCAAATGATATTTCTTGCAGCTCTTTCAATGCACCATTGTTGCTACTTTGTCATGCCGCTGCTTGTAGTCAGTCCGTGTGAACTTCTTGCAGCAGCTTACCAGGTGGTCCACTGTTTCTTCAGCTTCTTTGCATAGGCGACACTTACTGTCTGTTGCTGTCTTCTCAATTTTGACTTTGTATGCATTTGTCCTTAAGGCTTGGTCTTGGGCAGCCACAATTAGTCCCTCTGTCTCTTTCTTCAACTTTCCTGCTCTTAGCCATTACTAGGTCTTGATATTATCTGCTTTTCCAGCTATTTTTTATGTACTGGCTATGTAGTGCTTTGTCTTCCCATACGTCTATTCTGTTCTTCATTTAGTCTTTCTTGTAGGCCAGTTTGGTCTCTCCAGTAGTCAGTAAGCCTTCCTGATATGCTAACTTCAGTGCATCTTCATCATTGTCCTTCAGATACTTTTCCAAAGCCATTTTTTCTTCTTCAACCATCTGATGTAGTTGCAAGATTCCAAGCCCACCTATTTGCCTTGGTGGATAGTCTGTTAATGTTACTGTGTGGGTGAAGGGCATGATTCATTGTCATTATTTTTCTGGTCTTCCCATCCATTGCTTTTAATTCTGATATTATTATTTTTATTATTATTATTATTATTATTATTATTATTATTATTATTATTATTATTATTATTATTATTATTATTATTATTATTATTATTATTATCCAATTCTGGTACTGTGGAACATTAACACAGAGTTAAATTGTGAACACAAGGACCTCAGGTCAGAGCTGTTAAGATTTATATCTTACACTATACATAAAGACATTTTTAGACTAGTTTAACTGGGCAACTTCTGGTTCCCCAGGCCATCAAGTTCTTGAGCTCTAACTTTTAGGGGGAACGTGAATCACAGGTGATTCCCCTCAATGAACTATATTTCTGTATTTTCACCAAAAGCTGAGGTAGTGGTAGACAATCTTATAAATTTCAAATTCTGGGCACATGCAAAAGTTGCTATTACTGAACAAGATGAAGCTGCTCCCTTGCTGGATTGAAATAGCAGTTTCAATTCTCAAAGGTATTTGGCTTGCATATCCACTGATGCAAAGTCTTTGTGCATTTTTGTTTATGACAAAACAACAACAACACAGTGCTTGACCTGACTTCTATAAATATCATTCAGCAGGGGTGAGGGCTAGTCTTCAAAGGAACAATTTCTCTGAAATATTCAGCTGCTGTAATTGCATTATTATTATTTGGGTTTTCTAATCATTGGCCTGGAGTGGGTATTCTTCTGGTTCCAAAACACTACTTTGCATCTTGAGTTGGGTGAGGAGGTAAGAGAGGATGCAATTTGCTGCTCAGCTTCAAGCAGAAAAGTATCTTGGGATAGCATGGTAAGAAACCTGGTTTGAGAGAAGAAACATGATTCCCATTCAAACTAAAATTATACCCTGAAAGAGCAAAGAGGGCATAGACTTGCACAAACTTTTACATGCGTGTATGAGAAAAATGTAAACAGCAAGATGATATATCACATTGGGAAAACTGATCAACTGATCCATGGGATTTCTCAGTCTGCAGACCAGGGAACACCACTTAGGTATACAGATTGGTCAATTGTGAAGTATTCTATTACTTTAGAGATTTTTTTGCTACATTTTAGTGTTCATGCTAAAAAATGTTTGAAAATAGTGTAGGGTATTTAAATTTCATTCTCTTACACCTATTCCTGTGCCTCTAGACATCAGTTGCTACTTCTTTATGACATATCCAAAAGTCCCTACTTATTTTTTTTCCTTTATTATTTTTTATTAAAATTGTATGCTGCTTATGTTGCTATCAAGCAAAACTGGATGGCTTACAACATGATAAAAACAATTATATAAAACATTAAAATGTTAAATATTAAAATAAACAAAAATAAGCTAGAATAGGAACCAGCATGGAACAGAGTGAAGATGGACTCTTCTCTTTAGTCGTCTAAGCACCTCCAATATGGAATGTTCCGATCGGGGCCCCATAATTAGATTTTGAGGGCCTTTGGGAAGGCAAAGAGAGTGGGGGCAGATCTCAACTTGAGGGGTACGATATTCCAGAGATTGGTAACATGGCAGAAAAGGATCTTCTCCTGGATGCTGTCAGCCAGAATTCTTTAGTTGATGTGGTCTGCAGCATGCCCCTTCTGTGAGTAGGTGGACCACTCCTATTGGACTGAGAGGGTTCCCCAGGTAGCCCGGAGTCATGCCATAAAAGCTTTAAAGGTGGAAATCAACATCTTGAATTGGGCCTGGAAGCACACTGGCAACAAGGTCAGCTCATAGAAGACTCTATGTAATTTTTTACAAAATTGCAATTTCTTAGCTTATTGAAGCTAAGGAGTGTTGACAAATGGCTCATTTTAAAATAATAACTAATCCATAGATACAAATTTCTTCATAAATGGATAAAAAATGCTTGAGGTTTTTCCCCATCAAATACTATTTTAATCAATTTAACCAACTAATGCATTAGAACTGAATGCATATTAAATGAAGGATGGAATTTTATGGATGCATAAAACAGGTTACTAATTTACAAAATGGTGATCAGATTTTAACTCCAGCATCCAATGTTTCCTAAAATATGGTCTGGTAAATTAAGTGGGGTGAATTCATTCAGACTGCCCAATCCAGAATAATGGAAATAGTATTGCAGATTGAATATATATTTCTGAATAAATAATTTTCCTAGCATTTATTGAAAAAGGGATATATTTTTCAAAACTGTGGAGAAAGATGGTGAAATCAGGACTAAAAATTCAGACTTTGATAGACAGAAATATATGAGAAAACTATGCTATAGGAGGTACCTGTTATAATCTCTTGGATGATCTTTAGAATTATCTTACAACATGTTCATATAAAAGGTTCAGATATTGTGCTTGCTTGAAATAAGCAAATCATTCATCTCTGCCTTTAGTTTTTGAAACACAAGATTGCCAATCCTTGCCAGATAAAATAATAAAACTTTATGAGGAAACAAGGCAAAGTTATGAAAAATCAACAAGGCAAAGGTGGGCCCAGATTTCCTATAAAAAACAGAATATATTTGAAGGAAATTTGGGAAAGATTTTTATTTTGATTACTACCATGGACATTTGGAGAAGTGCAAAAGCATAGGGTTTCACCCAGCTGTAATCAATTATTTACAAGATACTCATTAGTACACAGTCAAAGGGTGGCATGTTCTAATTTAAATGTTGTGTCTGTGAGGGAGTATAAAAAGAAATGTCATCTTCTAGGCAGTATTTGTCTAGATCAAATATGCATGTGTTAGTTTTACAGATTGGTGTCAATGCTGAATTTACTTATCTGGGCCAAGTGGTAATGATATGTAGGATTTTTTAGTACCTCAAAGAAAACAGTGTACTTGGAAAGTATTTAGGGAATATATAAGAAAATCAGATTTACTTAAGGCCGTATCCTCCTCCCATTTCAGATAAGGGAGAATATGTGTGTATATATGTGTGTGTGTCTGTGTATGTGTATATATGTGTGTGTGTGTGTGTGTGTGTGTGTGTATGTTTGTGTGTGTGTGTATATATACACACACACACAGATACATATATATATATATATATATATATATATATATATATATATATATATATATATACACATACACACACACACACACACATATATATATATATATATCTTGACAAATGGATGCTCTGCGAAGACACATGGGGGTGCGTGTAATCATCTTGCAGTTTAATTAACAGTGCTTTTGACTGATATGTGCTAATGAGGATAATGTACAATATTGAGGAAAGGACCCTGTGTACTATATTAAAGGGACAGGTGCTGGGCGTATTGGAAAGTTCAAGTTACTAAAAGGAAATGAAGTGACAATGACTTTGAAAGATGCAGTGATGGGAACATTTACAAGGGCATGCTTAAAAGGAACCCCAGATATGTTTGTGGCTCTAATTCACATGTTTAAAAGTGGCTATTACTTATGAGATTAATTTATATACAGTATCTATGCCATCTTATGGAATCACAATAAAAACAAAGCACTGATTATGCTAATAATGCAAACAGTACAAGTTTGGAGATTCTAAAGCCCAAAATTTTTAATTCTTCTAGAAATATAATAATGAATTTCCATCATAATTTTGATCCCCCAAAGTAGATATTTTATTTGATAAGTGATTTTCTTATTTCTCTAAGTAATAGCCACTTTTAGGCATGTAAAAGAGAGGATGGAAATAATTTGAGGTTTCAGTGTTAAAATACAGGACAATATTTGTTTTTATTGATTAAAAATGTACAGCTGTCCTTAAAACCAAACTCTGCTCAACTTTTAATCCAACAATAAAAATGTTGCCTTTTTATTGGGCAGCATATAAAATTAATAATAAACAAAACAAAAACAATGAACCCCAAAACCAAAAAACAGAAGCAGAGAAAAAACATACAGTATAGGAAGACAAGTATAGGGACGCAGTGGCTCAGTGGATTAGGATGCTGAGCTTGTTGATCAGAAGGTCGGCATTTTGGCGGGTCGAATCCTGAGTGCCATGTAGCAGAGTGAGCGCCTGTTACTCATCCCAGCTTCTGCCAACCTAGCAGTTCGAAAGCACGTAAAAATGCAAGTAGAAAAATAGGGACTACTCTGGTGGGAAGGTAACAGTGTTCCATGCGCCTTTGGCGTCTAGTCATGCCAGCCACATGACCACGGAGATGTCCTCGGACAAGCGCTGGCTCTTCAGCTTTGAAACGGAGATGAGCACCGGCCCCTAGAGTTGGAAATGACTAGCATGCATGTGCGGGGGAACCTTTACCTTTACCTTTTTATAGGAAGACAAAGATGCTGTTGCTTTCCCAATGCCTCTGAGAGCAGAGGATCATAGAAGAAGACAGATTTCAAGTGAACACTCAGAGAATACTCTTAATTATCATGGCAATTTGATATCCAAGAGAAGATAACAAGAGCAACTGAGATTTCTTACCCCTGGAGACCATGAAGTAAAAACCAAAAAGCCATCTGTTAAGGATGTACTACCAGTAGCTCTGGTTTTCTCACGGTACAAGAGTTTGGATGGCTATAAGGGCAACTTCCTTCATTCCCTGACTGCATATATGGAGGTTCACCTTATGTTTGACAAAACCTGCTCTACCAGTTTGAATTAAGATTAAAAAGCTGTGAGTAGAGCAAACTGGGAAAATCAGGAGACTCAGTTGGCTATGGAAAAGACCTAGCTGAAACACAATCTCAAAAATGATTATTTGCTAAATCTTTCTCCAGTAAACTACAGTGGTTCTTTGGAGGCAAGGCAAACAGAACTCTGAATCTCTGAACTTTCTCCAATTCATTAGCATTTAACTTCAAGAGCAATCACTGCATAATTTTGCCTGCACTGCATAAAGGCTTGATCTTTAGAGTTTCAAAGAGATTCCTGCAAAGTGCTGAGTACCCTCTCTCAAAAATCAGTACAATAAGACCTTAGCCTTTGCTATTAGCATTCTGTACCCCCTCTTTCCCATCCCCAGCCCTCAATGTTAAGATGTTGAAAAAGTCCAGTAAATATTCACATACAGCCTGAAAAAAAAGATAAGGGTTTAGCATGACAAGCTTATTTATCTGAAAGATATCCTTAAAGATTGGCTGAATCCTGTCAGAACTACTAGAGCCTAACAGAAATGGTTTATTTCTATGATCTTTGCAGGAACAAAGTTTGCTGAAATCTCTTATTTTAGCTGGAAGCCTCCTCTCACAGGGAAGCTAAGCATTAGTGTAGCAGCAGGTTAAATTCCTACTGAGTATTTCAAGTTGATTTATCATATTTTTCCCATGACCCGTTTATTTTATTTATTTATTTATTTTACTGATGTGGTAAATCAGCAAAAAGACAAACATCTTATATCTGTTATCTTTTACTGCCAAAGGTATCAAAATGCATCCTTTTGAGATTGGGATTCTTTAAAAAATTCAAATGGTAAATATTAGATAATTTTAAAGATGCTGTACCAGATTGCATAGTCTGAATGGCTAAAAATTACACATGCATTTGCATGTTATTTGACATCAAAATTCAAGAGGTTATACTACCTGAACACAGATATGTGAAATCACATCCAAGAAAAAAAATCTGACCATAATTAGTGGTCCAATTTTTATTTTGATTACTTTGGAAAACTGGTAAGCATCCCATGCCTTGTTTTTTTGTAGAATGCGATGGTGTGTACAAATGCTGTGGGCTTTCTGGATGGCATTTCTGACATTTTTTTTTAATCCCATTTATATCCCGCCCTTCTCCGAAGACTCAGGGTGGCTTACAATTTAAAGCACAAATCAATGTGCTTAGCAATAGCCTTCATTCTATGTATATGCCTGCTTATTAGGGCTTTCACACACACCCCAAGCGGCATTATTACAAAGTCAGCTTAATTGCCCCCAACAATCTGGGTCCTCATTTTACCTACCTCGGAAGGATGGAAGGCTGAGTCAACCTTGAGCCTGGTGGGATGCGAATCTGCACTAATTGCAGGCAGCTGGTGTTACTTAAGGAGGCATTAGCCCACTGCTCCACCAAGGAGCAGTTTTTTACTAGAACGCTTTTCAGTCTTGGAGGAGTGATAGAATATTTTGTAGATGAACTATGTATATTCGTGAAAAATCTGAATGGGCTACCTAAATGCATAATCCTACCTGCCTATAGCTCTATAGGCTGGGGCTTTTTTCAGGTGAATAATGATGGTTGTATTATTTGTCTATTTAGTTGGCAAAAGGTATCATAGATATATCATAGATAGACTAGGGTCGTGGACTGAAAATGGTGAAGAAAAGGCCAAGGGTATTTCTAGTTAGGGCACTCTTGTATGTGCAATGTTATTTCAGGTTTCGATAATTTGCCCCTTCCCCCCAATTTTTTGTTTTGTTTTTGGACTACATATTCTACTAACCTGAGCCAGCATAGATATTTATAAAACAGTATGGAAACTGTAATTAAATATCGTTTTAGAGGACCAGGGTACCTACTTGTGTTCTAATGTAATTTAATTAATGCAACATTTTGCTATTCTTTAATTAACAAAGCCAAGAATTTTGAATGTTTTGTGACCTTCTACCTACTGTAACACATGACCCATCCAAATTTATTGTTGTTTTTTCAAAATATGATACTGACATCTCCACTATTTTACTTTTTCGAGTCAATTACTTTTTGGCAGATAACTATAAAAATTAAAGTGCTTTTAAATTACCAAACTAAATAATTATTCAGTAGAATGATAGTGCTGGCACTTATGTTGTTGTGACTCACTTTGACTAGGCAAATGCTTTGATTAGTTTCAGTTTAATTATGATATCAAGCTAAATTTATGCACTGATACAGATAACCTCTTGTAACCATATAAAGTTTAGAAAGTAAATACATCCAATTTCCCCCCCCCCCAGAGAAAGTCAAACATCAGCTGAGCTTAATTCCAGTTCATGTTCATCCCAGCAGCAAATCACTGCTAATAGAATCCATGATAGAATTGTCTACAAATAGTAGCCTACTACGGTATAGAGAAAACTACGAGCCATAGGAAGAATCATTTCCTTCTTGCCTAGTGGTAAAGGAATAAATCAGTTTCCCTTTTTTCTCTCCAGATTGATTAAAAAAGATAAAATATTAACTTGAAGAAGTTTGCAAATATTATTAAATGTGTGTGTATATTTTGATATTCATACTCATGTAATAGATGCATCCATTTGCAGGTAAAAAGCCAAGATGAAAAAAATATATGCAAGGATACATATAAAATTCCAAGAGCATTTAAATTGCTCTGCCTAATGAATATATCTGCCCCTTTTACCTTCTCCTATGCTTAATTTCTGTTCTGTTAGTAAATGCTGATGTAGATTGCTTGGGATAGTGAGATGGGTGGCATGTTAAGCAAACAAGCAAGCAAGCCAGCAAACAAACAAATTCTTTAAAAAATCCTATCTCAAAGAAAATTCTCATTTATTTCCACCTCATCCATCTATTTCCCAATCCAATAATTCCCTTGCCTCTTCCTCCCCCGCTTCCCTCCCTCTCTTCCTCATATTCTAGAGAGAGAGATGTTCTGTCCAGATTTAGTAATAAGTAATTGAAGCCACATTAAAAATGGCTGTTTTTTCACGGCGTTAGGCTAACAAATAATTCAAGCTGAATTTAAAATGTAGATGACTACAGTCAGCTTTTGAGAATTATATTTTTATAGGAGAATAGAAAAGCCTGAACCTTTTAATTCCATTTCTTCCCCAGAATTTATTTCCTCTCTGGTATATAATGTCACCTAAGAATATATCATCCCTACAGTATGAGGTTTAAGTATGTTTGTAAATGAGTTGCAAAGCAGGAGGGTGGATGCGGGGGGTGGGGGAAGGCTTTGACTAGTGCTGAAAACAGTCATTTTTACAAGAATGGCACAGTGTCTTAACAAGTCATTATCAGAACAATACATTTTATGGCTTTGCTTCAGATAATGTAGCATCTATCATAAAACTTTGCAGAGTTAGTATTACACTACCAGCAATATATCATCTAGTTGTAAATAAGGACAAAAGAAATATTTTAAGTAGATATAGCAAGGAGGAGAAGAACAGTACATGCTTTGAACTATAAAGCCACTTAAAACACTTAAAACATATTTAAGTGGATGGTATGGCTTGATTTGTCACCTCTAAATAAAAAAAGGAAGTCAAATTTCATTTTCAGTGAAATTGCTTTTAATTTTATGATCAAATAATGTAGAGTAATTTATCAAGCAAGCATTTCTGAAGGTTTTTTTTAAACTTATGTTTAAAATGCAAGATGCATTAGGCTCACTAATGTTTCTTGTTTGCAATCAAGAAGAGAGGGATATATAACAACGCCTCTCTCCATCCCCCACCCAAAATTGCTTTAGACTAAGGGAGAAATTTATTTTGGTACTATAAAAGCTTACATTGAATGGCTTTGGGATCAAAAGCAATAACACTTAGACTTATATACCACTTCACAGTGCTTTACAGCCCTCTCTAAGCAGTTTACAGAGTCAGCATATTGCCCCCAACAATCTGGGTCTTCATTTTACCGACCTCGGAAGGATGGAAGGCTGAGTCAACCTTGAGCCAGTGAGACTCAAACTGCCAAACTGCTGGCAGCTGGGAGTCAGCAGAAGTAACCTGCAGTACTGCATTTGAACCACTGCACCACCAGGGCAACATACTTCTCAATAACACTCACCAAGAAAAATCATGGGAAGACTTCATATCGTACTGTAGGATTTACCATAGGGTTCTGGCCTCAATGGGATAAAGAATGTGGGATTACCTATTTATTTAGAAAATGTTCATGGCTGCCTATCTTGTGCAAGAGAATCCTAGGTGCCTCCCAACAACATTCTATAAACGTAAAATGAATGTAACCCACAAAACCAAATTAAAGTATGATATCCCATCACAGCACCATAACATACCACCAACTCTACATTTATATTTACTGGGGTCACTTCTATTCTAAGCCAGTATGAAGAAGTAAGATGAAAAACCAGATCTTTATTGCCCTCTGGAAGGCTAATAGGTGGGGCCTCTGAATCTCAGGAGGGAGGTTGTTCCAAAGAGCAACTGCTTCACAGTGCTTTACAACGCTCTCTAAGCAGTTTACAGACTCAGCATATTGTCCCCAACAATCTGGGTCCTCATTTTACCAACCTCAGAAGGCTGGAAGGCTATATCGACCTTGAGCTGGTCAGAATTGAACTTGCATTCTAACCACTGTGCCACCACAGCAACCATCATGTGACTTCTTAAATGATGCATGAGCACCTGTGCATCAAATGATAAGATTCTGCAAATGCAGTTTTAATCTGCGTTAGTAGAACTCTCATTAGTAGAACTCTGGTTTCCAAATCATAGGAACTATTAAGACAAATTAATATTTACACTTTATTTTAAATTTTGGAAATGAGAGAAAAGTAACAGAACTATGGCTCTCTTTCTTGATAGTGTTAATGCATTTTTTGTAATGTACACAAATGACAAGTTCCATATTAAAATGAGGACCCAGATTGTTGGGGGCAATTAAGCTGACTTTGTAATAATGCCGCTTGGGGGTGTGTGAAAGCCCTAATAAGCAGGCATATACATAGAATGAAGGCTACTGCTAAGCTTGTAAGCCGCCCTGAGTCTTCGGAGAAGGGCGGGATATAAATGGAATTAAAATAAAAATAAAATAAAAATTATGCAAAGACCTGGAAAAGGTTCTAATGCTGGGAAAGGTGGAAGAAAAGAAGAAGAAGATGATCATCAGTAATGTAAAAAGACTCAATTATAGTGCTAAGTGCACCTTTGGAGGTCCTGAGGAACCACTTTGGGGAGATTGTCATGAGAAAATTTATCTATATGGTCATTAACAGTCAACAATGACTTGATGATAAACAACTTGATGGTCAATATAGGTAAGCCCCCTTCATGGATTACTGCCTAGTTGTGGTGAAGGGGCTTGCATAATTCAATGAAGCTATGAGCTATGCCGTGCAGGGCCACCCAAGAAGGAAAGGTCATAGCAGAGAGTTCTGACAAAACGTGATCCACTGGAGAAGGAAATGGCAAACCACTCCAGTATCTTTGCCATGAAAACCCTATGGACAGTACCAAAAGGCAAAATGATATGACGCTGGAAGATGAGCCCCTCCGGTCGGAAGGTGTCCAATATGCTACTGGGGAAGAGCAGAGGGCTAGTACTAGTAGCGCCAGAAAGAATGAAGCGACTGGGCCAAAGCCGAAAGGATGCTCAGCTGTTGATATGTCTGGTGGTGAAAGCAAAGTCCGATGCTGTAAAGATTTTTTCTCCATAGGAACCTGGAATGTAAGATCCATGAATCAAGGAAAGCTGGACGTGGTCAAACAAGAGATGACAAGACTAAACATCGACATCTTAGGTATCAGCGAATTAAAATGGACAGGAATGGGTGAATTTAATTCAGATGACCATCAGGTATACTACTGCGGGCAAGAATCCCTCAGAAGAAATGGAGTAGACTTCATAGTCAATAAAAAAATAGGAAAAGCAATACTGGGATACAATCCTCAAAATGACAGAATGATCTCAGTTCGAATCCAAGGCAAACCATTCAATATCACAGTAGTCCAGGTCTATGCCCCAACCACCAGTGCTGAAGAGGATGAAATTGACCGGTTCTATGAAGCCCTACAGCACCTTATAGAACTAACACCAAAAAATGATGTCCTTATCATCATGGGGGATTGGAATGCTAAAGTAGGAAGCCAAAAGATAACCAGAATAACAGGCAAGTTTGGCCTTGGAGTACAAAATGAAGCAGGGCACAGGCTGATAGAATTTTGTCAAGAGAATACGATGGTCATAGCAAACTCTCTTTTCCAACAACCCAAGAGATGGCTCTACACATGGACGTCACCAGACAGTCAACACAGAAATCAGATTGACTATATGCTCTGCAGCCAAAGATGGAGAAGCTCTATACAGTCAGTAAAAACAAGACGAGGAGCTGATTGTGGCTCAGACCATGAGCTTCTCATTGCAAAGTTTAGGCTTAAACTGAAGAAAGTAGGGAAAAGCAATAGGCCACTCAGGTATGAATTAAATCATATCCCTGTTGAATATACAGTAGAGGTGACAAATAGATTTAAGGAATTTGATCTGATAGACACAGTGCCTGAAGAACTATGGACAGAGGTTCACAACATTGTACAAGAGGTAACAACTAAAACCATCCCAAATAAAAAGAAATGCAAGAAAGCAAAATCGCTGTCTGAGGAAGCTTTGCAAATAGCTGAGGAAAGGAGGGAAGCGAAAGGCAAGGGAGAAAAAGAAAGATATGCCCAATTGAATGCAGAATTCCAGAGAATAGCTAGAAGAGATAAGAATGCCTTCTTAAATGAACAGTGCAAAGAAATAGAAGAAAACAATAGAATAGGGAGGACCAGAGATCTTTTCAAGAAAATTGGAGAGATGAAGGGAACGTTTCATGCAAAAATGGGCATGATAAAGTACCAAAATGGCAGGGACCTAACAGAGGCAGAAGAGATTAAGAAGAGATGGCAAAATTACACAGAGGAACTATACAAGAATGAGCTTAACATCCCTGATAATCACAATGAGGTGGTCACTGACCTCGAGCCAGACATCCTAGAATGTGAAGTGAAGTGGGCCTTAGAAAAGCTGAGCAACAACAAAGCTAGTGGAGGTGACAATATTCCAGCTCAGCTATTCAAAATCTTAAAAGACTATGCAGTAAAAGTGCTACAGTCAATTTGCCAGCAAATTTGGAAAACTCAACAGTGGCCACAGGATTGGAAAAGATCAGTTTACATTCCAATTCCAAAGAAAGGCAGTGCCAAAGAATGTTCAAACTATCGCACCATTGCACTCATTTCACATGCTAGTAAAGTTATGCTTAAAATCCTACAAGCTAGACTCCAGCAGTATGTGGATCGAGAACTACCAGAAGTACAGGCAGGATTTCGAAGAGGCAGAGGAACTAGAGATCAAATTGCCAACATATGTTGGATCATGGAGAAAGCTAGAGAGTTCCAGAAAAACATCTACTTCTGCTTCATTGACTATGCTAAAGCCTTTGATTGTGTGGATCATAACAAACTATGGCAAGTTCTTAAAGAGATGGGCATACCAGACCATCTTATTTGTCTGTTGAGAAATCTATATGTGGGCCAAAAAGCAACAGTGAGAACTGGACACGGAACCACTGACTGGTTCAAAATTGGGAAAGGAGTCTGGCAAGGCTGTATACTGTCGCTTTGCCTATTTAACTTATATGCAGAGCACATCATGAGAAAGACAGGGCTAGTTGAGTCAGAAGTTTCAATTAAGATTGCCGGAAGAAACATCAACAACCTAAGATATGCAGATGATACCATTCTAATGGCAGAAAGTGAAGAAGAACTAAAGAGCCTCATGTTGCGGGTGAAAAAGGAGAGTGCAAAACTTGGGTTGAAACTTAACATTAAGAAAACTAAGATCATGGCATCCGGCCCTCTCAATTCCTGGCAAATAGATGGGGAAGAAATGGAGGTAGTGACAGATTTTATTTTCCTGGGCTCCAAGATCACTGCAGATGGGGACTGTAGCCAAGAAATTAAAAGACGCTTGCTCCTGGGGAGGAAAACCATGGCAAATCTAGACAGCACACTAAAAAGCAGAGACATCACCCTGTCAACAAAAGTGCGTATAGTCTTCCCAGTTGCAATGTATGGCTGTGAAAGTTGGACCATATGAAAGCCTGAGCGCCAAAGAATTGAGGCCTTTGAACTATGGTGCTGGAGAAGACTTCTGCGAGTCCCTTGGACTGCAAGGCGATCAAACCAGTCAGTCCTAGAGGAGATCAACCCTGACTGCTCTTTAGAAGGCTAGATCCTGAAGCTAAAACTCAAATACATTGGCCACCTAATGAGAAGGAAGGACTCACTGGAGAAGAGCCTAATGCTGGGAAAGATTGAGGGCATTAGAAGAAGGGGACAACAGAGAATGAGGTGGCTGGATGGAGTCACTGAAGCAGTAGGCGTGAGCTTAAATGGACTCCAGAAGATGGTAGAGGACAGGAAGGCCTGGAGGAACATTGTCCATAGGATCGTGATGGGTCGGACAGAACTTCGCAGCTAACAACAACAACAACAATAGGTAAGCCATAAGGTCAATTGGAAAATAGAAGCAAATGAGAAGAAATTATGGAAACTTTAGCAGAGGGAAACTTTGATGGGCTTTAATGTTCCAGAGACTGAATCATCAGCAACAATCAAGAACAGTGCTGGACACAATATCCACAGTACATATTGAGATATTCAGTAGCTACTTAACAAGCCTTCTAAATAGTTAGAAATTCAAACAATGCATGCTTGTGGTAGGCAAAGTTCAATTTTGGTTGAATTCCATTTGAAAGACTTAGTACTTTTCGTGTCTCTTATGTATTGGGGAAATTCAAGGGTAAATGAGCAAGAAAGAAAAAAAATATGGATATAAGGCTTGTTCTTTCTTAAGACCCATGATAGCCATGAATAAAATAAGTGGAAATAAAAAGTGTTTCTTTTTAAAAAGGTATGGGGTGTCTGTTTGTGTGTGTGCTTGCTTAACCACTATGCCAAACTGGCTATGGCACCAATATATAATGCAAAAAATATGTACCTGAGCAGTGGTGTCAAACTCAATTTCATTGAGGGCCACATCAGCATTGTGGTTGCCCTCGGGGGGGCAGGGGGGTATGGCCAGGGTGGGCGTGACCTACTGAGTGGGCATGGCTGGAGTGCATATGGCCTACTGGGTGGGCATGGCCAGCTCTACATCATTGGCATCAAGGATGCCTATGGGGGCCTGGGCAGGAGTGGGACAGATCTGGGGGTCTCTGGCAGAAGGAGGGTCTCTGGGCCAGGGCTAAGTAAGTGGGGACCATTCCCTCACTGTTTCCAGGATGGCTTCGGGGGCCACATGAAACCACTTCGCGGGCCAGATTCGGCCCCCAGGCCTTGTGTTTGACATGTCTGTATTAGAGTGAAAGACATAAAAATATAACATTTCCATAACAGAAATAATAGCTGCAAGATCAAATCTGCAATCAGACCATATTGTTGATCTTTTGCCTTCCCCCCTCTCTCCTTTGTGTTTTGTGCAGGTATCTTGTAATAAATGGAAAAGAAAAAGGAGAGAAAAGAAAAAAAAGAAGGTAAAAAGTCAACTATATGAAACACCTTGCCATACATCAAAAACATTTCCGAAGCAGTAGAACACAGCTTCCAAGATCTGCAAGTGGGCATTGCACACTGCCTAGAGGCTACCATGCAAGGACAAATTATGCATTGTAAAGATTGCTTGGAGGTAGAAGATACTTCTAAAGTAATCAAACGGATCCCCTGCATGGATTGCCCCTGTGACTACTGTGTAGGACAAGTGGGGAGGAAGCTAACCACCAGATTGCAAGAACCCGGGTGAGTGGTCAGACAAGGAGACATGAACTCATTAGTATCCTCACATTACAATGAACAAAGAAACACCTTTAATTTTGCAGCTACTATGTTCAGTGGCCGTGCAGGTACAAAAGTAGCCAGGGAAATGATTGAAGCCTGGGAAAGGGTCCCCTTGTCAGTTAACAGGAGTGCTAATTTAGCACCAGCTTATCAAGTACTTGCCCCTTCATGGATTACTGCCTTGTCGGGGCGAAAGGGGCTTGCGTAATTCAATGAAGCTATGAGCTATGCCGTGCAGGGCCACCCAAGATGGACAGGTCATAGCAGAGAGTTCTGACAAAACGTGATCCACTGGAGAAGGAAATGGCAACCCACTCCAGTATCTTTGCCATGAAAACCCTATGGACAGTACCAAAAGGCAAAACGATATGACGCTGGAAGATGAGCCCCTCAGGTCGGAAGGCGTCCAATATGCTATTGGGGAAGAGCAGAGGGCTAGTACTAGTAGCGCCAGAAAGAATGAAGCGACTGGGCCAAAGCCGAAAGGACGCTCAGCTGTGGATATGTCTGGTGGTGAAAGCAAAGTCCGATGCTGTAAAGATTTTTTCTCCATAGGAACCTGGAATGTAAGATCCATGAATCAAGGAAAGCTGGACGTGGTCAAACAAGAGATGAGAAGACTAAACATTGACATCTTAGGTATCAGCGAATTAAAATGGACAGGAATGGGTGAATTTAATTCAGATGACCATCAGGTATACTACTGCGGGCAAGAATCCCTCAGAAGAAATGGAGTAGCCTTCATAGTCAATAAAAAAATAGGAAAAGCAATACTGGGATACAATCCTCAAAATGACAGAATGATCTCAGTTCGAATCCAAGGCAAACCATTCAATATCACAGTAGTCCAAGTCTATGCCCCAACCACCGGTGCTGAAGAGGATGAAATTGACCGGTTCTATGAAGCCCTACAGCACCTTATAGAACTAACACCCAGAAATGATGTCCTTACCATCATGGGGGATTGGAATGCTAAAGTAGGAAGCCAAAAGATAACTGGAATAACAGCAAGTTTGGCCTTGGAGTACAAAATGAAGCAGGGCACAGGCTGATAGAATTTTGTCAAGAGAATACGATGGTCATAGCAAACACTCTTTTCCAACAACCCAAGAGACGGCTTTACACATGGACATCACCAGACGGTCAACACAGAAATCAGATTGACTATATGCTCTGCAGCCAAAGATGGAGAAGCTCTATACAGTCAGTAAAAACAAGACCAGGAGCTGACTGTGGCTCAGACCATGAGCTTCTTGTTGCAAAGTTTAGGCTTAAATTAAAGAAAGTAGGGAAAAGCGCTAGGCCAGTCAGGTATGAATTAAATCATATCCCTGTTGAATATACAGTAGAGGTGACAAATAGATTTAAGGAATTAGATCTGATAGACACAGTGCCTGAAGAACTATGGACAGAGGTTTGCAACATTGTACAACAGGTAGTAACCAAAACCATCCCAAAGAAAAAGAAATGCAAGAAAGCAAAATGGCTGTCTGAGGAAGCTTTGCAAATAGCTGAGGAAAGGAGCGAAGCGAAAGGCAAGGGAGAAAAAGAAAGATACGCCCAATTGAATGCAGAATTCCAGAGAATAGCTAGAAGAGATAAGAATGCCTTCTTAAATGAACAGTGCAAAGAAATAGAAGAAAACAATAGAATAGGGAGGACCAGAGATCATTTCAAGAAAATTGGAGAGATGAAGGGAAAGTTTCATGCAAAAATAGGCATGATAAAGGACCAAAATGGCAGGGACCTAACAGAGGCAGAAGAGATTAAGAAGAGGTGGCAAAATTACACAGAAGAACTATACAAGAATGAACTTAACGTCCCTGATAATCACAATGAGGTGGTCACTGACCTCGAGCCAGACATCCTAGAATGTGAAGTGAAGTGGGCCTTAGAAAAGCTGAGCAAGCTGAGCAACAACAAAGCTAGTGGAGGTGACAGTATTCCAGCTGAGCTATTCAAAATCTTAAAAGACGATGCAGTAAAAGTGCTACAGTCAATTTGCCAGCAAATTTGGAAAACTCAACAGTGGCCACAGGATTGGAAAAGATCAGTTTACATTCCAATTCCAAAGAAAGGCAGTGCCAAAGAATGTTCAAACTATCGCACCATTGCACTCATTTCTCATGCTAGTAAAGTCATGCTTAAAATTCTACAAGCTAGACTCCAGCAGTATGTGGATCGAGAACTACCAGATGTACAGGCAGGATTTCGAAGAGGCAGAGGAACTAGAGATCAAATTGCTAACATACGCTGGATCATGGAGAAAGCTAGAGAGTTCCAGAAAAACATCTACTTCTGCTTCATTGACTATGCTAAAGCCTTTGATTGTGTGGATCATAACAAACTCTGGCAAGTCGTTAAAGAGATGGGCATACCAGACCATCTTATTTGTCTCTTGAGAAATCTATATGCGGGCCAAGAAGCAACAGTGAGAACTGGACACGGAACCACTGATTGGTTCAAAATTGGAAAGGAGTCCGACAAGGCTGTATACTGTCGCCTTGCCTATTTAACTTATATGCAGAGCACATCATGAGAAAGGCAGGGCTAGATGAATCAAAAGTTGGAATTAAGATTGCCGGAAGAAACATCAACAACCTAAGATATGCAGATGATACCACTCTAATGGCAGAAAGTGAAGAAGAACTAAAGAGCCTCTTGTTGCGGGTGAAGAAGGAGAGTGCAAAACTTGGGTTGAAACTAAACATTAAGAAAACCAAGATCATGGCATCTGGCCCTCTCAATTCCTGGCAAATAGATGGGGAAGAAATGGAGGTAGTGACAGATTTTATTTTCCTGGGCTCCAAGATCACTGCAGATGGGGACTGTAGCCAAGAAATTAAAAGACGCTTGCCCCTGGGGAGGAAAGCCATGACAAATCTAGACAGCACACTAAAAAGCAGAGACATCACCCTGTCAACAAAAGTGCATATAGTCAAGGCTATGGTCTTCCCAGTTGCAATGTATGGCAGTGAAAGCTGGACCATAAGAAAGGCTGAGCGCCAAAGAATTGAAGCCTTTGAACTATGGTGCTGGAGAAGACTCCTGCGAGTCCCTTGGACTGCAAGGAGATCAAACCGGTCAGTCCTAGAGGAGATCAACCCTGACTGCTCTTTAGAAGGCCAGATCCTGAAGCTAAAACTGAAATACTTTGTCCACCTAATGAGAAGTAAGGACTCACTGGAGAAGAGCCTAATGCTGGGAAAGATTGAGGGCAATAGAAGAAGGGGACGACAGAGAATGAGGTGGCTGGATGGAGTCACTGAAGCAGTAGGCGTGAGCTTAGAAGCAAATGAGAAGAAATTATGGAAACTTTAGCAGAGGGAAACTTTGATGGGCTTTAATGTTCCAGAGACTGAATCATCAGCAACAATCAAGAACAGTGCTGGACACAATATCCACAGTACATATTGAGATATTCAGTAGCTACTTAACAAGCCTTCTAAATAGTTAGAAATTCAAACAATGCATGCTTGTGGTAGGCAAAGTTCAATTTTGGTTGAATTCCATTTGAAAGACTTAGTACTTTTCGTGTCTCTTATGTATTGGGGAAATTCAAGGGTAAATGAGCAAGAAAGAAAAAAAATATGGATATAAGGCTTGTTCTTTCTTAAGACCCATGATAGCCATGAATAAAATAAGTGGAAATAAAAAGTGTTTCTTTTTAAAAAGGTATGGGGTGTCTGTTAGTGTGTGTGCTTGCTTAACCACTATGCCAAACTGGCTATGGCACCAATATATAATGCAAAAAATATGTACCTGAGCAGTGGTGTCAAACTCAATTTCATTGAGGGCCACATCAGCATTGTGGTTGCCCTCGGGGGGGCAGGGGGGTATGGCCAGGGTGGGCGTGACCTACTGAGTGGGCATGGCTGGAGTGCATATGGCCTACTGGGTGGGCATGGCCAGCTCTACATCATTGGCATCAAGGATGCCTATGGGGGCCTGGGCAGGAGTGGGACAGATCTGGGGGTCTCTGGCAGAAGGAGGGTCTCTGGGCCAGGGCTAAGTAAGTGGGGACCATTCCCTCACTGTTTCCAGGATGGCTTCGGGGGCCACATGAAACCACTTCGCGGGCCAGATTCGGCCCCCAGGCCTTGTGTTTGACATGTCTGTATTAGAGTGAAAGACATAAAAATATAACATTTCCATAACAGAAATAATAGCTGCAAGATCAAATCTGCAATCAGACCATATTGTTGATCTTTTGCCTTCCCCCCTCTCTCCTTTGTGAATGAGAATGAGGTGGCTGGATGGAGTCACTGAAGCAGTAGGCGTGAGCTTAGATGGACTCCAGAAGATGGTAGAGGACAGGAAGGCCTGGAGGAACATTGTCCATAGGGTCGCGATGGGTCGGACACGACTTTGCAACTAACAACAACAACATCAAGTACTTGAGAGCTGAAGGTTTGGTAGCACAAGGAAACAACAGCCAATCATAGTCCATCAACACATCAATCAGCCAATAGGAAGACACCACAGTACAACTCATAATATAGCCCAAAGCACATTTTCCAGTAGAGAGAAATTCTTTGAAGATGGGCTCCAGTATGAGTCTCAAAGCTTGGAAGAGTAAGTGTCTGGTCCTGGTGGCTGACCCAGATTTTATCTTGCACCATTATCCTGGGACACATAGATTTGCCTTCATTCATGAAAAAAATAGCTCCTCTTTATTCTGTGTTGGACAGATCCAGCCTTGTATATTGTGTTCTATTCTGGGCATCAGATTTTAAGAATTCTAAAAATGGAAATACCTGCAGACAGGGGTAACTAAGAAGTCTTATAAGGAGAGACTGATAAGTAGGGACATAATGTATATGTTTAGCCTTAAGATGATTGAGTGTAATTAGTACTTTTCAAATAGCTGGAAGGATGTCCCATAAAAGAAGGTCAAGTCATCTCAGGCACTGTAGAAGATGACCAGGCTGAGCCTGAGAGTGGGGTTAAAGATATCATCAGATTGGAGACACCTTGCTCTCACAAGAGACCTAAGGCCATCCCCCACCCCCATGGATTCCATTGACTCTTATCTAGCACCACTTTGCTTTGACCATTAGTAGATCAGATTCTTGTGCATAAGTAGCATGAAAACAACTCGTAGTGCTTTTGAACTCTATCCCAGCTCCTGGTTTCTTGTGCCTGACAGGCATGGAATAATAGTTTTAAACTACAGGAAGCCAGTAAACAGTTCAATTGTGGAACCAATTAGGGAGGGAGCTGGAGAACTCCCTTTCACTGGATTCATTCAAGAAAATGGGAGGTCACCATCTATCAGGGAGGTTTTAATCTGGATTACTGCCCTCAACAAGGAATTACATTTGATGACCTAAATGGCTCCTTCTACTCTACAGTAGTCCTCTATTAATCAAATGATGATATTCAGATTTATAGTATGCAATGTGAAATTCTATTATGAAATATAAAGACGTGTGTTTGCATTTGCATATTACTCCTCAAAATGTACAAAATGTATATTGACCTGCTGAAAAAAAAAGAGTAAATTAAATCCTCTGGCATCTCTGTTAGAGAGTGCTGTGTGCCCTTGGCTACAAAGCTTTTAAATTTAATATTATCAACGTCTACATTTTGATTTTTGTTGGTTTGTTTACTAGTAAAAAGCATTTATAAGAAACTAAGTTATTACATGCTACTATTTTTCTCCTATTCTCTTTAATGTCTATATTCTGAAACATTTGTTGGTAAGTTTTAAACAGCAGGTGTCAAATGCTGAGGCTGAGTGTAATAATCATAATGATTTGAAGAAAACATTGAGCTCCATGGAAATAGCAATAAAGGGGAGAAACTTAAATATACCTCTCTCCTAGGATGTTGCTGTTTACAAATGCTTAATAGAACTAGATCTTGTATTTTTTCACCACCTGGAAAAAGCAACATATTATTTGTATTGTAAATGTTATGTTTTAAAAACACACCAGGACTCCAATCTAACTAAAGTTATTCAGGCTTAAACTCCATTCCAATCAATTGGGACACATTAATTGTATTTCATATTGATTTTCACTGTACCCCCCACCCTTCCATCAACACTGAGCTTGGACAAAGCTGACAACATTGGGTTTGTTTACTTCCTCATTTCCCCAATCTTTAGTAATATATTTGTTTTGTCCTGTTTTACATATAAAGAAAAGCATTAACAATTTAGAAAATAATAAATTTAAATTACACTGTTGTGGTTCAGATTAATGAAACAGTTCAAAAAACATTCAGGCATTGTTCTTCTAAAAGTCTATAATAATGAGAACAAAGCATCGGCACTCATGGATGGATGCCAGAATCTGAATTCTCCTCCCCTAAACCCATCATTATCATACACAACTCCCTCCCTTAATTACACATCATTAATCACATTCTCCAATTAGCCCAAAATGCAAGCTTCACTTCCATTATCTTGCGTGCCATTCTTATCTAATTTATACATCCATTTAGCATACTCCTCCCTGCAACTTCTTTCTATTCAGAGCAAGCAGTTTAAAGAAAAAGGCTGCCTCTTATATTGTCAGAGCAAAAACATCCAATGTTTGCAGCGTTGACATACACTTTTTTCAGTTTGAATATGGGAAATGTACTATATATTAAATTTGTCTTACCATTTTATTTCCTAATATTTGGTGAAGCTACTACAGTTAAGTCGGAGCTATGGCATTAATTCCTTTGAACTGGAATTGGAATCATACTTACCTGGGAATAATTCATTGAAAATAATAAGACTTATTCAGATCATGTCCTGCATGTACCTTCTTTTCTATTATAATTGTTAAGTTAAAATGATATTTGGATTAGAGCATTATTACATACTACAAATGGAGACTTAAAATACATAATATTTTTAGAGGACTTTTCTGTAATTAGGGAAGGACTGCAGTCTAGGATAGTGCTTGACCAATAATGATTTCTGTTTGTATAATGCCTGTGCAAATTGGCTGCAATTTGTATTTTGCTACTCATCTCATCAAAGCACTTTGCATTGCTCTGTCTGCCTTCTTTGGCACCATCCAGAAGCCAGAATATGTTTCTGCAGATGATGTGCCAGAGGACATGATCAGAGGAATACAAAACTAAACAACACAGTAGCTTTATTCTACTCTGAAGAAGCAGGAGTTTCTGTTACTTCATGAAGCACCTTTGATGTTTCACTCAAAGCCTCATTACAGGGAAATGTCTCTTTCAGCCTTTCCACACATTTAATTTATACACCAATTTCAAATGTTCAAAATAGTTTGTGTGTATTATTTCAAAAATTGTTACTTTATACCAAATAATTACATGTTACTTGAGTAGAGTCCAAAGAGATGACTGAGATGCCTTCAAACTGATCCCTAGAATCTGGAATTGCACCCAGATACCTATTGGAAGTCAGTGCACCTTATAGGAACATACTGTGGTGTGCCTAATAGTGTATGTGCCACTGCATTCTGGACTAGCTGAAGTTTCTGAATGCTTTTAAGGGCAGCTCCATATATATGCATATGACTATGTGTGACCTTGAGGAGTGTATCCTGATCTAGGAATGGGCATGAATGGCACACAAAACTTAATTATGCAAAGGCCCTTCTAACCACAGGCAATGCCTGGTGATAGTTACTCATGACTTGGTTATCTTGCATTTAAATTACTGTAATTCAGTCTACTTGGAGCTACCTTTGAAGACTATTTAGAAACTGGGGCAGAATACAGTATCCTGTATCCTGGCAGCTAATAATCATTAAATCAGGGTAATTTCTAATGTAATGGGCAGAAGAAATAAACTTGAAGAAGAGCTGCCACCAAGGCAATAGTCACATAAAAGAAATCTAGTCTGGGCCAGTATTGTAACCCAAGTAAACATTATAGGACCTTTCCAAATTTTCATAGAGAGAAAGAGAAAGTGAGAGTGAGAGCGAGCAAGAGAGAGAGGAAATAAATTTTGAGTTGTAAGATTCTGTTATTATAATCTTATAATAAAACTAGCATTAACCATGCATGACTTTGTCCCTAATATACAGTACCTCTTTACTGGGACAGCATATACGTTTTATCAGTAGGTTTCCTTGGGATCAGCCTAAGATCAGACAATATATTTCAATGTTGCTTTGTGAGATATTATTTTGATATCCCTTTTCAGTGTGAAGCATGTACTAAAGAGAGAAAGCATGGAGTAGACAGCAAGAACCATTTTAATGAAATGCATTAATATTTTATATAGCATTCTTCAAAATGCAATACCACTGTAACATCTTAGGTTTCTATAATGCCTGTGGTCCTGAAGTCCATGAGTTATACATGGGAGTTTATTTTGGCTTGTATGGAAATTTATTGATCTTTCTACAATGCTTGAGTATCTAAATGCCATTTCAGGAGAGATGAGATGAAGCCCAGGTGGCATATCACTCTATATGTATGCAAATCTATTTAGCTACCATGTAACTATGTGCTTGGCATTTTATATGTCTCCATAGCAAATCTTTAGGGAATATCAAGCTAGATATGGAAGTGTTTCAGTAAGGGTTGTGAGATTGGATGTTATAGCTGAGTGTACACTGGAATTTTTTTCTCAGTGATTTTTATGTTTTTGCTGTCATTGAGAGCTTTTGATATATTTTTATGTATTATTACATACTCAGAGTGTTGTTTACAAGATGGCAGCCAGAGAGAGAGAGAGAGAGAGAGAGAGAGAGAGAGAGAGAGAGAGAGAGAGAGAGAGAGAGAGAGAGAGAGAGAGAGAGAGAGAGAGATGACAGTAAAAAAAAAAAAGAAAAAAAATCAGGCAACAGACATGGCCAGGTAGTTCTTTTCACAACTTCATTTTATGTTGTAATTGCACATGTTTCTAGAAGCCCTGGTCCCAGTCACTCATGTCTTAGTGACCTCCCCACTGGATTACTGCAATGTGTTCCACATGGGGCTTCCTTTGAAAAACTTAGAAGCTGCTGCTAGGTCATAAGGAGTTATGGATGTGCCTTGGTATGTCTATGAAACACCACTACTTTGCAAACTACATTGGCTTTAAGCTTCTGGATACATTTAAGTGTGTTGGTTATTGCCTACAATGCATAGCACAGATCAAAATTAAATGTGAGATTGCTTGTGTCCCATTAATATTGTTTTTCCCATCAGATTCAACAGATTTGGAATGCTCTGAATCTTTTCTATAAAGCAATGATTTCTGATGGAACCCAGGAAGTATACAGTACCTTCTCTGTCATAATACCTTTCCTATAGAACTGCTTGCCTCCTCAGAATTGGATGGCACACAACCTTATTGGTCTTTTGTATACAATTGAAAACCTGTCTGTTCCTATGAGCACTGGTCATATTGTTGAGTTAAGTGTATTTCTAAAGGCTATTGCAGTATATTGATTGGGGCCCTTGTATTGTGTTTATGAACCTTTTTAAATTTGTTAATAAGCTGCTCAGAATTGCTTGTGAACTAAATTGTTCTTTAAAATCTTATGGCATTAATTGTGAGTGTTGGAAAGTTATTATTTATCCGTGATAAATAAAGAAACAAACTGTAGCAACTTTAAGATGCATGGCTGGGAATTCTGAGAGATAAAGCTGTAAAGACTGAGAAACACTGATCTAAATCAGTTTCTACATTATACAAGCCATAGGAAGGCAATTTGGGTTTTGGATGGCTTTAATTATTTCAGAACTTATTGTCATGCAGCAATTGTATTTAAAGAACCTCCTCTATATTTCTGCGGTGGCACCTGCCCTATGGAACATCATTTTTCCAAGGTTAGGCTGGCCCTCTCCTAGGTGTCCTTCTGAAAAGATCATTCTTTGCCATTTGTCCAGGAGATGAGACAGTGGTGTGGAGCCCATAAAATGGATGTACCCCTTTTGACTTATTCTGCTTTCCCAGGGATTGTATTGTATGTCATTAACTGCTGAATTGTTTTAATGCTTGTATTGTTTGTATGACTATTTTATTTTTATTTTGTGGAAGGAGGGGTACTGTTTATGTTTTAATTGTAAGCTGCTCAAAGTCATGAAGATGAGATGGATGGCTTAAATAAATAATAAAATGGTCATTTTACTTAGTAGTTTAAAGGTAAAGGTAAAGGTAAAGGTTCCCCCGCACATGCGTGCTAGTCGTTTCCGACTCTAGGGGCCGGTGCTCATCTCCGTTTCATAGGAGTTAAATGAAAATGCTGCATTCATCACAGTGTGGCATATATAACATGTGTTTGTTTCTATATCCTTCTGTCCTCTTCCTGCATAAATATTTTTTTGATGCTAATTGGATTGTTTTTGCCAAGCTTGATATAGCGTGTTATCTTGCCTGATTGACCTAAAAGACATCTCTGACATGTTTTAAATAAAATAAAGACCAGTTAATAAATAAGGTCTTATCTCTGCTTGGTGAGACAGATTATAACCACAAATGGTCTTTAATATTCCTTGAAGATCCATAATTCATGGGGACATAATTAAATTATTATTTTGTATGATTTGTAATTAACAAAGAAGATTGTTCTTCAAGAAATGATCTTCCATTATTGTAAGATTGAAGACAACTTTGCCCGAATGTCATTTGTTCTGACTGATAGACATTTTTGAGAAATTAGATCCTAGCTACTTTCAGATGCAGAAAAATGGACTTAATAACTTAGATGCTTTAATATTAGATTTTCATCCAATTTAAAAAACAAAAACAAAAGAACAATAACCCTATTTGTGGCTAAAAATATAAAAGCATATTGCTCTGTATAGCCTTTACATACTGCAATGCATTTTTATTTTGAAGCAACAATTTCTAGCTTCTTTTCTGCTTTCCTTTTTTAGAAATAAATACTGATTTTACCATAATGTTTGAATCCTAACTTGTCATTTATATTACAACAGCAGGAGCAGCAACCATCTGAACCTCAGGAAATAAATACTATACAAATGTCAGGGAAAGACTGTCAGGGCTGGAGAATGAGTTTCTCCAAGTCTTCTAAGAGAATGTTCCCTTTGTTTCAGATGCAATCCATGTATAGATTATATTATTGATATTTGATTTCAGTGACCTAGCTTAGGCAATTGCTGGCTACAGAATTAATATCATAGTGTGATCATAAACATGCAAGTATGCTAAAGATTACAGTTAGAAAAAAATGAAAATCAGCAAATTTGATACATACAGTAGTTGAATCCTACTTGAACACAAACCGTTGCATAAAAATAAATTAATGTTAAAAACCCTCAACTTTCTCTAGGATTAGCTTGGATCATATTAACTTAAATAATATTTTTCACTTAATTTAATCCACTCATTTAGTTTAGCTTTCTACAACTTGCTTTCAACCAGATTGTGGCAACTTCCATAATTCCTACCCAGCGTGGTAATTTGCCACTGGTAATTAATTCCTATTATCCAGTTTAATACATCACAATCAGAGCTGAAAAAAAGAAATGACTGCATCATTTTGGCAGTGAGTAAATATGCTGGATCTCCTATCGTCCTTTTTAAATTTTTCTTAAAACAGTAAATCTAGCAATGGTTTACCTATATGCAATTTAAAAAAATCTTTTTCAAAATTAGAATTATTGCTAAGAAACAAATATTCATATATTTTAGCTATTCAGTGTATTCTATGAGGTTGAAAATTATGCCATCCTAGGCAGCACCTATAGATCTTTTCACATTGAAAAACTGACATGTTTTGTTTCAGTCCCTCTGCCTTTTTATTATCATATTTTATTACATTATAGGGTGAAGTAAAAAAATAATAATCTTACCTTAGGCTACTGAATGCATATAATTACTCCCCCTTCTTTTCCATGCAGGTGTCCCTCGAGGTGCATCATGTTACTGTCTCACACTCCTTTGTCATATCTTATTGTTTTCTTGTTGATTGGGCTCACATTTTGAATCCTGACGAAGGAGGCTCAGTCTCAGAGTATTAGCACCAGTTTGTGCTAATGCAAAATGCCAGGGCATCATTTCTATAGGCAAGCAAAAGATACATCTCTTCCCCCACCTCAGAAACAATCCCATGAAAGTTCAAGGCTTTCTAAAATAATGTTATCTCGAAAGAAGACTCAGGACTTTTTACTATAGAAGCATAATTCTGTTTTGAATATGAAAGACATGATATGTTTTTAGCTATGTACACTTAGATAATATAATTTTTAAGGAAGACCTAAAGTTCCCAAAGTAGGATTAGGGAAGATTTATTCCCACCCAACAACCCTTGACAGTTCATCTGTTTATGGCAGGTTTGGAAGCTGTAGAAAGCAGGTAATGGGTGAAAATGGCTTCTTTCTCCATACTACTTATACTGTATATGCCTTATCTCCACAAATGCCTACTGGGTATAGCTCATTTCAAATACATTATAACCACATGAATTGAATAAAACAATATTCAAAGCAATACTTATGCATGGAACTGTTGTTTCCTGTAACTTGGTACAGGAGTGAGTGTTGTGGCTTTTAGGATTTTCAGACCTTCTATACCTAGAGTTACTCAAGATCAAACCTGGGATTGTTGCCTTATAAACAGGGGTGTTTATAACTCAGCAGATTCAGATCCAGCAATTTGAATTTGTAATTTGTTCAAAGATTTGATTAAATAAAAGTCTGTGCACACATGCACAAAAGTCCATCAAATCTTCCAATTAATTGAAAGATGCCTATTTAAATGTTTTAGCAGTTTGAATCCAAGATTTACTTTAAGGGGATGAATTGATTGAATCACCTTTAAATTGAAGCTTTGCATAAGCAAACAGGGTAACATGCTGAGTTACTCAACTAAACTATGATATAGCATTATGAGGTGAAAAGGAGGAGGTTGTAAAATTCAATTATCTTTCACAAATGAAGGCAAATATTCATGTCCCAGGATAATGTTTAAGGATCCAATTTGGGTTGATTGCCAGGACTCACAGGTTTTGTCTTCTGAGCTTTCGGACTCATGCTGGAGCTCCCATCCTCAGGGAGCTTCTCTCTCTAGCAGCTAGAGAAAAATTCCCCTGAAGATGGGCTCCAGCATGAGTCTGAAAGCTTGGAAAACAAAAACCTCTGGGAGAAGAACGAAGCTGAACTCACCAGCCTGAGGATGACAGATGAGATTTCGTCGAAATGTTGCCCTGATACCTCCAATTCTACGTGGGGAAAAACCCGAATGACCAAAGATCTACATACAAACACCCGCGAAAACCTCAGAAAACATTATATATATATATATATATATATATATATATATATATATATATATATATATATATATATATATATATGTGTGTGTGTGTATGTGTGTGTGTGTGTGTGTGTGTGTGTGTGTGTGTGTAAATATCTATTTACACAGATTTATTTATCTGTATGTCTATCAATTATATCTATCTGTCATTATCAAGCCATCTGACTCCATAGCAATTCTGGGTAGCTTTCAATTAACTAGGGAGGAAAGGAAGGAATAATGTATTTGAACAATGTGTAAGAAGATGGGGGTATCGGTAGAATTTGTGACATCAGGTTCCAGCTCATCCGTCATGCACAGTTATTCATTTAATATTTCTCTATTGATCAAAACCTTGTGAAAAACAAAGTCATCCCACTGAGTTTGATTATAAGATACTGTAAAGTTTATGAAGAATACTGCTGGGGACCTATCACAGCACAACTACTTTCTCCTATCTTTTGTTAAGTTACAAATTACGCTGTAATCTATTTTGTAATGCAGCCATCTGCAACCTTGCACTCTCCAGAATGGAGATTTCAGCCTTTATAATCTCCAATCAGCATGGGAATGGACTTAGTTATGGATAGATTGCTTTATATCTGGTGAAGACAGAATTATATTTCAGACAATATATGGCACAGAGTTAGGTTCTCTCTATTTAAAGGTATGTTCCAGTGGTGTACAAGATGACATTGACATGCTTTGTCATTGATGTAGCAACAGCTAAAGTAAACAACTTATTATTATGGATCAGGCTGAAGACACATTGTACTCTAAGGATTTATATGCATAATTCCAATTAATGCTTATAGATGTTATACTCTTGACTCTCATGAGATCATAAATACAATTGCAAGGAAAATATACTTATAATACAGCTCAATTTCCATTCCCTTAAGTTTCCATGACATCAATGTTCTTTAGGGCACCACTTTGGAGTTGAATCAGTTTCTCCAATAATAGATAGGGGAAGATTAGGTTATATCCAATTATTGGCAGTTTTTCATGTTGTCCTCACTTTTCCTTATTTATTTGTGAATTATTATTAGAAGTCATGAAAATGCATGTTAAATATGTATTTTAGACTGATTTTCAAAGTAAATACATAACACATGCATTTAGCTCAAACATGCCATTTTATTTCCACTTTAGTTGGCTTAAAATAAAAAAAAGCTACATTGTAATAAAGGTGGGGCATAAATAAATAAATAATATAGGACAATTATGGAAGCTTTTTGGTTAAATGATCTTATCAATTTCAAGTTCTTCTACCGTTTACATATTTTACAGAAGAGGTTTGTACACATATTCATATGCACTTTTGCATTCCCATCTAGCATCTGAAATGTTTTATTATTTTTGAAAAAGATTAACAGTAGAGAAATACAATATTTTCATATACGTCTCCATATGTATCTACATATATCTCCACATGTCCTAATTTATATATTTCCAATATTGGAAAAGTGCAGAGGAGGCTAAAAAAACCCACATTTTTTAAAGTGACTTCAGGTTCATAAAACCATGTGCCACTGAAGGAAAATAGATAGAAAGATACTTTTCTGCCTTTCTCAGAATGCTACTTTTACAGTTATTTCTATGGCAGGGGAAACAAATCAATTGCAGGGAAAGAAGATTTTGAGAGACAGGTGTGCCCTCATCTTATAGTTATGAGCATTCTAAAGGTACCCGATTTGTTGTTGAAATAAACATAATTCTGGACTAAGTTGGGCTTTGATGAGAACCAGCAGGTCAAATTTTCAATTCTAGAGCTTTCAACTGAATACCAACACATTTCCTTATATTCTAATTTCATTCATGGCCAAAATATTGCATCCCTTTCTCCTTAAGGTCTTGCTTTAAACATTGGCTTTAATTCTTTATTTCTCTTTTTTAATCTCATATTTTAAATGTCTGTTTTGATGATGTGTCATAAATAATTAAAATGGTATAAATATAATCTCTTTTCAGATCATATGATGGGTTATCCATGGCCTAACCGGGTCAGGCAACATCTCTCTCTGATATATATATATATTTATATGGCACTCAAGCCTCCTCAAATCATATTGATTAAAGTGGCACTTTGTAGAAATTCTTCAGTGTGATGTATCATTTTAAAAATTCCCAATAGGTGTGTATCTATTTAACATACCTATTTCAGATTTTCAAAAATCCAATTCCCGATCTTCCCTCACCTTAAAAAAAAAAGTCAAAGAGTTTTTGGGAACCCTAGTGCCATTAGTAGAATTCAAAGTCTGTGAACCAGAACATAGTTCTTGGTGCAAAAGACTTGTTTACTTTAAAAGCCCTTGCTCAGAATAAGACTAAATGATATGGGAAATAGGTTTTCCCATTCCGCTTTTTTTAGATGATTTATCCAAATCCAAGAGTATTTTAAATCCATCATCTGGGACTATGTTAACAATTTACAAATCCCCCAGTGGAATTTCAAACCAAAGTTGGTAAACATTGAGGTGCAGTTGGGGGAGAGATTTTGGTAACTTTGTAAAATATATTATAAATGCCTTTATAATTCATGTTTTTGGCTTCTGCCATTGTTAATATTTTGTTTGTTTTCTTTATGTATTTATACATTTTGCTTTGGGGAGGAAATATTTTTTTATTGCAAGCTTGATTGATGCTGTGAGCCTGCTTACTTTCAGATAGGGATGGTGAAAATGCTGGCCTATGTAGGACGACTGTTTAAAATGGGTACGCAGAACGATTCCAAGCTTTAATATTTCTTACAGAAGTTTGGTCCTACAAATAATTTATTTTGTGAAGTGCAAATTTCTTCCTGGATAGAAATGATTTTGATCACAAAGTGAGTTTCTTTCCAAGGTGCTGCTTAATAATATTAAAAATATTATTTAGACACTGCAATTTCTGAACACCTATTTTCTTCTGTCCTCTAGTAGAAAAACTATTATATTAGGAAGCTATGTTTCTAAAGGAAACCATATTATATATTTTGAAATATATTTCATATTATATATATTTTAAGAAAACTTCTACATCTAAAGCTGCTTTATCAGAGTCTTGGACATTGTGTTTTCCAGGTAGAGCAATATCTTAGCTCTCATTGACTTAAATCCAATATTTTGGGCAGAAAACTTTCTTAATTTTTCTAAATACAAAATTAATTTTTTTTGAAATTAAGTTAAAATACATGTGACAAAAAGTATGTCTTCTATTTCTTTGCAATGTTCATTTAAGAAAGCATTCTTATCTCTTCTAGCTATTCTCTGGAATTCTGCATTCAATTGGGCATATCTTTCTTTTTCTCCCTTGCCTTTCGCTTCCCTCCTTTCCTCAGCTATTTGCAAAGTTTCCTCAGACAGCCATTTTGCTTTCTTGCATTTCTTTTTCTTTGGGATGGTTTTAGTTGTTACCTCTTGTACAATGTTGTGAAACTCCGTCCACATCCAGCTTGCCTTGATTCATGAATCTTACCTTCCAGGTTCCTATGGAGAAAAAATCTTTATAGCATCAGACTTTCCTTTCACCACCAGACACATCCACAGCTGAGCGTCCTTTCGGCTTTGGCCCAGTCACTTCATTCTTTCTGGCGCTACTAGTACTAGCCCTCTGTTCTTCCCCAGTAGCATATTGGACACCTTCTGACCTGAGGGGCTCATCTTCTAGTTTCATATCTTTTTCCATTTTGGTACTGTCCATGGAGTTTTTATGGCAAAGATACTGGAGGGGGTTGCCATTTCCTTCTGCAGTGGATCACATTTTGTCAGAACTCTCTGCTATGACCTTTCCATCTTGGGTGGCCCTGCACGGCATAGCTCATAGCTTCATTGAGTTACGCAAGCCCCTTCACCACGACAAGGCAGTAATCCACAAAGGGGACATAATTGCTAGAATGTCCTTAAATAGAAAGCAAAGGTAATAACATGTAATTGAAGATTTTAAGTTATCTAGGTAGAACTTTCTGGAAGTTGAGTCAGCTGGATTTATTTTCTCTCTGAGACATATTGCCATCCATCATAGCAGCTTCTTTAGTTTGATGAAGTTGGTTAGGCAAATCTGAGTAGGCAGAGAGTCTTTGGAATGTACCAACTCCTAAAATTCTTAGAGGTATTGCTGCACCATCATGTTTTCCTCCCTAAAGTGCATGGCAACATGTGGAAGAAAGCCTGAGGTTGGTGCAGGACTACCCATAAGAATTTTAGGAGTTGGTACATTCCAATGACTCTCTGCCTACTCAAATTCCCCTAACTTGTTTAGATTGAAGAAGCTACTTGGACAGCAAAATGTCTCAAACCAACAAGAAAATAAGTCTAGTTTCCGTGACTCAACTCCCAGATTAGGGTAATAACATTCAAGCAACAAGCAACATAACTTTAGATATTGTTTGTAGTCTAAAATACTGCTAATAAATGTCCATGCAATGCAAATGAATGTAAAGGATTCTTTTTACAATAATCTGAATTACCAACAGTGAAAGCAATTGGTGTGGATAAGAGTCAATGGAAATCAAGGTGGGCTGGACTTAGATCTCTTATAGGCACAAAGTGACTTGAGACTGATTTGAGACACATTTGACTTGAGACACATTTGAACCCTCCCTCGGGCTCAGCCTGGTTATCTCCTACAACAATCAACCAGTAAAATCTCATATATTGGAATGTGCTGGAGAGTCTTGCAAATACACTTGCTTCTTAAATTTGAGAAACTTCAGCTAAGAACTGAAATTTAGAGAAACTGGCCAATTCCTGAAGCAATGTCTGATGTCTGTAATGTACAGAATGACAGGAAATGATTGAGACAGAGATGTTGTTGCTCAGTCAAAAGACAGATCACATAATCTGAACTTAGTCTTAGCTGCATTGCTCCCTTGTCTCTATTCAAGGTGTTTATGTATCTTTTTTTGACCCCAGATTTATCTGCTGAGAAAAAAAAATTAACCTGTTTTACAAATGTGTCAAGGACAGATCTATACATCTTGATAGATTTGGTGTCCAGGCTGCTCAGTTACCTGGTCTATTAGAAACAGTAGATTGCTTCTCTGACAACATTAATTTCTGAAGATGTCAGATCATGCCAGAATGGTATATTACTTAATTACAGCTCACCTGGATAACACTGGTGACCTTTATATGCAGCTTTCATTCACTTGAATGTTCAGAAATTTCACCTGTTCCAGAATCTTGCATTTACAGAAGTAAATGAAACATGAAACTCCTTTACAAAGCCTTTCTACTGATTACCCTTCTATTTTAAAGTAAAATTAAAAGTATAAATATATCACTTGGAACCACAGACTATTTAAGAAGGTGGCATTCTCCCAACTGACTCTCTTGATCTCAATCCACATCAGAGGCTCATTTGGTGGAAATGTGAAAAGGTATTTGCTTTCTTGTCCAAGGTAGAGCTGATCTTACTTTGTGTTCTGAAAACAGGTACATTATTCAAACAGTTATTAGAAACATTACAGTTTATTTGTTGAATGATCTTGTTATGCTTTTTTCCATATTGATCTGTTTTAATCTTTCAATTGATTATTTTATGTTTAGATATACTATTTTATGTTTGTTTTTCTTATTGTGAGCTTCTCTGAGAACTATCTTTGAAAACAAAAGGAGATAAATGTGAGAAACAGATTACTTGATTTCCTTGACTATTTAATTGACCTTGCATGGATCTTGCTGTTTAGGCAATGCACACAAACACACACACACACACACACACACACACACACACACACACACACACACACATCTGGTATCTTCACATGACGAAAAGAAATGTTCTACTTTCAAAATAATACAGCACAAGTGACATTTTGCCTCAGCAACAAAGCTTACTGTAACAGAGGAGAGGTCTAAATTCAGGAAGAGAGAGAAAAGATTTGCAGTATTACTTAACATGTTGTTTATTTGTTTTACACCTAATCTTTGCAATAACAAATCCCTGTTTCACCAAACTATCCAATCCTATATAATTCTATTTTAGTCAACTTGAACTCTTCCACTATTTCAGTTGCTTAAAAAACAAAAGCAACAAATCAGGAGAATGGATATAACAATATTGGACTATTTATTAGGAGGCCATCCAGTACTTTACCTACAACCCACAGAAAAACACAACATTGAAAGAAAAACTATGTGATCCTGTAAGATTAGCATCACTGTCATCTGTTACTGCTCCAGCCCAGCTCTACTTCCCTGAGGGGGTGCCTAGCCATGTGTACCTCCTTCTTAAGGCTGCTGCTAGGCTGGACATGGCGTGGCATGGTGAGGTATGGTGAGGTGAGGCCGGGTAGAGTGAGGCAAGCAAGGCCACCAAGTTTCAGCTGCTGCCTGGCACCACCAGGCTCCACATGCTCACCATCTACTGTGTACATGCCCAGGGGGAATGCCAAGCTGGGCTGGGTCAACTAGGGCTGAGGCGGTGGGAGCCAGCCATTTCCAGGGCAGCCCCATGGGCCAGATCTAACCACATTATACACAGAATCTGGCCTGCAGGCCTTGAATTTGACATGCCTGTCTTACATGGATTAAAAAAAAAAACCAAGCACAACAGGTAACACTAGGCATCCAAGAATAAACAATAACTAAATTTACAAATGAAGAAAAAATATATCAACAGGTTTCATCTAACTACCTGAACATTGGGGAAATTGCTTGGATCTTCCTAGAAATGTGCATATACTATAGGACAGGTGCTGTCACCAGGAAGATATAACTCTAGAGTCCAAAAAAAATGATTTTGTTTGATAGAAGGGACCCACAAAATGCCCTTTCCATTGGAACTGGTGGAAGCAAGCAGAAACAATGGGAGAGAGGTGGTCCTGCAATTAGCTTGGTCCTATGCCATGTATCAAAGACCAAGGTAATATATGTGACAGGAAAAATAGAGGAATGATTGCAAAATATACAACTATATCTCTATCTCTATATATCTATATCTATATCTATATCTATATCTATATCTATATCTATATCTATATCTATATCTATATCTATATCTATATCATCATCATCTATATCTATATCTATATCTATATCTATATCTATATCTATATCTATATCTATATCTATATCTATATCTATATCATCTATATCAGTATCTGTATCTATATCTATATCTATATCTATATCTATATCTATATCTATATCTATATCTATATCTATATCTATATCTATATCTATATCTATATCTATATCTAAACCTTTATTGTCAAAGTACAACATGTGTACATTGAGATTAACTGAGCCTCCCCCTGTGCTCTCTCCCCCCAACACACAGTGACAACAAACCCTCCATCCTACCACACCATGTGAACCAACTACACCACACACCCGTCTCCCAAGTCAATTCTGCATAAGATTATGTCCCATTTAAAAGCCTAACAGCCCACGGATAAAAGCTATTTTTCAGCCTGTTGGTACGGCTGGCTATATTCCTGTATCTCCTACCGGATGGTAGTAGAGTAAAGAGATACTGCCCAGGGTGTGAGTCTAAGATAGATAAGATAGATAGAGCAATGAAGGTTTTGGAGGGATTTTTTTTAATCTAGAAAATTTAAATGGAAAAAATGAAAGAAAACATTTTAGGCTATGGAGATACTACTAGAAAGTATTTAGCAGTAGGTGCTCTGATCTGAGAAATGAATGTTGGTCAAAAGTGGTGAAAATGGCTGCGTATACTTATGACAGTGCACATATATATGGAATTGAGAGTTGACAGAAGAGGGGTAAAATGTAAGTTAATGCTGTTGGGATGGATTAATTAAGAATCATATATCCTAAAACAAGAAGACATAGGGTCAAAAATTAATGAGTGCTGAATGAATGTAGGCTGAATACAACTGTGAATGACCACTATGAAAGAATCATATTGAAGTGGTTGAGCCATACTGAAGGAATGAATGAAGGCCAAGAAAACTGAGAACATGTATTAAACAGAGTTGATGATATCTGGAAAGGAGAGAAAGACAGGTTTAAAGAACAAAAGATAGTATATGAATTAGTGAATGAACGTGATGGCAGTACAGATGGTTTGCAAGTTCAGAAAGGTTAAAAGAATTAAAGGAACAGCAAGGTACTTGTGTAAATTAAGTTTAATTTTCTTTTTGTTCAGAATAACAGAACAATAGAGTTGAAGAGACTTTGGAGGTCTTTTAATCCAACCCGCTGCTTAATCCTATACCAGAGGTCTGCAACATTGACAACGTTAAGACTTGTGGACTTCAGTTTCCAGAATTCCTCAGCCAGCATAGGAAGCTGAAGTCCACAAGTCTTAAAGCTGTCAAGGTTGCAGACCCTGCCCTTTACCATTCCAGACAAATGGCTGTCCAGTCTCTTCTTAAAAAACTTCAGTGATGGAGCATCCACATCTTCTGGAGGCAATCTATTCCACTGATTAATCATTCTCACAGTCAGGACATTTCTCCTTAATTCTAGGCTGGATCTCCCTTTGATAATCTTCCATCTGTTACTTCTTCTTGTAACAGGTGCTTTGGGTCAACCCCCTTTTCTCTGTGACAGCCCCTCAAATATTGGAAGACTGCTATCACGTCCCTTTTAGTCCTTCTTTTTGTTAGGTTAGACATATCTAGTTCCCCAAACCATTATTCTTATTCTTTAGTCACCAGTCCCCTAATCATCTTTGTTCCTTTTCTCTGTACTCTTTATAGCAGAGATCCCCGACCCTTTGGGCACCAGGGACCAGTTCTGTGGATAGAGGTTTTTCTGTGGACCAGAGGGTGTATGATTTTGTGTTCTGCCTGCATCTCATGGATGGGTCTTTGCTTGTTTGTGCGGCCCAGTTGCTGCCATGCCATGGTTTTATCCAGACTGGGAGTTGGGGACCTCTGCTTTATAGAATCTCAACATTTTTTATTTTTTTGTATTATGGTGACCAGAACAGGATGGAGCGTTCCAAATGTGGTCTTAACACTGCAGTATAAAGCAGTAACAATGTTTCACACAATCTTGATGCTATCCTTCTGTTGATGCAGCCTAGGGTTGCACTGTCTTTTTTGTCAGCTGCAGCACACTGCTAGATAATACTTAAGAAGTTGTCCAGTAGGACTCCAAGATCACTCACAGTTACTGCTTTTGAATCAGGTACCACCTATTCTATACCTTTGCACTTTTTTTGCCTAAGTGTAAGACCTTACTTTTCTCACTATTGAATTGCATTTTTTATTTTCTTTACTCTCATCTCCTGCCTTTAATTTCTTTTGCTTACAACTTATTACTCTTTTTCATGATATTGCTTACTTCATAAGGAAATATTGAGATGACTGTGTATGTAAGATATGATAAAGAATATCTATGTACTTAAAAACAACTTGTTGTCATATAATCCACCAGTCAAGAACTGTGACAACTTTGTAAATAAGAATCATCATTAATATGTATTAATATTAATATGTAATTACTGAACATATACAATATTTCCAAATTATATGACTCCAGAATTTCAAGGATCCTCAGAAGATGTCTACAAATTTCTTGTTTGGTTCAGGATAAAAAATGAATATAGTCTTAAAACTGAATATAGTCTATAAATACATATATATAATCTTAAAGTAGTAGCATCTGCAAAGTAAAATGGTATGTGGGAAAAATTACTGGAAGATGGCTGATTGCTATAGGAAGAATGGATTGCCCTTTCTTTTTATTTTGTTTTGTTTTATTATTTTATTTTATTTATTTTTAATTCAATTTCTATAGCTTCCCTTCTCATTCAATGACTCTGGGCAACTTACAATTTAAAAAAAATTACAAATAAAATATTAAAACAATAAAAATCAACAAACGAGTTAAATGCAAGATAAGAACAATGAACAAGAGTCTCTTCCACTCTTAGTCCTTTGAGCCTCTCTTTTAAATTTAAGCAGTTCCATCTATTCATTTCTACTTTTAATTCCTGGGATTCCCTTTAAGAAATTCCATACAGCATCATATTTTGATCTCTTTCTTCAAATAGAAATCCTCATTCCTACACAGTCTTCTGTTTAAATCCCTAGGCCAATCATCAGCATGGAATAAGCTTTACCATAGCTGTAAATGGCTATCCTTTGCTATGATCAAATATCCCGTCTTATGTCTAATCTTCATGATTTCATTGAAATATGTCCATAATGCCCATCTGCATGCACAGGCTGGCATTCTATGAGTAATGCGTATATGGTAGACAAATAATGTGTGGTAGGGATATCTTATATTTCCTACAAGATTCATGCTAGAGTCTTTGATAAGTTTGGCAGTCAGAGGTGCAGTTTAAAAGATTTGCCATTTTTGAAATAATCCGTAAAGGCTCTGCACTTTTAATTGCTGCATGACAGACATAAAATAAACAGCTGGCAGCCCTATCTGGTATCATAGCACAAGTAGATAGGAGACCATTTTGATATTTTTTGAAGGCATTTCCAGCATTCCATAACTGCTTGAGTTTTTTTTTTAAAGGTTTTTTTTTAAAGGTTTTTTTTTTAAAGGTTTTAAAAATATTCTGGTTGTGGCACCTTGAAGAGCTTTGACAAAATATTGTGGGAGAAATGTGCAACACACACACACACACACACACACACACACACACATACACACACACAATATGTGAAGAAAATACTGTAGGTTGTGTTGAAATGTCTCCCACTTGTTATTTTGAAATTTCATGATGGTTCTCAGCATCCGTTGCCTGGCTTCAAAATGAAGATACTGGATATTATAGAAAGATATTGCCTAAACCCATATTCATGGCTTAGATATACAAGCTCATCTCAATAAACCATGCTCCATAAGAGAGATATGTCAACATATATTCTCCTTTTTCTTTTTTGCCTTAAATTAAGACTATTAAACCTGAAGTACAAAATCTCAATTGTTCACTAGATGGCAGCAAAAAGATAAGAAAAATGAAGACTTTGCTGCCATCATGTGGTTATTCAGATTTTTGTTAACATATTTTATATATTGTAGTGTGTTAAACAATATGAATATAAATATAAATAGAAACAATAGAAATAGAAATATATTCCCTTCTTACCCTTTGGGTGGTTATATGTCTTCCTCAATCTTGGGTCCTACACCAAAGGTCTGGAAGTAGGAGGGTTCTGTACAATATCTTAGCTGTTTCTAGCACTGCACTCTTCTGGACCAAGAGTCCAGTTCTCTGATAATGTTTCTGGGATTTGTTTGGAGCCATTCCCCCAGCTTAGGAGTCACAGCCCTAAGTGCTTCTACCACTGGGACCATTTTGGCCTTTACTTTCCAGATCCTTTCCAATTCCTTCTCCAGGCTTTGCTGCTTCTCCAGCTTCTCATATTTCTTCTTCTTGATGTTGCTGTCACTTGGCAATGCTACATCTATCACCACCACTGTTTTTTGGTCCTTGTCAACTACTACGATGTCTCGATGATTGGTTAGAACCTGCTTGTCTATCTGGTGTGGCTTAAACTCTAGATAGAAAGCAGAATTCCAAATCAAGTTGTCTGATCTTTGTTCAGTGTGTCTAGGATCTGCAGTATCAAGTTTTCATAATACTCTGGAAATAGCATTCTTCCATATTATTGCAGTAGATTAAAACAGGACCTGAATCTGTCATTTGGTCTTGCTTATAATGGTGCAGCTTCCATATGGATTTGCTTCTGCCATAGTTGGTTAGGAGAACTTGTTTGGTGTAGATATATTCTGTAATATTGTTGTTCAGCATCTGTGTTGTTATTTACCTAAGAAATAAATATAAGCCAATTTGTTGCAGTGGTTAAAGGCACAAGGCTATAAACCAGGAGACCATGAATTCTAATCCTGTCTACCTAGGTGACCTTGAGCCAGTCACTCAGCTCTAAAGAGGGAGGCCATAGCAAGCCACTCCTGAAATCTTGCCAAGAAAATTGCAGGGAGTTGCCAGGAGTAAAAAACTGACTCAAAAGCACACACACAAAACAACAACAATACAGTCAGCTGGAGCCACCAGTGAATATTGAGGAGATCCAGTAGCCCATCTCAAGTTGCTTTGTTAAGTGTCCCATTAAACTTGGAATGTTATATTTGTCTGTATAACATTAGGGGAGGTTCATGATTAAACTAATCATTGATTGATTTTTTAAAAAAATACTTCAATGTACATTTAAATATACTCATTTCTCCAGATGAGTAGTGATACGAGAAACATTTGTGTTTTTACATAGAATTTACAGAATAAAATAATCAGTGTTGATTTAAGTATATTGACCCATATGAGCTTTAAAATTTATATTCTACCAGATATATTCTTCTGTTTTTGATTACTATCATGTTAAATTGCAACTTCTATATTTGAAACAAACTTCATGCATGAGGGGAAATATCCATTTCAGTGATCTTTGAATTGGCAGTACTGTATAATGGAGCTCATTTACCCATTCTCTTGAGAGCCAAATGATAAAAATCAAACCTTGCTTTATATGAAATGCCTAAACATAAATATGTCATATATTTCTTTCCACCATTGTGAATAGGTCCTGAAAATGGCTTCAATTCACTTTTGAAATGACTTCCTCAATCTCTTTATTTAGAGAGGAATATGCTCTGCTGCAGAATAGGCAAACTGGTAGTTGAGTGAGGGATCTTGCAGTGGTGATGAGAGATACTGGTAATCCTCAACTTACGAACAGTCACTTAACGATTGTCAGTCACAATAAACTCCCCAAATGTACTTTTGAATCAGTTCCAAAATTCTAATGGCTGCCCCTCCCACAATGGTAATATGACCACATTTTAAGTGCTTACAACTGGCCCACATTTATGGCTGTTTGTAGTGTCTCACAGTCAGGTGACTGAAATTTATTATGTTTTTGCCAAAAATTGGTGTTTATGTCAAGTTTCTGCAAAAATGCCACATAGCCACCAATAGGTTCAAATAACAACTGTGGGGTTCACCTAGCAACAGCAGTGTTTGTTTTACAAATGTTGCATTTGCTTAATGACTACTGTAAGAAAGGTCACAACTTATGTCTGTAATGGGAAGGCTCCATTGCATTCGTAAGTGAGGACTATTTGTTGGAAAGGTTCTTATAAGAACTAATTGCTGGCTTTGTCACCTAGAAAATCTTTGTTATTCAGGTTCAACTATTGAGTTTAATAATTTTGGAAATTGCCGTATAACTTTAGGAAAGGTATAAAGTGGTTAGAATTACATTTTTAAAGTAAGAATCCCTTTAAAGATGTACAATGCAAGCAAAGAACATAGAATCAGGAGGTAAATTTCTATAAGTATGCTAACATTTTTAGGGGACATTACTCCAAAAGAAAGACCAGCCTTTCAGTGAAGTAGCATTTTCTAATGCTCTGTAATCCTTTTACTTTGTCTGAACATTTTTTCCTTTATACATTATGGACTTAACACTTCAGCTCACAATATGCTGGCAGCAATGGAAAAGAAAATGTAGCTCAATTCCATGTTGTATTTTTATATCAATCTAGCTTTAGGTGTGCAGAAATCTTATGTTCATCAAGTGTATTCAAGTATGCATTTTAAGACTAGCGCTTTTGCAGAACTAATTTTCCTTGTCAAAGCAAGTAAAAGCAATTATGCAATATAAACATGTGATTTCTTTTCATTGGGTGGACTGTATTTTTGTTAACCTTGCAATCTGAAAATGTACCTTTAATTTCAGTGGAAAAGGCATTTTTTTCATGTAAAAAGAATAGAAGGTGAGTACTGATTGAATCTGGTTTCCATTACCACAAATGGGGTGGGGTGGATAGTTTGGGTTGAGTGTGTGTGTCAAGGGGATTCTATACAGTTGGTTGGCTGGTATCACAAATTCTATGGTGTGTTTATCCCACTATTCAACATTTCTACAGCAGGGGATAATTTCTTTTTTTTAATATTGAAAGAAACAAATTGCTAACATCCAGCATGCTCTGGCACAAATACATGCAAATACATCACATACTATATGGAAACATTTATTTATGGACCAAGAAAGAGCAATAAAGTAGGCTGGAGGAAATGGCCTTGTATTGAATTCAAATTAAAAAGAAAACAACAACAAACAAAAATGATCATTGAATTTTCCAGTTAGAAAAGGGAGGGAGCATAACTCTCAATGTATAACCACAGGGCTGAACATTGAACATTGTGGGTGCTTTTTCTACTAGCCATGCATGAAATGATAATAAGAGGAGAGTACCTCTGAGCATAGCCATAGGATTCTGGTTCACTTAATGGTTTGGAAACCTTGGCTCTTGTTTTAAATCTGCCAGTTCACAAACCCCACACAATTAATTGAAAATGCTTCTTTTTATTTGGATTCTACTTAGCTCTTTCTTTCTTTCTTTCTTTCTTTCTTTCTTTCTTTCTTTCTTTCTTTCTTTCTTTCTTTCTTTCTTTCTTTCTTTCTTTCTTTCTTTCTCTTTCTTTCTTTCTTTCTTTCTTTCTTTCTTTCTTTCTTTCTTTCTTTCTTTCTTTCTTTCTTTCTTTCTTTCTTCTTTTTCTTCTCCTCTTCCTCTTCCTCCTCGTCCTTCTTCTTCATTCTAATTCTGATCCTTTCTCCTCCTCTTTCTCCTCCTCCTCCTCCTCAGACTGGGGAGGATGACCTTTTAGAAAACAATTTAAGAGATGTTTAATGTAGAATTTACAATGTTAGTTTATTTGTTGTTGTTGTTAGTTGCAAAGTCATGTCCAACCCATCGCAACCCCGTGGACAACGTTCCTCCAGGCCTTCCTGTCCTCTACCATCTTCTGGAGTCCATTTAGGCTCACGCCTACTGCTTCAGTGACTCCACCCAGCCACCTCATTCTCTGTCATCCCCTTCTTCTCTTACCCTCAATCTTTCCCAGCATTAGGCTCTTCTCCAGTGAGTCCTTCCTTCTGGTCAAAGTATTTGAGTGTCAGCTTCAGGATCTGGCCTTCTAAAGAGCAGTCAGGGTTGATCTCCTCTAGGACTGACCGGTTTGAATGCCTTGCAGTCCAAGGGACTCGAAGAAGTCTTTTCCAGCACCATAGTTCAAAGGCCTCAATTCTTTGATGCTGACTTTCCTTTGGTCCAACTTTCAAAGCCATACATTGCAACTGGGAAAACCATGGCCTTGACTATATGCACTTTTGTTGGCAGGGTGATGTCTCTGCTTTTCAGTATGCTGTCTAGATTTGCCATAACTTTCCTCCCAAGGAGCAAGTGTCTTTTAATTTCTTGGCTGCAGTCCCCATCTGTGGTGATCTTGGAGCCCAGGAAAATAAAATCTGTCACTATCTCCATTTTCCCCCCATCTATTTGTCAGGAATTAAGAGGGCCAGATGCCATGATCTTGGTTTTCTTAATGTTGACTTTCAAGCCAACTTTTGCACTTTCCTTCTTCACCCACATCAAGAGGCTCTTTGGTTCCTCTTCAATTTCTGATTTCTGCCATTAGAGTGGTATCATCTGCTTATTTTAGGTTGTTGATATTTCTCCTGGCAATCTTAATTCCAACTTTTGATTCATCTAGCCCTGCCTTTCTCATGATGTGCTCTGCATATAAGTTAAATAGGCAGGGTGACAGTATACAGCCTGACCAGACGCCTTTCCCAATTTTGAACCAATCAGTGGTTCCGTGTCCAGTTCTCACTGTTGCTTCTTGACCTGCATATAGGTTTCTCAAGAGACAAATAAGATGGTCTGGTACTCCCATCACTTTAAGAACTTGCCACAGTTTGTTGTGATCCACACAATCAAAGGCTTTAGCATAATCAATGAAGCAGAGGTAGATGTTTTTCTGGAACTCCCTAGCTTTCTCCATGATCCAGCATATGTTGGCAATTTGATCTCTAGTTCCTCTGCCTCTTCGAAATCCTGCCTGTACTTCTGGTAGTTCTCGATCCACATACTGTTGAAGTGTAGCTTGTAGGATTTTAAGCTTAACTTTACTAGCATAGGAAATGAGTGCAATGGTGCGATACTTTGAACATTCTTTGGCATTGCCTTTCTTGGAATTGGAATGTAAACTGACCTTTTCCAATCCTGTTGCCACAGTTGAGTTTTCCAAATTTGCTGGCAAATTGAGTGTAGCACTTTTACTGCATCGTCTTTTAAGATTTTGAATAGCTCAGCTGGAATACTGTCACCTCCACTAGCTTTGTTGTTGCTCAGCTTTCCTAAGGCCCATTTCACTTCACATTCTAGGATGTCTGGCTCAGGGTCAGTGACTACCTAATTGTGGTTATCTGGGACATTAAGCTTGTTCTTATATAGTTCTTCTATGTAGTTTTGCCACCTCTTCTTCTGCCTCTTTTAGGTCCCTGCCATTTTTGCATGAAATGTTCTCTTTATATCTTGAAGAGATCTCTGGTCCTCCCTATTCTACTGTTTTCTTCTATTTCTTTGCACTGTTCATTTAGGAAGGTATTTTTTATCTCTTCTAGCTATTCTCTGGAATTCTGCATTTAATTGTGTGTATCTTTCTCTTTCTCCCTTGCCTTTCACTTCCCTTTTTTCCTCAGCTATTTGCAGAGCTTCCTCAGAGAGCCTTTTTTCTTTCTTGCATTTCTTTTTCTTTGGGATGGTTTTAGTTGCTACTTCTTGTACAATGTTGTGAACCTCCATCCATAATTCTTCAGGCATTCTGTCTATCAGATCTAATTGCTTAAATCTATTTGTCAACTCTACTGTGTATTTATCAGGGATATGATTTAGTTCATACCTGAGTGGCCTAGTGCTTTTCCCTACTTTCCTCAATTTAAGCCTAAATTTTGCAACGAGAAGCTCATGATCTGAGCCATAGTCAGCTCCTGGTCTTGTTTTTACTGACTGTATAGAGCTTCTCTATCTTTGGCTGCAGAGCACATAGTCAATCTGATTTCTGTGTTGGCCATCTGGTGATGTCCATATGTAGAGCCATCTCTTGGATTATTGGAAAAGAGTGTTTGCTATGACCATTGTATTCTCTTGACAAAATTCTATCAGCCTGTGCCCTGTTTCACTTTGCACTACAAGGCCAATTTGCCTGTTATTCTGGTTATCTTTTGGCTTCCTACTTTAGCATTCCAATCCCCCATGATGATAAGGTGGTAATTCTATAAGTGCTGTAGAGCTTCATAGAACCAGTCAATTCCATCCTCTTCAGCACCAATGGTTGGGGCATAGACTTGGATTACTGTGATATTGGATGGTTTGCCTTGGATTTGCACTAAGATCAATCTGTCATTTTGGGGATTGTATCCTAGTATTGCTTTTCCTACTCTTTTATTGATTATGAAGGCTACTCCACTTCTTCTGAGGGATTCTTGCCTGCAGTAATATACCTGATGGTCAACTGAATTAAATTCACCCATTCCTGTCCATTTTAGTTTGCTGATTCGTAAGATGTCAATGTTCAGTCTTGTCACCTCTTGTTTGACCATGTCCAGCTTGCCTTGATTCATGAATCTTACATTCCAGGTTCCTATGGAGAAAAAATCTTTACAGCATCAGACTTTCTTTTCACCACCAGATGCATCCACAACTGAGTGTCCTTTTGGCTTTGGCCCAGTCGCTTCATTCTTTCTGGTGCTACTAGTACTAGCCCTCTGCTCTTCCCCAGTAGCATATTGGACACCTTCTGACCTGAGGGGCTCATCTTCTAGTGTCATATCTTTTTCCATTTTGGTACTGTCCATGGAGTTTTTATGGCAAAGATACTGGAGTGGGTTGCCATATCCTTCTGCAGTGGATCACGTTTTGTCAGAACTCTCTGCTATGACCTGTCCTCTTGGGTGGCCCTGAATGGTATACCTCATAGCTTAATTGAGTTACGCAAGCCCCTTTGCCGCAACAAGGCAGTAATCCGTAAAGGGGTTTAGTTAGTTAGTTACCTTCCCCCAAATTAGCAGAGAACTATTTTGATTTTTTAGGGGAAACAGCATTTCACCTGAGTTTTTGGTTTGGATAAGCTGTGGTCACACAGTAGTTAGAATGCAGTATTGCAGGCTAATTCTGCTGACTGCTGACTGCCAGCAGTTTGCAGTTCGATTCTTACTGATTAAAGGTTGACTCAGCCTTCCATCCTTCTGAGGTCAGTTCAATGAGGACCCAGATTGTTGGGGAAAATATGCTGATTCTGTAAACCAGTTAGAGAGGGCTGTAAAGTACTGTGAAGTGGTATATAAGTATAAGTGCTATTTCTATTGCTTTTAGGTCCAGACATAACCTGCGGGTTCTGGATTTTTTTTACTTGTGACAGGTTTGACTTAGAAAGAATCCTTATTACCGGTACTTCAAATGCATTATTTCTTCCATTTCAGGCCTTTACATCCTTTATCTTGGTTTTATTTTTAATGTCTTAGCTAGTGCTATGCAGGATGGTTTTTTATTTTTTTTATTTTTTCTTCCTTCAATTTTATGAAATAAAATTACTTTTCATTTCATTTTATTTTATTAAAAAGAAATAGTTAATGTCCTCTCTCTCAAACCTACAAGTTTTTCAAAGGAGATTAATTGGTATACTTTTCAATTATGTCTTCTGCTTTATGGATTCTCTCGTACAATATTTTTCAAACTTGGCAACTTTAAGATGTGTAGAGTTCAGCTCCGAGAACTCTGGCTGAGAATTGAAGTCCACTCCTCTTAATGTTGCCAAGTGTGAAAAATGTAGCTGCTGCACTGAGCGTGGGGCTGGACAGGAAGACTTCAAGGTCCATTTCAACTCATACTTTCTTTGATTTACCCATCATATCTTATTTTCCTTTTTATTTTATTTATTTTCTATTTATTTTAGATAATTTATAATTTAGTTGATTTGTTCTTCAATCACCTCACCCTATTTGGGTTTATATTGCCTGCTGGTTTATTTTATATTATATATAAAAGCATGATATAAAAGCATAGAAAGGGCTGTATTGTGTTTATTTCCATCATTTAAGCCTCAGTGACCAGTTTGATGGAGCACGTCATAGCAGCCAAACATACTTCTTACATTTTAAATAATTAACTAGAGAGCCTGAATAACCTGCTGCTATACATAGCAGTAGGAGGGTGGACTAAGTATCAATCACTCAGTCCATCAAAGTGCTAAGTACATCATCTGGGATCCATAATTCATGGACAATTTAGAGTTGCACTTGGGCACTTTGTTTCTTATAGGCAAACATCCCCCCTAGTGATTTTTGTGTTTAATCTGAACAAATATATATGAATGACATGGAAAAAAGTAAGAGTTTTTTTTTAATTGTTGAATGTGGTACAGAATGACATTTCATTACATATGTCTTCTCTTCTCACCTTACTAACCTTAGGGCCCTATGGAGTGGCTTGGTTCTTTGTTGCACAGAAGCAAAGGGGTTTTCCTCACTGAGGTGAGGACAAAATCTGTTTCAATGAGACATTTCAGGAGACCTCCCAGCCTGAATCTGGCAATTTTGGTAGCTGGAAAAGGCTTCTGTATATGTGAGCTTCTGTATATGAATTTCTGCATCTAAGCTTCTTCAGCACTTTTCAGTGGGTGACGAGAACCCCTGCACAGAAGTAATCAGAAGTGCCCAATTCAGGCTGTGAGAGGAAAAGATAATAGAAAGAAAAATGGCCACTTTGCACCACAGATTTGGTTCAGTTTCATAACTATTTGAATCTAATCAAACCACCTCATTGAAGCTTTGGAAACCCCTTTAACAATACATTTCTTTGACTTATTTTGAATACTAGTGTTATAAAAAATGGCAGCTGTGACTTTGTGCTTGCCCTGTTTCAATTTTATGGTTGTGGCTGCCATCTTCACCTTTTTGCCCTGCTGTCCCATCACTTTCCTCTACTCTTTTTCAGTCTGGTGACCATCACATTTATTTGCACAGAATTTCCATAATCTACAGAAAGCAAAGTTTTAATCTAATGCTGTGTTTCTTAACTTCAACAAGTTTATAGTGCTTCTCAGTCATCCAGGTCATGGTTGTCCCAAAGGTGCTTTTTCAAGAGGCAACTGGACTTGTTTTTCTTTGAAGTTGTTTTGCTTCTCATCCAAGAAACCTCTTCAGGTGTGACTGGATGGTGGGGAATGGAAGGATTTATACTCCTTGCAGACAGCTGGTCATTTGCATTCTTTTAGAGAGTCATTGAGGTCACTTGAAGGTTTATCTGTGACCTCAAGGTCACCTGAGTGGTGCAAATAAGTGGAGTCTTCTTGGAACTGCTGAAAGGATTGTGTTGTAGACTGGAGATAGATGATGTCATATCCCTCCCCCTACAAATGCATGGCACAACACAGGAGAACAAACCCATCAGGACAAGATTCAGCAGTCCATCTGCATTTAAAAGATAATGGCCACTCTTTTGAAGACCTCAAAGTTCACATTTTGGACAGAGAGGACTGCTGGTTTGAAAGAGGGGTCAAACAGGCCATCTATGACAAAATTGAAAAGCCCTCTCTCAATAGAGGGAAGGAGAATATGACATCATCTATCTCCAGTCTACAACACAATCCTTTCAGCAATTCCAAGAAGGCTCCATGCCCATTTGCACCACTCAGGTGATATTGATATTATCTGGAGATAAGCCTCCAGATGGCATCAATGACTCCCTAAAAGAATTCAAATGACCATCTGTCTGCAAGGAATATAAATCCTTCCATTCCTCACCAACTGCTCAGAGTTGAAGAACTTTCTTGGTTGAGAAGTGAAATGTCTTCAAAAAACATCAAGAAAGTCCAGCTGCTTCTTAAAAATGCACCTTTTGTTTCAACAACTTTAAGATGTATGGACTTCAACTCCCAGAATTCCCAAAACCAGCATGATGGCTGGGGAATTCTGGGAGTTGAAGTCCACATTTCTTAAAGTGTCTTATAATCAGAAACACTCATCCAATGCAGAATACCAATTTTGTTGTTTTATTGTATGAATTATGCTTTACAATTACATTATCTTGAATATATATTTACAATATTCTAGATCTTCAGAGGGCTTATATATTTTGGGAACTTCATGCAGTCGCTAGCCCGCTGTCAGAGGCACAGCAGAGGCCAGAAGGTCAATTCTAATTCCCTTTCCCCCTGTATCATTTGGGTAATTAACATGTAATCCACAATGGAATATAATCTCTTCTTCCCTAAAAATGTATATCAGAAGCAATGTACTTCTTTTTACCAAGCACCAGAGCATTGATCTGTTCACAAAAGCCAACCATAATTACAGCAATAATTTCTCCATTGCAGCCAAAGCTTTTTATTTAGGGCAATATACAGCCATGTGCAAGAGGCCAGGAGAAGTCCCCATTTGAGACACTTAAATCCCACTTAAGCCCTTGAAGGCTTAACTAGCATTGAGGCCTTCAGCTGGTGCCCAAGCATCTCAGCCTTAACAGAGAACTGGGCAGACAGTACAGGATTCTCATGTGGGAATTCACTGGAGTGCATTGTTGTTGGCATGTCTCCTTTAAATTACTCCCCCCTCCCTTTTTTTGCTGGCTCATTGCCTAGTTCTGCAGGAAGGAAAAATGTCAACCTGCCAAAAGCATCTTCCATTTGCATTCCAACCCATTTGAAAGACCATCCAAACTAAACAAAAAAAAATTAAAGGGGAGAGGCAGGGACTTGTCCAATTTCCTGCCTTGATCCCTTAGGGAAACAGTTTATTAGTGAGCAGTTTATGGAGTGAAATATATGAATGAAAGAAAATGGGAGGGGGAAGGAGAGGAGAACACAGACAGGCAGGAAAAAAATCATTTAAATCATCAAACTGACATGAAATTTGGAAGCATAGAAATGTTCTTTATATTTAAGTCTGGTTCTTCAGGTTGTAAATATTAAGAATTTAAACATGGTCCAGATATCAGGAATGAGAAAAGGAAAGGAAAAGGGGCAAAGGTTTCAGGTGGAAGAGGAAAGGGTACAAAGGGCAGTTTGTTTAAATAACATTTAGTTTTAAAAATCTAATATTTTCTCTTTTTGGTTCCTGCTTGCTTTTTTTTTGTTGTTCAGCCATAATGCTCTGACAATTTCAACTGTGATTTGCAGAATACTGTGCGGTATGGACAAATCTAGCTTGTGTTGCATTGAACCATGTTTTGATTAATAATTTACTTATTCTTCATAATAACAATTTTGTGTCTTCATGACAATCTTGACTATTGGCTACTGCCTGGAAAGATCCCTGCAACTTCCTTGGCAACACTGTCAGACCTGATTTACCATTTCCTGCTTCCAAGGGCTGAGAAAGAATGACAGGCCCAAGGCTGCCCAGCTGGCTTTGTACCTAATGCAGGATTAGAACTTGCTATCTTCTGGTTTCTAGCTTGGTGCCTTTAACCAATGCAAAAAAGTGGCTCATACCTATTCCTTAGGTAAACAATAACACAGAAACTAAACAACTGTATTAGAGCTGAATGACAGATTAAGTCATCTGCCAGTTTTGTGCACATTTATTCACAATTATGTTTTGGGCTGTTTCCGTATCAATCTGAGATATTTTTTTTAAAGAAGCTAGAACTTACACTATTTTAAACATAGTTTAAAATTGCACATTTACCAACTAAATATGCATCTTTTACACATTGGAGCTAAAACTGTGTATTTGTGTGCTTTATCCTACAATAATGAATTTTATGACTTGGAACAAATGACGGTATAGCTAAATTTAGAAAAATGTGAAGAGCGAAGTGTGATACAGATTGGTTTGTTTAAGTAAGTCAGGATTGAGTTTTTTTCTACCAGCACTGAAGAAGACTAAAATTCCCTCAGGTACAGCTTCTCCCAATACCTTGTTGTGATGTTTGTAGAAACTGCAGCTGCTGAATGTTGCCCTGGTTTCAGAAAAGTCCTCATATGTGCAGAGAGTGTTGTTCTTTGGGGAATATGGTCAACAGATAGCATCAACTGTTCCTTTTCACTGTGGACCTTAACTACTAATGTTTCAAATTGTGCATCAAAATATATTACTATGGAAATAAGTACCATTTAATTAATTTATGGGACACCTATCTTTTAATTTTGAAGAGAATAGGGGTACAGTGGTATCCTTTTTTGTAATATATTGATTTTTTTTTTAAAAAAAACATAAATCACTTAATAATTGGTGAACAGTGTGTTGTCTGGGTTACATTTGTAAAACAATCACTAACAATTGATTTCTATAATCCATAACCCACATCATAGTTTTAGTTGATTTCCTCTTTTCCCAAAATATCCTCTTTTGCAAACATTGAGTTAATACAATTCTTATTGTTTTCATAGATAACAGTTAAATAATATTTTTCCCAATAGTCCTAAAAATAATAATCACATCAATATAATATTTCTTTTCTATCCAATCATTCTGGTTGCCTTATCATAGATCCTGTTACAGTCCTTATTTTAATTTGTTTCTCCCATCAAATTCTAAATATTCTTACTGGCTAAGATTATCTCAAAAATTAATTATCTTTAAGTAGTTAACTCTGTTTTCCATATGAACCATCTCACTTTTACATTTCTTAAGAAATAGATAAAACAGTAGAAAAAAAGAAAGAAAAGCAAGAGTAAAGAAGCATAAAAAATAACATACTGCTTAAAATATATATCCCTCCTAAGCTAATTTGTATTTATTTTCTAAATTTCTTATTCTTTTTAACCATAACTACAGATATGTTTAATCTTTAAACATTCCATTTAATACATCTAGTCCTTTAACTCGTATTCAAAACATTTTTATCTATTGTAATTTTCTTAAATTCGATCACATGTAATTTTCTTAAATTCTAAAACATTTCCTTTATCTAAGTCATTTCAACTTTTTTATATTACTCATATCAAGAAAAAGAACAAAAAATGGAAAAATTTCTAAAAAATTCTCTAAAAAATATATTTAGAGAATTCATCCCTCTTAGAGTGACATATATACTCCAAAACTTTTCTATTTCTTTAACCATATTCAAGCAAATGTTTCTTTTTTAAGTATTCTTTTTGGTAAGTCCCATCATCTATTTTCTTAGTTTCCACTTTAGTCTTTTTCTTTTGCCCAGTGTCTTTCTTAATCAATGTATTTTGCTGAATCAAAAAGTTTTTCCGTATGTTCATAAATGTTGCTGTAGATATAAAAAGTAAATCAGGAGAAGTGTCTTTGTACGGGACTTCTGCCTTTCCATGCTTGTTGAACATCTTTTTCTTTCTCTCTGCTTCTCTTATCATTTCCTTTCTCTGCAATGTTCCTGACATCTCTACAGTCCATTTAAATCTGATCTGTTTTCTTGTCCTCAGATTTATTTTGTAGTCTTAAGGCAGGGGTGTCAAACTTAATTTCATCGAGGGCCACATCAGCATTGCGGTTGCCCTCAAGGGGCCGGGTGGGCATGGCCTACTGGGTGGGCGTGGCTAGAGTGCGTATGGCCTACTGGGTGGGCATGGCCAGCTCTACATCGTTGGCATCAAGGGTGCCTATGGGGGCCTGGGCAGGAGTGGGACAGATCTGAGGGTCTCTGGCAGATGGGGGGGTCTCTGGGCCAGGGCCAAGGCAGTGGGGGCCGTTCCCTCACTGTTTCCAGGATGGCTTCGCGAGCCACATGAAACCACTTCGCGGGCCTGATCCAGCCCCCGGGCCTTGTGTTCGACATGTCTGTCTTAAGGGATAAGTTGTTTGTTTCAATTCTTGTGAAGTTTTTTCCACTAGGATTAAATCATGTTTCCTCGTTTTGTTACGTTCCATCTTTAAGTCTCTATTCTCAATTCTATATCCATTTATCTGTTTTATCTGCTCCTTCTCTGTTGTTTTCTGGGATTTTTTTGTTGTAGAGTTAACTTGGAAATAGATTGTTTTATATTTTCAAAGTTGTTTTGGATTTCTTTGTGGTTTAAAGCCATTGTTGTTTGAATTAGTTGTAGTATACTATATATCTCCTCCTGTGATGTATTTATGTTTTCTTGATATGTTCTTTCTACATGTCTCTGATCCATGATAGCCAAGAATTTGAGTTTTCCTCTTTCTTTCTTTTCTCTGTAAATAGCTTTAGAGTCCCAATTAGATAGATATTTGTAATCCAAATAGTTCAAAAACGATTTTTTTCCTGAAATTTATAATTCTCTCTTTGTCTACAGCCCAGATTATTGTCTTTTTTGTCACAGCTGTTCTTTGTTGTTAAAGTTTTGAAAGTCACAGACACAGATTAGCTTTTTCCAGATTTTGCCAAGTCTTATATTAAAGTCATAGCTGTCATAGTCTTTATCTGCCACTAGGTGTCAGCAACTATTTGTTTTTCAATTTCCAAAATGAACAATTATCTTTGAAATGAGAATCTTAACCATTAAAACAATTTTAGATTTATCCAGATTTAAGTTTTAAGTTTCAAGTTTTATATTTATTTCACTTCCATATATTTTGATCCTCCATAAAAAGATTAATTCACTCCTTCCGTTAGTATAAGGGTGTGGCAAAAATCCCCCTCTTTCCCTTTTGGAGGTATTTTGCTTCTTGAGGATCTTTTCTAGGAAATTAAATGTAAAAGAGAAAAGAGAAGATCAAATTCCTCACCCAGTTTCAAGCACACTGTTCAAAGTTGTGATGGTTAGTGCTTTGGGACTTTGGTTTCAAGTAGTTTGGGCTGGTCGATATGGCCAGCCTTTCTCCTGTTGCATTAGAAGGCTTTCCTCAAGTCAAATAGAATGGTTGCTGCTGTTCCAGAATTGCTGGAGCACCCTTCTTTCTTCATTGCCTCTCCGGGGCGACTTAGACCCATTTAGAGTTCCCTGGCAGGGTGGAATTAGCTGCGGGGGTGCAGAGAATCTGCAAACCCATGACTGGTTGCTACTGCACAAAACCGGAAGTCAGGCACAGTGGTATCCTCTGTGGGAGTCAAAAATCAAGATGGTAGTTAAACTCATATGACTGAAAACCAATATTTCCCTGTGTTGTGATGCACATAAAAAGGGTTGGAACTTCAATCACATTAGCACAACTAAATTCTTGACTTTTCTGATCATCCCAAGAAGTGTGAAAATGTTTATCAAAATGTTTTTTTAAAGTCTTCTTGGAATTTTATGTATGTTTTATAAATAAGAAACAGACTTTTTCCTAGTTGTGGGCCAAGAACAGCTGTGAATTCAGGAAAGGGAAGAAAAAAGGTGGAGTATATTAAAGCAATGCACACATATGGAATTTGCTAAGACTAAAATTTTGCTCAGTTCCAGCACAACTGGAAGTTACCAGGCTGAGGAAGACTCTGTGCTAACATTTCTCTAAGAAATAGAATCTTACTGGTTTCTATGGAGTTTCCTTCATACAGAATATTGTGGCAAACTCTGGTTGGGTGTCTTGATAGGGAAGATGTGCACACAAAGATCTTAATCTTCTCTTCATAAAACAATCCACTAAAAGGTTGTGCCAAAGCTTTTCTTCTGGGAGGGAGAGTGTACTCTGGCTCAAGCACTTTGTGTTTTCCTCAGCGATTCCCTAGTGCATATCTGGCAAGATCTCAAAACATTCTTAACACAAATTGTCTTTGGTCAATAAATAGCAGAAGAAAAGTGTCCTGGAAGAAAAGATTTATTGCAAGAGTGATACAAACACACCCATAAATCAGAATGAAATGAGAGTGCTTTCAGGTAGCAGTGCTGACATTTATGCAAATCTTAGTAAAGGCAAGAATATATTTACAGCACACTGAATAATGCCTCATTTTTTTATGAGTAGCCCCAAAGCTATTTTATAAACAAAGAAAATCATCCCAAATGTCACAGAAGATATTTTTTTAAAAAAACTTATACAGTACTGTTCTATTCTAAGCTAATAACAGCTTAAACAAGGGCTTATTTGCACTGCCAAGTTTTCCCATTACCAAAATGGGCAGGCAACAATTTCTGGAGGACAGAATGAACAACAAAATTCTATCAATCTCCAGTCAACACTAAATTACCCCAGGGCACATTTTTCTGTTCCAGGTTTGTAGTATAGTTTTCCATGTTATGTTAAAGATGGTAAGTGATCTGGACGCTATACTGTCGAAGGAAGCTAAGAAAAAAAAAACTTGGGAGTGACATGATAGCTGACTTCCAATATTTGAAGGATTGCCACAAGAAGAATAGGTCAATTTATTCTCCAAAGCACCAGACGGCAGGACAAGAAACAAAAGGTGAAAGCTAGTCACAGAAGTTCCAACTTGGAACTAAGGAGAAATTTCCTGACAATGAGAACAATTATGGAAATGTTTGCCTCTGAGAGTTGTAGGTGATCCATTGCTGGAGATTCTATGATTCTGCGTTTCTTACTTCAAGATTTTGGTCCATCTTGGATACTATGCATCAGTCGGCTATTTTGCAGTGGAAGGAATATCCTTCAACTGAATTAATATTCACCATAGGGTTTTACAGCATCTTTTATCATAAATACTATAAGAGCACAGTGGATGAAACACTTGCCCTTCCCATAGAATGTGGTTTCACTAGGAAAAACATTTTTAATTGCTATTTTTCTTTTCTGAATTAAAAAAAAGTTCAACATTGTACTATTTCAGGGTTGTACTATTTCAGCATTGTGATTTTTTTGCAATCACCCTGAATAGAACATTTCACCCTCAGCTGTCTATCAATAGGTTATTTAGGCTATTTGGGATCTGAGGGTGCCCACAGACTGACCTGCATGTATGTCACCACCTGTATATCTGAGGCAGCCTCCAGATAAGTACGAGTGCAGTGCATTCCCTATTATCCTGGCTTCAGAACTTTCATACCCCAGTAATCCATGGGGCATGGAGGGGCAGCTTAAGGTGACTTGGTCAAAGATTGTGACTTATTTGATCTCAGTTAGTCTGGCAGGTCCAAAAGGTGCTTTTCCAAAAGGCAACTGGACTTTCTTGATTTTTTTCCCCTTCAAATGTTTTGGTTCTCATCCAAGAAGCTTTTTCAGTTCCCTTGAAGCTTCTTGGATGAAATGTTGAAATGAAATGTTTTCAAGGAAAAAATAAACAAGAAAGTCCAGTTACCTTTTGGAAAAGTGTCTTTGGGACAAGCATGACCTGGATGATTGAGAATCTCCATAACATTTGGTCTGGCAGGTCTACAATAGAACTGTCCCCTTCCATCTAGTCATTGGGTTTGGCACTGTTTGCAGAATCTCAGTGTCCTCCCTCCCTCCAGTATGGTTTGGTTATCCCATCAACTCTTTCACTCTGTAAGTTAAACAGTATGTGCAATGTTGTGGGTTCAGGAAACAGTTGACGCTAGGCAGGTGTTCAGCTCTTTATTAGGAGGTAGATTCAACAGGGGAATAAGGTTACCTGTGCCCTTTTTATACCTGGCCAGGTGTGCTGCCAGCCATTCAATTCAAACTGGACTTTCCCACCGAAACTAAACCCAGCCTGCGGGAGTCGCGTTACAGTGCCACCTGGTGGTATCTGTCAATCTGCATTCTATACGCTGTAACTCCAATACATAGCACCTCTTAAGCATGAACAACATTTCTTTTTTTATACATGCATAACTATATACATTGTTTAATTGACAGACACATCCGTTTCCCTATGGTCGCACATAGTCTTTGAGACTTTGGTGGCTATGGGTCCTCACTGACCATCTCTGTGGTCTGGCCCTGTCCTGAGCAGCCAAGTTAGTTGGTAGCCTTGCTCCGTCCCCTCCCAGTGAACCTGCCCTAGTGTCTGATCTTGTAACCGGTTCATTGTGACCACCTTGGGCCAGTTGTTGGCTGGGTTGAACAGGCTTTTCTGACAGCAGGTCCGGGTCCTCCTCTTTGTCAGTTTGGTGGTCCCACAGGCTCGTGGGTACTGAAGGCTGTTCCACTTGTTGATTGCTGGACGTTGATCTTTCAGGAGCTTGTCTCCTGACCTGATCGATGTGTCTTCAGATCTGTCAACCCCCTTCCACCCCAATAATGTATGACAATGGTCCCGTCCAGTCAACCACCACCCCTGGGATCCATACATGTCCAGACCCATAATTCCTGGCCCAAACCCGGTCGCCAGTGTGAAGTTCTCTCAGGGGGTTGGTTTGCTCCTTTTCTGCAGCCACTCTGTCCAGGTAAAGTCTGTCCAGCTTAGTGATAAGCCTTCTGCCCCAACGAAGTTCCGCTGGGCTCTTCCCTGTAGCCATGCATGGTGTGGTGTGTTGGTTTAGTAGGAATTGGGCTAACCTTTTGTGCCAGTCTCCACTTATGATGCGTTTCAATGCGTCCTTTGTTGTGTGCACCATGCGTTCTGTCAGTCCATTGTTGGCCTGGTAGAAGGGCACTGACTTGACGTGTCTAATCGCGTAGCTCCTCATAAAAACCTGGAATTCAACGGATGTGAATTCAGGGCCATTATCCAATACCAACACATTCAGGAGGCCATGTGTGGTGAAAAGTCCACTGAGTCCCTGGATTGTCCTTGGTGTGGTCATGCTACTTACTGGGACCAACTCCAACCATTTGGAATGGCTATCTACTACCACTAAGAACAACTGTCCCTGGAATGGCCCCGCGTAATCAATATGGATGTGGGACCATGGTGTGTGTGCGGCCTCCCACTTGTGAACAGGCACATGGGGCATCTATGGTCTGGACCTTTGGTAGACATAGCACTCATTCACCTGCTCCTCAACGGCCTTGTCTAAAGCTGGCCACCAGAGGTAGCTCCTCGCTAGGGCCTTCATCCTTACTATTCCCGGGTGTCCTTCGTGTAGTGATTGTATGACCCTGTTCCTTAGCTTCTCTGGAATGACTACCCTACTACCCCACAATAAGCATCCCCTGTGCATGGATAGTTCATTCCTGTGTGTGAAATACGCCTGGAGTTCTGGGCCTGGGCTTTTCCCTTGCCACCCGGTTTCTACCCATGTTTGCACTCTGCTCAGGATTTTGTCTGAAGTAGTTCCTGCAGCAATATCCTTAGCATTTAGTGGGCATTCTGGCAGGTCCTTGATGGCCAGTATGTGAGCTGCTGGTGCAGGGTCCGGCTCCACCTGAGTTAGTGGCAGCCTACTTAATCCATCTGTATGGCCCATATCCCTCCCTGGCCTGTATACCAGTTTACAGTTATAGGCCGATAGGAAAATGGACCACCTTTGGGTCCCGTCCCCTTCCAAGTGACTCAGGACTGCACCCACTCCATATGGGGATGCATTACACGCGATGCAAATGGGTTTGGATTCTATAAAGTGAGTCACAGTGGACTCACTTGACAGTAATTTTTTTAAATTCCTGAAACTCCTATCATGACTCTGGTTCCAGCTCCACACTGCCTGCTTGTCCAGCAGTCTGTGAAGTAGCTCAGCAATTGCTGTTTTGTTTGGGAGAAATGAATGATAGAAATTCAGTAGTCCCAGGAACGCCTGCAGCTCTGCCTTATTCTTGGGGGTGGGGGCCATCTTGATGGCCCTTACCTTGGACTCTGTAGAGTGGATGCCCTTGGCATCAATCCTGAATCCCAGGAATTCTGTGGCCTTAATGCCTATGCTGCATTTGTCTTTTTTTAATTTAAGTCCTGCAGCACGAAATCTTCCTAACACTGCCTGCAATCTGTCAGCTAATACCTCTTCCGTGTCTCCAGCAATGAAGACATCATCAAAGTATGGACACACTCCTGGGATTCCCTTCAGAGTTCTCTCCATTATTTCCTGAAAAATTCCTGGAGCCACAGTCACACCGAACTGCAATCAGTTGACCCTAAAGGCTCCTCTGTGCATTACAATAGTTTGCGCATCAGCCGTCTCCCGGGTAACCGGGAGCTGCTGATACGCCTGCGCCAAATCAAGCTTAGCAAAAATGGCACCGCCTTGGAGGGCAGCAAGAATGTGGCTGACGGTTGGAACCGGGTAAGCATGTGGATTAAGTGCTCGATTAATCATGCACTTAAAATCTGCGCAAATTCTGACCTCCCCTTTTGATTTGAGGGGGGTAACTATTGGGGTTTCCCACTCTCCCCGCTCTACAGGCTCTAATACCCCTTGTTCCACTAATTTATCCAGTACGCTCTCAATCTTTGGCTTGAGAGCGAAGGGAACACTCCGGGGCTTTAATCTAATTGGCCTAACATTGAGGTCTAATTTAAATGAAATGGGTGGCCCCGTGTATTTTCCTAGTCAGTCATCGAACACATCTGCAAACATTTTGTAGATGGCTTTGATGCGGTTGGCCTGGGTTTTGTGAATTCCTGAGATACCCATGCCCAGGGCCTTGAACCAATCCAAGCCCACTAAACTAGTCCTGTGGCCTTCAACCATGAGGACATCCAAACGCCCATGGAACCCCCTGAACCCCATGGACAATGTGGCCTCCCCCTTGATTTTAACTGGGGTGTGTTGAAAATCGGTCAATTTGATATCGGAGGGACTCAATTTGACCCACCTTTGGCTCCGGTCTATGGCAGAATGTTGGGGGTGCCCAGTACCTGATAATGCTTCGTCCTCGGACTGGATATCATGCAGGCCGTCTCTGGAGTGATTCTGGCAGACTGCAGTGATGTGGCCTGCTTTTCCGCAGGCCTGACACTTGGCCGTGCGAAATTTGCAGGCCGCTCTGGCATGATTTCCTCCGCAGCCTGCACACTTGGGCTGGGCCGCACCACATCCACAGCTAGAGCACTTGTGTTGCATTGTTGGTGTCATTGGCCTCTTCTGGGTTCCCTTGCTGTTGTTTCACCCCGACCGTTGTTGTGGAACGTGGTTCCGGTGAACTGTGTCGATGTTGGTGGACTCGTCCATAAGCCCACTTCCGCCGTATGCAGCGTTCACGTGGTTCATACCCTCTCATACGCTGCTGGGTCGGGGTTGCTTGGGTCCACCCCGTCGTCCATGTCTCTGGCTAAGAACTTGTCCTGGACCTCCTGGAGGGTCAGGTTCGGCCTGGCACAAAGCTTCTGTCGCAACCATTTGTCACGGAGGCCAAAGATGATCCGGTCACGAAGCCTCTCATCTAGATTCATGAATTTGCAGAGGTGGCCAGCCTGTCGCACACCCGCTATGAAATCTGCCACCGATTCGCCTGGCCGCTGATCCCTTTTTTTGAAATGGAATCACCAGGTCAGCTCAGACATTTTCCGGTTGAAGTGTCTGTTCAGCTTTTCCATGAGGTCGTTGTATGTAACAGCTCCAATGGCTGTTGGTGCGCACAAGCTGACGGCCAGATCGTGAACGGCAGGGCTGCTTGTGCACATTAGAGCCGTGACCTTCATACTGTCCTCCGTGATCAGATTTATCCGTAGGTAAAATTCGACCTGGCTCAGGTGTGATTCCCAATGCTTGGGGCACTTGGGGTCGAAAGGCTGGATCTGGCCGATCTGTGCCATGCTGCGTCTGATCCTGCAGGTCCTGCTTTGTGTAGACCTCTAGTGCGGTGGCTAGCCGGTTGATGTAGAAGGGAGAGAGGTGAAAAGATGCCTCTTTCCACCCAGCGAACGATGCTGTCTGTTTGGTCCAGACAGACGAATGACTCAGTGAGGGTTAACAGCAATAAGGTTTATTAATACACATATGTCAACTGACAACTGTCAAAGTAACTCCGGCTTATATACTCGAGCTGTTTGAACTGTATCCAATCCCTAGCCCGGGTTTTCCCGCCTTTACAACATTAACCAATAATTGCACCAGAATCTCCCGCTTCAAAGGAACCTTCTTTGCAACAAAGCTACTGACATAACACCCCTTCCCCCCCAGTTGATGTTATTTGTTGACGTAATCTCTCAAGTATTTGGGTGGCCTATGGACCCTAGATGGGTATCTATTGGGTTGGCTACTTAAGTCATTGTTAACTGACTGCCTGATTGGCTGGCTGATATTAAAGGGTCTGGAATTTTGAATTACAGGCTCTGAAGCTTCACTACTGACTGATTGAGATTGCTGTTGTGTTTGTTGTTGTTGCTCAGGTACTGTTGGCCTGTTCATAGGGGACAACTCCCAATCAATTTGACAATGTTGTGGGTTAGCTGCAGCCGCACTGGTTTGAGTTTCCGCTTCTCCGCTAACTGGCAAATTGTTTTGATTAAGCCAAGATGCAGTATCACCCCCGTGTACGTTTTGACCCCCATCAACTGGCATACTTCCGGCAACCCTCTTCCTTAATTGATCAATATGTCTTTTACTTACTCTATTCCCTTCCCCCTCAATGGTGTAAGACAACGGCCCCAATATGTCAGTGACTACCCCAGGAACCCATTTGTCCCCCTGTCCATAGTTCCTGGCCCAGACTAAGTCTCCAATGTTGAAGGACCTGTTTGGGATGTCAGGTTCAGCACTTGAGGATAGTTTGTCAGGATGTAATCTGTCCAGTTTAGTGGTTAGCCGTTTGCCCCACCTCATTTCTGCAGGGCTTTTCCCGGTAGCCGTTCAAGGGGTTGTGTGTTGAGTCAGCAAAAAGTCTGCAAGTCTTTGGTGCCAGTCGCCACGGATGATTCGCTTCAAGGCGTCTTTGGTGGTTCTCACGTTGCGTTCAGCCAAGCCATTGGTGGACGGGTGGAAAGGTGCTGATGTTGCGTGTCTAATCGAGTTGGCCCTGAGGAAATCCTGAAATTCAGCAGAGGTGAATTGTGGCCCATTATCCGATACAATCACATCAGGTAACCCATGAGTGGCAAAGAGGCCCCTTAAAACCTGTATTGTTCTACCAGATGACATTGAATTAACAGGCACTACCTCCAGCCACCGAGAGAAACTGTCCACCACAACTAGGAAGGTTAGGCCTTGAAATGGCCCAGCAAAATCACTGTGAATCCTAGACCAAGGATTCCTGGCCATTTCCCACTTATGTGTGCGTGCATGTGCCAGCTCTGGTCTGGATCGCTGACACAGATAACACCCTGAAACGCATTCTTCAATATCTTTATCAAGCCCCGGCCACCACAAATGACTTCTGGCTAATGCCTTCATTCGCACAATTCCGGGGTGCCCTTTATGTAATTCAGATAAAACTGTATTTCTGTGAAGTTCAGGAATAACAACACGGTTACCCCACAATATACATCCCAAATGGGATGATAGTTCATTCTTCCTTCTAAAATATGGGATGTACTTGGGATCAGGGTTAGTGCTTGGCCAACCCCCTAGAACCCAGGTCATAATCCTCTTGAGGATATGGTCTTTCTTTGTAGCCTCAGCTATTTCTCTAGCTGTTACTGGGCATTCAGGAATATCATGTAATGACATAATTTGTCCAACTGGGGCAGGGTCCTCCTCTGTGTTGGTTAAAGGCAGTCTGCTAAGGGCATCCGCATGGCCCATTTCTTTACCTGGTCTATGTTGCAGTGAAAATGAATATGCTGAGAGGAAAATTGACCACCTCAGCATTCTAGGAGACATTATTTGGGGTGTCTGCTTATCAGTGGTAAACAGTCCCAATAATGGTTTGTGGTCAGTGAGGATGGTAAAGTTCCTACCATAAAGGCAATCATGGAACTTTTTTACTCCTGCCACAATAGCTAATGCTTCTCTATCAATTTGTGCATAATTCCGTTCGGCTTTAGTAAGCGTCCTGGAATAGTATGCAATTGGCTTTTGAATGCCCTGACTATCCATGTGGCTGATAACAGCCCCCACACCATAAGGTGAAGCATCACAAGCTAAATAGATCGGTTTGTTCTCAATAAAATGAGTAACTGTGGATTGGCTTGATAGGATATCTTTTAAAGTTTGAAAACTGACTTTATGTTTTTCTTGCCACTGCCATGGGGTTTTTCTATCTAATAGTCTATGTAATGGTTCCGCGATGGCAGCTTTATGTGGCAAGAATGTATGATAGAAATTGACTAATCCTAAAAAGGCTTGTAATTCAGCCTTGTTTTTTGGTTCTGGTGCCAATTTAATTGCCTTAATTTTATCAGCTGTAGGGTGAATTCCATTCTTATCAATCCTAAATCCTAAAAATTCTGTGGATTTAACTCCTATACAGCATTTTTCCCTTTTTAATTTAAGTCCAGCCTCCCTAAATCTTCCCAATACCTGTTCCAGACGCTCAGCTAAAATTTCTTCATTTCTTCCAGCTATTAGAACATCATCAAAGTAAGGGCATACACCAGGTATGCCCTTTAAGGTCCTCTCCATCACCTCCTGGAAGATGCCTGGAGCTGCTGCAATACCGAATTGCAGTCTGTGGACTCGGAACGCCCCCTTGTGGGTAACAATAGTTTGAGCTTCAGCAGCCTCCCTGGAAACAGTAAGTTGCAAATACGCCTGCGCCAAGTCTAACTTGGCAAATATGGCGCCGTCCTGTATCGTGGCGAGGACCTGCTTCTCCGTCGGGACCGGGTAAGCATGTTTTTTCATTCCGAGGTTCAGGGTGGCTTTGTAGTCAGCGCAAATCCTCACATCCCCATTAGGTTTAAGGGGTGTGACGATTGGCGTCTCCCACAAGCCACCCTCGACCGGTTCTAAAACGCCTTGGCCTACAAGCTTATCGAGCTCGGCCTCGATTTTTTGCTTAAGGGCAAAAGGCACCCGTCGGGCCTTAAGCCTGATGGGTTTAACTGCTGGGTCTAAATTAAAATTAATAGGGGGCCCTTTATATTTACCCAAGGACCCATCAAATACGTCTGCGAATTCATCACAGACATTTTTGAGGGTTTTATTATTATTATTAACGGTGTTAATTCCCCCGACCCAAATTCCCAGGGCAGGGAACCAGTTAAGGCCTATTAAACTAGTTCTATGGCCTTCTGTGACTATTAAATCTAGGAATCCATTAAACCCCTTATAGTTAACTTTAAGGGTAACTTTTCCCTTAATTTTTATAGGGGTTTTTTGGAAATCCGCCAATTGAATTTTGGTTGAACTAAGTGGAACTTTGCGACCACTTTTAAGTTCAATCTGTTTAAGGGTCTCACTTGAAATTATGGACACTGAGGCCCCAGAATCAATTTCCATTTTGCAAGGAATTCCTTGCAACTGGACTAAAATTTTTAATTTTGATCCCAAAATATGGTTTATTTTTCTCTTCCCTATGTGATTGACTCGCGCCACCTCCCCGCGGTTGGGGTATTGTGCCCACGGTCTAGGGGTCTCCTTGCCACTATAGTGAGGGGTTACCTTACCTTCTGGCCAAACATCGATTTCGTGTAGACGATTGTCGCGTGCACGACCCCTGCAAATGGCTTGAATGTGGCCGGTCTTTCCGCACAATCTGCATCTAGCAGAGCGGAATCTGCATGTTGCTCGGGGATGGTTGCCCCCGTAGCTTCCACATCGGTTGTCGCTGTCACGCTGTCTTGCTGGAATTTCTCTCGATTGTCGTTGCGGTGTTGTTGGTTGTCGTTGTGGTGTTGTTGTTTGGAATCGGCGACTCGGTTCTGGTCCTTCGCTGCGGGATGGTTTTGCCGCCATTTTCCCAAACCGTCTGGTGACTTCGGCTATGTCGGCTTCCCTTTGTTGGTGCACCTCCCCGCAGTCCACAAGGCATTCTTGGTTTATTTCGGCAGAAGCAGCCATGCTATTTCGGGGGGGTTCGCGATACCCAGTGGATTCATATGTTAAAAGTTCGTCGAGGACTTCTTGCAAGTCGCCGGTGGGCTTAGCGATAATTCTATTTTGTAACTGCTCGTCTCGCAAGCCCAGCACCACTCTGTCCCGGATCCTTATTTCTAAGTTGTCATATTTACAACGTACCGCTGCTTCTCTGACTGCAGCAACGAATTTTGTTATTGACTCGCCCGGTCTCTGATTTCGTTTTTCGAAAATGCGCCGCCAAAAGAGTTCTGATCTTCTTGGCGTAAAATGTACTTTTAATTTGGCCAGTAAGTCGGCATACGGAACGCTTGATACCGGCAATGGTTGACACAATCCCACGGCAACCCGGTACACAGGTGTGCCGCAAATAGTTAGTAAGGCAGCTGCCTTTTTCCGGTCGTCGGTTATGCCGTTCACAAGCAAGAACCCTTCGACCTGTCCCACATATTCTTCCCAGTCCTCTGGGTAGTTTGGATCAAATTCTTTTAAAGAACCAATTTGCGCCATTCGGAGGTTTGTTGATTCCGCCACGGCCGCTTGCGGTTGACTGTGAATTGTTTAAATTTACCACCTTACGTGCAGCTGTTAGTCGCCGATCCTTCACTAGTCCGCCGCCTATCCCACCTTCGTCGCCAGTTGTTTGGTCCAGACAGACGAATGACTCAGTGAGAGTTAACAGCAATAAGGTTTATTAATACACATATGTCAACTGACAACTGTCAAAGTAACTCCGGCTTATATACTCGAGCTGTTTGAACTGTATCCAATCCCTAGCCCGGGTTTTCCCGCCTTTACAACATTAACCAATAATTGCACCAGAATCTCTCGCTTCAAAGGAACCTTCTTTGCAACAAAGCTACTGACATAACACTGTCCCTTCGTGATTTCAGCTCTTTTTGAAGCAGGATCCCACCCTCATCGCCAGTGCAATGTTGTGGGTTCAGGAAACAGTTGACGCTAGGCAGGTGTTCAGTTCTTTATTAGGAGGTAGATTCAACAGGGGAATAGGGTTATCTGTGCCCTTTTTATACCTGGCCAGGTGTGCTGCCAGCCAATCAATTCAAACTGGACTTTCCCGCCAAAACTAAACCCAGCCTGCGGCAGTCACGTTACAGTGCCACCTGGTGGTATCTGTCGATCTGCGTTCTATACGCTGTAACTCCAATACATAGCAGTATGAAACCCTGAAATTAAGTAGCCTATCTTTGGTTAACCACATAATTTAAAATATAATGGAAAGATGGATCTTATAGTTCTATAGTTTGTATAGCAAGAAATTCTTTCCCCAGTGGCCATCACTCCCTTGGCTCTTTACTTCCTCTTCTCAGTTGATGTTTTATCTGTGGATAACATTAGGCAGGGTTTAGGGAACCACCAATCACGGCCTTTAGAATGTCATGCATTGAAGCTGTATGGACCCCTTTGGGGGCAGGGACCCCTTTGGGGCATATGGCAGAGGTATTAGAAGGGGACAACATAATGATGATGGCGTAATTTCCTATCAATTCCATGACTGAGATCACAGTATAGCAGCTGTCTGGATATGGCTTGAAAGGTGATGGTTTGTCAAAAAGTATTATCTAAGATATCTAATTTAATCCTTAGATAAGACCATCAAGTGCATTCTTGCACCCCTCCTAAATTCCAGTGCTTCAAGACCAGATTGTCAAATTCAGTTGTGTCTTTGAAATGCAAAAGGAAAAAAGTGTTAAAATGTACTATAAATATATCACACTTGGGAGACAATCTCTTGACCTGTAGAGATTGTTGTCACCATTTTCTCTATCTGATTAATAGGTGATTGTTGTTGTTCTGAGAGAGTCTGTTATGAAGTGTTAATGAATTAATGAATAGTGCAACATATCCCATTCATTACCCTAACACAGACATCATGAGTTGGTATAGGTATAGGAGCTGGTCTGAGCCAAAAGGCTGAGCCTATTTGCCATTTCAGAAGAGGAGAGCTATTTAGGAAAAGAAAAAGAGGTGAAACATAAGAAACTTCAACTGTTTCTTTGAGGCAATTCATATATTGAAAAGGAGAGTTCATAGTAGACAGAGGCTTCCAATTGAAAATACCACTGGTTGGAGTACAACAACTACTCTTTCATGCTTCTTTTAGTCTAAACAGTTTCTTTAAGTGTGACAGTCAGTAGATCATGCCAAAGACTATAGAATTAAATCACCCTCATTTTCCTATAGAAAGAAAAACCTGTAGCACATTTTTGTCATCAATTGTCTATAGTAGATTTGACTATGTGGGGAAGAACCATAATTATGGAGAAGAGAGTGGGAATCTAGGATGAGAACTATGGGCTCTTCAGGCCCACACATCTACCAAGCCTGGACCCATTTCTTTATTTCCTTATTGTTGTGCCACATAACTGGTTATTATTATGGGGAAGACAAAGAGAAGAGCGAAGAGAGAAGAAAGGAGAGAGAGAGAATTTGTGTGTCAGCAAGTCTTTTTTGATTCCTAGTAACCACATACAGTAGATAGATGTCCATGATGAAGAATTATAGAAGGAGTAGGAAAATATTCAATGGAATCAGGATGCTAAGTCAATTACACATTAGAAAAGGAGTGGGACCCCCACTTCTAAGCTTCCCACTCCTTTTGCAAAGGGTAGTAGTAAACTGGAACAATGGATCACAAAGTATTTCTTAGAATAAAGGTAACCCAGGTTTGCCATACAATATATACTTAGTAGTCAGATTTTCTGGGATTTGGGAGCCAAGAAAAAGGAAAAAAAAATAATTTAATAAAAATGGAGAAGAAAAAGGGTAAGAGTTTATAAAGAACTGCAGTACAAATTAATACACATTTATTTAACAGTAAATTCCATTGCATTCAGTGCCACATTCATAAAATGCTTTGTGTTTATATCTCATTGTATACATCATATACATCTCATTGTATATCCAAAGCTCATCACATATGTCTTAGATTGAGGTGAGTCAGAACATATAGATAATTTGTTTTATATATTTTTAAATAGATATGAATAAATTAAAGGAAAGCATGACAATGCCATCATCACGAATGGAAGTTCATCAGAGTGTCACACAGCAGGTCCGTTAATCCCAGAGGTATATTTAATTAGGCCACATTGAATGAGCTGGATGAGAAGAGGATAAAAATATTGCTGTAAATAATTGGATGGATCTGAGGCTGGACAATGTCACTGCTCAGCTTAGATCCATGCCAGCTCTGGCTCATTTATCCTACAAAGAAATAGAATAATGTAATGCACACTTGGGTTGTGTGGATTAGATTAGAATTGGGGATAGACATAAATTATAAACCTGTGCTCAATATCAAAGGAGGTTGTAATTCGAATTAAAGCAGAAATCCATGTGGATGTTGGCCAAGACAACAATCTTTTATATTTCTTTGTTGTCATCTCTTTGTGATGCAACCAAATACAGGCATGAAGCAGCCCTATATTTTACCATTTGTGGGTAATTTTCTTGTTCTATCCAAATCAAGCAACTTCCTTCTTGCTATCAATGTGTGTTTAAACACACAATGTGTGTTTATTTGAGGGAACACCTGCTGCCGGCATCAAACGCCCTTCGCCCAGTGCGCTCCCACAGGGAGGGTCTGCTCAGGGTTCCGCCGGTGAGAGATTGCCGGCGGGTGACACCCAGGGATAGGGCCTTCTCAGTGGGAGCGCCTGCCCTCTGGAACCAGCTGCCGGTGGAGCTGAGGACTGCCCCCGACCTCCGATCATTCCGCCAGGGCCTGAAGACCTGGCTCTTTGAGCTCTCGGGCCCAGGCTGAGGAGAAAATTTTAACTGGGGTTTTTAGTGTACAGGGTGAATTTAATGCTTTTTAACTGGTTTTAACTTTTGTATGTTTTGATTTTTAATTCCCTGTAAACCGCCCTGAGTCCTCAGGGAAAGGGCGGTATACAAATGCAACTAAATAAATAATCCATATATCTTTCAGGTACTCCAGTAGCCTAACATATGTATTAGATGTGCTGACAGTAAACAGGAAGTTATCCAAAGATTTTTTTTGGTGGGGGGAGGGAATTACAAGGCAGCATGTTAGCATTTACATTGCAAAGCTGACAGCATTTTAAAGATTTGGTGAAAGAAAATGTGTTTTTGTATGTGAAAATGTTTCTTGTTTCTATGCTAAAAACTATATGTATGCATGTTACAAATTTTGTTTTTGATAACAAGTAACAGCAGAAACAGGGAATATACTGGAAAGAAGTATATGTGTTACTTTAGGTTCCTCTTACAGAAAGAATGCTAAACTGTAGTTTGAATTTTCTTTAAATACACCTGAGTGTATTTACATTTACATCTAAATAATTGAAATATTAAAGCAAGTACCTTGAATTATTTGCAATCTATGGTTCCCTTGGGAATTCTGTCTTCAAGGAGACCATGTCTCTAACATAATTCCTCTTATTTCTGTTTCCTCATTAGCACCATTCCCTTCTATAGATCATCTGAACGGGAAGCATCTCTCCTTGATGAGCAGTCATCTATGGAGATTCTCAATCATCCAGGTCATGGTTGTCCTAAAGGTGCCTTTTCAGTTTGAGATGCAGACAACACACACTCATCTCCAACAGCCTGCACCTGTGTTCAACAGTGAAGGGACACAGGGCAGAAAACATCCTGCAGAAATACAGCTCCACAACACAGTCCTTTCAGCAGTTCCAAGAAGGCTCCCCCACACAATTGCACTTCTCTGGTGAACCTGAGGACACAGAGAAACCTCCAAGTGGCCTCAACAACTCTCTAAAAGAATGCAAATGACAAGCTGTCTGCAAGCAGTATAAATCCTTCCATTCCCCACCATCCAGTTGGAGCTGAAGAAGCTTCTTGGATGTGAAGCAAAACGTCTTCAAAGAAAAGCAAGAAAGTCCAGTTGCCTCTTGAAAAACACCTTTGGGAGATGAGCAGTCCAAAAACACATAAATAAATAAATAAATAAATAAATAAATAAATAAATAAATAAATAAATAAATAAATAAATAAATAAGCCTATGTGTATGCACTCTTGCTCACACATTACACATATTGGATTTTCCAAGAAATCTAGTTAAAGAATTGGATTTTGTAGAGCAAAAGCATATCTTGTTGAATATGCCTTATTGCTTTATACAACATCTCACACAATTGGCATTTACTGAAACAAAATCAAACAATCAATTAAATGTTTTAAAAGTAAAATATCACTCAATTCTGAAATATCATAAAATGTCATATTATAAGAATCACGTATATGTAGATACCCTGAAATCTCATGTTAATTTCAAAATACCTACTGTCAGGGCTTTTTTTCTCATTGAATGCTCAGAACGGAGTTCCGGCACCTTTTTTTGATGGAACCTTGTAGGGTAGGCGAGGCGGGTTGTATAACATGTGTGAGTTCCGGCACCTTTTTCTTTTACAAAAAAAGCACTGCCTACTGTAAATTTTACGTGATTGAGATTTCAATATTCTAATGTAAAAATCATGTGAAATCTTGAGAATGAAATTTCAGCTCTTCTTTCCTTCCTTCCTTCCTCCTTCCCTCCCTCCCCCTTCCCTTCCCTTCCCTGCCCTCCCCTCCCCTCCCCTCCTGTCTCCTTTCCTTTCCTTTCCTTTCCTTTCCTTTCCTTTCCTTTCCTTTCCTTTCCTTTCCTTTCCTTTCCTTTCCTTTCCTTTCCTTTCCTTTCCTTTCCTTTCCTTTCTTTTCTTTTCTTTTCTTTTCCTTACCTTATTTTCTTTCAGTTTCACTGTTAACATACTGTAGATAATATGATGGTATTGATTGCCTGAAAAGATAGCTAATCCTAATTTTGCAGATCACTTAAAAAAACCGATACACCATAATCTGCACTGCATGTAAACTTTTTGTAACTGGAATTGTAAAAGAAAAAAAGGCGTTGCTTGAAAAGTTTACACTGACCTTGTAAAACCGAACTGAAGAGATCTGAATTTTACTGACTGCAATAAAGAAATGGGTTAAGCCTCATGTCTAGAAAAAAATGGAGCCGTAAATCAATTTATTCATTTCTGTATATCATTCAACAATGATTCATTTTATACTAAGAGGCTTTCCTCAGTTAACTAAAGTGATTGAAGTTGATCTTCATTGATAATCAAATCAGCAGACCCACCTAGTTTACTTTGGGGTTGTTTCCATTACAACCAAATTTTACCTTCAGTCCTCACATAGCTTTATTTGTTGTTTCTTGTTTAAAACTTCTATAGTTTTTGAAGCCAAACAGCAAAATATTTTTCAAAGTAATTATCACACTACAGATTGGTTTGCTGAGAATCCCAAACATGGACTTTCTGTACCATTTATTTTTGTTCTTATTTCTTTCCTAGCTATGGTTGTATGTTCAACTACAGAATTTGATTTTCAGATCTTGGTGTTCGTCCAACCACCAGTTTTTAATCAAATAGTACTATTGTTTTTCATTTGTTCTAATTTTTTTAACAATATGTCAATGACTATATGAACAGATGAAAGTTTGAAGAAGGCACCCTTGTGAATAAACTGACAACAGCAATTTCAGTTGTCTGGAAAATGATGGGTGATGGAAATGGACATATACATGATTTTTCATTTATATTTGTGTGCATGGTTATGCAGAAACATGGAAAAAAGATACAAACACAAACAATTTTGCTTAATATTGTGCTCTTACATCATGGCCTCTACAGTAGCTGATCAAATATGTACTTTATTACTTTTAGTAATGCTACAGCTTTAAGATGACTCCACACTATTTACTGAATCTTTTACTGTAATTTTCAAAATTCATTGGAAACATTTTGAATATTAGTACAATATACTTTGCTAACTGAACTATTTCCATTGTTGATTTATCAAGACTATACTATTGGAAAGACCAACTAGTTTGGATAAGTGAGATAAATCTGTGCAGTTTTAAATTTTTAATTTATCTTCTGTTCTAAAGAGATGCCAAGTTATTAAGGGTTATTAAAATAAATTGAGGGCAATTAGGATTGTGGATCATCAGGGTCAGAGTGATGTGTGTGCGTGCGATATAATATCATATAATATATGTATTTGAAGTACATCTCTAAATTGGTCTAAGTCACATTAAAAAAGATGATGAAGAAGAAATAATAAATCATCAGCTATAATAAACATGTTGCAATGAGAAAATAGTTGACAGTTTTGCTGATGCTGATGAGACAGAACAAGATTTAGCTTGCTCCACTAGATTATCTAGCTTCTTTTACCTATCACTATTGTTTTTTAAAAAAATACCTATTGAATTTTGAAAACAGTTGTAATACTATGCACAATTAAAAAGGAATCATTTACATTAAACCTATGCACCTTGCTTCTGAGTGAACAGGTTTAAGACCAGTATATGCAAAATGGAATATTTACTATATGCCTTGTAAAATCAACCTGTTCAGAAAGCACTACTTTACATTACAAATAGAGAGCTAGCATGTTTGAATGCCCTCCCTTCTAATATAACTCCTTTCACAGAGAAATGAACAATCAAGAACAAATATACGCTGAAAGTTTATCTTTGAGAAACTAACTTCCATTTAATATCTATGCAATATATTTCCCCAGATTTTCAAATTTCTTCTGAAATTCCTTGAGTGAATCAGAGTTTCCATGGCATGTCTAATGGAGCTTTAGCAAGGATCAATAGGAGATAGAAAAAATGTTATGGTATTGAGCATTCATTATTTAGTTAGGTAGCAGTGCTGTTTAAAACACTACCCATGCCTCTTTCTCCTCTCTTCCAGTCTGTTAAAGCCATTTAGCATTCTGTCACCAAAAATGATCTGTGGACGACCTTTCTTCCATTTTTTTCTTCTTCCACATAACTTTGTTAACACAGGTAGTCCTCAACTTACAACAGTTCCTTTAGTGACCAAAGTTACAATGGCACTGAAAAAAAAAGACTTATGACTGATTTTCACACTTAACACCATTGCAGTATCCCCATGACCATGTGATCAAAATTTAGATGCTTGGCAACTCTCATATTTATGATGGTTGCAGTCTTCTGTAGTCAAGTGATCACCTTCTGCAACCTTCTGACAAGCAAAGTCAATGGGGAAGCCAGATTCACTTAACAATTATGTTACAAATTTAAAAATCACAATGATTCATTTAACAATGGTGGCAAGAGAGGTCATAAAATGGGACAAAACTCACTTAACAAATGTCTCACTTAGCAACAGAAGTTTTGGGCTCAATTATGGTCATATGTCAACTACCTATACCTCTGTAACGTTCTAAATATTTCTATTTAAAATCCATCAACAACAACCCTCACATTGCACACCGGAAATAGAATAATGTGCTAGAGTAGAATGCATTCCAATTGGTCATTTGAAAAAAATATTAAGACTTCCATAACAGTGAGATAACTCTGATAGATACTGAGTGGTTGGTTTTCATGAGGTTTGTTTTTTAAATCAACATAACTTTCAATATCCCCCCCCATTTTTTTTTACTCCCTACAACTGTTTGCAGAAGAGAATAAAGAGTAAAAAATGGCAACATGTCTATCCTTCAAATGTTGCTGTAATACAGCTCCTAGCAGTCTCAGCTGACATGACCAAAGATTATGTTATAGTAATCCAACACTAACAACAACAACAACAACAACAACAACAACAACAACAACAACAACAACAACAACAACAATAATAATAATAATAATAATAATAATAATAATAATAATAATAATAATAATAATAATTCTTCCAGTCATTAGATACACAGCTGGAATAGTGGACTGGACTCAAGCAGAACTAAAAGCAATGGATAGGAAGACCAGAAAAATAATGACAATGAATCATGCCCTTCATCCATACAGTGACATTGACAGACTCTATCTACCAAGCAAATAGGTGGACGTGGAATGCTGCAAGTACATCAGATGGTTGAAGAAGAAAAAATGCCATTGGAAGAATATCTGAAGGACAATGATGAAGATGCACTGAAATTACTATATAAGGAAGGCTTACTGACTACTGGAGAGACCAAACTGGCCTATAAGAAAGACCAAATGAAGAACAGAATAGAGGCATGGGAAGACAAAGCACTTCATGGCCAGTACATTTAAAAAAAAATAGCTGGGAAAGCAGACATTAACAAGACCTGGCAATGGCTAAGAGCAAGAAAGTAGAAGAAAGAGACTGAGGGACTAATTCTGGCTGCACAAGACCAAGCCTTAAGGACAAATGCATACCAAGTCAAAATTGAGAAGACAGCAACAGACAGTAAGTGCAGCCTATGCAAAGAAGCTGAAGAAACAGTGGATCACCTGGTAAGCTACTGCAAGAAGATCACACAGACTGACTACAAGCAGCGGCATGACAAAGTAGCAACAATGGTCATTGGAAGATCTGCAAGAAATATCACTTGCCTGTAAGCAAGAACTGGTGGGATAATAAAATAGAGAAAGTCATAGAAAATGATAAAGTTAAACTGCTCTGGGATTTCAGAATTCAAACAGACAAGCACCTGCAACATAACACCCTGGACTTAACAATTGTCGATAAGAAAGACAAAAAAAAGTCTGGATAGTGGACGTGGCAGTGCATGGAGACAGCAGAATAGACGAGAAAGAACTGTTGTGATTCAGGGTCAGCCTGTGGGTTCGGCAGTTGGGTCATACGACTCAGAGGAGGAGGAGGGGGGTGTTGAAGAGCTTGCTGAGGGGATTGGACAGCTTGATGAGAGCCCCCAGCAAGGCCCCTCTCATCTGGTCACGATACAGACCCAGCTGTGTGAGCCTGACAGCGTGGATGAAGATGACCCACAGCTGGCCCTGTTCAAGGACGCCCGATGCAGGAGGCAGTCCATCAGGAGTAAACAGGGGAAGGCAATGGGGCACCTCGGAAGGAGGCACAGAGAGGCCATGCCCTGAACTGTATTTAAAGGGAATGTGTGGGAGGGCTGGTTTGCTGAAGGCAACCGCTTGGATTGTTCCTGCTTCTTAGCTCGTGTTTTGTGGTTGGTGTCTTGTCTTGCTCTGTTTTATGTGAATAAATTTGGCAGGCGTAATTCCAGCCTCTTGCCGTTTGTAAAGGGGTTGTCCCTGCCTTTTCTGCAGGGCCGGTAGCAGGCTGGTACAGAACAAGAACTGGAGAAGATAACAAAATACAAAGACCTACAAATAGAAATAGAAAGACTGTGGCAAAGGAAAGCAAGGGTAGTACCAATAGTAATAGGCGCCTTGGGTGCAATCCCAAAAGAACTGGAGCACCACTTGAACACCATTGGCATTGACAAATTTGCCATTAGTCAATTGCAAAAGGCGGCCTTACTAGGAACTGCTTCCATCCTCCGACGATATCTATAATACCATCAAACATCCACATCTGCCTATCCCAGTTCCTTGGTAAGGACTCGATAGGTAGACAAAAATGCCAATTCCAGTCTGAACATCTGGCTAACTGTGCGATGAATAATAATAATAATAATAATAATAATAATAATAATAATAATAATAATAATAATAATAATAATAATAATAATAATAATAATAATAATAATAATAATAATATATTGCAGTCATAGAGAACCAAAGCGTACAGTTGATTGATATCGCTGTACCAGGAGATGCCAGAGTCGAAGAAAAAGAACTGAAAAAAATTATGAAATACCATGACCTGGCCATCGAAACTGCGTGATTATGGATGAAGCATGTAACAGTGATACCCATTGTCATCGGCGCACTGGGAACTATGTCCAAAAACTTTGCAAAATACATCAAGAAATTGCAGCTTCCTGCAATAACTCCAGCAAAGGTTCAAAAAACTGCGCTACTCGGAACATCTTACATTTTAAGGAGATACCTGGTTGATACCTGGGATGCTGGCAGCAACCCGTGTCAACCATTAGTGCCAGTCAATTTGAGTGTTCAGTTGACTGAGTTTAATGTTTTATGAATAAAAGTTTTAAATAATAATGATAATGATAATGATGATGACAACAACAACAACAACAACAACAACAACAACAATAATAATAATAATAATAATAATAATAATAATAATAATAATAATAATAATAATAATAATAATAATAATAATAATAAAGTTGGAAGGGACCTTAGAGGTCATCTAGTCCAACCCCCTGCTCAGGCAGGAAACCCTATACCATTTCAGACAAATGGCTGTCCAATCTCTTCTTAAAAATTTCCAGTGTTGGAGCATTCACAGTTTCTGGAGGCAGTTTGTTCCACTGATTAATTGTTCTGTCAGGAAGCTTCTCCTTAGTTTTAGCTTGCTTCTCTCTTTGGTCAGTTTCCATCTATTGCTTCTTGTCCTGCCTTCAGGTGCTTTGCCCTGACTCCCTCTTCTTTGTGACAACCCCTGAGATATTGGAACACTTTTTTCATGTCACCCCTCATCCTTCTCTTCATTAAACTAGACATACCCAATTCCAGCAATCATTCCTTATATGTTATAGCCTCCAGCCCCCTAATAATCTTTGTTGCTCTTCTCTATACTCTTTCTAGAGTCTCAATATCTTTTTTACATTGTGGTGACCAAAACTGGATGCACTATTCCAAGTGTGGCCTTACCAAGGCATTATAATGTGGTATTAACACTTCATGTGATCTTGATTCTATCCCTCTGTTACTTTCTATATTCTGGATTCTATGCTTCTGTTGGCATTTTCTTGGTCTTATACCTTTACTCCCATTTTGTTGGCAGATAGGATTGGCTCTAGCTCTGACAGTAACAAGAGAAGGTGCCTTTTGGAGATGCTTTGCATAGTATGGGATCCCTGCCTCCCTCATTGAAGTTTACTGGGGAGGAAGTCTGGTGAGCAATATATAAAGAATTACTATCTTCGTTTTAGTGGGGGGGGGGAAAGAAGGGGGAGAAAGAAATATACATGTCAGGCAGGCTCTGGCTGTAAACTAAGACATCTGCAGCCACAAACATTAGACTTATTTTGTGTGTCCCTTGAATCATATTTAAGAAAATAAGAAATATAGGTTTTCCCCATTAGGCAACAGTCTCGTGCATGCGACTGCAAAAATATTTCCATTTAATTTGAGTTATTGTATTAGTGTATAAAAGACTATTCCTTAAGAAAAGGCCTTGACACTGAGTATGTAACTTTCTATTGCCTAGAGGAAATTTGATGTGTGCTTTATTTTTTTTTATTTTTTTTACTGAATTTGAATGTCTTGCCTAGGCCTAATGGCAAAACATACCTTGAAGAATGCCAAAGAACCAGATAAAGGAAAGTTTAATGATGCTAGGCATTCTGTGTCTCCCTACATCCTGCCATCCTTCCCTTTATTTTCTTTTTTCTTTTCACAGCTTTAATTTTAATTTATTCACAATACAATATATATTATATATATATTACAGTGGGAGAATTAAACATTTTGTAGTATCAATGATTCTACTTATTCATGCGTAAGATAGCATAACTTGACTGGAAAAATCTAGTTGATGTCTGGATAAAAACAAAAAGATACAGTAAAACAGATTCAGAAATTGCTGTCATTTAATAGTGGTCTAGATTGCATTTGCAATCCATATATATGGAAAATCCAGATATGCAGTCCAGATTCATGCCTTCTCCCAAACTGAGTGGAGCAAAAATACTGAAAGCTCACATGATCAAAAGTAATCAAAAGGTCAAACGAAATATAGATCATTGAAAATTTAGATAGGTTAAAACTGTCATTGTTGGCTAAGCCTTTGAAAAAAAGTTAGAAGAATCATGGAAATATAAATATAATGTGTCATAAGTTCAAGATGAGAAGACCAAGTCTAATAAGAGAATGCACAGGAAAATGATAAAAATATGTTGGTTTTGCTACTAATTACAGTTTATTGCTCCAGGCCATTGATACCATTTTCTGACATGCTTTTCCATCAATCATTTTATCAGTGAAATTGCTCAACTATTTTTAGTGGGGAAAGAGACTGATTATATTTCTGAATGTGATCATACCATTTATTTACAGTATTTTGAAATATTTAAATACTTTTGGTAGTACTGTAAATCTAAGCATCAACAATGCAAAAATAAGGTAACAATAATTAAATCAGAGAAGAGCAGAAATATAAGCTTTTAATCATGGGTAGCATGTCTGTTTCAATTTGATATAAGAGTAGCAACACGTTATTTTTCATACACCTTTGATCTATTTTCAGTTTTTTAAATATCTCAAACTCTCACCAAAATTAGGGCCCTTTTCAATTAGTATTTAATGTGATTGAGTTCTAATGGTACCAACAGCCTATATAAGAGAGAGGAAAGTAGTGAAACTATCATGTGATCTCCATGATTCTATGAAATATTTTCCAATTTAATACCAGAGGTTTTTCTTAAAATAGTGAATACACAGTAGCGTGCACCAGGGTCTTCCTTTTAACTTCTTTTTTCTTTTTACTAGGTATTTTATTGTCATTTTTAAAATTCACGTTGGGGAGATTTATAACCTTATTTGGTTGTTGAGAAGTGGCAGGACACACTTCTTTCTGCTGTGTATAAATCATAGCCTTCTTTCTTCCTTTGCGAGGAGATAACTAATAATGCAGCCTTTTTTAATATGAGGGCCTTTCAGGTTTACAGATCTGAACTTCCAGAATTCTCTGGGCAATATAACTGCTGCTGAAATTTCTGGGAGTTGAAGACCTCATACTTGGAGAATGCCTAGGCTTAGAAAAGCTGGGCTTCCCCAACACTTCAACTGAATTGTGAGAAGCCAAAGAATCTAATAACCACAAATAGAAGAGTGTATAATAAGAAACAGGATGCTCACATAAATATTACTTGACCATCTGATACAGTAGTTAAAGTCAGCATATGAAGCCCACACCTCACCCACAAGATTAATTTTCCTTTGAAGGAAAAAAAAAAGATAAAGGCAATTCCCTTTCCATCAAATTGATCAAGAATGGTCAAAAATATATGAAAAGTGTTTCAGTGAAACACTAACCTCATATTTAATTTGGCAGGATTTAAACCTGTGTGAAACTAATTTTTTTTATCTCTTGCCCATCTCCATTTCTAAACAAACTATATGAAAATAGCCTGCTGCCACCCCAGGGTGTGATGATACTGTGAGATACTGCCATTCATACTATAGTGGAAGCCCTTAAACATTCTGGCCTGGAGCCTAATGAGATGTCTTAACTCCTTCCAAAGTTTCTTTCTTTTTCTGTAAACCTCAGCAATTCGGTACATGTTACAACTGATACAGTTAGTGATGTATGCATGAAGGAAACAATACATCAGTTAAGCAAGGTGGTTTATTCTATGATTATAGCAGTCATTCCATGGATATATTAAATTATTCCTGGTTGTTTCAGTTGTTTCCTTCAGTCCAGGGAACTATGAATTTCCCTTTTGAATGAATTTGAATGGACTGAAAAATGAGGAGTTAATGATCTTAAACCAGCTTTGTAAGATATCATTGAACGTGTTCTTAGAGCTGTCTTCAGTTGAAGAAAAGAATGGAATATGTAATCCCTTAATGAAAGACATTGTAAAGTCTCTGGATTTATCTCTGGATTAATACTCCTAGTTTGGCATTTTTCATCTAGCAAAATAAGACTTTCTGCTTCCCAAATTTCCAGTTTCATCTTCTTTAGCTCAACCCAGTTCCATACTTATCCTCCAGGGTAAAATGGCAACCTGGAGGCCCACATAATATCTAATAGGGATTGTTCTCCTCAATTTCTAATTAATAAAGTACTGCTAGTATAAAATGAAAGGGACACGGTGGCTCAGTGGGTTAGGATGCTGAGCTTGTCGATCAAATGGTCGGCAGTCTGGTGGGTCAAATCCCAAGTGCCGCGTAGCAGAGTGAGAGCCTGTTTCTCGTCCCAGCTTCTGCCAACCTAGCAGTTCGAAAGCACGTAAAAATGTAAGTAGAAAATAGGGACCACTACGGTGGGAAGATAACAGCGTTCTATGCGCATTTGGCGTCTAGTCATGCCGGCCACATGACCACGGAGACGTCCTCGGACAAGTACTGGCTCTTCGGCTTTGAAACGGAGATGAGCACTGGCCCCTAGAGTTGGAAACGACTAGCACGCCTATGCGGGGGAACCTTTACCTTTACCTTTAGTATAAAATATTGTAGACATAAAATATACCAGTACTTTCACACATAAAACACTTATACACATAAAACAATAACATTTTCTTCTTTGCCACCATACAGTGTAACCATTTGCTATCATAGCACCTGGGCAGAGGGCATGCCATGTACCAGATCATTCTCAAAGTGAGTAGATAACTAAAAGAATTATCCCATTTCCACATCCTTTGACACATCTATTAGATGTGTTTCACATTTTTATGAAATTTTCAGAAGTGTGAATGGATGAATATTTATGATACCAAGTACTCATTTTATTTCTTTTTTAAGAAAACCGATTAAAAAATCTTTTGACAGGAACTCCATTAGCCATGAGGGAGGGAGAGGGTAAATAACACGTGGGCTTAGAAGTGTCCACTGTCTATTAAATCTGCCCATCACTGGAAAATACCAATTCTCTTTCTTTCTTTCTCAGCATTAATATGCTTAATATTAATATTAATATCATTTTGATGTTTTCAGACTTTCATGATTAATATTTTTTCCAAAGCATTATGGGAACCAGTATAGTAATGATAATGGTATTCAGTTCAGTGTTGAATGTTTAAGTTTCCTCTTGACCATAGATCTCATTGCATGATTTTGGACCCATTAAATCCAACATAAGCTTACAGGTTTACTGCTGTGAAAATATGAGCTCTTTGGCAAAAAAGTGTATTGATACAAATAATAGTAACAATGATATCATCATCATTACAACAGATTACTGATTGTCCATAGTAAACTGAAGTCAAGAACGCTGGGTACACAATAGTAGACAATTCTGTGGAGTCCTTGTTGTTTTCTGACGTTGGTTGTTTGCTTGCAACCATTTAATTACCCAACTATGCAACATCATCAGTGCTAATGTGGGTGGGGCTTGTTCCCTGTTTATATACAGTAGCTTGCCCTGCCAGAGTTGGTGAGGGTTTTTTCCTCAGTATTTCTTTGATTGGGGTATTGTTTTCTGCATTGTTTTAGCAAGGTTCCCAGTCAAGAATCTAACTAATCAATCCTTAGGAACACATATTCTTTTCTATTAGCAGCCAGTTCAAATCTTGGCAGTTCCCATTACAGTTTAGGGGCTACTATTGCATCTTGCTGAAACAAGTGGCTATTGTAATGTAAATAGGAGAAGACTGAGCATGCCCAAGATGGCGGACGTGCTCGGCTGAGCTCCGCGAGCTCCAGCTGTTAGGCGTCCCTTGGGAGCCCCTCACAAGCCCCGTGGCTTTCTGAGATGGGGATTCGGGGTTTGTGGTAAGTGGCAGAGAGGCAACTTCGAGGCTGACGAAGCCGGCAGTGATCTGTTCGGACTCTTGTTTTCGAGCTACCGGCTGCTGGCTACCGGCTGCTGGCCCTGCTGCCCTCTGGCTGTTTCTTCTCGCCGTTTTACCTCTTCCGGATTGTCCGTGGCTGCTCGTATCTGGCGTTGGCGTTCCCTGCTGTTTTCGGGCCGTCCGGGCCGCTTTGGCGTTCTCGGGCTGGCTCGGGTTGACGAGGAGGACGCCCGTCGGCGAGGAGGATGCCCGTGAGGCTGTCCGGGTGGCGGCGATGATGGTGGCGACGGCGTGGGCGTCGGCTTCGGCGTGGGTCGCAGCCCGCGCGATGGTCTTTTGGGCCGCGCTTGGCGGTGGCGGCGGTGGCGGCGGCCCGAGTCTGGCGGCGACGGTGACGGCGGCATGCTCTGGACGCTCCTGGAATTTAACAGCTTGCTTTTGGGCCGCTTCTATCTGCACCGGCGTTTCTGGGACTGTTGCCCCGTCTGCGGGGGCCGGCTGCTGGCTTTGGTGCTTTTTTGGGCTTTTGGCCCCTTTTCACCGGCGGCGGGACTCCCATGTTGCCCCAGGCCGCCTTGGCCCGCTTTGGCGGTGGTGTCGCCCTCGGGCCGTTTTGGCGGCGGAGAGGGCGACTATTATTCATCTTGGCGGCGATGGTGGTCCCTATCCTTGCTTCAGGCCGCCTTCTACGGCGACGGCATCTTCGGGCCGCTTTGGTGGCGAAGAAGACGACCGTGGGTCATCTTACTGGAGCAAGGACGACATGGGGCTCCTGCATCGCTTTTGGACTGCTTCTGCAGCGACGACGGCGACTTAGACCATCCCTTCTATTCTGGCCTGCCTACCCTTTTTGCCTTGGACATATTTTTTTTTTTATCATCTGCCTGCCTACCCTCCCCCCTCTCCCCTTGGATTTTGGACACACCTGGGTATCGGCCACTGTGGGAGAGTGGCTTGACTTTTCCATTTGCAGCCCCATAGAGGTGGGAGCTCTATGGGGTTTGCCTACCCAGAGGATATCTGGTCCACCCCCAGAAACGGAGTCTCAACCCGTCGTGAGAGGGCGGGGAGCGGCCTGTCTCTGGGGCACCCAACTGAGTGGCAGTGAAGTTGGGTGGGGACCCAGATATCTGTCTCCATGTTCGATCCTCCCATGGACAATTAATGGGATGCCTATCCTGGACTTCCTAGACTCATGCGGCAATACACTAGCACGGACTTGTACGCCCTCAGGGGTGCCCCCCTCTCCTGGGTGCGACCTGCCTCCTTAAACACTCTTAACCTCGATGACGGGCCCGAGTTTTGGGACCCTGAGAGATGGCTGGGCAGGGGCCATCAACGCAAATTTAATAGAAGGCCTCTGATTACTTTTTTATCAAAATTTTTTATGGGGTTAGGGAGAGGGGTGGGAGATAGGGGTTGTTTGGCTATGGGGGGTGGCCAATCAACCATGGCTCAGGCCAGACTTGGGTCCGACCGCTTGGGGGGAGAACGGGGTGTGGTTGTCTCCGGGGCTCATGAGCGGGTCGTGGGATTACCGATTCCCACGACGGGGAAAGGCAGCAGGTGGATAGACAGAGGGCCGTATCGTTACCGGGAGGGCCGGCTCCGCTATTTGCAAGCGGTGAGGCGCTCCGACCCTCTGCCTCTTTCCCGAGGTTCCGGGAGCAAGGATGTGCAGCCTCCTGAGCTCCGGCTGGTGTACCTGAATGCCAGGTCCGTGGTTAACAAAGCTCCCCTCGTTAGGGATTTAGTTGAGGGTGAGCATGCGGACCTGGCTTGCATCACGGAGACTTGGTTGGGCCCAGAGGGTGGGGTCCCTTTGGTTGACCTCTGCCCACCAGGCTTCCGGGTGCTACATTGGCCACGAGCTCATGGTAGGGGTGGGGGTGTGGCGGTGACTATTAGGGAGACCTTATGTCCGCGGGAGACCACCGTTCCTCAGATAGTCGGGTGTGAGTCTCTCTTTGTGAGATTTGGTTCTGGGGCGCAGTTGGGCTTGCTGCTGGTGTACATTTTGCCTAGTCGCGCAGCGGCAGCCCTGCCCGAGCTGCTCGATATCCTCTCGGGGTTGGTGGTTGAGTTTCCCAAACTTATAGTTTTGGGAGACTTCAATCTACCATCCCTGGGAGGTTCATCTGAGCTAGCTCGGGAGTTCATGGCTTCCATGACGGCCATGGACCTGACGCAAGTAATTTCTGAACCAACTCATGAGGGAGGCCACACCCTTGACCTGATTTTTTTATCTAGACGGTGGTTGGATGATCTTGGTGGGGGCTTTCCATTTATTATGCCCCTGTCATGGACCGATCATCACCTCCTGCGGCTGGTCTTCCGTTTTGCCACCCCCCGCCTTGGGGGTACGGAGCCAATTAGATGGTACCGCCCCAGACGCTTAATGGATCCTGATAGATTCCAAGCGGCGCTGGGGTCCCCACCTGCCTCCATTGCTCACAACTCGGCGGATGCCTTAGTGGAAGCCTGGGAAAGGGCAGCCACTGAGGCACTTGACCGGGTTGTACCCTTGCGGCCCCTGACCCGGTGCAGATCCCAGCGAGCTCCATGGTTCTTCGCGGAGCTCCGGGAGATGAAGCGTCGGAAACGGGGCCTAGAGAGCTGTTGGAGGTCTAGCCGATCCGAACCCGACAGATTGCGGTTAAGAACCCATATTAGGTCTTATCTCGCAGCGATGAGGGTGGCGAGGTGTAATTACTTCTCCACCCTCATCGCGTCCGCAGATAATCGCCCGGCCGCCCTGTTTAGGGTGACTCGCTCACTTCTTAATCAGGAGGTGAGGGAGGATCCCTTGCAGGGTCGTGCCGAGGAATTTAGTCAACATCTATCGGATAAAATCGCTCGGATTCGGACCGGTTTGGACTCCAGCTGGGCAGAGTCTGGCGATCAGGACACGGGCGGTCTTGTCAATGTTATCTGGGAAGAGTTTGATTCTGTGACCCCTGGTGAAGTGGACAGGATTATGGGAAGGCTGAGCTCCACCACATGTTTATTGGACCCGTGCCCTTCCTGGCTGGTTTATGCAGCTAGGGAGAGGACACGAGGCTGGCTCCAGGCGGTTATATCTGCTTCTTTGAGTGAGGGTTATTTCCCCACCATCTTGAAGGAGGCGGTGGTGAGACCTCTCCTCAAGAAGCCTGCCTTGGACCCAGCTGTATTGAACAACTTTCGTCCAGTCTCCAACCTTCGCTTTCTTGCGAAGGTTGTTGAGAGTGTGGTGGCGCATCAGCTCCCTCTGGTCCTGGATGAAGCGGATTATTTGGACCCCTACCAATCGGGTTTCAGGCCCGGGTACAGCACGGAGACGGCATTGGTCGCTCTGGTGAATGATCTCTGGAGGGCTCGGGATAGGGGATACTCCTCTGTCCTAGTCCTATTAGACCTCTCGGCGGCTTTCGATACCATCGACCATGGTATCTTGCTGCGGCGCCTCAGGGGATTGGGAGTGGGAGGCACAGTTCTTCAGTGGTTCTCCTCCTATCTCCTGGGACGCTCGCAGTCGGTGTTGGCAGGGGGGCAGAGATCGGCCCCTAGGTCTCTCGTTTGTGGAGTTCCTCAGGGGTTGGTTCTCTCGCCTCTCCTGTTCAACATCTACATGAAACCGCTGGGTGAGATCATTTGTGGTTTTGGAGTTGGGTATCATCAATATGCTGATGATACCCAACTTTTCTTTTCGACCCCAAACCACCCCAGTGATGCCCTCGCTGTGATGTCCCGTTGCCTGGAGGCGGTTCGGGTCTGGATGGGGAGGAACAGACTTCAACTCAACCCTGACAAGACTGAGTGGCTGTACATTCCGGCATCCCGGGACATTCAAAATGTTCCATCTCTTTCTATGGGGGGTGAGCTCTTACCCCCCGTGGATAGGGCTCGCAACTTGGGAGTCCTCCTAGATTCACGGCTTACTCTGGAAGATCATATAGTGGCCGTGACTAGGGGGGCTTTCGCCCAGGTTCGCCTAGTGCGCCAGTTGCGGCCCTATCTGGACCGGGATGCCCTGTGTACGGTCACTCATGCGCTCGTGACCTCTCGCCTTGACTACTGTAATGCTCTCTACATGGGGCTTCCCTTGAAGACCACTCGGAGGCTCCAACTGGTACAGAATGCGGCCGCGAGGGTTGTCTTGGGAGTTTCCCGGTACTCCCATGTTACACCTTTGCTCCGCGAGCTGCATTGGCTACCAGTTGTCTTCCGGGTGAGGTTCAAGGTCTTGGTCATGATCTTTAAGTCCTTACATGGCATGGGTCCGGGTTACCTCGAGGACCACCTGCTGCCGGCGTCAACTTCCCTCCGCCCAGTACGTGCCCACAGAGAGGGCCTCCTCAGGGTGCCTCCGGTCAGGGAATGCCGACTGGTGGCCCCCAGGGTGGTGGCCTTCTCTGTGGGCGCTCCGGCATTATGGAACCAACTGCCGGTTGAGCTCCGGATGGCATCAGACCTCCGAACCTTCCGCCGCGGGCTGAAGACCCACTTATTTGAATTAGCTGGTCTGGCCTGATGGGGGAATATGGGTTTTTAAATTGGTGTTTTTTAGTATTTTATTATTGTTTTTAACTGGGCACTGGTTTAATTTCCTTTTAACTTTTGTATCATTATTTATATATGCCCTGTGAACTGCCCTGAGTCCCTAGGGAGAAGGGCGGTATAGAAATCAAATAAAACTAAACTAAACTAAACTAAACTAAATGCCTTTCTGTCCACCCTTAATCTCATTCTAGCTCTTAGCCTTGGATGATGCAAATCCCCAATTTTAATATATACTGTAGTTAAAGGTAAAGGTTCCCCCGCACATGCGTGCTAGTCGTTTCCGACTCTAGGGGCTGGTGCTCATCTCCATTTCAAAGCTGAAGAGCCAGCATTTGTCCGAGGACATCTTCCGTGGTCATGTGGTCAGCATAACTAGATGCCAAAGGCGCACGGAACGCTGGTTCTTTCCAACCGCAGTGGTCCCTATTTTTCTACTTGCATTTTTATGTGCTTTCAAACTGCTAGGTTGGCAGAAGCTGGGATGAGTAACAGGCACTCACTCTCTTATGTCGCACTCGGGATTTGTCCCACCAAACTGCCAACCTTCTGATCGACAAGCTCAGCGTCCTAACCCACTGAGCCACCAGGTCCCTTACATACTGTAGTTATGTTACTGATAAAAATCACAGCATAAGGTTTCCCCATTGTTTTAGTCCTCTATTGTTTTTCTGAGTTCAAACACACTAGTGACTTCATTAGTCATAGTGCCTGCTATTTTCAAGCATGATGTGGTTATTAGCATAAAAAGGCAATATTAGCACTTTGAATGTTGTATATCAAACACCACATTTCATTTTTCCCCACCCCTGCAATAATTTTAATTGCCACTTTTTATATCTTTCCCAGCTCTATAATATATTCTTCTGGTGGCTCTTCCTTTTACTCTTACAGGTTTGTAATGTAGGATTGTCTGATAGATAAGGACTAGTTTACGATCATTTGATGTACTTTTCAATGAATGGGGATTTGAACCAACCTCTCATGCTGCAAATGAAGTTTAACTAGATGATCCACCATATTCTTTTTCTGTAGAATTTAGTCCCCCCCCCAACTTCCAACATGGCAATACACTTGGGTTAATGACAACTGGCCATACCCAACTGGCCATGCCCAACTTGAGTTCGCCTTGGCGAGTTGGCTGAGGCGAGTTGTCCCATTTCAATACACTCTAGGCAGAAAGCAGGATACTTCTCAGAGACATGACTGTTACAAAGGTAAGGCAAAAACAGTGTGATTTTCTTCAGGACTGGACTCATATCATTTTTTAAAAGGAGATTTTTTCTGGAATGCTGCCTAGCTATATCTTTATATAACACTCATAACCAAGGAAGTTAGTGTCTTGAACTGAAATTTAAATCTGTCACTTCTAATATAAACCTTTTTATAGACCTAGAATCCAAAACAACAGCCAAATGAGGATACTTCACTTGCTCTTTACCCATAAAACTGCAGCCTACTTTTACATACATTGCCTTCTATTTTGCCCTTGAAAAGACATCATTGGCTTAGTTTTCCTTGGAATATCATGGATAGATATTGTCACCATAATTTAGGAAACAAAGTGCATTGCAATCCAACATCTTATTTTCTCCATGGATTTTTTTTAAAAAAAGAAATATTCATTTATGCATGTCCATTAACAAGCTGAAACTGCATCGTCCAGATACGTATATTCTTCCTTTACTTATAGTTTGGAGCTGAAAATAACAACTGATAGACAGTTACAAACCTGCCAGTATTGTTCATGTTTGCACAGAATTATGAAAAACCTGGATAAAATAAAAAGTTCAATTTACTATGAGGCATGGCACTAAGTGTCTTAGTTTAAGGGGTTCTGCCATTTCTAGTGTACACAAGATTTAGTAAATCCTGAATGTGTGTATCTGAATGTTCTTTTGGGTATATAATTTGCATGTTTATGAGAACATGCCCTTAGAATTGCACACTACTCCTCACTAGGGGTTAAGAATTAATTTTTAACCTTGCTTTTGGTAAGCAGTCTTAAAGGCTTCTTTCTCAGCATGGAGTTTATCTGGCTTACCAGACCAGTTAAGCTTGGATCTTAAATTTGTGTCACAAATCTAGCCAGAGGCTCAATTTGGACTTCCTCTGAATACTTTTATATTTGTGTTTGATCTCAAAGGAGGCTTGCCAAATGTTTTAGACATAGCTGGGTTTTTTTTTCCTAGGGGGTTAGGAAATGTGAGACGATAGAGTGTCGTTTAAAAAGGCAAAGTTGAAACTAGAAAATACTGCCTTTTTGCACCAGGTTCAGTTTCACACAAAACATTTCTCCTATATTTCCATTGTCCGGGAAAGATGATTTTAATCATGAACTTATGTTTATGTAAATGATGGATCTCATGGTACAGAGCTCAGACTTTAAATCCAGTTGTAAATCTTATGCAAAAGATGTCCATAATGTACAACATTTCCAATATTTTTTCTTAAAGCCTATCCATTCCCTCTAATTACATTTGTGTGTGGCATAAAAATCTTTATCATAAATGAAATAAATACACTTCAATGGATAAGATGAAGGAATATAACTTTTAGAGGCAGCATGAAAACACTTAATTTTGACAGCTGACCAATATCTGGTGAAATTCAAGGGTCACTTTGTCATATATTTATATATTGTTCATTTAGAAAGTATTCAGACCCCCTTCACTTTTATCAATTTTGTTATGCTGCAGCCTGATTCTACAGTTATTGAAATTCATTTTTTCCTCATTAATCTACACTCAGTACCCCATAATGATAAAGTGGAAACAGAATTTTAGACATGTCTATAAATTTATTAAAAAGAAAAAACTGAAATATCACATTGGCATAAGTATTCAGACCTTTGCAACAACATTTGAAATTTAGCTCCGGTCACTCCCATTTCTCTTGATCATTGCTGACATGTTTCTTGACTGGAGTTGACTGTGGTAAATTAAATTGATTGGACATGATTTGGAAAGGCACATACCTCTCTATAGAAGGCCTATCAGTTGACAATGCATATGGTAGCACAGCAAAAGCCATGATGTTAAAAGAATTGCCTGCAGAGAGACACAATTATTGCAAGGCATGGATCTGGGGAAGGCTACAATAAAATTTCGGCTGGATTGAAGATTCCTAAGAGCACAGTGGCCTCCATAATTCTCAAATGGAAAATATTTGGCACATCCAGGACTCTTCCAAGTGCTGATTGCCCAGTCAAATTGAACAATCAGGGGAGAAAGGCCTTAGTAAGATAGGGATCCCCAACCCCCAGTCCATGAACTGGCACTGGGATGTGGCAGGCCAGAAACTGGTCCATGCAAACAAGCAAAGCCCCACGCATGGGATGTAGGCAGTACATGAAACATCCTCTGCTCTGTGGAAAAACCTCTCTCCTGTGTGGAGATGGGACAAAGTTCCAGAAAGATAACCATCATTGCAGCCCTCCACTGATCTGGACTTTATGGCAGAGATTCTCTGATCTGATGAAACCAAGATTGAACTGTTTGGCCTTAATTCTAAATGTTATGTTTGGAGGAACCAGACACTGCTCATCACCTGCCCAATATCATCCCAACAGTGAAGCATGGTGGTATCATGGTGGTATCATGTGGCAGAGTTCTTCAGCAGCAGGAATTGGGAAACTGGTCAGAGTTGAAGGAAAGATGAATGGATCAAAGTACAGGGATATCCTCAAAGAAAACATGTTCCACAATTTTTGGCTGTGGTTTGTTCTCCAAGCTTGTTTTAATATAATTCCTGAACATTTTGTTACCAAACTAGGTTACATGATCAGCAGAATTTTCTTGTCCTATTCTCTTTAGCTCATAAGCGTCTTGTGTGCCAGTGTGGTTAGTTGTTTGGAGCTATATTTGAATTCTGTGCAGCTGATTGGTTCTCTTGTTGATTGGCACTTTGAATGGTCTGGTTTCTTACATATTGATATGTTGGATCTAAATCAATATGTTTGTTAACTGCTCCTTTGGTGGAAAATCAGGTCTCAATAAGCTTACGCCCATATAACTTTGAAATAAGAGGAAATATTTGTAGCTTGGGTTTTAGATTTTGTTCTCCAAGCTTGTTAAGAGACTATTCAAAGTGCCAATCAACAAGAGAACCAATCATCTGCTTGGAATATTTAAAAATTAAACATCTGTTTGAATATGGCTAAAGAAATAGAAAGATTTTGGATATAAATGAAGATTAGTTTAAGAGGGATGAACCTCTCAATTAATACAGTTTCTTTCTTTCTTTTTTCTTTTGTGTTTTGTTTTTTGACATGAGAAATATAAAAACATTGGGATGGTTTATATAAAAGAAATGTTTTCTTTTTTTCTTTTTTTAAGATATGAGAAATGTAAAAGTGTTGGGATGGCTTGTATGAGAAAAAAAGATTTATTTCTTCTGATTGGTTGGGTGTCCTATAATATACAGCTATGGCAATGTCACTTTTTCCCCCTTTTATATGGACCTATATACATTCTGGAGGGATTTTATCTCTGATCACATGCATTTCTGTAGATATGTAGTGTTCTCTTACATGTAGTGCAAGTCCCCCTCCTCTTTTTGTAGATTTATTTATTTTGAACAGTTAGGATCCATCCATCAGTACATTCCAGTCATGGGTTTCATCTCACCAGGTTTCTGTAATGCCAACTATGTCATACCTACCCTCATGCACTATTGCTTCTAGTTCACCCTGTTTGTTCCCCAAGCTTTGAGCATTTGTATATAATCATTTAAGTCCTTTATGCCTGTCCGTGGGTATGTTTCCTGTATCTCCTTATTGTTGTTGGAGTTTTTTTCCCCTCATCACTCCCTACCTCATTGTTTGATTTGTTTTCTTGGGATTTATGACTGGCTTTGTGTTCTAGGGATTTTAAAAATTGGTCACCCTTCCCCCTCAATTTTACTTTAAAGCCCTTCTTATGAATTGGGCCAGTTTTTTCCTCCGAGTACATTTTCCTGCTTTAATGAGATGCAGCCCATCCCTTGCCAAGAGTCCTTCACATAGGAAATGCAGTCCATGGTCCAGGAAACCAAAGTTTTCTTCTGTTTTCACTTTGTCATTATGGGTACTGAATTTAGTTTAATGAGGAAAAAAATGATTTTCAACAACTGTAGAATCAGGCTGCAGCATAACAAAATTGACAAAAATGAAGGGGGTCTGAATACTTTCATACACACACACACACACACACACACACATACATACACACACACATATATATATATACACACACACACACACAAACATATATATACATACATATACATATATATGTGTGTGTATGTATGTGTATGTGTATGTATGTATATGAAAATGAGCTAGATATATATATATATATATATATATATATATATATATATATATATATATATATATATATATGTGTGTGTGTGTGTGTGTGTGTGTGTGTGTGTGTGTGTGTGTGTGTGTGTATAAATCAGACATCCTATTCCTACAATGTTGCTTTAATTCTGCCTTAGTTTATAGACCTGACATTGAAATAAAATAGCATGCTTCCCTACTGCAGTCAGCTTGGTCAAGGGTTAAAAATGGCTGAAGTGAGCAGAGATGTTTTCACAAAAGTAAGATGTGTTTTCATGTTCAAAGTGATATAGGGGCCTAGCTCTTGAGAAGAATTCTGAAAAGGCCAGCCAAAGAGCGTTCAAGAGATTCTCCACACACATGGAAGCTGAATTATGCAGGTCTTGTCAACAATTCCCTTCAAAAGAGTAGAGCTGGTAAAAAGAAAGAAAGAAGGGTAGAAGTATGTGTCCATCCTGTTAGAAAGGGGGGAATAGGCACTTTTTATCCAATGCCCCAGAACTACTTGTTGGGATCAGAACATTTGCACTCCCTTGTCAAAACTAAGACAAAAGGCATTTTGACTGAGAGGATAAACAGATGCAAATACCTAAATAGCTGCTGTTGGCATGGATCCAAGGGTTGGGGTTATTCTTTACAAAGGTTGAGCTGATTAGGCAACTAAAATAATAGCCTTTTCTTTTTTTAAAAAAAAACTTTCTGTTCTTTTTTTTCTTTCTTTCTTTTCTCCTTTTTGGCAAATTCTGGTCACACTGCTTCTCTTTTGCATATTTGAACATTGAACACACAAGGCATCTTTAAAACATAAAGTAAATAAAATGTCTTTCTTTCTGTGAAGATCAAATGAGATTAGCCTGAATCGAAACATGTCAGATATATGGCTTCCCACCACCTGCTACACATACCACAGTGGTGGCCCCAAAGAAGAACAGGAATTAAAAGAAAACAAAACACAAAACAACATCCACGTGGTCTGGTGTTACCAATGGCATCTTTGTGATAGGCTAATGATTCTCAAAGTGTGAGGTGGCCCTGCTTGGGGAGGCACAGACAGTTGCTTAGGAAACATGATCTTTTCCCAAAATTCTCTTCTTTCTGGAGGCGGGAATAGATCCTGCATCCTTATATATATATATTGGATACAACATTAGAAGCTATAGAACCCCTTTTTTATATGTAATGCCAGCCAAATAGTTTTATTGGAGTAATTTCAGGATACTTTGGAAAGTATGTGGCATGATTGCTGAAACATAAAAACTATTTCAGTGATTTTTAATTCTGTTAATTTCTAAACAATCTCTTCTATATAATTTTATTCCTTCTGACCCAGAAGAGGCAAAGCATTCCTTGACTGTCACTAAGTTTTATTATTATTTTAAAAGTGCTGCAGTAGGATGAAACCATATTGGCGCAGAAAATACCTGTGCAGAAACAATCCAATGATATATATGGCATGTGATTTTAAAAGATTTCTAATTTTTTTATTAAAAAAAAGAATGCTCAAGAAGAAGCCACAATGTGCAATTGAACTACAGTAATTGATGAATTCTGCAGTAGTGCATCCCCTATGATTTTGCTTTCAGAAGAAATGACAATCATGCATTTCACTGCTAGCATCTTTTTCTTCTACTGCTTTTGATCTTAAAATGGCATTTGTGGCCATTTGCAGAATCTTGCAGTTATGACCCCATTTTCTGAGGGTTTTATTGAAGACTTTATTGAAAACATTTTTTTGGCAAAAAAAATAGGTGAGCAGAGATGCTCACAGTAAACTATTAATAACTACAGCATTCACTTAATAACCATGGATTCACTCAATGACTGCAGCACAAAAGGTCATAAAATCAGGTTCCATTATTGTTGTAACTTGAGGAGTAGTGTCAGATTAAAGGCGTAAATTGCAAGCAATTTTGAAGAAATACTGAATTTAAAATGGTATCGAATTTTATCAGAAATAAAATATTTTTAATTGTTGATGAATTAAGCACTTTCTCTCTTGGTTTTCATTACTGCTTTATGAGTACCGACTAAGAATCATAATATTATAGCTGAAATCCAACACATCTGAAGGATGCTGGTTTGGGGAAAGCTACATACTTTGTTACTAAGTATTGCCATGGTTTGCTAAATGCCTTTTCACTAAAAATTTTCTTTCTAAATGTATTTTGGAATGTTTTAGATCCTGACAATTCATAGCAACATTTGGAGAAGTGTGAAATCTGGTGGGAAGCTAAGTCTAAGTGATGTGGGTCAAATAATTTCATTTTAGTATTCAGAAAAAAAGTGCTGTATAAAATTTCAAATCACTCGTCAGGGAAAAAAATGAAGTTCAATAGAATATAGCTGGAAGGGACCTTGGAGGTCTTCTAACCTCAAGCAGGGGACCCTATACCCTTTCAGATAGCTGGCTGTCCAGTCTTTTCTTAAAAACCTCCAGTGATGAAGCAACCACAACTTCTGAAGGCAAGCTGTTCCACTGGTTAATTGTCCTCACTGTCAGGAAGTTTCTCCGTAATTCCAGGCTGCTTCTCTCCTTGATTAGTTTCCATCCATTGTTTCTTGTCTTACCTTCTAGTGCTTTGGAAAATATGCTGACACACACCCCCTTCTTCTTTGGGGCAGCCCCTCAAATATTGGAATATTTCTATCATGTCACTCCTAGCCAGTGCTTTTTTTGTAAAAAAAAAAAAAGGTGCCGGAACTCACACACGTCATACAACCTGCCTTGCCTATCCTACAAGGTTCCATCCAAAAATGGTGCTGGAACTCCATTCTGGGCATTCTATGACAAAAAAAGCCCTGCTCCTAGTCCTTCTTTTCTCTAGACTGTCCATACCCAATTCCTGCAACAGTTTTTCATATGTTTTTGTCTCCAGGCCCTTAATCATTTCAGTTTCTCTTCTTTGCACTTTTTCCAAAGTCTCAACATCTTTTTTGTAATGTGGGGACCAAAACTGGATGCAGTATTCCAGGTATTTACAAATTTATTTACAAATAATCTGTAAATAAATAATAATCTGTTTATTGTTTCATATATTTATATGTGAGATCAAAGTGTGAAGAGGTGTTTATTATGTAATTACCATGCTGTCATGAACTTATTTTGGAATTTGTGTTGTGCATCTTGTGCTGTAGACTGCTTTGGTAGCTGTGATATATAAATGAACACTTATTATTTTTTCAGGGGTCCATCTCTTTAGGTATGCAAATAACCAATTTTAGACTAGTATGGTATTGATAAATATTTGGCTGTTTATCTCAAGACATTTGCTACTTTGTGTTAGGATATCTAAATCAAAAGAGGTAAAAAAGCAAAAGTGGACTCTGATCCATTTTTTTCTTTTGTTGAGAAATGGTATAAAGGTAGTTCTCATTTAGCAATCACAACCAGCAACTCTCTTACTAAGTGATGCAATTGCTAAGTGAAATATCACTGGATTGTAATAGATTTATATCACTTCCAATTTGGTCATTAAGCAAGTCATCATGGATCGATAAATGAGATATATCACTTGACGTGACTTGCAATTTTACTTCCAGCTTCTCCATTGATTCTGCTTGTTGGAAGCCAGTTGTGAAGCATGCAAACGGTGATCATGTGACCGTACGACACTGCAATGACTATAAACGCCCCCAGTCACAAAGCACCTGGCTCTTGATCACTTGACAGTGGTCCTAAATTCAAGGAGTGATCATAAAGTTACTTTTCCTATGTTGTCCTAACTTTGAATGGTTCCTGGATAGGGCAGTCATTAAGCAAGGCCTAGTAAATGGGCCTCACACTGTGGTTTGTTTTTTTCTAAAAAGATTGCAACTGTTACATACTTTTTAAAAATACAGTATGAAAATCAAGAAATCTATATCAATCATGATACCCATATATAAAAATTTACATTTTATCTGCTTTCCTTTTTACAAGAGGGTCAGAAAAAAATCTGATTTTGCAGGACAAAGCCACCTGTCTGGAAGTAGTATCAAAGTTTAGATACCTTAACATGTTACCTTTTCATATGACATCTAAATCATCCTTCAGGTAACCTCGAATTTCACTGAGGAAATGTGGGAACTGTGTGCAAGTAGTCCTTGAATTATGGACACAGCTGGGACAAGAATTTCCATTGCTAAGCAAGGTGGTTATTAAGTCAGTCACACCTGATTTTACCATCTTTTCTCTACAGCTGTTAAGCAAACTGCTGCAGTTATTAAATGAATCATGTGGTTGTTAATCAAATCTGGTTTCCCCCACTGACTGCTTGTTGGAAGCTGGCTGAGAAGGTTCCCTATATGGTGATCACATGACCCAGGATGCTGCAACCATCATAAATACATGTTGGTTGCCAAGTGCCTAAATTTCGATCACATGAATATGAGGATGCTGCAATAGTTGTAAATGTGAGGACCAGTCATAAGTCACTTTTTTCAGTGCCATTGTAACTGACCAGTTGCTAAATGAATGTTTTTAAGTCGATGGCTATGCATATTATTTTCCAAATTGTGGGCTGATTATTTTTTTAAAAGAAACATGTATGTTAGTAAAGACAATTGCTAGAAATAGTCATCTTTATTGATTCAGAATGGATTTTACCTACCATTCCTTTTTATTCCATTGTTCTTGGGCCTAGTCTGGCAGTTCCAGTATTAAAGTCCAGAACTCTATGTAATCATAGTAGAAAAGTAGTAATTTTATTTAGTATGCATTTATGATATGCAGTGAAGCTCAACTACTCTTCTAATTAGCTACCAGACTATTTGATGAGGCCTCAGAATGGAGAATTCCATAATTTCTGTGACTTCAACAGGCAAATTGTGTTGCCTTTATGGTACAAAGTACTGAGACAAAGCTTAAGAAACAATTGATACATGGTGAAACTTACTCTTGAATTCATGATCTCTTTGATCTACTAGCTCTTTACTTTAGAAATAATCTTCTGCTTTCCACTATAATAGTAGCCCTTATAATGATAGCCATTTTGAATTTCCAAAGGTTTTGAAAGCACTTTCAGAAGATTTTCTTGGAAAAACAAAATGGCAGTTTTGTGGAAAGAATTTTGCCTCAGTCTGAAACAAAATATTTTTTCTTGCCTTTTGTCTGAATCATATACACAGCCTTTACATTTTTATCTCATAATTTTGTTCAAGGAGTCAACATTTTTGAAGTGAAATTGTCTATCCAATGTTCTTTCTATATTGGGTCTGATTTCAACATACATGGCAAGTGGTAGATTTTGATGGATGAATATAAAAGATAAATTATTTGTGCAAGCTCAAGACTGCACAGTAGTAAGTAGCAGACCAAGCAGATATATTTCATTTCAATTGTCCACTTGAGAACAGATTTCCAAATGTCAATCAAGCTATAGGAAATTTTGTGAAATCAGACTCAATATAGAAAGAAGTCAGATACTGAATTTAGTCCATAGGGCACATTTTGGTCTACCAAAATGTCTAACAAAGGACTCCCCATAATTAGATATCAATGTAGCTATAGTATGATAAATTGTGAGTAATGTTTTAATGTGAACTGTTATACTGGTATACTGGCCAGGAAGCTGGACTTCATAGTTGATGGTTTATACACACACACACATGCACACACACACACACACACACACACACACACACACACGTGTGTGTGTGTAGAAATATATATAGAAATATATAGAGAGATATAGATATATAGAAATGTTAAATTTGGATTGCCAACAAAGAGTTAAAGGGAGACTGGTATAGCTATTTCGAGCTATTTAGCTCTCATCAGCCAGATTGGGGCTGATACAGGCATAAGCTTTCTTTCCATATTTGGGTAGACCAGGTACCTCAAGAAAAAAACTATAGATAGATAGATAGATAGATAGATAGATAGATATAGATATAGATATAGATATAGATATAGATATAGATATAGATATAGATATAGATATAGATATAGATATAGATATAGATATAGATATAGATATAGATATAGATATATAGATATAGATATAGATATAGATATAGATATAGATATAGATATAGATATAGATATAGATATAGATATAGATATAGATATAGATATAGATATAGATATAGATAGATATATATAGATATATAAGGGACGCGGTGGCTCAGTGGGTTAGGACGCTGAGCTTGTCGATCAGAAGGTCGGCAGTTTGGCGGGTCGAATCCCGAGTGCCGCATAACAGAGTGAGCGCCTGTTACTCGTCCCAGCTTCTGCCAACCTAGCACTTCGAAAGCATGTAAAAATGCAAGTAGAAAAATAGGGACCACTACGGTGGGAAGGTAACAGCGTTCCGTGCGCCTTTGGCGTCTAGTCATGCCGGCCACATGACCACGAAGATGTCCTCGGACAAGCGCTGGCTCTTCGGCTTTGAAACGGAGATGAGCACCGGCCCCTAGAGTTGGAAACGACTAGCACGCATGTGCGGGGGAACCTTTACCTTTACCTTTTATATATATATATATATATATATATATATATATAGATAGATAGAGAGAGAGAGAGAGAGAGAGAGAGAGAGAGAGAGAGAGAGAGAGAGAGAGAGAAATATATATAGAAATATATACATTTCCAATGTATTAATAAATATCATTAAGTTATATTCATACTTGTTGTATTTTATATATGTTTACTATTTATATGTTCACAAGCGATAGCAACTATTAGCCATAATTTAGCTGGAAATAGACTCTATGGATGCTTTTCTTTGAGTTATCTGCAAACCATCTGTCTGCTTTCTAATAGTCATGTCATGCCAAGCTAGAACAATGACTACTTCTAGCCTTGTTCTCTCTCTGGCTTATTTTGCCTGAAAGGACTTCTAAAGTAGAGTCAGGGTCATACATACAGCCACTGAAAGATAATAGATGATAAACTGTAATTATAGCACTGGGAAAGGAGTTAATAGAGGCATTCATGACCAAACCATGATTGGCAGTGAATGTGTTGTGTGAATGTACTGTACCTTTTGGAAGCAATTGTGGTAGCAGATGTACCATAAATACTAAAATTAAAATCTTTTTTGTTATTTACAGTATTCACTATAAGAGCTCTTTATATACTATCCTATGCATGTTAACTGAGAATCAAGGCCAAGATAAATGAGGAAAAAGTTATTGCCAATTATTTTGCAACACACCTCATTTCAGCTTAGTAGAAGGATGTTGTCTTACAGCTTGTAAGAACTATAAATAATGTCTAATATTGTGAGATCAGCCATTTATAAAAGACTCAGTGGACTCTTCAGCTCATATCAGTACAGAGGAAAATAAGTAATGAAAAATAAAACAACTTGGAGCATGCATCAAAGAGCAGTGCGCAAAGCTTTAGCCTTAGTTCTGCAACTTCTGGCTGTTGTGGTATTAGCCATATCCTTAACATGACCTTAATACAGTTTTGTGGATTTATATTTGCATTATTTTTTTTATTATTGCCTCAAAGAAATGGTAGGTGGTTCTTCACAGCAAAGGCCTTGAGCAAGATTTTGAATATTAAGAGCATGGCATTAAACTTGCCAGAACAAGGTAAGGCAATTTGGGACATACAAAAAGAGATTGAAAATGTAAGAAGAGACCTCCAAATGCTGATTTGACATCCTTGAAATCATTTCTTTAAGTTATATTTATAAGCAAATATCTTACAGAAGACAAATGCTTAGTTTTATGAATTCATAATACTTAAATGTATTCAATAAGTAAACTATATCCTTGTTACTGGATATCATATTTCCCCAGCTTTTAAGGACCAAAACCATGCGATGCTGTAGCTAACACTAATATAACCTGCATTTGATGCCCCAACGTATAATGTAGCCATAGATTGGAGGGTTGTTTTTTTAAAACAAACAAACAAACAAACAAACAAACAAACAAACAAACAAACAAACAAACAAACAAACAAACAAACACATTTGGTTTATAAATAAAACAAAACGTTTTAGGAGAATTTTGAATGGGGTGTATGAGATGTATATTTTAACTCTTTTTCTCTCACTTTAATATGTTAAGTTGTCCTCCATCTTCTCAAGCTTTCAACAGCACACCTTTGTAGATCATTTCACAATAACAGTCAGAATAACCTTTTCCACAGTGAGGTCTAGTGTGATGTACAGAACAATTTAGAGCTGAAACTGGAGCTGGCCTTCCTACAGTTTAGTAGAGTACTTAAAACATTTTAAGCAGTTTTTTTTTAAGCCAAAATGTAATAATTTTATTTTTGTCTTATGTGAACTGCACATGGAAATTGATGGCATATAAAACTTTAAAACAGGGCTTTTCAACTTTTTCACCTATTGTACCACTTTTAGGATATGGCAACATCCAAGTACCACCAGTCGCCTAGCAAAGTGTAAATAACTTGATGACACCCCCCCAAAAAAAGGAAAAAAGTGATGAAGTACAGGTAGTCTTCGACTTACAACAGTTCGCTTAGTGACAGTTCGAAGTTACAATGGCACTGAAAAAAGTGTCCCACAAGCCACAGCCGAGCAGGAAACCTGCCTGCCTGCCCGGAGGCATTCTTCCTCCTGTCCAAGCTTTTCATTGTTGTAAGCATTTCTGTTGAGGATTGGCAGCAGGGATGGGGGTGGGGTTTGGTTTTTATCCCCCCCTCCTCTGCTGGGTGGTTGCAGCAGGTTTTGGTCACTTCACATGACCCTGGGACACTGTGACCGTCAGAAATATGAATCAGTTGCCAAGCATCTGAATGTAAATCACAAGACCCTGGAAATGCTGCAACATTCCAGCTGATCGGCGCTTCTTCTGAGCTCAGCAGAAGTGCCAGGATCAGCGCTGAGCTCCAGCTCAGGCTTCTGCGGTGCTGCCACCGGTTCAGCTCATCCCTCTCCCCTGCTACCACTTTTCTAGGATGGTCGCGTACCACCTGCCAGGTGCCAATGTACCACAGGTGGTACCCGTACCACTGGTTGAAAAGCCCTGCTTTAAAATAATTAAATAATTGTATTTAATTGGCTCCATATTTCTATGGCTCCATCTTTAGGCATCAATACATGCAAGAATGCAGAGGAGCTTTAAGAACTTGTGACTAAAATAAAGAAGAGACAATGATAGCTGAAGAAAAGGAAAGACCTGGAGAATGGGAAGACATATTTTAGGTCTGATATTTTACAAAGTCTTGAAGAAGATTGTGGTCTTAATATCCCAGCACTTGGATAGGTAAAACTGGGAAATTTCTAGTGGTTAGTGAGGAAAATATTGGGTAAGATGGATATAGTGTCCAACTTGATATTGAACTTGAAATTTTCCTAAGTTTGATTTCCTGAAAAGTACACAGATGTTAAGTCCTGAATACAGGATACAGGGATAATGCAAGAAAAAAAGATACCATTGAGAATGAGAGGCTGCTACTGAGAAAGATGAAACCACCTACTTTCCCAATAATTACCTGTAATGATTTCAACATGTTGGATGCGCTGCTTAGAACTAGTTCAAATTAAAAATAAAAATAAAAATTATCTGTAGAAGAACAGGTCTCCATAGTGTCTCTTCAGTGCTCTACTGTCTCTTCAGGATTCCCAATGCATCCCTGAATTTATTCTTTCATTCCAGTTTACCCTTGGCTTTTATACTTATGGTTTTATAGAACTACTTACCTGGTAAATAATTAGGCCTGTGTGAACATTTTGCTGGTGGACAGGGAATACATTTTTTTTGTAAAATGGCTTCTAAGAGTTACAGACTGTGGAGTCAGTGATGTCATTATGCAGTTGGGATGGCTGCAGGCATAATTGGAAGGATTTTAAATGGCAAATTGGTATTTAACCTGTCTAAGGCTTAAGGGACTCACTTTAATCCTAAGTCCCTCTTTCAACCACAAAAAGAAAGTTGAAATGCTGAAAAGTTTGATTTTACCCATTCTGGAGATGTTTTGGATATTCTTGAACTGTACAGGGAGCCCACTTCTGACATTTAAAAAAAATATTCAGTAGACTTTTCATGGTGAGTCCACTGTAGTATCTGGCAAGACTTTTATTTTGATTATTGTTGAAATATTTTCCTAGTTTGCTTGAACTTAGAGGAAAGTTAATCCTGATTGTAGAAAGGGGTGAGAGAATGCCACTGCCCCACAGAAATCCTTCCAATACAGAAATAAAAGTAAAAGGATGCTCATACTAATGGATGCAGTGGATGGATGGCAAAATTACAGAAATAGTTTGCAGTGCCATTGTTTGGATTTTTTTTTTTAACTTTTCAGGTAATCCCCATTCATCTACTAACCCAGGATAGCCCTGCTTACTTTCTGCTGGATCAGCTACATGTTGTCACCTGCTGGGGCTCCCCTAAAGTAGTTTTCCAATGATTAAACATAATATTTTATTTCTAAAAAAGAGAACAGAAGCCAGTGTTTAACTGAATAAATGATAACTAAGAAATAGTTTCTGAGAGTAGTTTGGTGTAGTGCAGACATGTCAAAGTTGCGATGCCACGTGATGTTGTGTGCAGTATTGTGACTTTTTCCCCATTGCTGGCAATGGGGTGGGCACGGTTTTGGCATGACGCATCCAGCACATGGGCTGGCAGTTTGACATGCCTGGTGTAGTGGTTCAAGGAACCAACCTAGAAAGCTGGAGACTGTGAGTACTTCTGGCTTAGGCACAAATCCATGTGGATGACTTTGGACCAGTGACTTTCTCACAGCCTTAGGGAAAATGCAGTTGGAAACCACTTCTGAAATTGTTGTTGGATAGTCACTTGGCTAGTTTACTTATCCATCCATTCTGTTAATGTTGTTGAAGAAATTGTGTCTTGAGAGATCTCAGGCATAATTACATATTCAATCCCTGTAACCACTTTAACAGGGGAAAATCTGGTACTGCTATGTACTGCATTATTGTATGCTATTTCAGCAAATGGTGACAATTCAGCCCAAGTGTTTTGTTGATAATTTACATAGCATCTTCTATGCTCCATCTAGATGCAAGGAAGACACAGACTTCCTAAACAAGCTGAATACATTTTTTGGAAGATTTGAGGCATCAAATAGCACTTCTGCTAGGAAAGCTGTGCCCCATCCTGATGAGCAATTGCTTAGCTTTGATATCACCTCTGTCCAGAAAACACTGTGGAAAGTTAACATTCAGAAAGCAGCATGCCCAGATAATATCCCTGGATGTGTTCTTAGGGAATGCACAGATGAGCTGGCTTGTGTTCTCACAGATATTTTCAATCTCTCAATGGTCCCCAGTGCTTTTTTTCTAAAAAAAAAAAGTGCCGGAACTCAGAGGTGCTGTCACTGGGAGCGATGCCGGTGTCTTGCTATGGCGACACCGCCCATCCTTTGCACCCCCGCCCCTGTGGCTCGGAGCCACATGCCACGGGGATTCCCCTCACCACAGTTGCTGTGGGGATTCCCCTCCCTGCAGTTGCCACACCATGGCCCGTGCTGAGTCCCCACCCGGAGCTGCTCCAAACCCTGACCCAGAGCTGTGTTCATTGTGGCAGTGGTCTCCATTGCCAAACAGCCTCTTTCCAACCAAATCAGAAAAAATTGTAACAAACATTGAAATTCTCAAGGCCATGTTTGGTATTTCCCAGCAATCTGTTACTGGAAGGAAACAGCAATCCCTGCTGCGTTACTGATCCCAGAGAAGCATTTGCATGTATGCAGGTATCCTTATGGATGAGAAATATTGGTTGCAAAGTTGGCATTTCTGGATGTAATACAATATGTATATACTAAGTTAATTATTTAAAGACTGAAGTGCAACATAACTAGATTCTAAATAATCTATTTTTCAAAACACACAACAGTCCAAACAGTAAAAGTAAAGTCCAAATTAAGAATATTTCATTCTTAAGAATTGTTTAATTTAAAGTGGTTTAGTTGTAATAGATGGTTATAGATTCAAAATAGTTTTCAAGAGTGTACAAAAGATACTACCATATTTTTTTTCTAGCATCAGCTAAATTATACATATTACATTGAGAAAAATGTTTCTCATTTCTTTCCTGTTACCTTTATTGATTTCATTGCAGAGATGTTAACATTTTGTTATCTAATTTTACCTTCCAAAAGACAGAAGCAGATGAAAAATGTGAGGTTCTTTCCTGTTGGCTTTTTTGAATTAGCTGTTTTAGATTCTAAAAGTTTAGTTCCTAAAGAAGTAACCTTGTAAATAATTTTGATGCCCTCCTCTAGTGCAGGGTAGGCAACCTTGGCTCTTTTATGACTCAAGGACTTCAACTCCCAGAATTCCTGAGCCAGCATGGCTCAGCTTGGAAACCTCTCTCTTTCCCCTCAGCGTGGCTGGATCAGGATTTCTGGGACTTGAAGTCCATGAGTCATAAAAAAGAGCCAAGATTGCCTACTCCTTGCCAATGAAGGGAGCTTTTTTTTTTTTTGCAAAAAAAGGTGCCAGAACACCGTTCTGAGCGTTCTATGAGAAAAAAAAGCCCTGGTGGTCCCATTGTGTTTTAATATGGCCAACATTTTGCCAAAAAAGTCCACAATTACAGTCATCAATGATTACCGTCCAATTACACTGACATCCATCATTATGAAATGCTTTGAGAAGCTGATAGACATTATTGTATCTAGCCTCCCACCAGCTGCTTGATCTGCTTCAGTTTGCTTACCAACCAAATTGCTCTACAGAGGATGCTATTTCTTCTGTTCTGCATCTGAGCTTGAAGCACATTTGTTGTTTGTCGACTTCAAGTTCAGCATTTAACACAATAATTCCCCAGCATCTAGTAAACAAACTGGGCCTTTTTAGGCTTAAACACTCCTTTGTGCAAGTAGATTCTTGATTTTCTTACTAACAGGCCTCAATATGTGTGAGCTGGAACAAATATTTTTAACACCATTTTCTTGAGCACAGGTTCTCCTCAGGGCTGTGTCCTAAGTCTGCCACTGTTCACCCTGTTAACCGATGATTGTAGTGCTAGCTTTGCCACCAACCATATTGTGAAGTTTGCAGATGATACAACAGTGGTTGGCCTTATTCACAATGAGGGTGCTTACTACAAGGAGGTTGAGGTTTTGGTGAACTGTTATAAGGAAAAGAGCCTGGTTTTAAATATTGGAAAAACCAAAGAGATCATTGTTAGTTTCAGAAAAGGCAGGCATAGCCACACTTCTCTGTGCATTAATGATTCACCTGTGGAGATGGTTACCAGCATCAAATTCCTGGGTGTGCAGTTAACAAGTAGGCTGGCTTGGTCGCTCAACAGCAAGACACTGGTGAAGTGGCATAGCAGTGCCTGCATTTTCTGCATCGCATGAGAAAAGCACATCTTCCTTCCCCTATCCTTACCACTTTCTACAGAGGGACAATGGAGAGCATCCTCTCATACAGCATCACAGTCTGGTTTAGAAGCATCACTGCTTCGGACAGGAAGGCAGTGCAGAGAGTGGTGAGGAGGGCTGAAAAGATTATTGGCAGTTTCCTCCCTCCCATCCAGGACATGGCACATAAGTGTTGCTTGAGCAGGGTCCATAAGATTGTCTGGGAAACTACACATCCTCTTCACAACCTGTTTTCCTTGTTACCTTCTGGGAGGAGGCTCCATGGTATCCAAAGCAGAACATCCATATTCACTCACGGTTTTGTTCCACACAGTATTAACCTTGTGAACTCTAAAGCTTCATCCTTCCTTTATGTATTCAAGATGGACAGTGATTAATATTTATATGTTGCTTATATCTAAGGGGGTAGATGTTGTATGTAGTATGTTTAAATGTGTGTTATGTATGTGTATACTTCAAGAGCAAGCAACTAAATTTCATTTTTAATGTGTGCCATTGTGCCCACAGTAACAAAAATAACAATAAAGGTTATCTATCTATCTATCTATCTATCTATCTATCTATCTATCTATCTATCTATCTATCTATCTATCTATCCATCCATAGATACATCCATCCATCCATCCATCCATTTAGTTCTATAAAAAAAATGGAAATCCCAAAAAGCTCTGCAATTGCTTTTTGGCCTGGGGAGCTTCCTATTCCAATATTGCCTTTACTTTCCCTGGATCCATTTCTATGCCTCCTGTAGAAACATGATACCCCAATAATCTAATCAGGAGTCAAGAATGATTTGAATATATGTGCACACACATAAACACAAACACACCAATTTAAATTAAAGAGGAAACATTTATGAAGAAAGAGACAATATGAACTATTGAATCAGCATTTAATTTATTGGCCTTAAAAGCAACAGTGAAATTGAGGAAAATCAAGAATGAGACTAGATTTGTACAGATAGTCGTACTTATTCTTAAATTTAGATCAAGGTAAAACTGGATAAAGCTGTAGTATCAGACAATTTAGTGATAGCTGATGACATTAACTGCTTTTCCAGCAAATTATAGCTCCAAATCCTTATGAATTGTATTTTGCTACTTTTCTCAAAACGCTAATGAGATGGAAATAGAATAGCCTTCATTGCAATCTGGTGCCCTGTAGAGATGTTCGATTACAACTGAGAGCCAGCATGGTTTATTTTCCTGAAGAGGAAAATAGCTTGAAAGCCAACAAGACCTGTTCTTCATCTTGCCAATGAATAAGACATGGAATTATGGATTTAAGATAAATAAAGCCAAATCCTAGTGAAATATTAGGAAAAGGTTCCCAGAAATATCAATGGAACAATGGAACCAATTTTAAGGGAGATGATATATTTCCCTCCCTGCATATTTTTGAGCAGAGACTGGCTAGCCATTTGTTCAGGATGCTTTAACTTGGATTCCTGAATTGGGTTGTGTGGAGAACATAACACTGAAATCTTAGGATTCAAATGGTATTCTGAGGAATGGGTGAGGAACTTTACCATAGTTTTATATTTAAACCATATGAATTTTCAAACTGAAAGTGAAAATGAATGTTTGTTACTTGAGTAAAGCTTCATTTTGATAGTAAGGGAACATGAAAATTTTATTCCAAGTGACACTTTATCAATAGTGCATTTCTGTAGTCAAGATGGACAAGCAGTTATTGTCAACATAAGGTCTGCAGAATAGTACACTGAATCTAACAAAAATCTATCTTTGCAACAAAAATAAAAGTTATCCTGTTTCACCTCTTCCAGAGAGGATAAGTTAGCTATTTTAACTGGAGCCCGGTTATTAATTTGGACTGTTTTCCATAGGGATAATAATAATAATAATAATAATAATAATAATAATAATAATAATAATAATAATAATAATAATAATAATAATAATAATAATGATGATAATAATAATGTTGGAAGGAACCTTGGAGGTTATCTAGTCCAACACCCTGCTCAGGCAGGAAACCCTATATCATTTCAGACAAATGGCATAATAAGGTTTATTGAAACTAGATTTCTGTTAAAGCACATGGTGTAAGTTAATTGTATGAAAAAAATAAATGGCTGCAAGTCAGAATTGAATGTTGTGTTTGAAAGCAGGAAAAAAAGGCAAGAATTGCAGAGGATATACCATTTTGAAATATGCAGCCCAAATAGGCTATTTAAAGATGTGTAAGAAGGATGGGTTATACAAGAGACTTTTGTTTTGTATCTGTTAATGGATGTCTGTAAAATGGATAGTTCAAGTCAACAACCTGACCTCTGACCAAGCCTGAAAAAGTTTGACTTGTTTACTTGTATATAGGTAAATCTCTCAAAATAATCAGGGCTCCTATTATTAGTAATTGGGAGGAGGTGATTGAGTCTCTATCAGCAAATTAGCAGAAGAGAAAAATGGAAAGAATGTCCATTGCCATCACAATCTTCACAAATGGCCACATGTTGTTCTGTATGGACCTTAGTTTGTTTGCCTATGGAATCATATTTATGTATAAGCCACTCAGAGATGCTTTGCAGAGTGAAATGGGCAGCATATAAATTTAATCAATCAATCAATTAATCAATCAGGATTTGTACACTATCTTTTATCACAGTGCTAGGCTGCATTAACAGAGGGATAGAATCAAGATCAAGTGAAGTACTAATACCACTTTACAATGCTTTGGTAAGGCCACACCTGGAATACTGCATCCAGTTTTGGTCACCACGATGTAAAAAAGATGTCGAGACTCTAGAAAGGGTACAGAGAAGAGCAACAAAGATGATTGGGGGACTGGAGGCTAAAACATATAGGGAACGGTTGCTGGAATTGGGTATGTGTAGTTTAACGAAGAGAAGAGTGAGGGGTGACATGATAGTAGTGTTCCAATATCTCAGGGGCTGCCACAAAGAAGAGGGAGTCAAGCTATTCTCCAAAGCACCTGAAAGAAGGACAAGAAGCAATGGATGGAAACTAGTCAAGGAGAGAAGCAACCTAGAACTAAGGAGAAACTTCCTGACAGTTAGAACAATTAACCAGTGGAACAACCGGCCTCCAGAAGTGGTGAATGCTCCAACACTGGAAGTTTTTAAAAAGAGACTGGAGAGCCATTTGCCTGAAATGGTATAGGGTTTCCTGCCTGAGCAGGGGGTTGGACTAGATGACCTCCAAGGTCCCTTCCAAATTATTATTATTATTATTATTATTGTTATTATTATTATTATTATTATTATTATTATTATTATTATTATTTATCATTGTATTTGTTTAATTTGAAAGCCATGTAAGGTACGCAAGTACATTTTTGAAACTCATGTTGGCAAATCAAGGAGAGTGAAATCAAAACAAAAAATGTTTGGGTCTAGACTTCCAAAGTAAAATGTTATTTTTCTTAAGCTCCATCTTCTTTTTTGATGAATTGATTTTCCCCTATCATTTCTGCTTTATTTAGTCCTAAATCCAGTACATTTCATTTTAGCTAATCAAAATGTAGTTGGTATGAAGCCCTTTGTAGTTGGTAAGACCAAGTAAGCAAGAACTACACAGATTTCAGTAAGTACCTTGAATGCTACTCTGAATTAAATACTAAACTCTTGGAAATGAATGGGAATTTCCCAAATGGATTTAAGATGGAATCTTCTGAATACTTTGAAAGGCAGTTTCCCACATCTGTCCTCAACTGGGCTGAGTCACTATTTAGAAGATAATCCGTCAACTGACTCACTCACTGCTATCTCCTCCTTTCCTTTCTCAGCCTTCCCATAAAGGTTCATAGCCTAAGGAGCAAACTTGGAGACATCAAAATCCTTAGAGCTGCAACTTGTATATCCATGACTTAAGATTTTGTCTTCATTGTAGCTTTACGTTTTGTGAGATTCCAGAGCTCATAAGAGACAGATCTGGAGTTCTCTAACTATACCACTACAGATGAGAGATAAAGGATCCTGATTATAAATTTTCTTTCCCAGATCCTTCCTAGAAGTACAAATACTATGATTAGGTTAAGTAGCAGAAAAAATTAATAGTTCAGCTTTCAGAAGTATAAAAGTTTATAATCTATATTCAGAAAGATTTTGGTGACTTGAAGTGAATAATCCTGTTTTATATATTCTAATTTTGCCATCTTATTGTTCTGCTATGTAGATCAAGTCTAAGCCAAACACTATTGCCATTGTTTATCCCTATGTTAACCAATTGTTGAGCTAAGGTTTTCAGATTTATTGAGGAAAATTGGTTTTTTAAGCGCTTCTCATCCCTGGTTATGCTGGTGCCACATTTATACTATTATACTTAAAAGATTCCTATGGTGAAGTTGCCCATATAGTTCTCACAGCCAAATACATGGCTCATTATTTAAATAGGAAATATGATATTTTATTTTATTTTTATTTTATTTTAATTCCATTTATATCCCGCCCTTCTCCGAAGACTCAGGGCGGCTTACAAGCTTAGCAGTAGCCTTTATTCTATGTATATGCCTGCTTATTAGGGCTTTCACACACACCCAAGCGGCATTATTACAAAGTCAGCTTAATTGCCCCCAACAATCTGGGTCCTCATTTTACCTACCTCGGAAGGATGGAAGGCTGAGTCAACCTTGAGCCTGGTGGGATGCGAACCTGCACTAATAGCAGGCAGCTGGTGTTACTTAAGGAGGCATTAGCCCACTGCTCCACCAATTTAACCTGAAATAAGATTTAAAGTTATTTCTCTTTAGCCTTCTTTGTGGACTTCCTATATAGGCCCTCGTTTGGCTATTATAAGAAGCAGAATGGCAAAGAATTTGGCTGATCCAGCAAGTTATCCCAGTGTTCTTATGTGTCTGACTGATGTAGAAACATTACTGAAGCAAGGCTAGTCTTTAGAAAAAGGAATTAAAATAGTATTCTCAGGGGCTGATGAGGTTGAGGAAATAATTTCTTGGAAAGTCTCTGAAATCTTATATTCTTTATTGCTTCTTGTCACATATTCCTTTATGAAAAATAAAAGAAGAAACAAAGAAATTTCCCATGATATACCTGTTCTTTTATTAGGGTGAATAACACCATGGAAGACCACTGTGTTAAGAATCCAAAAGAAAGTCATAACAGCAAAATAAAAACTATTGCACTACATTCCATCCAAGCTTTGAATCATTGAACTGGCTGTCCGTGAACACTGATGAACAGGTTTCTGTTTTATATAGAACAGCTAGTTTAAAGGCTGAGATGCTTAAAGGGAATTTGTTTTATTTATACCAAGCCCCCAAACCACAAGATCTGTGAACTACCATTGATAAAGAGAGTTTATGCAGATTGGTAGTCCTAAAGCAACCTATAAGGTCCCTAAAATCAATGACTGGAAATAAGTAAAATTCTTTTGGGTGATCCTGATGTGATCTGTAGTTTTTGAAAGAAAAATGATAGTTCAACATTGTCATGACTATTATAATATACTGAGCTTGGAAATCAACCTAAAAATTGGGTTATATTGATTTGTGGATTTTGTTATATAGTTGCTGTACACAGGGCTTTTTTTCTAAAAAAAAAGATGCTGGAACTCTCATCTTGGCAGCGGGGCAGCGCTGCTGCAGTCATGGGTGCGAGGGGTGTTGGCGGCAGGCTGCCCCCCGGGGCCAGAGCTGGAGAGGCTGGTGCTGTGGGAGCAGCGGGGCCCGCTCTATATGGCGGGGCTGCGCAGGGCATGCGGCGGAGGCGGTGTGGGCCAGACGATGCAGGGTGGCCATTTAGGCACACAGGGCGAGGCGACGGTGGCGCAGGTCCAGCACCGGGTAGGCCACCAGCCTGGCTGATATGGGTGAGCACAAGGAAGGAGTTCACATGGACTCCACAAAATCCACCTCCCACTCCTGTCCTCTCTTACTTACCTAGTTGAGATGGTGTAGTTGGGCAGCAGGGAAGGATGCAAAGTTCCTGCCAACTCGCCTTCACTGCAGACAACTTGCCGGTGCAACGTTTGCCGGCCAGGTCTTTTGGCATGCTCAGCAGCAATTCCTATTGGCTTTCGAAAGCCAATAGGCTTTTGAAAGCCAATAGAGGGAGTAGCATAGCTTGTGCAAAAGCTTTTTTTGTGTGTGTGCAAAAAAAGGTGCGGGAACGCCATTCTGAATGTTCTATGAGAAAAAACGCCCTGCTTTTATGTTTTAATCTTCTGATTTTAAAAATATATTTTTTTCTATTGTAAGTTGCCCCAAACCTCGCCATGTGGATTGCATACAAATATTATATAATCGGTAAATAAAGGTAGAACATATGTTAAATATAATCAAATGATAATATGCTTCCCTACAAAGTCAATTCTTGCTCAATGACAGACCAAGGAGTTAACTTGGAAAGGCAAGAGGAAAATCTAGAAGAGATCTGTGCAACTTGTAGAAGGGAAAGGCCCACACTGATAAATTAAAAATCTTTGTGGTCTGCAAAAGAATGCTGGTGGGCTAATCAATGATTTGGTGACTAGAGGAGCATCTACAGTGTTGGAGCTCGTGGTCATGGTAAGCTATGGAGGCACTAGGCAACATGACTTTCAGGGCAGTGGTGGTGATTTTATTATTATTATTATTAAGTCTGTGCTCTATCCAAGGGTGCTTGGTAGGCTGCATGTACAGGCCTGGTCTAGAATTTATTTTGGAGCAAACTCATTTTGTTTGAGGCAACTTCTTATAAAATAATTGCCATTAATTTGTTTTAATAAAATAATTTAAATCAATTTTTCACTTGATTTCAAATTAAATGAAGTATATTGGTTGACAATGAGATTTTTTTTTAGTACAATTACCAAATGCAATAAACTGGTTTTAGGTATATGTTACTGGAAGGAAAAAGCAATCCCTGCTGTGTTACTGATCCCAGAGAAGCATTTGCATGTATGCAGGTATCCTTAGGGTGCCATAGTTATGGATGAGAAATATTGGTTGCAAATATTGGTGGCATTTCTGGATGTAATACAAATATTTTGTAGCCAATAGAGGCAGCTTTTTTTTTTGCAAAAAAAAGGTGCCGGATTGCCGATCTGAGCGTTCTATGAGAAAAAAAGCCCTGGCTGTACAGATAGTGCAGATGCTAAATCAGTTCTATTAGGACACCATTTAAGGAGGATACAGAAGATTTTGATTCACTCTCAAGTTTATACTTCAGACAATACGTGAAAAACATCTCTCTGGCTAATTTATAAACTATTCTTATAGCTGGAGTGCTATAGTGAAACACTTAAAATAACTTTTGTACTTGTAATGGTATATCTGGATGACTTAAGGGAATGAGGGGAAGAGATGCTGCCTAGAAAACAATCAAACAAGAGTGGGAGGATTCCCTCAAGGTCTTAATGGTCAGAAAAGGAAATTAGGAAGAACTTGCCCTAATTGATTGAGCAGATAAAAGTAGTTTCATAAAGTTTATACCTTCAGACTTCCAAGATTCTATTAATTCTACATTAAAGTGGTATTATCTAGTTGTGTTTTCAACCTGGTTTACCTGGGAGAGCTGACAGCACTCTTCACACCAAAACACTTTGCTGTACTGTTCAAGCAGGAAACTCAATACTGTTTCAGACAAATCATTGTCCAATATCTTCTTAAAGGTAAAGGTAAAGGTAAAGGTTCCCCCACACATGCGTGCTAGTCGTTTCTGACTCTAGGGGCCGGTGCTCATCTCCGTTTCAAAGCCAAAGAGCCAGTGCTTGTCTGAGGGCATCTCCATGGTCATGTGGCCGGCATGACTAGATGCCAAAGGTGCATGAAACGCTGTTACCTTCCCACTGTAGTGGTCCCTATTTTTCTACTTGCATTTTTACGTGCTTTCCAACTGCTAGGTTGGCAGAAGCTGGGACGAGTAACAGGCGCTCACTCTGTTACGCGGCACTCAGGATTTGACCCGCCAAACTGCCGACCTTCTGATCGACAGGCTCAGCGTCCTAATCCACTGAGCCACCGCATCCCTCTTAAAAACCTCCAATCATTCCACTGATTAATTGTTCTAACTCTCAGGAAATTTCTCCTTAGTTCTAGGTTGTCCCTTCTTTGATTAGTTTCCATCCATTGCTTCTTGTCCTGCCTTCAGGTGCTTTGGAGAATATCTTGACTCCCTCTTCTTTGAGGCAGCCCATGAGAATTTGGAATTCTGCTATCATATCACCCCTAGTCCTTCTTTTCATTAAACTAGACATACCCAATTCCTGCAACCATTCTTAGTATGTTTTATCTCCAGTCTCCTAATCATCTTTGTTGCTCTGCTCTGCACTCTTTCTAATTAAATAAACATCACCTAAAATAATTCCTTCTATTGCATGAGTAAATTATAAATTAGAGATTTCTAATTCTTCACAAGAGGAACATAAGGATAGAAGAGTGTATCAGTTTATTCCAGCTTATACTGGTAGTACTCTTGGAGTAGAAAGGAGGAGGTTGCCATGAGAAAGGAAGGGAAAAAGGGGGGATTTGCTGCAATTTTTGAAAAAAAAATGAGTGAAGATTACATATAAAGTAGATTTGCTGGGGCATCTCCAAACATGAAATATACATCAACTTAAATGTTTGCTGTTACATTTGCAATACTAAAAATGGTTTGGGTAACTGGAACAGTCTGTGGCTCTCTCTTGTTTAACTTCTTAATATTGACAACATCTGGATAGTGCTATATACCACAGTGACAGAAAAGCTTAAATAAACCATAATAGGCACAATAGGATACTAAGTGAGTCTCATAAGGGCTACAAGAGTCATTACCTTTCTGTTAATAATCCTTGTTATGTGTTAATGTTTGTACAGGTAGTCCACAATAAACAAAAGATATATTGCTCCAAAGAGACCAAACCGTTTTATCACCTGAAGACATTTCAGATTAAATAGCCCTTGATGTAATAAAACTGTAAGATTGCAAAGGACCTACAATGGCCTAATTCTCCAAAAATGTGCATTCTCTGACGCCTCCATTAATCCAGTGCATTTGAGAAACAATGTGGATGATGTTTGAGAGAAAAGGGTGCCAATTACATCAGATCATGACACAGTTTTATTGGAACAAATCTCTGTTAAGAAGCCAGTATTTTACAGCAATTAGGACTGGGTAAAGTCAAGATCAAATTTCTATGTGACAATACATTTTATGGATTATCAGTATTCTCACTATCCCTCCCGTCAAAATTCATTTGTACATTAGGTATATATGCCTAGAAGGTGTTTGTAATTTAGGGAAGTAAGCTGAACCATATGGGAGAGGACAAACTGAATGTCTCTTACTTGCAGTTAGCAGCTTTATCAATGCTTCTATGAAAATATTCATAGTAGTATATGGTATCAATAAAGGTTGAAACTCAGGAGAAGAAAACTATTTGGAAAGAAGTATTTCACAAGTGTGTGTTTTTATATTGTATGGATTCTCAACACCACCTTCAAGTAAAATCTCATTCATTACATAATACAGCAAAAAAGCAGATTTTTTTTGTTTAAAAATCTCCCCAGAGATTAGATTCCCAACCCTTTTGAAAGACCCTCAAAGGTTTTGCCAATGGGCACGGGGATCAGGCAATGTGGAAAATATATTGAGTGTTTTTGGTGTTATTGTTGTATTGAGTGTTATTGCTAGATATGATAACCCTGTCTATGAATTTTGTGAATTTTTATGATACTTTTGTATGGGTTTGTACACTTCTGTTTTAATTGTCATATATTTAGAAGAGGGCAGCTATATAAATTGAACAAATAAGTAAATAAATATTTGCTTAAATGAAATGCTTAGGTAATTAGACCAGTATAGCTAAAAATGAAGGTTTACTGATGAATGTTACCAGTGCTTTTTTTGTAAAAGAAGAAGGTGCCGGAACTCACACATGTCATACAACCCACAATAAACAGAACAACTATCTAACAAGTATTTCTTTTTTACGTTGCATAGATTCTCAACATCATCTTCAAGAATCACCATACAAGACAGCAAAAAAGCAAATGTTACAGCAGATTTGTTTTTTTAAAAAATGGTAATCTTTCAAAAGTACAGTATTTTTGCATATTTTCCTGACAATTAGCAGATTTTTGTGTCAGAGAAACTTTACTATGACTGAATATGTGTGTGTGTGTGTGTGTGTGTGTGTGAGAGAGAGAGAGAGAGAGAGAGAGAGAGAGAGAGAGAGAGAGAGAGAGAGAGAGAGAGAGAGAGAGAGAGAGAGAGAGAGAGAGAGAGAGAGAGAGAGAGAGAATTGGTATGAACTGCAAGGAGAGATTTCACTCAGATATCTAGGTATCAAAGAGCTTGATTTCCTTCTCTGTCCCTCTCTCCGCTGAACACAAGCCCTGCTATTAATAATTGAAGGTTGCTTTTGTGGAGAAAACACTATCCTTATCCATCATTTTAAAGATGAAAGGGTTTTTTAGGATCCTTTTTTTATGGCAAATCAAACAATCCAACAGTCAATGACTCACAAGTCTCACAACTGGCTCCAAGTTTCTGCCTTTGAAAAGTTTGCCATTTAGACTTAAATATTGAGATAATTCTTTTTTTTTTTTTTACAAAGAAGATGCATCGTTTGAGGATTCAAAGGAGCAAAAGAGAAAATCCTCATTTTTCTTGACAGAAGGCTTGCTGTGCTCTCCACATTGAGGACTGGTAAATATGAACAGTCAGGTTTACATTTTTATCCCTTCTTGTTACCCAACATGGCTTTTAGGACTTTCTCCAAATGAAGTACTCAGCAAGACATCTAGAGATGAAAGAGATGGAGGATAAACTCACCCCCATGTCCAGGATTTAACACTGTGATTGATAATGTCACTATACCTGTAGTATATACATTAAAAGCTCTTTGTAGTTTTGAGTCAATGAATCTCATAGATGCACAATTTTTCTTTCCTCATCAAAACTGTAAAGGGACAAAATTATCAAGCTAAAAAGAGAAAAAGAGAGAGTGCAGAGTACACAGGATGGAGTGGATGGAGTGGACAATGAAAACCTCAGTTCCTTCATTAAAACAAAATCTAAATTTCATTCTTTAGTACTTGGCTGTTAGCAAAGAAAAAAAAAATAACCACAGTGTACAGGTAGTCTTCAACGTATGACCACATTTGAGCCCAATTTTTTGTTGCTAAGTGAAAGATGTTTTAAGTGAATTTTGCCCCATTTTATGACCTTTTGTGCCACAGTTGTTAAGTGAATCACTGCATTTGTTAAGTTAGTGATATTGTTGTTAAGCAAATCTGGCTTCCTCATTGACTTTTCTTGTAAGAAGATCGCAAAAGATGGTCACATGACCCTGGGATACTGAAACTGTTATAAATATGAGTCAATTGGGGCTTCCGGTTCTGGATTTTCGGTGCAGCCAGACGTGCGAGGGAATCGCTCCTCGTGTCGCCTGGATTTCTTCATCGGTGGGCCCCTGTAAAGGGGTTGAAAGTTGCTCTGTAGGGGCGATGAGTGGGAGAGAGGTCTCTCCAGTCGGCAGTAGAAGGGCAGCGGCCCTCCCATCAGCTTGGAGCTACTCTCTGAACCGAAGAAGAAAGGATCGGCCACTCCCATGGCCCATCATTTAGCCATTTCCTGCCAAAGCCAAAAGCACAACAAAGCACTTGAAAGCACTTGAAAAGTGGGTGAGAATTGCCTTCTTGTTTTCCTAATTGTCTACTTTCCCTGCCAAAAGCTTCTTGAATTTGCTTCTCCCTGCGAGGAGAGAGGGAAGGGATTTTTTTCCCCACCCTCCTCAAGAGCAGCCTTTGTCTACATTGGGAGAGAAAAGAAACAGCCTTCTACTAAATTATACTGATTTATTGGACTTACTGCCTTTCTACTTTTGGCCCAAAGTTCCTATATTTACAGAAATGGACTATTCTACCTATTAGTCTAAAAAAGGGGACAAAAAAGAAGAATAAATAAATAAAAAGATACTGTCTGAAAAGGATTTGAAGTACTCTGGGGAGTACTAGAGAATACTATTGGCAAACAAGCTTGCTTACATTTTGGACTGACCTTGGCATTAAGATAAAAACCTGAAACAGCTGGAGATGAATTTGGTTTAGACTTGTGGAGGTGGACTCTTACTGATTTTTGTTTGAAAAATAGCTTCCACCAAGGACTATTTATAATTATTACAAAATGGAAAAGGATCGGCCACAAACCTCGCTTGACTATAACCTTATACTTGAAACAATCTACAGAGTTACTGAAATGTCTATCTCCAAATTTAATAATTTACATGCCAACCTTAAGTCACAAATTGAAACCCAGACTGCAACTAAAGAATTTATACTTCAGAATATAACAAAATTGGAAGATATTACTATTGAGACAGAGTAATATAAGCAACAGCTATCCAAAAAACTGACAACTCTAAAAGAACAAGGAACTATCACTATGGCAAATAATCTTAAGGACCAACAACAAACTATGGGAAAACTTAATATTCAACTTTTGACTCCATCAAAAGAGCCTATCACTTTAGAAGTATAAAGGTAAAGGTAAAGGTAAAGGTTCCCCTGCACATGCGTGCTAGTCGTTTCCAACTCTAGGAGCCGGTGCTCATCTCTGTTTCAAAGCCGAAGAGCCAGTGCTTGTCCGAGGACATCTCCGTGGTCATGTGGCCGGCATGACTAGACGCCAAAGGCGCATGGAACGCTGTTACCTTCCCACCGTAGTGGTCCCCATTTTTCTACTTGCATTTTTACGTGCTTTCGAACTGCTAGGTTGGCAGAAGCTGGGACGAGTAACAGGCGCTCACTCTGTTACGCAGCACTCGGGATTTGACCCACCAAACTGCCGACCTTCTGATGGACAAGCTCAGCGTCCTAACCCACTGAGCCACTGCGTCCCTTGTTAGAAGTATACTATGTGCAAGATAGTGATGCTAACATAGCGGACATGAAAGATCAACAAAGACAGTTTCCTGAAAGCCTGGATAGCCAAACATTAATTACAAAATTGGATAAGACTCTTTACTTAAAGCAGATGAACCCAGATGGAAGAGGAATCCAGACCAAACTGAAGATAAAGTTTTTAGAGCAAATACAGAGACTATGTTCTGAACCAGCCTGCTACCGGCCTTGCAGAAAGGCAACCCCTGTACAAACGGCAGAGGCTGGAGAGCGTCTGAAGCTGGAAGGCGTCTGCCAAGATTTATTACACAAACAACAGAACAAGAAACAAAACACTGGAACTGTGATCCTCAAACGGAGCGGTTGCTTTCAGCAACCAGCCCTTCCCCAAACACTCCCTTTATTAGAGTTCAGGGCGTGGCCTCCCTGTGCCTCCTTCCGAGGAGTCCCACAGCCTTTCTCTGCTTGTTCCTGCTTGACTGCCTCCTGCGTCGGGTGTCCTTGAACAGGGCCAGCTGTGGGTCATCATCATCCGCACTGTCGGGCTCGCGCAGCTGAGAAGAGGGCCCTGGCTGGGGGCTCTGCGAAGCCTCCAAGCCATCATCAGCAAGTTCGTCTTCAACAACCTCCTCCTCCCCCTCGTCTGAGTCATCCGAGACATCCGAGCCGGCTGCCGGACCCACAGGCTGGCCCTGAATCACAACAGACTAGGACTAACAGGGCAACAACAAAATGATTACAAAAGGTTTGAGTTTTGTGGATCACTGATGGCTAGATGGCCTCCTTCGATTCAAATAATATGTATTGGCGTGAAGGGAGACCTATCTGGCAATTCAAAGGCCTTGGTCTGGAAACCTGGTTGGCAAAAAAAGAAAGCCAGAGTTAGATTTAAAAAGTGAGTTCTTAGAGAACCTTAAAGGTTATCCTTTTAGTAATCAGTGATCTATCAGGATCTAAAATAGAAAATGTTTATGAGATAGAACTAGAATGTGTTTATCTATCTATTAGGCTTATTTTAGACATTATAATTTGTGTACTGACATAATGGAAATTTGGTTTATAGATCCTACATTTGATGTTAAAAGAAGTTTGATTATTCTATTTAAGAATTAAGAATTAGCTAAAATTTAAAACAGAATCTGGTTGTGTATAAATAGTTGTAGATTGATAAACATAGGCTGTGGTCCTGTCAGTAACGTGTGATGTATTAGGATGTGAAATGTTTATTAGGTAGAATATAGCTACTCAACCACTGTTTACATCTTAGATGCTATAGTTTTTGCTGTAATGAAATAAGGGAAATTTGGGTTGTGAATATTATTCGGGATGTTAAAGGCTAAATTTGAATAATATAATTAAAATTAAAATTAGATAAACTTTAATAACAGGACATAGATATATTTCAATGAAATTGAATTGACAATTTTTTCAACTGATCATGCTATTTCTAGAAAATTATTAGTTTAAACTAGTTGTATGAAATGTTAAGGGAAATTGAGAAGGATGTTTTGATAATGTAACCTGAATTATGTACTGAAAACGTTGTTACTGAATCTCTGATTACCCAGTCATCATGATGCTTTCTAAATATGTAGATTTTAACTGAAAAACCAATAAAACTTGTTTTTTAAAAAAATAAATATGAGTCAGTTGCTAAGCATCCAAATTTTGATCATTTGACCACAGGGACACTGCAACACTTTTAAGTGTGAAAAATTGTCATAAGTCACTTTTTCAATGCCATTGTAACTTTGAATGGTCACTAAATGAATTTTTGTAAGTCAAAGACCACCTGTAATATAGATCTAAATACCACTCACTGCTATGAGTCAATATGTAGATACATTATTAAGAAATCATTATATACTTTCAAACTATTGATAGATATCCATGGATTGCTCCTTTTTGACATTAGAAGTATTTTCCCACCATTTTACTCTTAGAAAGATGCAATCATTTTATAGTAAAAATGGGAGGACAGTGAAATTGAAAAAAACATTTAACTACCAACTTTTAGTGGAATTATGGTGTGTTTAGACTTACAGGATCTACTCATTGTGTAGTTAAATATTAATTCTGTCTAGTCCCACTCCTTTCCTAAAATGTAGCATGTTAAAATTGTCTTCTCTGACATAATTTCCTCAGATTATCTCATTTAACCATGGCTTGAATATGGACATCTACTCATAGGTAAATATTTCTTCCCTCCCTCCTTTAGCAAGTCTCCATTTTTAAAGGAAGAATGCTTAACCTAAATTGTATGACTTCCTTGAGAGTGTTCATTTCTCTTTTTAATTTGTGATCCTTACTTCTTAATTTGTGATCCATACCTTGTTGGATTTATATTGCGGTGGCTCAGTGGATTAGGACACTGAGCTTGTCAATCAGAAGGTCGGCAGTTTGGCGGGTCAAATCTTGAGTGCTGCGTAACAGAGTGAGAGCCTGTTACTTGTCCCAGCTTCTGCCAACCTAGCAGTTTGAAAGCACGTAAAAATGCAAGTAGAAAAATAGGGACCACTACGGTGGGAAGGTAACAGCATTCCGTGCGCCTTTGGTGTCTAGTCATGCCGGCCACATGACCACGGAGACGTCCTCGGACAAGTGCTGGCTCTTCGGCTTTGAAACAGAGATGAGCACCGGCCCCTAGAGTCGGAAACGACTAGCACGCATGTGCGGTGGAAACTTTACTTTTACCTTTTTTAAATTCAAATAACCATTAAGCTTGCTTGATATAACTGTTTCTCCTACCTTTATTTAAAAAAAAACCCTCATTTTTAAAAAAAATCTTTACTTTTCCTTTTATTTTAAACACTGATAGATTCAATATTGTTTTGAATCTTTTCTCAGGTGTTATTTTTTCAGAGCAGCAATCCTGCAAGGTACAGATGAGGAAATGGAGGTTCACTCAGAGTGGCTTACCTAACAGATCAAGGTGATTTGTAGCACAGAAACTGGTGAAGCTTCAACACCATCACAGTTTGACTTTAGGTAGTAGATAGTCATACCATTAGAATCACACAATAAAATCATGGAGAAGTTGAGAAATGTGTACCCAAAATAGACGTTTAGATTAAGTGTGAACTATAGGTGAGAAAGGGTATTTTTCTCACAACCCAATTAGTGAAATGCAAACCATGCATTTCCTTGGGTAAGCCTTTTCACTACATATATAATATGCAATGTACTATGCTGAGAGGCACCAGTAAGCTTCTTTCTCGTCTTATGGTTACCTTAAAAGTGGAGCTTGTGTTCGTTCGGAAACCAACCCACAAGCTCGGAGCATGAACCTTCACCCTCCTTGGAGCATATCCTGATTGTTTTCATATACATAAGTCTGATTCTACATGTGCAGATCCTAACATTATTTTCCTTCCAAATTGGAGTACAGGGGAGCTGGTTTCCACCTCTTCACTTCCCTTTAACACAGTCTCTATGAAATACTGCCATTCTTAAATTAGCTTTTTTTAAAGTGGATTTTACAGTCAAGCAAGCAGTAATTGGACACTGTGACTATGAGTGGCCCTTGTGGTGTTTGGATGAAGTCCAAATGTACCTTCTGTCTGTCTCTGACATAGGCAGACAATAGCAGTATTATTTACTACGCTAGCTGTGTGTAATTCGACAGGCCAGCTGCAAGAACAAAGAGCCACTAACATTTTGCCCAGCCCTATTCCCAACTGCAGGCCTATCTACATTTCATAAATTATTTCCTCAAATGGTAGATTCTCTTTCCTCCCTCTAACCCTGACTGTGCTAATTTGAAAACTAAACGTTCACCATAAAAACACTATCTCCTTTCTTTGCCATCACTCGGGTATTGTGGGATCCTGCCCTTGAAGTTATCTCCCCAGAGTCATTACATTGTCATTATTTATTATTAAATACAATTTGTCTGATTATGTCAGACCTTGAGATCAAGGATTTATTCTTTGCTCTGATAATTTTCAGGATCCAAATTGCTACAAAGCTTCTTAAAGGATAGGGTGAGAAAGAGTGTATATGTATCTGTGTGAGAGTAAGCTTCACCTAGCAACTAGATGAAGCATTTAGATGGATGGAGTTTTAGGTATGAGCATATTTTCTAATTATAAATATTTACACAGCACTTTTTGAAGGCTTAAAAAAACCTCACATGGACTGCTTATATTATATCTTGCCTTGCCTCCAAGGAGATTAACAAGGGCAGTTCACTCTTAATCCTCAAAAACATGATAGATCGTTTTGCTGAAAACACTAAATTGATCTAGGCCATTCAATAGGTTTCATGGTTTAGTGGAGATTTGAACTGGTAGCTCCCCAATTTTATAACAAGACACTAATCACTTCAACTTACAGCACAGTTTGTTAAACTTTGACAACTGTGCAAATAGGCTAATATTATTAATCCTTTATGCTGATGGCAATTGGAAGGAAAGGTGATACCGAAATCACTATGTTTGCAAGATGGAGATAATAAACACAGCCTATCTTATAGCATTGAAATAATGATTATAGGGACCAACTGTGTGAAGCTACGGGAACATACTGAAGTGTTAGAAAGACCTGTTGTAATTAATATCCAAATGCACCCCATGTTCATGCTTGGCATTCCTAAAATATGAAGATGTCTCTACTGCATACCTGTCTTTATCAGCATCCATAATCTGAACTGTTGAATTTACTTGGAAGATTGGAATAAGTGTGACAGATAAAAGGAAAGTTAAACTTGAAAGAAGTAGTAATCCATCAGTTTTGAAGTTACAAGTAACTGAACAATATGTGATTGCTAGAAAGTTAGCAAGTAATATCCAGGAATTGCTTCATTTATTCATTCAGACATTCTCTAGGGATTGGCAAGAAATGAGGTATCTGTAAAATTTCTCCAGATATGAAAGGTTCTTCTTAGGACTAGGAGGGCTATTTGGACAGGAGACAAATTGGTTATTTTCATATTATGAATTTGGTGTTCTTATGTTTCCATATTGGACCCTTGGAGCATTATGTTTGGCTACAACCTTAATCTGCTGAGATTATCAACAGTAATTTTGGATATATATATTATTAGAATTGTTTTGTTTTTATTTTTTTTCTTAAGCGTTTAGCCCTTTTGAAATCTGGAAGATTAACAGTCTCAAAACATCCAAATTAAGCAAAAGGGTTTGCAAACTAGCAATGGCTTTGCATTTGTTTGGTAAAGTAGAAACAATAAAGTGTACCTGAGGAGTATTTTATCCTTGGTGGGATCCTTGGTGCTCTCAGAGCTTGGTTGTTTTCTTGCAAATATTGTTTACCCAACATCACTGATGATGTTACCTAGTTGGGTAATGAAACATCAGCAGGAAAACCATACAATTTAGAAAGCACCAAGGACCCAGAGTTCAACCCTGAGCTACAAATAATCTTTTCTGTTGAAGTATTTTATGAAAGGCAGGAGGATGGCATGGAGGCAACAAGACCAATATGTTAAAACAATTGGAATTACATGTGTACCCACCCACCCCTTTATCTCCAATTAAAGCACTGAATTTATTTATTTTTATTTCTGGGGCAACAACAGTCTTCCATTTGCTCCATCCATTTACTATTCTTTCAACCTTATCCATTTAAGACTTGAGCATGACTTCACCAGTATGAGCTGGAATCTGAGTGGCCCTATCTTAGGGATCACATGCTGGGAATAAACAGCAAAAGAGCATTCCTTTAAGCCTTCCAATCATTCCTAATGGTTCATCATTTCTTCTATTGTAGGAAAGACCAATGCATATTAGATATACAACCCTAATCCTCCATCAAAACCGCTTTGCTTCAGCAGCACCAGAAGTCAACATCCCGAATTTCTGTCAAGTTCTATACTAAACAACTTGTAGCACTTCAAATATTGCAGTATTATAGTCTTGGTAGCTTGAATTATCATTTATTTATTTATTTATTTATTTGTTTTTATAAACTGCCCTTCTCCCGAGGGACTCGGGGCGGTGTACAGAGTAAGGTAGGTAAAATACAGATAGAACAATAAAAACAATAGTAAAAACCAACTGGGACCCCAATTAAAGCTATCATGATCAACAGAAGTCAATAATAAAAAATGTTGCAAACTGTGGTGGTAGAACTTGGCCGACCTTGGCCTATATAGTAACAGATAAGATTTTTTCTGTTTCCCAGGCTAGTGTGGATTGACTTTGAACAAATGGCACTGTTATTAATGGGACAGAAGCAATGGACAACTCAGGGAAAGGGCCTGAAGATTTTAGATTCTGAAGATATCCTACCCTAAATTCTGTTCTGAATCCAAGACTTCTTAAGTGAAGGGATTTTTGAAAGATACTTCACTAGAAAACAATATCTTGCTATTGAGTCAAAGCAATGTGGAACTATCCGAACATTTTATATTATAAGCTCTGATCTTTGAGGTAAGAAGTTCTTCCTGGTTATTTATTTTGCATGAGAAAGGGAAGCTAATGAGAATCTGTGTGTTTGTGTTTGTGTGTTTAAAAAGAAAATGAAACATGAACAAGCAAAAGAGTCAAAATTTTAATCAAGAAAGATTGTCAGTTGAATAATAAAGTTTCTACAAAACTTAGACAAAAAGAACAACAACATTACATGATCATATTCCATATAGACTGAAAAAAATAGATTGTACAAACTGTGTTGCTGGTGATGATAACAGAATCATAGAATCACTGGATTGGAAGGGATCTTAGAGGTGTTCTAGCCGAACCCCGCTGCCTGAGGAGATGAGGTAGCTGGTTTTAAATGAGGAAACCAATTGTATCAACAATCTTTATTTTTAGTATTCTCTAAAGAGTTGCCCTGAGTGTACAAGATTTGTAACTACCTAAATATACATTTGTAACAGCCTAAACAGTAGCAAGTAATATGTGAGTAAACAGTTGTTGTGCAGTTGTACAGGCCTATATTTGACAGTCTTCTCCAGGAAGAGCTTTCCATGGCTGGAAACCTCTTTTCTTGTAGCTAATCACATTAACTAAGATGATGCCATAGTAGCAAAGCCCTTTCCTCTGAATTAGAAGAAAAGCATAACAAAAATCAAAATATGAAATGTCTACATCTCAGATTCTTTGCCTGTAATTGCTAATCCTCCTCCCTTTGATACTACAATTTTCACTGCAAATTTCATACATCAGGGACATTAGTACAGCCTGCATACTGATAGCATATCTATACAGTCACCAGTATTTTGTCTGATACTCTAAAGTTTTTAAAACAAAATAAAAGGAGTTGAAATTAAACTTCACCAAGATATATCACTGAATTCCTGAGAGTAGGTATTCATCTATATACCAGGCATCCAAATTTGAAATAGCCATTTGAATGAAAACATTGGGCTTAATGAATAATATCAAACATGACAAGTATTTGTCAGGATTCTTGGAGAAAGATGAGCTTCAAACAACGAATGGAGGTTTGATTGATTTCACAGTGAGAAAATCAGATGCTTTAAGTTTGTGGACAGGAATGGTAAGATAGCCAGCTTGACAACTGCAATGATATATAGAAAAGATCAAGACTTGACATCCTAAATGTCATGTGCACTGAAGTAGGTCTAGCTTTTGTACATGAAAACACTGAAGTTACATCCCTTATACCTTTGTACACAGATCTGCATGATCAAACACGAATACTGCCCTTCAGACATCAAATACATTAAGCTCTCAAACAGCTGCAGAAGTTTAATCACCTAAAGGTCAGGAAGGACTTCATCAACTTATCTAATTTGCTGAAGATTCCAAATGAGGTGGGTATGCATATGTAATCATATTAAAAATGTTGGATATTGTTCCAGAAAATTGATCCCAATGACCTAAAGGGCCCTTCCAACTCTATGATTCTATGATTATTTACTTAGGGATGTATAAACCATATTATTACTTATATTTCCATTTGACTCCCCTTATCAGAAATGGGCAACTCATAGTTTTGGAGTCACATGAGTTTGTTAGAACCTTTTTTTAAAAAAAATCCTCACAAACCCCAGGAAACTGGGGTAAGAGAATGGCCTATTTTCCAGTAGAAGTGAAATCAAATAGGTATGTAAAACGTATTGTATCATTTAAAGCCATTCAAGTGAACTGTGTGTTTATGTGTAATGGAATGAAAATCCTGCCACTTACCCATGGTAACATTTTTTTTATTTATTTATTTATTTATTTATTTATTTATTTATTTATTTATTTATTTATTTATTTATTTATTTATTTATTTAATTTCTATACCGCCTTTCTCCCGAGGGACTCAGGGCAGTGTACAGGGCAATAAAAATGCAATAAAAGTACAATATACAAAAGTTAAAAATGAGATTAAATAGACTAGCCCATTACAATAATTAATTAATTAAAAATTACAAATTAAAATACCCCAAACCCATTAGACCAGGCCGGCTTGTTCAAATAGGTAAGTTTTCAGGTCACGGCGGAAAGAGCGAAGGTCAGGAGCCATCCGGAGCTCAACCGGTAATTGATTCCAAAGGGCTGGCGCGCCCACAGAGAACGCCCTCCCCCTGGGGGCCACCAGTCGACATTCTCTGACCGACGGCACCCTGAGGAGGCCCTCTCTGTGGGAGCGCACTGGACAAAGAGAAGTTGATGCCGGCAGCAGGTGCTCCTGTAAGTAATCCGGACCCATGCCATTTAGGGTTTCATAGGTCATCACCAGCACCTTGAATCTCACTCGGAGGGCAACTGGAAGCCAATGCAGCTCGTGGAGTAGAGGTGTTACATGGGAATATCGGGAGACCCCCAACACAACTTGCGAGGCCGCATTCTGCACCAGCTGGAGCCTCCGAGTGGTCCTCAAGGGTGGCCCCATGTACAGAGCATTGCAGTAGTCTATACGAGAGATCACGAGCGCATGAGTGACTGTACGCTTTATTGGTACCATGGACCTTGGTTCCCAAAATATTCTTTCACAATACCTGTGACTGTCTACCTCACCTCAGCTACACAAATGTCATCTGCATCCACTTCTTTACTAATAGAAATAAGCTGAAATAATTTATGAAGATGGCATGGGTGTATTGATCTCATTGATCTCAGTGAGATTGAGGTTATTTATTTTTATTTCTATCCCACCATTATTATTTTTTACAACATATCCAACAAACCTGCCTTCTCTTATTTTCCCCACAACAACAACCCTGTGAGGTGAAGCTGGCAATAAAAAACTGAGAGAACTCCATGATAGAGAATTCCCCCTTATTCTGGATTTTTCTCCTTAGCCCTAAAAAATCTCAACATTTTCAATTTCAAATGGCACTGAAAGGCTCATGTTATGGGTATGGGAGGGAAGTATCAGGTCCAAATCAGTTTTTTAGGTCATTTCAAATGTCTATGTAGATTCTCAGTCATCCAGGTCATGGTTGTCCCAAAGGTGCTTTTTCCCAAGACAACTGTTGAAAGGACTATGTTGTAGATCAGGGGTGTCAAACTGCCGGGCTGTGGTCCAGATCGTCATGGGGAAACCGCGCCCACCCTGTTGCTGGCAATGGAAAAAAAGTCATGATATGTCACAACACATCACATGATGTTGTGAGTTTGACAACCCCATTGTAGACTGAAGATAGATGATGTCGTATTCCCTCCCTCTCTGTTGGTAGAGGACTGTTCAGTTTTGACATAGATGGCCTCTTTCACCCCTCTTTCAAACCAGTGGCCCTCTCTGTCCAAAATGTGGACTTTGCTGTCTTCAAAAGAATGGCCTTTGTCTTTTAAATGCTGATGGAGTGCTGAATCTTTTCCTGATGGGTTTGTTTTCATATGTTGTGCCATACGTTTATGAAGTGGTTGTTTTGTTTCTCCAATGTATAGATCTGCTCATGGCTCCCTGCATTGTACTGCATATATTTATTTATTTATTTTTATTTTTATTTTTATTACATTTATATCCCGCCCTTCTCCGAAGACTCAGGGCGGCTTACAAGCTTAGCAGTAGCCTTCATTCTATGTATATGCCTGCTTGTTAGGGCTTTCACACACACCCCAAGCGGCATTATTACAAAGTCAGCTTATTGCCCCCAACAATCTGGGTCCTCATTTTACCTACCTCGGAAGGATGGAAGGCTGAGTCAACCTTGAGCCTGGTGGGATGCGAACCTGCACTAATTGCAGGCAGCTGGTGTTACTTAAGGAGGCATCAGCCCACTGCTCCACCAAGGCTCTATACCACGTTGCTCAGTTTGTGTCTGGGTATTTTATCCTTGGGGTGGACAAGCTTCTGCCTTAGTATATTCTTGGGTTTGAAGTGTGCACATATGTTGTGTTGGCTGAAGATGCTGGCTCCCTTGGCTAAGAAACAGAGATGAGCATTGTTCCCCTAGAGTCAGAAATCTTTACCTTTACCACATCTGGATTGCAAAAATTCATTCAACAGCCAAATGGGAGCAAATGGTTTTTTATAGCTCTTTGCTACCATCTAGTGGTCATCCAGTTTGTTGCAGCCTAGCTTTAAAAGCCCCAAATATTTTTCTCCTTAGCATACTGCAGTTCAATCTCAAACTCCTGAGAATGATCCAGCCAGTGTTCTCTCCAAATAAGCCACAAAAAACATTTTAAAAAATAGCTATTGCAGCTCCACCCACCATGTGATTTTTGTTTTTTGGATTGTGCTATTTTATTTGGTGATGTGAAAAAAAATGCTGCTGTCAATATAATGGGGGCGGGGGCTGAACCATAGTAAATAACATTGTAGGATGAATTCACCATAGCGAGACCTCGATGAAGGAAAAGTTTCCACAATTTACAGCATTCATATTGCCAAGCACCACAGATATCCAACGTTTCAAGCAGAACTCACAGCAATTTCTGATGCATCACAGATTGATGCAGCTGAGCTGAAATAAATTGGTTTAGTTACCCAGTGAAGGGAATGATATGGGACACTGGGACATGGAGCTGATTTGGGTACAGCTGCCCTAAGTACATTCTTCCTGTTTCTGACAGCTCCATCAAACACAAACGGCAAGAACACATTAGAGATTTGTTCTCGATGGTACCTCTTCATTGGAGTGAGATCCTGCTTATAGCTGGACAGTTCGATATCTTCTGAAAACGAGGTATAGCTGTAAGAATTTAAGTACATTATGTTCCTGGGATAATCAGGAATGTCAGTAGGGATATTTTAATTATTTGCTTTTGTAGTACTTTTATAATACCCCAGTTTGATTTGTGGTATTCGGTCTGCTTGATTCTTAAATATCTAGATTTTTAACAGCGTAAGGATTGGATTACATTAAATGGAAAGTAAAGTAACATTCTTGCATTTTATGAACCTCATATAGAATACTAAAATAATTATTTTGGCTAAACAGACAATTAAATGTATTAGTTTTATAGAAGATGCACAATCTTTGTAATGAAATGTGCCAATAGCTGACCATATAATTTAACTCTTGTTCAATAATTTGTGTAACAGTTGGCATGTGGTTTACTTTTCTTCTTTTGCTCTCTATTTTGTGGGTTTGGATGAAAACTCATCTATAACAGTCTTAAAATGATGTGACTTGGTTATGGTTGGGTTTTCAGCTGGTCTCTTTGACCACAAACCACAATGATAAGGCTTTAGGCAGACCTATCATAGAGTCCTGTTTAAACCAGCCACAAATGATGGGGATCAGTACCACCAGCTGACCACAGAGTAATAGAGGTTAATCATAGTTAACCTTTTCCCCATCCAGAAAACTGAACATCCACCCATGGAAAGAGCCACTACATATGTCTTAAAAGAAATCTTTGCTTAGCATACAACTTTAAGAAACAACAACTAGGTCTGTTTTCTCCTTCCTGAGTCAAGTCATTTTTGTGACCCTGTACAGACCACTGGGAACCATTTTCTTGCTCAAGTATATGAAGCTAACATTATTGGCTAATTGGTGCATGACTATTATGGTCTTAGAATGTTATCTTATGTTTCAGCTTTAATCTGGATGTTCATTTTAAATGTGATATTGAAAGTGATATGCAAAACATAATTGTACAATTTCTTTATGTCTAATGTGCAGAGTAATAGCTTAAGAATTTTGTTTATATAAACTCAGTAAATGATTGTAGCATTGGATATGTAAAATGCATTTTTGGTACAGCTTTTCTGCATAGCCACATATAACATGAATACAATTCTGCACATTCTGCATATATATCTAAAATGCATTTTTGGAACAGCTTTTCTGCATAGCAGCCATCTTATTTTTATTAGAATAATATTACTCAAAACTTCATTGGGGAATACATTTTAGTATTTGGACCTAATGGGAGTCTAGTTCTCCTATTTTGACCAGCTGTTTGTTCTGCCTGTAGATGGCTAACTGACCATGTAAAACACACACCAAATCAGACATGGATGTCATACAATTTTTTTAAGAGTTTATATAAATTGGAGCATACTCAAATTTTGGCGACATGTAGTTCAAAAGCTCAACAAAAGAAGCCTAGTACCCAGGCTGCCATTTATTCTAAATTATTCCTTATTTCAAATTTCTCTTTCTTCCTTCTACATCTTTTGAACATCAGGAAGTTAAAATCTGTACATCATCAAGTCAACAACTCTCAAGTAGAAGTGCAGCCTTTTATTCTCAGACCCAAGGACACAGTGCTACCATTCTATTAGTTCAAGAGCTGATCAAAAATAAAAGCAGGATAAAAAAATCTTAAATAATTAATAAATACATAAATTATCCTGGAATAGTAACTTGGCAAAGAAATACTACCATATACAGAATGAGCAAAAACATGGTACATTTTAAAACCTGTTTGACATTCTATAACCTGATATTATCAATGGAAAGAATACAATTTTTAAAAACTTCAGTGTATTTTCTATCTCTCATGCAATACTGATGATTGTTTAATATTGTTCAGACTTTGGATGTCCTTTTTTCTGTATATTTTCCTCTGTACTGTAGTTTTTACAGAGGTGATGAGCAAGGTACTGGCATAAGATGACTTGGGCCAAACCATTTCTTTCTCCAGGTATACAATGGCCCAAAATTAATCCTTTACAATAGAATTTTGACTGCACCATTGTGAGAAATACCTGAATACTGTAGGAAAAGCCCTAAAATAGTGGCAGTGTACTCTAAACAAAGCAAACAAAAAAAAATAAGTATCTTCTAAGAAAGTACAGAAAAAAATTAGAAAACCCTGACCCATGTATGATGCCATACAACCATCTTTGCCTTATCAGTCCCTTATTATATATGTAACTCATTCTGCTCCCAAAATATTAACATCATCCCTGGACACCAAAATGTTATATATTCTACTCTTAAAATGTTAAGTAAGGATGTGGAAAAATTGCTTGTCCAACATGTTAAGGAGAACTTGTATTTCATATTTCCTGTGAATTATATAGTGAAATGCAGTGATTTGACAAAATTCCTTTTTTTAAAGAAAAATAAATACTGCAGTACAATGCAAGGTATGCTGTTCTGTATGGCACCATTCAAAAATCAAGTCTGTTTAAGTGTGAAAAGAGAAGACAAAGGAAACTGCATCACATATAAGCAAGTATATTCGGGGAAAGGATTCTCTCATAACAGCCACCTGACATGCTGCTTTTCTATACATAGAGAGGAATATTATTGTATTTGTTGTTATTTGGTATGGGGGAAGCAATCAGGCAGTTTATATTTGGAATGTACAATGACATCATCCAGGGAAAAATTATCCTTTGAATGTGCTGAAAACATAACCTGCGTTTTAAAAAAAATGAGAAAAAACCCATAAATTCACACCATGTTGTCTTAGGTGTGGAGGTATATTCACAAGAGCAAGAAAAAGGGGAGGAAGAGAGAGAGATTATGTTCAGACCTTTCCCCCATTACTTGCCATCTCATTTCCTCTAAGCTTAGAAATAATGTCAGATAAGCCTTTTGCATGTACTGTGGAGTGGCTCCATGTTTAAATACATTTGGCAATATGCAGCAAAATCCTCTTTCAATACATCGCACGACAGACAAACAGAATATGGGTAGCTCTCCATGTCTGTCAATAGAACAGGCTGCGCCAGTGTCGCACAAACTGACCTTTCTGGAATTGTTCAAATTTGGCAATGAAATTGATAGATTTACATGATGCATATGCAGCCAGCCGCTCTGTCTTCGTGTCCTTGTGTTCATTATAAACAGGCAGGGACACCGTGCTGGATTTACAGAGGGATGATAAAATATCTCATGGCACCTGGGCTCCCTACAGAACTCAGAAGATTTATTTTCCTTGAGATGAACTCTTCTTCCCAGGGACGGTTCCTTTACAACCTGTCTACTGGTGAACTCTACTGGCCTTAAAGGGATCCCTTCTCTGGGGGGAAGAATACTTTAGACAGTATCCAATAGAGGAGCTGCACTCTCAAAACCGTGTTTAAATAAAGAATTTAAGTTCCTTCAGTTGTGCTGAATTGTGATTTTAGAGGTTGAGATTTATTCCCAAGGGGTATAATGAGTGGTTTTGTTTTTGTGTTTTTTTCATCTGCACAACACCTTTTCCTTGATGGGGAATGGGAAGATTCTTCCTTCTCTGTTAAATGGAGATATGATAACCTTGAAGCAAGTGGCATAGATGACACACAGTTGTAAGTAGAGGGCAATAAAGCCAGGCCACAAGGAAGTTATGTACAGAGTCACACTGCTGTAATTAAACATTACTTTTCTTCTCTAAATGTGCACTGTGTTTCTCTGAAAATAAGACCCGGTCTTTTTTTTTCCCTCCAAAAGAGGCACCAGGGGAGTGTCTTTTCCATGGTCTCACCTCACGGTGGCAGCACTGACAGCCCCACCCAGCCGGCCCACTTCTGTGGCTGAAGGAAATGCCTCTGCAGCTGAGAATGGAGCTCCAGCCTGCATTTTGCCACCAGAGGCCTTTCCAGAAAGGCTTCTGATGGCAAAATGCAGGCAGGGAGATGCCAAAGAAGAAGTGGACTGATGAGGAGAGGGAGGTGTCGATTCATGGGAGGCCTGGTAAGTGGCTGCAGGGCACGTGGGGCAGCTCCACCTCTCCACCTCCGCCCTAGCTTGATTTTTAGGTATGCGCCCCACCCCAAACTAGGGCTTATTTTTGGGGTAGGGCTTATATTAGGCCCACTCCCCAAAATCAACCTAGGGCTTATTTTCATGGTAGGTCTTGCTTTCGTGGAAACACAATAGTATTATTTCCTGTATATTTCCATGTGAGATATTTCTTGTATAAATTACTAATGCTATTCAGAACTCTCCACTTTGGATCAGTGTTTTAGAAACCATCATAAACATCTTGCCCATAGGGAGTTTTGCAAATCACACTTTCTAGGTGGAGACGAAACCAACAAAGCAGTTTACAACATATTAAGTATAACCAACTGTATGAGAGGAGACTTTGGTATGCATTCTAATTGTGAAAACCTAGGACATTATAAATATATCTAAGGATAACACTCTTTGCTGGAGTCAAAAGGCCAGCACAGTAGCCTCTAGTTGTCCAGTGAAAAGCCTATGGAGAAGTTATGGCTTGAAGCAAAGTTGAAAATGTGCTACTCTGCAGTGAAACCGAAGAGGAAGCAAATTATCACAAAGTAAAGATTCACTCACTTAGGACAAGACAAGACAAAGCAGACAAAAAGTAAAAGAAAACAGGATTTCTTTTATTTTAATGTTGGGAAGAGTGAAGAAAATGAAAGCTGCCACCACCACCACCACCTTGAAAAGGACAAAAGAAAAGCTGAAAAGCAGTAGATAGACTAGCTACTGAGAGACTATATTACATGTCCGACAAATAGTTTGGGAGCTTTATTTATTTATTTATTTATTTATTTTATTGCATTTATATACCGCCCTTTCCCTGAGGACTCAGGGCGGTTTACAGGGAGTTAAAAATCAACCATACAAAAGTTAAAACCCAATTTAAAAAATATTAAATCAACCCTGTACTATTAAAACCCCCAATTAAAATAAATATCTCCTCAGCCTGGGCCCGAGAGCTCAAAGAGCCAGGTCTTCAGGCCCCGGCGGAATGATCGGAGGTCGGGAGCAGTCCTCAGCTCCACCGGCAGCTGGTTCCAGAGGGCAGGCGCCCCCACTGAGAAGGCCCTATCCCTGGGTGTCACCCGCCGGCAATTTCTTACCGGCGGGACCCTGAGCAGACCCTCCCTGTGGGAGCGCACTGGGCGAAGGGCGTTTGATGCCGGCAGCAGGTGTTCCCTCAAATACCCTGGACCCAGGCCATGTAGGGCTTTATAGGTGATAACCAGCACCTTGAATTTCACCCGGAGGGCAACCGGAAGCCAATGCAGCTCGCGGAGTAGAGGTGTTACATGGGAGTATCGGGAAACCCCCATTACAACTCGCGCGGCCGCATTCTGCACCAGTTGAAGCCTCCGAGTGGTCTTCAAGGGCAGCCCCATGTAGAGAGCGTTACAGTAGTCCAAACGGGAGGTCACAAGCGCATGAGTAACTGTGCGTAGGGCGTCTAGGTCCAGATAGGGAGGCAACTGGCGCACCAGGCAAACCTGTGCAAAAGCCCCCCTGGTCACGGCTCCTATGTGATCTTCAAAATTGAGCCGTGAATCCAGGAGGACGCCCAGGTTGCGAGCCCTATCAACGGGGGGTAACACCTCACCCCCCATCGTTAGAGGTGGAATAACTTGGTTAACCCGAGATGCCGATATGCACAGCCACTCAGTCTTGGCGGGATTGAGACGAAGCCTGTTTCTCCCCATCCAGACCTGAACCGCCTCCAGGCACCGGGACATCACGGAGAGGGCATCACTGGGTTGGTTCGGGGTGGAAAGAAAAAGTTGGGTATCATCAGCGTACTGGTGATACCCCACCCCGAAGCCACGAATGATCTCGCCCAGCGGCTTCATATAGATGTTGAACAGGAGAGGCGAGAAAACCGACCCCTGAGGGACTCCACAAATGAGAGGCCTTGGGGCGGATCTCTGCCCTCCCGTCAACACCGACTGCGAGCGGCCCTGGAGGTAGGAGGAGAACCACCGTAAAACAGTGCCTCCCACTCCCAACCCCCTGAGACACCGCAGCAGGATACCATGGTCGATGGTATCGAAAGCCGCTGAGAGATCTAATAGGACCAGGACAGAGGAGCAACCCCTGTCCCTTGCCCTCCAGAGATCATTCACCAGCGCGACCAATGCCGTCTCCGTGCTGTGTCTGGGCCTGAAACCCGATTGGTACGGGTCCAGATAATCAGTTTCCTCCAGGAACAGAGGGAGCTGATGCGCCACCACACTCTCAACAACCTTCGCCAGAAAGCGAAGGTTGGAGACTGGACGGTAGTTGTCTAAAGCAGCCGGGTCCAAAGCAGGCTTCTTGAGAAGGGGTCTCACCACCGCCTCCTTCAAGGCGGCAGGGAAGACACCCTCCTTCAAAGAAGCAGTTATTACTGCATGGAACCAGCCTCGTGTTCCCTCCCGAGCCGCATAAGCTAGCCAGGAGGGGCACGGATCCAACAAACAGGTGGTGGTGCTCAGTCTCCCCATGATCCTGTCCACATCATCAGGGGAAACAGGGTTGAACTCAGTCCAGATAACGTGCTCAAGACCGCCTGATTCCTCCACATCGGACTCTGCCCAGTCAGAGTCCAGGCCGGTCCGAATCCGAGCGATTTTGTCCGCCAGATGATGACTAAACTCCTCGGCTCGTCCCTGCAAGGGATCCTCTCTCACCTCCTGGTTAAGGAGGGAGCGAGTCACCCTAAACAGGGCGGCCGGGCGATTATCTGCGGACGCGATAAGGGCGGCAAAGTAGTTAAACTTCGCCCTCCTTATCGCCGCAAGATAAGACCTTATAAAGGTTCTTAACTGCAATCGGTCGGATTCGGATCGGCTGGATCTCCAACCGCTCTCTAGACCTCGTCTCCGACGCTTCATCTCCCGGAGCTCCACAGAGAACCATGGAGCCCAACGGGATCTGCGCCGGGTCAGAGGTCGCGTGGGTACAACGCAGTCAAGTGCCCTGGTGGCAGCCGTTTCCCAGGCCTCCACCAGAGCATCGACTGGGCTGTGGGTAAGGGTGATAGGTATAGGCCCAAGCACCCTCTGGAACCGATCCGGGTCCATTAGGCGCCTGGGGCGGAACCACCTGGTCGGTTCCGCCGCCCAGCGGCGGGGGGTGGCATGACGGAAAACCAGCCTCAGGAGGTGGTGATCTGACCATGACAGAGGGGTGATGGACGGGGAGCCCCCTCCCAGATCATCCAACCACTGTCCAGACAGGAATACCAGGTCGAGAGTATGATCCCCCACATGAGTCGGGCCCTCAATAACCTGGGTCAGGCCCATGGCTGTCATGGAAGCCATGAACTCCCGAGCTAACTCCGACGACCCTCCCAGTGACGGCAGGTTGAAGTCACCCAGGATTATAAGCCTGGGGAACTCCACCGCCAACCCTGAGAGGGTGTCGAGCAGCTCAGGCAGGGCTGTTGCCACACAGCTGGGCGCCAGGTATGTAAGCAACAAACCCAACTGAACCCGAGAACCACATCTCAAGAGGAGGGATTCACTCCCGGCCATCTGGACAATGGTGGCCTCCCGGGGACACAAAGTCTCCCGAATAACCACTGCCACCCCACCACCCCTGCCCTGAGCCCGTGGCTGGTGCAGCACCCGGAAACCTGGCGGGCATAACTCGGTGAGAGGCACCCCTCCCTCTGAACCCAACCAAGTTTCCGTGATGCACGCTAGATCCGCACCTTCCTCCTCGATCAGATCATGGATGAGGGGAGCTTTGTTAACTACGGATCTAGCGTTAAAATAGACCAACCTGAGCTCAGGGGCCTGATCACCCTCATCCCCGGGTAAGAGGGTGCTAACCGGAGGGTCGGAGCGCGCCACCGCTCGGAGATAGCGGGGGCGCGATCCCAGGTGTTGATATCGCTCTCCGCGCAAACACCTGCTGCCATTCCCTATTGCTGTGGGGATTTGAAGCCCCACCCCCACATTCCCAGAACCAGAAGCCACCTCCCCCGACCCTGTCCCGTCAGGACCTCTAAAAGGTCCAGACTGAGTGCCGGTTAAAGATTCCCTCCCTACCCTCCCCTCCCTCCCCCTCCCTAACCTTTTAAAATAACCGGCTAAAAATTTTATCAGGGGCCTCTTAGCACGTCTCCACTCGAGGCCCCTAGTTAAGCCCAGCCACCTCTCGGAACCCCAGCAGTTGGGTCCATCATCAAGGGGAATGTTAGAAAAGAAGGCTGGCCGTATCCAGGAGGGAGAAACCCCTCTGAGGGCGCACAAGTCCGATCCAGAGTATTGTACGCGAGCCATGAGGTGGAACTGTCCATATGAGCCATTGTTCACAAATGGGGTCAGAAGTTATTAAGCTGATGAGATGTTAGTTCAGATGTAAAAAACATTAAGTCTGGAACGTGTCTTCATCCAGCAGTCTGCCAATCCGGCTCTGCTCTCACCTGAGCCGGTCCAGACAAGAGCCCATGACTGTCCTCTCACCTAGCCATGAAATCCAGCCTGGGATGGATAAGGGCAGCGTTGCTGGGGAAGCAAAAGTCCACCTTGCTAGTCTCTCACACCAGCAGGGGATTAATAGCCAGTCCAGAGCCGCCCTCTCACCACGGCCTGTCCTAGACTCCTTCCGGAACATCATAGGGAGGTCACGGGAACAGGAGAAAAAATGTCCCAAATCCTGTTCCAGCATCCAGTCCATCTTAGAAAGTAGCAAGCAGACCATCCAGCACACTAAATCCATTTCTAGGGCTGCAGGGAGCTCAGTTATAAATGTCAAATGCTCAGATTCAAGCAGCCAAATCTCCATCGTCCTCTGAGAAAAAGGAGACAGAAAAGTCTCCCCCATAGCCTCCACGCCGAGACGGGAATCCGCAGCCATTTTATAAGCGGAAAGGCCAGGAGCAACAGACAGGAACAGAGAAATCCACATGGCTGCAGACGGCGCCCTCCAACCGAGTTCAGGCGCCTGATGATCCATCCAGAGGTCCGCAGCAGGATCCTAGGCTGCCGAAGTCATCTCCGTCTGAGAAAGCTTCCCCAACGCCTGAGGAAGGGAGAGCGAGCAATCAGTTCTAGCCAGCACAGCGCCTGACAGCTGATCCAGAGCACCAGCTGATCGGCGGCAATCTACAGGCCGCCTGGCCGCTGCCGCTTCTACTTCTCTGGGGGGGGGAAAGGCTCCACACCGCGAAACGGTGCTAGCCTGTTGTTCCTACACCCCCCCTCCGAATATGCCCTTCGGCTGGGCTTTCGTGAACCTCACCAGTCCCCCATTGTGTAGGCTCACCGCAGAGCTCAACGAACGCCGCCCGTGGTCGCCGCCATCTTGGGCAAAAAAAAAACAACTAATGAAAGATAAATGGGAAAATAGGCTAGAATAAACAGGAGTCTTTTTCTTGCTGCATCTTTCTAAACTAATTCTAGGGGGCAGCAGATCAACACTCCACCAAAGGTCTATAGGCGAGTTTGCAAAAGTGATAAAACTAAGTCATGGTTACTGATCAAAAACAGAGAGTCCATAAGATCCATCAAATCCTTCCACAGCTTTGCAGGTACAATCTTGTAAACTTCACAAGTGCTATATTTCCAGTTAGTGTTAAATTTCCTATCAGTGAGAACAATTAATCTGTTCTGTACCCGCCTGCTACCGGCCCTGCAGAAAAGGCAGGGACAACCCCTTTTACAAGAAGGCAAGAGGCTGGAACTAAGCCTGCCAAATGTATTAACATAAAAACATAAACAGAGCAAACAGAGCAAAGAGAGCAAACACGAACCATGAAACAGGAGCTATTCAAACGGTTGCCTTCAGCAAACCAGCCCTCCCACACATTCCCCTTTTAAACAGTTCAGGGCGTGGCTTCTCTCTGCCTCCTTCCGAGGTGCCCCATTGCCTTCCTCTGTTTACTCCTGATTGACTGCCTCCTGCGTCAGGCGTCCTTGAACAGGGCCAGCTGTGGGTCATCTTCTTCCACGCTGTCAGGCTCACACAGCTGGGTCTGCGCCATGACCAGATGGGAGGGGCCTGGCTGAGGGCTCTGTGGAGCCTCAATATTATTTTCAGCAAGCTCTCCAACACCCCCCTCCTCCTCCTCTGAATCGTCCGACCCAACTGCCGAACCCACAGGCTGACCCTGAATCACAACATAATCAGTGGTATGGCTTGCCTTCAGAAGTTGTGGATGTTCCGTCACTGGAGGCCTCTAAGAAAAGACTGGACAGACATTTATCTGAAATGGTATAGGGTTTCCTGCCTGAGCAGGGAATTGGACTATATGACCTCCAAGGTCCCTTCCAACTCTGTTATTCTGTTATTATTCTGATAAGTGTTTGAGACTTGAAAGCAAGACAGCCCATGCGACTTCAAATCAACTTTGCGTATACTTATTTTTTAAAATAATTTTTATATTATAGATGGAATTGCAGTTGAGCTTCATTTTTATGGCTGTTGCTAATTTATGTATGTTCACTTATTTAAAATTATGTTTGCACTGAATTTCAATTACAATTTTTCAAAGAAAGGTAAAAATTCTCTTCTCATCCACATCTCCTGAAGACTGGAATACAGGCATCTTTCTCATTTTATTTTTCTCTGAATCCAAATGGATGTTAAAATTAGAATCAGGATAACATATATTTTAAAATTTATATTTTGTGCAAAAATTAATATATTCCTTTTCCCCCTGTTCAGCTAATAAGTGAATACTGTTCAAAGTTACAACGGTACTTTAAAAAGTGACTTAGGAAAGCATCACACTGTCAAAATTTGAGCACTTCGCAACTGGCATGTATTTATGACAGCTGCACCATCTCGAATCATGTGATCACCATTTGTAACTTTCCCAGCTGGCTTCCAACAAGTCATTAGGGGACGCAGAGTCACTTAATGACCATAGGATTCACTTAACAGCTGCAGTTATTTCCTTAACAAGTGTGACAAAAAAGGTCTTAAAATTAATTAATTTTGAGATGAGATGACAAGTAACCAGTGGAACGGCTTGCCTTCAGAAATCATGGGTGCTCCATTACTGGAGGTTTTTAAGAAGAGACTAGACCAGGATGTCAATCTCGCAATGTCACATGACTTTTTTTGCCATTGCCGGCAATGGGGTGGGCGTGGTTTCACTATGATGCATCTGGCCTGCGGGCTGGCAGCTTGACACCCCTGGACTAGACAGTCACTTGTCTGAGATGGTATAGGTTCTTCTGCTTAAGCGGGGGGCTGGACTAGAAGACCTCCAAGGTCCCTTCCAGCTCTATTCTATTCTATTCTATTCTATTCTATTCTATTCTATTCTATTCTATTCTATTCTATTCTATTCTATTCTATTCTATTCTATTCTATTCTATTCTATTCTATTCTCAATTGTGGTCATAAGTCGAGGACTACCTGTATGTATTTCATACCAATGCTTAAACTGCAGATTTTGAGAACAGAATGGAAATAATTTCTAAATGAAGAAATGAAGACTGTCATGCACTGTAAATAATGATGTCACTGAGGGTCAATGGAAAGGAACAAAATGAGGAGTGCAGTTATTATTTATAAATCTCTTTGAACAAAAGTAATAACCATCTTGAAAGATGTATTCCCTCCCCCTCCACAAATGGGTAATGGTTTTCTTACTGTTGTATTTTTTTAAAAAAAAAAGCCTATTAGTGCAGTGCCAATTTAAATATATGCAATTTTTGAAACAATCACAATTGGAACTGAGTAAAAATAAAATCAATTTAAAAGGTGAGGTGGCACCTCCTAAACCTTCAGATTAAAAATTAGCAGATCAATTCTATTGTTCTACAAAACTTATTCTAAATTCATGCTTTGCCCCTCCCCCTCTGCCTTCATTACTCACTGGTGACTTTTCATTCTATTTGCCACTATTGCAAACTTTTCATTATCTTGTACTTGAAATATTTATTGTAATGTTAAAAAACAAAACAAATTTCCAGGAAGTGCTTCTGGGTTGCTAAAATGGCAGCCTAATATTTTGTGCTCTATTATTTCCTTAATACCTAATGCCCCAAATCTCTGGAGGAGAGGATATAGATGAGATGTAGATTACCTTTTGGTTATAAATCATTTAGATTCCTTCTGGAATGGATGAGCAAAAAAGAAGAAATGACTGATGGGGATCTTGCAGGAATGTCAAAAATGCAGTCCCCCCACTTTTTTTGTTGCTTATCTTAAACTAGGCTCATGATTGGTTAGTTTTTTGTCTTATGGAAGGACCTTTCAGTCTCTTGCATGGAGAAAATCCCTCATTTTAAGGGGGACAGATGGACAGGCAGTTTCTTGACCAATGCTAGCTAATATTCTTCCCCCACCCCTGTTTCATCCTGAGGTCCTTTTTTGTGCTCCTGCATTATTATTAAACTTTCTGTGACTACACCCAGTGCTCAAAGGCTGTCTCTAATTTAAAAACACATGACAGGTAACTAACACTGTGAAATAAAGCATAAAAGAAATAATTATAGCCGCAGGAATTCAACTCCTACGCTGGCATAAAAGAAACGTTGGGATATAGGTCTTGAACTGGGGCCTGAAGCACAGCACTAGAAGTTTTTGCAAAATGGTTGCAAAATGGTTCATCAAATGGTGGGAGATTTTGAGTACAGTAGTTTTGCACAGCTTGTGAGTGAAAGATCAGGATTTTGTGCATGCAAATAGGTCAGATGGTTGAAGGAGAGGAATGACTGCTGATTACTGATGTCATTTTAAGCTTTCACAGTGCAGAACAGATCAAACTAGACAGTGTTAAATGTACTTTTGTTGAGAGAAAAGAGACTGATACTTAACAGTACTGCAATGGGCAGAAGAGAAAATTTAACTTTTCTTACTTGTATTGTGATCCTGACTTCTTTTTCTTCTTTTTCGTTTTTGATCTGCATTGTCTTACTGTTTCTTTCTGACCTAGATTCTGGGACAACTGAAAGCAAGTTATTAAATATTAAAGCTCTTATAGAAGACAATCAGCATGTTCTAACTATGCTTCCTTCTTGGTATTTGCATAATTCTTATTCCTATAATGTGAATGCATCAATGCAATTGCCAATGAGAAAGATTACTCCATTTCATATTTCCTAATTCTAAGTAAATTCCACTGAAGTGGTTATTCATCTGGTCCTAGAGAGATATCTGCATATCACAAAGTTATTGCCCTCATTTAGTTATGGCAGGTTACTTTCCTAAAATACACACAATGTATTTTTGACAGAAAATCAACTAGTATCTACTGGGCAAGAATACCCTAGCAGGCAAGTGCCAATATAGCAGTAAGCAAGGAAAAATGCTGCTGTTGCAGTGGTGACCCTCTTTTTTTCCCATTGAGGTCATTGGATACATTCCAGTGGTGATTAAATAGAACCTGTGTGAACCTGCACTCTGCTCACTCCCAGTAACGTGGGACAGTGCGGCATGCGGCCAGGAATTGTGATGGAAGAGAGGAGGAGGAAGTGATTTTTATAGCCTAATTCCTCCTACTCAGATGATAGTGGGCGAGCTGACAGGGATGGCAGTAGCACGCTGTTGTGAAAAGCAGGAATTCTCAATCAACACTGAACAAGCCTGAGCTTTGGATATGTTTGGCCTCATTTGTGGAAGATTTGTTAGCATGGGTAAATGAGGAAGCAGCAGGATCAATTGCCCAGGTCACAATTACATATAGAAAGGGAGTATTTTATTTCTTTATTTGTTTTTATTTAGAGCTTACCAGGAGTTCAAGGCAGCTTATACTGGGATCTCCCTTTATTTTATCCCTACAACTACCACCCTGTGAGATAAAATGGACAGAGAGAAAGAGAACTCACCCAAGGTCTGGATGGTTGAGAATGGATCCAGTCTCAAATTAATTTTTTTATTAGTGCTGGAAAACCAGTGTTTCTCAACCTTAGCAACTTCAAGGGGGTCTGGATTTCAACTCTGTCAGAAGAAAAATTTGGGGTTCCACCTCAAGTCCTGATTGCACAAGCATAAATAAAAATGACATCCAGACAGCTGTGAGGAAAAAAATATATATTCCTAAAAGCAAAACAGTTTGCCTTTAGGGGCAGCTGCAGAGAAATGGGACACAACAGACTTTTATAGGGTAGTTTATCTTGATGTGTCTACATGCTGATTCTAGGATGACCCTTGAGATGTGTGTGTGTGTGTGTGTGTGTGTGTGTGTAGGTAGATCACTTATGATGTTTATTCTTGTGAACATGCAGTTCTGCTGGGAGACCTAATTTAATTAACTCTATTGTGCTTGCAGACATTATCCGTTGATATGTGGATTAGGTCTGGGTAACTTATTTGGAATTTTGAGGAAGTTAGTTTCAGCCTGACTGTCAATTAACTAGTGGAGAGCTGATTCTCATTACATTGTGGATTCTTTCAATGTTTTAAGGGAAAATGGGAATAAAGAATAAAATATATTTTGATATAAAACTTCCCACAACTCCCAGAATTCTCTAGCCAGCATTAAGGTCCACACATCTAAATGTTGGTGAGGTTGAGAAATACCGCCTTAAGCCACTCACACCTATTGGAAAGGGTAGGTGGATGGAACAAATGTATGTCAGGGAACCAAATTTTCAGAACTGTAGTTCTAGCATATATTATGCCAATTTGGTTCTTCTTCAGATGGAAAATAATCATGGCTGAACCCTATGAAAATTAAATAAATATTCAAAGATTACTATTATTTTTTTTAAAAAAAACCTCACCTCATTTGATGCTGGTTTGTATGAGCCCATACAAAGAAGGATAGGAAGGACAGGAAGATAAAAAAAATCTACCACAGTTCTATAATCTGCAAAAGTGGATTATACTACGGCATAGTTTTACTGCCACCGGTCAGTCTTCAACAGAAAATCCATGCTTGGTAGAATTTTGAGAAAATTGCATTGAAATATATAATATTTTAAAAGAAAAAATACATTAAAAACAACACATACTAGGAATAGTTGATATAAAATGAAACTTGTATATGTAATATGAAGTTGAAAAGTGATAAAATTACATAGAACTGTCTAGGAAAAAAGTGAAATAATGTGAGAAAAAATGTATCTGTTCCAAAAATGGCTATAGGGGGCTAATAATTTCTTCTTACAGAATAGGATAACACAAGAAGTTATACACAACACATATACAAACAAATTGGGAATGATGCAAACAGCCCTGATTCACCAGCACTTTTTCAACTGCAGCATTTAAACTATAAAACAAATAAGAAAAGATGGCATAAATGTCCCCTCTTCTTCAGGTTACTCCTATTTGTTATTTTTAAAATCAAATTAGGAGATGAATAGTTGATTAAAAGCTTAAAAGTGTTAAATTATTTATGCTGGATATTTCCTTGGATAAATCCTCCAAGCTAGATACTGAAGCATATAGAAGCACTTGGTATAATTTTAAACACAATGAAGACCCAAATGCTCAATATCAACATTAACAGAAACATTTCATTCATTCATTCATTCATTCATTCATTCATTCATTCATTCATTCATTCATTCACTCACTCATTCACTCACTCACTCATTCTTTGTTGGGCTATCAGTTCCATCAAGCTCTGAATACAATGCAGGATTCTTAGCAACTGTATTTTATTTTAATGCATATTTACAGCTTTAACAATTAAATGTAAAGTGAAAATCCTGAAAATTGTAAGCTTTTTCTCTTATGTCTTGAGAAATGCCTTAAAACTCATCGCAAAAGAGAAGAGGGCATGAAGCAGGACAGATGTAATCACCCCAGAAATAGAAAATCTAAATTTGGTCAATAATTTCCATCCCTCTTAGCAATCAGGATTTGTATCTTATTATTTATTCATTTACCTTTCTGGCCCTCATTATTACAAAGCCTCGGGGTAAGTTTACAATATTTTAAAACCCATAAATAAAATAAATATTAATGCTTTATAGATCACTACTAAAAATTAAATTAACGGTGTATTTTTCTCCCATACTAAATATAACACTGGTCTTTGAATCAGAAAAGCTAATATGATATCTAAGTACTCTGGAAGGAGAAGACCCCTCTTGCTTTTTCTGTTTATTTTGGACTTCAAATAGCCAAACCAATAAACAAAAAACTAGCAAATTGACAATATAATATCTGGTAGGTAACATTCATTCTCTGATGTTCCTATCTATACTTTTCATTTGATTATCAACAAATTATATTAATAAACCTTTATTGTCAAAGTACAACATGTGTACATTGAGATTAGCTGAGCCTCCCCCCGTGCTCTCTCCCCCCAACACACAGTGACAACAAACCCTCCATCCTACCACACCATGTGAACCAACAACACCGTACACCGGCCTCCCAAGTCAATTCTGCATAAATTCACAGAGATTATGTCCCATTTAAAAGCCTAACAGCCCACGGATAAAAGCTATTTTTCAGCCTGTTGGTACGGCTGGCTATATTCCTATATCTCCTACCGGATGGTAGGAGAGTAAAGAGATACCGTCCAGGGTGTGAGTCATCCCTGAGAATCTTCCTCACTCTTCCAAGGCAACGATCCCTGGCGATGTCATTCAGATTTTCAATATGCACTTATTGCCACTTAACTGATTCCATCCATCCCCCTTACTGTTGGTTGTCCTTTTCTTCTCTTTCCTTCAAATTAAATAAGTTTAAGTCATACAGATATGTAAATAATTTGATACTTCCTGAAAACTCAAATGTTAATAGGGGAATCACCTAATTATAAGCGGATGTAATATGTTGAGCATGAAGAATATTATGGGAAAACGGTTGCATTGAACTCTAGGGGAAACAGACACCTGTTCTGGAAATGATGGGGTTTTCTGGGGGGGAGCTGAAGAATTTTCTTTTAGAGGTAAATATAACTGTAGCAGACAAAATAAAGCTCAGGAGCAGAGGAATTAAAATTTTCCTTAAATATATGCCGCAGGTTGGGAAAAATATTACCAGCATGGTTAATACATTTAGGGTCCAGGAGCCTATTAGAGAGAAAAATATTATTTTCTTCAAACTGGGGAGGACTTCTTCAAGTCAAAGGCATGTATCTGAATAATTTTAAAAGCAGATTAGCATTAGGCTTGATGTCTAGATTATCCCCAGCAATAAAGAATCATAGAATCACAGGATTGGAAGAGATCTTGCATATTTTCCAGTCAAACCCTTGTTCAAGGCAGGAATCCTCAAAGGTAACTTGCTATTGCAAACCCATTTCTGGAGAACATTAGCAGGATATTTCTTTTTCCTGCATGATTTGCTTGTGAGATTTCCATCTCTTTCTCCATTTGGGGCATGGACATCAACAATGGGAACAGTTTTGAGGGTATAAGTAACTTTTTTTTTCATGTGAAGGGATAAGCAGTGAAGCATTTTGTTAAACTAGTATCACTGAAAAATCATTGTCTTTCAATAAAATTAATGATTGCAATATGCTATGGTAAAAAAAAACCCAAGGAAAATGGAAAGCCTGGAAAACAAAGAGTGGAAAAAAATAACAAACTGACTGAAAGTAGTTAAAACAAAAATCATTTGGTCATCCACAAGGACTAGGATTAGAGTTAAGAAATGTCTTACTATACACTGCATACACACCATTCAATAAATAGAGTTTGGATGCCAAGGGAATATGATAGCAGCAATGGCAACTCTCTCTCTCTCTCTCTCTCTCTCTCTCTCTCTCTCTCACACACACACACACACACACTGTGTTATATATGTAAACAGTTAATATACATCATTTAACAGGTTGTTTCAACTAGGGAAAACATTCTGACAGGAGAACACGCGGGAACTTTGACAGCTGTCAAAGTTCCCCGCACAGCGCAGGCGCAACCACTGACAGCTCGCGGCTGTCAAAACACCGGACCATGCGGAAGCCTGAGCTGTCAAAAGAAGACGACGCGGATTGGTCCTGGTTTGACGCGGCGCCAAAATGAACGCTCCTGATTGGCCCTCGCTGACAGCTGCCGGCTATAAAAGCCGGACAAGTTATTCTATGTTTGCCTTGCTCTAAATAAACCCTTTTAGTAACTAGCCTGTCGTCCCGAGTGGTCCTTTGGCTACTTCACTGGCGACGAAGGTGGGATCGCTCCGGAGCTGAAGTCACAGCCAAGGAAGAGAGTTCCTGAGCTGAAGTCACGGCCGAGGAAGAGAGTTCCCGGCAAGAGCTGTCACTGGAAGTTTTAACTTCCATAGGAGCAACCCAGGACCGGACGACATGGCAAACTTCGGACGTGTGAGGGAATTCGATACCCGCCATCTCGAGAGATGGCAATCACACCTAGGCCAGGTCGAGGGATTCCTCCTCGTCAGTAAAATCACTGACGACAGAGCAAAGGCCGCCGCTCTACTATACATCAGCGGACCTCCAGTGTATGATGCTGCCGTGGGCCTGTTCAGCCCGGTGCCCATCACAGAAGTCTCCTACGCGGACCTCGTGGACCAGCTGAACAAGTACTATATGCCGGCTCGCTCAGAACTGTACTGGCGGGTCCAATTCGCCCAGAAGAAACAGCGGCCAGACGAGCCCGCCAACGAGTTCATCGCTGGGGTCAGACACGCCGCGCGGAACTGCTGTTTCCCCGACCTGGAGGACCGCATCAGAGACCAGGTGGTGATCGGGTTGAGGGATGAGAGGCTGCAGAAGAAGCTGACATCCAAACCCGACATGAGCCTGGCAGAACTGACCAGAGAAATCATGGCCTACGAGCACAGCCACAAGAAGAAGCCGACTACCACGACCCCAGAGAGCCCAGCGACCGTCTTCCAAGGAAGCGCCACCCTCAGCGACAGCGAAGAGTCGGTGGATTTCACCAACGGAGAAGCTCTGCAGCGCAGAATGGAACGCAGGCAACCAAGGAGAGGCGACATTTCGGATCGCCGAAGGTCCAGGAACCCCCCTCCGCCGCCGCCGCGTTATGAGCAACGGGTCGCCTGCGCCAGCTGCGGGGGCAACCATGCCCGAGGAAGCTGCCGGTTTAGAAACGCTAAGTGCCACAATTGCGGGAAGACCGGCCACATCAAACCGGTGTGCCGCAGCAAGGGCCGTGACAACATCAATGATTTGGAGGCAAACTCCCCAGGTAGGCCAGCTACCCAGGCCAGCAGAGGAAAACCGCCAGGGCCCCTGGTAGAAACAATTGACAGGGTAAACAGCCTAAGCTCAAAGGTTAAGATCAGGGTCAAAATTCAGGGGGTGCCCTGCCTCATGGAAGTGGATTCAGGGTCAGCAGTCTCCTTAATTTCGTTAAAAACTTATCGGGAGATCTGTCAACAAGGCAAGGAAAAAATTCCTCTGAGGCAAACCCAGGTCCACCTAGCAGACTTCCAGAAAACCCCCATTCCTCTGGAAGGGAGGGCTAAGGTTGTAGTGCAGTACAAGGGGTTCAAGGGTCCCTTAGAAGTCCTAGTTACGCCAGGGAACCGCACCAACTTGATAGGGTTAAACTGGTTCGGGCCGCTAGGAATCGCCATAACGGGGGTAAATACAATTCAATCACCCAGCCTAGAAGCCGTTTGCAACAAGTATGCAGACGTCTTCGATGGCACGTTAGGGAAATACACCGGTCCCCCCATCTCCTTACAGTTAAACCCAGCAATCCAACCAATTAAGATAAGAGCTAGGAGAGTACCCTTTGCCCTTAAGGAAAAAATAGAAAACGAACTTGATCGCCTCATAGGTCTCGGGGTGCTCGAACCAACGGAAGGGGGAAGCTGGGAGACCCCTATAGTCACCCCTATTAAACCTAACGGGGAAGTGAGATTATGCTCGGACTATAAAGCGACCCTCAACCTAGCCCTCAGCCCCCACGCTTACCCGGTGCCAGCGGTAAGGGACGTATTTGCTTCCATCCGCTCTGGCGCCATTTTCGCCAAACTTGATCTCACGCAGGCGTATTTGCAACTGCCTGTCACTAATGACACCGCGGAAGCCCAGACAATTGTCACCCACCGCGGTGCCTTTAAAGTGAAAAGGCTCCAATTCGGCATATCGGCTGCCCCGGGTATTTTTCAGGGTATCATGGAGAAAACCCTGAAAGGAATACCCGGGGTCTGCCCCTATTTCGACGATGTTCTCATCGCCGGAGAAAACGAAGCAAACTTAGCTGACAGGCTGTCAGCTGTGCTAAGCCGGCTCAGAGAAGCCGGCCTCAAACTTAAACGGGAAAAGTGCTCTATCGGAGTCACATCCACAGAATTCCTAGGGTACAAAATAGATGGCCAAGGCATCCACCCCACCACAGAAAAACTAAGGGCTATTCAAACAGCACCAAGCCCAAGGAATAAACAAGAGCTCCAAGCTTTTTTAGGATTATTAAACTTTTACCATGCCTTCCTTCCCCATAAAGCCACTATCGCTGAGCCTCTGCATAGGCTCCTGGACAAGGGAACTGTTTGGTCCTGGACCAAAATACATGAGAATAGTTTCCAATCATTAAAAAAGATTATTTGTCACAGCTCAACGATCACCCTTTTCAGAGAAGACACTCCAATATGCATCGCTTGCGATGCCTCTCCCTATCGAATCGGGGCAGTGTTAAGTCATTTATTCAAGGATGGTACACAAAGACCCATAGCCTTCTATTCACGCACTCTGTCCAAAGCAGAAAGGAATTACGCACAAATAGACAGGGAAGCCCTAGTCGCAGGGGTGAAAAAATTTCATGACTACCTTTATGGGAGGCCCTTTACTATATTTACAGATCACAAACCCCTTCTGGGCATATTCACGTGGAATAAAACTACACCACAAATTCTCTCTCCGAGAATATTACGGTGGTCCACATTCTTATCGGCCTATTCCTATCAGTTAATACATAAACCGGGGAAGGAATTAGGACACGCAGACTGCCTCAGCAGACTGCCCATTCAAAACAAGGACTCAGACCCAGCCCCAGCTGGTCTGATTCTAGCAATCTCTCAACTCCCAGATTGTCCCCTGGCTGCAAACATTATAGCCAACAATTCAGCTAAAGATAAAATACTTAGCAGAATCCTCAAATGGGCCACAACAGGGTGGCCAGCTCAAAACCCACACCCCCAATTCCAGCCATATTTTAGCAGGAAAAATGAAATATCCACTCATAGGGGATGCCTGCTGTGGGGAAATCGGGTCATAATACCAGAGAAAAACATAAACCAAACATTACACATTTTACATGAAGGACATCCAGGCATTGTTAAGATGAAGGCGATGGCTAGAAGTTATGTCTGGTGGCCGGGCATAGATAAAGAGATAGAACAATATGTGGGAGGGTGCTATACCTGTCAAGCGACCCGAAATGAGCCACCCCAAGCACCAATCCACAAATGGGAAACTACGAGGAACCCATGGTCACGTATACATTTAGATTTCGCAGGACCTATCCAGGGGCAAAGTTTCCTAATTGTAGTGGACAGCTATTCTAAATGGCTAGAAGTCACTCCCCTTAGAAAAACAACGTCAGGAGCCACTATACAAGCTTTAAGGAAAATATTCGCCACACATGGCCTTCCAGACACCATAGTTTCAGACAATGGACCTCAATTCACCTCTCGTGAATTTCAGATGTTCGCTATGAAGAATTGTATTAGGCTGGTCACGTCTGCGCCATTCCACCCATCGTCGAACGGGATGGCTGAAATTATGGTGCGGTCCACAAAAGAAGCTTTGAAAAAATTCGCAAAGGGGAACTGGCAGAGGCGTCTCAGTCAGTTCCTCATGGCACAACATGCAACTCCATGCACAACAACGGGCAAATCACCGGCGGAACTGAGATGGGGGAGGAGGCTAATAACGCGGCTCGACAGACTGCATCCTGACACATACCCAGAAGAAAAGGAGCACCCATACCCAACCCGCACACTCAACCCAGGGCAATTGATATGGGCACGGTCATATACGGATAAAAACAAGTGGGTCCAGGGGACAGTACTAAAACAAACGGGACCCATTTCATACCTAATAGCCACACAAACTCACGGTAACGTACGCCGCCATATTGACCAACTCAGACCCAGACAACCGCCACACAACTTAGAACAACCAGAGGAACTCGAGCTGCAACCCCCCCCAGAAATACTACCTATACCAAACCAAGAAGAAGAACAGCAGGAAAATGAACTACCAGAACCAGACAATCCCCCACTTCCTCGCCGTTCCAACAGGAACCGAAGAGCCCCCGCCTACCTAAAGGACTATCAGTGGGCAGGTTCCGACAACCAAGGGGGAGGGAACGCGCCAGGGGAGGGGTAAGGGGTGTGTTATATATGTAAACAGTTAATATACATCATTTAACAGGTTGTTTCAACTAGGGAAAACATTCTGACAGGAGAACACGCGGGAACTTTGACAGCTGTCAAAGTTCCCTGCACAGCGCAGGCGCAACCACTGACAGCTCGCGGCTGTCAAAACACCGGACCATGCGGAAGCCTGAGCTGTCAAAAGAAGACGACGCGGATTGGTCCTGGTTTGACGCGGCGCCAAAATGAACGCTCCTGATTGGCCCTCGCTGACAGCTGCCGGCTATAAAAGCCGGACAAGTTATTCTATGTTTGCCTTGCTCTAAATAAACCCTTTTAGTAACTAGCCTGTCGTCCCGAGTGGTCCTTCGGCTACTTCACACACACACACACACACACACACACACACACACACACACACATACACAGGAGCAAAATTCCCCCAAAGGGTTACTCTGAGAATGTACCTCATACTGACTTCCTCTGACTTCTACTCAGTAGCAAGGAATTTGGTGAACAGGGTGAGAATTCCCAATGGAAGTTTTGAAAAACCATTTTTACTATTTAACTCTTCACTTCCTAACATGCAGAAAATGGACTTCATAGAAAGTTTTGAATTGGAAAGAGGCAGGATGGCCTTCCATCCTGGAGCAATCCAAAACTACGGGACCCTATTCCACTCGGGATTTAGGGCTTTTCGACATAGCACCATTCAGAAGTACAAGTTTTTATTAACTTAAAACTATCACTATCTAACAATAGATATCATTTAAAGAAAGGGTAAATTGTTAAATAACTATCTCCTTTTTATGAGCCTGTAAACAATAATGACCTCACTAGCAATTGCATATATTTTGCACATGCCGGAAATTGTTTGAAACACATTAGAAGGGAAATCTGTGGATGTTCCCAACTATTAAAATGAGGTTCAGTCATTGAGCCAAAACATGCATTTTTAAAATAATAATAATAATAATAATAATAATAATAATAATAATAATAATAATAATAATAATAATAATAATAATAATAATAATAATAATAATAATAATAGCAAGATTTCTACAAGTGTTTTAGAGCTGTATGGGTCCTGGCACAAGACAAAAAAAAATCAGGGGCATATAAGAGGCGCTTTAAAACTTTTTCCCCCCACATCCCTTGAGTTTTATTGAATGGTTTGCAGACAATAGTGATTAGCAATGAGGAAAAAAATTAAAAACCTCAAACAAAACCTCACAAAATCCTAGGCTTCAAAGAGGCAATAGTAACTCTAAATTTTATTTTGAGAATAAAAAAAAAACTAGACTGTATTATCTACTAAATATTTTTTTTTAAAAAACCTACTGTTTCATTTAGAGTAGTTATTCATAACCTCTGGATTGTTGAACTTTAACTCTCAGAAATGCTAGATGTTGGATATGCCATGCAGGAATTATGGGATGGAATGGGACAACTCACCACAGCCAACTCTCCATGGCCTTGGAAGAATTTCAGCCTGGATCTGCACAGGGACTATCTGGGCATGCTGCGCTTGCTCTATGGCTCGGCCAATGGAGCATATGCCTTAGCTGATGGCTGCTGGGACTCCATTCTGTGGCTCACCCCAATCTTGAGAACTTCTAACTTGAGAAAGTTTAAACTTAAAGCAAGACAAGGCTAGCTGCAATTTTTCCTACGGTGAATTGTCCCATATCACATTGTCCATGGTGAGTCAGTTGGGTGAGTTGTTCTATCTATTTATTTAATTGGATTTGTATACCGTCCTTTCCCGAAGGACTCTTATGGGAGTGGAAGTTCAACACTACTACTGGTAGTAGGCATAAGTTTGGGGAAGGTGGATATAATGGCAGCACCTCTATACAGTATCAGGGCTTTGCATCTATTTAGAAGCATCTTTGGTAGACTCTGACCTCTTGCTTCATTCCTTGCCTGGTTTGAGAAATGAATTAACACATTTCTGGTTCTGAGCCAGATTATTTGAAACCAGAGCAAAACCCTTTTTTCAGTGTTAGAAAGCTTGTAGGAGAGGTGTTTTCTATTAGTGACAACTCTTTGCTCAACTTGCCTCTCAAGTCCTATACTGAAGGCAACTGCTACTCTCTCATTCCCACGGAGTCCCTGGTTTCTGATGCCTGACCCTTTCCTTGCCTATGTCCAATTTTAGGGTGTTGCATTTTTAGCTGGGTTTATTTTTCAATACAGAAATGTGTCATTTCCCCACTTCCTGTCTCACACTCCAGTTACTCTTAAAACATTCAGGCTTGTTTATGTCTTTAGGGAAATGTACTTAAATGCAAAAATATGAACATGCTATCATTTCATTGCCATAACTTGCACAAGGCCTTTAAATACAGTATGAATAGCACCTTTGGAAGAGGAACTTCCACTAATACAGCTCTGTTTTAATCTGCTTTGCAAGAAAATGCAGAGTGAAAAGGTATAAAAGTTACCTGAAACAGCAAATTATTTTTGCATGCAATAATGCATTAAAAGAGAAAGAGTGAATTCTCTTGAATGCAGGGATATTGCCATAAAAATATATTGCCATTGATACAAATATTTCTACATCTTAAAGTAATTTTATCAAAGGAAGTTGATGGAAAGAGCATCCCATTCATTATAATTGGCTTCCTTAAGCCAGTTGAGTTGGAAGGCCACTGATGAAGAGGGAAATTGCATTCAGGTAGCCCAAACAACAAAAAACATTTCTCCATTTTTTTTTCTTTAAAGCATATGCCGTGGTTGGTAGAAAGTTGGTAAAAAGATAGAAAACTTTCCTTCCATGTCCTTCTTATATTATCTTTCCTTACCTTAGATCAGGGGTGTCAAACTGTCAGCCCACGGGTCAGATGCATCATGACAAAAGCACACCCACCCCATTGCTGGCAATGGGGAAAAAGTTCCATAATACATCACGTGATGTCACATGATGTTGCAAGTTTGACATGTCTGCCTTAGATTGTAAGACATAATTAGAAGTAGTTCAGTGCAAAGGATGGAATGGTAAACTTAGATTCAAATCCAAATGTGCTTCAAATTTGAAATCAAGCTACCTACCTATTGGCCTACCAGACATGGTTATTATAAAAATAAAAGCATGTGCATATCAGGAATTGGGTAATGCAGCTTTGAGGGAACTAACTTTTATTAGAAACATGTGGTTTAGCAACTGGAGAAAAATGCAGACCAGCAGTTTTGGAATGTATTCAGCTGTGATGATAAATAAAAGCTACTTCTTAAAAGCAAACCTGAGAGGCCAGCATTTCTGCAGCCAAGCCATACTAGCACTCAGGAAAATCATCCCTAATGACATCCTAGGGCAGGGGTGTTAAACTCACGACATGTTGTGATGTATCCCAACTATTTTTCCATTGCCGGCAATAGGATGGGTGTGGTTTTGGCATGATGTATCTGGCCCGTGGGCTGGCAGTTTGACACCCCTGTCCTAGGGGGAAGTGAGCCGATTTCTCCTTGCTTTGGGAGCTCTTTTATTTCCTGAAGTCCATACCTTAAAACACCTATTTAATTTTGTTTTCTGCCAAACACACATGGAAAGTGAACTATTGTTTTTTGGCATTTTCCTTTTGAATTCTGATAACACAGTCTTAGGGGATTCTCACGATACGGCCTGCAAGCCGTCAGAAAGCTGTAAATCACCATTTCTGTCCTGAAGGATGACACTTGCTTATACGGGCACTTATCTCTACTTGTGCTTGAATAACCACAATTGATGTAGCTACATGCACACATAATTCTCTGAAACAATAGAGGGGAGAGTGCAACAAATTAGGAAAGAGAGCCTAGTCATAAACTAAGGGAACTGACCGCCATGTAAGCTGAGAAATTTTTTAAAGAAATTTCCAACAGAAGCAGTATGAGCACACCATGTCAGTTTTTCCTCCTTGAGTCTTTATCCATACACACGGCCAGCATCATGTCTTTCAAGAAAGGTTTTGTGGGACAAGAGAGATGATCTGTTCCCTACAACCGAACAACATCCACAGCAAATCTCTATTCATCAGTTCATCAAATCTTCATACATCTTGAGCAGACTTTTTAGGCAAGTTGAAAGTTAAATTGCTCTTATTTTTTTCCATTTTAGCAAGAATTTTCTCAATCATAAAGTGATTTTTACCATGTGCATATTTCTTGCAAATTAGTTAATTCTTGACCTTTTCAAGGAAAGAGCAAAATATTAACATTTGTCTAAAATTATTAGCATGTGTGCCTTATTCTTTTTTGTTCTTTCTTATTTTAGCTGTGACCGTATTTGGGAAATATAATGTAATGAAAATGTAGACAGTATTGTTCTTTTGCCCTCTTAAGCTGTCTGACATAAAGTCAAATGTGTGTGTTTAATAATACAAAATAGAGAAAGAAACAAATGTAGAAATTTATAGTAATTGCTATCCAGTACACTATAAAGTTGCTTTTTGAATCACAGATGTTTTAATGCAGTAAGATGAACCTTTGCTTGGCCTTTTAGTTCACATAATCCCTACTTTTTTTCTTTTTATCCTTCTGGTATGAGCAGATGGAATACTGGAATCTCAAATTACCAGTCTCCCTTTTCTACCAGTGCCATATTTTCAGCCTGATGAGGTCTTCTTAATTGTATAACTGTCCTATTCACTTCTTCACTCCTTCATCTTTAGAGGCTTGTAATGTTATCTCTTTACTCTCCAACACAGCTATTGGGGACAGGTTCATATTTACAAGAGGGTGGAGGGACAATCCTTTGTTGTTCTTTGACTGTCAAAACTTTTGGAATCAAAGCACTTTGCAATCCTTATAAAATATTCTAAAGAAAGTGAAATTTGGAAAGTGGGATTGTTTTATAATGTTGGAAATACATGAGAAAGAAACTTTTATACAGCATTTTAAAATTTTGTGTGGGCCTTTGATTCAGTGTTGAATCCTGGACTGGTCTCTGCAGTTCCAAAAATAGCTATGTGAAAATATAAAATTACCATTTTCTGTGGTGTTTGTCCAATGAACCATGTATTATCTCATTTGAGTTATAGATATCTTTCTTAGCCTTATTATCTCAGGCCCTTTAACTGCAGATGCTTCAATCAGAGACTTTACACATGTGAACCAGATTATTAACCAATGCAGAACTGTTCTTAACACAGAACAGTTTTCTATGAGCCAGTGTGACATAGTACTGTGTTTTCCCCAAAATAAGACCCAACCAGAAAATAAGCCCTAGCATGATTTTTCAGGGTGCTTGTAATATAAACCCTATCCTCAAAATAAACCCCAGTTAAGAGCCCGCACAGCTGCCCATCCACTCCATCCCACCATCTGCTTGCATGTGACCGCAACGGGGCAGGCAGCCATTCAGCACATCTGATGGGCCGGTGCCACTGCCATGAGGTGAGGTGAGTCAGGTGGTAGGGAGTGGAGCTGCCCCATGCACCCCATACCTGTGCATCTTGGGATCCCCCACAGCCAGGCCACTCCCACCCCACTACCTGCCTCACCTCACCATGTGGCAGTGGTACTGGCTCACTGTGAAGCTGCCTGGTTTGTCAGGCTTAAATGAGATGGGCACTGCCTTGGAACTGCCTCACGTTTGCTTCCCCCCCAAAGGAAGCAGAGGGGGATGCATGCAGGGCAAGGAAGAGTGCTTCACCTTGCTGGAGCTACAGGGAGGGCTGGTAAGGAGGCAGAGGTGCCCCCGGGCTCCTGTGGGGAAGCCAGAAGCAATGACAGTGGCAGGGGTACCCACGGGCTCTGCACATGCCCATACCTTCTGGCTAGGGCTGCTTGCAGTGCTCTGCTCATCGCCTGACCTGCTCTGTTGCAGCCGCAGGTAAGCAGACAGTGGGATGGAATGAGTGGGTGGCTGCATGGTGCATCCAATGGGCCAGATTGCATGCCTTCCCCCCATGCCTGTGTCTCTGCCTGCTACTTGGAGGGCTGGCCCAACAGTAGCAGCACTCCCACTCACCTGTGCTGCATGAGTTTTGCAGCCCCAGAGCGTGCTGGCCAAGGGGTCGGCAGGATGCAGCTGCTGCTAGACACCTTTGGCCCCCATGTGCTTGCTGCCTCATGTACATGAAAAAGTAAGACATCCCCTGAAAATAAACCCTAATGGGTCTTTTGAACCACAAATAAATATAAGACCCGGTCTTATTTTTGAGGAAACATGGGTAGTTGTTGCATTAGGATGGGGAGATCCAGGTCCATCCACTATTCTTCAATCAATCTATTTCATCAAATTGTTCTGGAGTTATTGGAGGCAGTATAGTGTTTAGCCACGTGAGCTCTGATATAAGCAGGCTATACAGCCAGTAACTAATATTTGCTGTTAGTGCTAGCTGACCTTGGCTGATCTCAGAAACTAAATAGAATCAACTCTGGTGAGAAAATATATGGAGTGGGATCTTAACTAAGTAACAGAAGTCTTGCTCTGAATGTCTCACTCTAGTTCAAAGGATCAGATAATGGTAAATATGGGAAATGTCTTGGAGAATGGCCATTACTTACAGAGACATTAGTCCAGGTGGCATTCTGATACAATTCAAAAAAGGCGGCCTTTTCAATAATCTTATGAAGCCCTGGATCCTCTGACTCAATTGCCTCTGATGTTTTCTGGCCAGACTTTTAAAAGTTTAATGCTTTGAAAGCATTTTGTTTCAATGGTTTAACACTGATAAAGTTAAAAAACACATTAAAGTAAAAAAAAAGTCATGATTTCCTCTCCCACTCACCCATTTTCGTCCTTATCTGTTTATTTTTTGTGTATAACCATTTCTTTGCGATCCCTCAAACACCAAAGATGATCTTGGACTTCCATAAGTTGTCCATCTTTAAGATATAAATAAGATTTTTTGAAATAACCTAAACCATATGAATCTATTTTAAATTAGGATATTTGGGCAGATAAACTATAAGTTTATCAATAAATGCACTTAGATGCCTCTATAATAACAGTATGTCCTGTGACTTCCATACATGTTTCTGGTTCTTCTATTGCTCACATAAAGACTTAGATTTACACTTGAATTTATTCTCCTATATAATCATGAATGATATACATACAAATGGTAGTGTGTTAAAAGGGGCAGCTTATGTTTGCTTCTTATATTAAATTTGAAGGTGGGAAGGTGGAGGAAGAAGGTGGGTTTATTATATTATATTATTTTTAACTAATTCATCTCCACTCTGATGGTTTGCAGTGTAGCTGACACAGTACATCTCTTCCTGTATTTGTTTCAAGTCATGCTGTTGATCACAATGATAAGAGAAACACCCCATGCCAGGGCAGCAACAAGCCATTTCCTGTTTGAGTGAAATATGACAAATTTCTGTCTGTTTGTGAGAGAGGTACAGTGTGGCTACTACTTGCAAACTTAGCAAAATGCTTTGTGGTGAGATTATCCTTTGATAGTAGAAGTTAGTGCTGCTAGCTAAAGCAAAAATAAAATGTGTCAGTTCTAAACTGTATCAGCATTTAAAAACATCACCTTCTCTAAGAGCATAACCTAAATCATGACATTGTGTATCTGAGCATTGAGTCTCATTTGTAAGTCCCATTTGCACAGGATTTTTTCTGTGTGTGTTTTTAATTTGAGCTTATTTTGGAGATTTGGGGAGCATCGGTTTGTTTTAAAGAAATAAGGATAGTTAGTCTAGCCTAGATTTCAGAATTGGGACATCAGCCACATTGTGACACCAGTTCCCCAGCAAGTGAACACAAACACATGCAGATAAAGTGACAGTGTGCTGTTTCTTCACCAGTTAATATAATCAATCACTTAATAACTCATACAGTATCTTTCCACCACAATATGCTGCTAAAGGTATCTGATAATAATAAAAATAAAAAAGTAATCAGGATCACTAAATCTGTGTCATGATATCTGAGATCTGAACTTACTATACTGTTCATAGTCCTTGATGAATGGTACAGTTATGGTCATATCAAGCAATAACCAACGGTGAATATTGTATGCAGAAGAAACAATGTAACTGACTGCCTTCTGCAAGCAAATAAAGTGTACTGATAAAACGATAACAAATAGTTTGACACCTATATATTATTACCAGTGGCAAGAGCCTTGGTGGAGCAGTGGGCTAATGCCTCCTTAAGTAACACCAGCTGCCTGCAATTAGTGCAGGTTCGCATCCCACCAGGCTCAAGGTTGACTCAGCCTTCCATCCTTCCGAGGTAGGTAAAATGAGGACCCAGATTGTTGGGGGCAATTAAGCTGACTTTGTAATAATGCCGCTTGGGGTGTGTGTGAAAGCCCTAATAAGCAGGCATATACATAGAATGAAGGCTACTGCTAAGCACATTGGTTTGTGCTTAAATTGTAAGCCGCCCTGAGTCTTCGGAGAAGGGCAGGATATAAATGGGATTAAAATAAAAATAAATAAATAAATAAATAAATAAATAAATAAATAAATAAATAAATAAAATCATTGTGCCAGTAACTCAAAAGAAACATACTGTAATACCTTGCAGAAATCAAATCTGCCCATATGGTCTGGTTTGATATCATTATCAAAAAAAGGTGTACCAAAACCCGCCTCTTCTTGTGAGGTTCTAGGGGCATGGAGAGATGGCAGCCTTTTCCTTAACAACCTCCACCTTGTAGAATATTTGGTCCCCAGAATTATGTCCAACCTCCCCTCTTTTGGCAGTGCCATAAATGGGTTAGAACAGTTTGGTTACAAAGTGCTTTTTCTGTCCCGTTTTATTAATTGTAGCTGACTAGCTGGATTTTTTTTTAGGCCTTATCTTTGCTTTCTGTGGTTATTTTTTTTATCTTTGATGGTTCTGGTTTAGCTATTTATTATATTATGCTGTGCTTCTTTTATATTTGATGTTGTATGCTGTCCAGAAGTCTCTGGGATTGGGGTAAATTAGAATTATTACATGACAGTAAGCAATACAGTGCTGTACATTTTACATTTCACCCTATTTGAAACATAATGAAAGAAGAAGAAAAAATGTGGCTGTTCCATCACTGGAAGCTTTCAAAAAGAGACTGGACAACCATTTGTCTGAAATGGTATAGGGCAGGGGTGTCAAACTCAATTTCATTGAGGGCTGCATCAGCATTGCGGTTGCCCTCAGGGGGCTGGGTAGGTGTGGCCTGGGTGGGCGTGGCCTACTGGGTGGGCGTGGCTAGAGTGCGTATGGCCTACTGGGTGGGCGTGGCCAGCTCTACATCGTTCGCATCAAGGGTGCCTATGGGGGCCTGGGCAGGAGTGGGACAGATCTGAGGGTCTCTGGCAGAAGGAGGGTCTCTGGGCCAGGGCCAAGGCAGTGGGGGCCGTTCCCTCACTGTTTCCAGGATGGCTTCGTGGGCTGCATGAAACCACTTTGCGGGCTGGATCTGGCCCCCGGGCCTTGTGTTTGACATGTCTGGTATAGGGTTTCCTGCTCGAACAGGGGGTTGGACTGGAAGACCTCTGAGGTCTCTTCCAACTTTATTGTTCTATGTTCTACAACTGATGATAAAGTGGAATCCAGAAAATGCTCTAGCTACTTTTCTTTCTATGGATGATCCAATGGGTCACAGTATTGTCTAGAGTCGTTTATCTGTGGAACACCTCCTTCTAAATTGGAAAGGATAATTCAAACAATGTTTAAGCTCAGAGTTTTATCTTTGATACATAAATGCCTCATAAGAGAAAAAGCAGCTTGCTTAGTTTAGTAACCCTAACAGATGGGCTGTTTTCAATAACCTTAATCTAGAACTAGAGAGAAAAGGAGATTGGAGAGGTTAACATTTGCCAAATAAAACAAGAGATTAAAGAAATACCAAAGCTGTTTCTTTTTGGGGGTGGGGGTGGGGGGAAGCATTAGTGTAAATAACATAAGTGTTTATGTTTACCTTCCAGAGCAAGGAAATACATCTTTACTTTATGATTGGTCACAGATAATTGGAAAAATACTCAGCAAGTTATTTTGTGCTAAATAACATTTTTCCACATTTGGTTTTTCTCAACTTTCCATTTTATAAGTACACAGCAGCAAATTATTCTGCCTTGGAAGACAGTGGAGAACATGCTATAATCCAATAAATCAACAAGGGCAGGTAGAAAAGAGATTTCTGCTGTGTGCAATAGTGAGAAGGTGAAAGCTTAGTCAATGATCTTTGTGATGAGGAAAGAACATGACAAGTATACAGAAGTGCCCATATTTTAAAGTCTGCAATATTGAAAAGGAGTATTGCTACACATAATTTATTACTATAGCAAACCTTAGCCATCAAACTTATAGATTCCGATTATGTGAAAGTTTCTGGTCAAAATATACATTTCTTTAAAATTGGGAGGGAGAAATGAATAGCCTCTGTTAAGGACTACAGTTCCCATTATCCTTCATCATTGACTTAATTGGACAGGAATGATGGGAACTGAAGTTCATCTGGAGGGTTTCCTGTTGCTTATGTCTTCTTTAATGATTAATAATTATTTTTTTTCCAAAACCAGCACAAATGAGAGTCCATATAAACAGCAAATTTTAAACAGGTATTTTAATTCTGCATTGTGTAATTCAGTTGTCTTAGGGGGCGGGGGTTGGGAGGGGGAGGTGGTTTCACTTCAGAAACCTGCCATTTAAGAAAGAAACCATTGTTATTCTAATAGTAAACATATACAAATTGAATAAGTTGTAACCCAAGTGATTTTTTTAACGTAATGTATCTTGACCATAAATATTAGTTGCAATGGTTAATCACATAACCTGTACAGCCTGTGTCTCAGAATTATTCTTAGCATTTTAATAAATGGCATATAGTCACAAACTGGTATTTTTTTTTGAGGGGTTCTTGGTGTTCTCTGAGCTGGCTTCATTTCTTGTAGACTTTTCATTACCCAAACTAAGTAACATCATCAGTGCTCATCACATTTCACTATAAACTAGGTAACATCATCAGTGCACTGATGATGTTACCTAGTTTGGGTAATGAAATGTCTGCAAGAAAACAAGCCGACTCAGAGAGCACCAAGGACCCCTCATGTCAACCCTGAGCTACAAATATTTCCCTTTATTTTTTTTAATTTAAAACTAAGCATTTAAGATTTCAGTTTGATTTATCAAACTTTCCCCATCTCTCTGCATAACAATTTCTGTTCTGTTTACTTCAATGGGAGTTTGTCTTTATCTAGTCCTCGACTCATGACTATAATTGAGTCCTGAAACCAGAGTCATAAGTTAAAGTGATCATTAAGTGGGTCACCATGTGACAGTGCCCAATTTTATAACCTTTTTTCTGGTGGTTGTTAAGAATACACCACAGTCACTTCACAAAGCCATATTCATTAAGTGAATACCATGGTCATTAAGCAAACCCAGTGTACCCAATGGGACTTTTTTGCTGGAAACCAGAAGTAAATGTCAGTTTCTGGCAAAAAAATAAAATAATGAATTGAGGTCATGTGACTATGAGCTGTGGCAAATGGCCATAAATGTAGACCAGATGCCAAGTGCCCAAAATGCAATCATATCACCAAAGGGGTGGTGATGGCTGTATATCTACATTATTGCTGATGTGGTGGTATCCATATGGATGGAAAAAAGAAATAGTTAAAGCTTTGTGCCCAATATGCTTACTTTTGGGAAAGATGAATAATGTCTATTGAGAGTATGCTTTAGTTTAGTTCTTAGCAGAGGGATTCAAAGGAGCAACATGACAGCACATGTTATCAAATGTACATATGTATTGATTTCACGTGAGCACAATACTGCATATTTTCTATGTGTGTCATGTTAGCAATCACATATGCATATGATTTCCTGTATAGGGAAAAAAGAACACAATTCAATATTATGAATAAAATACTTCTCAACTTCCTCAGAAACGAAATTCTTCCATCCATTTTTAAAAACAACACATAAAACCTCCATCTCTATATTGGATTCTGTATCCTGCTGTGAGCCATATGGTTGGGCATTGCAAGGTTAGTCCTGATGATAAACCAATGGTTTCTAAAGTCTGCAAGTATAAATCTTTGCCACATATAAACAGTACATGTAGATCAGGGTCCATGGTCCCCTACCCTTTTCTGGCTCAATTAGAATTTCTGGACTAATCTTGAAAGAGTACAGTATTTTCCTTTGCACTAAGAAAAAAAACCCACACTAAGTATTTCCTTAGTTCATAGGTGCTCCTAATTAGCATTTACTAAGGGGATATCAGTGAAAATATGAGGCCCAAATCTTTGTGTTATTGTGGAACAATCAGTATCGGTCTTTAATTAATTCTAAAGATATATCCAATAGTGCTTTCTAAAGTTGTATCTAAGGAGAGAATCGTACAGTGATCTGTGTTCTTTGTAACTTGAAAATTGGTTGCAGGGGTGTTCAGGAAGGTCAAAAGAGTCATATAGGAACTGTGTGTATATGATCAAAGCCCTGTCCCCGTTTCGTGTCTGTTGCATGTAAATAGGAGGCAGGCCTTCAAGCCAAAAGTCCAGAAGTTTTCTTGCAAATTCAGAAATTATTTTTGCACAGAAAAGAGTGGGAAGAGGCAAACAATAACTCAGGAACACAGACTGTAGTTACACTGTATTCACACACACACACAAACACACACGGCAACCTTCTCCTTTCTCCAGAATCCATTATAAGGACATGAGAAAAAAACAGGGCATTAGGAAATTCTTTAATATAAAATGTTTCTTCTTTCTGAAAAGCAAGCATCTGTTTGCACTGAGTTAGATATTGTGCGGACATCACATTTTCATATTTTACACTATTTATACTATTATACAGTCTTTCTTTCTTTCTTTCTTTCTTTCTTTCTTTCTTTCTTTCTTTCTTTCTTTCTTTCTTTCTTTCTTTCTTTCTTTCTTTCTTTCTTTCTTTCTCTTTCTTTTCCTCTGACTAAAGCTGTCCCAATGGGGAAAAGGCAAATGTGTGAGTGTGCATACATGCACAAGCTGCTCTTAACCCCTGCATCTTCATTGTGGTATGCATTTCTTCTTTGCCTCAGAGTTAATCAGAACGATTCCTGTGTGACTGAGCCAAGGCCGGAAGCCACTGAGTGCTTGTGCAGAATTTTGTGTGGTGGGGAGGGGAGGGGGAGTGGAAGAAACCCAAACCCCAGGTGTTATGAAATTTCTGTCACACAGCTCTGCTCAGTTGTAAGGCGGTTTCAGTGGTTTTGCACAATGAGGACAAAAGTCCATTGAGGAGGGACAAGCTACCCAGGATCCATCTCTATTTTTTCAAATTTCCTCACCTTTCTGAACAAGTGGCAATACCTTTTATTTTACAGTTAGATAGGTGTGTGCAAAATGAATGGCTGGATTACTTTGATTTCATTTGTATTGAAAGAGTGTTTAATTTGGTCAACTCAGTGTTAATGCCTTCCTATGCCATTCCTCAAACAAAGTTATTTGTTGCTGCAGGATAATGCAGAATGCCTAGTAACGGGTATAAAATAACAGGGGTATAAAATATTACAAACACAAAAATAATGAAACCCCCCCAAATAAAAGTATATAAGAGGATCTGGGTGTGTTTTCTTCTCTCTTCCCATCTGTTCTCGATTACAGAGTGTGCCTCCCTCTAGTTCAAGGAAAGAGGTACACCCTGAAAACCATTTCAGGACAATATGTGACATCTGTATATGACAGATGGGCTTTTTCAGGTTTCTTCATTGTGAGCTTTATTTTCTAGGACCTTTGTTTGAAACACTCAGGATTTTTTACTTAAGCTTTTTTTTTAAGAAAAAAACCATAGGGAAAAAAACCCTCTGCAAATGATTTTGACAAAAGCAATAACCTCTCACTGAAACTGAAAAAGTTCTCCCTCTAACACCCAAATGTGCAAAGGATTCCAATCACTGCTACCACATCCTTTGGTCCTCACTGGTAGGAGAGGGTGGGGCAAAAGGCTGCAGGGTGTCTTAAGAAAACTGTTCATGTTCAGGATTGTAGACAGCCATAATAATGGACTTCTCACTCTCCTCATTCTTGCATCTTCACATATGAGACATTTTGCAGTCCATGAATGAGTAGGATTGGTCTTTTCGGATGGTCAAAGCGTTCTTTGCCTAATTTTTTTTAAAAAAAATAACTTTTCTTTCTGAAAATCTTGAGGTTTCCTGGAACACAGTAATCTCTACCTTGTCTTTTCTCAATGGCCCACTTTTGACTACCATCCTGCTTGCAGTCAAGCTGAGTTTGCTACAAGTACATTTTCTTCTGGGTTCAAAGATTATGCACATCATCACAGTGATCCTTAAACAGCCTTCCTTTCATATTATTATTAGTCATTTATTACAGATGCATGGAGATGAGCATGAATCCAAAGAAAGGTTGGCAGTTAAGGGAGATCTTTGATGAACCTATGTTTAAAGCAGTAACATTCAGCTTCAAGTTATGAATTGATATGAAATGGTAAAGAGTTATGATTAGATGAGCCCAGGGAAACCCAGGGAAAGTTACACTCAGCCACTAGGATACTCTGGACCTGATGAGTTAAGTTTCATCAACTACTGCAAAGATGGTATGTGTAAGCCTCATGTGTGCCTCGGAAGAAAGGAAAGATATAAAATAAATAAATAAATAAATGCACCCATTCTATTTTAGTAACTCACATACATGAAATCTTTAACTTTGAGGAAATAACCACGACAATTACTTCTGCCAAAACATAATGTTTTTCTGAAGTGGCTTCCTGCAGTTTTTTGAGCTGCAGGATGATTGTATCAATAGTATGTTTTGCCATTACCTTCTCATGGAAGGTATAACTTCATGATATCATTTATAGCCATGGAATTCTGGGTGCAATACCCATCCACATATTGACAAATTCTGCTTTCAAGCCTCAGCAAGGTTGGTGAGGTACTTGTTGTGGAAACATAAATTAAGTCTTTAAAATAGAAATGTTGTGAGAATACTTTAAAGTAAATTTGAAGAAAACATATTTCTGCAAGGAAGAAAAGAGCAAGCCATTTCCAGTAATCCTATTTAGGCATTTCAAATTGGGAGAAATTTTATAATTATCTGTCAACCATGGTGGCACAGTATTGCAGACTAACTGCCCACAGCCAGGTGTTTGATTCTGGTCAGCTCAAGGTTGACTCAGCCTTCCATCTTTCAAAGGTCAGTAAAATGAGGACCTAGATTTTTTTGGGGGGGCAATATGCTGACAATGTCAACCATTCAGAGAGTGCTGTAAAGTACTATAGAGTAGTATATACAGTAAGTCTAAGTGCTATACTATTTGGTTGGCTATGCTTGCAAATCAAAGTTGCTTTGTTGTGATCAAGAATTAGATCTCTGTGGGCATCTATATAGTACTGTTGAGTTTAATACATTTTTGATATGCTTTAACTTTCTGTCCAAATACACCCAAGAACTCCAATAACTTTAGCATTTGTGAAAGTTTTAAGATGAAACACATCAGTGGCTTACAGTATTTGTGCCTAAAAGGCACTGACATGTCTTCGGAAGAATCACTGTGTGTTTGTCTCAGTTAAATGATTATGTAATACAAAACATTCTGGGGCCTATTTTTCAAGATATGTTCTATCCATGCAAGGTTATAGTCTGGCTGCAATGTTTCACTCAAAATTTATCTAAACTGGTTTCTTAGTTTTATACTGTGTATTGTATATGCTGTCTTAAGCCAGTATAAGCAATGCTGATTCCAGAGGTCAGGACAGACCTCTATCTTGGAAATCTGGTTTCAAGGTCCTATGCATTGTCTCATACCATAAATGAGAAAGTAAGGAGATTTAAAGCAAGGCCTTGAAGATGGTTTGCAATGTTTGCAGGGTATACTGTACATGGATAGAAATGTTTTTAATGGTGATTTCAAAGCAAGCAAGATAATAATTGGCATCAAATTTGTGAAGTGATTTTCATTTGTTTGTAATTATGTAAATATACATCATTTTTCTTGGCAGATTTGAATGCATTTTTTAATTTTTTTTAAAAGAAACTCAGTAGACGTTTTTATATACTTATACAAATACGTTTACCTGCACTTGATTCTTGTTTTTATATATTAATGCAAGGGTCGATAGAGCTCTATAAAAGACTAAAGGCAAAATGCATACAAGTTCCAGGAAAAGCAATCCTTACCCTGTTTCTCCCTTTCATGAAATATCTGAATTTCTGAAAAAATATAATGAAATGTTTCAGGATATGACAAGAATCCAAAAGTGCAAATACATAGGGACAACATCAGAAATATACAGGACTAATTTTTTAAGCCATTGAGTCAAATACCCTGGTCAGTGTCTCCATGGGATGGAAAGTCAAAAAAGTCAAGATGAAGGCCATGACCATATTACTGAAATTTCACCCTTTTTTAACATGGATCACACTGTGGTGGCCTTTCTCTTGACCACTCTGAGGATACCAAATTATAACTTCCATATTAAAATATTCAGTATCAAATGGGTGTCTTGCTTTTGTCTGTATCACATCTCTCAATAATTGGTTTTGGATTCTAGCTTGGTGAGCTAGGATCTGAAAATATTCCGGATCCAAACTCAATTCCAAGCTGAGGAATGAACACATTCATGATGTTTCAAAGAATTTGCTTACTCAAAAAATAAGAACATGATTAGATTTTTTCCCTAGAATTTGTTCATGTTGAAATACAGACATATTTTTCCCTTAAAACACATGTATGCTTACAAATGCATACAGTTCTTGACAAATTTTATCTATCAGAGGCAGACAGTATATAATGCAAAATCTGGAATGATTTGTTGGCTATGATTTATGGAAAGCCAAGTCAAGACTTTCACCATGGCCTTCAGAGTGCACTTCAAACAAGCCCCATGGTTGACAAAGTGAGGGGGGAGGAAGATTTTAGATGAATTCATCTTTTTCCCCCCAGACAGATAGACAACTTGTATTATTTATACCTTGATGCAAACATACCACATTTGAAGTGGGATGGGGAGGGAAATGGATAGGATGACAAAGGGCTTTTAGAACTCGTCCACTCCCAAAGGGGATCTGTGCACCTGTTTCTTACCACTAAAAGGACGTTAGACTTTCTGAAATGTGACCAACCTATAGATGGAAGAACTGTCAAGATAAAATGTGAGATAATTTACATGGTAAGGTCAAAATTTAATCATTTGTGCCTTTGCTTTAATATGTAATTACTTTTCACAGCTACTTAACCAAACATGTTAAAATCAGGGCAATATCTTTTTCAGAAGCTGATTATGTTTCGTTTTGGAGGGGGGGGGTTCCCCACAAGCAGCTTGTTCATGTTTACTTTTATAGACCATCCAGACAAATTGGGTGGAGGGAAAAGGTGATAAACAGTGGTTTTCTCTCTTTACTTTGAATGTGGCTAGATTCTCAAAGGTGCAACAGACAGCAGTAATTATAATTTAGGTTGCTCCCTCTTTTGGAAAAACCACACAAGAGGCCCAGAAGGGATTAAGAGACCACAAGGCCCCTTTTGCAGAGTTCTCAACAGTCCATTTCATAGAAAGCATAAATTTATGACCGTGGGAAATAGCAAACAGATATGACCCCACCAGAATTATTGTCTCAAGGGATTCTGCCTTACTTACCAAATAGTCCATAGGTTGATCTTTGGGCTTTATTTAGCCTATTAGATATCTTCAGCTTGATTTCATTCTTGAGTATGAGAAAATAATGAGGGCCCCATTTTTGGGTACCCCAGCTATGCCACATTTATGAGATAGAGCATTATACAACTAAGTTCCATAAGGGAATAATTTTGAGTAGGAAAATAATAGTAAAGGCAGGAAAGATTAACTTTCTCTTCCTGTGGGGGTGTATTCACTATTTGGTTTATACAAATATATGTAACTGGTCTTAATGGATGTGTCAAAGCCATACTTAAAGTTAGAAGTATATGTGACCTCTATAAAAAGTGCCCTCTTTGTAGCCAGAATCTATCATAATGAATGTTTTTTTGTTGTTTTTTAAATTAAATGTTGTATGTCAATTCATTTTTATGATATGGGTAGCCATACAAATTTGATAACTGATAATAAATAAATAAAAAAATAAAATATAGTTTCAGATAAGGGAAAAAAAACCAAAAATAATAATATTCCAACTGATGGATAATAACATAGTAAAAGAGCCAGCATGATATTTTCAACAACATATTGATTAACTTATTTAATAATTTGTTAAATAATCAAGCTGCCTACATGAGATTCCCAGATGGTCTTCCATCTAAGCATGCACCTGGCCTGGGCCAGCTTTGCCCAACATTTTGATTGTACTATATTTCATATTCTTTCAAACCAGTCTTTGTTCCTTCCAACTTTGGCGTTGCATACCTCACCATTCGGATTCCTTCCACAACTACGTCTGAAAAAAGTATCTAGCTATCCTAACCATGGGCGAGTTCCAAGCTCTGACACTGACCCACCACATGGTTAGTATGATCTGTGATTCAACTTTAAATGTCATTTTAATTGTCGGCAATCATAAATGAGAAACACCTCGCACCGTCTTGCAAGCCAAGCAGTTTAGTTTATATGTGATTCACTTTGTATAATTTCACTGAAGGAAATCAGAAATGACAGTTTATTGGGAGCCTGTAATTGCAATGGACTTCTCTATCTTTTTGTTATTAAAATCTGGCATTTTTGGCCACTCTTCTTGAGTAGAGGAAAGAGTGTAAACACAACTTCATAAATACAAAATGCTTGCGACATTGATCTGAAAGCTCTACCTGTCTCTTCCCTTCATTTTTTTTCCCCACCAGCACTTGGAATGTTTATATGCCTGGTGTGAGGAAGAAGGAAAAATGAGAACTGAACTAGAAGCCACCAGCACTGTTGTGATCTAATTAGCAAAAAACATGTCTAGCCAAGAGATGAACATTTGTTGAAAGGGAGAGCCAGTATTAACACAGGTTTGTAGAATAGGTCCTGCCAGAAAATGCTTATAGGCAGACATTAAGAGGTTTGAATATCATTCATGGAGCTTTAGAGTAATCCAGGATTCCAGCACAATGCACTTCTACTATGTGTTGTGTCAGTGGTTATTAGATTACTTCTACTGTAGGTAAGGTTTCAGAAGAGTTACTGTACAGGAGTAGAGATGGACTTCATTGTTCTTTTCTTCCATCTTGTAAATATTTGCCTGTTCTCCAGCAGCTTTTGAAAAATATGAGGCATTATTTGCATACAAACAATATGTGTTGTTCTTAAGAATGAATGATAATTTCAGTTCTTTTTTTTTAAGAATTTACCCCCAAACAACACATTTCTGCATAAATTATTTTGGAAAGAACTTTACAAAAAGTGAATTGGAGTAAAAAAAACAAACCAAACATACCAACTTAGACATTCCTAATACTTCTTGAAGGAAATTATCAGATTGATAGTACAAATCAAAGATCCATGTATAATCTAACTTGACCACAATGTATCATGACAGTTTAAATTATTGCTACTTCAAATAAGATTTCAGAATAGTGAATAATTTATAGTCTGTGGGTCTTTTTTTTCTACTGTATACTTGTTCTTCACCCTACATTTTTGGGGAGCTCAGTATCTTTCAGAATAGAAACATTTTTGGCTAAATATAAGCAATAATGAGTCAATGATTTCCATCAGATAAAAAAAATACAGTACTGTCAGATTATAAGACTAGGAGGAAGAAAGTGAAATTAAGAGTATTAATTATTCTTATTTCCATTTCCACCTATGAACAATATATTACCATCAAACTTTGCTAGATCTAAATACATAAACAAATTTAGAAACCAAGGGAAACAGATGCAGAAGTTTGGTAGAAATAATGCTTTGTTTTTTATTTCTAGGTAATGCACCTTTTATAATCAGTGGTGGGATTCAAATAATTTAACAAGTGGTTCTCTGCCCTAATGACAGTTTTAAGTATAAAAAACAATATATCGAAAGGTAGTTTATTATTTCATGCATTTAATATTTAAATAAAAACAATAAAAGAAGTACACAAAACTTGATTATGTCATAAGAGTTTTTAAATATTAATGAAAAAATATTAAATAATACCTGACAAAAACAATAAAATTGTTATTTAAGATATTTCCATATTGCTTCTTGATTGGTGTCCTCACTTGCAATTTTCTTCACTTTTATCCGAGCATCATCAGCTATGTCTTTTATCCTTAACCATCTTTTCACTGTAGGAGTAGGATCCTGGTTGCAGCAGGAGGCCATGCAGCACTTCCCGCCAATTGTGCTGGTGCCACTGCTCGCAGTAGGAGGCCATGCAGTGCATCTCATTGATTGCGCCAGCGCTGCAGATGTGGTGATTGGTACTCCAAGTCTTGCAGCCTCCTGAAGTGAGCAGTGGCACTGGCGCAATCAGCATGATGCACTGGATAGCCTCTTGAAGTGAGTAGTGGCACCGGCATGATCAGCATGAAGAGCCATGTGGCATCCTGCCATGAGCAGAAGCAGCAGCTCAATCAATGTGAAGAGCAATGTGGTGTTCTGCCTTGAGCGGTGGCAGGAATATGATGCACCACATGGCGTGTGGCCACAATTGGCCACAGAAGAACTCAGATTTTTCATAACTGGTTCACCAAACTCAACAAAAAATTAAGTATTGGTTCTGCTGAACCAGTGCAAACCAGCTGAATCCCACCACTGTTTATAATATTTATTTATGATATTTATTCATACACTAAATCAAAGTGGAATTCTCAAAATAGTTCAGCTATAATTTGGGGAAGCTTCTCACAAAGATTGAGCTCTTAATATTCGCAGAGTATTTGAATATAGAGCATTAACCAACTATGCTACAGAGATGCCTGAACTGATATAGACATCATCTATGTGCTCTGTGATGCATTAATCAGATCTGTAATTTAGCTTTCCCCAACTTGAAATCCTCTAGAAGTGTTGAAAATGAAATTTCCCAAATTACATACCTTCATGAGCCATTTCCATGCTGCCCCATTAAGGAAAAATATTTTAATTGGCATATTTATTTATTTATTTATTTATTTATTTATTTATTTATTAAACTTATATACCGCCCTTCTCCCGTAGGACTCAAGGTGGTTCACACGGTTTATTAAAAAAACAATACAACAATTACAAAAATAAAAAACAAAATGATTACATTAACCTTGAATAAATAAAAATCCCAATTAGAATCCAATTAAAACCCCAATTAATACTCTCAGTCCAGGCCAGAAAGCTCAAAAAGCCAGGTCTTCAGGTCCCGGCGGAATGAGCGAAGGTCAGGGGCAGTCCTAAGCTCTACAGGCAGCTGGTTCCAAAGGGCAGGCGCACCCACAGAGAAGGCCCTCCCCCTGGGTGTTATCCGCTGGCAGTCTTTTACCAGCGGCACCCTGAGAAGGCCCTCCCTGTGGGAGCGCACAGGACAAAGGGATCTTGATGCCAGCAGCAGGTGCTCCCTCAGATATCCCGGACCCAAGCCATTTAGGGCTTTATAGGTCATCACCAGCACCTTGAAGTTTGGAGTTTTCCTTTGAACTATGGAGTTTTCCTTTGAAGGCTCTTTTCCATTCATTGTAGTGTCAAGGACCTTTGTGTTCTTGTGCTAGGGAGAGGCATATAGAGTTGTATTTGTTACATTAGAATATATAATAGTGCCAATATTCAGGTACTTTAGAAATGCATAGGAGAAATCTGTGAGAACAGCCAAGATAGAATGCTGGGCATACAATACATGGATCTGCTTTATTATGGAGAGTCTTCTTTGAGAGAAAGCAAGCAAGAAAGTTTCCCTCAAACAGTTAAATACAACAACTGGGGAAGCTGACATAATCTTATTCCTAATGCTCTCATGACTGTGCCAGTCTTATTAGGTGGGAGACTGATGGTAGTTAGTGACACAGGCTGAAAGCATGCCGCTTCATTCATTTAAGAAAGAAAAAGTAGCCAAGTAAATGAATCTTTCAAAGGACAGGTAGGTTAGAAATGAAAGACACATGTACAATATACGGGAAAGTGAACTCCCTTCCCCCATTTAGCAGACCCTGAGATGCAGATTGTCATCCAATTAAAGGCTGAAGGAAGGTTTGATTAATCTATCACAAGCAAAAGGGCCTGGCTTCAGTCACTAATCGGAGAGGTGTGAAAGCAGCATGTTGGTCTCTAGAGACCTCCTTGGCTCCTGCATTAGTGTGATCAGGTGCTCCTGCATAGTTAGATTCTGGGACAACTGTCTCTTTTGAATTATAGCTAATTGTAAGGAGGATCTTACAGTTCAGACAACTGAGCCAGAGATGCTTCATATGAACTTGAGATATAAAAGGACACTGATCAGACTCAAACACAAACTTCTGTTTCAGATTCAAGAGGCAGAATTAAGATAAAATGGGAAAAACATGGGTGCTATTGAAATTATTTAGTCTTTTAGATAAGTTTTATTCAACTGAAGTAATTAACAGGTGCTTTGTTGTTTATAAAAAATGGGGGGGGGAATGTTGTTTTTTGTCCTGGGAAAGAGGGTTAAGGAAATTTTAAGCAACATTATGCTTAACATTCTGAAACATCTTTGAAATAAGAACCTGAGAACGTAGGACAAGCCCTGCTGGATCAGATCAAAAGTCTATATTTTGCTTCTGGTCAAACACTTTCCTCTGTTCACTTTTGCTATGCCATAGTTTTATACATTTCAATCATTTTACCTCTTACTTGGATTTTTTCCCCTAAATGAAAAGGCTCTTAAGTTTTGTATTGTAGCTGTTCTAGCTTTTAAACCAAAAAGGCAATTTCTTTTAAGTTCTTATTCCAAAGATTTCTTCCCAAATACCCCAAATAGTGAGAAATAAAGAGCAGCAGTTGAAATTATTAGTAAAATACTTTGAGGGGAAAAAGCAGTGTCAAAATATATTCTCGTAAAATCCTTCCATACATGTCTGCTAATGAAAACTCAGTTCAAAATATGTCGGATGTTTTTTTTTAAAAAAAAATCTTTCTCAATGTATGGCTCTTGCTATTTGGATTTTATTTGTAGACAGGATTTTTATTTGATATTTATGCTAATAAATGGTAGGTAGTACTTTGTTATATGATCTACAATAAACTATTACCTGTTTGTTTTGCTTAACGTTGTGCTTATGTTTTATATTCTTGAAAGCAGTTAATAATGTTACATTTAGTTTTCTAGGCTCTGTGAAGTCTTTTTCAGCAGTGTGATTATTATAATCACTGGCAATATCTCTTGGCATACAACCATTCGTGAAGTTGCCATTTTCTGTTCTTAGTTAATTTATTAAAGTACTGGGTCATTCTCTCACCTTTCCATTTTCCAGGAAATAATTCCAAATCCATGAGTATTATCATATCAGCAGTGCTTTTTTTGTAAAAGAAAAAGGTGCCGGAACTCACACATGTCATACAACCCGCCTTGCCTACCCTACAAGGTTCCATCCCAAAAAGGTGCCGGAACTCCGTTCTGAGCGTTCTATGAGAAAAAAAGCCCTGCATATCAGTCTTTAACTGGTATATCATAGTCATTTGTTTAAAAATCACATTGTATCTTCATTTTCCTCCCAAATTCTTTTGACTTTATTAGAAGTTGTTTAACCTGCATACAAATTTCTCAAAGCACTTGTATCATACCCCAGGATTTGAACTCTGAAATATCTTTTTTTTACACTGATAACTAAAAGGAACGAATCTGAAATTAGAAAGGGAGAAAGCTGACACTGATTGATGTCCAAGATCTCCTTCTGATTTGCTGATTAACATAATCTATTTATATGAGGAGGAAATGTCCAATGCAAGTAGAACCAAGGAAGCTTAGCAGCATGCTGTCATGAGTAGGAGAACATGACTCCTCATTCCTGATGTATGCAGTAAAAGCCACCTCTAAAATACTTAACTCCTCCCATAATGATGACTTGAAAAGTTAAGATAAGAAGATAGAAGGTCAGCTAGTTTTTGCTGAGATTTTGCTGTAGTATGAAATAATGTAACCATAAAGGTGAGAAAACATACATTTAATTCATTTTTTAAAAATCAACAGTAGCAGTGGAATATTGAGAAAATAAAAATTCACTGATAATCAACTTTCGATCTATACACTAGCTCAAGTAACATGACTCACATAAGCTCATATCAAAATTATCAAATAAAGCATGTCTCAGTCATCCTTAGACATGCATATTCTTTGCCCCTGGGACATCTTTACTTTTTTGTGTTATCAATTCTATTATATTGCCTAATTACATGGCAGAGGGTTTGCTTCCACATAATCCACATATCCTTCTGAGACATTGTCTGAAACATATACTAACCTCAGGACCTAGAAATCTGGTTATCATATTCTGCAGTAAATGTGAATGAATTCCATAAAGTTCATTCTTTAAAATGGGCATAGTTGCAACTTGAAACAATTATTAGGCTGCATCTATTGGTGTTTGGCTGAAGAACACTCAAATTTCTGTACTAATTCATTATTGGTACAGATTGGGAGCCACTTACTGTAGAATTGGATGAAAGATTGGCAGCTTATAAATGTTTTAAATTAATAAATAAATTCTGCAATATTCTTTGTAGTATAGAAATCTTCCTACCCAATGTTAATTTAAATAGATGGGGAACTATGTGCATCATATTTTTATTACAGAAAGACAGTAGCAAAGGATTTAGAATATCAGAAAAATGTGTGCTTAGCTCATTATTTCTTGAACATGTTAGTCAAAGCATTACAAACTTTCGGTCTATATCAGTTGTAATATAAATCAAGAGGAGAATAAACCTTAGTAATAAATTTGTAATTTAATCATTTTAAAGCAATGTTAAATAATTACTAAAAAAACTAATGATATGAGCTGTAATAGTGGACCATTCATTATACAGAAGCTGTTCATGCCATTCAGCAGTTAACAGTTTCAGATGGGACAACTTGAAACTGAGCTGTTTTACTGAAGGTCGCTATGAAGAGTAGATTTCATTGTAAGAGTAAGGTATCTGATGTAATTTCATTGGAACAGTATACTGCTACCCAGGGCTTTTTTCCTCATAGAACGCTTAGAACGGAGTTCCGGCACCTTTTTTGGATGGAACCTTGTAGGGTAGGCAAGGTGGGTTGTATGACATGTGTGAGTTCCGGCACCTTTTTCTTTTACAAAAAAAAGCACTGCTGCTAGCATTTTTTTTAGCACTTCAACTTCTGAAGAGCTATGTCAGAATTTAGTGAGGAGGCTGAGCAACAGGAATACCATTGATAAGGTCTTCTGCCATACCATTAGATCTCAAAATCTGGAAGCAATGTAGTTCTCTGAATTTTTCCTCCATCATGACTACACTGGAATGCTTAAAGCCCTAAATATCATTGGCAAATCCCCAAGGTGCTTTTTCAAAAGTCAAGTGGACTTTTTTTTTCCCTCTAAAGAAAGTCCAATTGCCTTTTGAAAAAGCGCCTTTGGGACAACCATGACCGGGATGACTGAGAATCTTCATAGACATTGTTGGTAAATATATTTTCTATTGCAGTATTGTTTGATTATCTGGACTCCAAATATTAATCTAAGCCAGACATGTCAAACTCGGGACATCACGTGATATCGCGAGATGTATCGGGACTATTTTGCCATTGCCGTAAATGGCGTGGGCATGGCTTCCAGATGACGCATCTGGCGCATGGGCCAGCACTTTATTTATTTATTTATTTATTTAGATTTATATACCACCCTTTCCCGAAGGACTCAGGGCGGTTTACAGGGCATTTAAAAGAAAGTCAATACAAACGTTAAAACAAATTAAAAAAGATTAAATAAAACCCTGAGAAAAATAAAAACCCAGTTAAAATTAAAATTTTTTAAAAAAATTCTCAGCCTGGGCCAGAGAGCTCGAAAAGCCAGGTCTTCAGGTCCCGGCGGAATGAACGGATGTTGGGGGCAGTCCTAAGCTCCGCAGGCAGCTGGTTCCACAGGGCAGGCGCACCCACTGAGAAGGCCCTACCCCTGGGTGTTACCCGCTGGCAATCTTTAACCGGCGGCACTCTGAGAAGACCCTCCCTGTGGGAGCGCACTGGACGAAGGGAGCTTGATGCTGGCAGCTGACACCCCTGATCTAAGCATTAAGTTAAGACAAGATATCAAAAACAATGGAATACCTAAAACATCATGAGCAGGGTAATTGCAATTTGTACCATAGAACAAATAGTTTTTGAAAGCATATTCCAGCTGAAAAGCCCAACCAAGCAATACACTAGGGACATGATGAATTCCAGTTTTAACTTTATTAGGCATAAAACAATCTGGCAAGTTTGAAGAAAAGCTAACTCCAAAACTATGGCGGGAAACAGATAATTTAAAGAGTAAAACTTTCTCTCCTCTCTCTGACCGTTCAGGTCAAATCGTCCAATATATCTTCCAGTAATTATTATGAGAAGAACCTTTAGTTAGCCAAAACTATTCTTCAGCTCTCACATTGATTCAAAACTTTCCCCTCTTCCCCTCTTGCGCTATTTGGCAAGCTAGAAGCATGCAGCGGTCCTAAAGACAGTAGGTTTCGCAGCTTGACAGTGATCTTCCATATTCTATTGGCTGAAGAAGAAAAGGACGAAACAAAAGGTAGAGAAACTTTCATTTTTAAAAGTGTCTTCTCATTGCAGTTTAAGTACAAGTGTGCAATTAAACACACATAGACAAACAGAGAGAGCTTCTCTAAATATCCCAAAGGTGAAGAAGGGGTCTTTTGATTCTTTACACCACCTATCAAATCCCTATTTCTTTATTTTGAGGTACTTTCTACAAGAAAACTATGATTTTTTTTAAAAAAAATTACAATGGAAATATAATTTGCAAAATATACATAAACTAAAAAAGTACTTTAAAATGTAATTCTGAAAATACTTATGAGTATTCCTGAGGATTTTTTCAAGCAAATATACTGCTCAAAAAAAATAAAGGGAACACTTAAACAATACAATGTACTGTATTTAATAGTAGGGTGTCTTATCTTGTGTTCCCTTTATTTTTTTGAGCAGTATATGAACACTGATATGGCTATGAAGCCAAAAAGAATTTCTAGTGAGTAAAATTATAATAGTTTCCTGTTCTTATTTGTAAATTATATATTCTGCCCAGAGCAAATACGCATGAAGACTTGAAGCCTAATCTAAGATGCAAATATGTTTACTGTAAAGTAATATAGTTGAAGTATGGATGAGTACATCTGTGCATATTTGGGTTTGTTCACTTTCATTTGTTTATCCAGAAGTGGATTATGATATGCAACAGAAATTAAGTAAGTCAGGAAACCTACAGACCTCTAGAGATATGTTTGTTCATATCTAGGGAATTCACATACATTGCATGACTATTTTGGAACAGAATAAGTGCAAGAACATGTCAATCATGTGAATTTCTCTGAAATGTTCTTCTGCTTTGGAAGAATATCAAAAGCAAATTCTTCTTTTTCCTATTTGAAGATGAACCAGTAGAAATATTTCAGAAAATTTCTCCAGTTGTAAGCATGCTACTTATAATAAGTAACAACAGAGGAGGGATATGGGTAGAAATGACAATTATAGTAATGACGCTGTAATTTAATTATTGTCAACATTTTGTGTCTTTCCAAATACTCTGTTACTCTTTTCTTAATGTGATCTAACACTGTTATTGATTGTAACAAGTTGTTCAGCTAGAAGCCTGTATACCTAGCTCTTAGATATCAGTTTTAAATCAATCATATCTAATAAGAATGTTCAAATTATTCCAAGCAATTCATTTAATATTTTATAAATAAAAAGTGCAAATTGGATTTGCATTGATATTTGCAAGATCAGGAAGGAGAGTAGTTACAGCCCATATATTACCAGATAGTAAAATAGTGATTCCAGAAACAATGAAATTGCATTTCTAAAGTCTTTTGACAGCTGAACTGGGCATGTTCCTTTCATTAAGTATGGACAGAGTGTAAATATGTTAATTTCCATTCACTGTATTTAAGGTAGGAGATTGAAGGCATGAGTACATTTGATTAAGTTGTTTGAGTGAAAAAGGTAGTAACAATGGAAACAATACTGAAATTGAACTTCATTTTTTTAAATCCAGCAAATCACAAGAATCTTAAAAATACACATTTTCCATGATTCCAGAGAGAATTATGCTATGTTGGCCTTTTGCAAAACTATTCTTTAAATAGTTTTTATCGCAAAGAATAACATTTTAATAGCATAAGGTTTAGTAAATTACAGTCTACTTCATCAAACAAAGACTCCATAGTCATATGAGGAGAGTATTATATATTCATACAGCTGTTATTGGGAAGGAAATCATCAGCAAAGACTGGTAATATTTTTATCATCTTGTCTCATGGATAAGAGGCTTTGACAAAATTTCATCAGTATTTTAATAATTTTCACAATGACACAGTTTTAACTTTCTGGACACTATATTCAAAATTAAATAATGAAACTATAAGCTTCATATTATATAGCAACAAAATGGCTTCTAGTCCTGCTTTCAGCTCCCATCTAGAACATGCTGCAAAATTCATCATTTAAGCAGGTCCTGCAACTACATCTGTTCTGATCCATCCAAGTGTTATAGACACACAAGAGTTGTATACAATTAAAGCATTAATTCAGGCATTCTTCACAGTACCTGCCTACTGAAGCTTTTTTTTTAAAAAAACAACACAGATCAATATAATTATGCAAGTTCCCAGCAAGAAGACAAATCCAGAAGAGAAGACAACAGAATGCTACTTGTCAGCAAGAGCTCACATTTAAAATAATTAGCTCTGGACAAGTCTTTTTTTTTATATGCCTTGTATGATAGGATTATAAATAGCAACTTATCCTAAATAATTATTGACCTGTAACAATAGATCACACAGCAATATGAGCAACAACAGTAACTACAATAATAAAGCCTTTGGCAGATCCAGATCCAGATGCTGATTTTATTTTCACATCTATTTTCCCAAAATTATTATAAAACCAAATAATGTTACCCACAACATTGGAGGAACATATATTTACCTGTCATCCAATGTGTCATATATGGATAACAATGCCCTATTATATTTTCTATTGGACAAACATTAGATAATCTCTGTGCAAATTAAAGAAAAAATAGAACTTGGAAATGCCAGTTGGATCATTTGTCCACCAAGAGCCTTGGTGGAGCAGTGGGCTAATGCCTCCTTAAGTAATACCAGCTGCCTGCAATTAGTGCAGGTTCGCATCCCACCAGGCTCAAGGTTGACTCAGCCTTCCATCCTTCCGAGGTAGGTAAAATGAGGACCCAGATTGTTGGGGGCAATAAGCTGACTTTGTAATAATGCCGCTTGGGGGGTGAAAGCCCTAATAAGCAGGCATATACATAGAATGAAGGCTATTGCTAAGCACATTGATTTGTGCTTAGAGTGTAAGCCGCCCTGAGTCTTCGGAGAAGGGCGGGATATAAATGGGATTAAAATAAAAAATAAAATAAAAAATAAGATGCACTTAAAGAAAAATATTAAGAAATGACTTACAATAAAGATGAGTGTGAAACAACAGAGTTCTTACTTAGAGATTTAAGCTTTATTAATTTTTAAGGAAAACTACAACTTTCCTTAAATTTACCATGGTTTCTTTAACTGAATTCAATTTGCACATATTTTGTTTTATTGAAAATATTCATCATTAATAAACCAGGCCAGGAAGCTCCACAATGTTCCACAATACCATGATGGAAAGGAAAAGCTACAATTAATCAAATCCACTGATCAAAAAAAATATATTTTTTATTTTATTTTAATTCCATTTATATCCCGCCCTTCTCCGAAGACTCAGTCAACAGAATAGCCCTTTCATGTTTTTAGGTTGCTTGTCTGTAGAAGTGACGTGCTACAATCAATTGGAGAAAAGTCCTAATTTGTAGGAAGCAGCCCTCTGTGTTCAATAGTCATGGGTTCTCCAAAAAGCTATTTCAGATACCATGCAAGTTTATATCATTCTTCAGTGAATGCTATTATTATTTGTGAGATCTAAGTCATGTGTTATATGGATCTGTTATGCACAGTGAGATTATGGGCAAGAAGACAGTAGTAAGAAAAGAAGCAAAATGGAAAACTAAGAATATCAATTTAAGGACCAATCAATTGATCAAAAAGAGTTGGAAACTGAAAAAGAATGTGTTCTTCCTCAGGTTGAAGACCAGAAAAAGTTTCACTTCAAGAATTGGAAAGCCGCTGTCTTTTGTATACATGATCTAGATGAACTGGACAAATAGTTTGCCATGGTATAAGACATACATGCTCCCTATTCATTACAATATTCATACCAGAAAAAAATGTGGTGACTTGGAGCAAACAATTTCAAGAGCACTTAAAACTTTTTTTAAAAAAATCTTGTTAATGTCCTACTTAAGCAGAACCCTGCTTTCCCAAAAAAATTGTCTGAGACATAATTTGATGGCAACTTGAGAAAGTTACCTTTGCAATTGAGCTAAGAGTGTTTCAGAGATGTCAGATGAAATTGCTGAAACCTAAGGACTATAGAAAATGCATTTAAACCTGAAATTCGTAATCTTTTTTCTTTCCTTCCCTTGAATCCTAAATGTTTACTTTCTGTTTTTGTACTGCAGTTCTGCAATAAATCCCTGAAACTCCCAAAGTACGTTATACACAGGTCCATATCTCTCAACCAATGGAATAATCTCTTTGTAATTAAAAAAGACATTATGTAACATTTTTCACTTTTTTGTATATCTAACAGATTATATTTTCAAGCAAAATTTATGTTAAATCCACTAGTTCCTATCATGGTTATGGTTTTCTTTCTTGGCTTTGCTGAGTTGAGGATGAATAGCTAGCTCATGTTTACTACTTCACTTGTTTCTCTGAAAGCCAATTTTGATTCAAATCAATTTAATTAAGTAACAAAGCTGGTTACCATGGAAACAACACTACTAATTTGTCAGGACAAATACTCCACAAGATTGACTGGTTGCTAGGTAACAACCAATGGGCTCCAGAACAGAGGATGACAAATTGTATCTCGTGCAGATGTTGTGATCCAGTCTTGAATTCAGCCTCTGTTCTAAGTGGATTCCCAAGAGAATGTCACCTGGATAGCTTAATAGCAACATAGGGAGTAGCATGCCACAACAAATTGCATTGTTTTGCACATTTGAAAATGTGTTTCAAGAAGAAGCTATAAAAATAAATTGATATGATGCATAGCATCATTTTTTTGTTGTTGTCAAATCTACCAAGATGATTGAACCTTTCTATAGGGAGCTTTTATACAAGCATCTATACATAAATCCTAAATGATTCCTTTTTTGTCTTTGTCTTCATTCTATAAAAAAATGAATGACTATACAAAATACATGAGTAAAATTATCCTATTCAAAACAATAGAAAGAATAATAGTAATAATAATAATTAGTCTTTGGTTATTCACTTATGAACTATAAGTCCATAGCTCACAATATAGCTATATTGTTTTAAAAAACCAATCATTACTTCCACTACTACGAAACATAAAAGACTTTATATTGATAAGCTGCATTTTATGAATCATAAAACTGTTTTTCTATGGTCAGACAAAAATTAAATATTCAAAATATAATTCACATAATGGACTAAGGATATGATTTTGCCAAATGAGGTGGGCCTTTGCCAATTACATTAAACAGTTAAGGATTAATTCTTCTGTTCAATATTTACATTCAACAGAAAGATATTTCTTGGATATCTCAGAATATATGTTCCTTCTAATAGCTTTTAATTTAATAATTGGCGGCATAGACATAGGTAAAGATAGAAATTAGCTAAATATTCCTGCAAAAAACTTATTATAAATTTTCTAGGTAAATTTCTCATGAAAACCTGTAAGAATATGCATATTTTAATCATTTTTCTTTCACTGTGATACATCTAAAGTAAATTAATCTTAATATCAGTTCAGATCTAAATAAGGGACTTATTTTCAGAGAAGACAAGGTAGAAATGAGCACCATAAACTTTTGCAGATTTACCTGAAGTAAACTCTATTTAGTTGAAAGGAATTAAAGATAAAACATATCATTTAAAAAATGACATTCAGAATCATAATTTTTTTAAAAAATGTGCCTGGATTCTATCCTGAAATTTCTCAGCCCAAAATTTATAAATATTTAGCATTTTGAACAAATTTCATTACTGTCTGAATTATTTGACTTCCCATAAAATAATTTAATTTTACAAATGCCACTAGTTCTGCAATTATTCTTTTACATTCTCTGTAAATTTAGCTGGTCATATAGCATTGTATAATATGCATTTTAGTTAATTTTACTAAAATTAACACAACTCTGTAGACTCCATAGTTTGTTTGAAATAGCTTGTAAGCATGACTTCAAGACTGATTGGTAATAAATAGCCTGCATTGTAACTTCAAGGGACTGTGTCTGCTTTTCTATTGCAGATCCTAGAAAAATATAACATTTTATGGAATTATTGCACAACTCTAATGGACAGACACAAAAAGTCTTGTCAGAAAGTAAGATTTCCAGATTGCTTGCTGGAAGTACAGTATATCTTAGCTCCACCCTGAAATGCTCCCTATTACTGAGTTTAATTTTAGGATGTTTTTTCCCCTTGAGAAGGTGAATTTGGGGTTTTGAAGGATACCCCTAAGATCTTTATCAGATGCAGAAAGATATTATTGGAAACTAGGTGCTTTGTTTTTCAGACTTTCAACTTTTAAAACAATCTTTAAATCTCAATTGAACCAGTGAGGGATGGAGCCTGGCAAGGATTGGCCACACTAGTGCCCAGTGATAAATTTGAAGACATTATAATATATATGTATGTAGCATACATGTATTATATGACATATATGAAATATGTTGCCAAAAAAGAAAAACTATTCCACCTTCTTATAGTCCCATTATCTTACTTGGATTTGCACTTCACAGCATTTGCATTAAATCTATTTTTGTTCATTTGTTGTCTATTACTTCTTTTAAGCTGGATACTTATTATTTTTCCAGTTTGTATCTAGTGATTCCTTTAGAAGAATTCAAACCAGACTACTAAGGCTCCATAATGATTCTGCCATTTTATTCTCAAAAACATAATGTTCTCCTTTTTGTTCTTAAAAGTAGCTTCTTTTGAAGCCTGCACTTAACTCTCATCAGCAGTAAAATGTACATAATACAAAGGTGAATTTTCCCCTCTGAGGTGCTCTAATTGAATCATCATTAGTTTCTGAGGCTGGCATTGTTTATAGCAAATAAAGGCTATTATTGCCTTTTGAGGGGGGGGAGAATGCAATAAATAACAGTTAAAATATTTAAAAGTGCCTTTGTTGATCTGTCAGACACCTGCTGTACATTTGTTTAATAGATGGTAAGGTCGATGAGAATGTAAGGTCCTGTCAACCACAAAAGCTTGAATTAACCTTAACTATAGAGCTGTTATCACTGCCTTTGTAACAATCCTTTTAAAGGGTAACTGTGAATTAGCACTAATTTCAACTCACCTGTGTGTTTGTGTGAATGTGAGGCCTCCCACAATGCAAGTGGGTGGAGCAATAGGACAATATGGTAATTGTTTTCCTTTGGTTCGTGGAATTACAGGGGTGGAAAGAATGTCTCACACCATCCAGTCCACCACCCAGTTGGTCCAATGTTTCCCCCCGAAAACCTCCAAATATGGACATTTTTACAATCTTTCTTTGTAGATTTTTTCCTATGGTTAAATTGCAGTAATTTTTCAGATGCAATTGTAACATTAAAACTACTTTTTTCCTGTGGATTCAAACCACTGCTTTTCCCCCAGCTTTTGATGGATACAGTAAACTATGACTCTTCCTTCCTTTGGACATATATAAATATAACAAAGTTCTCAGTTTAAAACCCCTTTTCCTCCTATCATCAAATGAAGTTGTCCTCGAGAAGGTACAGATAGGACTTCTAGAGAGACTTAGCTATAATGGTGTAATCCTTTGATTTTAACGTGTATGGCAATTATACCTTTCCCTCCCCCTTGACTTAGTTCACATATAACACTAAACCATAATGTGGCTTATTTGCTTTTTGGTGAAATGTGATCTCATCTTCTATGTTCTTGGCATTGTATATCAATTAGGCTTATAGGTTACAAGCAGACACACTTTTTTAAAATTCCCCAGGAATCTTTGTATTTGGTCTATAGGGATTTGGTAACATTGCTGGTATGATATGCACTTGAAACTCTTTAGGGTCAACAATAAAGCTTAGTGGGTTATCTTGAGTCTACATATAAACTCTTATTGAGTCCCTGCTTCCATAAAGGGGCATAATAATTACAAAAGGAATGTGCAGCCCTACTTTTGTTCTCACACCCATGGTTGAATGGCTTCTTCCATCAACTTCTGTGCTCAGGACAACATGGGACTTCCTTAGTTCATATGTGTTCAAGCTTTCCCTTGGAAAAAATGAGATACCCAAAGAATAATAATGTGAGTAGGACACTTTACTTACTTTACCACCTGAATTGGGTTTATCACTCTTCACTCTATTTTTAATAGCCTACCCTGCCCATGGATCACCAAGACCCATACTTTCTTAATTTAGAAACTGAAAAAGTATCTCTCCTTCATTCTGCACCTGTGAACCTACATTAGTTCTCTATGCAGTGTCCATGAAAGGTTATATAGTGACCTCTCTGAGAAAACTTCCTTCTCTATCTGATTCAGAATTGTCACTATGTTCAAATGTTCTTACCACTTGATGGACTTTGCATTATTGTGTATGTGTGTGTGTGTGTGAGAGAGAGAAACATTTGTGGACCTAATTAAGCTGTTGAGTCTCCATTTAACCAAATCTATATTTGACAAAACGTATCTTGTTCCCTGAAGTGTTTTACTTAGTCTATTTTTTCTGAATTTTAATAAACTTTCCTCATTTATTTTCTTTTCTGTGGATTTAGACTGGACGTATATATGCAGATACTTACCTGCAAACAGAAATAAACATTCTAATTGTAGTGTATGCAGCTTAGCATACATGTGTGACAGCTACTGAAGACAAAGGAAGACAAAGACCTAACATCTACATACTCCAGCCCCAGGGAAGCAGGGGCTGGGGCATACCCACAACTATCAAGAATCCTAGGCCACACCTGCACTCAGGTCAGGATATGTGACACAGGAAATAGCCTCAAACAGGAACTGGAAATAACTCCAAACAATAGAGTCAAGGGGGTATAAAAACCCACTACCCACATGTGTTCAGTCCTTTTCTTTTGGATCCATACTTCTGTCTGGCTTTCCTCTGTAATAAACTGTAACCTTCTTCCTAAAACAGTCATCATGTTGTTTATCCCTGGCTTGGATGGAACCATGATGAAGATTTTTCTTCTTACAGTATAATCAATATGTAAAACATCAAATACACTTAACAATAAAATATTGCAATTAATTTACATTTTTTTAAATTATAAGATTTTAACAACATAATTTATATCATCAGGTGACATTTGCAATTGTTCAATGTGCTAATTATTAATTTTTGGTGGATAATTTTAAAGTACAAATTTCTCTATTTTTGATTATTTTGCTGTAAGCTGAACTGAATAATTTCCCATATTTACATAAAATAAATATATAAATAAATTAAATTGTAGTTAAAAGCATGAGCAAATGGTGTATTCATTAGTGTATGCATTTCTAAAGCAATCTCTTCTTTGTTGTTGTTCTGTACCAGCCTGCTACCGGCCCTGTAGAAAAGGCAGGGACAACCCCTTTTACAAGAAGGCAAGAGGCTGGAATTACGCCTGCCAAATTTATTGCTACAAAAACAAATAGAACAAAACACGAACCAAGAAACAGGAGCTTTTCAAGCGGTTGCCTTCAGCAAACCAGCCCTCCCACGCATTCCCCCTTAAATACAGTTCAGGGCGTGGCTTCTCTCTGCCTCCTTCTGAGGAGCCCCATTGCCTTCCTCTGTTTACTCCTGATTGACTGCCTCCTGCGTCGGGCATCCTTGAACAGGACCAGCTGTGGGTCATCTTCATCCACGCTGTCAGGCTCACACAGCTGGGTCTGCGTCGTGACCAGGTGAGAGGGGCCTGGCTGAGGTCTCTCATCAAGCTGTCCAACCCCCTCAGCAAGCTCTTCAACACCCCCCTCCTCCTCCTCCTCTGAGTCGTCCGACCCAACTGCCGAACCCACAGGCTGACCCTGAATCACAACAGTTGTGCTAGATGACTAATTCCAGTTAGTTCTTTACACTGCGAAATAGGATACTCTCATAGTAGTGGAATCTATTTCACCATCTCTCACTTAATCATCACGTTTTTCTGTTGTGTAGGTAGATCTGATTTTACTCACTAGAAAAAGGAAATAGAGTCTCAAGATAAATGTGAAAGATTTCTAGAATATCCTAACTGGAGGACATCAAGAATGGAGAAGATTGGACTACAGACATCAAGTCAAGAAACTGAGAGGAAGGCTTACAAAATAGATTTTCTTAAGGAAATCTTTCTAGATTTACAGAAAGCACATACTGGCAGAGGGAAAAAATGGGGGGGGGAGAAGCACGTCCAGGTACCTTTATGAAAGCTATCCATCAAATGTCAAAGCTGATAATCAATTTTTTGTCACAATGAACTGATAAAAGTATTCAGTAATAATGTCATGGGGAAAAAATTTGTGTTGGAACTCATAATGCTCAGCCTTGATATCAAGAGAATTCATAAAAGCTCAATACCCCTGTAGCCCTTGGAGGCACAATTTCTCATCCGCAAGATATGGAATAATTCCTTCTCTTTTATTTCATTTATTTATATATTTAACACTAAAAGGAGTACAAAAATATTCCCCCAAAGATGAAGGTGGGGGAAATATTGGCACTTTTTGTTGTTGTTGGAATAGTATTTTTTAAAAAAAAAAGATTCCAACTTTTTGCAAGTGAACATTAGCACTCATTTAGGTTGCCAATATCACAATGTTATGGTGATTTCTCTCACATCATGCAAATGGCAGCATAATGTCTACTCCTCTTGAAATGTAAAATCAAATCAGCATTCAAATGCTACAAGGCTGTGATGAGCTTGGAAATAAATATGCAGAAGCATATAACGGGGAGGGGGGAACTGAGGCAATCAAGGAGAGCCAGCGTCCTAGCTTGGACTATAAATCTTTGTCTGTTTCAATTGTAGAGCTGGCTGAATCAGTATAAAATTCGAGCTGGGATGTCATCAATTTCTGTTAACCTCTCTATTCCTCTTTGTGTTGGCAGCATGTTGATGGATTGGTTTTGTCACTTGTGCTCAACTCACAGTATGTTAACATGGAAAGGTGTAGTCAGGTTATGAAGAAGGGTTATTGCTGTCCGAGCTGTGACTTGGACTTACTATCTTCTCTAGTATCACAAAGTCTTCCTGGCTGTAGAACTAAGAAACAACAGCCTTTTCATTGGTTAGAGCTATTTTTTTTTTAAAAAAAATCAAAATATATCTCTTTCTATCTCCCCTCCTTTTACCATCAGAACCTAGAGGTGAGTTTACTGTCCTTCCCATAAGCTGGAATAGAAGGAGGAAGGAAGGAAGATTTCATTTCAGTTAAAGGTAAAGGTAAAGGTTCCCCCGCACATGCGTGCTAGTCGTTTCCAACTCTAGGGGCTGGTGCTCATCTCCGTTTCAAAGCCAAAGAGCCAGCACTTGTCTGAGGACGTCTCCATGGTCATGTGGCCAGCATGACTAGACGCCAAAGGCACACGGAACGCTGTTACCTTCCCACCATAGCGGTCTCTATATTTCTACTTGCATTTTTTACGTGCTTTCGAACTGCTAGGTTGGCAGAAGCTGGGATGAGTAACAGGCGCTCACTCTGTTACGCAGAACTCGGGATTCGACCCGCCAAACTGCCGACCATTTGATCGACAAGCTCAGCGTCCTAACCCACTGAGCCACCGCATCCCATTTCAGTTACAGTGGCATTAATAGTAAATAAAACCACTTGACAAGTCAAAAATTAAGGCTAAATTGAAATGGTATTCAGCTAAAGCTACACTGACCCAGTCCACAAGGGGGACACATAAGCAGTTCACACAATACACAAAGTCATAAAGTGGGTTGTTGCTTTTGGCTTAGTAGTTGATGTATGAACTCTTCAAGATAAGCATTATGTGTGAAACAGGACACATTTACTTTCCCAACAAACCACCGTTAAGTAAATGCTGGTTTATTGAAGTATGAGTCCAGCTCTAGTGAATTCAGATCTTGCACAATCTAGAATGTTTAGAGCAATTTAATCAACAGTACAGAGCTGATTGGGTAAAGAGCTGTATTCAGTCAACTCATTAGCAAGTGTGGGCAATGCTTATTTAAAACACTAGATGGCTAGTTTGGTCTAGTGCAGACATGTCAAACTCATGACATCATGTGATGTTGCGTGACATATTGGAGCTTTTTCTCCATTGCCGGCAATGGTGTAGGCAAGGTTTCCTGATGATGCGTCCGGCCTGCGGGCCGGCAGTTTGACACCCCTGGTCTGTTGGCTAAGCCTCCAGTCAAGAAACTGGTTAACTACAAGTTCTACTCTTGCCTTAGGCATGAAAGCCAGTTGGATGACTTAGGGCCAGTCACTCTCTCTCAGCAGAAACTTACCTCACAGGATTGTTGTTGTAGGGAAAATAAGAGGAGGAAGGAGTACCAATACGAATTAATTATAAAAATAATAAAGGTGAGATAAAAGCAACTAAAAAAATTATTATGCTCTCTGGTTGAGTCAGACTTTCCCATGTTCTCTCTTTGAATGTTGGATTGGCTTCCTCAAACTTAAAAAGGAAAACTGTTTAAAGGTACAGTCACTCTAATACTGATATTATATTGTAAATTTTCTAGCTAACTCTCTGTAACATTACCGTAGTTTCAGGCGTATAAGACTACTTTTTAACCCATGAAAATCTTCTCAAAAGTCAGGGGTCGTCTTATACGCCGGGTGCTGAAAATTTAGGGACAGGGCTGGCTGGAAAACCTGGAGCGGATCTCCCATTTAGTCTGCGCAGGGAAAGCGGGACCAATTGAAGAAGAAGCTGCAGTCTGTGATTTTTTACAGGCTGGGGTCTGGGCGTCTTTTCTTCTAAAGTTGAAGACCAGCTGTAGTATATCCCAACTTGAAAGGCAGGTGGGGAAGCCAGAAGCCAGAGCAGCGGCTTAGCTCTAAGGACACATTTGACTCAGGAACTGGGCGGGCTGGCTGGAAAACCTGGAGCGGATCTCCCATTTGGTCTTTTTTTTTAAAAATCCCATTTATATCTGAAGTAGCCGAAGGACCACTCGGGACGACAGGCTAGTTACTAAAAGGTTTATTTAGAGCAAGGCAAACATAGAATAACTTGCCCGGCTTTTATAGCCGGCAGCTGTCAGCGAGGGCCAATCAGGAGCGTTCATTTTGGCGCCGCGTCAATCCGGACCAATCCGTGTCGTCTGCTCTTGACAGCTCAGGCTTCCGCATGGTCCGGTGTTTTGACAGCCGCGAGCTGTCAGTGGTTGCGCCTGCGCCGTGCAGGGAACTTTGACAGCTGTCAAAGTTCCCGCGTGTTCTCCTGTCAGAACGCTTTCCCTAGTTAGAACAACCTGTTAATTTAACTGTTTACATATATAATACACCCCTTACCCCTCCCCTGGAGTGTTCCCTCCCCCTTGGTTGCCGGAACCTGCCCATTGGTAGTCCTTTAGGTAGGCGGGGGCTCTTCGGTTCCTATTGGAGCGGCGAGGAAGTGGGGGATTGTCTGGGTCTGGTAGTTCGTTCCCTTGCTGTTCTTCTTCTTGGTTTGGTATAGGTAGTATTTCTGGGGGGGGTTGTAGATCGAGTTCCTCCGGTTGGTGTTCTGAGTTGTGTGGTGGGTGTCTGGGTCTGAGTTGGTCGATATGGCGGCGTAGGTTGCCGTGAGTTTGTGTGGATATTAGGTAGGAAATGGGTCCCGTTTGTTTTAGTACTGTCCCCTGGACCCACTTGTTTTTATCCGTATATGACCGTGCCCATATCAATTGCCCTGGTTTGAGTGAGCGGTTTGGGTAGGGGTGCTCTTTTTCTTCCGGGTATGTGTCAGGGTGCAATCTGTCGATCCGTGTTATCAGCCTCCTCCCCCATCTCAGTTCCGCCGGTGATTTGCCCGTTGTTGTGCATGGAGTTGCGTGTTGTGACATGAGGAACTGGCTGAGACGCCGCTGCCAGTTCCCCTTTGTGAATTTTTTCAAAGCTTCTTTTGTGGACCGCACCATAATTTCAGCCATCCCGTTCGACGATGGGTGGAACGGCGCAGACGTGACCAGCCTAATACAATTCTTCATAGCGAACATCTGAAATTCACGAGAGGTGAATTGAGGTCCATTGTCTGAAACTATGGTGTCTGGAAGACCATGTGTGGCGAATATTTTCCTTAAGGCTTGTATAGTGGCTCCTGACGTTGTTTTTCTAAGGGGAGTGACTTCTAGCCATTTAGAATAGCTGTCCACTACAATTAGGAAACTTTGCCCCTGGATAGGTCCTGCGAAATCTAAATGTATGCGTGACCATGGGTTCCTCGTAGTTTCCCATTTGTGAATTGGTGCTTGGGGTGGCTCGTTTCGGGTCGCTTGACAGGTGTAGCACCCTCCCACATATCTTTCTATCTCTTTATCTATGCCAGGCCACCAGACATAACTTCTGGCCATAGCTTTCATCTTGACAATGCCTGGATGTCCTTCATGTAAAATGTGTAATGTTTGGTTTATGTTCTTCTCTGGTATTATGACCCGATTTCCCCACAGCAGGCATCCCCTATGAGTAGATATTTCATTTTTCCTGCTAAAATATGGCTGGAATTGGGGGTGTGGGTTTTGTGCTGGCCACCCTGTTGTGGCCCATTTGAGGATTCTGCTAAGTATTTTGTCTTTAGCTGAATTGTTGGCTATAATGTTTGCAGACAGGGGACAGTCAGGAAGTTGAGAGATTGCTAGAATCTGTCCAGCTGGGGCTGGGTCTGAGTCCTTGCTTTGAATGGGCAGTCTGCTGAGGCAGTCTGCGTGTCCTAATTCCTTCCCCGGTTTATGTATTAACTGATAGGAATAGGCCGATAAGAATGTGGACCACCGTAGTATTCTCGGTGAGAGAATCTGTGGTGTAGTTTTATTCCACGTGAATATGCCCAGAAGGGGTTTGTGATCTGTAAATATAGTAAAGGGTCTCCCATACAGGTAGTCATGAAATTTTTTAACCCCTGCGACTATTGCTAGGGCTTCTCTGTCTATTTGTGCATAATTCCTTTCTGCTTTAGACAGAGTGCGTGAATAAAAGGCTATGGGTCTTTGTGTACCATCCTTGAATAAATGACTTAACACTGCCCCGATTCCATAGGGAGAGGCATCGCAAGCGATGCATATTGGGGTGTCTTCTCTGAAAAGGGTGATCGTTGAGCTGTGACAAATAATCTTTTTTAATGATTGGAAACTATTTTCATGTATCTTGGTCCAGGACCAGGCAATTCCCTTGTCCAGGAGCCTGTGCAGAGGCTCAGCGATAGTGGCTTTAGGGGGAAGGAAGGCATGATAAAAGTTTAATAACCCTAAAAAAGCTTGGAGTTCTTGTTTATTCCTTGGGCTTGGTGCTGTTTGAATAGCCCTTAGTTTTTCTGTGGTGGGATGGATGCCTTGGCCGTCTATTTTGTACCCTAGGAATTCTGTGGATGTGACTCCAATAGAGCACTTTTCCCGTTTAAGTTTGAGGCCGGCTTCTCTTAGCCGGCTCAGCTCAGCTGACAGCCTGTCAGCTAAGTTTGCTTCGTTTTCTCCGGCGATGAGAACATCGTCGAAATAGGGGCAGACCCCGGGTATTCCTTTCAGGGTTTTCTCCATGATACCCTGAAAAATACCCGGGGCTGCCGATATGCCGAATTGGAGCCTTTTCACTTTAAAGGCACCGCGGTGGGTGACAATTGTCTGGGCTTCCGCGGTGTCATTAGTGACAGGCAGTTGCAAATACGCCTGCGTGAGATCAAGTTTGGCGAAAATGGCGCCAGAGCGGATGGAAGCAAATACATCCCTTACCGCTGGCACCGGGTAAGTGTGGGGGCTGAGGGCTAGGTTAAGGGTCGCTTTATAGTCCGCGCATAATCTCACTTCCCCGTTAGGTTTAATAGGGGTGACTATAGGGGTCTCCCAGCTTCCCCCTTCCGTAGGTTCGAGCACCCCGAGACCTATGAGGCGATCCAGTTCGTTTTCTATTTTTTCTTTAAGGGCAAAGGGTACTCTCCTAGCTCTTATCTTTATGGGTTGGATTGCTGGGTTTAACTGTAAGGAGATGGGGGGACCGGTGTATTTCCCTAACGTGCCATCGAAGACGTCTGCATACTTGTTGCAAACGGCTTCTAGGCTGGGTGATTGAATTGTATTTACCCCCGTTATGGCGATTCCTAGCGGGCCGAACCAGTTTAACCCTATCAAGTTGGTGCGGTTTCCTGGCGTAACTAGAACTTCTAAGGGACCCTTGAACCCTTTGTACTGCACGACAACCTTAGCCCTCCCTTTCAGAGGAATGGGGGTTTTCTGGAAGTCTGCTAGGTGGACTTGGGTTTGCCTCAGAGGAATTTTTTCCTTGCCTCGTTGACAGATCTCCTGATAAGTTTTAAATGAAATTAGGGAGACTGCTGACCCTGAATCCACTTCCATGAGGTAGGGCACCCCCTGAATTCTTACCCTGATCTTAACCTTTGAGCTTAGGCTGTTTACCCTGTCAATTGTTTCTACCAGGGCCCCTGGCGGTTTTTCTCTGCTGGCCTGGGTAGCTGGCCTACCTGGGGAGTTTGCCTCCAAATCATTGATGTTGTCACGGCCCTTGCTGCGGCACACCGGTTTGAGGTGGCCGGTCTTCCCGCAATTGTGGCACTTAGCGTTTCTAAACCGGCAGCTTCCTCGGGCATGGTTGCCCCCGCAGCTGGCGCAGGCGGTCCGTTGCTCGTAACGCGGCGGTGGCGGAGGGGGGTTCCTGGACCTTCGGCGGTCCGAAGTGTCGCCTCTCCTTGGTTGTCTGCGTTCCATTCTGCGCTGCAGGGCTTCTCCGTCGGTGAAATCCACCAACTCTTCGCTGTCGCTGAGGGTGGCGCTTTCTTGGAAGACGGTCGCTGGGCTCTCTGGGGTCGTGGTAGTCGGCTTCTTCTTGTGGTTGTGCTCGTAGGCCATGATTTCTCTGGTCAGCTCTGCCAGGCTCATGTCGGGTTTGGATGTCAGCTTCTTCTGCAGCCTCTCGTCCCTCAACCCGATCACCACCTGGTCTCTGATGCGGTCCTCCAGGTCGGGGAAACAGCAGTTCCGCGCGGCGTGTCTGACCCCAGCGATGAACTCGTTGGCGGGCTCGTCTGGACGCTGTTTCTTCTGGGCGAATTGGACCCGCCAGTACAGTTCTGAGCGAGCCGGCATATAGTACTTGTTCAGCTGGTCCACCAGGTCCGCGTAGGAGACCTCTGTGATGGGCACCGGGCTGAACAGGCCCACGGCAGCATCATACACTGGAGGTCCGCTGATGTATAGGAGAGCGGCGGCCTTTGCTCTGTCGTCAGTGATTTTACTGACGAGGAGGAATCCCTCGACCTGGCCTAGGTGTGATTGCCATCTTTCGGGATGGCGGGTATCGAATTCCCTCACACGCCCGAAGTTTGCCATGTCGTCCGGTCCTGGGTCGCTCCTATGGAAGTTAAAACTTCCAGTGACAGCTCTTGCCGGGAACTCTCTTCCTCGGCCGTGACTTCAGCTTAGGAACTCTCTTCCTCGGCTGTGACTTCAGCTCCGGAGCGATCCCATCCTCGTCGCCAGTGAAGTAGCCGAAGGACCACTCGGGACGACAGGCTAGTTACTAAAGGGTTTATTTAGAGCAAGGCAAACATAGAATAACTTGCCCGGCTTTTATAGCCGGCAGCTGTCAGCGAGGGCCAATCAGGAGCGTTCATTTTGGCGCCGCGTCAATCCGGACCAATCCGCGTCGTCTGCTCTTGACAGCTCAGGCTTCCGCATGGTCCGGTGTTTTGACAGCCGCGAGCTGTCAGTGGTTGCGCCTGCGCCGTGCGGGGAACTTTGACAGCTGTCAAAGTTCCCATGTGTTCTCCTGTCAGAACGCTTTCCCTAGTTAGAACAACCTGTTAATTTAACTGTTTACATATATAATACATATCCTGCCCTTCTCCGAAGACTCAGGGTGGCTTACAATTTAAAGCACAAATCAATGTGCTTAGCAATAGCCTTCATTCTGTGTATATGCCTGTTTATTAGGGCTTTCACCCCTCCCCCAAGCAGCATTATTACAAAGTCAGCTTATTGCCCCCAACAATCTGGGTCCTCATTTTACCTACCTTGGAAGGATGGAAAACTGAGTCAACCTTGAGCCTGGTGAGATGTGAACCTGCACTAATTGCAGGCAGCTTGTGTTACTTAAGGCTCTGCGCAGGGAAAGCTTTAGAGTGAATTAGGAAAAGTGAAAAAGTGAATTAGGAAAATAGGGAATGGTTGCTGGAATCAGGGGCTGCCACAAAGAAGAGGGAGTCAAGCTATTCTCCAAAGCACCTGAAAGCAGGACAAGAAGTAATGGATGGAAACTAATCAAGGAGAGAAGCAACCTAGAACTAAGGAGAAACTTCCTGAGAGTTAGAACAATTAACCAGTGGAACAACCTGCCTCCAGAAGTGGTGAATGCTCCAACACTGGAAGTTTTTAAGAAGAGACTGGACAGCCATTTGTCTGAAATGGTATAGGGTTTCCTGCCTTAGCAGGGGGTTGGACTAGATGACCTCCAAGGTCCCCTCCAACTTCTTCTTCTTCTTCTTCTTCTTCTTCTTCTTCTTCTTCTTCTTCTTCTTCTTCTTCTTCTTCTTCTTCTTCTTCTTCTTCTTCTTCTTCTTCTTCTTCTTCTTCTTCTTCTTCTTCTTCTTCTTCTTCTTCTTCTTCTTCTTCTTTTTATTCTTATTCTTATTCTTATTCTTATTCTTATTCTTATTATTATAGTTTAATCCACTTGCACTGTTTTATGTTTACATGTTTGATGACAAACAGCCTTATGTTTATAAGTGACAGTTTTCCTACTAAGCACCTGCATGTCATAAGCATTTGAATTAAAATTACCATATTAAAAATCAAATCTGATGTTTTTAAATTTTTATTTGGTGTGCGTTGGAAGAGGGGTAGTCTTATACGGCGAGTATAGCCCAAACCCTATAATTTAACAGGAAATGTAGGGGGTCATCTTATACGCCCAGTCATCTTATACGCCGGAAAATACGGTAGCTATTCCCACTAATATGGGGAAACTGATATTATGGTGACCACCTTCTTCTCCTTAGAAGATAGGAGGTATATATAGTGAAGACTCTTAGTAGTATAGTATTAAAATTTGTATTGCATTGCCATCAGTTAGATATTATCATCAGACAGAATGTGACCACCTCGGGAAATTGATTTAGGTTTTCTTGAAAGAGCAGCAAAATTTGGTTTACATCTGCTTATATTTCTACTATTCATGATAATGTGTAATTTATCTCTTTTAGGCGCAAAATGGCCACTTCAGCTTTTATGCATCACAGCTTAGTAGGAAAAGTGATTGAATTTGCTTTTCTTATCAGGCAATATACTGTATATGTTGAGCTGGCCTTATCCCTTAGGACTATATTAATGATACCCTGATTTGTTTCTTCTTGTCCTTTAGATAGAGATGGTAATACTTAATTTGTCTATTGTCTTAAATCTTCAAGAGGCTGGAAGACAGTTATTAAACAAAACTCAATACCAACAACATGGCATGAAGGAGTTTAGATAAATGGTTGTTGAAGATGGAAATCTGACATACAATAACTACAAAAACAGACTTTTTTGTAACATGCCTTTTTTGTGTGTGGGGAGAGTAAACACAGCTTTGTCACTGGAAACTGTAGTGGTCTCAGAAGCAGAATGGACAATGCTATAATCTTCAGCTTAGTTTTGCTCTCCCCTTGACAGCAATAATTTGGCCAAAGATACCCATGACTTGGTAATCTCCCAACTGGATGATTATACTGTAATGCAGGATATCTGAGGCTGCTTTTGAAGATGGCTCAGAAGCTTCAGTTGTTACAGAATTCTACTGCCAGGATTCTGACTGGCACAAACTACTTGAATTATATTATTTTGCTAGTGTTAAAAGATACTACTCTGGCTGCTTTGCTACTTCTGATTCCAATTCAAAGCCTTCAAAATGACTTTAATCTCCAAGTGGCTTAGGATTCAGGACCTAATAGTAATACTTTATATGTCATTCTCTCCATTCTTAGAAATCATCTACTGAGGTCTTTCTCTTTGGCTTCTTCTCACTTAAGCTATAAAAAGCTCAATTGGTAGGTCACTAATACTGCACAAAATCCATTTTATTTTATAAGGGAATTCCCTCCCTCCCCACCCCTGTGATGCTGTTTATGCTGCATGCTTTTCTTTTTATGCATACTTTAAAAATGAAATTGCAACATGGTTCTCAGGGTGCAGGTAATCTTCCTCCATTTTCTACAGTATGTAAGAACTTGACATGAGCATGACATTTTTGGAAGAAAGATTTGGGAATCCTGGTTTGAACAAATACAAATTGATGAAAATTTACCTATAGTATTTCAAGAGTTGGGAAGAACAATGCAACTGCTCTGTTGGTACTCTCTGAAGAATCCAGCCTCACTGTCTCTCATCACTTACAGTCCTACTGGTGGAGATGTGAGAGTCATGTTTGAATTTATTTATTTTTTTAAGAGAAAAAAATCTCTACTGTTGTAACCAGCAGGAAAGCAGCCTAAGGACTTGTCTAATTTCCCTTTCTGCTCCTGGGGTCAGACATGGCAGAGGACTGGGAGGTAGTGCCATCTTTTGGATCACATGGACACACAAACACATACAAAACTATATAGCAACAGATGCATGTATTCAAGCCCACAATGACAATAAGCAACTATGTTTACAGACACAGTTCTATAAATTGCATGAAATCAAGTGATCTACTCTCAACTATTTTTTTTAACAAGGTGTCCCTTTTCTATCGTTTCCTTAAAGGTCCATGTTTTCAATTACATAATGACATACAAATGAAATGCATTTTCCAATTTCAACCTGCACAAGTGTCAGTTATCAAGTTTCCCTGCTAGTCCCACGAGGCTGCCCATAGCATTGCTGGAAAGGAGATTGCTGTACATAGTTTACAATATTTACTCCAAGAAACTCCTATTAAAATAAGATCAGCCGTTAAGGTTAATGATTATTATTTAGGATTTGCATTGCGATCATGCCCAGAGGCTCAACACAGGGTCAGGCATAGCCTTGCTTGGAATGTAGCTTTATAACTACAAAGATCTCCCAATCCCATTTCCATAGATTTGAAGATTTCGGAGGCCAGGAGAAACCATTAGACTAATATTTTCTAATGTTCTGCATGAAATGCAGTATAGTCATTTATCAGGAAAGCAAAGCCATCAGCCCAATAAAAATGGTGAGTCTTGTTATAAAACACACTTGGAATGATACATATATTTATTGTCTTGATCAGTTCACAGAACAAATTATGGTCAGGCATTTTCCTTGCAATTTCATTATATTGCTATGCATCATCCCTCTTGCACCTATGTCTGATTAGGGCCAAATGACAAAACTGGCTAAGGGAATCTGTAATCAGATGGGGAAGGAGCATAGTTCAGGGGTAGAGCACATGTTCTGCACCCAGAAATCCTAGGTTCAATCTTGTTAAAAAATATCAGAGAGTAGGTGGCAGAGGGGACCCTGTCTTAAATTTGGAAAAGTCACCATCTGCTAAGCTTAGAGAAGAATAGGCCTAACTATGTCTGGACCATTTAACAATCTGCTTCTGAGAGCAGATTTGCCATTTTGCCCTATGAATCCTTAAGAAATTTCATCTGATTGGACATGGGAACAGATTAAAGCAGCCAAAGCATTCTTGCTATTGTTCTGATTTCACATGGCTATTTCAGAAAGTATCCTGAAGAAAACTCAGCCCAGTTGTAAATCTAAATTAAAAGGTAAAGGTAAAGGTTCCCCCGCACATGCGTGCTAGTCGTTTCCGACTCTAGGGGCCGGTGCTCATCTCCGTTTCAAAGCCGAAGAGCCAGCGCTTGTCCGAGGACGTCTCCGTGGTCATGTGGCCGGCATGACTAGACGCCAAAGGCGCACGGAACGCTGTTACCTTCCCACCGTAGTGGTCCCTATTTTTCTACTTGCATTTTTACGTGCTTTCGAACTGCTAGGTTGGCAGAAGCTGGGACGAGTAACAGGAGCTCACTCTGTTACGCGGCACTCGGGATTCGACCCGCCAAACTGCCGACCTTCTGATCGACAAGCTCAGCGTCTTAACCCACTGAGCCACCGCATCCCTTTAAATCTAAATTACATAATACTTTTTTAATATATTAAAATACAATATAAATATAAAACAAAAGCAACCTCTCCTGTTCCAGTAATGTGTGTAGCTGCCTGTTTTTTTTAGGAAGAGAAAACAATAGCTGGGTTTTATGCTACTATCATGTAAATATCATAATTTAGTCCAACAGGATCGGTGGTGGAATTCTTTATAATCCCTCATCAGAGAAACAAGGTTTTCCAGTTTTAGTGGACACTGGAGATCTGCATAATGTACAGGTAAAAGAAAACATTCCCTCCCTGGAAAAAAAATCAGATACTATTTCCCTTGGACAGAACTTGCTGAGAAGGCAATCACTCTATAAATATTTCAATATATAACTTTTGATGTGTGATATGTGTGGTTTATGTGTATGAGAGGCTGGCCTGACTTTTCCTTTAGATGAGACCTTTTCACTGTGCAAAGTAGAGAGAAAGGAGCCCTATGGGTCATAATTCCACACTGAACTATATATACAATACACTTCCGTACAGACAAACAGACACAGACATACATACTTCCCAGTATCAGGAATTCTCTTTTTAATCAGAACAATAAGAGCTGATTTATTTGCATATCATTGTTTTTTATTTCATGTGCTCAGTTCAACTGAAAATCAGAAGTCTGGAAGCATGACTCACAAAAACTCATTCATTTTAATAAAAGTTGTTAGTCTTAGTCTATGGTGGCAAATAGACTACTATTTGCCATCATAGAGTAACACAGCTGCCCAGCTATCAAGTCTGCAAAAAGAACCACTGAGTCCCAAAGATGTTTTTTTTCAAAAAGGCAACTGGACTTTCTTGAGTTTTTCTTAGAAAATGTTTCACATCTTATCCAAGAAGCTTCTTCAGTTCTAACTAACTGGAGGAAAATGAAAGGATTTATATTCTTTGCAGTCTAGTCATTAGCATTCTAAGGGTTGGTTGTTAGCTTTCTGAGAGTTATTGAGGCCACTTGGGGATGTATCTGTATCCTCAGAGTCATCCACAAATGTGTGTGGAGCCTTCTTGGGATTGCTGCAAGGACTGCATTGTAAATAGGAGATAGGTGGTGTCAGCCTGGTTGATTGAGAATCTCCATAGAAAAGAAGCCCCGAGAGTATTTTGTGACCCATCTCCTGGGTCTTCACTAGCAGAACATGTCAAAGAGCCATCAAATGCAGTGAAAATAGTTTACCACATGTCAAAATTAATGGAGTAATATACATTACTGTCTATAAAGATTCACATCATATTATTAATTCATTAAATCAAATTATTAGCATAAAATTATTTTATTAGCATAAAATTATTAAAAATATAGTCTGCTGATACCCTCAAATGTTCTTACATTATAAATAGTACGAAGTGGTCCATGAAAACTTCAATTTTCAATTTTTCACATTTTTCACTAAGAAGATACATATGTTAAACCTGTGAAATATATAATTCCTTCCAAAAAAGGGTTGCCCTTCTCAAAATATTAAAATTGGGGCAGAACATTTTTCACCCTGACCTTTTGTGATGACATCAAGTCACTGCACAGTTGCACTATGATGGTCAGACCCCCTTGCCCCAAAATTATTGCCAATCCCAGCAGTGCTTGCAGCTGATCTGGGGGTTTAGTTTTTTTTTTTAAAAAAAACATTTTTGTAAGGTAATGAATGGATTGGAAGAGAGTTGATTAAATTAAATTTAAAAAGATTAAATTTCTTTCTATTTACTTTGTTTCAGGATTCCCTTGTCCAGCATAAGAGGAATTTTTCTTTCATCAGTTACCAGTGGTAAAGATTATTCTTGTATTATTCACATATGTCTATTTAGCAGACAAAATGAACCACATTATAAGTTATATTGTGAAATTTCATCCTTACCCAGGCAAGTGACATACTGACATTTAAAATGCATTGATTTATTATTATTTTTACAGTAAGTGATTTATTTTATTGGTAATTTTAACAAGGTATCCCTAAGGATACATATTTAGTTGGTTTTGCCAATTTGATTATCATACTTTGATTAATTTTTATTTAGTTATACTTTTACAACCCCTTCATGGATTACTGCCTTGTAGTGGTGAAGGGGCTTGCATAATTCGATGAAGCTATGAGCTATGCCAAGCAGGGCCACCCAAGACGGACAGGTCATAGCCGAGAGTTCTGACAAAACGTGATCCACTGGAGAAGAAAATGGCTACCCACTCCAGTATCTTTGCCATGAAAACCCCATGGACAGTACCAAAAGGAAAAAAGATATGATGCTGGAAGATGAGCCCCTCAGGTTGGAAGGCGTCCAATATGCTACTGGGGAAGAGCAGAGGCCTAGTACTAGTAGCGCCAGAAAGAATGAAGCGACTGGGCCAAAGCCAAAAGGACAGTCAGCTGTGGATGTATCTCATGGTGAAAGGAAAGTCTGATGCTGTAAAGATTTTTTCTCCATAGGAACCGGGAAGGTAAGATCCATAAATCAAGGCAAGCTGGACGTGGTCAAACAAGAGATGACAAGACTGAACATCGACATCTTAGGAATCAGTGAACTAAAATGGACAGGAATGGGTGAATTTAATTCAGATGACCATCAGGTATATTACTGCAAGCAAGAATCCCTCAGATGAAATGGAGTAGCCTACATAGTCAATAAAAGAGTAGGAAAAACAATACGGGGATACAATCCGCAAAATGATCTCAGTTCGAATCCAAGGCAAACCATTCAATAACACAGTAGTCCAAGTCTATGCCCCAACCACCAGTGCTGAAGAGGATGAAATTGACTGGTTCTATGAAGCCCTACAGCATCTTATAGAAGTAACACCAAAAATGATGTCCTTATCATCATGGGGGATTGGAATGCTAAAGTAGGAAGCCAAATGATAACCGGAATAACAGGCAAATTTGGCCTTGAAATACAAAATGAAGCAGGGCACAGGCTGACAGAATTTTGTCAAGAGAATACGATGGTCATAGCAAACACTCTTTTTCAACAACCCAAGAGATGGCTCTGCACATGGACATCACCAGACAGTCAACACAGAAATCAGATTGACTATGTGCTCTGCAGCCAAAGATGGAGATGCTCTATACAGTCAGTAAAAACAAGACCAGGAACTGACTGTGGCTCAGACCATTGCAAAATTTAGGCTTAAACTGAAGAAAGTAGGGGAAAGCACTAGGCCACTCAGATATGAACTAAATCATATCCCTGTTGAATATACAGTAGAGGTGACAAATAGATTTAAGGAATTAGATCTGATAGACAGAGTGCCTGAAAAATTATGGATGGAGGTTCGCAACATTGTACAAGAAGTAGCAACTAAAACCATCCCAAAGAAAAAGAAATGCAAGAAAGCAAAATGGCTCTCTGAGGAAGCTTTGCAAATAGCTGAGGAAAAAAGGGAAGTGAAAGGCAAGGGAGAAAAATAAAGATACACCCAATTGAATGCAGAATTCCAGAGAATAGCTAGAAGAGATAAGAATGCCTTCTTAAATGAACAGTGCAAAGAAATAGAAGAAAACAATAGAATAGGGAGGGACAGAGATGTCTTCAAGAAAATTGGAGAGATGAAGGGAACATTTCATGCAAAAATGGGCATGATAAAGTACCAAAATGGCAGAAGAGATTAAGAAGAGGTGGCAAAATTACACAGAAGAACTATATAAGAATGAGCTTAATGTCCCAGATAACCATGATTGGCTGGTGGAGGTGACAGTATTCCAGCTGAGCTATTCAAAATCCTAAAAGACGATGCAGTAAAAGTGCTACACTCAATTTGCCAGCAAATTTGGAAAACTCAACAGTGGCCACAGGATTGGAAAAGATCAGTTTACATTCCAATTCCAAAGAAAGGCAGTGCCAAAGAATGTTCAAACTATTGCATCATTGCGCTCATTTCACATGCTAGTAAAGTTATGCTTAAAATCCTACAAGATGGACTGCAGCGGTATGTGGATCAAGAACTACCAGAAGTACAGGCAGAATTTCGAAGAGGCAGAGGAACTAGAGATCAAATTGCCAACATATGCTAGATCATGGAGAAAACTAGGGAGTTCCAGAAAAACATCTACTTCTGCTTCATTGACTATGCTAAAGCATTTGATTGTGTGGATCACAACAAACTGTGGCAAGTTCTTAAAGAGATGGGAGTACCAGACCATCTTATTTGTCTCTTGAGAAACCTATATGCGGGTCAAGAAGCAACAGTGAGAACTGGACATGGAACCACTGATTGGTTCAAAATTGGGAAAGGAGTCTGGCAAGGCTGTATACTGTCGCCCTGCCTGTTTAACTTATATGCAGAGCACATCATGAGAAAGGCAGGGCTAGATGAATCAAAAGTTGGAATTAAGATTGCCAGAAGAAATATCAACAACCTAAGATATGCAGATGATACCACTCTAATGGCAGAAAGGGAAGAGGAACTAAAGAGCCTCTTGTTGCGGGTGAAGAAGGAGAGTGCAAAAGTTGGCTTGAAACTTAACATTAAGAAAACCAAGATCATGGCATCCAGCCCTCTCAATTCCTGGGAAATAGATGGGGGAAAAATGGAGATAGTGACAGATTTTATTTTCCTGGGCTCCAAGATCACCACAGATAGGGACTGCAGCCAAGAAATTAAAAGACACTTGCTCCTGGGGAGGAAAGCCATAGCAAATCTAGACAGCACACTAAAAAACAGACATCACCCTGCCAACAAAAGTATGTATAGTCAATGCTATGGTCTTTCCAGTTGCAATGTATGGCTGTGAAAGTTGGACCATAAGAAAGGCTGAGCGCCAAAGAATTGAAGCCTTTGAACTATGGTGCTGGAGAAGAGTCCTGCGAGTCCTTTGGACTGCAAGGTAATCAAACGATCAGTCCTAGAGGAGATCAACCCTGACTGCTCTTTAGAAGGTTAGATCCTGAAGTTGAAACTCAAATACTTTGGCCACCTAATGAGAAGGAAGGACTCACTGGAGAAGAGCCTAATTTTGGGAAAGGTTGAGGGCAAGAGAAGAAGGGGACGACAGAGAATGAGGTGGCTGGATGGAGTCACTGAAGTAGTAGGCGTGAGCTTAAAAGGACTCCAGCAGATGGTAGAGGACAGGAAGGCCTGGATGAATGTTGTCCATGGGGTTGTGTTGGATATGACTTCACAACTAACAACAAGTTTTTCAAATTTTGTAAATTTATTGTGTGAATATTTGCTTTACTGATTGTCTTTGACATTCTGAATTTTTCATTAGTTTTTGCATTAGCAGTTTGTTATATGCCTTGATGGAAAGTGTATTATGAATAATAAACAATATTAATAATTAGCAGCAGTGAAGTTTGTGAAATTTAAACTATTGGAAAATTTTAAGTATTTGAAATCAAATGTGATAGTTCTGGTCTTGACTGAGCTGCCACACTATTGCTAAATTTAAAGCAGCAAATAGAATTCATTTGTAGTCTCTAGTCACATGACATTCCTAGGCACAAGGACAGTTACCATATCCTTGAGCGGTGCCCATGCCTCCAAACTGATTTAAAATCAAAATATGATTTTGCAAAGATGTCTTATTACTAAATTTACTAAATTTAGTAAAGCGCTAAATTTATTTGAATGTATAGAATAATGCATTTGAATAAAACAGAGGCATTTTTTTTATTTGCAGGGAGCTTACCTTGCAATATAAAGCTTTTCAGATGGCCTCCTGTCTTGTTAACTGTCTAATATGAAGCCTGCTCAGTTTAACAAATTATTAAAAGGGTTTTTTTTTTCCTGAGCCATGAAAACTCATGCCCCCAAAGTATCACATGATGCTAAATTTGCTCTAATTCCAAAATACAGCTTGCATGTAAATATAATTTAAAGGGAAAATTAATACTATTTGTGAGGCACTAATCATGATGATCCCTCAGATAAACCCAGCATTATTCTAAATGGAATTGGCTTGTTGTGTTGAGGGGGTGTTTGCTACCTAAGACAGAAGAACAGGCTATGTCATAAATGTCTCCTAAACTCCCCCCGCCCTCTCACCAAAATAGATTTCTTGGATGTTTCTTCCCCCCCCCCCAAGAACCAGGGTCAGGAAGAATCCACCCCAAAGGTAGTTGGAGGGAAGAAAAATAACAAGGCATCATAGTATCTGGGGACTACTGCATTGTTCACAGCCTTTTTCTGTAATCATAACTGCATTGCTCAGCTGCCTTGGTAATTTACATAATACCATCCTGACAGGTTCAGTTCAGTTATCCATCACCTCTGGGATTGTGTTTTCTGGTCTTTTCCTTTATTTCCCTTTCAGACCCGCTGCTTCTCTCTCTCCTCTTTCTTTCTCCCTCTCCTCTCTTTTTCTTTTCTGACTCTTCTCATCTACAACCCCAGTTGTCTTGTATTTGATCAAGGAACAACTACAACAATAGTAAAAATAAATTGATTTCACATCATTTCAGTCCCTCCTGTTCAAGCAACAGAATAAGATCTCTGATAATAAGCAAATAAAATGTACACATGTACCTATGCCCAGAGAAAACATATCTATATTCCTCCAAACTGTGTTTGCTTTCAACAACAGAACTGTATCTTTTATTTAATTTTTTCAGTGGGGTTAATTATAATAAACTTGAAATTTCAGTTGAAATTTTCTCCTAGGTAAGTCTAAGCAATGAAAAAGATTTAGATGTGCTTTGAAACCTTTGTCAGGGCAATGCTAAGTACCCTTATCAAGAAGAATATGTTACATGGTGTTTCTGTGTAGGAAAAAGCTACAGGTGAAACTTGAAAAATTAGAATATTGTGCAAAAGTTCATTTATTTCAGTAATGCAACTTAAAAGGGGAAACTAATATATGAGATAGACTCATTACATGCAAAGCAAGATAGTTCAAGCCCTGATTTGTCATAATTGTGACAACCCCAAATCCACAATCTCAGAAAATTAGAATATTGTGAAAAGGTGCAATATTCTAGGCTCAAAGTGTCCCACTCTAATCAGCTAATTAAGCCATAACACCTGCAAAGGGTTCCTGAGCCTTTAAATGGTCTCTCAGTCTGGTTCAGTAGGAATCACAATCATGGGGAAGACTGCTGACCTGACAGTTGTGCAGAAAACCATCATTGACACCCTCCATAAGGAGGGAAAGCCTCAAAAGGTAATTGCAAAAGAAGTTGGATGTTCCCAAAATGTTGTATCAAACCACATTAATAGAAAGTTATGTGGAAGGGAAAAGTGTGGAAGTTCGAGGACAACAGTGATTTGATTGTTCGAGGACAACAGTGATTTGATTGCCTGGAAACTGCTTTTGTGGACACTGATCCACTGCCACTGCGACTTTTTGTCTAAGAGCCAGTGTAATGGCTCTGCCACTGCAGCCTTATGTGGGAGGAATGCATGATAAAAATTAGGAAGGCCGAAGAAGAGTTGAAGCTCTCCTTTGGACTTCGGACTTGGGGCCTACTGAATCACTTTTATCTTGGAGTCAGCCGGATGAATGCCATTGGCATCGATGCAGAACCCCAGGAACTCAGTTGACTCTACCCTAATCTTGCACTTATCTTTTTTTAATTTAAGTCCTGCTGACCAGAACTGCTGAAGGATGGCTCTAAGTCATTCAGCCAGTACCTCTACAGATTCCCCTGCAATGAGTACATCATTGAAGTAGGGGAAGACCCCTGGAATGCCCTTGAGCATGTGCTCCATCACTCCCTGGAAAATCCCTGGGGCTACACTCACTCCAAACTGTAGGCGCTTGACCTTGAAGGCCCCCCGATGGGTGACAATGGTTTGGGCGGTTGCCATGGCCTCGTCCACTGGCAGCTGTTGGTAGGCCTGTGCCAAAATTTGGCTAACAACTGGCACCGGGTATGCATGCTGTTGACGTGCCCGGTTAATGGTACACTTATAGTCAGCACATATGTGGACTTCTCCATTGGCCTTAAGTGGTGTTACTATGGGGGTCTCCCACACCCCACTGTCTACAGGCTGCAATATCCCCTGACTGACTAGCTTGTCCAGCTCTGCGTCGATTTTGGGTTTTAAAGCAAAAGGCACTCGACAAGACTTGACCCAAATTGGCGTTACCAGGGGATCAAGCTTGAAAGCTATTGGAGGACCCTTGTACTCCTCTAGGTTTGAACTGAAAACATCCGCGAACTCTTGGCAGACTGAAGACAAGTCTGCTGCTTGTGTTCAGTGAATGCCGGTTACTTGAATGCCCAATGCATCAAACCAATTGAGCCCTATTGGCATTGGCCTTCCACCACTACAACATCTAGTGGGCCTGCAACCCCCTTGAAATTCACCAGAAGTGTGGCTTTGCGCTTGACCGCCACTTGGGAGTTTTGGAAGTCTGTGAGCAGTAGATTAGATGGCTGAAGTTTGACCCATCTGTTGCTGTGGTTAGAAATGTGCCTGAATGTCCTTTTGGAGATGATGGACATGGCTGAGCCTATGTCCAGTTCCATTTTGCATGGAACTCCCTGAAGCTTGACCTGAAATTGAAGCTTCTGTTTAAGGGGGTGATGGGCACCAGTGCGAAACACGTTCCTCTGGCTGGAGCAGAAGCCTACTTGGTGTTGCCCCAGGGCCCGGTACCTCTCCTGACTGGGTCTTCCTGTGGATGGTCCCTCTGGCGACCTCGGCAGATGGCGGCAATGTGGCCTGGTTTGCTGCAAGCCTGACATGTGGCTGTTCGGAATCGGCATCCCACGCGTTGATGGCGCCTCCACAGCCCATGCATCTAAGGAACGGAACTGCCTTCTCAGCTGGCCACAGTCCCTTCTCCTGGTGCTTCTGTAGCTTGTCGACTTCATAGTCTGAGTTGGTGACTTCCATCCATTTGGCGTCCTCATGGTGGATGGCTTTGGTGCTTGAAGTGCTTTTGGAGGGCCACAGCGCTTTAATGGCCACTCTGGCAGCTTCGTCTGCCATGACCTCCTTCAAGGCCTCCTGTAACGAGAGAGTCTCCTTGGCAAACAGTTTTTCTTGGAGTTCTCAGTTCTGGAGTCCACAGACTAAACGGTCTTTTAGTCTCTCCTCCAAATCCACAAAATTTCAGAGTCAGGACGCTTGACAGAGAGCGGCGATGAATTCTGTAGTGGACTCACTGGGTTGTTGCTCCCACTGCTCAAAAGCGTGCCTCCATGCTATGTCAGATAATTTGGGCTTGAAGTGGTCTCAGGGCCTAATTTAGATTGGAATCACAACACAACAAGCAAGGGAAGCCTGAATCCTCTTTCATGAGCTATTCAGGATTTCTTTAAACTCTGTGCGCTAACAGCAGTGTCAGTTTTTTTTAAAAAAATGTTGTCTAGTTCTCCCACATGTTGTCTAGTTCTTTAGTTTCACTGAGACTCAGGATATCATTCACTGAATATCTGAATATACAGTTTAGAGCACTTCCAAAATTTCCAATTCTTCTTTTCAGTCTTCCAGTAAATAAGGAACAAAATGAATCATTTATTCTCTGTCTTAAACGTCTACAGAGCCTGCAGTGATAGAAAGCATCTTATTTCTACCACATACAAAAGGTAATAAAATAAATTATGTGTGCCCCATCTAATCCCCTACCTCCTGTAGATGCATTTGTCTGATCACATAAAAAAGAAGAAAAAAACAAAAGGAAAGAACAGTAGTTCCCATGAAGGGCACTGCAAAACCTCAAACTTCCTTTCCTTTCAAAAACCTGAAGCCCAGGAGCCAGGATGTTTGGTGAGACAAAAGTTCCTGAAATGTTTCAGTAGACCTTCTACAAAAGCTACAACATTTCCCAGAAAGTACCAGTTTTGCTGCTGTTTCAAATATATCACAGCTATCTGACCTGGCGGAAATGGCAAAGATTTCGGCTTATTTGAAAGACCATTCGCAACAACGTTATATTATGGAGTGGAAAAAGTGGATTGATTATATCCAGAACAAATATGGGACTAAAAAGTTTCATTTAGCATTTGTATAAGTTTTGATGTGATATTAGTATTGCTTGTAGTCATTTTACATGAGCTAGAGTGCGATAGACTTAATAGTTTATTGTTGTTAACATATGGTTGTTTATGATTGTTTTTACCTTTATACCTTGTATTTAGCTCTGGGAAGTCGGGGAGGGGGGGAAGGGGAGGGGGGAGGGTTAGGGAGCAAAGATCCACATACGAACACCCGCGAAAACCTCAGAAAACAAATATATATATATATATATATATATATATATATATATATATATATATATATATATATATATATATATATATATATATATATATATATATATATATATATATATATATATATATATATATATATATATATATATATATATATATATCACAGCTAAAGCCAGAAATAAATCAATTCTTCTGACAAACAATGGCAATGGTGTGCAATCACACAAGTGTGGAGCCAATTTCTCAAGTGGTTCAAGGAGCACACAGGAAATTTCCCTAACCACAGCTACTAGAGATAATTCTGACCAGAAAGACATGATCAATTTCAAACTGGAATGGTATGTTCCCCCTATTCTTCACAGGTGTTCAACTGAATGATCTGAAGGGGAGTTGTACTTTTGCTTACATCAACATGCATCTATCCCTCTGCTTTGTTTAATTCCTGTACTGCAGGAAGAATTGTACTGTCCTTCAAACAATCACACTTACAGTTCCTTATCTGAAATATAAGCACTGAACAGAATAAAGATTATGGATATGTGTGTGGCTTCTTTTACTCCTCAGTTTGTACTCTACATACATTCAGATGGACATGCAGCTTCTGAATAGGGCTTCTTTTCAATGGGAAAGTCTGTAATATCCAATGGAAGTTGAATGGGACTTATTTTAAGGATGTCTTTGTAAACCACCCCACATCCTTTAACATATTGGAAAAGAGGACATTATTTTTATAAAAAGGTGGGTAACTGGTTAGATGTCTGTCTACTTCAGAATTGTTGGTTGCACTGTGTCTCCAGAGGTTTAAATGTAGGTCTTTCCCAGTTCTTTTCAGACAGGCTGAAGATCTTTTATATGCAAAGGATTTGCTCTGTCATTCAGCTACAGCCCCCCTATGGCTTTATTTTCTTACAGAGAAATATGCATTCCTTTTTCTAGGCAACCTTTCTCAAATCTCAATAGTTAAAAGATTTGGAGATGCTTGCCAGAGTTTTATTTTTTTTAAAAAAAAAACCTTAATTCTTACTTGACAGCTAAGAATATGTGGAAAAGTATACATTTCAAAGATGTCAGGAAGAAAAACCTCAGCTTCTGTCTTTTAAACACTCAAAAACTACTTATACTTTCGATATAGAATGCACTTTGTGTATGCGTTTTTAAATTTTTAATAGGTATGTGAAGTCCCAGAAACTCCATCTGGAATTTATGCCCATGGAGTCACTCTCATCAAACAACTAATATTATGTTGCTGTCAGTTAGCATTTCTACCTATTACTGCATGATTAAAAGGCAGAGAGAGTGACTTTCCCCTGATTTTTTTTAAAGTGAGACTTTGTTACTGCATTATTTTGTTTGCACAGTATCTGCGTTTGTGTAAGCTTCAGAGGTTAACAAACAGGAAATGCAGAATGATTGGGTGCCTATCCATGAAAAGGGGAACAAATAAGGTAGGGGAGGATGAGTCCAGTTCTTTTCTCTTATTATGAAATAACTTTATTAGTCTTGGGCTTATACACAAATTGAATTAAAGAACAAATGCCTACAGTTCATTTTGTATTTTGGATGGACACCTCACTAACTTTCTCTTCTGATAAAGAAAGCTATTAGCTCTTGTCAGGGCTGATGGCGATGGTGCAGACAATGGGGCTGTAGAAGAGAATAAAGGAGATCATTTTTATTGAAATAAGAATGAAATGATAGTGTCAGAGGCTGAGGCTGAGAGATAAAATATTACATCTAATAAACATGCTACATATGGGATTAGACAAGGGCCACAGAACAACGGGAGCTATAAGAAAACAATGACATTAATATTGAAGAAATAATGACTAAAGTACCCACTATGATAGAAGTCTGAATTTTAATGAGAAGAATGCAAGACAGAGAAAATCAAATGTGATGCTAAGATGACATATCTGTGCACATTGGACTTGAACATTAAAACTTTGAATGGGCAGAATTGTCCAATTGAAATGAATAGCATTGTTTAGATAAGCAAATTCTTAGGTAAACTGCATTAATGACAGTATTTACAAGAACCTATATAATTAGATATTGGTAGGAGATTAGGTGTCTTGATGATATTTCATGAGTTCCTGGGGTTTAAATCAAAATCAGGATGGGATTTGGATGACTGCTTATACAATGCTCAAAAAGAGGAAATTGATTTCTTTTCTTCTCCTCCTCCTCCTAAGACAAAAATGTCATTTGCATAAAATGTATAATGGGCAATCCTATTAATTGCAACCCAGTTATAGACTCTCAGTTATAGGGTCATAGATGGACTATCCTTGTCTTAGTATGTTAATGTGTTTCTGCTCAATGAATGTCAAGAGGTATGCCTGGGTTGGCACATACCTTGATTACTGCTAGGCCAGATTTTGACCTGTCTGGGTTGAAGGAGAGAGCCAGGAGTCAGGCCATACTTATTGCACTGGCTGTGCCTGCCTTGGTTGAGAATTTTGCGGCAGTTTGGGGCAGTTTTGTGTTGATTAGGATTTTGCTGCATATGTATCTCCTCTCAAGGACTTTTCCTATAGCTGGTCAATGATGCTGAGGGACTCCAATTTCATGTTGATGATGGAGGTCTTCTGCTCATTGTGATGCTATTTGACTCTGGCAGCTTTCCATCTAAGATAATGGTGGCATTTTGGAGGTGTTGGCATTGACTAGGAAAAGAAGGAGGTAACAGTAGAGTGGCAGGCTACTGTGGATTCTTTCTCTCCACAAAGGCCATTTTGCCTTCTCTATTGCCAATTCTGCGGAAGAAGTTGATTTTCATAATCCATTTTATCGGGGATCCCATCTATTGGCTAAGTTGTCTCTGAGGGTTTCCTGCTGAAGCCTGATTCTCCCCTCTGTGTGACAGACAGATGAAGGGATTGGCAGGACTGGGGGTGAATGGAAGGGGAGCTTTTTATCAGTTGGTAAGAGCAGCAGGGGAGGGACTTCTGTGAGTGAGAATATTGTAAGTGTGTTTATGGATGGATTGGAGAAGTGGCCAATCAGGATATCCTAATTGAATAGTCAGTAGCAACAGGAGGGGGACAACAAGCAAAATGTATCAGTTATTGTCCTAAAAGCAAAGAAATAATTACCTTTATGCACTCTTGGCTTTCATTTCAACTGGATAGCATTTTACATTTGGGAAGAATGTACACTATGAATTAATATGTATATTGAAGCCCTGGTGGCACAGTGGTTAAAGTGCGGAATTGCAGGCAAAGTCTTCCCACAGCCTGGAGTTCAATCCTGATGGGTCTTAAGGTTGACTCAGCCTTCCATCCTTCCAAGGTCAGTAAAATGGGAACCCAAATTGTTGGAGGCAATATGCTGACATTGTAAACCACCCAGTTGATGCTGTACCACCCCATGATGCTGTAAAGCACCATGGGGTGGTAAATATGTTTAAGTGCTATTGCTATTGTTATATAATGTAAACATTTTCAAGGTAATATATAAAACAAATAAATCACACATCCTACCTTGTTGATTCAGCAGTGCCTCTGGCTTGATCATGCTCACTTGTATTGCAATGCCTAGGAAATAATAGGTCTTTTCAGGTTGTAGTGTGAGAATACATGATGATGTAAATGTCTTTTTTAAAAAAAAATCTATGCAAATGTGAGAGATGGTCTGAGTGACAGTGGAGTACCTAAAAAAGCACCATCTGTACATCCTGCTTTCATAACTGGAATGTGAATGAAGAAAATTGTAATCAGTCCCATCTTGCCAGTTCAAGTAGTTCAACTGGTTGAGATAACTGAAGTATGGCCAGGTTGAGGTTTGAAAAATGTATCAGTCTACTGCCACCCGGGCATTATATGCTTGTTTTCTTTTCTTTAATTGGTATATAGAAAAAGAAAAGATCTCATTTCTTTCTATTATTACTTATTCAAGTTGATGGAAGAAATTTTCCTTCTGTTTTTTTTTTAAGGAGAAAATATTTTTTGTAAAATGTCCACAAGTGTACAAAATTTGTATATTAACTGGTCATTCATTAGTCAATAATCATTTCAATGATAAGTAGCCTGCAGGATTCTTGCCATCCATGCTTCAGTGAAATCTCAGATAAAGACCGTATAAAAGATTTCACTTGGGCTTTTTTCAGATTGGGAAGTGAGGAAGCCAAGAAGACTTCTGGCTAAGTAAAAGATGTGTAGCACAAAACAACAACATCAATACATCAGGGGAGAGGCTTCAAGTGTGGAATTAGCCTTGAAGCCACATGAAGTCCAGAAATGGTTCCCCTTAAACTCCATAGAACCATAACAATCTGTTCCAAGGCTAAGGCTGGCAGTCTAAAAAGATTCCTACATAATAGGCAGAATGTAATAAAGTAGTTGGTTTGAAATTTACATGTAAGATCTGGTTACTTGTGCTTCACACACACACACACACACACACACACACACACACACACAAACACACACACCTTTTTCCTTTGGATTTTTAAAATTATGTAAACTTAAAAACATCACCCAAAAGTTCAAAATAATTTTTCAAGCATCTTAACAATATAGTAGGAAAGCAGAACCTTTATTCATAAAGGTAGACATCTGAAAAATTGCAAGGTACGGCATTATTTTTATCAGCACACATCAATTTTTTTTCTAGTTAGAAAAAGTTGACCTTCCTCATGTGGTGCCTTCCATGCATTTTGAGACTAGAATTGCTAGAATTCTCAAGCATCATGGAAGTATCTGGCTGGGAGTTTCAGCACCTGCACTTTCTAAAATCTTATAGAAGAAAGCTGCTTTAGGCTATACCAGTGGTAATTTCTACAATGTCCCAATGAATGCAAAATGGTCAGTATAGGACCAGAAATATTTGGATATTCTTATTGCCTTAGTCAGACTAGACAAACAAATACAAGCTAAGCCTCTTCTAGATAAAGGAAGCAAGAGAAGATAATATGTAACCTGGGAAAAGTTGTAAAAAGTAGAATAGTTCAGATTCAATACTGTACTGGTATTATTCATTATTCTCTTCTCTTTTGTTTTCAAAATAAATTGTGGGTTAAAGATTTTTAAATATAGCTGCTTGAGATTACCTTGTAGAGAACTTGATTTTGATAATAGTACTTGGCTATAAAAATTAAAACATTTATTGAATACACCAAACACCTTAAGCCTGATCTGCAACCTGATTCTTTGCTCCATAGTTGTAATTAGCTGCATTGAGTTTACTGACCAGGCAGTATTAAATGGATAGTGTTAAATACTGAGTTCGATGAGGCATTGATGAGACTGAAGGTTAAAACAACAGCTCTTTATTCAAGGAACACAGAAGTGAGTCTAACAGCCACTTGGCTTCTATTTATACTGGACTACCACAAGGCGGTAGCCAATGAATTTAAAGCACCATTTGCCGCCCAAAGTGCAGGCTTGTAGCTAACCTGAAAACAGTTAGAGACTTGATTTAAAAATAAATAAATAAATAAATAAATAAATAAATAAATAAATAAATATTCAGCTAACAGCTTATAACTGCCATTAGAAATTGGGTCAATACACAACACCCCCTTTCCCCTAGATAAATCAATATATCACAAATAATGAATATAATCTTGTAAGTAAGGAGGCAGGTTTTGCACCCTGTCTGATTGTGGTAGCTTTGTTGGAGGCCCCCGATTTACAAATCCTTTAGATGGGCCAGGTAGACCGGGGTTCCTAGACCCACTCGCCTTGGGTAGACTGGTACCTTTCTGAATGGGTAGATAGGTGCTGTCGTGTGCAGTACTGTCAGGTTGATCGGTGCCTTTTTCTTTGAATGCAGCACAGTCTGACAGTCTGGGGAACAAGTCTGATGACAATTCCTATTCAGGGGACATAGTCTCAAGAGTCTGTGGTGACTCAGACATGGCTGAGTCACCATGCATCTTCCTGCTAGTCTCACAAGACTTAGGAGACTCAGGCATGTTGAGGTCACCAGGCAGCTTCTGGCTCTCCTCTCTGTCAGCTGCCACTGTCACAGTTGGTCTATGTGGTGCCGAGCCACATAACCATCTTCCAGGGTCACTTTGTACAACAGTGGCCCTGACACCTTACAAACCACAGCTACCACCCTTGGTGCCCCCTGTCCATAGTTTCTTGGCCAAACTTTCTTACCGAGTTGCAGATTCCAAGGGGGCTTGGGTTGCACTGTTTCCACAGTTGCCCGGTCAGGATGGAGATGGTCCAGCTTTGTGGTCAGCTGACATCCCCATCTCAGTTCTGCTGGGATGCAGCCCATTGAGGTGCATGGAGTTGTGTGCTGGCCAAGCAAAAAGTCTGCCAGCCGATGATGCCAATCACCAGTCATTAGTCTCTTTAACAACTAATTGGTCATCCTGACCATACGTTCTGTTTGACCATTTGAAGCAGGATGAAAGGGGCTGCAGCAGCATGTCTGATCATGTTGGTCCATAAGAAGGACTGGAACTCAGCTGCAGTGAATTGTGCCCCATTGTCGGACAGAATCACATCAGACAGGCTGTGCATGGCAAAAATTCTGCGCAGTTCCTGGATGGTCCTGGCAGTAGTCATAGCTGGGACAGGTGCTACCTCTAGCCACTTAGAGTAACTGTCCAAAACAATGAGAAACACCTGTCCTTGGAAGGGTCCTGCATAGTCTATATGAACTTGAGACCAGGGAGTTTGCATGGTCTCCCAGCGATATACTGGAGCTTGAGGCATTTCAGGTCTGGTCTCCTGGCAGACCTGGCATCTTTTTACTTGAGCCTCTGTGTCCTTATCCAACCCTGGCCACCACAGGTAGCTTCTCGCAAGTGCCTTCATCCTGACTATTCCAGGATGTCCCTCATGCGGAGATTCTAGGATCCTTGTTCTTAATGTGTATGGGACTATTACCCAACTTCAACCCTTGTGAGCTGACAGCTTATCTTGTCTTCTGATGAAACTGTGAAATTCTGGGCCTGGTCTGGTTTCAGGCCACCCCCTCAACACCCAGCTCAGGACACAACTGTGTTTTGTCAGTGGCTGTTTCAGCAGCCACATCCCATGTGAAGGGGAGAATCAGGAAGGTCCTGTATTGCCGGGATACGTGCAGCAGGTGAAGGGTCAGGATCTGTTTGAGGCAGGGGCAGACTAGTACATTTCCTTGCCTGGCTTATGACTAGTCTGTAATTGTAGGCTGCCATGAAGATCGACCATCTCAGCATCCTCGGGGAAAGGATCTGAGGGGTTTGCTTGTCTGCAGTAAACACACCTAGAAGAGGCTTATGGTGTGTGAAAACAGTGAATGGGCGACCATAAAGGAAATCGTGGAATTTCTTTATTTCAGCTACTATTGCTAATGCCTCCTTGTCAATTTGTGCATAATTTCTTTCTGCAGGGGAAAGTGTTCTTGAATATTACACTATGGTTGCTTGCTGCCCATCAGCCATTAAATGACTCAAAACTGCTCCTATGCCATACAATGAAGCATTGCATGCAATACTGACAGGCAGTTTCTCATTGAAGTGTGTTAACACTGAGTCTGATGATAACAATGCCTTGACTGCTTTGAAGCTTTTTTTGTGGATGCTAGTCCACAGCCATGGTGCCCTTTTATCCAGAAGCCTATGCAGAGGCTCTGCCAATGCTGCCTTATGAGGCAGGAATGCATGGTAGAAGTTAAGTAACCCTAAAAATGCCTGCAGCTCTCCCTTTGTCTTAGGTCTGGGAGCCTGCTATATAGCTTTGAGCTTTGAGTCAGTGGGGTGGATTCCAGCAGCATCTATCTGTAATCCCAGGAACTCAGTAGAGTTCACTCCTATCTGACATTTATCTCTTTTAAGCTTCAACCCTGCTTTGCGGAAGCATTGAAGAACTGCTCTGAGATGTTCTGCTAACATTTCTGCTGATTCTCCAGCAATTAGAACATCATTCAAGGACACACACCTGGAATATTCTTGAGTGTACATTCCATTACACTCTGAAACAGTCCTGGGGGGACACTTACCCCAAACTGAAGGTGGCGAACCTTGAATACCCCTCTGTGTAACTATAGTTTGTGCCTCTACACTGGCATCATCCACAGGCAGTTGCTGATATGCCTGTGCGAGGTCCAGCTTAGCGAATAAGTGACCTCCCTGTAGTGATGCCAGGATGTGGCTATCTACAGGGACTGGGTACGCATGCTGCTGAAGTGCCTTATTAATGGTGCACTTATAATCATTGCAGATGCGCCCATCTCCATTTGGCTTAACAGTTGTGACTATGGGGTTTTCTCACAGACTGCTATCTACAGGTTGCAGCACTTCCTGCTGCATTAACTTATCTAACTCTGCATCTATCTTTGGTTTTAAGCCAAAAGGCACTCTGCGAGGCTTGATCCTGATTGGCGTTACTGCTGGATCAAGGTGGAGGGAGATTGGTGCTCCTTTGTATTTGCATAAACTGGGGCTGAATATGTCAGCAAATTCCTGGCACACAGCTGCCAGGTCAGCATTTCGAGTGCTGTTGATGCCAGTTACATGGATGCCTAGGGCATCAAACCAGTTGAGCCCAAACTGGTGTGCTGGCCTTCGACTACCATGACGTTGAAAGAACCCTCAAACCCTTTGAAGCTGACTTTCACTGTAGCTTCGCTTTAACTGCTATGCGGGAATTTTGAAAGTCTGTCATCACAAGGTTTGACAGCTTGAGTTTGACCCATTTCCCACCTTGTCTGCAGATGTAATTAAAAGTTTTGTAGGAGATTATGAACAGGGCTGACCCAGTGTCCAGTTCCATCAAACACAGAACCCCCTGTAGCCCGCCCCTGAGTCTTAGCTTTTCTTTGAGAGGGCAATGGGCTCCTGTTCTAAAAATTTTCCTCCTCCCAGAGCAGTATCTGACACTGTTTTGCCCTGGGGCCCATTTACCTCTCCTGGGAATGTCTTCAGGCTGAGCTTCCCTCTGGCAACCTTTACAGATGATGGCAATGTGCTCCTGTTTGCCACAGGCTCGACACACTCCAGTGCGGAACCTGCACTCTGATTGCTGGTGGCATTCTCTGCAGCCTGCACAGCTAGGGAAGAAGACTGCCTTGTCAGATGGCCACTGCGTTCTTCTTGGTAGCTTCTGCACCCGGTCGATCTCATCATCTTCATCCGGGTCATCTGTTCTATCTGTGGCTTTGTGGTGAACAGCTGTCTGACTGGGGAGAGTCTTTGGAGGTCGCAGAGCCTTCACTACTCCACCGGCAGCCTCTTCTGCCATGACCTCTTTTAATGCTTCCTGGAACGTCAAGGCTTCCTTTGCAAAAAGCTTCTGCTGTAAGTCTCTGTTTCTTAGGCCAATCCTCTAAATCTGGGAATTCACAGAGTGTGGATGCCTGCCTTAGGGCAGCCATGAATTCAGCTGCTGACTCCTCAGGCTGTTTGAATGCATGCCGCCAAGCAATAATGGACAGCCGGGGGTCAAAATGTTCTTTTAGCCTCCTCTTCAGATCAGCATGGTGACTGATTCTAAGCTGGCTGGGGCTATCAGGTTCTCCACGATGTCGAAGGTTGCCTGCCCGCACATGCAGAGCAGGGTTTCAGCCTTCAGTCCATTGTCTCTCACCTGGTTGGCCTGCAGGTAATTCTCCACCCTGGAGACATAGGAGCTCCATTGTTCAGGATGAGAAACATCAAATTCATTCAGCTTGTCCACTTTGGCCATAGCTGACACCCACTAGGTCTTGGTCAGATGCCTTCTGCTGCTAAGGAGCTGCTGTGTGAATCCTGGGGACAGATCCTTCAGGAAGACTGTGCCTCCAGTGTGACTTACTGGCAGGCAGGGTGGGGACGTGGTCCCTACCAGGGCTCTTGTGCCTGGTCTCACACCCAAGTGACTTCTGGCTCAAGTGCTTCAGCTCTTTCTTAGCAGTATCCCACCTTCATCGCCACTGTTAAATACGAGATAGATGAGGCACTGATCAGACCAAAGGTTAAAGCAACAGCTCTTTATTGAAGGAACACAGAAGTGAGTCTAACAGCCACTTGGCTTCTATTTATACCGGACTGCCACTAGGCGGCAACCAATGAATTTAAAGCACCATTTTGCCACCCAAAGTGCAGGCTTGTAGCTAACATGGAAACAGTTAGAGACTTGATTTAAACATATTCAGCTAACAGCTTATAACTGCCATTAGAAATTGGGTCAATACACAACAGATAGGATAAACTGGGATTGAGCTACAAGGGGTTAAAAAAGGAAATAGAAAACTTTGTGATATGTGAACTTCATTAAAAATAAATAGGAAAATTCCAATTGTCAGTTTTTAAATCTGTAGTACAAATTCAAATTTTTGAATACCAGACCATTGAAAAAAAATATGATGCTGAATTTTAGAGAGAATCATTTTTGCATTAGGACTTCTGGCTCATGATTACCTACACATTTCAGAACTGCATTAATTTTGGATCTATAGCCAAAGAAGGCTAAATAGCCCTAGAAACATTGACTTGTTTTTTAGACTTACGCCATTGACTCAATTAAAGATTCAAATATTCTGTTTTCAGAAAACATTCTGGAAACAGGCGGTTTTCCATATTAGTTTTCAAGCTAGGGACCCTCTGTGCATAATGGAAGGGGAATACTCCATGGTGCATAGTCACCAGACAGGGAGTGCTGACTATAGATTAATAGACCAGAGTACTGTTCCCTTTTACAATTTATTCATAGAAACAGATTTTTGATGCCACAATTTTCCAGTCTCACTTTTTTTATTAAAAAAATCCACAAACGTTCATGCAGAGTTTGGGGTAAATGAGGACTGTACTTACTGTTCAAACATTATGTGGTTTGTATTAAGTCCTTTTAATCTTTTAAAAATGTTTGCAGAACCAAGAATGAGGGAGAACTAATATTAGTGCCAGTTTCTAGTGGTTTCTAAAGTCAAATCAAGGCACTTTTAGTTCAGTTTAACTTGAGACTGATAAAACACAGCCACACAGTCATACACCCACAAACATTTTGGCATGGTATGAGAACTTTATAAGAACTTTTTAAAAACTGAATCAACTTACTTGATTATGTTATTTAAATATTATGAACAGAAATGACTACAAATCTTAAATTTGAGTTATGTGTGTTTTTAATAATAATAATAATAATAATAATAATAATAATAATAATAATAATAATAATAATAATAATAATAATAATATTGGAAGGGACCTTCTTGGAGGTCATCTAGTCCAACCCCCTGCTCAGGCAGGAAAACCTATACCATTTCAGACAAATGGCTGTCCAGTCTCTTCTTAAAAACTTCCAGTGTTGGAGCATTCACAGCTTCTGGAAGCAGGTTGTTCCACTGATTAATTGTTCTAACTGTCAGGAAGTTTCTCCTTAGTTCTAGGTTGCTTCTCTCCTTGATTAGTTTCCATCCATTGCTTCTTGGTCTGCCTTTGGGTGATTTGGAGAATAGCTTGAGTCCCTCTTCTTTGTGGCAGCCCATGAGATATTGGAACACTGCTATCATGTCCCCCCTAGTCCTTCTCTTCATTAAACTAGACATACCCAATTCCAGCAGCCATTCCTCATATGTTTTAGTCTCCAGTCCCCTAATCATCTTTGTTGCTCTTCTCTGTACTCTTTCTAGAGTCTCAACATCTTTTTTACATTGTGGTGACCAAACCTGAATGCAGAATTCCAAGTGTGGCCTTACCAAGGCATTGTAAAGTGGTATTAATACTTCACGTGATCTTGATTCTATTCCTCTGTTAATGCAGCCTAGCACTGTGTTGGCTTTTTTGGCAGCTGCAGCACACTGCTAGCTGATATTTAAGTGATTGTCCACTAGGACTCCGAGATCCCTCTCACAGTTACTACTATTGAGCAAGGTACCCCCTATACTATACCTGTACATTTGGTTTTTCTTGCCTAAATGTAGAACCTTACTTTTTCACCATTGAATTTCATTTTGTTAGATAGCGCCCAGTGTTCAAGTCTGTCCAGATCCTCCTGTATCTTAAGCCTATCTTCTGGAGTATTGGCTATTCCTGCCAGCTTGGTGTCGTCTGCAAATTTGATGAGTTTCCCATTTATCCCTTCGTCCAAATCATTGATGAAAATGTTGAAGAGCACTGGATCTTTTGTTGGATCTTAGCATGTCACATGGCTTAAGAATGTTGACCATTATTATAATTGATGTAGCTTTCATTTTTGCTTTACTTTCTTCTCCCACCCCACCATTTAAATTCATTTTCGCACCACCTTTACATTGCCTATCCTTAGAAGATGATACTATGTCAAGTCTCCTCTTTGCAGCTGATTTTATTCAAAATCTAGTGGAAAGATAAAGAACCATAATGAAGGAGCTTTGAAGCTGTCCACAGAGGAACAGTTACAAAGTTCACCTGATCATAATCTTTTCCCCAATAGTGAGGTATATTTTATTTCTATTAGAATAATAATGATAATGTGTACATTTGTATCTATGTGCAAATTAGCATGTGCAAATTTCCTGAAAAAATTTGCTTTATTTTGTTCCCCCAGCCCTTTTTAAAAAATGGCTTATTTGTTTTCTTGTGTGCTTAAAGTGGCCACACAGCACTTGTTCCCTGGGTAGTCCTAGAGACTTTTGTGTGGTGATAGCTGCTTAACTATTTAATAATAGTGGTACTAATTAAGTAGTGGGATTTGTTTGCTAGGGAACTGGGCTCAAATATTGTTTGGATCATTATAAAAATGGGACTGACAATTTATTATTATAGTTCATTTGTTTCCAGTTCTAGCCTAAGTGATCTGGGAATTCATTTAAAGGCACAACGTGAAGTGGCCTTGCCAGAAAGCTGCCCTTTCAAGTCTTACTTCTAGAAATTAATGGGATGGGGAAGCCAATCAACCCAGAGATGCTATGAAGTATGATCTGATTTCAAACAAAGGAAGACCATGAACTGCATGTGGCATGTTTCCTATAGGCAGTTTTAAATAATGTGTTCGAATATTCATGACAGCTGACAGGTTAGGGAGGCTCATTCACTGAATTCCAGGAAGATCAAGCCAGTTCAAAGCAGAGAAACATTTTGTTTTATATTACTATTAGTGCCAGTGTTAATAAGAGGAGGGATTTGTCAGCAAAATAAGTGAAAGTATCTTTAGCATTACAGCCATTATCATCTTTCAATAAACACAAATATAATTCACAGGTTCATCAGGTAAGAAACCCACATCTTTGTCCTCCTTGCCCTTACCTTTGAATGGCAGGTGACTGTTCACCAATGTTGCAGGACACAAGAGATGAATCGGTGAAATATTCCAGAGGCTGATGTCTCTGCAGCCCCATGAGACTCAGAGAGAGAGCTCCTTCCACCTCCCTTCCCACATCTCTTTCAGTCTTTAAATAATGAGTAGCACAAAATGTATGAGACAACATGTCTCTGGGTCTCTTTTGAAACATTTTTTCCTTCCTCCATTACCTTGTTAGCCATGTTCAGCAACAGCATGTATTCAAACAGGTCAGACTATATTCACAGAAAAAAGAAAAGCAAGAAGAGATCCTTCTCCAAATAAACAAAAAACAGGAAGGAAGGAAGGAAGGAAGGAAGGAAGGAAGGAAGGAAGGAAGGAAGGAAGGAAGGAAGGAAGGAAGGAAGGAAGGAAGGAAGGAAGGAAGGGACTGTAGTTACTCATCCATAATCAATTTTCTCAAACATGTACCATTCCAATAGGCTGCACTACTTAGAAGTTTGGTTTTCTGGGCTTCTGGAAATCAGTATCATGTTCAATCTGTTATGTATGCAGGCACCTGCATAGCAACAGCCACCAGGGGGCGTTGGCCTGAACGGTTTTGGTGGGAAACCCAGTTTCGGTGGGAAACCTAGGGCCAACCCCATTGGCTGTCCGCTTACCTGGCCAGGTATTTAAGGAGGCCAGGTAACCCTCAGTTCCCCAGTTCACTACCCCCTTCCAATAAAGAGCTGAACTCACACACCGGCTGGTGTCTCTTCCTTGTGTCGGACCCACTACACAATACAACCAGTATTTATTGTTCTGAGGAACCCTTTATGGCAGGGGTCCCCAACCCTCAGTCTGTGGACCAGTACCGGGTCGCGGCATGCCAGCAACCGGTCCACACAAACAAGCAAAGCCCCATCTGCAGGATGCAGGCAGCACACAAAAAGACACACACTCTGGTCCGTGGAAAAACCTCTCTCCACGGAATCGGTCCCTGGTGGCCAAAGCATTGGGGCCTCTGCTTTAAAAATGGGGTTGGTGGATGCTTAGAGCTTCCTTGGAGATATTGATTTGGATTGGTCTCTCTTGTCTGCTTTGTTGCACTGCTTTGCAGGGCAAAGTAATATTATTTAATATCACTTCTAGTCACCTCTAGGCAAGATGGATGGCATACGTCTAATAAATAAATGTAATATATGGTAAGTATTTTCCCCTTGTCATTTGGAGAACTTTTAGATGTTACATAATGCAATCTTGTTGTGTTAATGTCTGATAACATAAGGACTTTGCCATCTGTGCTAAATATGTAGGTAATATTTTCTTTTTTGTTTAAGTAGGATGCATTTATTATTAATTTATTACACTTATTTCCTCCAACATTTCAAGTGAGAGAATATGATTCTTTCTCCTCTCCCACTGTATTGTTATAATATTTCCATCAAATAGCATAAGCAGAAATAAATATCCTGGATCTTGCTAAATATATGACTTTTGTTTTTAGTTTAATAAAAGATGGTATATATATATATATATATATATATATATATATATATATATATATATATATATATATATATATATATATTTAAGTATTTGTCAAGGTTTTTTGAATGGACCTTGCTAATTAACTCTTTCATTCCTGTTTTGGCCCGGCTCAGGGCTTATCCACAGGAACTAGTCAACTTTTGACAGCTCATTATTTGTGCAAATTATTCAAATTGCTAATAAAGAATTTGGGAGGCTAAGATGATAGTTCGAAATGATCATCTTAGCCTCCCAAATTCTTTATTAGCAATTTGAATAATTTGCACATATATATATATATATATATATATATATATATATATATATATATATATATATATATATGTATGTATGTATGTATGTGTGTGTGTGTTGTTAGTTGCAAAGTCGTGTCTGACCCATCGAGACCCCATGGACAACGTTTTTGCAGGCCTTCATGTCCGCTACCATCTTCTGGAGTCCATTTAAGTGCTCTCTCTCTCTTTCCATAGTTTGAAAACTCCTAGATTAAACTGCACAACAGTTTATAACAAATCATTTAAATATAGATAACATAAAGAAATCCTATGCATGTCTGTACTGAATTAAGTTCCACCAAGTTTGCAGCCTTGTAAAATCAATTTTTTTAGATCATTGGAGAATATCCATAACTTGGGAAGAGAGAATGGCAAATAATCAGTCCCTAGATTCAGAAAATAATAATGAATGATGACTGAAGCAGGTGGTCTTCTCAGCTGCAATTGCTTGGAAGGATTATAGAATTACTGTTTGCTGAAGAATGAAATTAAAATTTCTGTATAGTTAGAAACTTTACATATTTGATGTTCTCAACAGTGTACTACACTGCAGTTGTATCTTGCAGAAATGAAATTACAGTTCCCAAACAGGAGAAGCCTGGGATATAGGAGCAGGAGTTCACATCCCCATCTTAGCCCTATGAATATAATTTTATAGCACTCAGGGACTTTACTCAGAAGCATAATGGTTTTCTATTATTTTATCCAGCATTCCCACAAGAGATCTCAGTGTTAAAAATAACTTTGCATTGAAGTTGTAAAGCAACAGAAATGATCAAGAATCTTTAAGAATTTGTTTTCAAACCTTTTTAGTTGCTGACTGATTAATAATAAGCTATGTTTTACAAATAAGTTCATCTAATACATTAAATATAAATTAAATAAATCACATTATGGCTGGACTTTGTACTATGTGTGTATTCAAAAGCTGTGTTTACACATTTATCCATGGTCTATTCAGTTACCCAATATCTGACTTCATGCAACATACTGAATTCTAAATTTAGCAAATAGGCTGCATTCTAGACTAGAATATGTTTAGCTGAATTGAGTTTCAATGATTCACGTAAGCAAGGGCAGACCATGTATTGAACATTAGAGGGATAACTGAAAAATGGAGATTAAATATCAGTGTGAAGTCCATTCCTGAAAGCAATCAAGCCAAGAAGACAGAAATTGGTAGCAGTGCTGATTCTGCATAAGGCAATTCTTTATTGTAATGATAGAAATGATATTTTAATTATTATTTTGGGAGTTTCAAGGTCTTATGACCCATAATATTCCCTTAATTCCTACCCCAAATGGAAAAAAAAACCTGAAACTTTCTTTAGATTTGGCTTTTTTAAAAAGGCTGTTATTGATACCTTACAACCCTTCAAGGTGAAAGTACCTATTTCATCTTTACTTTCACTCAGCCTCCCTCTGATGCCTAATAAAGACCTGCTACCTGTGTTGAGTAGAGGACAGGAAGGCCTGGAGGAATGTTGTCCATAGGGTCGCGATGGGTCGGACACGACTTCGCAGCTAACAACAACAACAACAACAACCTGTGTTGATAGTATAGCAGCAATTCTGCATCCTACCTATGCCAGAACACTGCTACAACAGGAACCCAGGGCTGGAAAACAGAATCAAACAAGAATTCCCCCTATGGGGGCCATAGACAATTTCTTGAAGCACCAAATATAATACACTTGAAGCAGAATTTACTGGAGCTGTGTCATAATATCTAATTCATTAATAAAACACTACTGCAAGGAAACTTTACAATCACAAAGTTTCATTTATTTATTTATGAAATTGGGTGCTAGGTATAGGGGTGAGGAGAGAGAAAGTTTAAATTATTTTAAAAATAATAAAGGGATATTAAATAGATAGATAGATAGATAGATAGATAGATAGATAGATAGATAGATAGATAGATAGATAGATAGATAGATAGATAGATAGATAATTGATGAAGCTACTGCACCATTAACAAGAAGCCCTGGGGAAAACAGCCCAACTTACCATATATATGGTTTTTATGAAAATAAATAACAGTCTGATTAAGCAATCATGGCAAATGAACATTTAATTTATTAAAAATGTTTTACTGTTGCTTCTTTAAAGCTCCCAGATTAGCATAACATCTTTAATGGGCTCTCAAAGTACAACAACTCTTAGAGAGGATGACAAATATTTGTACGTATTTCCAAAATCTCTGCCTGTCTTCAAAAAAATCCCCAACATTATCCTTCTCTGTTTTTATATGTGTGTGTGTATATATATGCATATACACACTGAATAAAATTAGCCATTAAAAAGACAGTTCCCAGATATAGGATGTGTTATGAGTTCTGATTTTAATGGGGAAGCATGTGCATGAAGGAATCCCCAGTGACATCTTAAAATTATCTTGTTTATATATTGGAGTAGAGAAGAGAATGTGAGGAGTTAAAGAGACTTTAATTCTGGAGAAGAGATATGAGCTGACTGTTTAATGGTCCCTGTTTAATGCTAGGCCACACAGGCAAATGTTGCTGTGTATTATCTAGAGACCTGTTAGACGAAGATATTTATTAATTGGTCTGATGCAAACTGGGACGGACATGTGGGAAATGCAAAATAAAAAAAGAAGTTTACAGCATTAGCAGGAGTTTCAAGCTGGCTGTTTTCAGCCTTCCTTTTGATATAGTTATTTCAAAAGTCTGCTCTAAGAAAACAAGAGTCCAAAAGGATATATTCCAACAGTGTCCAGTACAATAGTACGACTATACTGTCTTGTTCTCACATATCTCTGCAATTGGTATTCATTTTGGTCCTGATATTGGAGATGATGAATATGATTTGCAATTTTCAATAGCTATACCAAATTATTAGAAATGTTATCTGTGTTGATAAACCTCAGTGCACTTTGTTGAAATGAATTCCACAAACAATTAAGCCCTATATAAATAAGATACTTGTTTTAACTACATAGAATTTCTCACCATTCAACTTCTACTATTATGAATACATATGGGTGACCTTACTCTGTTTTACAGCCCACCATTTTTTTCTGGCAAATCACTGGTCTGTTTTTCCCCTTTTTAATTACAAACCTGAGGAAATTAATTTATTTTAAATCTCCCTCCTCCTCCTCCTCCTCCTCCTCACCACCACCACCACTACCACCATCATCACCATCATCACCACTACCACCAAGATGAAAGATCTAGGTTTTGCTAGAAAACTTTTCATTTATTTTTTAACTGTGCTTCAATGTTTAAAATGATTTTTCTTCTAAAAAGAAAAAGAAAGGAAACAGACATACTAAGAGTAAGTCTATAACACTAGCTAATACTAGTGTTTCCATAATTAATACAAAAGATAGCAATATAAAAGAATATGCTTCTAGAAGCTAGCTGGTAGTTAAAAATTGAAAACTCAAATTCTTCAGATGGCAAGTGTACCATTCATTCTAGTGACAAGGTAGTCTAAGACTGAGTGCCAAATAATCCTATGGGGAAGACAGTCAGGAAGAGTTCAGTGACATAAAAAAAAGAATGCTGAGAGCAATACAATGAAAGTGAAGACACTGAACATTGAAGAATTTGTGCCTAGAATGTGACTGTCCTAAAAAAACAATGTTCAAGGATACTTGGCAAGACGGAGTTTGACATTCTTCAGAAAAGGAAATAGAGCAATGGATTTTGTAAGAAAGCATTTCAGTCAGAAATGCCAGTGTTCTGGATTCCATTCTTATAGATTTTAATTTCATATTATTTCTGGATCAACCCAGAAAAGCTAGAACTTGAGCCCAGAGGTCCCCTTATTATTCTACCATGTCTCTATCTAGAGACATTTTCCATATCTCTAGACAGAGTGGAAAAGAAAAAAAAATAAAGTATTGTAAGAATATTCTGCATATCCTAGAGATATTGGGTTTTTCTGAATTGCTTGCCAAAATTAGCAAGCAAAAATTTATGGAAGGTAGAAATGGACAATGTCACCCTCTATAAATCTCATACTCCCCTTCAAAGTGACCTCAGAGAATGTATCTGTGTTTCTTTTCTGATGAGTTCTTTTCCCCCTTATGTTGGCCCAGGTATTCCTACCTGGGCTAGAGTGCTTCAGTTTGTTGCATGCTGACCTCAGCAGTTCATTGGCCTGTTTTGTTTGTTTGTTTCAGAAAAATAAATAAATAAATAATTTAAATAAGTCTAATGGCTTAGCATGTTATAGTTTTCCAGTCACCTGAAGTAGAAGACCGAATAGTACATATGGACTATATCAAAATTAGGAGAGAATTCTACCCCTCTCAGTTAACTGAAAAATATGACAACTCACTTTGTTGTTGTTAGTTGCGAAGTCGTGTCCGACCCATCGCGACCCTATGGACAATGTTCCTCCAGGCCTTCCTGTCCTCTACCATCTTCTGGAGTCCAGTTAAGCTCACGCCTACTGCTTCAGTGACTCCATCCAGCCACCTCATTCTCTGTCGTCCCCTTCTTCTATTGCCCTCAATCTTTCCCAGCATTAGGCTCTTCTCCAGTGAGTCCTTCCTCCTCATTAGGTGGCCAAAGTATTTGAGTTTTAGCTTCAGGATCTGGCCTTCTAAAGAGCAGTCAGGGTTGATCTCCTCTAGGACTGACCGGTTTGATCGCCTTGCAGTCCAAGGGACTCGCAGGAGTCTTCTCCAGCACCATAGTTCAAAGGCCTCAATTCTTTTGCGCTCAGCCTTTCTTATGGTCCAACTTTCACTGCCATACATTGCAACTGGGAAGACCATAGCCTTGACTATACGCACTTTTGTTGACAGGGTGATGTCTCTGCTTTTTAGTGTGCTGTCTAGATTTGCCATGGCTTTCCTCCCTAGGAGCAAGCGTCTTTTAATTTCTTGACTACAGTCCCCATCTGCAGTGATCTTGGAGCCCAGGAAAATAAAATCTGTCACTACCTCCATTTCTTCCCCATCTATTTGCCAGGAATTAAGAGGGCCGGATGCCATGATCTTAGTTTTCTTAATGTTTAGTTTCAACCCAACTTTTGCACTCTCCTTCTTCACTCGCAACAAGAGACTCTTCAGTTCCTCTTCACTTTCTGCCATTAGAGTGGTATCATCTGCATATCTTAGGTTGTTGATATTTCTTCCAGCAATCTTAATTCCAACTTTTGATTCATCTAGCCCTGCCTTTCTCATGATGTGCTCTGCATATAAGTTAAATAGGCAAGGCGACAGTATACAGCCTTGCCGGACTCCTTTCCCAATTTTGAACCAATCAGTGGTTCCGTGTCCAGTTCTCACTGTTGCTTCTTGGCCCGCATATAGGTTTCTCAAGAGACAAATAAGATGTTCTGGTACTCCCATCTCTTTAAGAACTTGCCACAGTTTGTTATGATCCACACAATCAAAGGCTTTAGCATAGTCAATGAAGCAGATGTTTTTCTGGAACTCTCTAGCTTTTTCCATGATCCAGCGTATGTTGGCAATTTGATCTCTAGTTCCTCTGCCTCTTCGAAATCCTGCCTGTACTTCTGGTAGTTCTCGATCCACATACTGCTGGAGTCTAGCTTGTAGGATTTTAAGCATAACTTTACTAGCATGAGAAATGAGTGCAATGGTGCGATAGTTTGAACATTCTTTGGCACTGCCTTTCTTTGGAATTGGAATGTAAACTGATCTTTTCCAATCCTGTGGCCACTGTTGAGTTTTCCAAATTTGCTGGCAAATTGAGTGTAGCACTTTTACTGCATCGTCTTTTAAGATTTTGAATAGCTCAGCTGGAATACTGTCACCTCCACTAGCTTTGTTGTTGCTCAGCTTTTTTAAGGCCCACTTCACTTCACATTCTAGGATGTCTGGCTCGAGGTCAGTGACCACCTCATTGTGATTATCAGGGACGTTAAGCTCATTCTTGTATAGTTCTTCTGTGTAATTTTGCCATCTCTTCTTAATCTCTTCTGCCTCTGTTAGGTCCCTGCCATTTTGGTCCTTTATCATGCCCATTTTTGCATTGAACGTTCCCTTCATCTCTCCAATTTTCTTGAAAAGATCTCTGGTCCTCCCTATTCTATTGTTTTCTTCTATTTCTTTGCACTGTTCATTTAAGAAGGCATTCTTATCTCTTCTAGCTATTTTCTGGAATTCTGCATTCAATTGGGCGTATCTTTCTTTTTCTCCCTTGCCTTTTGCTTCCCTCCTTTCCTCAGCTATTTGCAAAGCTTCCTCAGACAGCCATTTTGCTTTCTTGCATTTCTTTTTCTTTGGGATGGTTTTGGTTGCTACCTCTTGTACAATGTTGCGAACCTCTGTCCATAGTTCTTCAGGCACCCTGTCTATCAGATCTAATTCCTTAAATCTATTTGTCACCTCTACTGTATATTCAACAGGGATATGATTTAATTCATACCTGACTGGCCTAGTGCTTTTCCCTACTTTCTTCAGTTTAAGCTTAAACTTTGCAACAAGAAGCTCATGGTCTGAGCCACAGTCCGCTCCTGGTCTTGTTTTTATTGACTGTATAGAGCTTCTCCATCTTTGGCTGCAGAGTACATAGTCAATCTGATTTCTGTGTTGACCGTCTGGTGATGTCCATGTGTAGAGCCGTCTCTTGGGTTGTTGGAAAAGGGTGTTTGCTATGACCATCGTATTCTCTTGACAAAATTCTATCAGCCTGTGCCCTGCTTCATTTTGTACTCCAAGGCCAAACTTGCCTGTTATTCCGGTTATCTTTTGGCTTCCTACTTTAGCATTCCAATCCCCCATGATGATAAAGACATCATTTTTTGGTGTTAGTTCTATAAGGTGCTGTAGGGCTTCATAGAACCGGTCAATTTCATCCTCTTCAGCACCGGTGGTTGGGGCATAGACTTGGACTACTGTGATATTGAATGGTTTGCCTTGGATTCGAACTGAGATCATTCTGTCATTTTGAGGATTGTATCCCAGTATTGCTTTTCCTACTCTTTTATTGACTATGAAGGCTACTCCATTTCTTCTGAGGGATTCTTGCCCGCAGTAGTATACCTGATGGTCATCTGAATTAAATTCACCCATTCCTGTCCATTTTAGTTCGCTGATACCTAAGATGTCGATGTTCAGTCTTGTCATCTCTTGTTTGACCACGTCCAGCTTTCCTTGATTCATGGATCTTACATTCCAGGTTCCTATGGAGAAAAAATCTTTACAGCATCGGACTTTCCTTTCACTACCAGACATATCCACAGCTGAGCGTCCTTTCGGCTTTGGCCCAGTCGCTTCATTCTTTCTGGCGCTACTAGTACTAGCCCTCTGCTCTTCCCCAGTAGCATATTGGACGCCTTCCGACCTGAGGGGCTCATCTTCCAGCGTCATATCGTTTTGCCTTTTGGTACTGTCCATAGGGTTTTCATGGCAAAGATACTGGAGTGGGTTGCCATTTCCTTCTCCAGTGGATCACGTTTTGTCAGAACTCTCTGCTATGACCTGTCCGTCTTGGGTGGCCCTGCACGGCATAGCTCATAGCTTCATTGAATTACGCAAGCCCCTTCGCCACGACAAGGCAGTAATCCATGAAGGGGGACAACTCACTAGACTTATTATTTTTTAAAAAAACCTCAATGAAAACTTACCTACTCAAGAAATAAAATCATATTTCAAAAAAACAATCTGCCAGGGTTCAAACTGGCACCCTTTGTTATAGTAAGTATTATTTTATTAACTCCAATAAAAGGAGTAGGAAATTATATTACTTCCTGGAAGATGTAATATTTTTAAGCCTCCTGATATGTAGGAATCTCCCTTATATGTAGAAATATCTTCCTGATATAAGAGCCCTGGTGGTGCAGTGGTTTGAATGCAATATTATAGGCAAACTCTACCCACAGCCTGCAGTTTGACACTGATGGGCTCAAGGTGGACTCAGCCTTCCATCTTTCCAAGGTCAGTAAAATAAGAACGCAGGTTGCTGCAGGCAATATGCTGACATTGTAAACCACCCAGAAAGTGCTTGCTATGAAGCTCTATGGGGTGGTATTTAAGTCTATTGCTATTGCTATATGTTTGCAGAATGCTTTAATATATATAAAAAAAGCCAAACAAAAGCAGCACAACTCACCAGCTCAGGTCTAAGGCTGGCAGCTGAGACCAGCCCATCCACTCAAAACACCCCCCCCACCCAATCAGAACACACCCACCATTCAAAACACACTCCCACCCAATCAGAACACACTTAATCCCCCACCCAATCAGAGCACACCTCCACCCACAGAACACACCCCCTCTGGCAGTTTAAAAAAGAGGAACAAACAGCCACATGCTTCTCCCAGAAGAAGGAAGCTAAAGCCACCAGCCTGATGATGACGGATGGGATTCCGTCGAAACGTTGCGCCTACACCTTTAGTTCTACGCGGGGAAAAAACCCGAATAACATATATATATATGGGCCGGGGGTTCATCTCCGTTTCAAAGCCGAAGAGCCAGCGCTTGTCCGAGGATGTATCCGTGGTCATGTGGCTGGCATGACTAGACGCCAAAGGCACACGGAACGCTGTTACCTTCCCACCGGAGTGGTCCCTATTTTTCTACTTGCATTTTTACGTGCTTTCGAACTGCTAGGTTGGCAGAAGCTGGGACGAGTAACAGGCGCTCACTCTGCTACACGGCACTCGGGATTTGACCCGCCAAACTGCCAACCTTCTGATCGACAAGCTCGGCGTCCTAACCCACTGAGCCATGTGTATATATACATATGTATATATGTATATATATATATATGAAAGCCACAGGCCATTGCTTTCTTGGAAGAGAAAGATGGGAAAGCATAAGGAAATTGTCCAATGAGATATAGTAGTTTACAATCTAGATTGAATATCTTCAAGTTGTTGCTAGAGTCTGGATAGAATTTTCTTAAAGTAGTTTAAAGTCAAGCCATCAGAAGATAAAAGCAACTAAATGCTAAGTGTGAATAGGACCACTATTTATAAAAAGGTAGGAAATGTTTACCGGGTTGGGAGGGACTTACTCTATTTTGTGTCCTACATGGAGCTACAGAGATGCATGGCAGACACACACACACACACACACACTAGAAAGAGTGAAGCTGAGGCATAGTGAGGATTGGGCAAGGAGCTTGGTGAGAAGGATTGTAAATTCTCTTTGTCCAAAAGTCCTCCCTATTTTGAGGAAACATCCAGACTCTGAATTATTCCTGTGCTACTTCATGGATTGTAATAGGTTTTGTTTTGTTTTGAAGAAGACAGGTGAGGGAAAGAAGGGAGAAAGGTGGATTTTTCTCTGTGCCTTTATTTTGCCTGTTGTTGTTGGTCTGTCACTAGCAGAGTTTTAGTAAGCTCTTAACTTTTGACATTGAGATATTCTAAATGCAGAATTAATATTTCTAAGCAACAGAAATATGAACTTTCTTTCTAGATACAGTATTCAGGAAGCAGGTAGGCCATAACATCCCTCCAGCTGCATAACATTTATAAGCACTGTGTCTGTTTATTCTCCTATCATGAAAAAAAATCTTTTACCATTGCTATACAAGAACTGCATAAACAATATGGCTTGGGGGGAGGGTGATTTTTCCATAACAATTGCTTCCAACTTTTAATACAACTACATTTTATTCTCTTTCTTGTACATGTTCAAATATGTTCTGTGCTTTAAATTCAATGTACCAAGAAAATTTTGACATATATTTATAAAGGCAGAAACTATTGCAATGATTGTGAAGACAATATTGCTGTCCAGTCTGTATGAAGCAGAAAACATAAGAGTTTGATCTTCATAAGCAATAATGACCCTCCTGTGCAGCTAGAGATGTGCATTTTAAGAGATAATCAGACAAACTGATTCCATTATAAAAAAGATGCATGGTTTCAATTTTATTTTATTTTTTCACATACATTTTGTCTAATTATTTCTGGCATTTATCACCCTATAGTCAAGATTTTCCAGGAGGGGTGGGGGAGTGGGAGTTTATCGCTATTAAACTGGGAACAAACTGAAGCTGTTCTATAAACCGAAAGCACTAAAATAAAATGAAAGGCATTAAACTAATTAGGAAGAATTACAGTGAAGTCTGTCTCTTTCTTGCTTTTTTTTGGGGGGGGGGGAGGAAGATCAACCAATAAAAAATATTATATTTCCCCAGTATTAACTGGATGCTCTTAACAAAATTAATGTTCTCTTTTAATTAATGTGAGGATGAAGACTTATTCTGCTGGTCTCGTAATCCTTTATATGTTGCAAGGTAGTCTGAATGTATAGACTATCTTGCAGAATATTGTCCAAAACAAACAGTGGCGTAGCGTGGGGGGTGCAGGGGGGGCCTGCCGCACCGGGCGCAACATCTGGGGGGGCGCGCTCGCACTCGCAGCTCTCTGCCCCTGCCTGGCTCACTCACTCTCTCTCACTGCAGTGCTGGCTGTGCGAATCCGATCCGAGCCGCCGGGTCGCCGCCCACTGTGGAGGGGGGGGTGCCAGGCGTGCGGTGCGGTGCGGTGCGGTGCGGAGAGAGAGTGAGGGACTATCTGGGGGAGGGACAGTGCAGCGGCCGGGTGCTTGCCCCGGGTGCTGACAACCCACGCTACGCCACTGAAAACAAAGCAGAAACATGGTTTTGACTATGCTGAAGTAACTCCCCAGGTTGTAGAGTGTCTTCATATATGATTTGAAGGCATGATTTCTTTCTCATGTAGAAAAAGATAAACTTGCCTGGATAGAACGCTTAGCTTTAAAATCCTTGGTACTCTCTAAGGTTGTTGTTGTTGTTGTTGTTGTTTGCTTGAGGACATTTCATTACCCAACTAGAAAATATCATCACTGCTAATAAGTGTGGGGTTTTCTCTTTGGTGGTTTCTTGATTGGGGTATAGTTTTTTGCTTGATTGCTATTTAGTGTTAATCCCTGCTTTTTTAGGTATTAGTTGCTGGAGACAATATATTCTGCTTTTTCTGTTTCCTTCTTATCTTTTTATTGTCTCCTCTGAATGATGTGTAAATGTAGTTTACAGCATCTGTTTTCAGCATTTCATACGGATTGGTGGTACCTGGGCAGGGATTTTAAGTCAACTACCCTCATTCATAGGAAGGCAAGGCTGATTTACTTCATTTTGAAATAAAGTGAAAGTAACATAAATTACTATTTAAAAGCTCATTTCCTAATTTTACTCTCTTAAGATGTACTAGCCCACATCTTCCCCACCACCACACAGGGTTTCCTGAGGTCTTTCTCACATACTATTACAGCATACAATTTTATTTTCATTGATGGCTCTTCTTTGCTGGAAGAGTTTAATACAGATCTAGATTGCAAACTGTCTGGAAAATTGTAACTACATGTAATCTGCTTTTTACAGGTGGCTGGACTAGACATCCTCTCAACATTATAATTCTAGATGTTGAGTTTATTTGATAGTGGGTAAATTTTATTCTTACATTCTCTGAAGGTATATTATTATTATTTTCATTTATAAAATAAGTAAATTTCAGCTATTGCGAATGTGTGGAAATCTGCATTAATACAGATGGGTTCAAAATAATATACCTGCTCGTTTAGTCTCTCCAAGCCTCTCACAGTCTATCTTAATATCTATGCATCATTGCTGATCTATCATAAATCCATTCTGATAGGCTTTGGATGAGTTATATAGATCATGTTTTGTTTGAAACTATTGTATGATATGATTTTTTTCCAAATGCACACAATCAAAACCATTCTTGTAGATATAGAATATTTATGGGACCCTTTCAATTAATTTATAAAAAAAACCCATAAAAATGCATGCTGGTGAATTGAGTCTTTAGGGATAGCAATTGTATCCTCAGTCATATGCTAAAGGCAATTATTGTTGTTTCTAGCTGTAATAAAAAAAAATAACCAAAACAGATAGAAGTGTCTTCATTGAAATTGAGCTGAAACTCCCACTGTGGAAATAATCAGAAAATTAAAAGCTTTGCAATCTTGCAAATAACATTGCAACTTAATATTATTGGAACATAACATTATTATCTCTTTTATAGGAAAAAACAAACATTAAAATGTTTGCAAACAATGCTGTGATCTCCTAGCAGCACTTCTTAGTTGAGAAAAAGGACAAAAGAAACCTGGGAGGCTGGGAGGAAGAGCACCCCTCGCAATAACTTTCTATAGTTGACCTGGGATTTCTGAGAAATGTACAGCAATGGCGGACTGCATGTGGGATGCTCCGTTGGGTCCACATCTTGTTCACCGAAAGTTGAACTCTACTTTTGTGGTATCTCTGTTGCATCTTACACTTCACTGCCTGTCTGTACGATGTCAGTAACAAATTATATAGCACATATCTGATATGTCACTAAAGATGTACTGTCTTGGGAAGAGCTAGCCAGTAAATAGCAAACATGAACGATGCTGGTGTTTTTCATTACTGTTAGTGTCCCTTTTGCTAATCTGAGCATCGACATCATAGAATTTTAGAAAAACAGAGTGGGTTATTATTATTTTTCTGGCTGGAAAAAGGCAAGGAAACAAAGGCAGGAGGTCAGAGGATGAAAGAAAAGATAGTAGCAATAGCAATGGCACTTAGACTTATATACTGCTTCACAGTGCTTTATAGCTCTCTCTGAACAGTTTACAGAGTCAGCATATTGCCCCCAGCAATCTGGGCCCTCATTTTACTGACCTTGAAAGGATAGAAGGCTGAATCAACCTTGAGCTGGTGAAGATCAAACTCCTGGCAGTGAGATGAATTAGCCTGCAATACTGCATTCTAACCACTGTGCCACCACGGCACTTGAGGATCCTGGCAGCACCTGGTAAGAAGTGAGAAATCATCTCTTAAAAATCGTTTGACAAAACACATGCCCAAAAATGAGATGCCAGGAGAGCATCAATTAGGGTTGTGTCTATTTCACCAGACTCAAGAGAAAGAAAGCAGGTGACAGTGCAGGACTTGGGTGCTTCTCTCTCTCTCCTACTGGGATCTTGAGTTAGAAGGCAGGCACTCTTGGGTAGGCACTCTTGTTATTTTTGTTCCCTGGTGTAGAGCAGGGGAGGAAGTGAAGCTCTGGCCATTTGAAAAGTGACCATTGCCTGAGCTACTTCAACAGATTTTTGCCTATTTTGGGAAGGTGAAGTCTGAATACAGATTTGGTCCATAGAATTCAACATCTAATAAATGGAGTCTGTTAGACCAAATTTTTATTTTACTTTTTTTGGGGGGTGGCGGGTAGTTACCTAAAACTCATAAAGAAAAACACCGGCATCTGCCAGGAGAAAGTGTAATAGAAAAAATAAAGCAGATAAGGTTGGATCAAGAAGATACATACCAATCACAATAAATATGACAGATATTATAAACCAATAGAACTGTGTAAAAATTCCAGAGTTTCATTGCCCAACTACAAATAATCGTAACCCCAAATCCCCTATACACATATGCCCTTTGGACTTTGGTCACCTTTATCAAGATATGATAGATAATATAGCCAGGAGGATTGTTTCAGTTCTTTGCCTGGCCAAAACAATTCTCTTCATAGTTATGCTGAATCTAGTTGAAAGGAACCTGTCAAGGGCTGTGCATTCTTCAATTACACTTCCCCTCATCTTTAAATTAGACTTTGATGATTACTTATAAGCTCTTATGTCCTAAAGCCTACAGTGACATTAAGCAGATGTGATGGAGCAATGACCTATGAGTAACATTAGGATATGACCCATAATATTTTGAGTCTTGAAGAGCTTGAACATTAGCTAGTATTTTCATACCTCCTTGAGAAAAATTAAACAACATGCTACCAATTACATATTATTTTGCAAAACAAAGGAAATCAAGGATGGAGAATAAAGACTGTGGATTATTAGGAGTCATTTTAACAAGACTCACAGGTAGAGATTAGACCTACTCCACTCTGTAGATACCTGCAGTTTAAGGTATAATCATTTTTAAGGTTATTTTTACTCCTCCAAAACCTAAAATAGTGGTAGATTCTGATAGGGTGAATTTATCCAGAACTATCTCACAGAGGGACCGAGAGGTTGAAAAGATGCCAGTGAAAAGGTGCACCAACAACAGAAGAAATTTCTTTCCAACCATTGTTCAGTATAAAGCATGATTGGAGTGATAAGATCTTATTTTTGGTTTAAGTTTATTCTGTTACTCAGTTTGGTTTCTGGGTAACATCAGACTAGTTTTATCTGGAGGTGTATTCTGAAAGATGGAGATTGAGAATTAGATAAAGAGACGAAGAGATACTATCACAATAGTGAGGAATATAAGAGATCAGTGTAAACTCTACATCAATGCAATGTAGATGTTGATTCTGAATCTTTTAATCCTTGGTGCAAAACCTTGATGCTTGTTGATATAAGTTAGTTTAAGACCCTCCATGATTTTGTGGTGGAAGAGCAAGTCAATATGGCACATGTTACTGAATTCTGCTATGTCAATTTTAGTTCATTTTATTCTGATTAAGTTTGAATTACCGGTATTTATTTTTTTAAGAAATGTATCCATTACAGAAAATAATTCTTGCCCCAAAGAACAGACAGGGATTTAATATATCATATTAAACATATTTCATACATAGCTATGTCAACAGATTTCTTTGGTGGAGTGATGACAGTTATCTCAATTCTACTGTTGGAAAAAAATATATTCCTTACCATGGCTTCACTTCCTTCAGCTTGGACATTAAAGGTAGGCTTCATATCTTTATATTATTTCTAAGAGGCAAATTGCTATCACACTTTTTCACTGAGTTTTGTTTCTTACACTGAGGCAACTTATATGGAGAGAATACTTTGAGTACTTTATGAGTAGCATTCTACAGAAGGATTCATTGATATCTTCATCAAGTCTTCTTTAAAAGATAATGGCCTACTTCTTTCTTACACAAGGTTTAATTCCTTGCATTCTGGGAAACCCTCTACTAAGCTAGCATCACCAAGAAACGAGGTAGCTTAAGTGTACACTCAACAGGCAGCTCCAAAAAAATCCAGGCAGTTTCCTGTCAAGCAGTACAACCTTTTAAAAAGCAAAACATTGTAGGCCTGAAGATAAGCCTTTCTTCTCTAGTATATGGTCCCTCATTTGATGCTTGTCATGCATTAGGCAGCACTTGAAAGCAGGTAGTGGGTCCTTTATTCTTCTTAAATTAACCTGGTCCAGGAAAAGCTATTCATGGAAGCACTGACTCACCATTTGCAAGCTTTTGCATATCTGAATCAGGTTCAATTAATCTAGAAGGCCTGAACTTGACATGCCCATCCCTTTCTGTTTCTGTTTCTGTGTTTTGGTTATGTCTTGAAGCCAAGGCCATGAACAATTAAAGATATTATGAGTTGTCAAACTCTCACAATGAATTATACTGAACATAAGTCCATGCCTATGAGATGGAAATAGTAGAAATGGGTTATTTTTCTCTAACAGGATTGTATCTGCTGGATGTCATCTATCAATATCACAACTATTTTACTGGCCAGACTCTACTATTAGTATAGTGTCTTTACCAGAAAAGCCCAAATATTTTTAATCATTTTTTTATTTTATTCAAAACATTAAAATACAAATTCCAAAAAAGGGAAAAAATACAAAAAAACCCCAAAGCTAAACAAGATTGCACCCAAAAAAGTCCATAAAAACCAAACCAAACCAGACATATACATAAATTGTCCCCCCCAGCTGATTATTGATACATGTATTTCAAATATACTAACTCTTTCTCCCTTGTGAAGCAGGCACATAATTTATAAATTTCTCCAACACTGTTTACCCAACCCCCTTAACCTGACATATATCTACTATATGAAAACACAGTTAACAGGTAAAACCAAGAGCTAAATTAAACTTCAAAACCTTCTGTAACAACCTTTTTCTTGTATTTCACTCATAGAAAGTCCACAATGGCTTCTGGTCTACCATAAATCACCACAATCATTGTCTTTGGTCCATCTAGGATTAAATATCCCTGACTGATTCTTAATAATAAGGTTTTTCCTTAAGATATTAATCAGAATGTTTTATAACAGTTGGATTTTATTTCCCCAAATCATAAGCTTCCGTTGTATCTATCTCCACAGCATTTGTAGAAAAGTCCAAAGTTTTATGTATTCCTAGAAAATACCTCCAGTTTATAGGTCATCTATGAGCATCACTGCTGATTATGTCCAGTTGCAATAGTTTACAGGCTGTTGGCAAAAGTCATCAATTTTTCTTTGGGGGTTATCAGCAATATGAAAGAGACACCCATCTAGCAATAGCAATAGCCCTTAGACTTATATACCACTTCACAGTGCTTTACAGCACTCTCTAAGTAGTTTACAAAGTCATCATATTGCCCCCAACAATCTCGGTCCTCATTTTACTGACCTTGGAAGGATGGAAGGCTGAGTCAAACTTGAGCCAGTCAGGATCGAACTCCTGGCTGTGGACAGAATTAGCCTGCAATACTGCCTTCTAACCACTGTGCTCCCATGACTCATCTACTCTGCAAAGTCCTGCTAACTGCACCAAAATATAATCTTTGTTTGTAGAGAAGTTAACTGTGCAGGTAAAATCAAACAGCTGTAAGAATTCCTGGATGGTACACTCTTTTATCTCATTTGAATATGAGATATGAAAAGGCATTGGTGGCTCCTGAAGATTATTTGTTCTGAAGACTGAAATCATATAAACTTTTTCCCATGTCATCATCTTAAGAGATGTTAAAAACAGGTTATCAAATCCTGTTACGCTTCAAGAATTTTGTATTCCTTTGTTTTCAAAAACATACATATACACAACAACCTGAAGGCTTGAGTCTAAACATTAAATAAAAGCAGTGGCTCCTCTTTTCTAAGCACTTTTGATGCATTTCAAAGAGGCTGTTAACAGGATGAGGGGTATTTTCAGAATTTTCCTCAATCCCAAATCCATATGCTACTTAGACCAGGTTGTCAAACTGGCGGCCTGTGGGCCGGATGCATCATGCACAGGCCACGCCCACCCAGCTCCACAAAGGCAAAAAATGTTGTGATGTCACAATACGTCATGTGAAGTGATTGAGTTTGACATCCATGCCTTAGACTGATCCACCTATCCTTAATATGTCTAAAATGAGGAAATAAAAAACAAATGTATAATATTCCTGAATATTTAGCCGGTGCAACAAATGGCTATTTTTGTGGTCACATGTCATTATCATTAAGGTCAAGAAATGGCATATAGGCTATAAGAAATGTCAAGCCCTATAGGTTTTTTTTAAAATCTACATTAAATGTTCAAATTGGATACCATTATCATTTTCTTCTAAAAATTCCTTACACATTTGATGCATTATTTTGAACATCTGTAGGTACAGTAGTATTTTTTTTAAAAGGGATAGGCTTATGGGACCTCTGATACACTCTGTGTATGCAAGGATGGATGTGTGTGTGTGTGTTAAGCATGCATATGTGCACCAGTACTTTCAAGATGTTAGCACACTGGGTTATCAATGTATGCTAGAGGATCAATTTGTTCATGAAATAGCCTTTCCCTAAAAACCCAAATGTCATGTGCTTTTTAGAAAAAATAAAATAAAATAGCTTAAAGATACAACAAATTCAATGCTTGCCCTATTGGTGCCCTTTCACCCCTTTCCCATACACATGCAAACAAACATACACACTTTTTAATGCAATAGGTAGTCAAGACATAACATCAAGGCAGTTAGGGAATAAGCAAATGAGTCTCGTTGAAACAAATATTTGTATTTTGAATAAGGGTGAGCAAATCAGTTACTTTCAGTATCAGTCACTTTCTCATAAGTTTGTCCCCTTTTCCAAAACATTGCACAAAGATATGTATGTTTCTTCAAATCTGTACACTTGTATGTTCATTTTCCCTAGCAAAAACACCTCGGTATGTAATTTGGGGTATCCTGTTTGATGATGGGTCTTTTGTACATACATGCCCCTTCTCCCCCCCCCCCCAATTTTGGTATCTGTTAATATTCTCTACATTTTCTCTAAGCTGTCACTTGCATTAAGCAATTTAGAAAAGTACATATACAAGCTTGGAAATAGGTTTGGAGAATATAAATTGGGTACCTTCACATTATGGTGCAAACTGATCAAGTTTTTAATGTTGAGAGCTCTGAAAGAAATAATGCCTTGTTAAGAAACCCGGAGGTAGCAAAGGCGACAAGGATGCCTATTGCCAGGGAACAGGCATAGCGGGGAATATGCAAGACACTTAATGTTAGCTTCTGTGTAAAGGAAAACGACAGGAAGAAGAGGAGGTGGAGTTAGACTTGGCAAGTTCTGTGAGGATTGCCAATGTGTGTGGCTGGCTGTGACAAGAATGAACCATCTTGCTGGCACCTTTTCTGTCAGGGAAGGCAATACAAGCCAATATAAAGTGGATTAAGAGGATTGAAAGAACAAAATAGAGAAACAAGCTGTTCTTTAAAAAAAAACAATACAGGGAAAGAGAGTGAAATATATATCATTTAAACTATGGGCCTCTATTTTTTTAAAGGAACAGAGGACAACATGATCTATCAAATACTATGTCTGTTTCATAGTCAGCCCTGGTTATTTTTCCTAGGCATTAGTTCCACATGCACAGTAGTACAATGGAGAATCATTTCCACTGCTAGAATGGCAAAGGATTTATTTTGTTATATAGGTATATATGCTTACTCAGTTTTATGCATGTCTTCAAAACATGTTTACTTACAGGAAACCATGGGAAAGTTCCTTTACATTGCTACTTGCCTAGAGCAAATTTATGTGCTTAGAAATAAATCCCATTCTCCACAGTAAAATAAAATACAAAACTTTCTGACTAAATCTGCATATGCTTATAGCTTTAATATAAAGTGGAATATTAGATTAACATAGTTGACCATTTACCAAGTTATAATATACAATGGTATACTTTGTTGTTGTTTTTAGCTGCGAAGTCATGTCCGACCCATCACAACCCTATGGACAACGTTCCTCAAGGCCTTCCTGTCCTCTACCATCTTCTGGAGTCCATTTAGGCTCATGCCAACTGCTTCAGTGACTCCATCCATCCACCTCATTCTCTGTCGTCCCCTTCTTCTATTGCCCTCAATCTTTCCCAGCATTAGGCTCTTCTCCAGTGAGTCCTTCCTTCTCATTAGGTGGCCAAAGTATTTGAGTTTTAGCTTCAGGATCTGGCCTTCTAAAGAGCAGTCAGGGTTGATCTCCTCTAGGACTGACCGGTTTGATCGCCTTGCAGTCCAAGGGACTCGCAGGAGTCTTCTCCAGCACCAGAGTTCAAAGGCCTCAATTCTTTGGTGCTCAGCCTTTTTTATGGTCCAACTTTCACTGCCATACATTGCAACTGGGAAGACCATAGCCTTGACTATACGCACTTTTGTTGACAGGGTGATATCTCTGCTTTTTAGTGTGCTGTCTAGATTTGCCATGGCTTTCCTCCCAAGGAGCAAGCATCTTTTAATTTCTTGACTACAGTCCCCATCTGCAGTGATTTTGGAGCCCAGGAAAATAAAATCTGTCACTACCTCCATTTCTTCCCCATCTATTTGCCAGGAATTGAGAGGGCCGGATGCCATGATCTTGGTTTTCTTAATGTTAAGTTTCAACCCACGTTTTACACTCTCCTTCTTTACCCACAATAAGAGGCTCTTTAGTTCCTCTTCACTTTCTGCCATTAGAGTGGTATCATCTGCATATCTTAGATTGTTGATATTTCTTCCGGCAATCTTAATTCCAACTTTTGATTAATCAAGCCCTGCCTTTCTCATGATGTGCTCTGCATATAAGTTAAATAGGCAGGGTGACATTATCCAGCCTTGCCGGACTCCTTTCCCAATTTTGAAACAATCAGTGGTTCCATGTCCAGTTCTCACTGTTGCTTCTTGGGCCACATATAGGTTTCTCAAGAGATAAATAAGATGGTCTAGTACACCCATCTCTTTAAAAACTTGCCACAGTTTGTTATGATCCACACAATCAAAGGCTTTAGCATAGTCAATGAAGCAGAAGTAGATGTTTTTCTGGAACTCTCTAACTTTCTCCATGATCCAGCCTATGTTGGCAATTTGATCTTTCGTTCCTTTGCCTCTTCAAAATCCTGCCTGTACTTCTGATAGTTCTCGATCCACATACTGCTGGAGTCTAGCTTGTAGGATTTTAAGCATAACTTTACTAGCATGAGAAATGAGTGCAATGGTGCGATAGTTTGAACATTCTTTGGCACTGCCTTTCTTTGGAATTGGAATGTAAACTGATCTTTTCCAATCCTGTGGCCACTGTTGAGTTTTCCAAATTTGCTGGCAAATTGAGTGTAGCACTTTTACTGCATCATCTTTTAAGAATTTGAATAGCTCAGCTGGAATACTGTCACCTCCACTAGCTTTGTTGTTGCTCAGATTTCCTAAGGCCCACTTCACTTCACATTCTAGGATGTCTGGCTTGGGGTCAGTGACCAGCCAATCATGGTTATCTGGGACATTAAGCTCATTCACCTCCACTAGCTTAGTTGTTGCTCAGCTTTTTTAAGGCCCACTTCACTTCACATTCTAGGATGTCTGGCTCGAGGTCAGTGACCACCTCATTGTGATTATCAGGGACGTTAAGCTCATTCTTGTATAGTTCTTCTGTGTAATTTTGCCACCTCTTCTTAATCTCTTCTGCCTCTGTTAGGTCCCTGCCATTTTGGTCCTTTATCATGCCCATTTTTGCATGAAACGTTCCCTACATCTCTCCAATTTTCCTGAAAAGATCTCTGGTCCTCCCTATTCTATTGTTTTCTTCTATTTCTTTGCACTGTTCATTTAAGAAGGCATTCTTATCTCTTCTAGCTATTCTCTGGAATTCTGCATTCAATTGGGCGTATCTTTCTTTTTCTCCCTTGCCTTTCGCTTCCCTCCTTTCCTCAGCTATTTGCAGAGCTTCCTCAGACAACCATTTTGCTTTCTTGCATTTCTTTTTCTTTGGGATGGTTTTGGTTGCTACCTGTTGTACCATGTTGCGAACCTCTGTCCATATTTCTTCAGGTACTCTGTGTATCAGATCTAATTCCTTAAATCTATTTGTCGCCTCTACTGTATATTCGTCAGGGACATGATTTAGTTCATACCTGAGTGGCCTAGTGCTTTTTCCTACTTTCTTCAGTTTAAGCCTAAACTTTGCAACGAGAAGCTCATGGTCTGAGCCACAGTCAGCTCCTGGTCTTGTTTTTACTGACTGTATAGAGCTTCTCCATTTTTGGCTGCAGAGCATATAGTCAATCTGATTTCTGTGTTGACCGTCTGGTGATGTCCATGTGTAGATGTTAGAGATTAAACTTGATTTGGGTGACAATATTATATAATGGACTAAAAGCACCTTTAAGGAGTTAAACGGCCTAAGGGTGTGGCTGTAATTATTCCACATAAAAGAGAGTTAGATGTTACACGTAGTTGCTCTTGTATATGTGTTTGATGTTAGTGTTTGGATACCTCTTGTTCTCTTGTTTGCTAACTTGATATTTATTCTCTCAAGAATCAACTGCTTGCTACAGTGTATATTGTTTTTGATATTGGTAAGCAGCTTTTGTATTTTGATACTATGTTTTTTATGGATTGACTTTTATGTGCATGATACTGGATTGATACTTGGACTATTTCTTACTGTGTTTCTTTTTGTTGTCTGAGTAAAAATAAGTTATAAAACTCGTGTTAGTGCATTACTGTTTGCCTAAAAGTCCCAGTACAACTTCCACTGTGTATTAATAATACTCTGTTAAACAAACCATTTTTTCAACAACATATTCTAACAATGGTTATGGGCCCAGATCCAGTGTGGTGCTGAGGACAGGCACAGTATTGTATTTATATTTCCTAACTGAGTTTTCAAATTCAGACAATGGCACAAGGACTATTCAATCCATTCTGCATTACCCGGCTTAATGGGTCAAACTACGTATCCTGGTCTACACAATGTAGTTTGCTATTACAAAATCAAGGTCTTTGGAAAATAGTCCATAATCCTCCTGATGTAACTGCCTGGGATCCAACTAATGAAGAAGATAACAAGAAGATTGTAGACTTCAATAAAGACAATGATAAGGCTTTATCTATCATTGGGCTAACATTAGGAGACCAACAGCTAGTCCATGTGTGTGGAGAAGAATCTGCTGCTAAATGTTGGGCTAAGTTGAAAAAGATTTTTGTTCGGGACAGTGTTGGTGCTCATATAAATCTTACCAGAAAGCTATTTAGAGCTAGACTGGAAAAGAATGGCGATATGTTAGCTCACCTTAACTTTATAAAAGCAACTTTGTTGGAACTGCAAGAAAAAGAACTTATTTTCTCAGAGCTTCACCAGGTTTACATCATTTTATCATCATTGGATGAGAGCTACGATGCCTTTGTATCGTCCTTGGAGGTTTTGTCCAAAGAAGACCTAACTGTTTCTTCAATAACTGGAAGGTTGTTGGAAGAATCAAGATGTCGTATGGAGAGAAAACAGTTGAGAGAGCCATTGCAACAAGAAATAAAGAAGACTGAATCTGCTTATATTTTAAGGAAATGCTTTAATTGTGGGTTAAAGGGACATATTGCTAAGTTTTGTCAGAATAGTAATTGTCAGAGAAAGGAAAGCCATAGAAAGAATAAAAAGCTGATTAATGTAGCTGTAGCTAATAGAACTACTAATAACCACAATTGGTGGGTGGTAGATAGTGGAGCTACACACTGTATTTCAAAAATAAAAAGGGATTTTGAGAATATAAGGTCTAGTAAAAAATATATTTCTATGGCTAATGGCTGGAGAGTCAAGGTCTCTGGAGAGGGTAAGGTTTACTGTTCATTTTTAAAACAAAATTTGGAAATGCTATATGTTCCCAGATGTGATTATAATCTATTATCAGTTAAGGCATTATTGGAAGCAGGTTTTAAAGTTACTTTCCAAGGGGAGGAATGTCTTATTCAAAAGAATGAAGTGAACTTAATAGCTAATATGAAAGACGGTTTGTTTGTAATTAGCAATGATCCTATTATAATGGCTACTACTTGTACAAATCAAAAACCACATGATGAATGTATTCATTTATTACATAGAAGATTGGGTCATGTGAATTTTAATACACTAAAAAGAACTGTAGCTTTGTCTAATGGGTTTAAGTTAAAGGCTTGTAAGAAATATCTGCAGTGTAACGTATGTGGTAGAGAAAAGAGCAGGGCAGCACCAGCTAATAGGTTAGATGGATTTAAAACCACAACTCCATTAGAACTGGTATTTATGGATTTGATAGGTCCTATGAAACCCAGTTTAGGGGGTGCTTGCTACATATTAAATATTCTAGACCATTATAGCAGATATGGGTTCTGTTATCTACTTACGTCAAAAACTGAAACTATACAAACAATATCTAATTGGCTCAAGTTTGTACAAAGGAAAACTCAGTTAAATGTAAAAACCATAATAACAGACAATGGAACTGAGTTTGTTAATAAACAGTTCAATGAGCTGTTAGTTTCAGAGGGAATAGAGCATAGACGTACAGCTCCTTATAGACCTCAGCATAATGCATTTGTTGAACGGAGGGGCCAAACATTGCAAGCTATGATTAGATCTATGATTGAAGATTCTGGTTTACCTGATAGCTTATGGGGAGAAGCAGCAAAATGTGCTAATCATATTTTAAACAATGTGGTTAGTTCAGCTACAGGTAAAATTCCTTATACCTTATGGTATAAGAGAAAACCAAATCTTAGTTATATTCACACATTTGGGACACCTGCTTGGGTACATATTCCAAGTTCAATAAGAAATAAAGGAGAACATAGAGCTAAACAATTATTTTTTGTTGGCTATGAGTTAAACCATAAGTCTTATCGGTTCTGGGAGAAAGGTACTAAAAACATTTATTGTAGTTCTAGCGCTGTTTTTCAAGAACAGTCAGGCTGGGAAAGGGTAGAAGATATTGTATATATTCCTCAACAAGATTTAACTAACTCCTCAAATGAAAGTGATAAAGAAGAGGAGGAACCTGCTAGAGAGATCAAACAAGAACCACTGATAGTGGAGACAGGAGAGGAAGAAGATAATAATGTAAATGTACCTTTAAGTCCAATAATTCTCAGAAGGTCTAACAGGGAAAGACGACAGCCTGATCGTTTCGAGGCAGGTTTAATTTGTCAAATAGACATTGAACCTTCTAATGTTGAAGAAATAAAAATGTATCCTGAGAATGAAAGAAAGAATTGGAAAGTAGCTATGGATAAAGAAATAAAGTCTTTGCAAGATCTTAATGTTTATCAAGAGGTTAAAATACCTAAAACAGAAAAGTTAATTGGATGTAAATGGGTTTTTAAACTGAAAGAAAGTGTTCCAGGAGAGGTAATACATAAAGCAAGATTAGTTGCTCAAGGATTTGCACAGAATAATAGTGATTATGATGAAGTATTTTCCCCAACGTTAAGAGCTTCCACTCTTAGGGCTGCTTTAGTTTGGGCAGCAAATAAGAATTATAGTATAAAACATGTAGACATTGAAACTGCTTATTTGCATGCAACATTAAACCATGATATATATATGAAAGTTCCATCAGGAATAGAAAGTAAGGTAGGGTACTGTTGGAAACTGAGTAAGAGTTTGTATGGTTTAAAACAGTCAGGTTATGAGTGGAATAGATGTTTAGTAAAAGAGTTAAATAGTTTGGGATTTAAAGCTAGTATTGCAGATCCTTGTTTATTTATAAAACAGCAAAATAGTGAATTATCATTGTTATTATTATTCACTGATGATATTGCTATTATAGCAAAAGATGAAACAGAAACTGAAAGAATTATTTCAGGGTTAAAAAGAAAATTTAGAGTAAAAGATCTAGGAGCTATTAGTCATTATCTAGGGCTGGATATTATCAGGACTAGTAAAGGATTTAAACTGTCTCAAGCTAAGAAAATTAATGGTTTGCTGAAACGTTATAATATGGAAAACTGTAAACCAGTAAAAACACCTATGGTTCAAGGTTTTGAGAGTTCAGCAGATAACAGCAATGTCTTTGATAAAAAGATATATCAATCATTAATAGGCAGCTTGATGTATTTATGTAACTGGTCAAGACCTGACATAGCATTTACAGTTAATCATTTAGCTAGATATTGTGAGAATCCTACAACCAAATGTTGGCAAGGTGCGAAAAGAGTTTTAAGATATTTGAAGCACACCATACATTATTCTCTATATCTAGAGCCAACAAAGGAATTGGAACTAAAAGCATTTGCAGATGCTAGTTTTGCATCTGATACTGTAACCAGGAAATCCACTTCAGGATTGGTTGTATTATTGGGAAACGCTTTAGTAGGATGGAGGTCTAACAGACAGAAGCATATAAGCTTATCAACAACTGAATCCGAATTTTCTTGTTTATCTTTATTATGTACTGAGCTATTGGTATGGAAACAATTATTGTTTGATATGGGTTTAAATTGTAATGAACCAATAAAAGTGTATGAAGACAATCAAGCAGCTATAAAATTAGCAACTAATGCTGCAGTGAAAACTAGATCAAAACATACGGATCTACGGTATCTAAATGTCAGACAATGTGTTAAAGATAATTTGATTAAACTGGAATATTGTGCAACTGAAGATAATATTGCTGACCAGTTTACTAAAGCTCAGGGTGCTATAAAGCATAAATCTGTTTGTGATATGTGTAATTTGAGATTGTAAAAATATATGTATAATATGCCACCCAAAAGGGGAGATTGTTAGAGATTAAACTTGATTTGGGTGACAATATTATATAATGGACTAAAAGCACCTTTAAGGAGTTAAACGGCCTAAGGGTGTGGCTGTAATTATTCCACATAAAAGAGAGTTAGATGTTACACGTAGTTGCTCTTGTATATGTGTTTGATGTTAGTGTTTGGATACCTCTTGTTCTCTTGTTTGCTAACTTGATATTTATTCTCTCAAGAATCAACTGCTTGCTACAGTGTATATTGTTTTTGATATTGGTAAGCAGCTTTTGTATTTTGATACTATGTTTTTATGGATTGACTTTTATGTGCATGATACTGGATTGATACTTGGACTATTTCTTACTGTGTTTCTTTTTGTTGTCTGAGTAAAAATAAGTTATAAAACTCGTGTTAGTGCATTACTGTTTGCCTAAAAGTCCCAGTACAACTTCCACTGTGTATTAATAATACTCTGTTAAACAAACCATTTTTTCAACAACATATTCTAACAGTAGAGCCGTCTCTTGGGTTGTTGGAAAAGAGTGTTTGCTATGACCATCGTATTCTCTTGACAAAATTCTATCAGCCTGTGCCCTGCTTCATTTTGTACTCCAAGGCCAAACTTGCCTGTTATTCCAGTTATCTTTTGGCTTCCTACTTTAGCATTCCAATCCCCCATGATGATAAGGACATCATTTTTTGGTGTTACTTCTATAAGGTGCTGTAGGGCTTCATAGAACCGGTCAATTTCATCCTCTTCAGCACTGGTGGTTGGGGCATAGACTTGGACTACTGTGATATTGAATGGTTTGCCTTGGATTCAAACTGAGATCATTCTGTCATTTTGAGGATTGTATCCCAGTATTGGTTTTCCTATTCTTTTATTGACTATGAAGGCTACTCCATTTCTTCTGAGGGATTCTTGCCCGCAGTAGTATACCTGATGGTCATCTGAATTAAATTCACCCATTCCTGTCCATTTTAATTCGCTGATACCTAAGATGTCGATGTTCAGTCTTGTCATATTTTGTTTGGCCACATCCAGCTTTCCTTGATTCATGGATCTTACCTTCCAGGTTCCTATGGAGAAAAAATCTTTACAGCATCAGACTTTCCTTTCACCACCAGACACATCCACAGCTGAGCGTCCTTTCGGCTTTGGCCCAGTCACTTCATTCTTTCTGGCACTACTAGTACTAGCCCTCTGCTCTTCCCCAGTAGCATATTGGATGCCTTCCGACCTGAGGGGCTCATCTTCCAGCGTCATATCGTTTTGCCTTTTGGTACTGTCTATAGGGTTTTCATGGCAAAGATACTGGAGTGGGTTGCCATTTCCTTCTCCAGTGGATCACGTTTTGTCAGAACTCTCTGCTATGACCTTTCCGTCTTGGGTGGCCCTGCACGGCATAGCTCATAGCTTCATTAAATTATGCAAGCCCCTTCACCACGACAAGGTAGTAATCCATGAAGGGGAATGGTATACTACATATGTGCAAATAAGCACTCAGTAATCCAATTGTCTTTAAGAATTTCCTTAGATCAAACAGGATAAATAAAATGAAATATAAAATAACAACAACAACAACCACTATAACCTGCAATGACAATGTGCAAGATCATAGCTATTTTGGAAAATACCTTTTCTACAGTTTGAATTTTAAGGTGTTTTTCATAGTAAATATAGAGTAACACAAGAAAAAATAGTGAACTCATCAATTACATTTTGAAATTTAATGAGAAAGATATATGAAACCCAGATAAGTGTAAAAATAATCATGATGACAGGTTAAAAAAAACCATTACAGAAATGGTAAAGTAGTAAAAAAAGGCTATGCTACCTTTTAAAAATTGAAGAAAGAGGACCTATTGAGGCTAATTAATCATACTTTTATTTATTTTTTTAAATATCTGTACATGGTGGGGGCAGATTGTTTTAGTCTCCAGTGGGTTGGAATTTCAGCAGGGGGGGGAGAATTGAATTTATTTGGCCCTTCAGGGAAAGGGGGTAAGTTTATAAACCTCAGTGAAAAGGAACTATTCCTTAAAAAAAAAACTACTTCAAATTGTTCCTTTTCTACTGTATTTCAGCCAGCTGACCTTGAGGGATTCAAAGGGTGTCAAAGATGTTGTGGAAAGACTGTGATCTCAAATGAATTTGAATTTTGAACTGAGAAGTGCACTCTTGTATTTTTGTTCCTATGTTGTATATGAAATGAATGAGGGGAGGAATGATCCAAATAAAGAGAATGAATTTTTTTTCCAAACATTTTAAGTAAATTTACTAATAAAAATGATCTAAAGTACAAATTCTTCTCGTGGCAGGAAGCAGGAGAAATAAGGTTTTTATATCCTTCTAATAGGGGCAAGTATTGTTGACCTGTTTATTTGTTTATGTATTTATTTTAAACAATTCTTTCATTATGCATGAAGACTAAATAAAACTGATAACGAGTGTGCATGCGAACATGATATACACGGAGAGGAAGCCTTCAGGATCAACTAAAAGATAAAGTAGATATTTTACAGTGGGTTTATGTACCTAAAAGCACATATACCGTATTATCTATACCTCTGAATGGCTTCTGCACATTATAGTACATTTAAGCTTTCAGTGATTGGATACTTATTAGCTACCCAAGTCTTTATTGTTCTGGGGCTGTGCTTCTACCATTTGGCATTCAGCACTTTGCATAATGAATAAATTATAGTTGCGAGAACGGACATCACCATATGGGGGTAATTTGTACTTTGACAGAAGGAGAGGGCTCCTGAACTGGTCCTAAAGGAAAGCTCAACAATCTTCAAAAATCCCTCTAATTTTTTCCCATTATTTACTTTCAAAAGGACTTCTGCATTCCCAGTATATGCTGATAGGAGCTTTTGAATAGCAGCAAGCTGGGGACCATGCATAAAAGTACTAATTTTAATTGCAGGGTTTCTTAGATGCAGATGAGACGGTAGAGGCTGATTAACACCTTCACTGCTAGGGGTATTTTATAACCACCACATGCTACTGGAAGTTGAGGATTAGCTAAACTATTTTAAGCTTAAATAAGTGCACAATTTCATCAGACCATATGAAGGAGTTTTTAAAAGGGAGGTTTGAGGAGGGCAGCATTGTTTAGAATGTTGTCAGCTCTTTAATTCTTATCTTCTCATGTGATACTCAGGCTTAAAAGCCAGAATTAGTTAAGAATAGTAACATATACATGACAATTGACCAAAGTTGCTGAACGACTGATCAACCTCTCCTGCCAACTCCCCTAAAAGCCTCTGGGGATTATTTTAAATCATGATGCTGTGGTGTTCCCAGGAATATTATGTCTGAGGAATAGAGTGGATTATTAATATGTGTGTTTTGTGTGTGGGTAGAGAGAGCAAGGGAGAGAGGAAAAAAGGAAAAAGGGGAAAACATGGACATGGACATCTTTGCATACACTGTTTTTAAAATTAGATGGCTATTCTGAAAATTGACTGAAAACAATAATCCACCTTATCCAAGATTCTCTGAAGCTGTTGGGCAACCACCTTCTCAACCACCTTACCCCATCCATTTCCTCTGGCCCAACCAGTTCAAATCATTCCAAGACTCCTCTCCAGGCATCTCCTCTGAGCCCTCTCTGGCCAGCATCCAACTGAGAGTGAAGTCAAACAACTTATTGTGAGAGATACTGAACTAATTCTTTTGCATGCCCCGTGTGTGTGTGTGTGTGTGTGTGTGTGTGTGTGTGTGTGAGAGAGAGAGAGAGAGAGAGAGAGAGAGAGAGAGAGAGAGAGAGAGAGAGAGAGAGAGAGAGAGAGAGAGAGAGAGAGAGAGAGAGAGAGAGAGTTCTTTCTAAGGAGGCACATGTTATCCAAAACCGAGCTGCATGACTGCTATCTGTAGACACTAAGGGCAGAGAAATATTGACACTTTGACATTACCACCACAAGTACAACTTAATAACAGCTGTAAACTATGTCCAGTTGAGTTAATCTTTTATAGAATGCTACTAATGCTCTAGATGCCTCTTCTCTTGTTTCAGCTCCCTTAATTCCTCCATGAATTCCTCCATGAGCCATGATGGGATTCATGAAAGGAAAGAGGTCACATAGGTGTGATCCAATCCAAATCTTTAGCTTCCCTCTTATTCTAAACTGTGAATAAGGCTTCAGATGGACCATGCAGAAGACCAGCAGGAACAACCCCCAACTCCCTCTGAAAACCATCTGGGTCCCTCAGTCATTGGGAATGGACTAATTTCATGGGTCCAGCCTACCTGCAGCAGATGGTGGTATCAGAGAATCCCATGGTAACCAGGGCATGATCTGATCATGGCAATGGAGACACCAGAAGCTTCCCCTGTTTCAGATAGACTTTCAAATAGTCACTGCTCTGCTAGAAAATGGTATCTGAGGTGTCAGTCTCTGGATGACTCGAGGTATATTTGTGGCCATCCTGATGGCCATGATTTCCTGACTTGCCACAAACTCTATTCCCAGAGAAGGCAGAAGACCATAAGTCTGAGGAACTCCATTGCCAACCTTGAGATGGAGTTAAAGAGCTCAGGCAGGGAGGATTCTATATAGCAGGGAGGCTGGTACAAAACCAGTCACAACTGTTCCCTAGAGCCCAGCTTAGTGAACTGGGCCTCACTGAAATCCATAAATGACTCCCAGATGACAATTGCCACAATGTTACCTTTACCTGAGGTCTTGGCTGATGTCATATCCCAAATCCAGCTGGGCAATTGCAGATGCAGGATATTTTATTGTAGCCTGACATAGCATTTAAAAGGAGCATCCAAAAGCTGAATAATTAAACAATAATCATTTCCTACTCACACTGAGTGTTATGGAATGTGAAATAGTTACCATAGGTAGGCACATCCTTGCAACAACCTATGAGATAACAAAGTGTATCTAAGGATTCTTAGACCTAAAATATTCACAGTTGCTGTCCTACTGTTTTGGTTAATACCTATTAATGTTTTAATAACTGTTATCTGCTGCCCTTTCTTAAGAAATATTGCTTCTTTTCAAGGCAAACATTTATCTGAAAGAATATCACACATTACAGGAACACCACTCCATGGACCTAAAAATAAAAATAAAAAATAAAAAAACCCGAAACCCTACATAGATATCAATTCAAAAACATTTTTAGGCCAGGACTGAATTCATCTGTGAGTAGGTGGAAATTTGTTAAAAAGATCTCAGCGGGTTTTATCATCATTTATCCTCTCTTTGTTATCAGAAAATACTGGAAAAGAATGATGGTGTCTTGCAGACATTACTTATCAGCATCCTCTGGTTGCTTTTCATGATGGATGAAACTGGGCTACTTGCACTACACTCTGATATCTATATATAAATAAAATATAGTGTTATTATAGTTAATATATTGTATCTTTCAGTCTGTTTTGAGTAATGACAAGTCTTTAGTTTTCTCGGCAGCATTTTTGGCAATGGTTTGCCACTGCTTTCTTCCTAGGCCTGTAAAAGAGTGATTAGCCAAAGTCACCCCACTGACTTCCATGTCTAAGACAAGACTAGACCTTGGTGTCTATCCCTCCTGGTCCAGTTCCTTAGCTAGTAAACCAGATGAGCTCTCAGTAATTATACAGTATATTATTTTTTCAGATAAATCATATGGTTTTTAAGTAGTTGATAGCTGAAATGACACTGAAATCATTGCACCTCCTGAAGCTGAGCCAAGCTATAAATGTGAGTGCTCTGCATCTCTGAGACAAGTGAAGCCAAGTGTTCCTATGGAATATCCTTGGACAAGAAGCTGAGCTGGTAAAGGCAAATCTGGAGGGTCTCTCAAGCATGTTAAAAAGATACCAGAAGTAAATCTAACAGAATATAAAACAAAATTCAGGAAAAATCTATTAAGATACAATTTTTGAACTTTTTTTTTAATCCGATAAAGGTGGACTGCAATATTTCCTTCAGTGGCAGGGTTCACATTGCTTTTCAAGCTACAAGTTGCTAAATCATAATTTGTTGAAATACAAACTACAAACACAAAATTAAAAGTACAACTAAACAAGGAATGCAGAATATAATGGTTGATTCATATGACATCCTAAGTCATTAATTAAAAATTGTGTTTTGGTTTAATGCAATGTGAATACAGTCAATGAAGACAGATTCTACGTGCAGTATTTCTAATGGCTAATAGTGATAAAACTGCCGGCATCGACTTCCCTCTGCCCTGTGCGTTCCCACAGAGAGGGCCTCCTCAGGGTGCCACCGGTCAGAGAATGTCGACTGGTGGCCCCCAGGGGGAGATCCTTCTCTGTGGGCGCCCCGGAGCTATGGAATCAGCTCCCGGTTGAGCTCCGGACGGCGCCCGACCTTCGCTCCTTTCGCCGCGAGCTAAAAACATACTTTTTTGAACAAGCTGGCCTGGCCTGATGGGGGAATCGGGGGCTATTTATTAGGTTTTAAATATCTATTTTAGTATGTGGGCATTTATTTAATTTAGTTTTAACTTTTGTAATTTGTATTTTTATTCTTGCCCTGTTCACCGCCCTGAGTCCTGCGGGAGAAGGGCGGTATAGAAATATTATTAAAATAAAAAAAAAATAAAAAAAAAAATAAAATGAACAAAATATAAGCAAGGTAATGAATTGGACCTGAAAATGGAACCAAATCCAATGAGGTTAATGACGATATATAGACACAACATCTTACCAGAACCTCATCTGGATTGTTGTTCTGGCAGCTATGATTGGTTTTAATCTATTTTTTTTTTAAATGAAAGTAGTCCTAGCTACAATGAATTGCAGCAATGTTCTCATTTTTGCATCAACTGCCAAAACTGGAGATTTACATATGACTTTTTAACTGATGAGTGCAATTCCTAAATATTATATTCAAATTATCAGTAACGTTGTAGTTTTAGCTAAACACAAACAATATGTTACACATGCACTAATTATCAGAATTGGACATTTAAATGAAAGGAGTTGAAATTTAGAGTAAGTATAGGTGGCACACTTTCATTTTTTAACATCAAAAAAGTCAAAGATACACTAATTTTCTAGACAGGCTAATATCTAACACCTAAAAAGAGACTACATTTCCCCCCCCCCCCAAAAAAAAAGAAAAAAGAAAAAAAGAAACAGTTTGAAATGTTTGCTTGAATAAATTGTAAAACAAAGGAAAGGGAAAGTGTAAGTGTTGTTTTAAGTAACTTTTTTTCTGTTTTCTTTCTTACTTTTTGGGGGGTTTGTGTGCGAAAGTAAATTTATGTTCTGTTGATTGGTACTTTGGTATTTGGCAAGACTATAAATAGAACTTCTGTGTTAGACATGACCAGGGGGAGAATATAACATAAATAAAATATTAACCTAATTAAGGACTATTTTCTTCTTACTTTAGGAACATTTTAAGATCTTACACATCAGTGCAAAGAAATCCTTAAAATAGCTATTTTTGAAGAAAGGGAGAAATGCTGAGATTTTCAGAACAGAAAAATCACGCTTCTTGTGATCTGTTGAATGCCAGAAACATTACAGAAAGACTGAATATATTGGCTTCTTTGTGAATATTGTTTTTATATATCAGCAAGTTGCTTGTGCATTACTATACATGTAGAAAGCCCTAGACTTATTAATATTGCTAAAACAAAGCAAGATATAAAGGCCTGACCATTCCTGGGAATCCAAACCAATCACATCTGCAACAAGTCACAATAATACCAAAATGGTAACACACTTATGACAATTGCATTATAGAAATGCCTCAGCTATAGAGTTTCATCTTGACATTTGATCCAAGGACATAAGTCATGGAATTTTCAACACAATAGACCTTTCATCTCTCTTGAAATGCCCATGATCCCATTTAAGCCACCCAGTCTTTTCTCAAAAAAGTCAGCATTTCTATAATAATATTAAAATAACTTTAAACCGACAGTGTTCATCTATTGGTCAAAGTGAGATACCCTGGTATATTCAGTCCCATTACCTCAAACACACTGTGATGATCACACACTCATGATGATTTTTCATAGGGAACAATTCATAGAGCTGATCTGATATCATATAAACAGCCTTGAATGTAAAGTATGAGATTTTATCTTAATTCTGCACAACCACCTTCTGCCCATCACTAACATCTCTTTATCAGAATTTCCTATCTGTATCTATTCTGGGGAACTCTAAAGATATGAATGTCCTCTATTAAGCAAACATATAAGGCCCAAACTAGAAAAAGGGCTGTATGAATGTGCATGGCCTTGTCAATTACATTAAACTGACACACAATTTCCAGTCAATCAATGTTCATTTATGTTTCCCTTTAAAGAAAACAGTCTATTTTGTTACTAGAAAAGATCAATCCATGGGTATTAGGGGCATTTTCAATGGAGTAAAAGAGGCAAGTGAATGTGCTTCATTTTTCATGTTATCATTCTGCAAAATGTTGTGAATGATGTATAATTTACATTATTTCTGCAATGATTTTATGAAGCATGTGATATACTGGCTTATACTGATATACTGATGACTTACATTGGTGATTCCATTGCAATTAGATTAAATTTAACAAAAAGTGATTTTTAAAAATCAACCAAAAGAGAAAAATAAGAACATAACTTACATCCTGCCATAACACCTTTAATAACATCAAATAACAACAACTGCTTATTCCAGGTCCTTAAAAGACTTGATGGATATAAATGGAAGACCTAGTCTAAACATCTGGTTGATTGTGCAATGAAACATAAGAAAGAAAAATAATAATAAAGCCAGAATTGAGAAGATAGCAACAGACAACAAATATTGTTTCAGCAAAGAAGTTGAAGAAACAGTGGACCACCTATTAGCAGCTGCAAGATCTCACAGACTGACTATAAACAAAAGCATTACAAAGTAGCAACAATAGTCCTCTGGAAGATCTGCAAGAAGTGTCATTTGCCTTCATACAAGGTAGGCCTAGGACAGGGGTCGGCAACCTAAAAAAGAAAAAGAGCCACTGGGAACCGGTTCCATCACAAATTAAAAAAAGAGGGAGCCGCGTGCGTGTGTCCATGCACGCGCATGCGCAAAAAGGTTTTTTGCGCATGCGCGGACGCACGCGGCTGCCTGCCCGTTTGCGCGGAGGTACGCGCGCACCTCCCCAAAGGTTTGGGGAGGTGCGCGCGCACCTCCGGTCGTTCGGAGAGGTGCGCGCGCACCTCTCGGAATGGGCAGGGGCGCCGATCTTTGCGGAAGCTGCCGCGGCCCGTCTGCTAAGCTGCCGCTTTCGGCAGCTTCACAGACGGGCCGCGGCGGGCTTCCTGAAAGAGCGGCACCGCTGCCCATTCGCGCGGAGGTACGCGCGCACCTCTCCAAAGGTTTGGGGAGGTGCGCGCGCACCTCCGCCCATTCGGGGAGGTGCGCGTGCACCTCTCCAAACGGGCGGTGCCACTCTCCATTTGGAGAGGTGCGCGCGCACCACTGCCCGTTGGAAGAGGTGCGCGCGCACCGGGCGGCTGGGAGCCGCAAGAGACGGCTCAAAGAGCCGCATGCGGCTCCGGAGCCGCAGGTTGCCGACCTGTGGCCTAGGAGGACCACAACATTTTCTAAGAAATAGAAAATGAACAAGCCAAAGTGCTCTGAGATTTTAAAATTCAAACAGACAAGTACCTGCCACATAACACACCAGATTTAACAACTATTGATAAAAGAAAAACAAACAAGTTTGGATAGTGGATGTGGCAGTACTTGGAGAGAACAGAAGAGAAGAGAAAGAATTGGAGAAAATTCACAAAATACAAAGATCTGAAAACAGAAGTAGAATGACTATGGCAAGAAATAAAGATGGTACCAATAATGATAGGCACCTTGGGTGCAATCCCAAAACATCTGGAGCACCATTTGAACATCATTGTCAAAGACAAAATCATAATCATTTAATTGGAAAAGACAGCTTTACTTGGAACAGCTTGCATCTGACAACTATACTTTAAACACATCAGACAATAACATCTACCTATCCCAAGTCCAGCTTTTCTTGGCATAGCTTACATTCTGTATTGATACCTTTGACACCATATAACCTCTTGTATAATACCTTTTAAATCTGGTTTATGATAACAATCTTAAAAATAACTTCTGAGTGCATTGTTTCCAAATATCCTTGAATTCATTCAGAATTAGAACATTTTCCCCCATTTTGTATTAGTGGATCACTTCTCCTTTAATTACAAGCTAATTCTTTCTGATTCCTTCTGTCCACCCTTCAGAGGTCCCATCATTTCTCACTAATCAACAGCATTTTCTAAGCGAAATTTTCTTATGCCTAATTTCAAAATCTTCATATATTATTTATATAATTCTAAACAACAACATTTTACCACAGGAAAGATCCTTGTAATTTATTTCAAAGTCTTATTTCCAATCCATCTGGTTCCTTAGTCCATTTATAACTTATAACATCCTTGACTTGCATAAAACTTCTTTTGCTAAGGATTGAAGGAGATATATCCAGTGTAATGGAGCTTGCCATTCTGAAAGTTCCTAATATAAAAAAGCAATTAAGAAGCAGTTTTCAGAAATGATTAAGAAAGGAAATATGCAAACATTGTATCTATAAATGTGCCAACCATTGCTTGAGCAAAGATGATGATCCCTCAGCCCCCAGAGCTCTAAAATCATCCCAAGACAGCTATCTTACAGCTCTAAATAAATAAATAAATAAATAAATAAATAAATAAATAAATAAATAATAAATAAATAAACCTTTATTGTCAAAGTACAACATGTGTACATTGAGATTAGCTGAGCCTCCCCCCCCCCCGTGCTCTCTCCCCCCAACACACAGTGACAACAAACCCTCCATCCCACCACACTATGTGAACCAACTACACCACACACCAGCCTCCCAAGTCAATTCTGCATAAGATTATGTCCCATTTAAAAGCCTAACAGCCCACGGATAAAAGCTATTTTTCAGCCTGTTGGTACGGCTGGCTATATTCCTATATCTCCTACCGGATGGTAGGAGAGTAAAGAGATACCGTCCAGGGTGTGAGTCATCCCTGAGAATCTTCCTCACTCTTCCAAGGCAACGAGCCCTGGCGATGTCATCCAGTGGTGTCAGGGAACAGCCCACAATGTCTTGTGCTGTGCTCACTACCCTCTGTAATACTTTCCTATCCACGGCTGTCAGACCAGCATACCAAACCACAATACCATACGAGAGGACGCTCTCTATAGTAGACCGGTAAAAGAGGGTCATTAGCTGTTGTTCTACCCTGTTCTTCCGCAAGACCCTAAGAAAGTGAAGCCTCTGTTGGGCCTTTCTAGCCACCTGAGTTGTGTTAACTTTCCAGGTCAGATCTTCACAGAGGTAGACTCCCAGAAATTTAAAGGAGGAAACTCTCTCTACACAGTTCTCTCCGATGTAAAGTGGGGCAGGTTCCTCCTTTTTTCTCCGGAAGTCTAACACCATCTCTTTCATCTTGCTGATGTTTAGGTGCAAGTTGTTGTTACTACACCATATGGATAGTTTTTGTACCTCTGCCCTATATGCTGTTTCATCCCCACCTGTAATAAGACCCACCACAGTTGTATCATCTGCAAACTTGATTATCGCAGTGGATGGGTCAGATGATACACAATCATAAATGTATAAAGAGTACAGGTAGGGGCTAAGCACACAGCCCTGTGGCGTGCCGGTGCAAAGCTTCAGGGGGGTGGACAAAGCAGAGCCGACCCTCACTGTTTGTAACCGATCCCTAAGAAAGTCTTGAATCCAATCGCAGATGGCGGGGGAGAATTTCAAGTCAGTCAGCTTCTCGATGAGAATGCTTGGCAAAATGGTCTTGAAAGCCGAGCTGTAGTCAACAAAAAGCATCCTGACATAACTTCCAGGCTTCTTGAGATGACTTGCTACAGCTCCCAGAGCTCTAAAATCATCCCAAGACAGCTATCTTACAGCTCTACCCCCAAAATAAGCCCTAGCTTGATTTTTTGGGGGTGGGCCTAATATAAGCCCTACCCCCAAAATAAGCCCTAGTTTTGGGGTGAGGCCCACATCTAAAAATCAAGCTAGGGCAGGGGTGGAGCTGCCCCTGTACCCACTTACCTGTCAGCCAGGCCTCTCCTTGCTGGCCCAATTCCTCTGCAGCATATTCTGCAGCCAGGCCTGCATTTCTCACTCACAGGCCTTTCTGGAAGGCCACTGCAGCTGAGAACTGAGCTATGGATTCAATTTATAGCTCCATTCTGCAAGACCTCTGCAGCCGAGATGGAGTCAATCCATAGCTCGGTACTCAGCTGAATAAGTCTTCGTGAAAGGCCTGACTGCAAAATGCAGCTGCAGACTGAAGCTGCTCCTTCAGCTGCAGAAGAAGTGGACCAGCTGCGTGGGGCTGTAGGTGCCAGAGGTGAGTATAAAAGACATTCCCTGAAAATAAGACCTGTGCCTCTTTTGGAGGAAAAAAATAAAATAAAACCCAATAGCTATTACTTACTAAGGTTATGAAGATTTATAAAACGAAAATACAAAGGCAAAAGCTGTGTTAAATCCTGCTCAATCTCTGGTAGTCCTCCATGTGACTTTCTTTGCAACAATATGGAGATGGCTGCTATTGCTTCCTTCTATTTTTTTAACATCCCAATCTATCATATAACTCACCCAAATACTATCCACCTGTACCAGATCCAGCCAGGACAGTTAGGTCCTGCCATCTGCTAGCATATAAAAGCCAAGAGACATATGAATTTCTCTAATTATGTTTCTGTAACAATAGTGCACACACACACACATTACATACACACAAAAGATACCTGCTCTGCCAACATTTGTCTCTAAATTGGGGTGTGGAATCACCTGTTTTAAGATGCTTTTTCTCATATGAAATTAGTTTGTACTAAATTTAAATTGCACTCAGTCATCTGCTAAAGAACAATTATTTTAAGGGGGAGAGGGTGGACAGAGAGGAAGCTTCATTGTTTATCAGGAATAATTGTGAAGCGATTGGAATGAAATTTGTTCAGGAAAATTTGAAAACCCCACCCTTACTTGTTTTTATTTTACTAAAGTTGTTGACCTGAATGTATACTTTTATAAATATACACCTCTTAGATGACCATTTCCAGAAGCATAAATCAGAAATAGTTTTAAAGATTCTTGTGACCCAAAAGAGGGTTAAGATGTAGCTAACTTGTCATTGTGCACAGGTGTGTGTAGTCATACTGAGATTTAAATTAATGTGGAGCTATTTAAATCACAATTTCATTTCTATCCAGATTTGCATTTGCAACATGGATAAGTACCTACAGCTGACTATAATGCTTCTGCTTAATGGCCCTTCTCTATAAAAAAAAAAGAAAAGAGAGAGAGAGAGAAGGAGGGGGGGAGACAGAAGGAGGGGAAAAAGAGAGTAAGCTAGAATAGAATTCCAGGGGAAAACGCATTGTATTAAACAAAAAAGTGCTTAGACTGATTATGGAGACTGCTGTTAGCTTATAGTTTTGGAAAAAAAATGAACCTTATTTTCAGGTATACCAAGATGCTAGTTTAGAGTAACGGTATGATGGTTTCTTTAGAGGTAGGGAGTGACTGTCCAAACTGCCAAGTCCAGATTTTGTTCCCCTTATTTGCTGAGATTATTATTGGCAGCACATGCTGGCAATTGAAACTGGAATATGCAAAAAGAATTACTGCAATAACTGCAATTACCAGTTAACCAGTCTTTCCTTGGCAATCCCAATCCTAAAACGGACTAGGTTCTCTTGTTAGGCTAAGCCATCATTTTCTAAACTATGGTTTGGTAAAAAGCTGGGTTCACATACACTAAAACATTTCATGTAGTTATAAATCACAATGACTGGATTCATACAAAATGAATTAAGCTTATCTTTGATAACTCCAATAGCATTTTATATATTAATTTAATTCCACGTAAATACACTTACATGGAATCAGTACAAACCATAATGATAAAAATGTGATACATGCATTGTGGCATGGTGTTTATGTCATAATACTACAAGTCACATTTCATTGTTCCCCCCTTCTCCAACTACTCCAAGACCTATTAGTAGGATAATAGTAATAGTAATAATAATAGTAATAATAGTAATAATAATAATAATAATAATAATAATAATAATAATAATAATAATAATAATAATAATAATAAGAAGAAGAAGAAGAAGAAGAAGAAGAAGAAGAAGAAGAAGAAGAAGAAGAAGAAGAAGAAGAAGAAGAAGAAGAAGAAGAAGAAGAAGAAGAAGAAGTTGGAAGGGACCTTGGAGGTCATCTAGTCCAACCTCCTGCTCAGGCAGGAAACCCTATACCATTTTAGGCAAATGGCTGTCCAGTCTCTTCTTAAAAACCTCCAGTGTTGGAGCATTCACCACCTCTGGAGGCAGGTTGTTCCACTGGTTAATTGTTCTAACAGTCAGGAAGTTTCTCCTTAGTTCTAAGTTGCTTCCCTCCTTGACTAGTTTCCATCCATTGCTTCTTGTCCTGCTTTCAGGTGCTTTGGAGAATAGCTTGACTCCCTCTTCTTTGTGGCAGCCCCTGAGATATTGGAGCACTGCTACCCCTCACCCTTCTCTTCGTTAAACTACACATACCCAATTCCAGCAACCGTTCCCTATATGTTTTAACCTCCAGTCCCCCAATCATCTTTGTTGCTCTTCTCTGTACCCTTTCTAGAGTCTCGACATCTTTTTTACATCGTGGTGACCAAAACTGGATGCAGTATTCCAGGTGTGGCCTTACCAAAGCATTGTAAGGTGGTATTAGTACTTCACGTGATCTTGATTCTATCCCTCTGTCAATGCAGCCTAGCACTGTGTTGGCTTTTTTGGCAGCTGCAGCACACTGCTGGCTCATATTTAAGTGATTGTCTACTAGGACTCCGAGATCCCTCACAGTTACTACTATTGAGCAAGGTACCACCTATGCTATACCTGTGCATTTCATTTTTCCTGCCTAAATGTAGAACCTTACTTTTTTCACCATTGAATTTCATTTTGTTAGATAGCGCCCAGTGTTCGAGTCTGTCCAGATCCTCCTGTATTTTAAGCCTATTTTCTGGAGTATTGGCTATTCCTGCCAGCTTGGTGTCGTCTGCAAATTTGATGAGTTCCCCGTCTATCCCCTCATCCAAATCGTTAATGAAGATATTGAAAAGCACTGGGCCCAGAACAGAGCCCTGGGGCACCCCACTACACACTTCCTTCCATGTAGATACAGTTCCATTGAGGACCACACGCTGAGTACGGCCTGTCAGCCAGCTACAAATCCATCTGGTGGTGATGCTATCTAACCCACATTTTTCTATCTTATCAAGTAGTAGGTTGTGATCTACTTTATCAAATGCCTTACTGAAGTCCAAGTAAATTATATCTACAGCATTCCTCTGGTCCACTAATTTTGTCACTTGGTCAAAAATGTGATAAGATTCGTCTGGCATGATCTGTTTTTGACAAACCCATGTTGACTTTTAGTGATGACTTTGTTTGCATCTAGGTGTTCGCTGATTTGTTGTTTGATTATCTTTTCCAGAATCTTCCCAGGTATTGAGGTCAGGCTGATAGATCTGTAGTTTCCAGGATCTATTTTTTTCCCTTTTTTGAAGATGGGAACTACATCAGGTCTCTTCCAGTCCTCTGGTAGTTCCCCAGTGCTCCAGGATCTTTGAAAAATATAGTTCAGTGGTTCTGAGATCACATCTGCCAGTTCCTTGGGAGCTTTGGGGTGTGATCCATCTGGTCCTGGTGATTTGAACTCATGTAGGCTGGACAGGTGTTCACTTACCATTTTTTTGCCTATCTTAACTTGCGTTTCTATTCTGTTTTTTATGGGACTGGTTTTGGTAGGTTGGACGGAGATCGTACTGCTTACAAAGAGAAAAGAGAAGATGGATATATTAAACCAGGACTGTACTTCTCAACCTCAGTAACTTTAAGATGTGTAGACTTCAATTCCCAGATTGGCATGACAGGGGATTTCTGGCAGTTAAACTCCACACATCTTATAGTTGCTGAGGTTGAGAAGCATTACCCTACATTATATTATTTATAATTGCATAACAGCCACAAACAGAAATGGATCTGAATAAGAGGAAGATAATGCAAAACCTGTCTGATATCAAAGTTACATTTAAGCAAAAATTTAAAATAGAATCTAATATCTATACTATCAAAGGGAGACAGAACAAGAAGCAGTAGGAAAAAAAAGCAAAAATTTGGAAAAATAAATAAAAGGGGGATGAAATGAGAAGTGTCTTAAAGGAATTTTTTTATATTTTTCAGAAGTGAATTTCAGATAGTATCTTTCTTTCTCTCAGCATTCTTTAAATTAGGGGTAAGGAACTTGTGGCCCATTAGAAGTTGCTCAACACCACCTTCAGCAACATCTGGAAATCATAGATTTTTCAATCAGACTTTGACAGGTATCTTGCCAGCCACAATATGAAGCCTATAAGCTCCCCATAGCGTTTTGGCCATGTAGCTCTTCCTGTGTCAGATCACAACACAAACAATTAAATACTTCTTTCTATGACACATTCTATTCTGCACAAAGTTCCTTCTAGCACAATAGGGGGTGGGGTGGAATATTGCATTTTATATACATACATCCTGTCTATCCCAAAATACACTCCAGTACTGATGAATTACTTGCAATAATACAATTCTTAAAGCAAGAAGTGGCAGGGTCTAAATTGAGACTACTTTCTAAGCAGAGTAAAAGCACTTTTATTCATTTTAATTATATCTCATTTTTTTCCCTTTAAAAATTCATCATGGCTTGGGGCTCCTAAATAGGAGAGTCTCTTTATTTATCTAGAGTGAGAAAGGGTTGCAATTTAACCAAGCAGCAGGAGAATACTAGAACAGTCTAGCTACTTGTAATGAAATCTGTATGGGTACAGAATGGATAATTTGGGATAACCCATTTTGTCTAGGTTCAAAATCTTCTGCAAAGCTGCACATCCAATATTTTTAGAAAAATCAGTTGTACTACTAAGAGCACAGTGCTGCTCTGGCAACAACATCAAATACCTTTGGCACTTAGGTGGGAAATGGGGAGGGTCTATAAACATCTGTGATTGATAAGTCTGCCCTCAAATCAAAACTGCAATCAGAATACTATTTGTATTCTGGAGAAATGTTTCTCTCTGTTTGTGTTTAAACATGTGTTTATTCTAGAAAGACAAATCCCTTAAAAAGAGATGTAGTACGATCTAAAATATTTCTCTTTTAAAGTCAGATGTAATGCCTTAGAAACAGATATAATATTATAGTCTGCGTTTCTTTTTTTCCCCCCACCCAAAATCATGTTTGATTTGGTTAATCTAGGTTGAACAGTAGATTAACAGTGGAAGCTCTTTTAAGTAAAAACACTTCGGTATGAATGAGATCACGTCCAATTCAACTTTAAAAAGAAAGGAATATTATGAAAAACCATGTTCTCTCTTTTGGTATTATTCAAATGAATGGGCACAAAGAGACCATGTAGATGATGGTGTTTTTCCCCCCTCTTTAATTGACCTGGATTTTGCTCATCTACAGCAGGTTATGTTTTCTTATTGTAGAAGGTTTCATCCTTAGTAAAATCATTCCATTCACTAATGAGCTCTATCTCAATATAACAGGAAGACAGCTTTTAAAATTCCCACTGTTTCTCCCCATTAATTTGAATAGAAGCAAAGGGACATCTTTTAAAGTTTATCAGTCAGATTTCACTGAATCTCATTAAGAAATGATTTTATTCAAGAGAGCCTGCAGAACCAAGCCACAACCCAGATTAGTGTGATTAAACCTGATATATCAGGCATGCTTTCCTACTGCCATAGCACTGTCAGTGGCAGGATTCCCACACATTCATTTTCAAAAGGTTGGCAAGGAAGGAGGCTTCTGATTAGGGGCAAGTCCTGATCATGGAATGTTCCTTTGTATGTTCACAATGATCACTTCTCACCTAGCTTCCACTTTAAAAAAATAATAATTTGCATAACAGAGGATGTATAGAGAAAAGATAATCCTTTTCAGGTGCCTTTTGTCAAATATTTCATACTAGGATTGCACTGTCACTCATTCATTTGCAATCAAGGGTGTGTGCAGGGAGGGTCAAAAAAGTCAAGATGGCTGCACTGCACAATTGAAGCATAACGGTGTTATGTACTGAGCTTTTGGGGGTTTAATCACATGTGCTGCTGGAGAACTAACGGTTCTCCGGCAACCCAGACAGGATGTCTCCAGTCCTGGCAGCAGTTAACGTGGCGGGAATAATGGGTTTAATCTGATTGGTTGTTCAGAGCATGTGGACTATATATATTGTGCAACGTTACCCCAAAGCCCCAGTACAGTACAGGTTCATTTACAATAAAGCTATGATTCTTCTGTACTCATCTGCCTGGCGTCTTTCCTGCTCTTCAAAACCCACAACACAACAGTGGCGATGAAGGGGGGATCCTGCTTCACCTTAAAGAACTGAACTTGCGAGGGGTCGGCTTTACGTGCTGGTGGAAAGAGGCATCTTTCACCCCCCCTTCCTCGGCTGGCTAGCAAAACTACGCTAGTGGCCATTTGCTCAGAATCACCCATCTGAGCTCGAGAAGCAGGATCAGAAATGCAGGCATTAGTCAAGATGCCAAAGGTCGGCAAATTAAGGGAGTTTGACATTCGCCACCCCGAAGAATGGTCATCGTATCTCTCTCGAGAATTACTTAAGGGAAAATCAGATTGCTGAAGATGGGCTCAAAGCTGCAACGCTGCTATGTGTCTGTGGGCCAGCAACATTCGACCTTGCAGAAAATCTGTTTGCCCCCATGCCAATCGAAGCAGTATCATTTGCCTACCTCAAAAAAAAACTTAACAGACATTTTAAGCCAAAAATGTCAGAAATGGCATGGAGATTCAAGTTTGACCAGAGGGTGCAACGTCCAGGAGAATTGGCGTCAGAATACATTGCAGGCCTGTGCCAGGCCGCGCGTCTTTGCAAATTCTCAAACCTTGAAGAATGCCTGAGAGATCGGCTTCTTTGCGGCCTCAGAGACAAAGCCCTCCAACAGAGACTATTCACCAGACCCAATTTAACATTCTCGGAGGCACAAGACAAAATAATGGCCAACAAAGCAGCCAGAGGAGCCATGCAAGTAGTGCAAACCGCCCAACCTCTCAAGGTTGAAGAAACCATTCACCACAAGGTCACTAAATTTGGCAGCGAACCAGCAGTGGAAGAAGAGATGGAGACAGACAAGCTACAGAAACAGCCAGGCGCACAAGAACACAGAAAGCAACAAAAAGAAAACACTTACAAGGCAGTTCTCTTCTCTAGATGTATGGGGTGCAGAGGCAACCATTCCTGCACAAACTGCAGATTCCGTATGGCCATGTGCAGGGCCTGTGGTAGGACCGGACACATTACAGTCGTATGCCGGGCTCGCCAGAGAGACGGACAACCCAAGCAACAGTCGGGGGAACCGACAAGGAGAGGTACCGGGGCCCAGGGTCCAACCAGTGTGGTTTTTTTCAAAAGCAGCAGAAGTATTTGCCTCACAGGGGCTTGTCGTCCCCTTAAATCTAAACTTAAGCTCTCCATTGAACTGCAAGGCATTCCATGCAAAATGCTATTGGACTCCGGTTCAGCAGTCTCAATCATTTCACATGAGACATTTAAATATGTCTGTAAAAGCAGCAATCACTGGGTTAAATTGAAGCCCTCGAGCATTATCTTAACCAACTTTCAGAATGCCCAAGTTAAAATTAAGGGGGAGGCCACCCTATCAGTAAAATTTAAAGCGTTTTTGGGGCACCTGGATGTCGTAGTAGTAGACGGACAAAGAACAAGTCTTATAGAACTTGACTGGTTTGAGGCTTTAGGAATTCAGATAACAGGCATCAACCGAACGCAGAGTACTGACCTCAGAGTTGTCTGTGAAGAATACGCAGATGTGTTCAATTCTAAATTAGGAACTTATACCAGCCCACCTATTTCATTTAAATTACACCCCCAATGTAGTACCAATCAGAGTCAAACCGCGCAGAGTTCCTTTTGCATTAAAACATAAAATTGATTCAGAAATTGATAAATTAGTAGAACAAGGGGTATTACAGCCTGTTGAAGGGGGAGAGTGGGAGACCCCTATCGTCACCCCACTTAAACCAAACGGAGAGGTTCACATTTGCGTGGACTACAAATGTACCCTAAACAAAGCTTTAAACCAGCATGCCTACCCAGTTCTGATAGTCAGCCATATTTTAGCCTCTTTGCAAGGGGGCACCATTTCCTCTAAGCTCGATTTAGCGCAGGCGTATCAACAACTGCCGGTAGATGAGGCCACAGCAGCGGCCCAAACAATAGTGACACATAGAGGAGCTTTCAAAGTCAAACGGTTGCAGTTTGGCGTAAGCGTAGCACCAGGGATATTCTAAGATATCATGGAATGCACCCTCAAGGGCATTCAAGGTGTTTGCCCGTATTTTGATGATGTTCTCATTGCCGGAGAATCTGCAGAAGTATTAGCAAATAGGCTCAGGGCTGTCTTACAAAGACTTCACAATGCGGGCCTTAAACTGAAAAAGAATAAATGTAATATCGGGGTCTCATCAACGGAATTTTTGGGGTTCTGTATCGATGCCAGTGGAATCCACCCCGCAGAATCAAAGGTAAAGGCCATCAAAATGGCTCCTAGTCCCAAAAACAAAGCAGAATTACAAGCATTTTTGGGTTTACTGAACTTTTATCACACATTTCTACCTCATAAGGCAGCTATAGCAAAGCCTCTCCACAGGCTACTCGATAAGAAAGCTGTATGGCAATGGACTAGTATACATGAAAAGAGTTTTCAGGACCTTAAGGCCCTCTTATTAGAAAAATCCACAGTCACTCATCACATAGAGTCTAAACCTGTATGTCTTGCATGTGATGCATCTCCTTATGGGGTGGGGGCAGTTTTAAGCCACATAGAAAAGAATTGGGAACAAGTTCTCATAGCATTCTATTCCAGAACTTTATCTGCTGCTGAACGCAATTATGCACAAATTGACAAAGAAGCCTTAGCCATAGTGGCTGGGGTCAAAAAATGTCATGATTATTTATATGGAAGAAATTTCACTGTGTACACTGATCACAAACCCCTTTTTGGATTATTTACAACAGATAAACAACCCCCCCCCCACATATCATCCCCAAGGATGCTCAGGTGGTCTATATTTCTGTCTGCTTATAAATTCAAGTTAATTCACAAACCTGGAAAGGAAATGGGCCATGCAGATGGTCTCAGTAGACTACCACTGCCACTTATAGATCCTGACCCAGCACCTGATGCAAGAATATTATCCATACAAGATTTGCCTGAATGCCCCCTCCATGCTGGGGACATTGCTGCTGAAATGGCCACAGATAGAATTCTAAGCAGAGTGTTGTCATGGGTATTCATGGGATGGTTAGAGAAAAGTCCAGGCCCTGAATTCCAAAGTTACTTTGTTAGAAGGCAAGAATTGTCTGCAAATAAAGGATGTTTGCTTTGGGGAAACAGAGTCATTATTTCCTCAGTATTAAGAGATAGAGTATTACAGTCCTTGCATGAAGGACACCCAGGCATAGTGCGCATGAAAGCATTAGCTAGAAGCTACCTTTGGTGGCCAGGTTTAAATAAGGCTGTTTAGGAGCAAATACACGGGTGCTATATCTGCCAAAGGTCAAGGCCTGAAATGCCCCAAGCATCTCCTCCCATAGATGGGAGGAGACTCATACTCCCTGGTCCAGGATTCATATTGAATATGCTGGGCCTTTTCAAGGACAGCTCTTCTTGGTAGTAGTGGATAGCCACTCAAAATGGCTGGAAGCAATTTTGGTTCCTATTATGACTACTGCTAGGACCATCCAGGTGTTGAGAAAACTCTTTGCTACACATGGGCTACCTGATGTCGTGGTTTCAGATAATGGGGCTCAATTTACTGCTGCTGAGTTTCAGGTTTTCCTCAGAGCGAATCTAATCAGACATGCCACATCTGCTCCCTTCCACCCATCATCGAACGGGCAAGCTGAACGAATGGTGAGGACAACCAAGGACGCCCTCAAGTGTATCATCACAGGCAATTGGCATCATAGACTGGCAGACTTTTTACTCTGCCAACACTCTACACACTGCACAGCTACAGGTAAAAGTCCGGCGGAGCTTCGTTGGGGTAGACATCTCATCATTAAACTAGACAGACTTCATCCAGACAGAGTGGCATCAGATGCTTCTCAACCCAAATCCCCAAGGGGGCTATAGACTGGTGATTTGGTCTGGGCCAGAAATTATGAACCTGGACACTTGTGGGTCCCGGGACAGGTGGTTGACAAAACTGGACCCCTATCTTACACAGTAGGGGTGGAGGGAGGGCAACTGGTCAGATGGCATGTTGACCAGTTAAGGAAAAGATTTCCAGAATGGTCACTTAGTGAGAACTTTGGCACAAGTCCCTCCCGTAGTTCTCCAGCTGGCACACAAGCTAGCTCTCAAACATACCACCAGCATTTTCAGCACACAGCGGAATTTGGGTCCGAGGAGGACCAAGACAACTCTGAGGTGCAATATGGGACCCCTGATCAGTCGGATCAGCCAAGCATCAGTGACCGCTGTGCTCACTCTGCTCCAAGTCTTGACTCTGGGGTGGGCCAACCTGGAGAGGCCAGCCAGAGCAGTTCTCCCTCCTCAGATTCTACAGCACAGGAGAACATGAATTCACATGGCATGCCAGATAAGTTGGTAGACCACAAAGTGGTTGGAACCCCAAGATGTTCCTCATGGCCACACAAGCCTCCTGCATACCTTACAGACTATGTTGTTAAATAAAGGACAATGTATTGTGTAAAATGATTACCAGTTCTTAGGTATGCCTGCTCACTTAGACGTTCTTTAACTTCTTTGTAGCTATCATAATGTACTGTTAGGTACTGTAACACTACTGGAAGAACAGCACAACTGTCATTAGTCTCATTGCTTGCAGTTTGTGCATAACACGTCCGAGAAGGTCGTGTTATGAATCTACTACCTTGAATGCGGTCAAAAATTCACTTATATATTGGAAGTTGGGAGTGAATTGAATTTTTTAAACTTGTAAGGGTTATATTATTTGTTCTTCAAAGGGGAAGGGGTGTTATGTACTGAGATTTTGGGTGTTTAATCACATGTGCTGCTGGAGAACTAATGGTTCTCCAGCAACCCAGACAGGACGTCTCCAGTCCTGTCAGCAGTTAACGTGGTGGGAATAATGGATTCAATCTGATTGGTTGTTCAGAGCATGTGGACTATATATATTGCGCAACATTACCCCAAAGCCCCAGTACAGTACAGGTTCAGTTACAATAAAGCTATGATTCTTCTGTACTCATCTGCCTGGCATCTTTCCTGCTCTTCAGAACCCACAACACAACAACAAACATAAAAAAGGGCTGGTAGCCACTGACATTTTGACCCTTTTAACCCCCCCCCCCGTAGGTTTCTCTGTTTACCTGCTATGTTAACGAGTTTCTGTCAACCATTTCATCTACCACTTTGCCTGCAGAGGCAATGATTTTATTTATTACTGTATTGATTTAGTTCTCCCATTTAGCCAATTATCAGAAAAGATTGCTCGGTGAAGAAATACAACAAAAGCTACCTTGAAACTATCAAAAATCAAACTACAATATAGAAAATCATAATGGAGTCCCATGGCAGAAATTTAAACAACAGACCTTGCTGGTGATATTAGAAGAAGAAAATGAGCATTGGGAGTTTGGGGGATTTAAAGTTAAGTAAGATTACATAATTTTGTGGTTTTTATAGTGTATTCCCATTGTGTATTTCTATATAAGCCCTTCATCAAAATGCTGTATTGATAGATTATATAAGTGTTGTAATGTAATTTTATTGTCCCAAATCTGCTTTTACCATAATATTTTCACAATAGATAAGGAGTAAGGAGTGTGGCCATTGATAACCAGTTCTATTGTAGCAAAGCAAATAAGGGAGGAAGGATTTCAAAGATGTGGCAATGTCATCCACTTTTCATCTGTAATACATTTCATCTCTTTTTTCTTCTTTTGAACTGCTTTCTCCATGATTCTGATAAGAGAAACATATATTGGGATCTCTGCAGGAAACAATTTATGATAATATTAATAATCCCCCAGTGGAGCACTCTCTTGACGTGGTTATAAGGCTTGGGTGTTCTGAGGACAATGAGAGCTATACCAAGGTATGACAATTCTGAACAAATCTTATCAGAAGGGTCAGAGTTTGTCTCCCATAAACAATATGGTGAGATGTAATTTATAGAAACCCACACTGAAGTGGTTGCCACTCAGGTCAACAAAGACCATGTTAAGTGCTGGAGTTCCTAGATATCTGGTGACAAATGGGCTACATGACTCAGGACAGTTGACTGAGCAATCCCAGCTTCAGCTGCTGGACTATGTTATTGAAAATATATAAAGACAAAAAAACAAACAAACAAGATATTTAATTTGCAGAAGTTTTCAGATATCCTCCTCTTCTTGGGCTTTATCTGTAATAACTCGAGGGACCATTTTTCCCTGGTTGTTTCTATCCATCCAATCTGATCTGGCAGGATGAGTTGGAATCACCGCAAAACATGTCCTGTTGGCCAAGGAATGGCACGGCCCAGGAGGGTGCGTCTTTTCTGCCATAGCACCTGTCCTATGGAACATTCTCCTTCTGGAAATTAGGGTAGGAAACCAGACAAATTGAAAATTTCTGTCTCTCAATTTCACTTTTGCTTTCCCTAATTGGCATAAGAGGCATAAAGTCTTTCTTTACCCTATTATATTTTCATATTCTTGAACAGTTTTGATTAATGTATTGTGTTAATATTCTTTTATTGCTGCCTTCTATCATGTTTATATTCTTCCTTTGAAAAGACTGACGGAGCAGTTTTTCTCCTGATTTTTAAGACAGCTTTTGTCTAAACTACTATTTATCATTCATCTCAATATCTTAATATCCAGAATAGTTAATTCATTTTATTCATGTTTGTATGAATGCTATATTGTATTGTACTATTTTTTAAATATTGTTATATGATGGTGATTGGCCAAAATAAAATCTTTCTCTCTTTCCCTCCCAGAAGCATTTGCCCCCACTGTAACTATCTGCGAGGAAGTAACCATCAATTAGCTATCCTGCTTAATTCAGGGGTTGAGCAGGCACTTCATTAAGCATGGTCATCTGCTTTCTTGAGATTCAAAGTCCTCGATTCCTTTAATGACTCTTATTCCTATGAATCAATCAATATAGAGTAATATTAGTACAAGACATCATTGTAAAGCAGACTTTGTTCTCTTCACAACTATAGGTAATTATTTTAGTAGACCTTTCCATTGACTTGTGCCTTAATTTGGAAATTTGAAAATTAGTTCAGATTTGAAGGAAAGCTAAGTGTTCTGCCATTCTTCTCATCAAAAAACATGATTCCCCCCCCTCAAAGCAGTGACAATAAACTGACCGTAATCTAAAATCAATTTATAGAGTCCTGCCTATTTTCATGGGATCCTAATTCCTAATCAATCCATTCCTGTGGGAATTTGTGGAACCTTTATGCTTAATAATGGAATATGTAGGAAAATGCCGTTTTTTAATTACCACTGATTTATCCACCCTCATTGTGTATAGTTCTTGAGAGATTTCAGTTAAATGTGTAACTTTTCTTTCAAACTCAGTAGTAACTAATATCCTTAAGTTTTACATCCTTATCATGATAATGAAAAGAATATTTCTTAGTTAGCAGGATCCAGGAAGACTATGAAGAGAAACTGGAACTGGATGCTTTCACATCTCTGCTGGTGACAACTTGATACAAAGGGTGCATGGGTAGTTAGTTAACTGTTGAAAATTAGTGGCATGTCTGTTTTGTATATTTGAGAAACTGGAATTCAGTTGATGGATAAACCCCTCAATAGCTATGGAAAATATTCCTGGATCCATCAGCACTCTCTTGGAAAAGAAATGAATCCAACTGAATAGTTATATTTATCAGTAACCTTGCCCCAAATGCTTCCTTCTTTGACAGTCACTGCTAGCATAATCACTGAACATGGGAATCTTTTTTTATCTGCTTTATCTCCAGGAGCTTAAATTGATGTATTTAGCACTGTTCGTATTTTCTCCAGAGGAAAGCTTCTTTGTATTGTTAGGCTGAGAAATACGACTGGGCCCAAATCTCCCAGTTTACCTTCCATGACTGAAGATGGATTTGAGCCTGCCTGATTCTTTCTAGTCCTTCTATAACATTTTAACCATATCACCCTGGAAAGAATATATTAGTTCTACACAAAAACAGATTGACTTTTCATGACATCACTTCACACTGCTAAGAAATTTGACAGATTTCCAGTTATGTCAGTAGAGGTTGGATTAAAAACTAGTCACAAGGCTGTGAGGCAAATGTGTGATGTAGCTCTCAATAGACAAGCCTTGGCAAAATGAATCTATTAATGGGAGGGAATGTACAGCCATTGTTCCTGTTCATACCACAACATACTAAATTCGGGGATTAAAAAAAGAGTAAAGATTTATGCTAATATTCTCTATATGAGTATGTGTTCTATAATAGAAATATTGGCTATGTCTTTAATAAAATGATCCCTTAACAAAAATAACAAATGAAGGAAAACCTCAAATGAGGCCTGTTGTTAAGTATGGTTTATAGCAAAATTGATTTATTTGGTAAGGCTGTGTTGCAAAAAAAAAATGGAAGGAAGGAAGGAAGGAAGGAAGGAAGGAAGGAAGGAAGGAAGGAAGGAAGGAAGGAAGGAAGGAAGGAAGTATTACAGTGGTGATGCATTGCTAAGGAGTTTTGCAATAAATGAGTCAAAATTCAGTTCAGTGTAATATTGTTATGCAATAACGTGCTATAGATACATTGGTGTCAATACAAAAACCCACATGAGAATAAAAATTACCCTGCAAAGATCCTAGATCTATGGAGAAGTAAGTCTGTGTCAGTTTAGTGGGGTCTCTTCCTAAATAAGTACATATAAGATCACTATCTGAATGGTCTGGAAGAAGAAAAAGGTCTAGACAATGGCAAGATAAGCTTCTAAATTCATAATTTCTATGAGTTTTTTAACTGTTGCACTATAATCAAAATTAAATCCTTGGAGAATAGAATGGTTTGCATCACATTTAAAATTCTGACAAAAAGTTCATGGCTAAAGAAAAAGTACAAATGAAATGTACAGATCATTTGGATGAAAAAAATGTTTTTAAATTGGTCCAATCAATTTTGAAAAGCAGATTTCATATGACTTTACATATATATAGTATACTCCCACTTTTTTACTGGTATATAGCCTGATCAACTTAGTGAATTATAGTTAGCATCCTCCATTTTCAAGCATATGGCTTTTGTCTTATTTTGTTTTATTTTTTTGTTCTTTACAGATTTTTTAATGGTCTTATGGCTGTTTTTTATCTATAGCTTTATTAAATGAAAAGCTTCAATAAAATGCAATCTAACATAAAAGGGAAAAGGAGAAGGAAATAAAAAAGTTATCCAGTGGCAAAAAGAAACATAAAACAAATATATACAAAAAGTGACCTCTGAATTTCTTCAGTACAGAAGCAATTATAAAATACAACAACCTGTATCTAAATTTAAGCAAGTAATATCAACACATAATAACTTTTAAGATGTTAATAATCTAGATTCAATTTTTTAAAAGCAAAATATTTTTATGTGTGTGGTCAAACTTCATTTTTAACAGTGCCTTTTTTTATAAAGCTCTGATACCTTCTACAACACCTAACTGGATGCTGCTTTTTGTAAAAATATTGGGAAAGATACTGTATCATCAAGAGATTTCCCAGTGGATAACAAAGGAAAAAGACAATGTTCATGGTTAAGAATTATACTAGAGACAAAATTCCTTAAAAGGGCCAGTATATGATACCTTGGAAATCAGATGGTTAAGTAGGGTTACCATATTTGGCTGCAAAACTCCAGATGACTTCTAGATGACAACCATAAGGTATAGAAAACGCTAGGGATCTAGGGATCATATGGACTTCTGAAACCCAGATATACACAAGTAGCCCTAATATTAAAATGAGATAAAACTCCCCAGGTTCTCTCTCAGTTTGGAGAAGAAGCAAGCAAGTAAGCAGGCATGCAGGCAAGGAAATGAATAAATATTGTTTTAAAGCAGTGACAGTTTAATGTAGCAGAAAATTGGGCCATACGTGTTGAACCAGTAACACTCTGGTGTTCGTCATCAATAATTAAAAATAACGGTTTTGTAGAAAGCTTTACTCTAAGTGTGGCCTTTTTAACCATATTCCATTCTGCAAAGGGGTTTGGCACATTGACAGACCCAGAGTATAAATATATGGCAGGGAAAAGCTGCAATTGCTCCAGCGTAGAGAAGGGACAGGCAAGCAAGGAGTTAAGAGTAAGAAAGTGAGTAGTGATGTCCTTTCTTGCTAACCTTCCACTCCCTTGTCTTCCATCCAATAAATAATCCTAACTTATTTTGGCAGCCCCGCCTCTATTTTTTCAGGGGTTCCTGGCATTCTTTCTCTGTCCACATCAAAGCAGAGATCAGTGTCAGAGAGGCAACCCCCAGTTTGAGCAAAATCTCTCAGGGCTTATCCTGATTAATTGGTTTTGGTTTTGCTCGGAGTATTGTTTTGTTTTGAGGTTTTCTTTGCATCCTAAGTGCATCCAAAGATGCTGGGAGGGGGGATTGCTTTTGCCAACATGTATTTGGGAAGAATGGAGTTATACCACTTGCATTGGCTAGGAAAGGTAAAGGTAAAGCAGTTCAGGTGTTATATTCCAAACTGCATCTTTCTGTCTTCACCCTTCTTTTCCCCTCCTATAAGAAAAATATTATTAAAATTATAAAAAATAACATTACACTATAATAACAGTTGAATAAAAGGCAATGGTGATGATGTGTTTCCAGAGGCAGACGTGCATTTCTGCTTTTTACCAGTCTTTCGGAAAGGTAAATAAAGACAAGCAACTGCAGCTGTAAATGAAACATTCTCACTTTGTTTTGGTTAAGAGAGATAGCTACTGAAACTGCAAATCCTGGTTAATACTGATCTTTTCAAGAGCTGTCAGGATCTATTTTACTTTATTACATTTGTAGAAATGTGGTGATATGATGGAAAATGCCGGGTGGGGGTTGGGGTGGGTGGGAAGGGGGCATATTTTGTTATGGCAAATCACGGCTGCAAAAGCATGCCTCGTACTGCTATTTGCCTCTCTGTCTCTGTCTATATCAACTCCACATGCTGCTCTGGTGGCCTGCTTTGTACTTAATATAACTTGTCAAAACACATCTATCAGATATATGAAAAGAAAATCCTGGGTGGTCAGGCTAGCCGATGCCTAGCGTGGATTTGGACTGCCTTTTTATTTTTTATTTTTATAGTTACACACACACACACACACACAAGACCACAGAATGCTCTCCTTCATGAGATTTAGACAAACTGCAGGATTCATTGTTGTGTAACCAGATTTTTTAAAAGCATTACACACACGCATACTGTTTTGCTAGTAAGCCATTTCTGTTTATTTAAATCCCACATGCTGCACTTTTATGTGGCGTCAGAGTTATTTTTAAAAGCTGTCTTTTTTTTAATGGTGTTGCCATTTTTTAAAATTAAGATTATTAACAAAAAGTTTTTGTTATTTTTCAGGGAAAATTGCTCTGATTTGGGAATTAAATGATCTTTCACAAACTTCTGAGAAACCCCAAGAGGCTCTGAAAAAAATGGCCAAAGAGCATATTTAGTTTCTAACACAAAGAAAAAGTAGAAGAAATGAGTGAGAGTGGATATTTATATAACTGAATTATAAATTTAGTTTAAATCTTCTTCTTCTCCTTAGATTTATATCTCATTTTCTCCTGGGAAGTCACAGCACCCTGGCTGGTTTTTTGGTCAGTTTCCATAGCTAAGAGTGGACCTAACCTTAAACACAGTCTTAATAATTACAACTCATATCCAGTATCAACGCATATCCATTATCACCACATATCCAGTATCATAGCAGAATAGCAGTCCTGTTCTGATAAGCATCTAATGAGCCTTAAGCAATTGATTATTTATAGCTTTATTCTAAAAGTGTATTTTTAAGTCATAGATTGGAAAAGAAAGAAATATATTTGAATGCCTAAGGGAAGCACAGATCATGCATAGCAGTATCTTTGTAATATCAAGTTTACTTGATTAAAAAACATGTGGGAATCAATTGATCAGGCAATCACTACCTGGTGTAGATACCCTGTGCCAAAACAATCTGTCAAGCCTCTTATACCGTGTTCTCTGATTTGGAAGGGAGACACTATTAACTTCTTTGTTTCAAGCAGTTAAATTCCTCATGGTGATTTGCTCATGAAATAAATGCAGATAAATTCCAATCCAGTTCCAATGATAAGTATTTCCTTGTAACAACCAGTGGTTCCAGGTGCAGATTTTCACTTTTATTTGAATGACACAATGCAAATGAAGTAAGCAAGATGGGATTTTCTACAGCTATCATGAAAATAATGAATTCAGAGCATGGAAATCTTTCTTGCCACATCAGGATGATAGTTTAGGTTTAAAGTACGAATGCCAAACAATTCTAGAATTTAGCAGTCAAACGTATTCCTTAAAAAAGAAAAATCTCTGACTAGTATTCTTGGCTGGAACAAAGATCTGTATAGCCTGTTTAGCTGATGCTTATGGTTCCTACATTCTTGTGATTCCAATTTTACCTGATAACTTAAAATTAGAAGTATGATGGGAAATGTCTGACTATCTTTGTGACAATGTGATGCAGTGTTCAAGATTCTCTTTTGTCCCAAAGGGCAGGAATAGAAGAATTACCTAACAGTTTGAGTTGTCAACCAATGGAATGCATTGGCTCTAAATCTGGTGTGTTGCATTCACTGGATAGATACCTAACCAATATGTCATAACAGATCCTGCATTGCACAAGAAGTTGCATTAGGTGATCACCAAGATATTTCCAACTCTGTGGTTTTGATATGTAACATCTCTATGCAGTCAAGGGCAAAAATCCAGAAATCTGGACTTAGGTATAATTGAGATATCTAAAAATCAATGATTGAAGCTTACTTCAGGCAAAGCTATGTTTGTTAGATAATGCCATGGGATAATGTCATTAGATAATAGCCATGAGAATGTTAACTGACCTTTTCAAATGAGTTTAGAGTCCCATTTGAGATCAATTTTTCTAAATACTCCAGGTAACCTTACTGGGTGAATGGCTGGAAGGGACAAGATCTTCACTGATATGACAATCTTCTTATTTTACTGTTGACTTGAGTCTGACTTTACATTGTTTAGTTTAATATGCTTGGTTTGGAAACTGCTTTGGAGGCTACTGATTAATTAAAAAGAGAAATATATATCTACTTCATTATTTAATTAACAGCACTACTTCAAATTCATAAAAAACATAGAATTTTGGCCTTTTCCTTTTCTCTTCTTCCTTATTTTAAACACTGCCCTCGCTCCCAATTCTGCTCTAGGCATTAGTCTAAAACTTAACAAAATGATTTGAGGCATATAAAAGTTGCTTTATAGAGATGGGGAAATTGCTGTACTCTTTTGATTTATAAAAATAGTACTGTCAAAAGGATTTTTTTTAAAAAAAAAATCATTGGACTACACCAGTGGTGGGATTCAGCCAGTTTGCACCATTTTGGCAGAACTGGTAGCTAAGTTTTTGTTGCCCAGGCCCAGAGTGGACTACCGGAAGCAGCACAGAGAACTGGTTGTTCACATATTTGAATCCCACCACAGGACTACACCATACCTTCCATTCCAATGTTTAAAGGCTTCCTTGAAAAGGGAAGAGGATTTATTCTTGAAGGAATATTGTGTCCCCATTTAAAAGCACAGGGCTAGGTCATGAGTGTTATATATTTCTTCTTCAGTCCAGTGTGCTTGATCATCTTGAGCTGATGTAGAAACTCTCTTGACATTCCTGTAGATCCAATGGAAAAGAAGTCTGCTGATAAACAGAATAACTATTGATCTGATCATCTCTTCAGTTGAATTCATATAACTTAAGTTTATGATTGCCAATCAATAAATGCAGCAAGATTTACCTGAAAGATTGAAATTTTACTGAAAATGCTTAGGAAAAAAGTCTTCTGATGCAGAATAAGAATCGTGAACATATGTATTTTTGAAGGCTATATTGATCTACTAACAGGAAAAAATAAAGTGAGAACAGTTTGAAATCATTATGGTCAGAAAAATTTGTTTTTTTAAAAAAATAGCTCTCCTTCAAAATGAAAACTGTTAAAAAAAGGACAATTTTAATTAAATTCTCATAGGCATACTATATTATTCTTATATTTATTTGGTTTATGACAAAGTCAAGGTGTGTGTATAAATGCCCTCTCTTTTATGGTAAATCATTTTTTCAACATTTTTCAGTCTTCCTGGCTTCTTGCCATTCATTTCAATCTCAAGGGGACACTTAATTTGGGGCAGTAGTGATTCTACTGTCATTGTTAATAAGTAGCCCTGCCCTTAATAAAGAAATTATTTTTTCCAAAGAAATTTGGGGAAATCATTCATCCTATTTCCCTGCTCACAAATCTGATAGAAAATTTTGGCAGGTTATTTATGTCCAATTCCAGTTTGAAGCAATCTGTCTAAAACTCTTCATAGGTGTTAGTAATGGTTGTAATAGATACAAGAAAAGTCTTCTTTGAGAAGTATTATACTGTTGCTGACTTTATGAATGCACCTTTCTTCAAGGCAATACAAAAGTATTTTGCTATCTTCTAGCAAGTTTGGTTATTTATTTATTTTGCATGATTTCTAAATCTACTCTATAGCCCTGGGCTTTTCTCTGTAGCTTCTGAGCCTAGGCAAAGCTAGCCAGTTAAGCCAAATTTTTAATGAGAGATTTTTCTAAGAAAAGTTACTGCTATTCCCTTGCATCAAAAGAAGGTCTTAGCTACTGGCAACTCCTCTGTCTATGAAAGTCTCAAGGCTCCCCCCACCCTTCCTATAAATGGATCATTGTATTACTTGCTTTTGAAATGGAAGAGAATTTTAACATATGTAGAGTATGTCTATGCATATATTTTAATTCTTCAGGAAACAGTGGCTCACTGTGTTCACATAATGGGTTAAGCCATAGTGTAGTTTGGTTTTCTTGCTCTGATTTATTAGGATAAGTGAATCTACCTAGCACAATATACCTTGTGAGCTTGGCCATTATGGATTTTTTTTTCAACCACAATGTTAAAATCCTAGCTTAATGCAATGTGTGAATCAGATGAAGGAATTCAAGGAAAAACAAAGAAACAGTTGCCTTTCAAAAAAGCACACCTTTGACCTGGATGACTGAAAATCTTCATAGACATCATTATTAATAAAAATATTAAGGCTAATCTTTAGCAGTTATCTAGCATCCTAGGTAGCTAATAGAATAGAATAGAGATCATTTGATCAATTAAATCGTTAATGAATGGATAGTTCTTCTCTCTGCTTCTGTTTGGCAGTCATTTACTTCCTTATTTCATCTCACTTTTTCTTATAATCCCTCAATTTGGGGATGCCTTTGGAAATGATGTTGTTGGTAGGGTTGGCAAGTATAAAAATGAAAAGAGGGTCATATAACTAGAGAAGAATACCAGCAAATAGCCCGAAACTGCAAAGACTGCATCTAGAAGGCTCACAATGTAGTAAATATGAGAGTCATCTAGGTATCCTGGAGTGTCACTGCTTAAGTATGAGTCAGTAGTGTGCCAAAAAAGCCAATGTGGTTCTAAGCTGCATGAACAGAAGGACAGCATCTAGATCATAGGAGATGGAAGTATCTTTCTCTACACCGCACTAGTGAGCCCACATTTAGAATATTGCTTCCTGTTCTGGTCACCACAATACAAAAGATGCTGAGGCCCTAGAAAGAGTGCAGAGAACAGCAACTTAGATGATAAATGGTCCGGAGGCTAAATTATATGATGAATAAATAAAGGAACTAGATAATGATAGTAGTCTTCCAATACTTGAAGGACTGTCATAAGGAAGAAGGAATCAATTTATTTTTATAGCACCTGAGAGCAGGACAAGAAGCAATAGGTAGAAGCTCATCAGATGGAGATTCTACCTGGAAATAAGGAGAAATTTCCTGACAGTGAAAACAATTAGTGGAAGAGCTTGCTTCATGGAATGGTGGGTGTTCCATCGCTGGAGGTTTTCAAGAAAAGATTGGACAAAGATTTGTCTGGGATGGTATATGGACTTTTGTCTTGGGCAAGGAGTTGGACTGGTAGAGCTCTAAGGTCCCTTCCAGCCCTATATATGACTCTATGATAAGTTAATTTTGTTGTTCTTTTGCACTGATTTTTGGTATATGTCTTTCTGAAAATTCATGTGCATTTTCTCCCAGTTATGCTTTCCCTAACACACACATTTTTACATCCAAATGCCTTTCAACACATTCTAGAATTGCTTATGCATATTTATACATATATTCATTAGAGAACTGCAGTGCAAAATTTGTAAATGTGTGGATATTCATATAGTTTGAATTTGAATTAAAATGGAAACAACAAATTTTCCCATCTTTTTTTAGTTTTAGTTGCTAGTTTTGTAATGCTTCAAATTTTACTTCCTTTTCTAGAAGTTGTTACACCTTTAAGGACCAGATGTTTTGCTGGGGATATGTGAAGACATTACAGTGTCTTTTTTCCATGCTTAAAACATCCAAAGGGTCTGATTTGGATCAAAACTCTACTGCCAAGGAACTATTTTTCCCCTACTGTGTTGCAAAAGAAGCAAGCTAGCAAACAAACAAACAAAAGTGCAGTGATATATGATACATCTCTGTCCCAATGTCTGACTTGGTCCAGAATAGGGCGTTTTCAAGTTTCCCTGTAGGCAATTAGATATGTGTAAATTCGAAGACACCATTAAGTCTGCTACAGATTCATTTTAAAAACTGTTAAAGAAAGCCTATTATCAATTTTTGCTTGTCTACTATATTTTAACTGAACAACTATCATCTTAATATTTAAGTTAATGGAAGATCAGCTCTTGCAGAAAAAAAATAATAGAGAATATAGGAAGCAAAGAAAGTCTTTGGAGACTGTGCATTTGAGTACTGCCTTAGTTATGAAGCTGTGAGATTTAAGGACAGTTACTTTCTCTTACATACTGAAGTTAAAGATCAAATAATTTGGCCACCAAATGAGAAGAGAGGACTCATTGGAAAACACCTTGATGCCAGAAATGATTGAAGGCAAAAGGAGAAGGGGATGGCAGAGGATGAAATGATTGGATAGTGTCATCAATACAATAAACATGAATTTAGGCAAACTCTGGGAGTGAGTGGAGGATGGGGGGACTGGCTTGCTATGGTCCATGGAATTGTGGGGAGCAGGCACAACTTAGCAACTGAACAACAGTAACAAAACAATTTTTTCTTAAGAAAGGGGCATTGGAAACATACCTTTGAACACTCAGGGAATTGCCAGGAGTCAACATTGACTTGAAAGCCCAACCCCACCCCCAAAAGGGGGGGGGAATCAAAATTGCCTTGGCAGACGTTTGTGAATAGGTATTTGTGAACAGGTATTTTTCAGTATTTTATAGAATTCATAGAATCATAGTATTGGAAGAGTCCAACCCCCACCCATAGCCATCGGGGAACACATTTTAAGAAAGAAAATGCACCCTAGAACTGTTCAATATTACTGTTGATTGATATAGGGTTAGTCAAAATATATCAAAAAGGAGTGGGAGAATATGAAGGAACAGGTTTTAGAATAAGTTCATGAATGAATTTGTATGTGAAAGAGGACTATTCTATTTCAAATATATATATTTATAGGCATTTTTTTTTAAAAAAAAAATGAAAATAAATAGCATTCACATCTTATTGTTTTTAGGCATATGGCCAGAGGAAATATTTAGCAAAAATGGGGACAGAGATTCTATATTTCAGGTATTAATTTCAACAAACAAATAGCAGCTCCATCAAATGAAAACCCAGTATCTCATAACAGCTCCTGACAAATAGTTGCCAACTTTCCAGCTCGCCTCAATTGCAGAAGTAGGTGATCACATAAATTATGTGGTTTCGTGGGCCAATGATGACCTAATTCCCATGCTAAGGTAAGTAGTAAAATTAATTTCCTCAGGAGTTGAAACTCAATTAATATGTTGATGTCAGGTAAATAGGGTTCTCCAACTTAATTTCTCACACAAGATTAGAAGTCTTAATAGGCAGAGTTGTTTAACACTTCAGTGAAACAGATGAGCCATCACGATAAAGGGTGGTGGTGACTGTCCACTGCCAGAGGTTCATTTACATTTGAGAAACATAACTCTAAATCCCTTAAACATTAACTAGGACAAAAAAAGGTGGTAATTAATTTGTATCTACCTGCTTCAGGGGCAACAGAACAAAGTTAGAATGAAAAGAAAAAGGGTTTTTTAGAATCTTACTTTGTCCTCAATCGTAAGAAAGAAAAATGTCTATATATCCAAATGATAGATTTTAGAATGAAAGATGGATCTAATAGCACCATGGTACTGCCATTTTTGAGAGCCAATTTTATCTAGTGGTTAAAGGACCAGCTAGAAAGCAGGAGACAGTGAGATCTAGTTCCACCTTAGCCATGAAAGCCAGCTGGATGACCTTGATCCAGTCACTCTTTGTCAGCCCAACTCACCTAACAGGGTTGTTGTTGTGGGGAAATTAGGAAGAGGAAGGTGTGTTGGATATATTCATCACCTTGAGCTATTTGTAAAAATAAGAAAGGTAGGATACACATCAATCAATCAACCAATAAAAATAATGAAAAAAGAACTAAAGAATGTCAGTTAAAAAAATGTTTCCTAACCAATTACTTTAAATGGAAATATACAATTGTGTAGGGAAATACACAATTATTAATACCTCACTATAAGACTGCATTCAGATGACCCCTTTTCCTGAGTTTCTTTCAGATCATACTGAACACTGTCCTCTGACACCAATGTTTGTGCTCAAGGGAATATAACTGAAGCCACAAAAAAGAACAGATAGCCGTGGAATGCCCAGCACTGTATTCTCTTCTATGGAACAAAAGTTTTTGGGGGGAGAAAATGTGTGAATATTTTCATACATAACCTGCAATCATGTAGGTTAAGCTGTTTTTTCACTAAGAATGCAATAATCATACAGTTGCTTTAAAAGTTATAGTATGTCCATAAGTGCTATAGTCTGTAGTGCTATACGGGTAGAGAATTAGAATATTTTTGTCTCTTAACCAAAATCATAGCACAAGCATGGTTTATTGTAAACATGATTATTCAGTAATTGGATAAGCCTAAAATATCTTGGATGCAGTCTTGATCCAAGGACTGGCAGCTTATTGATTATATCATTCTTTGGCAATGTTGCCCACAGACGGCAAGAATCATGAGAACTGCACTCAGAACAGACTGCTGGACCCACTTCCATAGAACAGGCTCCAAATAACTGATCCAGCTCCATTGTTGGAAAATTGGCCCAGTGCCTGCTGGGCTCTTGTACACAAAATGCTCTAAAGATCCAAAGATGGATAATGTAGCTTCGCCATTAAAGTTCTGTTGAAAAGTGCAATTCTTCCGATGACAAAATGGATAGCTTGTCACTGGAAAAAGCCTGATACTAAGTAAACTTTAGGTCCATCTGGCATTGCTACCCCCTGCAGGGTTTCAGACAGAATTAAACATAAAATCCTGTGCATGTAAAACATGTACTCTACACACAAAGCTAAAACTTTCCTCCACTGATGAGTCCCTAGGACACGCTAAAATAACAAATAACCAGCCATAGCTCAGTGGCAAAGTGCACGCTCTGCATGCAGAAGTCGTAGGTTCAATTCCTGGCATTGTCAAAAAGGGAATTAGAAATATTCCTGCTGCTGCTGCAAGTGGAAATAAATGATGCTGGAAGGAGCAATTATTGTCTGCAATATCACTCTTGATACAGCTCTCAAACAATTGAGCCAAGTTCTTCAACTGGCATTTTGCCAGCAAATCAGGCAGTCTGTCCTCCAAGGCCTAGGTCATGACATGTCTGAATTCTTTCAGATGGCCATCCAAGTTAAAGCAGATTCAGCAGGTACTATAAAGGGCTGAAATCCAAATGAGTTCATTTATCTATTTTAGAAACAGTTCACAGGCAGATCTGCCCAACCTTGTCTTTATCTGTCTGCTCAGAAACCTGATTACCAACACATCTTAGATCGTATCTTCTGCTTTTTGTCTGCATTAAAATTATAGCCAGATATCTTTAGATACTATGGCTTGCGTCTGAGCTTGGATTAGGCTCCAGAGAAGCCAATGTTTTAAGTTTTTTATATCTGTGTGGGCCTTACAAAATTAGGAAGAGAGTGGGAAGGAGGGAGAGAAAGAGGGAGGGGGAAATGTCTCCTTTATTTCCACTTTATTCTTTAAATTGAGTGAGTGAGACTGCAAGTTGTGATGTCATAAACCTTTACTGGGTGCTGAAAGTATGGTGGTATTTCTATTAACCATATTTTGGAACTTTGTATTCAGTCCAACTCAGAATAAAAAGATGTTACACAATGTCTATGGCTTAGACATGGTACATTTGGGCTAACAACATACAGTAGATTGCCTAAACACTGTATCATGAAATTATGACTGGAAGATTTTGTGAACTAGACAAAAATTTTGATCATATTCTATCTTGTAAGTTAACAAGTTTGGAAAAGCTTTAGCCTTCCTAATTGATCTTGTGCTAATCTTGGAAGCTACAAGTAAATTTGCTCCTTTTGATTAAAAATCACTATGTGAATGCTGAGAATTAATTTAGTATTGAAAGGAACAAACAACATACTGGCACTTTTAATTTCATGTTACACTTTTCCTGATTTATTTCTGCCAGTGGTTCTCAAAGTAAAATACAAACCGTAGCTAGCAATTTTTCTGCACATTTATCCTGGACATTTTGCAGAAAGAAATCTAAGGGAAGGAAGACTTAGCATGTTACAGCAATGTCCTTCTCCTTCCCTTGAGGATAGTCCGTATTTTATTGTGAACTTGTGTGACTGCCTTTTCATTCCGTTGATTTAATTTAATTAACCTCTGTGAAGTAGAGACTTAAAGATTGCTAAACTAAGTCTCCCAAGATTCCTAGTTGACAAAATATATGGCACAGAATCAAAAGCAAATATCTGTGTCATACTCAGTGATGGACTGCTGTAAAAGACACAGCAAAGATCAAAACGTCTTAGGCATTAAAAAAAATCCTATAAAGATTTATCATAATGGTGAGATGCATTAAGACAGCCCACAATAAAGAATTAAGTCTTGTCTTTGGAGTTGCCATGAGATTTTCTGATAATGGGATTCTGTAATTTTAAGAATGCAATGTGATATATGAAAATAATAATTTGGAAAATCCACACTCTACCTTTCAAGGTCTAATCTAATGTATCTTTGATTTACTCCTTAAAAAAAAAGAAGAAAAAGAAAGCTATAAACAAGGTCATGTTTATAGAGTTACTTTATCTCCGGCAGATGTTAAAATAGCCAGTACTCTTCTCAAAGCTCAATTTATATTCTAAAGCCTTTGATAACATAAGAAAATAACAATGCTTCCTGAGACGGGAGTTGCTAGAAGTGATTACCTGTTGGCCTCATTTTGTGTGTTTGAATGATCCAAGAAGAACAGTGTAAATTAGGGTTCGGTCAGCAGAATGGAAAATTTCTATAGATTTATGGGAACAAATGAGGAAACATCCAGCATTCTCACTGGGCATTTCATTTCACTTGTGTTCTTTTGCAGTATAGACTGTCAGAAACCTCTCTATTTTGTCACTCACTTTTCTCCTGGAGATGTCAGAATTTGAATCAGATCTTTTACATATAAACCATATGGTTTGTTGAGGAACTATAACTCTTTGAACTATGTAACCAAATGTTCACCATTACCTGACAAAGGATGTATGTCTTCCGGTAACCTATGCCTCCCCAACAGATCACCTAGATGATTTTTTTAAAAAATAAAAATAAAAGATTTGACATGATATGGTATTATTGAACTGCAAGCTGCAGCCAATTAATGGGAATGTGGGAAGGAAATGCTGGATATGATGCCTTGTTGTTGTTTGTCAATAGCAACAGATTCTCATGCTATGCATTGAACTGTTCAGTATTTCTTATAACTATCTTGTAAAATTGGCCATTTGTATTACCTCTATATTATATGGAAGGATCAGAGTGTGTGAAAAGCAGGGCTTGCCTATGTCACAGAATGAGTTTGCTGCTCAGATGAGAGAGATCTGAAGCAAGCAGAGGCAGACATTGCCATAGTCTGTTTTGACTCCCTTTGGCATAAACTGCTAGGTGGCAGGGAGGTGCTAAAGAAGAGGTGTGTAACTTACTTTGATGCTCTCAATATCAGTGGAAGATGTTCTTTCATTGCAAAGGTTAAAATAAGCACTTCTCCAACAGCTTCAGTACATGGAATAGGAGGAGTGCCAGGTTGTCTTTCATCTCAGGACCCATAGGTCTTGGGAAGTTCCTGGAGACAGGGAAATATCTGGCTTATTCTTTTAGTTACATTGCTACTTCAGGCTCTAGACTTCAAGGATCTGGTGATACCAGTGCGTAACACTTTTGGGGTTACTTTTCACATTATAGTCTCCACCATGTGATAGTTTCCATTCTTTTGCATTTTGAAAATAGTAATATTCCTCTTTAATATATGTCAACTACTGGTACATTCCAATATTTTTCAGGACCTGAATAATGTATAAAAAATGACAGTTCTGGGATTGTCCCCCCCTCCCCAGGTCAAATTCAAAAGTGAAAAAATCAGTTTACATAAGGGGAAAAAAGCAGGATTGTGGTTTAGGTATGTCATCTACTTTAAAAACAGTACCGTTGAATTGGTTCAGGAAGTGTGTGCACTTTTTTATGCACAAAGACAACCATTAAGGGCAATTTTGAAAATAGATATGCAGGTATTCTTTTTAGAATTTATTCACTGAATAAAAAGAACCCTAGAAAACAAAAATATATAAATATTTAATCTGGATCCTCTAAAAAAATAGGCATCAATGAAAGACTGATAATCCTGCTTTGCTTGTATTGCCTAGACATATTCTGAAGACAGCATCAATAAAAGATGATCAATCAGTACATAAATTGTACAGGATGCAACAGTACCGCCTCCATTGCTCTTTCTTCCTCTTGGTGTGAAACCAGTTTTTGGCATCCTTGACTCGATGGTCCATTTGTCTACATTGCTATTTTGGTTTTCAATCCATCTGCTTGCCTTTCTATCCGTCTGTCTATTAATTGCTTGCTATCTGCCCATAACTTTATCTGTGGGCTTCAGTTGATTTGCGACACATTTCTTTCTCTGTATTGGATATAGAAGAAACTGGAAAGGGAGCCTATAAATTGTCCAGAGCTTACTTTTAGCTGCAGAGCTACTTCCCATATTTCAAAGCATTGGCAAAAGATGATGCAAATTGGCTATTGCTCTCTCGTCCCTTATTTTATGTGGTAGTACAGGAAGAAAAATTTGGATATCTTTTCTGTAGTGAGAAAAGCAAACTTTCTGGAGTTTCTGGATATGATTGCGGCAGAAAACTGTTGACCCTGAGATAGATATCATCAATTCAGTCTATTTTGGATCTGTGTCAGTTTTAGATGTGTAGAGCTGTTCTTTCTTGTGTTCCTAACTTTATCATTTTATAAAATCTGCACAAAATTGTGTATTTCATTTTGAATTCCTGTTTGAATAAAATACATGTTTCCTAACATATTTTGTCCTAACATTATGTATTTGTGTACTTGGAAAAAAATGAGATCACAATAACTTTAGAGAGTCAGATCAAGTCAATTTATTGCAAAATGTTAGTAGAAGTAAAATATGAAGCATTATTAATCTAAACTTAAATGAAAGTAAGAAAAAAGGAAGATGTTTTAATAATGACATTCCAAACCACCTTGGGCACAAAACTGTTCTGAACATAGTAGGGTTTACTTCTCAGTAAGCCTGCATAGATTATGATGCATACCTGATGTTCCATTTAAGTACCTTGATAACATTTATATATGCAGAACATGATTTATACAAGCTGGATTTCAGCCAGGAAATAGGCAACAGTTTTTGTGAAGGTGCCAGAGGTAAATAGATATATAATTCCAGCCCTTAAAAGCCCTGATTTTGTTTTGTTTTTTGGGTTTTTTTTTTGCTCTTTTGGCAAAAAGGGAGCTTGGTGTGTTCAGTTCTGCTTATCCTTCTTAAAAGATGTTCTTCCTACAGCTTTATCATGTGACATGTTTAACGTCTTCTTTATTTGTATTTCCCCTCCTATATTTCATAAATCCCAGGATTTCCCTCCTTTCATCCAGAAGCTGCTACTAAGAAAATAAAACAGAGCTTCCCCCCCCCCTATTAAATTGTAGGTGAATGGATTTCAGTGGAACTTGCAGCAATCCATTTAAGCCTGAGTTCTTTGATTAAGAGAGATCTCACCTCATTAGCTTCAGTGGAACTCTAAAACCCCCTCTATTGTTTCTGGTTGGGAAGAAGAACACCAATGATTTCTGTAAAAAAATATCCTGTAAATAGATGAACCTAATGCCCATGAAAACATACTCTGATAGGTGTTGTTATAATGGCATAGGATAATAAGACCACCCTTAAAGTTAAAGATATTTACCTAAGCAAAGGGGGGTAGATTCCAGCCCCCAAATAATCCAACCCTGGAAAGTAAGATAATTTCTGCACAGAAACTAACAAAGGAAGGTACCCTCCTAAGAAAGGGACACTTAACATTTGGAGAATTATGAATGCCCTGGTTGCACAGTGATTAAGGGCATTATTACAGGCCATCTCTGCCCACAGCCTGGAGTTCGATCCTGATGGGGCTCAAGGCTGACTCAGCATTCCATCTTTCTGAGGTTGGTAAAATGAGGATTCAGATTGTTGGGGGCAATATGGAAATTTAGAATAGAATAGAGCTGGAAGAGGCCTTGGAGGTCTTATAGTCCAGGGCTTTTCAACCAGCGGTATGGGTACCACCTGTGGTACATTGGCATCTGGCAGGTGGTACATGACCATCTTAGAAAAATTGTAGCGGGGGAGGGGAATGAGCTGAACCGGTGGTAGCACTGCAGAAGCCTGAGCGAGAGATGGCTGGAGCTGTAGGGCTGTCAGGGTTCAGTGGAAGTGCCAGGATGAGTGCCAGGCTCCAGCTGGAGCTCAGTGCTGATTCTGGTGCTTCTTCTGAGCCCAGAAGAAGCGCCAATCAGCTGGAATGTTGCAGCATCTCCAGGGTCTTGTGATTTACATTCAGATGCTTGGCAACTGTTTCATATTTATGATGGTCACAGTGTCCCAAGGTCATGTGAAGTGACCAAAACCTGCTGCAACCACCCAGCCGGGGGGGGGGGGGGAATAAAAACCAAACATCCTCCTACCCCACCTCTGCTGCCAATCTTCAACAGAAATGCTTACAATGAAAACCTCAAACAGGAGGAAGAGTGCTGCCGGGCAGGCAGGCAGGTTTCCTGTTCGGCTGTGGCTTGGGAGGCACTTTTTTCAGTGCCATTGTAACTTCGAACAGTCACTAAGCGAACTGTTGTAAGTCCAAGACTACCTGTACTTCATCACTTTTTTCTTTTCTTTCTTTTTTTTTTTGGTCATCAATTTTTTGACACCTTGCTAGGCGACTGGTGGTACTTGGATGTTGCTATATCCTAAAAGTGGTACAATGGGTGAAAAAGTTGAAAAGCCCTGTTCTAGTCTAGCCCCCTGCTCAAGCAGGAGGACATATACCATCTCAGACAAGTGACTGTCTAGCCTATTTTTAAAAATCTCCAGTGATGGAGCGCCCACAATTTCTGGGGGCAAGCTATTCTACTGGTTAATTGTCCTCACTGTCAGGAAGTTTCTCCTTAATTCCAGGTTGCTTCTCTCTTTGATCAGTGTCCAACCATGGCTTCTTGTCCTGCCCTCTGGTGCTTTAGTGAATAATGTGACCCCCTCTTCTTTGTGGCAGCCCCCCAAATACTGGAATACTGCTATCATGTCTCCCCTATTTCTTCTTTTCTTTAGACTAGCCCAGGGGTCAGCAGCCTGAAACAGTGAAAGAGCCACTCAGAAACGGTTCCCTCACAAAAGGAAAAACTGGGAGCCGCAAAAAATATGTGCACATGCACGTACATGCGCACATGAGCAGAACAAGGTTTGACTGAAGAGTAGAGCCAAGGCGAGATATGCACCTACCCTGCATATTTGAATTGATTAGTTGAACTTTTTTAGTCCCACTTTTTTTTTGGACTGCACATGGCAGAGGACTGGGAGCCGCAGGAAATGGCTGAAAGAGCTGCATGCGGCTCCGGAGCCGCGGGTTGCAGACCTGTGGACTAGCCAAACCCAAGTCCTGCAGCCGTTCTTCATATTTTTTAGTCTCCAGGCCTTTGATCATCTTAGTTGCTCTTCTCTGAATTTTTTCCAAACTCTGAACATCTTTTTTGTGATATGGTAACCAAAAGTGGCAATAGTATTCCAGGTGTGGTCTTACTAGGGTTTTATAAAGCAGTACTAATACCTTGTGTGATCTTGATTCTATGCCTCTGTTTATACAACCCAGGATTGTATTAGCTTTTTTGGCGGCTGCTGGTTCATGGTTAACTGATCGTCTACTAGGACTCCAAGGTCCCTCTCACAGTTACTGTTTTTAAGCCAGGTATTGCCCAATCTGTACTTGTACCTTTGATTTTTCCTGCCTAAATGTAAAACTTTGCTTTTCTCCACATTGAAACTCATTTTGTTGGACACGGCCCATTATTCAAGTTTGCAAGATATTTTTGGATCCTGAGTTTGTCTTCTGGGGTGTTGGCTACTCCTGCCAGTTTAGTGTCATCTGCAAATTTGATGAGTTCCCCTTTAATTCTCTCATCTAAGTCAGCCTTCCATCCTTCCGAGGTAGGTAAAATGAGGACCCAGATTGTTGGGGGCAATAAGCTGACTTTGTAATAACGCTGCTTGGAGGGGGGAAAGCCCTAATAAGCAGGCATATACATAGAATGAAGGTTATTGCTAAGCACATTGATTTGTGCTTTAGATTGTAAGCTGCCCTGAGTCTTCGGAGAAGTTGTTGTTGTTGTTAGTTGCGAAGTCGTGTCCGACTCATCGCGACCCTATGGACAATGTTCCTCCAGGCCTTCCTGTCCTCTACCATCTTCTGGAGTCCATTTAAGCTCACGCCTACTGCTTCAGTGACTCCATCCAGCCACCTCATTCTCTGTCATCCCCTTCTTCTATTGCCCTCAATCTTTCCCAGCATTAGGCTCTTCTCCAGTGAGTCCTTCCTTCTCATTAGGTGGCCAAAGTATTTGAGTTTTAGCTTCAGGATCTGGCCTTCTAAAGAGCAGTCTGGGTTGATCTCCTCTAGGACTGACCGGTTTGATCGCCTTGCAGTCCAAGGAACTCGCAGGAGTCTTCTCCAGCACCATAGTTCAAAGGCTTCAATTCTTTGGCACTCAGCCTTTTTTATGGTCCAGATTTCACTGCCATACATTGCAACTGGGAAGACCATAGCCTTGACTATACACACTTTTGTTGACAGGGTGATGTCTCTGCTTTTTAGTGTGCTGTCTAGATTTGCCATGGCTCCCAAGGAGCAAGCGTCTTTTAATTTCTTGGCTACAGTCCCCATCTGCAGTGATCTTGGAGCCCAGGAAAATAAAATCTGTCACTACCTCCATTTCTTCCCCATCTATTTGCCAGGAATTGAGAGGGCCGGATGCCATGATCTTGGTTTTCTTAATGTTTAGTTTCAACCCAAGTTTTGCACTCTCCTTCTTCACTCGCAACAAGAGGCTCTTTAGTTCCTCTTCACTTTCTGCCATTAGAGTTCTGCCATTCGGAGAAGGGTGGGATATAAATGGGATTAAAAAAAATATTGAAAAGTACTGGGCCTAAGACAGAACCTTGTGGTACCCTACTGCTTACTTCTCTCCATGTGGATGTAGTGCCATTGAGGACTACTCATTGAGTGCAGTTTGCCAGCCAGCTACAGATCCATCTGGTGGTGATGTTGTCTATTCCACCTTTTTCTAGCTTACCAAGGAGTAGGTTGTGGTTTACTTTATCTAATGCCTTATTGAAGTCTAAGTATACAACGTCCACAGTATTTTGCTGGTTTATTAGTTTAGTCACTTTGTTGAAGAATGAAATAAGATTGGTTTGGCATGCTCTGTTTTTAACAAACCGTGCTGGCTACTAGTTATAACTTTTTTTGCTTCTAGGTCTTTGCAGATCTGTTTTTCTGATTATCTTTTCTAGGATCTTACCAGGAATTGGTGTTAAACTGTTTGGTCTGTAGTTTCCTGGGTCTGTTTCTCCCCCCACTGTCTTGAAGATGGGAACCACATCACCCCTTTTCCAATCCTCAGGTTCTTCCCCAGTGCTCCAGGATTATTGAAAGATATGGTGCAATGAGATAAAATCTGCCAGCTCCTTCAGAACTCTGGGATGTAATCTGTCAGGCCCTGGTGATTTACATTCAAGATCTTTGTGCAGCCATGCTGGTTTCTTCTTGAATTTCTGGTTTTTCTTTTTCAGTGGGATTGAGCTGGGCTGAGCTTTTATGATTGCATTTTTCAGAGTTTCCCACACTTCTTGGGTTGTTTTCCCCTTTAGGATTTTCATCCATGAGATCTTTCCTAGGTTCTCTTTGAGTTTGTTAAAGTCAGCTCTTTTGAAGTTTAAGACACTGGTTGGATTGTTTTCTGTTGCTAGTGTTTGTTATATTAAATTCCAGTATGACATGGTCACTTTTGCCCAAGTTTCCGGCAACTTCAACTCCCTCTATCACTTCTTCTCTATTATTTAGAATTAGGTCCAGTATAGCTTTACTTCTAGTTCCTTCCTCCACTTTTGGGATGACAAAGTTGTTGGCTAGGTTAGTTAGGAATCTGTTTGGTCTGCTGCTCGCTGCAGAGTTTGTCTTCTAGTTCATATCTGGACAGTTGAAGTCTCCCATTACTACTGTGGCATGCTTCCTACATACATTTGTTAGCTGGTTGGCAAAGAGTTCATCTATTTCTTCTGATTGGTTGGGTGGCCTGTAATATACACCTATGGTAATGTCACTTTTTTTCTCTTTTATATTGACCCATATATATTATGGAGAGATTTTATCTTGGATCATGTGCATTTTTGTAAATATGTGGTGTTCTTTTACATATAGTGCAAGTCCCCCTCTTCTTTTTGTAGTCCGTTTTTTTTGAACAATTTGTATCCATCCATTAGTCCATACCATTCCTAGGTTTTGTCCCACCAGGTTTCTGTAAACCCAACTATGTCATACACTCCCTCATGTACTATAGCTTCTAGTTCACCCTGTTTGTTCCCCAAGCTTTGAGCATTTGTATATAAGTATTTAAGACTTTTATGCCTGTTCATGGGCATGTTTCCTGCATCTCCTGATTATTGTTTGGGTTTTTCTTTTTTCTTGTCTCTGTCTACCTCATTGTTTGATTTGTTTTCTTGGGATTTATGATTGTTTTTGGGTTCTAGAGATTCTAAAGATAGGTCACCTCCCACTTCAACTTTAGTTTAAAGTCCTCCTGATTAGTTAGGCCTTTTTCTGAGTAATTTTTTCCCTGCTTTCATGAGGTGCAGCTCATCCCTTGCCAGGAGTCCTTTACATAGGAAATGCAGTCCATGATCCAGGAAAACAAAGTTTTCTTGGTGGCATCAACCCTTCAGCCAAAGGTTTATTTCTAAAATTCTTTTTCCCTCAATGGGTGTTGGCCTTTCATTGGGAGTATGGATGAGAACACTATTTGTGTTCCTAGCTTCTTAATTTTATTGCCTAGTCCTTTGTAATCTCACTATTGTACTCAGGTTCTGTGTTGTGTCATTCGTCCCAATGTGGAGGAGGAGGAAAGGGTAGTAATCAGTAAGCCTAATTATTTTGGTTAGATTCTCAGCCACATCTTTGATTTTTGCTCCAGGGAGACAACATACTTCCCTGGATTGCATGTCCGGTGTGCAGATGGATGATTCCATTCCTTTGAGGATAGAATCTCCTATTTACCTTCCTTGTGGGGGGGGGAATGCCATCTGGGGTGCTTTTCTGTTTATCTCTGGTGTGTTTGTTGATGTGACTTTTTAAAGGCATTTTTGAAGTGACTTTTTTAGGGATATTTGAAGTTGTTTCTTTGCTGGGCATCTGCATGTTTTCTTTGAGGGGGAGGTTGCGGGTCTGTGTGTTTCCATCTAAGGGGACAAATCGATTGTTGAGTTTTAGTGGGGCTCTTCTGGTTGGGTTGGATTGGGCAAAAGGAGTTTGTTGTATGCTGCTTCTTTCTTTGAGTATTGTATTTCCTTCTATGTGTGACATACCTCCAGTTGTCTTCCTCCAAGGGTTTATCAGTAGGGTCAAATCCTCTGGGAGTTATTTGTTCATTAATTGGTTTGGTTTGGATATAGCTTTCTTTTGTAGATTGGGGTTTGGCTAGAGTTGCCTCTAAGTTCCTTAATTTTTCCTCCAGTAGTTTACATAGTTTACATCTAATGCATGTATAGTTTGCGTGTTCTCTGGGCTTAGCACATACATGGAACATGTACTGCATACCACAATAGTATCAGTCACCTGTTCTGTGAGCTTGTTCTTTGAAAATCCCTTTTTGGTTTTTGCAATCTGCAGGCCCTGGTCTACTACTATCCATAGCACTTGGTCTGCTGCCATCTGTAGGCCCTAGTCTGTAGCACCTGGTCTGCTGCCGGTTGTAGGCCCAAATCTACCGCAATCCATAGCACTTGGTCTGCTGCTGTTTGTAGGACCTGGTCTACTGTGCTGGAGCATTCCACCCCCCGCCTCACCAACAGCTCTACCACCATGTGGCTCCCGTTTGCCGGTCTGTCGCAGCGGTGTTATGCTTCCTTCAGCAAACAGGGCTGCTTGGACGGTTCACAGTAAGCTCTCCTCTTCTCTCTTCTCCTCTTTTCTCCTCTCTCCTCTTCTCTCCCTGGCTGGATCTCCTCCCTTCTCCACTATCTCACCGGCCCTCCTGTTTTTCCTGTCTGCCGATTGTTGCGCTGCCCTCACTCAGCTTTCCTCTCCCTCCCACAGCTGATTCTCCTGTCTGCTGTGCAGATCCCTCTTCACTTTTTCTCTTCTTCAATCTTTTTTTATTTTTCTGACTTACTTTTCCAATTTTACATTTTTCTCCTATCGTTTTGTCTTAGTTTAAGATAACTTAGTTTAATAGCAACTTCTCTTCCCACAATGTAACCAAACTTCCTCTGTGGCCGCCATCCTAGAATTTCCATAATGCTTCAATATTGTAAAAACCACCCAAAGAGTACAGTAAAACACTAAGGGGCAGTATACAAGCTTAAAATGCTATGCTAAAATGTAAAATGCTAAATTTAGGAGAGTTCTATCCTCTATTCTTGAACCCAGATACATGTGCAATGCATGCATCTGCATCCTTAGCCACAGTTTTCCGTATATGATGCTTATAAAAAAGGTAAAGGTAAAGGTTCCCCCGCATATGCGTGCTAGTCGTTTCCGACTCTAGGGGCCGGTGCTCATCTCCATTTCAAAGCCGAAGAGCCAGCACTTGTCCGAGGACGTCTCCGTGGTCATGTGGCCGGCATGACTAGATAGGCATTGATTAATCATTGCCCCTGTGCTCCCACCTCATAGAACAGAAAGATTCTTGCATTATGACCAATACCAAGTTGCCATAGCAATTATAGTAGAAAATATTTGGAAGGCACTGAGTTCCCTGCCATTCCCTCAGGGGATTTTTCTCATTGATTCCCATTACTTTTTTGGTGCCTCTGGCTATTAATCAATTATTATGTCTTGTAACTCAACCCTTTCCTTAGTTCTTAACATCTAATTTGTTTAAGCTGCTCTAGATGTGTCAGGAGATATTATTCCTTAGGTCCATCTTATTGATACAACTGTGTAAGGAAAATATGTTTGGGACAGAGAGTTGCCCCTCTTTATAGTTCCCTCTCAACCTGAAGGTTGTTTCTTCACCTTCATCTGAACCCTATCAAAATTTTTATAACTCATTCATATCTCCATTTCCTTCAAGGAAGCCATTTTGAGTGTATATGTACTTGTGCTGGTCCAAGGGCTTTTAGGATTAGTAGTACCTGCTTTTTAAAAATCAGAGCAGCTGATGTTTCTTTCATGATAGTAGAAAAAGGGAATTGGGATTTGGTTTTCCTTATTCTTAAAGTGTCCAAGACTGTTCTTAGTTCAATCCAAACAATAACAGTTTGAAAACGGCACAGTAACTCTTCTGCTCTACTGATGTATTTTGGTTCAAAGAGGTTGGATAGCAATGACTGACATCAGCTCAGTATATGAACTTGAACCATTCTGAACTGTTATTTTGGAACCCAATACAATTTCCCTGTTGCTGAATGTCATATCTAAAAGTTTTCATTCCTTTAAACATTTCAAGATACAGATAGGCCTGGAGTTTTTTTCTTATTTGACCAAATACACATTTTGAGCTAATTGGTATCACCCTAAACTTTTCTGATATGAGATTGAAAAGTATATAAACAGACAACATAGTGAGCACAGTAGAAGAACACAATTTCTGAAATAGGATTCAGGATCAGTAGAAATACAGCAATTTTTCTTTGATATAAAGTTATTTCTGATAATATTTTTGCCTTCTTTATCATACTATGGGATTCACAATAAAAGGAAGTTCCTAAATGTTTAGGAACAGTCCTTTGGTTTTTATCCATTCCTTTTGTCTCAAAAACTGGTGAGAAGATCAACCAGAATCTTGGCCTAGTTTTCTCATGTGTTAACTCAATAATATGGTCATTGTTCTGAGGACAGTATGTCATTTGACCATCTGTTCCCTCAGCTGTCCTATAGTTTTGCAATTATTATAGTGTAGAATTTTGAAAGATTCTCTAACTGTAAAATTAAAAAAGAAGAAAAGCTTCCAATCCTTTCACCTTAAATGTTCCTTTCCTTTTTTCACTGAACTAAGAAAGATGCAAAATGTTTCTCTCTTCCCCACCCCCAACTTGCTTGCCACTCACTTTTATGTGTGAAATGTTCCACTCAGCTCCATTCCATAATCAAAGGCTGTTGAAATATCAAGACTCAATTAATTATTACAATTCCTGGCAGCAGTGCTAAAGTTAGTGGGTGGAGACCTCATTGCGTTTAATTTTGCATGGACTTCTACCCTGACACACAGCTTCTCTGCTCTTGAGGTAATTATATTTTCTCCTTTACAGTTACATTTAAATTTCAGGATATTGGAAGCATTACACTGCACTGTATTTCCCACCTTTTAAAAATAGCAATGCAGTATTTTTGTCTTTCCTGCTCTGCTGATTCTTGCTAAAAAACTTCAGTCATGAAAAGCTGTTGCCTCCCTGTGGCCAAGGCTTAAGCATCTACCTGGCTGTGCTCAGTCAAAAGGCCCACCCGGTTCTCAACAGTATCAAGAGTTAAAGACAAAGATTACAGGTTTTTTTTTTCAAGGGGAATGCCTTCAAGTCAGTTTTTGACTTCTGGAGACTGCCTGGATAAGTCTGCAGTTTTCTTGGCAAGATTTTCAGAAGTTGTTTCCTATTACCTCCTTCCTAAGGCTGGTTTTGAGCCTAGTGTCTCAACCATTCTGATAAACTGAGAAAGGAGAAACTTGGAAGGTGTCTGGCCCAATTCCCTGCTACAGCTTACCTGATAGGTGATCATGCAGTTTCTGGTTAAAAATGTCTCAAGTGAGCTCTAACCATAGAATAAAATGTTCAAATGCTTCATTTTCATCAGGATAAAACGGAATAAATGTTTATTGTAGTGATTTGCATTTTCCAGAATTCTTCAAATACTTAATAATTTTTATTGATCTAGTTTTATTTGAAGTATGCAGTGCATTCAGTAATTTTGAAATGTTTTTAATTAGGTTATAGCTTATCATTGGAGAATCTTGGAAACCTAAGTATCACAGGTTTCAAAGAACATTCAGCCATTGCTCCAGATACTAAAAATTAAATCTGGCATTGCCAATGGCACTACAGCAAATGTGTGTGAATGTGGAAACAAAACGGTTGGACTGGGCCTTGGTGACCTTCTAGTCTAACCTACAACCCACTTCAGGAATCATTGTGATTATTTTTCTGTAGGGATAATATGCAGCCATTTTCCTTCCCTCATTTTACTCAGAATGAGTACTAATAGTATAGAGCTACTTGCTACATGGAAGTCTTTTGCACTCTTCAAAACATATGGATGTCTTAGCATCAAACAGGGCTACATATTTAAACATAATTGATGTTGCATAATCTCAGAATCACTCAGATTTCTAAAGGTCCAGACCCAACTTTGTGACCTTTTTTGAAAACTATTTTAATATAGAAAGTTATTTGTAATTTTACTTGGCTCTGTCAAATAGCATGTCAAGTTGAAATTTTGAACCAGAGCAGGAACACAGATTCAATATAAATATTTTTACTACACAACAGTTGTTGAAAGCACACACACATACACATGCACACACACATCCATATGTATATAAACATAGAGAAAGATTTCTGGAGACAAGTGGAGGCTTCATCTGGAAGTATTGTTTTAAATAAAGTATGGTGTTCCACATTTTTTAAAAAGAAAAATGTATTAATTCATTTAGTGAAAATATTTTCTTATCATCAGTCTAAGAGAACTTATGAGCTCTCTTTTTAAAAATGTATCTTCCATGATTGTGAAAGTCCTTGGAAATGAAGTAAAGGTTTTAATAATAATAAAATTATCATGAATAAAAAGAATAACAGAATTGGGAAAGACCTCGGAGGTCCCTTCGAGTCCAACCGCTTGCTCAAGTAGGTAACCCTATACAAGGGGTAGGCAACCTCGGCTCTTTTATGACTCATGGACTTCAACTCCCAGAATTCCTGAGCCAGCTTGGCTGGCTCAGGAATTCTGGGAATTGAAGTCCATGAGTCATAAAAGAGCCGAGGTTGCCTACCCCTGCCCTATACCATTTCAGACAAATGATTATCCAATCCCTTATTAAAAAACCTCTACTGTTGGAGCACCCACAACTTCTGGAGTCAAGTTGTTCCACTGATTAATTGTCAGGAAATTTCTCCTTAGTTCTAGGTTCATTCTTGGTTGTTTCTCTCCTTGATAAGTTTCCATCCGTTGCTTCTTGTCCTGCCCTCAGGTGCATCATCATCATCATCATCATCATCATCATCATCATCAAGTTGGAAGGGACCTTGGAGGTCATCTAGTCCAACTCCCTGCTCAGGCAGGAAACCCTATACCATTTCAGACAAATGGCTGGCCAGTCTCTTAAAAACTTCCAGTGTTGGAGCATTCACCACTTCTGGAGGCAGGTTGTTCCACTAGTTAATCGTTCTAACTGTCAGGAAGTTTCTCCTTAGTTCTAGGTTGCTTCTCTCCTTGACTAGTTTCCATCCATTGCTTCTTGTCCTGCTTTCAGGTGCTTTGGAGAATAGCTTGACTCCCTCTTCTTTGTGGCAGCCCCTGAGATATTGGAACACTGCTATCATATCACCCCTCACCCTTCTCTTCGTTAAACTACACATACTCAATTCCAGCAACCGTTCCCTATATGTTTTAGCCTCCAGTCCCCCAATCATCTTTGTTGCTCTTCTCTGTACTCTTTCTAGAGTCTCAACATCTTTTTTACATTGTGGTGACCAAAACTGGTTGCAGTATTCCAGGTGTGGCCTTACCAAGGCATTGTAAAATAAATAAATTAATAATAATAATAATAATAATAATAATAATAATAATAATAATAATAATAATAATAGTAGTAGTAGTAGTAGTAGTAGTAGTAGTAGTAGGCAGGGGCCTTGGAGGTCATCTAGTCCAACCCCCTGCTCAGGCAAGAAACCCTATACCATGTCAGACAAAAAAAGTAGTATTAACACTTCACGTGATCTTGATTCTATCCCTCTGTTAATGCAGCCTAGCACTGTGTTGGTTTTTTTGGCAGCTGCAGCACACTGCTGGCTCATATTGAAGTGATTGTCCACTAGGACTCCGAGATCCCTCTTACAGTTACTACTATTGAGCAAGGCAGCACCTATACTATACCTGTGCATTTGATTTTTCCTGCCTAAATGCAGAACCTTACTTTTTTCACCATTGACTTTCATTTTGTTAGATAGCACCCAGTGTTCGAGTCTGTCCAGATCCTCCTGTATCTTAAGTCTATCTTCTGGAGTATTGGCTATTCCTGCCAGCTTGGTGTCATCTGCAAATTTTGGAGGATAGATTGACCCCTTCTTCTTTACAGCAGCCTCTTAGATATTGGAACACTACTATTATGTCACCCCTATTCTTTCTTTTCATTAAACTAGACATACCCAATTCCTTCCAACTGTTTTTTGAATGTTTTCACCTCCAATCCCATAATCATCTTTGTTGCTCTTCTCTGCACTCTAGAGCAGAGGTCCCCAACCTTTTGGGCACCAGGGACTAGTTCGGTGGAGAAACGTTTTTCTGCAGACTGGAGAGTGTGTGGGTTTGTGTGCTGCCTGCATCCCACAGATGTAGTTTTGCTTGTTTGTGCGGACTGGTTGCTGGCATGCTGCAGCCCAGTACTGGTCCACGGACTGGGGGTTGGGGACCCCTGCTGTAGAGTCTCAAAATCTTTTTTATATCATGGTGATCACAGCTGGAGGCAATATTCCAAGTATGATCTTATCAAGGCATTATAAAGTGGTACTAACACTTCATATCATCTTTATTCTAGCCCTCTGTTAATGTAGCCTACTGTAGGACTGTGTTAGCTTTTTTAGCAACTGCAGGAGACTGCTGGCTTAAGTGATTGTCCAGTAGGACTCCAAGATCCCTCCTGCAGTTATCACTATTGAACCAGATACATCCTAAGGAAATCTGTCAGTCTGGTGAGATAACCAGGCTAATGTTCTTTTTGTCTGTCCTGGCCTTCCTTAACTAATTTTCTTAATTTGGAATGCAATTTGTAATTTCTCAAGGCTGATCTAGCATGATCAAAGGGAATTTTACCCCTGGGGAAACTAGCTTGGAGAATTTACATTTAGCACATTATCAACATTGTCAAGTGATTCAAACTTAGTGTGCATTCATGCATTCTAAGTATACAACTAAATACAAACTGTGACTCTTTTGTGCTGTATCTACCTGTCAAAATGGGACTTGAGTCTGGTTCCAATGCAAAAGGTATGCGGCATCCTGTTGGAACTGCCAGTGATGCAAGGAGAAACAGGAAGCACCATGGGCTTCTTCATGGAATAGAGATGTGACCCCTTTTTGCCTTTCAGAGTTTTGGGTGAAGTTACCCTTGGTGACTGAAGCACATCAACACAGTTGACTTACAGCATGTCCTTGTGACAGCATCACAGCATTTTCACTATGGGATTATTTAGTAGCTTGAATAATAGAGGGAAGAAAAAAGAACTGTCCTAAATGATGCTCAAATAACAACACATTCTTCTTGTGAATATACTTTAGAATTTTGGAAGAAATCTAATGACTTTTTCAAAGTATTTACCTCTCAAAATGTTTACAAGGAAAATTGAACTTCATAAAATTCAGCTTACAACTCGCTGTATTTATATAAACTTAGACATACTGTAATGGTTAAGATATCATGAAGATGATGCATGAATCATATCCATTTGTACGTTATCTGTCTCACTTTTTATGCTATTATAATAACTTGGGCCAACATCTCAAGTTGCCATTATCATTATGTCTTTATGTATATTAAAATAAACTGCAGGCAGACTCATTTTATGTCATTTTAATCTCACCAAACCTGTAGGATTGTGTAACCTACAGTTACTCTGCCAGGGATGGGGGACTGAGAAAGACAGTTGGCAGATGAAGAAATAAAGTCAAATTCCAGAGACAGGTGATTACAGGGTGTGGCCAGCTCATTCTTCCGCTAGGTTAACTTTGAAGACAATACTAAAGAAAGGAGGGAGTTCTCATGGTTTTTTTTGGAATTAACACAGTTCATATATTACAACTCTTCAGATGTTCCCTGCCCATTATCTTTACATGTAAGTTTGTTCCTTTAAAATTAAACTGAAGAACCATCTTTGCATTCCATCACACTTCATAACTATCAAGGTAAATGTAGCCTAGTGAGCCAGTGGAATGAAGTGGTTAAAGAATCAGGCTACAAACCAGGAGACTGTGAGTTCTAGTCCCACTTTAGGTACAAAGCCAGTTGGATGGCCTTGGACCAGTCAAGACTCTCAACCCTAGGAAGCAGGCAATGTCAAACCACTACTTAAATCTCGAGAAAAAAATTGCAGGGACTATACACCTTGTTTCATAGAACAACATCATTGAACATAATGTAGCACATAATGAGATCTTTTTCTAAAAGACAGGTAGCCTGAATCAGACTCCTCTTTCTGATTTTCACTTTGCTTGATAAAAATAAAGTCTACACTACTCCAGAAACTACTTATGATATTTATAGCTGGAATGATAAAGCCAATTGCCTGACTTCAGTTCAGCCCCAGTTCTGGAGTCATTTCTTCATTCTCTTTCAGTAATATGTGTTATGTTTTAATAGAGCAAAGAACAATGCTTTGCAAAAAAAAATATAGATGCTTAAATAGAGGGGATAGGGGAATTAAAAAAAACCTCATTATATCTTATTGGCCAAGTTAACACAGAAAGATTATAAATCCACAAATTACTAATTGCTTCTGCCATTATAATAAAAAAGAATCATAAACCCGTTATTACTTTAAAGATGGGCTACAGGATGCATTAATCTTCCAATGCAACATAATTCATATTTACCTGGTTCCTTCTGTCACTGTATCCTCATTTGCTCTTCCTGGATTCCCTATTTAATGCTTTGTAGTGGCCCTACTGGGAAAGGAATATTTGCAACTTTTCAACAGTCTTGGCAATTAATGATAAATCTATTTAGCAGTTGGTGGTTTAACTATTACTCCCTTGGTAGGAAACCAAAACCAAAAGCAAAAACCAAATTAGGAAGAAATTCTAACCTTTCACCACTGAGCAAAAATACATTGTTGCTTGTTATAGTGGGGGCTTAACAAAGACAAGTGGGGAACCTGGGACAAGAAAAATATAAAATATAATAATTTAAACATTATTATGATCAAAAGAGTGTCTGCAGAATTGCAGTTACACTCCACTGTTAATATGGATGATTTTGCTCCAGTTTTTAGTGAGATGGGATGGTAGACAAGAATGCCTTAATTTTCATGGCATGCAGTTTATCTGAATAAACTAATGGTATCTCGGTAAACAAATGGTAAATAAATGGAAAGCATGATATGGCCTGCCAGGTTATAAAATCAGGTCATGTTATTAAATAGGACATTGAGTAATGATTCCTTAAGTCTTCTGCTTTCTAAGGGAGTTGCATGAATCAATTAAACCTTTGTTTTTTTAAAAAATATTGGATTTAGTCTCATTATGAACTCTCCATATTCTGTTGCATTACCTGGCAATTATTTTCCTGTCACTTTTGTTGACCACATTTCATACCTCATCATGCTCTCGCCCACTGGCAGCAGATACCTATTTGCCTGCCAGGCTGCGAAACTACGTGGAACTAGCAACTTCCTGCCGGCTTCCCCACTAAGTAGGTTGTGAGAAATCAGCAGAAAGTTGCTTTCTTAAAAACATTTAGGATTTAGTTAACAATGGGACCTTGGACAGTAGGAATTGCTTTCACTAAGCAACATGATTGTGCTTTATAACCACATCACATAGCAATGGATATTCCAGTCTCAATTGCCCTCATAAATTGAGAGCTACCTGCATAGTGAAACTGAAATGTACTGTATATTTTGTCTTCTGATGATTCTCAGTTAATTAATTTATTAGTATTATCATTCAAGATGTAGAGAGGTTAATCATAGGGCTTCAGAGGTCTTCTAGTTCAGTCCCTTGCTGAAGGCAGGAGACATTATACCATCCCAGTCAAATGGTTGATTGATGCCATTCCTTTCTCCCATACTTCCAATGATTCTCAAAACTTCTATTGGATTTTCTATCCTCCATCATCCCTGATCAACAGATATCCTGCATGGGGCTGACAGAAGCTGGAGAGCCACAGGTGCCTGGTCTCTGCCCAAGGTGAACAGAATGCCAAAAATAATTTTGGTTCTACAACAGGTGTCTGGAAGTGTACATCTACAAATATTTGTAGTATTCCAATGGATAGATCCTTGGAAGTGAAGTCATATTTTAGAAGAATTACAAAAATCTCAGATGCTGATCCACAAGACAATATACCTGCTCTCCTGTTTGACAACCATTAGAGAATTGTCACATGGGAATGTCCCATCAGATCTCTCCTCATATTTTAACCTCTCGGTATGTGCATATGACCTATTCTGACATGCATCTAATCACTGATGCATGAACCAAAAGCTGCTACAATCTCTAAGGATGCTTTGGAATGCCTGCTATATCCAGTTAGGCATGCACAGAATTATACTTTACAGGAGTATTAGGTACACATTCAGTCATTTTGGACCTCACAGCAACTGGCATATAGAAGGATTAAAATGCATCCACACTGAAATGGTCCTATCTCAGAACATGGCTAAAGCAATGTACAATTTGGCCCAAATGCGTAGAAATACGATGCCTTTTGAGAGATCATTATAATTTATTATGAATAATTCAGGAGGTGTGTGTTTTCTGAATAACTGTTTTCACTTTTGCTAAATAACCTGCCTTTGTTGGTAGCCCATCTGATAGATATACTGTAGCTGTCTCTGTTAAGATGAGGCTTTGCAACCCATGAGAGAGGGAGATGCTTAGGTTTATCAGAGGGGAACTGGGCATAGGCTGAGTTGTTACGTTTTTAGGGGGTGTAGGACAAACCATCATTTTCACAGACATGTAATTAGAGAAGTCCCTTCAAATTATACATTAAAATACCTACATCCCCTCCCCCCCTGCATTTTGCAAAAGAAATGTGGGCCTGTCCTATGGAAAAGGGAAAATATTAGAAAAAGAAAACAGCCACCAATGTACATGTTAGGCATGCCTGTCTGCAGTGATAATGACCGCTCTAATGATGTGACAAGGTCAAAGTTTGCAAACAAAACAGCGATAAAGGACTATTGACTGTCAGAGCTGTAAAGGTAAAGAAACGACAAGAAAGTTTTTGTTAATTAAAAGGATCTCTCTCTCCCTCTCTCTTTCTTGCCTTAGAAGCAAAGAGACGGCAGATGAAGAAATCTGCAGAAATTATCTAAGGCCGCCTGAACCTTAGCATTTATTATTCAGCACCTCACTCATTGCCCCGATTATAAATATTTAATCACTCAACAAATGTAAGTGTTTGTGTCTTCCTGGAGGACCTGCAAGCATTAGGAAATAAAGGGAGTAGAGGGAAGTGGGGGTGGGCATTTGAAAGCCAGACACCAGTTCTTAAAACAGGTTTCGAGATTATGCAGAAACAAATGAAAAGGTGTGAAGGACCCAACTGTTTTAGCCCTCTCCTTCTACAAAGAGCAAAGTAGTAATCCAATCCTTTTTGTTTTTTGTCCTTATACTAGACCTGACAAGCAATTAATTTTACACATATGTATGCATATGTTTGTATGTATCTGTGTGCACATGTGTGTGTAATGACAGATTCGGACAGAGGGGGCCATTAGAGACCAGCCAAAAGATGTTCTTAATGAACACAGAGACCCCAGCAGTGAAAGGTGCCAGCCAGATATCTTGCTGCATCTCTCTCTCTCTCCCTCTCCCTCCCTCCCTCTCCCTCACTCTCTCCCTTCCTCTCTCCCTCTCCCTCTCCCTCTCTCTCTCTCTCTCTCTCTCTCTCTCTCTCTCACACACACACACACACACACACACACACACACACAGACATGGAGCCAGCTTACTTGGCAGGCTTTCGGGCCTATCAATAATGCATGAGAATGATTCTGATGCTAGGAAAAGGAAAGATCCGCTGAGAAAGGCTGTGTTACAGCACTCTGAACATATATTTCTTTGCCTAAAGGTCCTGTGATATGTAGTTTTATTTCCCCTGGTGTGAGGCCTGTGGCATTTGTTTCCTTTCTGTTATTTCTATTGCATCAGTAACAATAATAATTTATTATATCATGTCTATTGTTGCTTGGCACAGTCACTGTCTTGCAGCTGTTTAAGTACATTATGGCCATTGGAAGCAACGGCTCCTATGAGAATGGATTTTGAAGTGAATTATGCATGGATGTTATCAATACTATAGCTTAGTTGGGACATAGGTAGTTTGGCTGATTCACACATGCATGCATTTTACATCCTATGATAAATTCCCCATTTACTACACCACATTTGCTTTGGGCAAAAAGTTGTGTAGTATGTTTAAGCCGGCAAATATATAAGTTCACTGACTTGGTAGTCAGAGTTAGAATTAGGGCTGACCAGGAGCACTAATAGGACACTTGAGTTCAGGAAATGTTTGAGCAAAGTCCTCTTTCAAAATGTCAACCTGTGTCTGAAGTGCTGTTTCTTTGAAGAATCAGAACAGCCCTGCCACTTTGATCCGGGTATTAAATAAGGCTTCTGTCCATGTTCTCTGTATTTGCAGAAGCTATTTCCAAAAAGTGAAAAGCATCCAGCTAAACTAAATCAGCCCACCTTCACTCTTTGATCCAAGGCATCATGACAAAATGATTCAAGTTTTGCAAGTGAAGCACTTCCTTGAATCAGGTCATTGAGACAGTCCTAACAGAGGTAATACCTTGAAGCAAAATGCCACTGCTCTACTTATTCCCATTAAGCACTGCCAAGAAAAAGAAGAAAAGAGGGCATGAATATGTAAAACATTTGCCTACAGTCATTATTATTAGTAGTAGTCCCAATCAATCCATTGCAAGATAAAATGCTGAGAGAGAATAACAGGCTCAAAGTCACGTGGTTGAATTCCATATTAAGACAGAACTTGAGTCTCACTCCTTCTAGTCCAGCATCTTAATCACTACACTATACCGATTCTTATTAATCTAGAGTGTGTGTGAGAGAAAAATCTCTTCATAATGGAGAAGACAGGAATGGAGTTGGAAGTTTGAATATCTGCTAAGTCTGGTAACAGCCCATTGTTGATGGACTCCTTTAAAAGTCTCACACTTGTATTTCTGAAATGGAGGCTTATCCTTAGTGAAGGAAGGCACATAGCCATTCTATTTAGTGTTTTCTTGCCTAGATGTATATATTTTCTCTAAGTATGAGGTAACATTCCTAGGCATTTCAGAGAAGAAAATACATGGGTCTTCTGGTTTCAATAAACTTTTGAAAAAGCACCTTTGAGACAATAGAAACACAAACCAAAAATGAAATTGAAATTCCTCCCTCCCTCCCTCCTTCCCTTCCTTCCTTCCTCCCTTCCTTCCTTCATCATATTTTGTTCTGGAACAATATATTCATAGATGTGTAGTTCAGGGTAGAATAGAAACTAGAATCTAATGGTCAATGATTTGACCTGTAATTCCAATTCTATATAGACCAAGATAACACCAAGTACTGAAACTTTTCAGGCTGAAAACTACATATAAAGTTCAAAATGAATCAGGATAAAGAACCAAATAAAGTCAGCTCCATACACACTCACATATGCAAACACACACAATACATTATACCTGTGTGTGTGTGAAAATATAATTAAACTGAAATATAATTAATGAAATCTAATTAATATGATTATTCCTTGTTTATTTATCCCCCTATCATATATTACATTTTCATGGAGAATGGAATGCGTGCTTGTAAAATCTACTCTGCTTTTTAACTGACCAAGTGAAAATAGTAGTGATTCAAGGAAAAAAAATCTCTTGTTTACTGCCACCCATACGCCATAAACTGGGACAACAAATGTATACAGGTAAAAGTAAAAGTAAAGGTTTCCCCTGTCCACTCATATTTGACTCTAGGGGGCAGAACAATTTCAAACAGCACCAACGACTTTTAACGGTCTCATCAACAGTTCCGAAACAGTTAGAAACTTGCCGTTGTGTAGCCAGTTCTTTGCAGGCATTGAGCAAGACGGGAGGTTCAAATAGCAAAAGGCTTTATTGAAGGTCAGAACATAACAGAAGCAAAACAGGAGCTGCTGTGCAGCTATTTATGCAGTTGGCCAATAGGCGGCAACCAATAGGTTTAAAGCAGTGGTTTCCCACCCAAAGACCTACTTTGCCAGCTGGAGACAACCAGTCCAAGCCGGCCCAGCAACCCTTACAATATACACATGAACTTAAGCACTTAGCAATTGAACTAAGCAATTAGCAAGCAGTACAACATAAGCAAACACTTACAGCATATAAAGGCCAGTACATTACACTTGGCATGCCAGAAAAGATTGTTGGTCATATGTTGTATGTTACCTTAGTTCCACCACATTGCTCAAACACATTAAAACCTTCCTGATCATGTGGCCTATATCCCTTAATATCCATCCCAAAACTTTTCACCTTTGAGAGCCAATGCAGCCGCAGCTGATCCAGGTGCTGCCATCTTATAATGTGTGAATGAATATGAATAAAATAATATGCATATATAAAGTAAAGGTTCCCCCGCACATGCGTGCTAGTCTTTTCCAACTCTAGGGGTCGGTGCTCATCTCCGTTTCAAAGCCGAACAGCCAGAGCTTGTCTAAGGACGTCTCCGTGGTCATGTGGCCGGCATGACTAGACGCCAAAGGCGCACGGAACGGTCCCTATTTTTCTACTTGCATTTTTACGTGCTTTCGAACTGCTAGGTTGGCAGAAGCTGTGACGAGTAACAGGCACTCACTCTGTTACGTGGCACTCGGGATTCGACCCGCCAAACTGCCGACCTTTTGATCGACAAGCTCAGCGTCCTAACTCACTGAGCCACCATGTCCCTTGCATATATATATATATATATATATATATATATATATATATATATATATATATATATATAAACACACACACACACACACACATACTGTACATACATACATACACACACATTTTAATTGCATGAATTGCTTTTGTCTCTATGTAAATAGTTGCTCTTGTCTCTGTGTAAATAGTTGCATGCTGTATGTGTGTCCATGTTTGTCAAATTTATCTCCAGACAAGTACTTTAAGCTAAGCCCTTCGCTACTGGCATGCACTTCATATTGAATAGGCTTAGAATTACTGCAGCCCTTGGACTGAAAATAGTTTCCATTTCTGCGCAGTATTAAATTGTTCAGTTCCAGGACTTATTTTGTTTATTATTCCAATTTATGGGGAAGCCCATCTCTAATTCACATTCTGGCAACTAATGAGTTAAAAAACCCATAATAACATATAACAATAAAAATGACACTAAAGCAATCAGCAGTCAAGGTAAAAACAGAACAACCACCAAAAGGCAACATAACTATTGCACAGGTTCTGTCACAAATCTAGGTTCCCAAGCTTGGCACTGAGGCATGAGAGAAGGCCACCAGGACCAGGGCCAGTCTTAACTCTAGGGAGATGACGTCCCAAAGGGCAACACCATGACATCAAAGACTTATCCTGAATATGGGCAGTTGGCAATTCCTAATAGATAGGATCCAGTGAATGCTTCTCCTTCTGGACTGAATGGAATGGGTCAATGTAATTGGGGATCCCTCAAATAACTTGGCCCTACGCCAGGAAGGTTTGAATTGAACCCTGAAGCATACTGACAGCTTGCATAGCAAAGATGTAATCCGTGTCAGCGTTGTGACAACAGAAGAAATTGTAGCCATTTTACTTTGTATTTCATTGTAACTTTTCACTCTATAGTTGGGGATTTTCACGTAGACTAAGGGGGGAGGGAGAAGAATGAGCATTCTTAGTTAGCCATAACAATTGCAGCTGCAATTATACTCATGATCAATTTGAGTTAAGAATTTTGGCAGCAAGAGGGTGGAGGAGAAAAGCCCACATTTATTTGTAATTGGAGAATATGATGGATGACAGCTTGGTTTGGGGTGGGAATTGCAACTTGTAACTTTGTATCAGGAGAGGGAACTTTCAGTTTTGGGTTCAACTAGGTAAGTGCTGATATTTTGTTTCCTAATAAAATGTTCTTTAAGGAAGCTTTTCTTGCCTTGAAGTTCTTTTACCTGGTTTCATCTATCAGAACCATGACAACATATATACAATAACTGCCTGCACTGCTGTAAACTGTACCAGTTGTGGCTTCATATAGTTCATTTGGCCAGGTCGTGACTAAGTTATAAGTGATTAGGAGCAGAGCTTTTTAGTCCGGGAACAAGCATAATTGGTGCACAACATGAAGTTGTGAAAAGTTCCTCCTGACTATTGTTGTTATCTGCAGAAGGCAAGGAGTGCTTTTTCTTACCTAAACTAATTCTGAACTGTTACTATGACTTAAGATAACCTTCACTTCTTTCACATAGTTACCCTCATTGCCAGTATTCTTGATGGAAAAATTTGTAAGCACTTGTAATTATGGTTACATGGTCCCTCAGAGCTAGATTGGTTAGTGGTTAGGGCACCAGTCTAGAAACTGGGACACCTGGGTTAGTCCCACCTGGGTGGTCCTGTGCCAATAACTTTCTCTTAGCCTTAGGAAGGAGGCAATGGCAAAGCACTTTTGCAAACCTTACCAAGAGAAATGCAGGGACTTGTTCAGGCAATCACAAGTCAGCATTGATTCAAAGGTAGGCAAAGATTAAAAAAAAAAGAACAAAAAACATGCTCTCTGAATATTCAGATATACATTGTCACCAATGGAGATGTATCTTGAAAAAGTGGGCATATTCCTAATGTAAGTTTGGTTAAATACAAAATAAAAGGTAAAGGTAAAGGTTCCCCCGCACATGCGTGCTAGTCGTTTCCGACTCTAGGGGCCGGTGCTCATCTCCGTTTCAAAGCCGAAGAGCCAGCGCTTGTCCGAGGACGTCTCCGTGGTCATGTGGCCGGCATGACTAGACGCCAAAGGCGCACGGAACGCTGTTACCTTCCCACCGTAGTGGTCCCTATTTTTCTACTTGCATTTTTATGTGCTTTCGAACTGCTAGGTTGGCAGAAGCTGGGACGAGTAACAGGCGCTCACTCTGCTACGCAGCACTCGGGATTTGACCCGCCAAACTGCCGACCTTCTGATCGACAAGCTCAGCGTCCTAACCCACTGAGCCACCGCGTCCCTTAAATACAAAATAGACACATACAATAGAATTAGAAGAAATCTGAAAACTTGACTAGCACAGTACATACATACAGTACACACATACATACATACATACATGTCCTTCTATGGCCCAGTCATTGTATCATATCACTCCTATTTGATATTGCTTACTTGTCCATTCATATATGAGCTTGGTTTGAAGTTGTAGTACTAATCTTTAAAACTTTGAAGGGCCATCTACATCTTTTGCCACTATTAGGAATCCAAAAACTTTAGAACAGTACTTTTAGTGAAGATCCCATACATTTGATATTTTCTTTCCTAGCAACATTTCTTGACCAGTTTGTGAACTATTAAGTGCCATTTAAAAAATTTATTTTGCTACCTCATGTGTATGATATTGAAGTTCCTTAAATCCAGATGGACTCCTAGTGACCACATGGACATAGTTATAGACTTTTCTCAACAACATATAAAAATATATTGCCATTTCCTCTTTTGAGGGGTTTTAAAAAAAAATAACTTCCAAGTTTAGCCTACAGTCATAGACATCTCTCCAAAACTAATCACATCCATCTCGCCTTAGGTTTTTTTATTGAACTTATGATGCTTTATTGAAAATTGCCTAGTGATTGTCAAAAAAGTTAGTGGCAATAAAATAAATAAATAATCAGTGCATTGCTGGAGTTTTATACTTTGTACCTATACAATCATATAACATTTCATAAGAATCTAGCATCCAATGTGAAGTATCAAAGGGAGTAGTCTGATGTACTATAGTTTAGACTCTAGTCTATTATATTCAAGATTGGCAATTTATTTCCCTTTGAACTAATATTTGTGTCTGATAGCAGAAGTCAATTTGAAGTGACTGCTGTGGTGCATAATATTAAATAGGGCTATTAAGCAGGAGCCACAACACATATGGGAGTCCTCCTAGATTCACGGCTTACCCTGGAAGATCATATAGTGGCCGTGACTAGGGGGACTTTCACCCAGGTTCGCCTGGTGCGCCAGTTGCGGCCCTATCTGGACCGGGATGCCCTGTGCACGGTCACTCATGCGCTCGTGACCTCTCGCCTTGACTACTGTAATGCTCTCTACATGGGGCTTCCCTTGAAGACCACTCGGAGGCTCCAACTGGTACAGAATGCGGCCGCGAGAGTTGTCTTGGGAGTTTCCCGGTACTCCCATGTTACACCTTTGCTCCGCGAGCTGCATTGGTTACCAGTTGTCTTCCGGGTGAGGTTCAAGGTCTTGGTTATGATCTTTAAGTCCTTACATGGCATGGGTCCGGGTTACCTCGGGGACCACCTGCTGCCGGCGTCAACTCCCCTCCGCCCTGTGCGTTCCCACAGAGAGGGCCTCCTCAGGGTGCCTCCAGTCAGGGAATGCCGACTGGCGGCCCCCAGGGGGAGAGCCTTCTCTGTGGGTGCCCCGGCTTTGTGGAAGCAACTGCCGGTGGAGCTCCGGATGGCATCAGACCTCCGAACTTTCCGTCGTGGCCTGAAGACCCATTTATTTGAATTAGCTGGTCTGGCCTGACGGGGGATTTGGGTTTTAAATTGTTGTTTTAGAATTGTATTACTGTTTTTAACTGGGCATTGATTTAATCTTTTTTAACTTTTGTATTGTATTGTATTGTTATTTATATATGCCCTGTGAACCGCCCTGAGTCCCTAGGGAGAAGGGCGGTATACAAATCAAATAAAACTAAAACTAAACTAAAATATGCTTCATAAAAAAGTCAGGAAAGTTTCTGTGACTCACCTCAAATTACTTTTCAGGGTTGTTGTTTTTTTTTGATGCGAGTGAAATTAGAGAACTAAACAACAAAATCCATCTATATAGATATGGTCAGATTCACTTTCCTGTAGACTTCTCCCTCCTTCCAATCTACTTTCTATGCTTGAGATTGGCCACGGAATAAGCCAGGAGAATCCTTCTGCTGCAGTGCCAAGCATCCTTTGACTTCTGCCAAGACTCTCCCTGTGTTTCTCTGGCTGCTGCGTAAAAAGGGCAGATCTAATGAGACAACACCAAGCATCTGCTTTTGTCTGTTCCTCTGGCAGAATCAATTATGGATGCAATTTCTATTTGCACATCAAAAATTCCATAGTGGGAGGATTTTCCAGCTTACGGTGTCTTTTCTGCTAAATCCAATGACTGGGACTGCTTATTCTTATGTGCAAAAAGATTTGATAGACACATCCATGTTTGTTCCTTCTATTACAGAGGCAAAATTTGACTATTTCTGCTTGATTCATCTGGAACTCTGAATCCCCAAGGCCCAGCACTGAGATGAGCTCAAACTGTTGGAACATGTAGTATACTGCCACACATCCAGAAAGCAGATATCATTGAAAAGATAGTAGGAAGCCAGCAAGTAGTATTTGTCCTTCAGAATTTTTTTTTCACCATATGATTTAGTGTGGAGGATGTAATACCATCCTCAGATAGGACTGGATCTGTGCAATTTACTAAGCTGAATAAAGCTCAGTGTGCCATGGAGAGAGAGAAGGATGTGTTTGCTTAACTTTTTGTAGTGTTCTATTTCCTTCTGGGTACAAATTCATTTCATTCTACTTGCACATCAATTTGCATGTTTTAAAATCAGTACAAAACTTCATATCCCTTTTTGTATACAACTCTCCCAAGATGTGCATATTTGGAAGGTGTTTAATATAGATTCTTTGTGTGTGTGTGTATGCATGTGCATATATATATATATACATACATACATATATATAAAAATAAATATATATTCTCACATAAACATTTTTGTAGATATATTTTATCAAAAACTATACTGTAAAAGTCTGGAAAGTTCAAAAATGGGAAAATATTCCTTGGTCAAGTATTAATTCAGGAACTGCAAATTGTTTCACTTTGGGGGCAAAAGAAGGATCTTTCTCACATTATTGATGTCATCCCTTGTCTCTAAAGTCTCATATCAACATTATAAGACTTTTATAAAGACCCTGATATGCCACCATGATATGTTAGGATGAAATGTCCTACTCCTTAGAAAAAGAGTGGGAGTTTTGTCTTTGATTGCATAGGTATGGAAAAGCTTTTTCCAAATATGAATGAATAATGTGAATCAATAACATTTTAGGGTTCTTAGAACAGCACAGCAGCCCATAGATATCTGAAGAGCACAGAAGTGACTGAGAAATTTAAAATTGCTTCTGAACCTATTTATGGGTTAAAAAAAGTTTAAAAAAAACTTCAAAGATTTTGTCCAGTGGTGAACAGAACATAAAGATGCACATATTAATTGATTTAGTATCAAGATTGGTCTATCTCAGCAAGTTACCATTAGCAGAAAGTTAACTGGGTAATCATGCATAATTACCTCACAGCAAGGATTTCCTCAGACTTCAGCTGCATAAACATCTTTGAATAAGGAAACTTCATATTTCCAAGTCCCTGAAAAAATGACAAACCTTCTTCTTCTTCTGTATAGACATCCATGAAAATACTCAATCATTCATGAACACTCACTGGGTTTTTTTAGCCTCATGTATCTTTCTGATGATATGCCCTACAATCACGATATATGCATAACACACAACATATGCGGTACACATTGTATGAATTTGAATGATCTAAAGTTATCCAAAGCACTGTTCCACTCCCCCACTGTAAAAAAATAATTTCCATCTATATAAAGGATACTTTTACATGTAGTAATATCTATTTTCTAAACTATTTATACATCTCCCAGGTCTGTTTTGAAAATGATTGATTGAACTGCAATGTAATCAATATCTGAACACTTTACAATTTTCTCCGATGAAAAATATAAGATTGCTCAGAGCCCACTTTAGATGCACAAAGGGATAATTTATACATGTAGAAACAGATTTTTTTTAAAAGTGGGGCTATGTTTTAATGTGCAAGTCAGACTCAATAAAGATTAGGAAAGACAATCATCAGGAAATAACTAATTGGCCTTTTTAGATGTAGATGCTGTCTGTCATTCTGTGCTGATTCAGTAATAGTGCTTCTTATTGGGACTGTGTCATACACACACCCTATTGGGGCTTGTCTTCATTTTGCATTCTGCATAACAATGTGATTTGCCTGCTATTATCCCTTCCTTTTCCCTTTTTTTTAAAATGGGGAACAAGGAGTCAAAATTCTAAAGCAAAAGGGACACAGTAATAAGAGGGCTTAATCCTTGCATTTATTTACAGTTAAATCCCTTACAAACTCTCACCACCCCCTGCCCCTTTGTCAACCACCTCCCCCAAAGGAATATTTTATTTAATTACTGCTACTCCTATTTATCTGATTACTTAAGATTATTTTATTGTTAAAAGTTTTTTTAAAAAAAATACTAGGAAAAGTAAATAATTTAGCATTATAAAATAACATAAAAGCATTCTGAAAAGATCTAATATTAAACTGGATCTCTTAAAAATACAGCTTTAAATTACATATATAACCAATTTTATTTATTTGCTTGCTCATTTATTTCTTTGTTGAGTTAGTTAGGGTTTTCTTTTGACCTTCCTGCAGGAGCTCAAGGCAACTTTAATTACAATCTCTATTCTTTTTTCATAAAAACAATCCTTTCAGGTAGATTGGGCTGGAAAACTATAATTGACTGAAGGCTACTACAGAAATAAAATTGTTGGCTTCCCACAGTTAAAGCAATCATCACTGTGAAGGATAAAAATACTTTCAGTTCTGAACATGTAATTCGTTCGGAATGGTATAGGGTTCCCTGCTTGGGCAGGGGGTTGGACTAGAAGACCTCCAAGGCCCCTTCCAAGTCTGTTATTCTGTATTCTGTAGTACAAGAAATATAATAATCAACTGAGAGGGAGCCTGCAGGAACCTAAATATAATATTGCTTATTTTGTATTTTGATTTAGCATTCTGTGTTGCCACTGGACTTCCCTTAGTGGTTTCATGTAGATGTTAAACAAAAGAATGAACTTCTGAGGCATCCCGCAAAGCAGTGCTAAGACTGCTCACACACATATGCCCCAACATTGCCTAGAACTAACCATAGAGGAAGTCAGAGAGCCACCATAACACTAATCCCCTTACTTAATACTGCTGCCATTGTCTTCACTGTGATGTTTCTCAAAACTACAGCTTCAGGGTATTTGGCCACATAGTCCATGTGGACCAAAAAATATTGATTCCATTTAATAGTCTTGGGTAAACAGCTCAGTTCTTCCAGCTCACATCTTGAAAAGGGAGCCGATTGCATCCTGTCCTGATCTAGGTCTAGATTTCTGATGGGGCAGGGTTGTCTTGGGCCAATAGAATCTTGCCTTCAGAGAGACCAAGATCTTTTCCAAGGCCAGATAGCCTCTTTCAGCTTTCATGTTCATTCAGTAGTCTTGCACTGAACATCTCTGCAACAACCATCTGCTTTCTCAATACCTACGTGTTTAGGTTCTTTCTAGGTTCTCAGTTGCATTTGTTTTTACACAAAGATTGCCTTATTTTTTTCAGACAGTCCATCTAGGGGTTCCTCCATCCCAATGACCTTGTAAAGATTGATCAAGTCTTTCCAGTGAATATATGTCTGCCTGTCAATCCTCAGCAATGGGACTTCAATTGTATTTTTCTGCCTCTAGTCATCCAACTAATGCTGTCAATATTCTACCCCAGTGCCTGGGGTCAAGATGGCAAGAACAAGCTTTTTGGTCAAACCTGGCAAAAATGAATGGCTGGGGGGAGGGAATCCTCATATTTAACTGTGGTGGTGCAGTGGTGAGAATGCACCATTGCAGGCTAACTCAATGCTCACTCCAGGAGTTTGATTCTGAGAGGCTCAAGGTTGACTCAGCCATCTATCCTTCTGAGGTCAGTAAAATGAGGACCCAGATTATTGGGGCAAGATGCTGACTCTGTAAACTGCTTAGAGAGGGCTATAAAGTACTGTGAAGCGGTATATAAGTCTAAGTGCTACTGCTTTTCTGGAACTGAATATTTTCCATCTTCAACTCTGATGGGAAGGTTGCACTCCTTTGAATCCACAGCTTCTGCTTGAAGAAAGGGCAACTATGGCCAGGAAGTCCTTTGCATAACTCCATTTAGTGCACCAGTTGTACCCTTTTCTAGAGGCCCTACTCATAGTTGTTTACACCTTAGTAACCTTTTGACTATTGAATTGAATTGAATCACTACATGAGATTTTCCTTGAAGTTGTGTTGTTGTTGTTAGTTGCGAAGTCGTGTCCGACCCATCGCGACCCTATGGACAACGTTCCTCCAGGCCTTCCTGTCCTCCACCATCCTCCGGAGTCCATTCAAGCTCACACCCACTGCTTCAGTGACTCCATCCAGCCACCTCATTCTCTGTCGTCCCCTTCTTCTATTGCCCTCAATTTTTCCCAGCATTAGGCTCTTCTCCAGTGAGTCCTTCCTTCTCATTAGGTGGCCAAAGTATTTGAGTTTTAGCTTCAGGATCTGGCCTTCTAAAGAGCAGTCAGGGTTGATCTCCTCTAGGACTGACCGGTTGGATCGCCTCGCAGTCCAAGGGACTCGCAGGAGTCTTCTCCAGCACCATAGTTCAAAGGCTTCAATTCTTTGGCGCTCAGCCTTTCTTATGGTCCAGCCACAAATCTCGCTTGACTATAACCTCATACTTGAAACAATCTACAGAGTTACTGAGATGTTTATCTCTAGATTTAATAATTTACATGCCAACCTTAAGTCACAAACTGAAACCCAGACTGCAATTAAAGAATTTATACTTCAGAATATAACAAAATTGGAAGATATTACTATTGAGACAGAGTAATATAAGCAACAACTATCCAAAGAACCGACAACTCTAAAAGTACAAGGAACTATCACTATGGCAAATAACCTTAAAGACCAACAACAAACTATGGGAAAACTTAATACTCAACTTTTGACTCCATCAAAAGAGCCTATAACTTTAGAAGTATACTATGTGCAAGATAGTGATGCTAATGTAGAGGACGCGGAAGATCAACAAAGACAGTTTCCTGAAAGCCTGGATAGCTAAACATTAATTACAAGATTGGATAAGACTCTTTACTTAAAGCAGATGAACCCAGAGGGAAGAGGAATCCAGACCGAACTGAAGATAAAGTTTTTAGAGCAAATACAGAGACTAGGACTAACAGGGCAACAACATAATGATTACAAATGGTTTGGTTTTTGTGGACCGCTGATGGCTAGATGGCCTCCTTCGATTCAAATAATATGTATTGGAGTGAAGGGAGACCTATCTGGCAATTCAAAGGCCTTGGTCTGGAAACATGATTGGCAAAAAAAAGAAATCCCGAGTTAGATTTAAAAAGTGAGTTCCTAGAGAACCATTAAAGGTTATCCTTTTAGTAATCAGTGATCTAACAGGATCTAAAATAGAAAATGTTTATGAGATGGAACTAGAATGTGTTTATGTATTTATTAGGTTTATTTTACACATTATAATTTGTGCACTGACATAACAGAAATTTGGTTTATAGACCTCACGTTTGATGTTAAAAGACGTTTGATTATTCTATTCAAGAATTAAGAATTAGCTAAAATTTAAAACAAAATCTGGTTGTGTATAAATAGTTCTAGATTGATAAACATAGACTGTGGTCCTGTCAGTAACGTGTAATGTATTAGGATGTGAAACAGACGATGTTTATTAGGTAGAACATAGTTGCTCAGCCATTGTGTACGTGTTAGATGCTATAGTTTTTGCTGTAATGAAATAAGGGAAATTTGGGTTGTGAATATTATTTGGGATGTTAAAGGCTAAATTTGAATAATATAATTAAAATTAAAATTAGGTAAACTTTAATAACATGACATAGATATATCTCAATGAAATTGAATTGACAAAGTTTTCAACTGACCATGCTATCTCTAGAAATTTATTAGTTTAAACTGGTTGTATGAAATGTTAAGGGAAATTGAGAAGGACGTTTTGATAATGTAACCTGAATTATGTACTGAAAACTCTGTTACTGAATCTCTGATTACCCAGTCATCTTGATGCTTTCCAAATATGTAGATTTTAACTGAAAAACCAATAAAACTTGTTTTTAAAAAAGATAACTTCTGTATTTCTATGAAGGAGATCATTATGTTGTTTTGCAGATTTGGGAAAGATGAAACAAGAGAGAAGAACAAGACAATCTTATATATGAATCTTGAGAGAAGGAAGAACATATTTGCCACAAGCTTTAGGGAATGGAATGGAATTAAATACTTAAATGCAATTTGTTAATGACCAATAATGGATTATTTCTTCTAATGGTGAACACTTTTCTTTTGCATATTAGTAAATACTGAATTAGGGTTCATTATATAGCTATTTTTTAAAAAAGAAATTATCAACAAAATGAATTTGTAATATAAAGGAGCTATACTATATGCATATTATAGTGTACATAATAACTGCAATTCATAATACTCCTGAGAAAACGTCAGTCCTGCTGATTTTTAAAGAACCATTATTTCTTTCAAATTGTTTTTTTAAAACTGTATTCCATTTTGTCAAAATTACGCAAGGTAATTCAGCACAGATGCAGACATAAATCAACTAACAGTTGTTTAAAAAAAGCCTTCCATGTAAAATGATTGTTGATCATGAGGCTACCACCACCGAAAAAGCCTTGCACTTTATCTCTGCTACGATAACCTCCAAGAGCAAGAGAGCTGGAATAAATTACTTCTGATGATTACAGTGTATGTTTGCTAGTGCTGATGACTACAGTGTGTGTGGACTGCCAATAGAAAAATATTTGGATATGCCAAATGGCATAATAAATAAATGAAAAGAACGTCTGTGCTCCATGATTACATTAAGGATATCAGTTAGTGTCTAGCATTTCTTCTAATGTACAGTACAGGAGTATGGCCCAGTACTTGAACTATAAAATGTATCTGTCAAAGAGAATAATAATAGATCACATGAAGATTCCTACTTGGTTAGTTGATCATTCACAAGGTGCTGAATCATATGCTGAGCTTTTTTTAACCTTATTCCAAATTATAATATAAAGACTCTTATAAAATAACTATTTAACTGAAAATTCTCTATCACAGTCCAGTCACCTTGGTATATTAGATTACAACAGAACATATTCCTCCAATGGTATCATAAAGATCTATTTGGACCATGGCTTGGTTATTTTACTGTGCTCAAATGAAATGTCCTGCAAAAATAATTGAGTGAGAAATGAACTTAGAATTACCATGAGCATTTAGACTGAACAAATTACTGAGCAAAATTGCTTTACCCTGAAATCTTATACTCGTCAAATATGTTTAGTCTAGTTAAAATGTTTGATCTAAAAGAACTCTATTCAAAGCAAATTTCATTTTCCATGGGTATTGGACAGACAGATTCTGAAAAGCTTCTGTAAACTTAGCTTTTTCAGATTTGAATTTTGATTGTGGAGCCAAAGATTTCTGGGCATTTCTCCTGAGGATTTTGGTTTTGGCAAAAATCAGCAATGTGATTCTGTGAGCACTGAATGATTCCTGCCTACATATAATGTCATGGAAGAAAATGTATAATGATAAGCTTGACAAGTGATACCGCTTAAGTTCTTCCTGGAAAACATACAATCTGATTTAGAATTATTTCCTACTAGAGTATTATTTAAGTAATTATATACAAAGTTGTTGCTATATTAGATAGCAATGAAGCAGTAAGAATCAGGGTGATATAAAAAGTAGTTAGTGCTGGGTTCAGAGCTAAGCAATTATTTGCTTTAGACATGGTTTGTTGAATCAGTCACAATATACTTTACTGACCTATATTAAGCACAAACTAGGAACTTAATCAAGATCATAAATTAGGAAGGTAGATGGGACAAGAGAGGCTCCTGCCTGGCCCAAGAAATAAGAAGTTGCCTAAAATGATGGCAGTAAAATAAGCATTTTAGGGGAACATCAACAACTAGGAAAAGAAAATACATTTATTTTATTAGAATAGTTTCAAAGTCTCTAAACATTTCTACTCCTTAGTTTGCATCATTTATAAAGTTTATAGTAGCAATATTAAAGCTGTCCATCTGGGCTGTAGTTAAGAGGGAACAAGTTGGCAACGTTCCTTTTGACTGACAAATCCCACCCCCTCCCAATTCAGTGTGTTCCTTCCCCATTTCCCCCCCCCCCAATATTTTTGGGTTATGGAACTTCTAGGAGCACAGATTTTTTTTATTCTTGTACTTTTATAACATAACCAAAGTTCTTCTATTACTGACCTCCCCATGCTAATGTCTTGGTAAAGTTCACATCTACTAGAGTTGCAGTGTTATTTTCTTTAGACATGGTGCCTGTGTACTGTGCACAATGATGGTCACCGGCGGATGGGCCAGTGCACTGAAATGGGAGGAGGAAAATAATTCAGGAGTAATCTGTAACAATTGATAGAATAGGCTGATAGTTCTATCCCACCTTTATTTGAAGAAATGTCTTTATCACATTAGAAACCCTATTAAGTTGAGACAGGGTGACTTGTGTAATTCTGTGCCAAAGGGATGAGCAACCTGTGGTTCCAATTCTTGTGGTCCCCACAACCTCTTCTGACAACTATTGTTGAACCCTGGTTGTACAATTTCTCATCACTTTAAGACAGGGAACAGAGGAAAACTGTAAGGTAAGTTATACAATGGGCTTATTATAGAAAGGAAATAAAACCTTTCCTTCCCAGTCCCTGACTAAGGAAAAACACAGTTCAGTTCCAATAAAATATCTTCCAAAATATATCTATTTATCTAATCGATTCCTCCTGTAAATTAAAGTATGAATAAATTTTATATTACATCATAAAAGCATAATCTATAGATAAAAGGTAAAGGTAAAGGTTCCCCCGGACATGCGTGCTAATCGTTTCCAACTCTAAGGGCCGGTGCTCATTTCCGTTCCAAAGCCGAAGAGCCAGCGCTTGTCCGAGGACATCTCCATGGTCATATGGCCAACATGACTAGACGCCAAAGGCGCACGGAACACTGTCACCTTCCCACCATAGTGGTCCCTATTTTTCTACTTGCATTTTTACGTGCTTTCGAACTGCTAGGTTGGCAGAAGCTGGGACGAGTAACAGGTGCTCACTCTGTTACGCGGCACTCGGGATTCAACCCGCCAAACTCCTGACCTTCTGATCAACAAGCTCAGCGTCCTAACCCACTGAGCCACCGCATCCCTAATCTATAGATAGAGCTAGTTAAATGATAGTAGATCCAGCTTTGAGAATCTATGGTGGAAAATGGGAGGATAAAATATACAAATGTTATTTAGAAAAAGATTGGGTATATAAGGGAATTTTAAATCTCAATTTGTAAATCTGGTTTAGCCATTAAACATCTATTTCAGTCATGATTATTTAATAAAATAAAAAATAAAATAAAATAAATGATGAAAACAAATTCATTGTCTTTCAACATTTGCAAACATTTTGGTCCAAACTGTCTTCAGGCTTTTTTGTTTTGTTATGATCCTATGTATCTATGATCCTGTGTATTTATTTATTTGAGGAAAAATAGACATGGCCAGAGTACCACAAATTTTAGAATATGCTTATCCTACCTAAACTTTCTAGAGAAAAATGAGTTTATTGTCTGAAACCAGAACCAAACAATAGAACAACGATATTTTGGTCTATAAGATGTTGATTTATTTCACTCATAAGTCCTGACTCTTGGCCATACTAAGTGAAACTATTGGATGGTGTCATCTCAAACAAACAAACAAATAAACAAACCATGGGTGATTACAAGTTTCCCCACCCTTCCAAACTGGTCTGGATGATTGTATGGGTAGATATAAGCTCTTCTCCATTTACATAGCATAATTCATCATTTAAGAGAATATCATTCTATCTCTTACCTACAGCTATGAGGTTTGTATAGCAAAATGTCTTTCCAGAATGTCAAAAACATATGTAGCTTGAACACAGTTGTGCTTGTTCAGGCAGGCAAATAACTATGCAGAAAATGAAGCATGAGTGCAAAACACACAGGACTGAACAGAAAGAGATACGCATTCCTTGCTGAAATGATGGACTCTCCCTGATGGAGATCACAGCAGGCCTTGATTAATAGCTTTGACTTCTCAGTTCTATCTAAAAAAAGGAGAAAGAAACAACAATCCAGTATACGCATTAGGTGATCATTGATTCCTTCCCAAGTAGATGGTAGTAATAATCAGCATCAGCACATCTGTCAACATTTATTTAAATTCCTCCTGAATGAATGAGCAGGGAAAGTGAATCACCTTGACCTCTCCTACTAGATCCCATTAAGATACAGCTGCCTGTGAGTTAGGTTTTTGGTACATCAAGGTGATGTATTCCTGAAATGATGAGATCCAAAGCTTTACATCAACTTGCATTCTGCGGGAATCAATAATTACTAACTGGTATTTAAAAAAGCTTTATATTATTACAAAGTAATGTGGGTCAATGTACTATCAGAGGGTATTCTGAAGACAATGCCAACATTCACTCATTTCTTTATAACCTATACAACTTATAATTTAAACAGTTCAAATATAGCAGTTAGTGAAACTGGAGAGAATTAATATTATTTGCTATCCATTTTGTAGTTTGAGTACAAGATCATGCACCTAGAAATGATTGGAGCCAGGCAGCATCCAAACTGAATCAAGGAATAGAAAAGGTAGGATAGGGCTGTGACTTTTGCAGCCTTCCTTGTGTTTCCAAAGGGTTTTCCAAGACTCCAGTGACACCCTCGTGAACAATAGTGACCCCCCTTGTGAACAATAGTGGCTTCACAGAGGTCATCGTAGCATCAGACTGATATTTTGGGTGGCTATGAACCCACATCCTTTCTGACTTGGAAAGTATATTGTGATGATCCCCTTCAGGCTGAATCTATTCTAAATACAATTCTTTTTCTGAGTAAATAGTCTTGACTGTGGATTGAGTGATTTTGGTGGGGATTGCATTGACCTCCCTTCCCAAGATGAGAGCTGGTGTCAAGGTTTGGTTAGGGTGAGTGTGTGACTTGAAAGGGATGCTGGACCAATCGGTTGAGAATGGCTTGGGGGGTGGGGAAGATGCTTTAATTGTGCTTTATGAGAGTGGGGGATTTGTTTGTTTGTATCCTGCCATTATTATTTTTACCTTCCTCTCCTATTTTACCCACAACAACAATCAGGTAAGATAGAGTGTCTGGCCCCAAATCACCCAGGTGGCTTTCATGGCTAAGGAGAGACTTGAACTCACAGTCTCCCAGCTTCTGCCTTAACAACTAGAGCAAACTGGTTTAGATGTAGATAATCCTGATGGCACTGGTAGCTGAGACTGAAGTGTCCCAGAGGACTCAATTTCCCCTCCCCAAAATGGTTGAAGAAGAGGATAGGTTGAATCACCAGTTTTGGCAATCTGAGGGACTCAATTGGGGTGAGTTGGAATGTTACAGTGGTGATGGGTATAAGTAGATAGAGTGGAGGACTGAAGTGGGCTGTTCTCAGAGAACATGGGTCTAGTGTCTTATGCAGATACCATGTTCCAGCATTCAGAACTCAATCTCTGTGCTATTAAATGCCATGTCAGTAAGTGACACAGATTTAATCACAGATGAGAGGGCCAACATGGCATGTATTATTGAGACATAGCTGGAGCTTGAAACAGATGGGTCCTATTTCAGAGATTGTACTGTCCTTTTCCTCCCCCCCCCCACACACAGAAAGAGCTCTACATGTGTTTATTCAAACCCCTGAAACAGGTTCTCAGAAAGCACCTCTGTTGCATGGGTCTGGATTCCAATCTCAGTACAGCAGGAGTCACTGGGTAACCAAGTGCAATGGGCACACACGAAGTCCAGGAAATCAATTCACAAGTCGAATGGTTCAGGATACAAGGTACAAGCACAGAAGGCATAGAACTGGGCATGTTGCTCCAGCAATACTCAAGTCCACCTCGTAATTACCATGGGTTTCTCTATTGTCACTATCTACCACAGGGAGGCAGGATCTTTTACATCAGTTCTCCCTCAGTGACTGATGGGACCCTGATGGGTGTTAGAGGGAGCTGCAGATTATTACTTATGGTTTGCTGTACAGTCTATCTGAAGCCCTGTTGTGTCTCTGTGAGCTCTCCCCTCATGTGAATCCTGTCATTCTCCATGGTTCACAGAAGAATTGAGGGAGATGAATTGAGAGAAGAGGCATCTAGAATATGGCCATTGTTTGATGAGGGATGAACTTGAGCAGACAAGAGTTACAGCTGCTATTAATGCCTACCCTATGGCAGTAATAAATGGCAAAGTGGCAATACTTCTCTGCTTTAATTCTGACAGCAGATATAGTGGCTGTCCCTGTAGCCTTGTTTTTACTGATACATGCTGTCTTAGGTAGAGGGGCTCAGAGGTCCTTGTACGATACCACATTGAAGAACTTGCTTAGCACCTGATGAACAAAACCACCTAAATTCATTCTCAGTTGGATGCTGGCCTTAGTACAGGCTTAGTTTTTCATCTTTTAAACTTCGCTATCTCATAGGACAGAGAAAGCATGGCTTTTTAGTGGCTGCTCCAACTCCACTTTTATCCCAGGCATTTCAATCCAGTTAAGAGGAGTCCCCTTTTGGCTGTTTAATTATCATGTTTGCATGGCTGTTTCAATGGCTCTGTCTGTCTCTGTCTCTCTTTCTCCCTCTCTTTGATTTACAGTTTGTTTTTGTTCTACGCACCAAGAGTCCCACTGTTTGAGTCAGGCAGTCCTATAAATCCATTAGATATATAAATAAATGAGATTAATTAATGAATGACTGCTGATTTTCCCCAAATTATTTTCATATTGCAAAGAAGCAAGTATAAAGGGTGGAGTAAGGAGCTTTGTTAACTCAGGAATTCATCGAAACCCTGGAATCCATCAAACCAGAACTATTTTCTCCTATGAAATAAAAAGTATAAATGAAATACTTATTGTAGTTGCTCTACAAAAGTAAAGAGGAAATATTCAGGAAGGACAAAAACAACTTTAAAGATACAGAAAACATTATTTGCTTAGCAAACAAATCATTTAAAGAGAATAGAAATATTTCTAAAGCAGTTCTTAAAAGAGGTAAGAAGTAATGTTTTGATGGATTTGTTAAGAACTGAAATTAAAATAATTGCTCTCATATCTCTATATTTTATTCTCTTTGTTTTAAAGTTTATATCAACAATGCCCTTTAGCATAACATTCTGGTGTCTCTTACTAGCAGTACTATGAAAGAGAATCAGATTTTGTAATAAACAATGGTTAAACATGTCTCAGGTGGTTTGATGCTATGCTGCCGGTGCAGTAAAATTACTTTGTTCACAGATATCAACTTAAATTACTAGAATTCCAGACATGGTGTAGTTTGAAATATTTCAGGTAGAATGCCTACATATATTTCCCCTTGGTGGAGGAAAATTGTGAAATCAGAAATTAAGATTCTGGAAATATATGTTCTCCTATTAAGCAGGTTGGGTACAGGTTGGACATAGAAGAAACACCCTTTTAGCCTTCCAGAAAGCCATGAAGAACTGGCATTTCCCCCAACAGTTTGGAAAGGGTGAAACCAGAGTTGGAAGAAAATGGGTGGGTTGCAATAAGTGAGTTTGAGTGTGGTTATAAGGTTTTAGTTGTTTCTAAGTCTATTTTTGCTTTTTTTATTTGTATGCTATGGTTTTTATGTTATGGTTGTGAGCCACCTAGAGTTGTTGTTTTAAGCTGGGTGGCCATAAAAGTATTTTAAATAAAGTAAATAAGTTTCTGCATTTTTCTACTGGTTTGATTTTTCTATATTAGTTTGATTTACATTCCATTTTCCTACCTGGTTAAATATTCAAAACAGATATTATTATTATTATTATTATTATTATTATTATTATTATTATTATTATTATTATTATTATTATTATTATTATTATTATTATTACTATTATCTACTACTACTACTACTACTACTACTACTACTACTCTGGGACTTTAACATTCAAACAGAGAAGCACCTGCCACATAACACCCCAGATTTAACAATTGTCGATAAGAAAGACAAAAAAGTCTGGATAGTGGAAGTGGCAGTGCCTGGAGACAGCACAACAGAAGAGAAAGAACTGGAGAAGATAACAAAATATAAAGACCTACGAATAGAAATAGAACATCTGTGGCAAAAGAACGCAAAGGTAGTACCAATAGTAATAGGAGCCTTGTGTATAATCCCAAAACAACTGATGTACCACTTGAACACCATGGGCATTGACAAATTCGCCATCAGTTAATTGCAAAAGGCATCTTTACTGGGAACAGCTTCCATCTTGCGACAATGCCATCAAACATCCATATCTGCCTATCCCAGGTCCTTAGTAAGGACTCGATAGGTAGACAAAAATACCAAATCCAATCTTGAACATTTGGCTGACTGTGCGATGAATAATAATAATAATTTATTTATTTATTTTAATTCCATTTATATCCCGCCCTTCTCCGAAGACTCAGGGCGGCTTACAAGCTTAGCAGTAGCCTTCATTCTATGTATATGCCTGCTTATTAGAGCTTTCACACACCCCCCAAGCGACATTATTACAAAGTCAGCTTAATTGCCCCCAACAATCTGGGTCCTCATTTTACCTACCTGGGAAGGATGGAAGGCTGAGTCAACCTTGAGCCTGGTGGGACTCGAACCTGCACTAATTTCAGGCAGCTGGTGTTACTTAAGGAGGCGTTAGCCCACTGCTCCACCAATAATATAATAATAATAATAATAATAATAATAATAATAATAATAATAATAATAATAATAATAATAATAATAATAATAATAATATGTGAGTGCAGCAAAATCGTGCAAACTGATTACAAAGCTAGACATGACTGAGTTTCTAAACTAATCCACTGGGCATTGTGTAAAAATTATGACTTGCCTGTGTCCAAAAAGTCGTGGGAACATAGGGTGGAAAAAGTTGTCGAGAATGAGAGGGTGAAGATCTTGTGGGACTTCTGAATACAGTCAGATTGCCATTTGGAACACACACGCCAGATATCATAGCTGTAGAGAACCAAAGCGTACAGCTGATTGATATCTCTGTACCAGGAGATGCCAGAGTCGAAGAAAAAGAACTGGGAAAAAATTACAAAATACCGCGACCTGGACATTGAAACTGCGCGATTATGGATGAAATGCGTAACAGTGATACCCATTGTCATCGGGGCACTGGGAACTATGTCCAAAAACTTTACAAAACACATCAAGAAATTGCAACTTCCCGCAATAACTCCAGCAAAGCTACAAAAAACTGCGCTACTCGGAACATCTTACATTTTAAGGAGATACCTGGTTGATATCTAGGATGCTGGCAGCAGCCCATGTCAACCATTAGTGCCAGTCAATTTGAGTGTTCAGTTGACTGAGTTTCATGTTTTATGAATAAAAGTTTTATAATAATAATAATAATAATAATAATAATAATAATAATAATAATAATAATAATAATAATAATAATAATAATTTCAGTGGGAGCGAATTTGCTTGACTTATTTACAAAATGGTGAAGGGATGTGGGAGAATATCCTCTTTCATTATCCAGCCCAGAGATCTGCTGTCTTACAAATATTCTGTGTTCTCATTTAGTCTCATGGAAAGACATTGTGATGGAACTCATTCTATTGGGTATTTTCAGTAATATCGCTGTGTTTACTGCTAAGGATGAGTCCTGACCTTGTGAAATTGTTGGAGAATTTGTCATTCCTCTGCACAAATCTGGAGGAATGGTCCACTCATTTTGTCTGCCTACAAATATGATGGTTAAACTTGTGTCCAGTTCTAGTGGAATCACAGATAATTGTCGATACATTACTCTTCATGATTGACCATCTTAATTATGTCTAACTGAAAACCATCACATCTGAGCTGCCACATTTGTAGGTCAAAATCAGAATTACTTTAATTATCATTATCTTTTAATTTAGGTTCCAGGATCTGACATTGTACAATTATCACAACAAATGAAATAATTAATTACTAAGTTCATTAAAAAATGAGAAAAATATTGGCCATCAAAACTGCAAATTAATTCAAATTAATTACCAAATTTGAAATATTTGAAGTATGAATCTACTAAGCATGACAGATTACAAAGTTCACTGCCTACAACGGCGTCCAGCTACACCCTTATTTTGAAATTCAAATTGAAAGGTAATTAAAAAAGGAGGAAAAAAGCATACAACCAATAGCGGAATGTCATGAATTTCTCTGACTTTGTCATACAACCCCATTCTGCTGTAGCTATTTATTTATGCCTGTTTTGCAGACAGTAGAGAGTGTTCTTGCCATGCATTACCCTCATTAAGTTCCTTCCTGGAAACCTAAGACATTCTGCATCTTTCTTCCAAGGCATTTTAATATGCAGCAGAACAAAAAGATGACACTGTCACTGATGCCATAATTGCAAATAGCTCATGTAAAATATATGCATATTACATATATATGCATAGAAAAGAAAGACGTGGAAAGGGAGAAAAAGTGAAAGGAATATGCAGTATGTTAAGTGCTAATACATCATCCCAATGTATTTGTGTGCTGAACAGTCCCTCCTGAATGCTTTTTCATCAGTGCCTTTACACCAGGAAAGGGTAGGAATTGACTCTTGGAGTCTGCAACCCATGTTTCCTAACCCAGACCTCATGAGCTTCTTAAGTAAAGCATTCTACATATTGTCTGCAGTGGTCAAGACAAGCATGTCATTCAACTTCTTAGGGTGTTCAGATGCTGTTTGAAGAAGCATTCCAATGGCAAAACAAAAAGGGGGGGGGAGAGAGAAATAGTCACAAACCCACCCTCTTTTGATTATATGATTCCCCAGCTCTTTAGAGTCAGCTGGTGGCAGATGGGCAAGTGTGAAAATTTCTATTTGTGATCTCACACTATATAATGAGCTGCGCAAGCCACCACTGGAATTGCAACTTTTTATTGGGTGGTGGGGGTGGGGAAAGACAGAAAGAGAGAGAGAAAGTATACTTTTTATATATTGAACAAGCTTACGGAGCCTGGGACATAAAGAGAATGGTGAATAAAAGGGAACTCTTTACTGACATTTTCTAGTATCCATCCAGTTGGTGCAATGACACATTGTGCACTGCTGCTCTCTCTTGTTTAGGCAAACATTGTCATCTTGATAGCTTCTCTCAAGTGGAAATCAGTCTACCTGGACCTGAAATAATGACAGGATGCATTTAAGTAATCATGAAAGTTCCAAGTATAATTCAAAGTGCTCAAAGCAGATGGAAACAATAAAAATGCACAATTTTAACCTCAAAATTCAGGTTTTGTGAAATAAATCAACTTCACCAGGAATTTGATTATTAGATTCTTAGAAGAGAGAATGACTGTTTCAACTTGGTATTTAGGCTAGTGTTTTCCCCTGTTTTTGTATTGTTTTATTTTTGTTTTTTAAACAATGTTCAAGTACATGAAAAATATGCAAGGAGATATGGATAGATTCCAGTTCATTGTAAAAATTATATTTAAGCGTATCTCATCTAGCACATAGAAATGAAGTTTTCAAGCAGAACCTGAATGCAAACATACCAACAAGCCCATGATACCCTACAACTGATGTTGGCAGACATCTAGCTATTACATTAAAAGGAATATTTAACTTCTCATATCTATTATCTCTTTTAGTTAATTCACCCCTTTTAATCCTGATTTGAAAGGAACAGTGTCACATCAAGTTGACTCAGCCTTCCATTCTTCTGATGACCCAGATTGTTAGAGGCAAATAATGATTACATTGTAAACCACCCAGATAGCGCTGTAAAGCATGGGACCCAGATTGTTGAGGGCAATATGCTGACTCTGTAAACCACTTAGAGAGGGCTGTAAAGCACTGTGAAGTGGTATATAAGTCTAAGTGCTGTTGCTATTGCTATATAAGCCTAAAATGCTATTGCTATTGATGTGATGGGTAGAAATTGTTTAAATAAATAAATAAAATGTCAAAAACTAGAAAGGTGGTGGAAAAGATAACAAATTGTAGATTAATTTAATTACAGCATATACTGTAGTTCCTTGGGTTATTTCTGTCCATTTAAAAGTAAAGTGTTTGCTAACCATTCTTCCTGGAATCTCTTCTGCCAGGTTTTTTTTAAAGTAGTAAAAGCCATTGATTCCAGAGAATTTGTTTTCTTTTTTCTAAAAATGAAGTGAGTGTAAGTTTTAAGGAAAGATGAATGAAGAAGGATTAATAATTCTTGCCCCATAAATAATGGAGCTGATGTAGCCACAGTTACAACATGATATACAGTTATATAATGCAGCATTACTGTAAAATTTAACGGTTAGGGATCAACTTGCAATAGCTTTGACCGTGATATACAAAAAATGCTAAAGTGCAAAAAGTAAATGGGCTTGTGCAGAAATAAGTACAATATTATGATTCCCCACTTCGGATTTGCATAATGCATGCAAGTTGCCAAATTGAAGTCACTTTTAATTTAATTTTTAATTTATTATCATTTCTATACCGCCCTTCTCCCGAAGGACTCAGGGCGGTGTACAGGGCAAGAATAAAACACAGAAATTTACAAAAATTAAAAGATAATTAAATGCATGCCCGATTAAAATACAATTGATACATAGTAAAAACCCCAATAAGAATGATAAAAAACCCCACCAATCCCCCCTCAGGCCAGGCCGGCTTGCTCGAACAAGTATGTTTTCAGATCGCGGCGAAAGGAGCGCAGATCGGGCGCCGTCCGGAGCTCAACCGGTAACTGGTTCCATAGCTCCGGGGCGCCCACAGAGAAGGATCTCCCCCTGGGGGCCACCAGACGGCATTCTCTGACCGGTGGCACCCTGAGGAGGCCCTCTCTGTGGGCGCCCCGGAGCTATGGAACCAGTTACCAGTTGAGCTTCGGACGGCGCCCGATCTGCGCTCCTTTCACCGCGATCTGAAAACATACTTGTTCGAGCAAGCCGGCCTGGCCTGAGGGGGGATTGGTGGGGTTTTATAGAATCTGAACAGCTGAAAATATAATTTCAAGAGTTGAGTTTCTGTAACTACAAGCATATAACACTCTGCTTAAAGTCAGAAGGATGGACATGTAGTTGTTCAGCCTACAGACCTTATAATTACAGGGGAATATAGTTTTCCTGCTTTTGTAAATTCAAGGTCTTCAACATTTAAAGGAAAATGGAAGGAACAACACTTGAAGTTAATTCAATGAATCCTGAGTATTTATTTTATTTTTGTTCTATTCCACTTTTCTTGAACAAAGAACACAATTTAGATTACAAAGTTGTTGCAGAGGCTTTTTAGATACAGTTTAATTTTCTTCTAATTTAAGTGTTTTTCTCTCTTCCTTTTATAGCAGAGGTAAGCAATTGTTTAGTAGATGGGAGCCATATGGCTATACTTATTAGTGTTTTGAGAGAAGAGAAGGCCGCAGGGTTTGTTTTTTTCTTTAAAAAAAATAGTGAATTTAACAACCCAAAATAAAAATAATGCAACAGCAATGATGCAATTATAAAGAGAGGAAAAGATATATAATAGGGATAGAAATAAAACCAAAACACACAAGTAAAAGATCAACCTGATATTAATGATATTAAAATAAAAATAACTCATTATTATACATAATTAAATCTATATTATATTTAAAAATATATTTCTACCTATTCTTTGATAATGGACCAATTTTCTATCCAGATAATCCTGCAAAATGATGTACTAATAATAATATACTGATAATAATCCATCCAAGAATATTGGTACCCAAAATAATAGGCTAATAAAATTGCAATAAATATTCCAATAAATAATATCACAATAAATCCAAATAAATCTATACTTTTTTAAATTTTATGATACTGACAGTGTTTCACATCATTGCATAATGTCAGTGACATAAATTGTGTAATAGCAAACATACATATTTAACAGACATTTGGGAATTAAGGGAGCTAACAGTACTTCTCCACAAATGTTTGGTTAAAACTAGATTTCATTGTGCTATATATGATTATTCAGAACTACTTCCTTGCTAAATTCAGGTGGGTTTAAATGTAAATGGTAATGTGTTTACAATTGTAGCCTCTCATTATTAAATCAAGAAATCTTCCCAAGAAGATGCAAGCTGATAAAGATGAAATGAAATCCAGGCAATATGTATGTACTGATGGCCAACAGGAAACATATTCTCAATTGGCTTTCCCTTCCCCAAAGTGTATATCCATGCTTTGGACATGATCAGTGATCACTGGCTATGACTAGTAGCAGTTCAGATGAGGAACACAGTTGTATACTTAAGGTCATTTATGAGCTAGCCAAATGTGGCAATACTTACTCTGTCATATATGAGCAGATCGGAAAAGCTATTTAAAAAACTGTAAAATGTGACAGCTGGAATGATTTTTGTACTAGTTGCCAATTAATTTCTTGACACAACTTAAGGCAGGAATGGATACATCTATGACCCAAAGCCACACGAAGCTTATAGCTCCCCATTTATAGTACCTAGAGATTTTTTTTATTTTTTTAAGTGTGGGAGAAAATTGTAGTGTGAGCCTCTGGAATAGAAATCATTCCTATTTCCTTGTTTAGCCCCCAACCCACTGAAAAGCCTCCCACTCATTTAGCCAATATTCCTCAGTAAGATTTCAGATTAATTGTAGCAAAAAACAACTGGGCTTTCTTGGTTGTTGTTTTTTCTTTGAAAGCATTTTGCTTCTCATCCAAGAAGCTTCAGTCAGAACTGAAGAAGCTTCTTGGATGAGAAGCGAATGATTTTTTTAAAAAACAAAAACCAAGAAAGTCCAATTGCTTTTTGAAAAGCACCTTTGGGACAACCATGACCTGGATGATTGAGAATCTCCATAGACATCATTGGGAGCAGTTAAAGGTAGCAACAAGAATTAGTTGTCACTCAGAAACTTTGCACTGTCATTTTCACCCAACTCTTAATACAATACATTCTGAAAAGAATTATCCACCCCTTCTAATGACATTACCCATGCTCCTCAGAACCAATTCTGGTCCCTGACCTTTGTAAATTTTTCCAATCCTGATGGGAGTGTTACATCTCATATTAAGCTTTAATGCCCAAAATGATATAGAAGCAGACTATCTGAATGATTCAGTTGTTAAGATTTATAGCAGGCATTTCAGACTGCCGGCCCAGAGGCAGGCAGGATGTGTTATGCCGAAACCATGCCCACCTCATTGCCGGCAATGGGGAAAAAGTCCCGATACATCGCACAACATCATGTGACATTGCACAACATCATGTGACATCACGAGTTTGACATGCCTGATTTATAGAATATCTACAGAACCCTCACATAAATTATTCCAACTTCTTCCCTCAAGACAATGCTATAGGGCATTGCACACCAGAACGACTAGACATAAGGACAGGTTTTTTTCCCCATACCATCACTCTGCTTAACAACTAATTCTTACAACACTGTCAAAATACTTAGTAAAGCTCAGTGGTGGGATTCAGCCAGTTTGCACCAGTTCGGCAGAACCAGTAGCTAATTTTTTGTTGCCCAGGCCCAGAATGTACATCCAGAAGTGGAATCCACATAGAGAACTGGTTGTTCATATATTTGAATCCCACCACTGGTAAAGCTGTATTGCTATGATACTCCTCATCTTTCCTATTACCTATTCTTATCTTCTTATGACTATAACTTTGTTCCTAATATCTTACAATTTATATTGGGGGGGGGGTTGTACCCTAGTATGATTTATGTTCTTTGCTTAGCTAATACTCTATGACTATCACTAACTGTTGCATCTTATGATTTATTTCACAATTTGTATTTCACGATTTATGATGAACATATTTTCATTTTGTATATGATCATGACTATCACTATTACTTGTATGTATACTGAGAGCTTATGCACCGGAAACAAATTCCTTGTGTGTCCAACCACACTTGGCCAATAAAGAATTCTATTCTATTCTAGAAGAAGGAATTTTGAAGATGCCCAACTCTCTCATAAGAGGCTTTTTTTGTACTTGCACATCACATATAGCTTTTTACTATGCTGCTCCTATGCTATGGAATGTACCTCCTTAAAATTCTGTTTCACTCTCATTCTCTCCACTTTTAGGAAATCTGTTCTACCAACCCTTCAAATGATTAGTGACTGTAATATTTCTTGTTTAGATTTGTTTTTATTTTCAATTTTTCTCTGTGTTATTTTAAATTATATGTTGTCTCAAATGTATTTTTGTGAACAGATAGGTAGCATATAAATCAATAAGCCAATAAACAGATAACCTGTTTTCCTGTATTAATAGAAAAGAGAATTAATTTAACAATCCAAATAATAATAGACAGTTGGACAAAATCTCTTGATTTTTGAAGAATAATTAAATCAAATCTAATAAAATAGAATTAAACATATATATATATATACACATATACTGTATGTGTGTGTGTGTGTGTGTGTAAATAATATAACTTATGCTGAGACAAGTTGACCAATGGTCTAACTTAATCTACTGTACCTTTCTCTGTACCTGTAAAAATATAGTTTGGATTTCCCTGATAGATGTGATACTCTGGAGGAGAGAGCAAAACCTTGCTGAAAATCCTGGATCTCTGCGGTTTTTGATACACACTACCTGGCTGGAAGTCTTGGATAAGATGGAGATTGTAAGCCTGCATTCTTTCAAGCCACATCCTGTAATTAATATAGGAAGGCAATGAAGATCTAAAGGAATAGGCAGATGATGGAGAAGGAAATGTTGCAACTACCAGCGCCCTATTTGGTGCAATTTTCCTTTAGATACTTATCATCCTAAATTGACCATTCCTGTATTTCTAATCCTATATTTACTATGTTTGTTTCCATTTTGTTATACTCTTTTCTATTCTGCATCATCAGAACCTGTTCCATTTTTTTCCTGTATTATTTCACAGCAGACTTTAGTGGTAAGACTGATTGCAGTGGCCACTTAAAGTCCTCAATTCTAATTATGGGTGAAATGAGATGAGTCCAGTAACTACATTTCTCCCATGGGAAGAGTCATTTTCCATTCATTTTGAGGAGGATCAAAGTTCATGATTAACAATGTGAGCATGATAGTAATAGTTTCTTTCCTGCCTAAGATTCAGAAGCAACTGTGCTCTTTTTAGCATCTTCTTTTAACAAGGACCAATTCTAGTTTCCATCTGAGGTATTTTTTTTGGGGGGGGAATGGCAGTCAATTACACAAATTACACAGATACAAATATTTGGAAAACATCTTGCAAAGTGACTTTTTTTCTAGGGAAATCTGAACTGTTCTCAAAAAAGTGGTTTCTGAGAATTTTACCTCAGAATTTTATGCTTTTATTCAATTCTTTTCCCTTTCCTCTCCTGAATGCCATCCTTAGTTTAAATGATTAAGGCAGTTTTCTATAGATTTAGCACTAGATTGTTGAAAGACTGTAAGTACCCCTGTAATGATTTGCCTGGCAGAGTAGAAGAGGGCAAACAATTTGGAAAATGTCAGGAAAAAGTTGGAAATTGGAGGAAGGGAGGGAGGGAGCGAGGGACCAGCATTGATTTAATTGTATCTTTCTTTCCTACTTGTTCATCCAGTGTGGAAATTTGATATGATTATGTACAGAATTTATTTTCTTTTTTCCTTTTCTCTCATTATTCATCCCCCTGCCTCTCACTGGAGAAGCAAAGCTACTGAATTCAAACTATTCCCATGAATAGCAGCAGAATGTGTGATCTACAGATGCTTTCAGTTCAAAAATGGGTTAATGGAAGATCTGACAGAACAAGACCTCAGGGTACAACTAGGGAGGTAATTAACTGGAAGGCCTCTAATACAGACAAGTCTTATATGATGATGTATTGTTTTATAGGTCAACATTGCCATTTAATATCTGATGAGAGATTTAATTGGCAAACTACCATACGGAAGAGAATGAGGAGAATATGCTAAAGCAATTTTGCGCTAGTATAGCCAGGAGTCTGAAAGTGTACAACCTTCTGTATTAATAGTAATTTCATTTCAAACCCAGTCTCTAAAGGCACTAAACAACAACAACAAAAACAAAGGGGAGGGTGTATACATTTCTACTACCAGATTCATACACTGATAGAAGAGATCAGTGCTACCTTTGCCACAGATTTGATTAGTTATATGGAAAAGCGTGCAGGCAGAACTCTTCAGGCACATCATATCTATGAAGATCACACACTAGGATAGCAAATGCTTGTGAGTGACCTGATCATACAAGCCATCATATATGTGGTTACTAAATACACAAATCTACTTTCTTGTATATATTATGCATAAAAGCCACCTGCCTTCTCTTCTTGCTGTGAAAGAGAAGAACATTGTCATTTAAGCAAGAAAAGAAAATTTTTGTGTTGGTTAATTTCCTTCTTCAGCTCCCCCAACTCATTTGCTTCATCTGTAATAATAATAAAAATAAAATGTACAAGTAGGAACTTTTGACCAACATAGGATATTTAATTATTGAGTTGATTTCTCTTCTTTTTTTGAAATTAGCTCTCTCTCATTGTGGCATTGTCACATCAACTGCAGCCAATGAACTGAGGCAGAAGTATTTTCTCATCTTAGAACTTATATTTGGGGAATTTGACATAGGGATGATATTTATGATAGTGTCCCCATGACTCCCATCAAGTGTAATTCCAATTTTTACAGTTACTCAGTTCACTATCTCCCATGTGGGTACCCCACAGAAATTGGAATCCATGATTTGATTCTTCAGAGTGAGTAGTTACAGAAGTGTGCTGTTGGGGTGATATATTTAACATGCTGTCAGAGGGACCATGGATACTGACTAGAGGCACATTATTTCCTTTTAAACCAGGAAAAATGATGATTTTTTTCTTGATTTCTTTTGGTTTTGAGGAGAATAATCATATTTATAGTAGTATAGTATTTCATTATTCATTTTGTAAATGCTAACTCTTCAGTATTATTTAAGGATTTGGGGTGGGAAGTCTTTATTTTATTTTATTTATATAGATCTTCACAATTCTAATTTAGAACAGAAAAGCAGCAACTTTGGAAGCCATAGCCATTATATTTTTACAAGGTTTATATACAGACTACCTAACCTCTTGTTGTTGTTGTTGTTGTTAGCTGCGAAGTCGTGTCCAACTCATTGCGACCCTATGGACAACATTCCTCCAGGCCTTCCTGTCCTCCACCATCTTCTGGAGTCCATTTAAGCTCACGCCTACTGCTTCAGTGACTCCATCCAGCCACCTCATTCTCTGTCGTCCCCTTCTTCTCTTGCCTTCGATCTTTCCCAGCATTAGGCTCTTCTCCAGTGAGTCCTTCCTTCTCATTAGGTGGCCAAAGTATTTGAGTTTTAGCTTCAGGATCTGGCCTTCTAAAGAGTAGTCAGGATTGATCTCCTCTAGGACTGACCGGTTTGATCACCTTGCAGTCCAAGGGACTCGCAGGAGTCTTCTCCAGCACCATAGTTCAAAGGCCTCAATTCTTTGGCGCTCAGCCTTTCTTATGGTCCAACTTTCACAGCCATACATTGCAACTGGGAAGACCATAGACTTGACTATACGCACTTTTGTTGACAGGGTGATGTCTTTGCTTTTTAGTGTGCTGTCTAGATTTGCCATGGCTTTCCTTCCCAGGAGCAAGCGTCTTTTAATTTCTTGGCTACAGTCCCCATCTGCAGTGATCTTGGAGCCCAGGAAAACAAAATCTGTCACTACCTCCATTTCTTCTCCATCTATTTGCCAGGAATTGAAAGGGCCAGATGCCATGATCTTGGTTTTCTTAATGTTAAGTTTCAACCCAACTTTTGCACTCTCCTTCTTCACCTGAAACAAGAGGCTCTTTAGTTCTTCTTCACTTTCTGCCATTAGAGTGGTATCATCTGCGTATCTTAGGTTGTTGATATTTCTTCCGGCAATCTTAATTCCAACTTTTGATTCATCTAGCCCTGCCTTTCTCATGATATGCTCTGCATATAAGTTAAATAGGCAGGGCGACAGTATACAGCCTTGCCGGACTCCTTTCCCAATTTTGAACCAATCAGTGGTTCCATGTCCAGTTCTCACTGTTGCTTCTTGACCCGCATATAGGTTTCTCAAGAGACAAATAAGATGGTCTGGTACTCCCATCTCTTTAAGAACTTGCCACAGTTTGTTATGATCCACACAATCAAAGGCTTTAGCATAGTCAATGAAGCAGAAGTAGATGTTTTTCTGGAACTCCCTAGCTTTCTCCATGATCCAGCGTATGTTGGCAATTTGATCTCTAGTTCCTCTGCCTCTTCGAAATCCTGCCTGTACTTCTGGTAGTTCTCGATCCACATACTGCTGAAGTCTAGCTTGTAGGATTTTAAGCATGACTTTACTAGCATGAGAAATGAGTGCAATGGTGCGATAGTTTGAACATTCTTTGGCACTGCCTTTCTTTGGAATTGGAATGTAAACTGATCTTTTCCAATCCTGTGGCCACTGTTGAGTTTTCCAAATTTGCTGGCAAATTGAGTGTAGCACTTTTACTGCATCGTCTTTTAAGATTTTGAATAGCTCAGCTGGAATACTGTCACCTCCACTAGCTTTGTTGTTGCTCAGCTTTTTTAAGGCCCACTTCACTTCACATTCTAGGATGTCTGGCTTGAGGTCAGTGACCACCTCATTGTGATTATCTGGGACGTTAAGCTCATTCTTGTATAGTTCTTCTGTGTAATTTTGCCACCTCTTCTTAATCTCTTCTGCCTCTGTTAGGTCCCTGCCATTTTGGTCCTTTATCATGCCCATTTTTGCATGGAATGTTCCCTTCATCTCTCCAATTTTCTTGAAAAGATCTCTGGTCCTCCCTATTCTATTGTTTTCTTCTATTTCTTTGCACTGTTCATTTAAGAAGGCATTCTTATCTCTTCTAGCTATTCTCTGAAATTCTGCATTCAATTGGGCATATCTATGTTTTTCTCCCTTGCCTTTCGCTTTCCTCCTTTCCTGAGCTATTTGCAAAGCTTCCTCAGACAGCCATTTTGCTTTCTTGCATTTCTTTTTCTTTGGGATGGTTTTGGTTGCTACCTGTTGTACAATGTCGCGAACCTCTGTCCATAGTTCTTCAGGCACTCTGTCTATCAGATCTAATTCCTTAAATCTATTTGTCACCTCTACTGTATATTCAACAGGGATATGATTTAATTCATACCTGACTGGCCTAGCACTTTTCCCTACTTTCTTTAATTTAAGCCTAAACTTTGCAAGGAGAAGCTCATGGTCTGAGCCACAGTCAGCTCCTGGTCTTGTTTTTACCGACTGTATAGAGCTTCTCCATCTTTGGCTGCAGAGCATATAGTCAATCTGATTTCTGTGTTGACCATCTGGTGATGTCCATGTGTAGAGCCGTCTCTTGGGTTGTTGGAAAAAAGTGTTTGCTATGACCATCGTATTCTCTTGACAAAATTCTATCAGCCTGTGCCCTGCTTCATTTTGTACTCCAAGGCCAAACTTGCCTGTTATTCCGGTTATCTTTTGGCTTCCTACTTTAGCATTCCAATCCCCCATGATGATAAGGACATCATTTTTTGGTGTTACTTCTATAAGGTGCTGTAGGGCTTCATAGAACCGGTCAATTTCATCCTCTTCAGCACTGGTGGTTGGGGCATAGACTTAGACTACTGTGATATTGAATGGTTTCCCTTGGATTCGAACTGAGATCATTCTGTCATTTTGAGGATTGTATCCCAGTATTGATTTTCCTACTCTTTTATTGACTATGAAGGCTACTCCATTTCTTCTGAGGGATTCTTGCCCGCAGTAGTATACCTGATGGTCATCTGAATTAAATTCACCCATTCCTGTCCATTTTAGTTCACTGATACCTAAGATGTCGATGTTCAGTCTTGTCATCTCTTGTTTGACCACGTCCAGCTTTCCTTGATTCATGGATCTCTTGTATGTTATAGATATTTCAGGTATATCTCCTCTGATATATTATTATTTATTTGATTTTTATTCCACCTTTATTATTGTTTATAAATAACTCAAAACATACCTAATACTCCTTCCTCCTCCTGTTTTCCCTATGAGGGAACCCTGTGTCAACCCTGTGAGATAGGTTCAGAGAGTGTCTGACCAAACGTCACCCATCTGGTTTTTCATGCCTCAGGTGGGACTAGAGCTCACAGTTCCCTAGTTCCTAGGCCAGCACTAGATCAAACTGGGTCTCATGTGATATGGGCTCATGATAGTCCTACTTTACAAAGAATTGTAATCTAATTGAAGTTCTCAGGTTTAGCTCCCTTGTCTGAAGGCTGATGATACAATTTCAGTTTTAAGTTAAAGGGAAAAAAACCCTCTCCTTTTCTTTGATCCTATTATGAATTCGATTGCAGATAGTAAATTAAGTTCTATTTTGATAAATACACTACCACTTAGACCATTGAATCCAATATCCTCATCACTTCAACAATCCTTATTAAAGTATCCATGACAAACAATACAATTACTATAATTTAAGACTGCTCTTCTCTATCTTATTTTTGTAGATCAGAGGTGGGGAACTATGGCCTCTTTATGACTTGGACTTCAACTCCCAGAATTCCTGAGCCAGACTGGAATTCTGGAAGTTGAAGTCCACAGATCATAAAAGGGCCAAAGTTCCCCTACCCCTGATGTAGATGATAGAGAACAGATATTTGAATACATTCTGAATAATAATAATAATAATAATAATAATAATAATAATAAGAAGAAGAAGAAGAAGAAGAAGAAGAAGAAGAAAAAGAAAAAGAAAAAGAAAAAGAAAAAAGAAGAAGAAGAAGAAGAAGAAGAAGAAGAAGAAGAAGAAGAAGAAGAAGAAGAAGAAGAAGAAGAAGAAGAAGAAGAAGAAGAAGAAGAAGAAGAAGTTGGAAGGTACCTTGGAGGTCATCTAGTCCAACCCCCTGCTCAGGCAGGAAACCCTATACCATTTCAGGCAAATGGCTCTCCAGTCTCTTCTTAAAAACCTCCAGTGTTGGAGCATTCACCACTTCTGGAGGCAGGTTGTTCCACCGGTTAATTGTTCTAACTGTCAGAAAGTTTCTCCTTAGTTCTAGGTTGCTTCTCTCCTTGACTATTTTCCATACGTTGCTTCTTGTCCTGCTTTCAGGTGCTTTGGAGAATAGCTTGACTTCCTCTTCTTTGTGGCAGCCCCTGAGATATCGGAACACTGCTATCATGTCATCCCTCACCCTTCTCTTTGTTAAACCCAATTCCAGCAACCGTTCCCTATATGTTTTAACCTCCAATCCCCCAATCATCTTTGTTGCTCTTCTCCGTACCCTTTCTAGAGTCTCAACATCTTTTTTACACTGTGGTGATCAAAACTGGATGCAGTATTCCAGGTGTGGCCTTACCAAAACATTGTAAAGTGGTATTAGTACTTCACTTGATTTATTTCTCTTAAACCTAAACCAACTTAATTTTCTTAGAGCAATATTTAATTTCCAGTCCCCTGATTATTTTCTTTCTCTTTTTCTGTATCTGTTCCATTTTGACTGGATCATGGTTAAACTGGGATCTTGTAATGAAGAATAGAGTGGAGCCTTTGTTTCCCATGACTTAAAAAATGCCTTTTATTGAAGCAGCCAAAAACTGTCTTTGCAGTTGATTCATATTCACCTTGTATCAAAGTATAATTCCAAAGTTCTTTCCATGCATATTATTACCCTGCCAGTATCACCATCTAGCATCTGTTCATTTAATTTCTTTTCCATGAGTGAAATTTGCATTTGCCTTTGCTAAATTTAAGTATTATTTTCAGTACTCTTAACTTATACCTTTTATATTTCCTAAAGAATGATTTATTCCATTCAGCTTTGTGGCATCTGCAAATTGGATAGCATTTCCTCAACCACTTTGTCTAAGACAGGGGTGTCAAACTTGCAATGTTACATGGTGTGTCGTGACGTATCGTGACTTTTTTCCTATTGCTGGCAATGGGGTGGGTGCAGTTTCACTATGATGCAGTTTGACACCCCTGGCCTAAGGCATTAATAAAACATTGGGAAGTTGAAGCACCCTACTGAATAGTTTAATGAAGAACCATTGTGAACATTCTTGGATAGTTTCCAGACTACCCTGTGGATTCACCCCATCTTTAATTAACTTACTAATCATGTCATAACTGCAACATTCTTGCAATATTGTGCAAGAATCAAGATGCATTATACCTACTGGATTTATTCAATTTATTAAGGAAGTTATTCAATCAAAACATAAACAAAGATTAGTTTGATATGACAGGACAACATTACTATCAGTACAACAATCATGAACATCTTCTCAGAATGTTTTAGCTAAGAACAATCTTTCCAGTTTTTCAGTCTACAATCCATCTCACTGCAAATGTTGATCATCCCAAAAATACATACCACAATTCCAGAAACCTAAGATGACATCATTGCCATAGTCAGTCATCACCTGCAATATTATTTTCCTTTCTAAACCAATCTATACTACTTCAGATAAGGAACCCTTTTAAAGGCAGAATTATCGATACAATAGCTTCACATAATTGATCATCCATGAATATACCTTGCCTCCATCTTGTATTTTATCCCAAAGAATAAGATGTCAATGCTGAAATAGTGATAATTGTGTTGATTTCCTAATTTATTTTTCATTACTATCACTGCATGGGAAAGGAAGATATGTGTAACAGAATGGGACAACACGCCGCAACCAGCTCACGACAGCCAACTTGCCATGGTCAATTCTCCACGGCCAACTCACCACAGCTAATTTACCTTGGGACAACTTGCCATGGCCAATTCACCATGGAACAACCCGCTGCGGGATAATTCAACAATTCAATTTAATTATTTAAAATAATTTAAACATTATTTTAATTTTTGCCATTCATATTTTATTTTGTCCCTCCTCTGGCATCCTTTCTTTAATGATTCTACTGTATTAAACTATTTCTTCAATATTAGTGTAACCCTTGTCCTGTGGCAAATTGGCCATGGCAAGTTGTCTCATGTTGACTTAATTATAGCAAGTTGGCTAAAGCAAGTTGGCTGCAGCGAATTGGCCATGGCAAATTGGCTGAGGTGAGTAGGTTAATGGGAACCTCTTTGGAAGTGGAAAGGGAGGAGAGATGCTTCCTAAGCCTAAAAGGGGATGTAGCCTGCAACTGCATAACAGGCAGGGGAAAAAAACCCTCAGATGTAAACCTCCCTCATTTATCGGGGGATAAAAGAGAAAGATTTATAGTTTTAGACTTTCAAGATTTTGTTTAACATAACCTTGCAATAAAATAGAGTTGGCTCATCTGGTTATGGTTCCTATCTTGCCTACCTACTGTATGTGGTATGCTTAGCTGGAACAAGTAAAGCTTATTATCCTGCATAATTGCTGAACTAGTAGCCCTATTATACATTTTGATGCTTGAACAGATGGATAGGTCACTTTGTTAGCCAGTTGCTAAGCTAAAGAAGAGATGGAAGCTTTCTCGCTAAATACAACACTTGTAAGTTCATCTCAGTTCTTCAACTGATAACAATGTGTTACTGGGTCTTCATTCTTATTTAGTATTAGGGTTAAAGAATTATTAGTTCTTGTTCAATAGCATTTAATTTCTACTGTCAGGAAGGATGAGTTATTGTAAACACATCTATTTAGCTGTTTTCTTTTTTTAATGAAAGCAAAATCACTTTTCAAGGCGGCTTACAACATAAATGTTAAAAATAACAATGAAAAAAAATCAGCCAAGGAAGTAGATCAGACCTTAAAATGAAAACATGAAAAAAATATCTGGAACTTAAAACAAATATGTACTGGACACCTAAGAAAAACTAGCAAGAAAGAAGTCAAACCGCAAAGGATACAGTAAATCATAACTAAAATATCGGTATACATTTCCATTTTTTATTTACATTACAAAAAAATCTGATAACTCTTCCAGACATTGAAAGCATGACGGAAACAAGTTGCAAACAAATTGAGGAACTTTATCTGAGTTATAAATATATTCAAGGTGATTCTAGGTGCTGGTAATAACCTTTAAAGCCCTACATGGCTTAGGCCCTGGGTACTTGCGAGACGACCTGCTGCCATTATAAACCTCCCATCGCCCGGTTCGCTCCCACAGAGTCAGCCTCCTCAGGGTGCCGTCAGCCAGGCAATGCCATCTGGCGACCCCCAAGGGGGAGAGCCTTCTCTGTGGATGCGCTGACCCTCTGGAATGAACTGCCTCTAGAGCTGTGGACGGCCCCTGACCTTCGGTCTTTCTGCCGTGACCCAAAGACTTGGTTATTCCAACAAGCAGGTCAGGACTGACTGTGTTTTTTAAATTTGGCTTTTATTAAGTTAAATTGTCATGTATCTATTATATTTACTGTTTAATTCTTTTTTAAATTTTGTATTCCATGTTTCTTAAATTTTTGTTGTGAGCCGCCCTGAGTCCTTAGGGAGAAGGGCGACATATAAATTCAATAAATCTAATCTAATCTAATCTATATTCAGTGCCAATTTCTCCATCACCTGTGGGTTTGGATGCCATATGATGGGACTCTATACACATATCAATGCATGGAGATAAAAACCTTTTTGCATTATAAAATTACAGAGTTATATTGTACTTTAGAGGCCATCAATTACAAACCCCTGTTCAGTGCAGAATATTACAACATCTCTGACAGATGTCCATCCAGTCTTGGTGGGAAGACCTCCATTGTTTAATGGATAGATTTATTTTAATCTAATGACTTTGTGAAAGGGATAACCCTCCCTAATTATACATTATTTTCACAGAAGCTCTAGGCAAGCTCAGTAGTATTCATGTAGATTGTAGAATATCCTCACCAACCCATCTATCTATATCTATATCTATATTATCTATATCTATATCTAGATATATAGATATAGATATAGATCTACACACACACACACAGAGAGAGAGAGAGAGAGAGAGAGAGAGAGAGAGAGAGAGGATTTTACAGTCTGAATCATCCTAATATTCTGAAAAATTTGAAGTTTTATGGGAAATTTGAAGGCTGGACCTAATATTCAAAGACAGTGATTTGTCTAGTAATCTTTTGGCTTTAATTAGGCTTGAACCCTTCTTGTCTGTATTTCAGATATCAAGCTTTCAAACTGCTTTTTTTTTTTTACTATTATTCACCTTTAGAATGGGAACAGTTGTCTCCACTAATTAAGTGTGAAGGATATCTGACTTTGGAGAGCAAGAGTTCATCTTTAGCTGCCATTTGCAGCAGCTTCTGTTCATGGCTCTTAATTTATAGAGCAAAAGCTGAGTGCAACCATTCCATAAAGAGGATTCTGTTTGCTTTGGAAATCTGAGAGTGGAATTCCTCCAGGCATTTATGTCCCAAGCCATCCCAAGTGAGTAAGTAGTAGCAACAGCAGAGATGGCAAAGGATCTATCTATCTATTAGTCCTTTTTTAGTTTAATGCACAAATGGAATTTCAAGCAGTCCAGCTATATCTCTTTTTGCAAAATAATTGAAATTCATTTTTCTACATATTCCTTTACCTGAATTTGTTCCATTTCTTCCTGCAAATTCCTGATTGCACTGGAAATAGTGAGCGATGAGAACATCTGTCTCTTATAGAATAAAAGCCTTTGAAACATATGTGCTTGTACTAAGTAGGTTGAAAAAAAATGTTATGATCTAGACTGTGTTTGTGTATGTGTGCGTGTTTTATTGGAGGGAGACTGAAGAAGAGAAATACGTCAATTAACATTTTTCAAAATATGACTGTTTTAGCATAGGTGGTACAGTTCTTAACCACTGGTCATGCTGTTTTCAGCTAATGTGTGCTAAGGTCCAGTAACATATGGAAGGTCTCAGTTTGCCCATAATTTTTAATAGGGCTCCCTTCCTCTTGTTTGTTGATTTTAGATAACCATGCTCTGTTGGATTAATGAAAGAATCCCGCAGGGAATGGGAATTAAATCTGGGAAAGCTCAGAAGGATCTTTTCAACCCAAATAGCAAAGCTGCCTCTTCTAGAATATACAAGCTGTTGGAAAAGAGAGTGAAACAGAAATTGATTCATGGACAAATTGTAAAACTACAAGAGGTATAACAGCCTAACAGCATGGGCTGAAAGTTTCTGGTTGAACTCACTCACTCACTGGGTGAAACTGACCTCAACCTCCATCTGTTAAATGCTGTAAAACAGGTTTATGCAACTTGTATGCCCCATGAAAAAGAATACTGCTTATCAGGGTTGATGGTAGCTCAACAGGGCCTCATTTAGAGATAAATAAGATGAACCAACAAGACAGTGTTATGACTTTATGGCTGAGAAAAACATGGTAAATTTGCTGCTCTTCAGTAGCTTATAACTACTCTGGGTGATAGGAATGAGTGGTTGGAAACAGCAGAGGAACTGAGCAGTAGCATTAAAGTGATATAGTTACAACTGTCATGTTTATTATTGTGGCAGGTAAGTTGAGAATGAGAACTTCTCAGAGTACAGATGTCAGTTATGCCATCAACCAGCAGTCACCCACTTTCAAGGCAAAGAAATACTGGCAAAAAAAATCTATTAAACAATGAAATTGGTGGGAGAAAGAAACAACAGAATCAAACTATTGTGGGTATAAAAAGGAATTATATCCTCATTCTGACAGTAGGCAACCATCTGTTTTAATGGTCTCTTCCTAGTATGTAATAAAGATTCTTATTGGCCAGGCCAGGCCATAAGCTGAGTATGAGCCTACAGCTACAGTTTAGTCACTTTGTGCCATACTTAGTATCAGGGAAACGTTGTCGAGATCTTGTCAGTGAGCCCAAAAGCTTGATTGTCCTCATTTATTCCCATAGCAATGGGAAGAGAGCCATCACATATTGCTCAAGGATTAAAAAGATGGATACCATCCCCTGTCATCAAGTAGACAGCACCATGTTCCAGAATCAAAATCAGGTGGCTATCCAAAAGAACCAGCTGAAAAAAAAATATGACAACAAGAAGATTTTGGCCATTGAAGAAGCATTGGCCGCCATCTCCTTGAAGGGACAAAATATCCCTTTCAGGTCCAAAGTACCACAAAAAAATTTGGAACTCTTACAAGCTTCTCATAGACTCAGATAGTGCCAGTGTCCCATTTTAATTCCTGCCTTGAGGGAAGAAAACATGCAGCTTAGCCAAGGCAGCTGTCCAGCTGGACATTTTGGAGTATTTAAAATGCTTCTGATTTTTGATGACCTCATATTACGGCAAACATCAAGGCTTTTATTTCTTCTTGACACACTTGTTGCCATTTCAAGCCGTTTACCTTCAAGTTTTCCAAAGCCACAACTTACCCAATCATCTCCTTTCTGACAGAGGGACATAATTCATATCACATTTTTGGAAAGCTATTTTTCAAATATTGGATGTTAAGCTCTATGTGTCCTATGCCCATCGCTTGCAGCTAGATGGATAAATGGGGAGAATAAATGCCACTTGATTATCTTCATTGCGATGTAAACTACCAGAAGACAATAGCTCTGATTGTGCCCTTATTGCTAAATTTGCCTATAAGAACTCAGATCATCAGATGTCACTATTTTAGGCCACCTTTGGTTACCACCCATGGATGTTGTCAAATACTTCCTGGCTCTCACCTCTATTGGAGGCTTCTTATTTTCTCCAGGAACAGCAAGCTACTTAACACCTTTTCAAAGATCAATAGAATCATGCCAAAATTTCATTGTAGTTGGATAACTTATCTGGCTTTCTATGAGATTTATCCTTTTCACACAACTCTCTAGAAATTGGATACCAACTTTACTGAATCATTTCCTGTATTTGGACATATCAGTGCTATAGCCTTTCATTTGCAGCAGCCTTTTGTTCCTGCGGTGCCTCCAGCAGCTTTCTGTATCTCTGCTTCACCTTGTTCATTTATAGATAGGGATAAAAGGAATTCAGATCAAAGCAAACTCCAGATCCTCAGTGTTGGCTAGAATATCTGATTCCTGGGAAGGACTATTAGATGGAGTACAGTCATAGAGAAACCAGATGATGCTTAGTGTTTTAGCTCTGAGGGACAGAGAAACTGATCTAATGAGAGACAGACACATGTTGCTCTGACCAAAGTTGACAAGAGGAGTTCTAGAATGATGGGAATTCCTGATGAATAAGTAGAAGTAAAAGTAATAAAAATATTCTTCCAGCCTAAATATAAGACCTGGTCTTATTTTGGGGGAAACATGTTACCTCAGAAACAACACCAAGAAACATTTTTTTAAAAAAAAACTTTTCAGCGATCCTGAGAATAAAGCAGAAAAGCAGAAAACATTTGAGAAATGGTAGCAGCATTAATCTTCACCTCTTAAACTGTATGCTCCATTTCAGGCTTTCCTCAAGGATTTTATGCTGTTGATCATCTTCAGTATGTCTATGGAGGTTCTCAGTCATCCAGGTCATGGTTGTCCCAAAGGTGCTTTTTCAGGAGGCAATTGGTCTTTCTTGTTTTTCTTTGAAGATGTTTTGCATCTCATCCAAGAAGCTTCTTCAGCTCTGACTGGATGGTGGGGAATGGAAGGATTTATATTCCTTGCAGAGAGCTGGGCATTTGCATTATTTTAGAAAGTCATTAAGGCCATTTGGAGGTTTACCTATGTCCTCGGGGTCACCTGAGTAGTAGAAATGTGTGTGAAGCAATCTTGGCTACAGGATGTTTTCTGCCCTGTGTTCCTTCACTGTTGAAGACAGGCACAAGCTATTGGGGATGAGCCTGTGTTGTCTGCCTCTCAAACTGAAGCACAAATGGTTCCTGTAGTCTGCAATGTTTTCCGTAAATACATTCATACTTCATACTTCATACATTCATACATCATACATTCAAAGGGTGTTTATCCCAAAGAGCAGAGCTAAATGTCTATGAGATTCTCAGTCATCCAGGTCATGGTTGCACTACTCAGATGACCCTGAGGACACAGGTAAACCTCTAATGGCTTCAACGACTCTCTAAAAGAATGCAAATGCCCAGCTATCTGCAAGGAGTATAAATCCTTCCATTCCCCACCATCGAGTTAGAACTGAAGAAGCTTCTTGGATGAGAAGCAAAATGTCTTCAAAGGAAAACAAGAGCATCTTTAG